>NC_080639.1:1328816-2657632 GCF_027579445.1 Ammospiza nelsoni
GGAAATTTAAGTATTTCTGAAAAGCCTGATAGCAATCTTTACAAAGAGTATTTGATATCAAAGGAACTTCACTTTTTCTTTTCTCTGCAAGGTGCTGATTTGATTTCCTTAAGGAAAAAAACAACCCATGCCTCCATCCCCCAAAAAATCCCTTTTTCCAAAAGCAGCAGCAGTCTGGACTGCCTCACCCAGCAACCTGCTGGAGCTTGTCCCACTGAATGGGAGCAAGGCTGTGCTGTGCATCCCTGAATTTCACCCAGAAATGTCAAATGGTGAGGCACATTCCCGTCCCTGGTGAAACCTCTGAGGGAAATCTCCAAAGGAAATGTGCACAGTGAAGCTAATTCAGTTTTCCCTGCTGTCCAGTGGGAATCACCTGGTGTGGAGCTAGCTTTGGAAAGCCTCAGAAATAGATTGAGGCTCTTATTTCCACATTTCTTAATTAATTCAGATTACATTGCCTAAATTCAAACTTATATTGCTGGTTCAAGGGGCCTTAACTCATGTAAAACAGAACAAGCATGGACTCAATCCACTGAAAATCAAAAACTATATGAACTGGCTTCAAAGGAAAAGTTCTTTTTATTATGTTGACTCTTAGGCTGTTAATTGAGGCAAGAGAAAACAGAGCAGCAACTGTCCCTAAGACACAAGAGAGTGGGTTTGATTAAAATCAATTAAATTGACACAATGATATCATTGACATCAGTGTCTAAAACCACTGAAGCAAATAACTAAAACAATTCATGGGCTTATTTATAACAATAAAATGTTGATGTGTCCTGTGGTATTGAGAGGCTAAAAATGAATAACCCATTTTTAGGCTGGTTTGGGGGGAATAGGTTTGTTGGGTTTTTTAATAGTTGACACATTTCCTCTCAGAACATCGTGGTTGAATCATTTTCTATAAAATACCATGGAAAAAATGGTAAAAGAAGGATTCTGCCCGCTGCAAATGATCCAAGGATGAACCACACCCTGTGAAACTGGGAATACATTGGAGTAACATTGAGCTCAAATCCTCGAACTTTTTGTTATCCTTTAAATAAAGTTCTAAAACAAAACAGTTCTTGATGTTCAGTCAAGAACCTCCCAAGTCTCTTTCAAATGCATCTATAGGGTAGAAGTGATAAATGTATTATTTTCCTGTCCTTCTGGGCCCATACTGGAATTACTGTAATGATACTTTAATTAAAAGCAGATATTTGATAACTCCCATAATGGGGCTGCAGCTGTACCTACAGGTAGCAGATATTTCCCTAATTACAGAGCTAATTTAGGGAGTGTTTAGTTTTAATCATCCCACGAGCTGCTGATATTTTATCTTGCTGATAACAAGTGGTTTGCAGGTTATTTAGCAAAATCCTGATCCTGTTTGGTATAAATCCACATACACCTGCTCCCAAACAGTGATCTAATCTCTCTTTATCAACTGCTACCTTACTCACATCTTGAGACTTATGACTGATACAAGGTGAAGAAACTTTGATAATTTTCTGGGAGGTTTTTCCCTCAGAAATACTGCTTCAATTAAATGAAACTGTTTCAGGAATGTGGCAAAGTAACAAGAAAAATGGCATTTAAATGAAATTCCATTTCAATATTGCAAGTCGCCTACCTAAATTACATCTTCAAACAAGCTGGAGTTTAATTCTTGTTTAATTTGGTGACTTCAGCTGATAAAATGACTAGTGGAAAGTGTCCCTGCCTATGGCAGGGGGTGGAATGGGAACTTTCAGGCCTCTTCCAACCCATTCCATAATTGTGTGAAACAATGCTGTCAGCAATTCCTCTCTTCACTTTCCCCCCAATCTAGGTAGTGGATGAAGGCTGGAAAATGGCTCCAAGCAATTTCCTTTTGATGCTGGAGGAAGGAAGCTCTCAGTACCAAGGTCAGTAGCAAAAGATAACAATTCCAGCTGGAATGCTCTCCCAGATCAGCTTAATGGCAGTATCATTCCTATAAGGTCAAGTGGGCAGCTGCCCAAACTATGGAATGTTATAAAAATTAGGATGTTACATTAAAAATGGTGTTTAGGAAGGGAGGCTCTCAGGACCTCAATTCTTCCAAGGAATCTGTCAAAACCATTGAGCTAATCATGCAGGAAGGGACATTTCTGTGGGTGAAAGTGGACAAACTCGAAGCAAAGTGCTTCAAAAAGCAAAAAAAAAAGGCATTTTAGGATTTTCTGAGAGCAACAAGGATGACATCAGAATAGCCAATAATTCAAAAGCAGCAGACTGTAGATGAATTTTTAGCATCAATGTTTTCATACTCCTGTAATTCTACCTGTCCTGTGTCCTCCAAGAGTGAGAACTCAGGGAAGAGTCCATGGATTCCTTCACAGCTGCTCATATTATTTTTTATTATATCTTTGAATAGAAGGAGCATTTTCCCAAGCAGAGGCATGAAACTCTGAATGTCCTTGCTTCATGCCAAGTGTGTGAAACTAAAACATAATTCAGACTGAGCTAGGGGTCTGCCTGGTTTTTCACCTGGAGAAAGCCCCAAAAAGCAGGGATTTTTTAATAAAAACCATGAAAGGGCATTTGGTTCTTTTCCAGATCTCTTCTATCCCCTCCTCTGCTTTTGATATTTCTGTTTATCTCTTCAGCACTTGTACTCAGTGCTCAGCCTGATCCACACATGAATTAGGAAGTCTTGCACTTGTCTAAAGTGGAAAATGAGGTTATTTTTGCTGTATTTCTGCAGATCCTGTTCTGATACAATGTGGAAAAATATCTTTTCTGCTCTCCACTCTTCAGAGGTAGTGCCTTGCTAAAATCCCTCATATGAAAAGTCTCCATTATTCCCTCCTGCTGACAAATTACTGGTGTCAAGTTTTCTGCCTGGTTTCAGCTGGCTGGAGAGAAAGAAGTGAACTTAAACTTACTAAATGTGCATCAGTAGTTTGGCCTGACCTCTGACTCGTAACAATTAGGATTTTCTTACACCTTATAAATCACAGAGCAGCTTTCTGGCTAAAAAAAAAGGAGCTTTGCAACCCATCTGCTCTCAGCTAGCACGTCAGAACCCTGCTGAAGGCAGCAGGAGCTTTAAATAAGCATCAAATCCATCCAAACTCCTTTCCTGAGCTGGCCAAGCATGAAATGGCACCTGGAAGTCAAAGGCAGCCTTGGCAAGAGTGGGGCTTCCAGCCAGGCAGTGCCCAGGGCAGGGCAGGAGGGGTTTGCCTTGGAGGGAACATGCCTGGCTGTGAGCTCAGCTCAGCTGTGGCTACCAGAGTTGTCAGAACCCGGGACATCCCTCTGGCTGCCCTGCAGGACTCCAGACCCTGGCAGGGGGCTCAGAGACCTTGGCACAGAGTCACAAACACCTGTGCCTTTGATTTAGCCCATGGAAACAATGACCAACCTTGTGTGAGGAGTTACAAACCACAAGGGTTTGAGTAGAGTGATAGTGAATTTATCACAGGGTGAAAAAGTAGAATTTTGGGGATTTAGAATGGGAGTTCAAGAGGCAAGATGGAGGAATCTGGGCATGTCCTGTCCTTCTTCTCCTTCTTCTTGTCCTCCATCTTCTGCTGTGATGGTGACACTTTTCGATTGGTTTAGAGTAGAGGCAGACTGTCTAACATAGGTGATAGGTATTGGAATCTCTGCTGGTCAGAGTGACCCCAAGATGTATCAGAAAGTCTCTTTTCCCAGCCTGGCTGTGGAAGGAGGAGTCAGGACTCTTCTGTTATCTTCTCAAGGTTGCTTATTTTTTCTTATCTATAAAATTCTTTCTCCTGGCCTGCTGAGGTCCATTCAGCAGGTCAGACAGAGGCACACTGACCACCCTCAGGGCAGTGTTATCTTTTTATAATAAAAACTATGTGTACATTATTTACCACAACTTACCAATACCTATCACCTATGTTAGACAGTGAGCTTCTACCTTAAAGCAATCCAAAAGTGCCAACATCACCCAGAAGATGGAGGCCAAGAAGAAGGAGGACAGGGCACGCCAAAATTCCTCCATCTTGGGACCCTGAGCCCTCATTCTAAAACCCCAAAAATCTATTTTTCACCCCATGAGAAACTATTATTCTACTGAATAATTGTAATTCCTCATATAAAGGTGGTAATTTGCTCCATGGGTCAAAATCAAAGGCACAGGTGTCCTGGGCTCTGTGCCAAGGTCTCTGAGCCCCCTGGCAGGGGCTGGAGCCATCCAGGACAGCCAGAGGGATGTCCTGGGTTCCAACAGATAGGTATTGGAAAATTATGGTAAATAAAATACACATGGTTCTTGGTATAAAAAGCTAACACCACCCCAAGGGTGGTCACTGTGCCACAATCTGACCTGTTGGACAGATCTCAGCAGGTCAGAGAAAGGAGTAGATAAGGAAAATTAAACAACCGTGAGAAGCAGAGCTGAGGAGCCTCAACTACTTCTTTGGTTGTGGGGCTGGGAAAAAAAAGAGACTTTGTAATACCTCAGGGGTCATTTCAACCACAGAAACCTGAGAGGAGTGAGGAATAAAAACACCACAGTGGGGACTTTGACAGCAGTGGAGACTCCCAAATTTCACAACTATTCTCTATGAGAAGCCAGGGGGTTAGAAGGGGATGGGGGATTTGTCACCAAGCTGTATCTGAACACCAGGACACCTGCTCTGAGCCCTGCACACACAGAACTTTGGGGGGTTATCCCCACGGTGTGAGTGCCTCTGTGATTCCCATTCCCAAACACAGAACTTTGGGGGTTATCCCACAGTGTGAGTGCCTCTGTGGCTCCCATTCCCAAACACAGAACTTTGGGGGTTATCCCCACGGTGTGAGTGCCTCTGTGGCTCCCATTTCCCAGTTACACACCCCACACCTCCAGCCCATCCTGCTGGGGCTGCCAGCTGCTCCCCAGCTCTGAAGGCACATGAGAAGGAGCCCTTTTCTGCAGAGAGCACAAGCAGGAGCCCTCAGAGGGGAAAAGCTCTCTTGCAGGCTTCAAAGGATACCTGCAGCTCTGCCTTAGGCACAGGAGGAGTCTGTAGCTGTGCAGTTCAACTTCAGGTGCAGATATTTTTTCCTCCTTTTTTCCTGGTGAACCAGGTCTATTTGACACCACACTTATTTTTAGTAATTAGCTGGTTTAGCCTTTTAGTAATTAGCTCGTTTGGGCTTTTCATTGCAGGGCACTCACACAATACTACCTGGGTGTTGTCCAAAATGATTTTATTTTTAATTTGACTATGGATCCTTTGAATCAAATTCTTTCATCAGAATCAAATCTACAAAAACATCCACCCAGAACACCACAGACTCTTGTATTTTTAATTTTTGGGCTGCTTTCCTCTCAGTAGCAGAATTATGCAGGAAAAAATAGGTCTGAGTTTGGACTTTCTACTGAGAACTTTTTTTCCCTAATCTTATACAGAAATAGGTCACTTGCTATCAGCATTGGCACAGAAGTTGAAATTTGTTAGTGCAGAAACCTTGAAGACATGATTGAAGCAACAGAGCCTGATTAAGAAATGTTTGTATCAGGACTAATTCAAAGCTCCTGTTTGTATCAGGAGTAATTCAAAGTGTGTCTAAAGTTCACCTAAATGACAGCTGACCAAACAACAAACATCTTTGTTTTGTCACAGCCCCCAACACTTAATTTGAAGAAAGTGTACCCATCCCATGAAATTAGTGCTTTATACCTAGCTTTCTTAAATATTTTTTTAAAATTTAGATCAGTTTTGACAAAAATCTAAACATTTCACTCTGTTTTTAACTCTTTTACCAAGCTAGAGCAGCTGCCTAAACATCACTGGAAGCCCTTTTTCCTCCTAGGCTATACCTGGCCATTTTTCTAGTGGCTAAACTCCACTTGCCAAGCCCTAAAACATTTATTTTGAATGATGTGGTTGGAAACAGCCTCTTTGTGTGGCATCTCCTGTCACACTGGAATAGCCAGAGTTTACAGGGGGCAGATGTAAGGCTGAGCCTTTTCCTCCCTCTGTATTTTTGCAGTGTATTTTTGCAATGTGAGGCAACAATGTGCTATTTTCCCCATTTTACAGATTATATTTATGATTTGCTCTGTATCACAGAGGATATTTGAATTCAAATACTCCATGGTGTGCCCAAATATTCCTTGAAGGTGTGGTGATACTCTGTATTTTTAACCAGCCTTCAAAAGATTCAAATCCTTTTGCCAGGAGGTTCAAAGTGGCCATTTCAAGAGAAGCTTCATGATTCAAATAAATATTTTAGAATTGTTATTAACAGGCTGTTCTGTGAAATTCGGGGATATTGGAGTTCCCTACTGGCCTGCAGAGCTGGGATGCAGATTTAGGAGTGCTCTGGGCTGCCTTTGAGCCCTGAGCCAGCTCTGCATATAAAACAATCCCAAAATAAGCATACACTATTTTAGAAAAGGTGACATCAATTTCACTGCACACACACAGGCACAGAAATAGCTCCTGGAGCTGGCTGACCCTGCCTGTAACAAAATACCAGACTCTGCTGACCAGCCAGTGAAAACATAACATCCTTAGCCTCCTGACCCTCCTTTAAAATTAACTTTGAAACATTTTGTTGATCTATAAAAGAATAACAGAGCATCTAGCACCTATGAGTTATTGATCTCTCTACTAAAATTAAGCCCCTCTAACCCAGTGGTTAATATAACACTGAGATAACTCATTGCCAGGTAATCCCAGGGTCTGGGAGGACCCTCCCTGCTTTGCCTGCAGTGGGCATTAACCACTAATCAATCTACAAAATGACAATAAACAATTATGGGGGAAAAAAAAAAAAAAAACAGAATAGAAAAACCTACAGATCCCACTATGAAAAATAAATCTCCAAAGCCTGGTACTCCTGTGAAAACATAGCACTGGCAACCTGCTGACCCAGTCAGGAAAGTGTTTAAAAATTCACATAACTCCTATGTAATGTCCCCTTTCCCCAAGGCTGGAATTCCAGGCTGGAGGAGCTACCTCATAACTTGGGCAAATCAGCTTTTCCTGCTGCAATATTACATGCCATCTGTCATGCCCTCTGATGACCCACAAGTAATTTAAAGAAATTAAATGTCTGTACTTTGGAGTTTCTTCCATTAACAAAATCTCCCGTCCTCCTCCATCCCCACCATTCTCAGTGCTGAAATTAAGATTACTCACCTGCAAGAATTAATCCCTCTATGAACTTTGTAAAACTCCAAATCCTCTGCCTGAACTGGGCCCTGAAAAATTTTTGGGGGGGATGGAAAGAGCAGCCGGTCTTGGATTAATTAAAACTTGGATGTTAAAACCCTTTTGAATTTGCACAGTGCCTTCAGCAGGCCAGGGCTGCAGGGGAGAATATCAAATATAATATCTGTACAAATAGAATATCTGTACAAATAGAATGTCTGTACAAATATAATATCTGTACAAAACTGATTCATACAGGAGCCAACATCTGAAAGTGGAAAACTGTCATTTCAAATCATCAGGAAATTGAATTAGCACACAGCTGCAGATTAGCTGTCATTTAGGAAGATACAATCAGGGCTTGAAAGGCAAGATATGAATTGTCTTCCTTCAAATTATCTCAAGGAGTGTAGGAAAAAAGGTGTTTGCATTAAAACCAGCACTTAGAGAACTCAGATATGCACTGAGCTCGTCAGACTTCATTTAGTTTTCTTTCTAAAGAGCAAATTGCAGTTTGCCTCAACAAAAATAACGAGCTGCACCTCAGGATCATTAGGTACTTTATCATAAACAGCTTTTTTTTCATCCCCAGTTCCACAAATTCACTGTGAGTGGGTGTTAGGTCTCCTTGTTACTTCTCCTTTGCACAGCACTTTAAAACAGAGGGGCTGGATCAGGTGGGTCTTGTCTCTTTTGGGCTTAACTGCCTTTTAACTTCCAAATTGAGCTTAAAATCTCCTTAAAAAGTGAAGTTTCTGTGTGGCCTTGCATCCCTTGTGGTCAGCTGCAGGTTATTGCTCTGTCACCCTCACTGTCCCCTCCTCTCTCCCACCTCCAGGTGCTCAGTGCTGGTTTTATTCCCATTCCAGTGCCCCTATTCCCATATTTCAGCCTCCTGGGAATGACTACAAAGGGCAGCTCCACAGGTTGCAGCAGCTCTAGCTGAGCCATGGGGAGAAATATGTGGGTTGAATTAAAAAAAAGAGGGAAAATCAAAAAAAAAAAGGGACATTTGTGTGTTGAATTAACCCCCTTCCTTTGGTCCCCAAGCCATGTGACACTGGTGGAGAGCACATCCTTCAGGGCAGGAGCCACCTCTGTGCCTTCTTCATGGAAAAGATTGAAGCCTTGTGCTGTGAAATTAAATGAAATAAATAACTTTTAAAAAATAAAATAAAGTAAAATAAAATAAAATAAAATAAAATAAAATAAAATAAAATAAAATAAAATAAAATAAAATAAAATAAAATCAGGCACGGGACAGGGTTCATGGAGATTGAGCACTCTCCAGGCTCTCAGCTTCACAGCCTCACTGTTCCAAAATCCTCCTGAATTCTGATCCCATTCTGCAAGCCAAGGCAAAAGCAGAAATCCCTTAACCTCAAGATTTGCAGATCCTAACACAACAGGGTGTTGTGGGGTTGTGAGGGTCCCCAGGACGAGGTGAGAGATGAGAATTTGACTCCAGGTTCTTAGAAGGCTGATATATTATGATATGATATATGATATTATTTATATCATATCATATCATAAGAAATGCTATACTAAAGAAAGAGAAAGGAGACATCAGAAGGGTGGACAAGAATGAATAATAAAAACCCCTGACGACTCAGAGAGTCTGACACAGCTGGACTGGGATTGGTCATTAATTAAAAGCAATTCATATATTTGGATAAACAATCTCCAGGCCACATTCCAGAAGAGCAAAACATGGAGAAGCTGAAGCTTCCCAGATTCTCAGGAGAAAAATCCTGACAAAGGGACTTTTCAGAAAATCTCATGGTGACAACAGGTCTCTGAACTTGGTGAGGGTCCCTAGAGCCTGCTGCTTTCCTGCAGCTCATCATTTAATAAAAGCTGCCTACAACCACCCTTTCTTTTGCCTCCAGAAACAGTTGGAGAAACCAATGCCTTCTGTAATTTCTCCCCCTTTTTTTTCTTTCTTTTGGCTAACAGTCTTTTGGGAGAACAGAGATAACAAAGCAGATTTTCTCCAGGATCATGACCCAGAGCTGATCAGAGCAGGGGAACGGGGAGAAGTGGAGGAGGAGATCAGAGTGCAGGTGAGCTTATAATAGCAAGAGGACACTGCTCACGTGCATTACCTGGGGAGATTTTTCTCCAGCTGCAAGAACTGGCCCTGGCACAGCCCTTCCCTCCCTGCAGAGTCCCTGCTGCCTGTTCTGTGCTTGTTCAGCTGAACAGAAAGCTGAGGAAGGTCCCTCTGTGTTTGTCTTGGGCAGGTCGATGAAGTGATGCAGGAGAAGCTGCTGAGAGTCAAAGAGGCTGTGGATGGAGAGACAGGTCCAGGTCAGGTCAAAGCTGTCAAAGAGAAGGTAAGAGCAGCAAGGTGGGGAATTGAGGGGCAGCCTCAATTCCATCAGTGCAAACCTCAGGGACAATCATCAAAATGCCCCCCATAACATTTACTGAATCTCACGTCAGGAACATCTGAAAATCTCTTCACCTGTGGCTATTTCCAGGGCCTTCTCCATTAGCTTTTTCTCTTTAACTTGTATAAATATTTCTTAGGGCAAGTTGAGCTGTTCCAGAGATAAATCACTACAAGGTATTTCAGATTTTCACCTTCCTGAAATCCTTGGATACAGTCAAACAGCAAAATGGAAGCAATCCCTCTCTTTAGCCTGACCAGTTCAGATTTATAGTTTTCCAAGGAAAACAGGGATCTGGAGGCCAGTGAGTTTTCCAGCTGCTGGCTGTTTTCCTCCTGAATAAGACTGGTTATTATGTTTCAGAACCATACACCCAAAAAATTCCCTCTGAATGTTTTGATGTAACATTTCATTTGTCTGTAACACCACATAGATCACACACAGCCAGGTACTCATTATGTTACTACATCCTCTTGAAGGGTTTGGGAATTTGCAATTAAGCCAAGTTTATTTAGGCATAAAAAATAGGTTAAACCCTCCCCAAAACACAGCACATGTCATGTTCACATCTAGTTTTACAGCATTATCATATGAAGAATTCCACAGCTTGTGGTTCCCTAAAATTCCTTACCAAAGCATTTAAATGAGAGATCATGTCAGTGCAAAATCACTCAAAGCTTACAGCCCACCACTCAATCAGCAGATCCACTTAAAACCCTCAGGGCAAATAGCCAGCCCTAATCTCATGCTGTATTTCATTTCTGTAATACCTTTTAGCATGCAAATATTTGCTGTTGCTCTACTTCTACTCAAATTATCTTTAAAAATGCTCTTTCACCTGACAAAACTCCAGGGACTATCTAATAAGAAAAGACTGGGGCAGCTCTGAAAGCTGATCCCAACTGGATTCCTAAATCTGCTTCAAAAATAGGGGGGGGCTTAAGACAGACAGACAAAATATTGCAACAATCTCCCCCAAGTTTTCATGGGCAGCCACATTTAGATCAGCTGGTCAGTGCCCTGCTGCAAAATGTCCCACTGGAATTACAGAGCTTTATCTTAGGGCTGGGTTGGGTTTGTTTTTTTCCCTTCAGTGTACTGTTGGAATAGCTTAGGGTGGAGGGAGATTATTTAACTTTTATCTTCCCAAGTTGTGCCAGTAGCCTGAGAGAACGAGGCAGGGAAAGAAGCACTAATTAGATAATAGAAATTCCTTAAAGATTTCATCTAAAATAACCCCACCCAAGCCAAAACAGT
This sequence comes from Ammospiza nelsoni, assembly GCF_027579445.1. Lineage (NCBI taxonomy): Eukaryota > Metazoa > Chordata > Aves > Passeriformes > Passerellidae > Ammospiza > Ammospiza nelsoni. The sequence goes on from NC_080639.1 coordinate 1,339,597, forward strand.
TCTATTTGAGGGATGAGGAACCAAAGGAAAGGTGCAGTTTAAGTCAAAACACATCTTGCCTGTGCAAAACCATTTAAAATGTCCATTCAGCATTGGCAAAGGCTTTTTCCAATTAGTGTTTGCATAAATATCTCAGCCATAAACCAAACCAGTGCATACCTGTGCACACAGACTGCAGATCTGCTTCAGGATAACCTGCTCTAGATAATAAGAATAATATGAGCTGGAAAGTTTTGGAAATAGCTCATTAATTTATTATTCAACAAAAAAAAAATCTCAAGTTTTTCAAGCAACATTTGAAGTTCCGTATGTCTCCCCTCAGCTATGCAGCACAAAATAACAGGTTCAGGTTCTCATTGTAGCCAGGAGTGTGGCTGAGATCAGTGTGAAACATCCCCCTGCCAAAAAAACAAAGGGGATATTCTGCATTCTCAGGAGAATTCAACATTCTTTAGAGGAATCAGACCTTCTCCTGCACTCTGGCAGTGGGCAAGGGGCAATGAAAGGGGAATTTCTTCAGGAGAGCTTTTACAGGTGGAATTTTGTGTCTAGAGACCATTATCCCAAATTCCTGATGCCATATTTGGCCATTCCCTCTGTTTTAGGGAGGGATTTCTTCTGCTCTCTTTGTCAGGGAATAATCCCTACCAGAGCTTCTGTGCCTTCCCAAGCCTTAAGATGAGTAGTTCTCAACTCAGAAAATTTATGTCAAATCCATATTAAAACCAAAAAAGTCTGCCTGACCCACAAGAACCAATCTGAGTTTTAAAATCCCTTTTGTGGGGAATACAGCAAGGACATTTTGGAACTGCAATCTGAAGGGAAATTTCAGTGTTCCAGACATCTCAGGTCTTAGATTTAAGAAAAACAAGATATAACATCTTCAGGCCTATCCAGAACCACTCCTTTATTTCCATGAGCTCTTTATCACTGATTCCCAAACCTTCAAACACCACTTACTGCTAAAAGCTGACTCTTAGCCCTACCAAGAGCTGCTCTTAGAGCTCCTGAAGATAAGAGGAGTTTCTTTGCAGTGTCTTCCTTTACCAAAATACCCCATCCTCCTCCATCCCCACCATTCTCAGTGCTGAAATTAAGATTACTCACCTGCAAGAGCTATTCTCTCTATAAACTTTGTAAAACTACAAATCCTCCATTTGGCAGCTGTGTGGAAGAACAAACCTGGGTGAAAAAAATTGTTCTTCTCATGACAAGTGGGTCTCCAGAGCAGCAGACTGATGTGGAAATAGCAAAATTAATTAGATTGCAGCTAATAGTCAATAAAGCACAGTGCTGTTACTGGAGTCACAGATCCTGTGTGTGGTGGTGTTCACAGGGGTCCCAGGATGAGGGAAGTGATGAGAACCTTGACTCCATGTTTCAGAAGGATGATTTATTATTTTATGATATATATTACATTAAAACTATACTAAAAGAATATTAGAAAGGATTTCATCAGAAGGCTAGCAAAGAAAGGAATGGAATGATGATAAAATCTTGTGACTGACCAGAGTCCCAACACAGCTGGACTGTGACTGGTCATCAAGTAGAAACAACTCACATGGACCAATCAAAGATGCACCTGTTGCATTCCACAGCAGCAGATAATTGTTGTTTTTCTTTTCCTATGAGGCTTCTCAGGAGAAAAAATCCTGTCAGAAAAGATTTTTCATAAAGTATGTCTGTGAGACCTGTGCCTGTTTCCAAGCTGGAAGCTTCCCACCCCCAGGGATGGAGCAGAGTGCTCTGTTTGAGACACACTTTGCTTTCCTCTGATTCTTCCAGACAGCCCCTGGTCCCGTGACTGTCATTGGGAAGGGGATGGGGACACAAGAGGAACAGAGGAATTGGGTCAGCTCTGCTGTAAACTGCATTTTCAGTTTCAGGCCAGGCTGAGGAAGGGCTGGCAGGGAGATGTCCTGTGAGGGAGGAACATGGCAGGCACTGATCTGGAAGTTACATTTAAGAGCTTATCAGAGCTCTTTCTCCCAAGCCCATTGTGCTGCTTTTCCTGCTCTGCTCCCCCAAGGATTTATTGCTGATCCCCACTGCAGGTAAAGCAATGCATTGGAAATGAACACACCCACACAGACACAAAGGCATGGCCAGAATTCAGGGGAAAAAAAGAAAAAAAGACACAGAAAACCCAGGAAAAGGGGACATGAGAAGCTAAGTGTGGATAACTTGCTTCTGGGCTAGGCCTCAACACAGCTTTGGAGGTTCCTTTTTGGTGAAACTGGGTAGAAGCAAGAAAACCACAAGTGGCTGTGACAGAAATACTGACAAGAGGTATAAATATATCTGTAAATATAACTATATCTATATATATATATATAAATATAAATAATTATAAAAGATAAATATTATCTTTTTATATATCAATATATTATAATTATTATAAAATTAAATCAATATATAATTATATACCATTATAATATAAATGTATATATGTGTATAAATATAAATTTATATATGAATACATATTATATGGATATTATATATTTATAGGTATATAGATAGATATAGATATAGATATAGATATAGATATAGATATAGATATAGATATAGATATAGATATAGATATAGATGGAGGCCAGGAGAGAAGCTGGGTGAGAACTGAAGAAAGGCTCGGTTTGAAGGCTCTGATTCCCAAGCCCTGCTGGATTTCCTGTAACTGCTGCACCCAGAGCCCTCAGCCAGCTGTAGGAGCTGTCACCTCTTTGGATCCTAAATCCAGCAGGGAAGGCAGAGCAGAGTCCCTCATTCAGCAAGTTAATGAATCAGTGGGAGCATCTTTGTCTGAGCATTTTGCAGTGTCAGAAGCTGCTTGTTTTATCTCAGCCCTGCCAGAACGGACTTCTCAACCCAGGCCCAGTGCAAAGCTTCACTTGCTCAACCTCCCATCTTAAACATCTCACATGATCCAAGGAATCCCCTAAAAAACTGCATCAGCTGCTGCTGTTTCCCTTAAGCCACAGGAGCACTTCCCTCCGGTCCCTGTTCCCCAAGGGAACCTACAAGAACGACAGAGAGGGACTTGTTACAACAAGGGACAAGTTTTACTCTGATATTTTCTGAAAAATCCTCTTTGCCCAGCATTTTCTCCTGGGAAGCTGAGAAGCCTCAGAGAGGAATCAATGAAACCCCAGTAATTATCTGATTGCTGCTCCTGTGTTTGCTGCTTTGGAATGTGGCTTGGATATTGTTTACCAACAGGTGAATGTTTGATTGGTTCCATGTGAATTGCTATTAATTAATGACCAATCACTGTCAGCTGTGTTGAGGCTCTGAGGAGTCAGACACCAGTTTTTATTATTTCATTCTTGTTAAGCTTTCTCTTTCTTTAGTACAGTTTTAGTATAGCATTCTTTAATATAATATCATAAAATAATAACTCAGCCTTCTGAGAACATGGAGCCAGATTCTCATCTCTCACCTCCTCCTGGGAACCTCACAAACACCACAGACAAGGAGGAATGGCTTCCAACTGAGAATGGGTTTAGATGGGATATTGGGAAGGAATTCCTCCCTGTGAGGGTGGGCAGGCCCTGCAGAGGTTACCCAGAACAGCTGTGGCTGCCCTGGATCCCTGGCAGTGCCCAAGGCCAGGCTGGATAAGGCTTGGAGCACCCTGGGATGGTGGAAGGTGTCCCTGCCCATGGCAAGGGTGGAACTGGGTGATTTTCCAAACCAGCCATGCCATGATTCCTGTGGTGGCCATAACTTCCGCCAGGACTATGAGATCACAGCCAAAGGGTGTCACAGATCCTCCAGTTTCATCCATTCCCCTCAGGGACACATTTGGACAGCCTCTCCCTCCTGCTGCCACCCCAGCAGCAGCCAGGGCTCTGGAATTGGGTCTGAAATCAGGCTCTTGTCTGCTCCAGCCCCTGAGCTGCCCAAAACGTTTTGCTGGGTGGGAGAAGGCACCCCCTGGGCACAGGACAGAGCCCAGTGTCCCTGGCAGCTGGCACCTGGTGCAGCTCACTCTGTGGGGTCAGCAAAGCAGGCAATCACCCAGTCAGGGCATGGTGCACAGGAGCTCAGCTGGCACTTGAGGCAGAGCAGCCAGAGATTTCCATTCTAAATGAGCAGCGTGTTCACATCCATTAAACATTATCATTTCCTAAATAAAAGCAGTTCCCAGCAAGACATTTTGGAGACAAGCCATTGTCTACAATTCATATTTGCTCTTATCACATCTCAGCCTGTGCCAAATTCCCCACAAGTGCTGTTGTTAATTAGGAAAACACATTTTTCCTCCACACAGTTCATTTTTGTTTTGCTCTGGAGTTACTTTATTGGTGAAGCTGCCTTGAGGACAATACCAGTTGGCCAATAAATTCAACATATGCTTCGTGTCTTTACATAGGTTGAAACGAGCTTTTCTTCCCAGTCAGACACAAATATATGTAATTTCTGGCTTGTTGGAAGAGAAGTTAAAAAGACAAAACAGGAGGAACAGCAAAAATAAACCAGTGACAGCCTCAATATTTCCACAGTTGTTAAAACAGCATGGCGTGTGCTTTCTTCTTCCCATTCCTTTTCTTCAAAACAATATCCCCCTGGCACATTTGGACGAATATTTGCTGCCAAACTTATTTATGTAAAGAAACCCAAGGTTTAGTTCTCCAAATACAGAGTTGTTTGCTTTATCCTAACCCAAACCATCTCCTTTTCTCAGTAGCTGATCCATGTGGTGCTGGGCTTAAGCTGCATTTTCATCTGCATTATCTTTGTGGCATCACAAACAGGAACAGGTGATTGAACCACAGGTTCCTCACATTGTGTCTATCTTGAAAAACCTGAAATTGATGTATTCCTGAAGGCTGCTGATCCATTCTATGAAAAAGCCCAGCATTTTCCAGATAATTGGATAGGATTTTTTTCAAACTCAACAACACAGCCTCCAGAGCTCTGCAGAAGTATTCACTCTTATAAAAAAGGCAAAGTAAATGACTGTATTCCCAGGAAAGTGAACATAAACTTTTGGAAAGAATAAGCTGTCTTGTTCAACTAAGCATTTAAGCACGTGCTTAAATTTAAGCTGTTGGAGAAATCCCCTGGTGCCCCAAGGTTTCTGTGTAAACAGCTCCACTGGAGCAATGCTGAGGTGCTTTAAGGAGCTCAGACACCAGTGGTGGGCACTAACATGGATTAATGATGCCCTCTCCACACTACTAATTATCCCTAACCATATTTATGGCTCCTGAGCTGTAATTAATGGAGGGGCTTTACAAGCCTGAGTCACATCTTCCTTTTTTTATGTTTGCAAGGAGTTTTTTTTTTTTTAGGGTGTAAAGAAATGAGGCACACGAGTCAAAATCTTTCTGTGGTGAAACTGTGGTGAAAAGATGAAAAGAGCAGGTTGTGTTTTTCTGACCTCTTCCAGCTTCTTCCCTGAGGCATTAGGGAGGAGAAGGATGTCCAGTGGTTAGGAGGGTAGCCAGAGTCTCAGGAGCTTTTCCCCTCAGTATATATATACTTAATATATATACTTAAGTTTATATATATATATAGATAGATAGATAGATATAGATATATACTTTATATATATACATGCTTAATATATATACTTAAGTATATATAGATAGATAGATATAGATAGATAGATAGATAGATATACTTAATATATATATTTAAGTATATATATTAAGTATATATATACTTAATATTTATAAGTAATCTATTTTAAGTAAATATATATTTACTTAAATATGTATTTACTTAAATATATATTAAGTAAATTTATATTTACTTAATATATATCTGTTTTTTAAAAAGGTGTAAACAGTCTCTGGAGCAGCTACTTGGACCCCACACCCTTTTCCTTCCTGCTTCCTTCTTGAGCAAGGGCCATGTCTCCCCTCAGCCACAGAAGTGGGTTCCAGAAAAATCATGGAATAAGAATCACACAACTGGAAAAGGTCTCTGAGAGATCATCAAGTCCAGCCCTTAACCTGCCCTGCCAAGGCCACCACTAAACCATGTCCCCAAGTGCCACATCCACACAGCTTTTAAATTCCTTCAGGGCTGGGGCTTCCGCCTCTGTCCTGGACAGCTGTGCCAATTAAAAAAAAAAAAAGTTTAATATCCAAGCAAAAGGAAGGAGAGAAGCTTCTTCCCTCGGAGCAAAATGACCCTGGGATGCTTTGCTATGTAGCAGTGGCACTGCTGGTTAAGGACATGGTTTTTCCCTTTGGGCTACATTCATACACTGAAACATTGGCTGTTCTGGCCCTCACTTGGCTTCAGTACATCCAAAAATATTTATCTGTTCTAAATTCACTAACTCCTGCTTGCTTGTGTGGTCCTCAGGTAAGCAAGGCAGCTGTGAAGAAAAAGGTATCAGAGCTGGAGAAAGATCTGACTCCTGGCAGGTGAGGAGAACCTCTCTGCATTACATCTCCAGTATCAGCCTTGGTTTTCCTCACCTTCACCACAAACACAGATTAAAATCCCCATTGTGCTGTCACACACCAGCAGGAGCAGTCCATGCCCTGCAGGCAGGTGAACTGCAGCTGGCAGAGCTCAGCACATGCAGCATTTCAGCAGGAGACAGGCCCTGGGTGCCTCTTCCCCGTCTCTGCAGGTGCAGAAGCACCTGGCTGCTTTGGTGGCTCTCAGATTTTCCATCCCAATAAGTGAGGCTGCAGACAGTCCCCAAATCCCCTCATGGCTGAGCTGTGGTGTCCATGCCATAAATCAGTCCCATGGATCAATCAGGCCAGACCTGGCCTCCTCTTGTGGACCCTTGCTCTTTGAAGCACTCTTATTTTATTTGGAGGATCTGAGAGGAGTTCTCCTTCTGCCCTGCCATTTTCAATGAGTGATGTGTTCCCTGAAAATCCAGCCATTTTTCACCTGTACACATCACCACAGGCAGCAGCTGATCCAGGAGCAGGGCTGGAGAACAGCACAGTGCCCAACACAATCAGTGAAATTCACCCCCAAAACCCATTTGTGCAAGAACAGCCAGACCTGGACTCCATCATTTGGGTGCTGGCCCCACACAACCAGCCAATGATCTCTTTACCTGCTTTAAAATATATTTTAAAAATTAAAAAACACCTCCAAGCAGATATTTAAAATCCATGTCTCATGGACTATAACAGAGCAGGACCTCTCCTACAGAACAGTGCCAAAATCTGGTATATTCCCTGCTTTTAAAACTGCTCTTGCACATACCTGCTTCTTTAGATATAAACTTACCACACAGCCAGCTGAAAACATGAGCTTTTTAGTAGCTGGCTTTTTATCTGGCATTTTGGCTCCCTGCTTTGCTCTTCCCTGCTGAGCATTTCAGAAATAACCCAGAGAGGGGCTGAATAACAGATTCAAAATGTCCCTTTTGGTCCAGTGAAGGGGGCACAGGGGGCTCCAGCCAGCCCAGACTGGTCACATCCCCCTCCCCTAGAGGGGACATGCATCATTTACCTGGCACAGTAAAAATAATAAACCAGGAAAAGTAGAAGTCCTGTTCCCACCAGAGCTGCCAGGTTAGTCCCATTCCAACTTCTGCCTGGTTTATGATGCATTCCCAACATAAAACCACTGAGGATGAAAGCAAGAGTCAGAGCAGCAAAATCAAACTTGTTGAAGGTGCATTAAATTTTGGATTTGCTTATTGCTGCTCCTACATTAATTGTGCCACTAAGACTACATAAACATAAAACTCCTCAGCTGAAATGGAAAAAAAGGCTGCAGACCTCAAATTATACCTGGAGGTTTATTAGCCAGCTGAGAGGCACTATTAAATATATTTATTGTAGCCAGACCAGGACATCCCAATTAAGATAGGTGAGAAAGACAAAATAATTGAGGGGAAAGAATGTGAAAAGTGTGGAAAAACACTGAGAGATCTAAAAAGACTAAAACCAATATTGTTTATGCTGTCAATACTTTGAGAATTTCTGACAGGTTTATTCAGTTTTCATCATCCTGGAAGCAGTATTACTCCATAAAACCAAGGGCCAGAAATGTCCTTGAAATTAATACTTAGAATTCCAAAAGAAAGCATAGAGAGGATCCACATCAAGAGAAAATCACACACAATTTTAAGTGTTTTAACTCCTTCATTATTGGGATCTACTTCCAGCCACTAATGGAGATAGGGAGAAGCTTCTACTGGGGAACTCTTGCCCATTTGATCAATCCCAAACTGGTTTGGGTTGGAGGAGACCCCAAAGCCCGTCCAGTGCCACCCCTGCCATGAGCAGGGACACCTCCCACTGTCCCAGACTGCTCCAAGCCCTGTCCATCCTGGCCTTGGACACCACCAGGGATGGGGCAACACTTCCACTGGACATTTCTGCCCCAATCCCCCTCTGACCACAACCCTGCAGGTGGTGGATCTGAGCAAAGCATTCCCAATGTGCTCCCAGAGAGATGAGGCTGTCTGTTGCCAACACAGTAAATTCCAAGAAGAATTAATGAATTAGTACTAATTGGAGAGCTGGGTGAACAGGTATGGTAGTGTTAGGATTGCCATTATTGTGTAATTTAAAAATAATTTCCCAGTAATTGATATTAATGAATGAGTCCATTACACAAGTCATAACTGATCTGGCATCACCTGAAATGGGTAAATGGAGTCAGCAGGAGAGGGGGACCCAGCCTGGGAGGGAGGGAAAGACATTGCTCAGCACGAGACAGAAGCTGTGCTTATTGATTTCACACTGATGGCACTAATCATGCTCCTCTGAGCCACAGAGGGCATTTATAAAGCTGGGCAAACAAACAACACCCAGGCTGGCTCAGGTCTGAGAGCACTGAGCCTTTCCTGACCATTTCTGAGTGATGTCTCTTGCCTGCAGGAGCATTGATTCCCTGTACCAGCAGCTTGCAGAAGAAAGATTGCTCATCCAAGTCAAGAATGTGAATCTCTCTGACTACATGGGTAAAGTACCCCTTTCAGAGAAAATGTAGTGTTTGATCAGACCTCCAGCCATTCCACCTTCACTGACCCCTATTTTCAGTCAGGACTGAGTTCAGGTCACTGCACTTTGAATATCTAAGGCCAGGTATGCAAATCAAGGCTGCTCAGGAGCTTTCACTTCTGCTGCTGAATTCAGGCAGGACCTGTTTGCAGAGCTGGTGTTTGACTCCAGGCAGCAACAGCAGCAGCCTTGAAGGGTTGTGGATGTCACAGCCACTCTGAGCTGGAACCACAACACCCTTTAAGGAGCCCTTGCCAGGCAGTGGCAAGACAGTGCCAGTCTAACAGAGCAGGGGTCATAATCCATAATGCAGAATATTTCCCAGAGAGCAGCAAAAATTGTACCTCCAGCTTTTGTTGTCTTTTGTAAAGGCTCAGCCCTTTCCCTGCACCTCCCTGACTGCCCATGAACTTTGAGCAGTGCTTTGAGGCATATCTGGCCCTTCATGTGAGTAAGAAGTGTCTCTGCCTAGTTCTGCATTTCACACTCCTCTTGTCTGGTTTCTGTTAGCTGCAACTGCAGCCAGACCTGGTTATCTATGCTCTACAGAGAAAAAAAAAAAAAGGGGTAAAAAACCCCAAACCCCACTTTTGCAGACTTTAGAGGTGTCTAACACCATGCCCACAAACATTTGGTGACACACAGTGAAATCACAGCATCTTAACAGCAAAAAAAACCCCAAGATTCAGCTATGTCAAAGGCCATGGTTTGAATTTGCTGCTATCCAGAAGCAGAAGTGCTACAGGCTGAGAGTACAAGGCCAAGGCAGAAAAGACAAATTCTCTCCTATCACCCCAAATGCCATGTTTATATAAACTCTCAGAAGCACCAGTTCAGCCTGCAGAGCCTCTGCCCACCCCTCTGAAGAGCTGTGAATTCTGTCAATTGAGTGTCCCATCCACTTCATGCTAATTAAAGACCACCAAGTAAAGGAAGATTTCCATTCTTCCTTTGTTCTCCCAACCTATCAAGGTCACTTTTGTCCAACAAACATTCCCCCACCACAAATGCTTTTAAAACAGCACATCTCCAACCATTTTTTGAAATCCAGAAAAAGTCTTTTGAAGGTTCCAAGGACACAGAGAAAGAAGCCTTCATCTGCTCAGCCTTCCACGGCTGGAGCCTAAGGAAGGTCACTTCCAGTTCCTGGGGAAAGGACAAAGAGTGGAACTGTGCTACCCAGCCAGTAAAGGCACTGAAATGTCCCCCCTCTATGACAAACTGACATCACTGAACTAATTTTCTTGGTGACCTTATCTAAATTAGTCAGAGAATATCCACTGTGATTTATGTGCAGTTGCAATTAAACCCTTTGATGCCTTCTAATTAAATCTGTGAAGATTAATTCCTATCCCGTTCTTTTGATTTCTCCTTAAATAAAAGATAAAACCTGAAATTAATTTTATTCTTCAGAGGGGAGGGGGCAGTTGCACCAGGCCTTGTCTGCCTTTTTCCCCCCAAATTATACCTCCACTTTTGCTCTTACCCACTGCTAATTTGCCTCTGCTCCAGAGGCCTCTTGCCCTCTGCCTTTTTATCTCCAGTAAAACATAATATATTATTATTTTTCAATAATAATCACCATAATCACATGTAATTTATGCTAAAAATAATCACTGACTGCATCACAACTGCTTTTCCTGCTTGTGGCCCATCCTCCTGTATCTTTGTTCTCCAACATTGCTTGGATATGGGCTTTGACAGGGCAAGCAATGTGATTATAGCTCTGCAACCAGAGCCAAGGCAAGATCCTTTCAGCTCGTGTCAGGGATTTTTAGTTTCCTTGGGTTGTTTTGTGGAGGTTTTTTTGAACAAAAGAGGGGAAAAAAGAAGAGGTGAACTGCAAAGCAGAGGGCCCCACCAAATGAGGTGACACAGCGAGGAGCTGAGATGGGACCCAGCCAGGGAAAAGCTTGTTAAAATAGCTTTTCCCCCTTTTTGAAATCCTTCTGAGAGCTCATGGTTCACTGGGATTCTAGCCCTGCAAAATCCCAAATCCAGGAATGCTTTGCCAGCAGCGTGATTTATGGCGCTGCTAATGATTCTTCTCCACAAAGTTCCTTTCAAAGGTTACTGCAAACCGTCTGCTCTCTGCTGAACAACTTCCACAGCCTGCTCAGCTCCAATTTCCCTCTGCACTTCACCTTTCTCAGGGCCACATTCCACCAGAAGGTTGCCCAGCCTGAGTCCCTGAGCCTGGCACTGCTGAGTGTGTGCCCCAGCCCTGTGCTGTGGCAGCTCCCCATTCCCTGAGTGATGCTTTCTGCAACGACACTGGCACATTTGCTGAGCTCCTGCTTCCTCCTCACAGGCTACTACGACTGTCTGGGGACCCTGCTTCGTGAGACAGGGGCCCAGCCCATGCCCTCCATCCCAGAAGTCAGGCAGCTCGTGGCACTCTATGGAATATTGCCCTTGGGTAAGAGCACACCAGAGGGCAGAGCACTCTGAGCCTTTGCTCCCTGCCAGGAACTGCATTTTACTGCCTTTGACAAGGTTGATTAGTGGCAATCTGAAGCATTTTGCAGTCTAATTGTTTTTCAATGAAGCCTTCAGAGTGAGGGCTGGATCCCTTGAAGAGTGCATGCCCTCCCCAGCCCATCTCTGCCTGCATGGCAACAGTTTGTGAATGGCAGCACATCAAGGGAAACCACTTGGGAAAGATAATAACTCAAACAAGCTCCGGTGATCAAAATTAATCAAGTTAAGGCAAGGGCTAAGGTTGCAATTTACCTTTTACAAGCTGGCTAATGTTACTGGTGCTGCACAGTGCAATCGTTGGAGGAATTAGCCTGGATACATTTTGTACATCACAGAAAACAGTTGTAAATGCCCTCGTAGTTTTAATGCCAGGCTTAGCCAATATCTAGCAAGGCTTTGCTGGGTCAGGTTGTTTGCTTTTAATGTAAAATCTATCCCATTTTTCACTTGGGAATGGCCTTGTGCCAAACTCCAGTGATTGCAAGAAGTGCCTGTCTCGGGGGGCCTTTATCAAAACCTCGTTTGAGCCCCTTTCCACTCCTGATTGGATTTTCCAGCTTCAATACTTCACTTGCCTCCTTTTCCATTCCTGAATGGAATCTCAGTGGATCTCAGGGAGATTTTAACTCCTCCAGGCTGTGTCAGTGTCTGCTCAACCCCCTGAGAGGGCAAAATCACCAACATCTGCCTGCCTCCCACCCTGGAACACAAAGCAAGCACAGAATTTCTGTTTTCCCTTCCTCCCAAAGTGCTCAGGTTATTCTCTCCTCAGCCTGGATGGGGCTCTTCCCACCTGGAGCAACGCCCTCAGCTGGTTTGGCGTAAGGCTGAAGGTCTGACTGCAGTCAGCTGAGATTGCTAAGCAGTTATCTCTGTCTGCACAATGTGTTTCACTTATCCCCAGACTCCTCCAAAGCTGTGTTTTGACACCATCTGATCTAGGGAAATCAAGCCCTGAGACACCCCTTAATCAGGAGAACCCATAAATTTTCTGCCATTTATACAATTGGTAAAAATTCTAGGGAGAGGAGACCCTGGACTAGTTAAACAAACAAAAGGTACTTGCAAGAGCAGTTTGAAAAATGCCTTTGAGTAACAAAAGCCATTACATGAGCCAAAAAAAAAAGGTTCAGGAATGGTTTCACCTATGGGGTGATCTGTTATGGATGACATTTCACTTAATTGGTCTCCAAACTAGTTCATCATGAGATAATTGTGTATCACAGAAGTGAAAGTTTTTCTCAAAATAGCCACCTGATGGCAAGGAAAGCCCCAGCTTAAATGGCATTAAGAAAATTACAAGCAGCTGAAAGGAGAAAGAATAGTAGAAGCTATACTTCATTTTTAACACAGAGGAGTCTGCTGCTCCCCTCCTAATAAATCTTTGTGCAATAGTAATGGATTACTGTGGAATGACCAAAAATTAATAAAGCCTGGGTGGCTGACAACTTCCTACACCCTGCACCGTGCTGGAATAAAGGCATTTGTCTCTGTGCTCAGTTCCCTGCCATCTATTTGGGATGTTAAACCATTAGGACACAGATAACCACCCTGATTGGATTTGTTTTAAATAGCAGCCATCCCCATTAAGCCAGAGGGCTTCTCCAGGCTGAGGCAAAGGCTCCCTCTGCAGCCCATCAGTTTTGGGGCCAGTTTCACTCCCACAATCTGGTGGACACCAGGCTGAGAGACCTCCAGATGCTGTGGATGCTCCCAGAGATTTTCAAACACATTTAAACAGCACCACTGTTGACACAGCACATCTTTAGGCATCGAGGCAAAGGGGGCATGGACAAAACATTTGACATTTCCTGCCACTTGCACCTCTGGAGGTTCCCCTGTCCTCAGTTCATGTGGTGGCAGCTGCAGGGAAGACAAGTTCCATCCCCATCAACCACCTAAGCCTGTCTGTGCTTGTGTTTTCCCAAGGTGAGGCTTTCCCAGGTGATGGATCATATTTGTCACAGCCAGAGTGAATTTACCTGGAGCAGCCATGGAGACAGAGTGGGAATGCTGAGCAGGCACAGCAACCCTGGCATTCACATTTCCTCTACTCCCAAAATCATTCTTTTAGCTCACAGGTGAAGTTTTCCCACCAGGAGGTACAAACAAGGGTGGGTGAGTCTTGTTCCAAAAAGAAATGTTAAATCTGCTGGGCTCTCAGCTCAGGTTATACAGAATTGAACTCAAGAGCACTCATGCCATAGGAAGGAAACAATTAATTCATGTTATCAATTATTTATGGTGAATAAAAAAGGAGGAATCATTCCATTACCTTTATGGCAGATTTAAATGAAAGCAATAATAATGCCTTATGACTTTTTACAGGTTCCCAAACTGTCCATGAGAATGCTCCTCTGGTGAAATCCCTGCTGCTGGCAGGACCTGCTGGTGTTGGAAAGAAAATGTTGGTCCATGCCATCTGCACAGAAGCAGGAGCCAACCTCTTCAGCCTCACTCCTTCCAACACTGTGAATTATTCAGGCAAGGAAGGCCTCATCATGTTGCTTCACATGATTCTCAAGGTGGGCAATTCTCTACAAAGGTGGCCCAGTTCTTTTGTGGGACAAACAGGGAATGGTAGTTCCTCCATAACAAGCAACATACACAGCTTGGGCAAAGCTGCTTAGCCCAATTTGGAGTTCCTTCCCTGCCTTCAAGTGTTCAGGAGGAATTTCTTGGTGGAAAGGGCTGCCCAGGGAGTGGTGGGTCCAAGGAACAACTGGACGTGGCACTCAGTGCTCTAGACTAATTGAAAGGTGGTGATAAGTCAAAGGTTGGACTTGATTTTTGAGGTCTTTTCCAACCAAAATGGTTCTGTGATTCTGTGAAACCACTTGTTGACAGCCAGTGTGTGCAGCTCTGCAGAGGATTTAATGCCCCAGGAGAAATCACTGGGAGCAGCCATATTTTTCACATTAAGATTTATGGGAGCTTTGTGTTACCTTGAATATGAAAAGCAGCACAGATAAAGAAAATTCTGTTCTCTGTTTATGTGCACATCAGCCAGGAATGCTTGCCACGCAGCATTTAATCAAATGCTAGGCTGGGGGTGGTCAGAAATTTCCTCTCTGGGGCTGTTGCTGGACAAGAGCTCTCTCCCCTATATTGCTCTCTGTTTACCTATCAGCAAGGTCTTCAAAAGAAGGAATCCTGGTTCAGGATTATAGGAACAGAAATGTATGAGAAGTCTGGAAATGAAAGCAGGCATATGAACTGTGAAGAACACAGCCCAAACCTTCCTCCAAAAAAAAAAAAATTAAAAAATACACTATCCTGGCAAGATTTCTTCCAGATTTTAAATGCTCAGTATTTCTGCTCTGCATGGGAGCTGGTAAACATTTCCAGACAAAAAAAAAAAATTAGGAAAAAGCCAAAGGGAATATTTTTCCAGTGCCAGTGGTCTACTAAAATTGGCCTTGCTGGGGATTTATCAGCTGTATTTCATGGAATCCAGTGTTGGAGCAGGTTTTGTGACAGGTGAGCAAAGCCACCCCTGAGGAGGTGGTGCCAAGGGAGGAGTGGCAGTGCTGTGATCACACACCTGTGGTGCCGTGGCACTGGCACTGGGCCTGGCACTCCCTGGCACGATTCAGAGCCATGATCCTGAGCTAGCAGCCCCTCCTCTCTGCACATTTCACCTTTCTGCACTCCATGTCTGTGCCCTCACCCATGGCAGAGCTCAGCTCTGGCTGCAGGCCAGAGCACAAGGGCTTTGGGCACAGGGGAAATGAGGGAAGCCTTTGTACTCCTGGACAAGGTTCCAGCTGAAGATAGCAAGGGATTTTTTGGATACTTGCATATAAATACTATGAACAATAAGAGGAGCATGCATAAGATGTGTATTTATACACTTTAATAAGAATATACACACACGTCACGTATTCGTGTGTGCTGCAGGTACATTCAAACCCTTGCATTTTCCCACATTAATTAAAAATAACTGGAAACACTTCTCCAACTCCTTCCTCAAAACCATGGGGAGCAGTCCAAGCTTATTTCCCTCTACTTAAATTCTTGCAAAGGACAGTGACACTTTGGTGAGCCCCCATGAGTTCCTGGGATAGAGTCGCTCACAAGCCCATGGAATCAGAGCTCTCCAGGGCTGTTGTGTTTCCCCAGTTTGAGGCTTTCCCAGGTGATGGATCATATTTGTCACAGCCCAGGATAAATTTACCTGCAGCAGCCATGGAGACAGAGTGGGAATGTGTTGTTGGTTGTGGGTTATGTACAAATCACAAACAGGATGGGATTGCTAGGAGCGTGTCTTGAGTTGTTTTGTTTTTTAGCATCAGTTTTATTACATGGTTATGACAATGGGAAGATGCCATCAGTTTACATTTCAGGCAGCAGACTAAGAACTTAATGTTGCGACTTACTTTAAAAGTTGTTTGACTAATCACATAAAGTAAAAGCATATTGACAGTAGTTTTATGCAATCACAATAAGCACACCTCTTACAGCTTTCCCAAAACCCTCTAATTTTATAAATTCTCACAGGAATGTTGAGCAGGCACAGCAAAGGAAATACAGCATCCCTGGCACCCTTGCTTACCAAAAGGTGACTTATTCCAACTGCAGCACTGCTGCAAACCCTGCTGCTTGAACAGCACAGGGTTTCTCTTTCCTGGGTGTTCAATCCTTCCCTGTCAGGGTGCCCAGAGCAGCTGTGGCTGCCCCTGCATCCTTGGAAGTGCCCAAGGCCAGGTTGGATGGGGCTTGGAGCAGCCTGGGACAGTGGAAGGTGTCCCTGCCATGGCAGGGGTGGCACTGGATGGGATTTAAGGTCCCTTCCCACCCAAACCAGTCTGGCCTGTCCTAGCAGCATCCAAATCCACTGTGCTCTATTTGCATTCCCAGTTCCTGTGGTGGTCTCAGCTCTCCTCTCACCTGCTGTCCCCATGGCTGAGCATTTCAGCTCAGAGCCTGTAGGTTCTCAGAGCCAGGCTGGAAACAATCCTGCCCCCACAGAATTTCCACCTTTTTATTCCTGACAATGCCAAATGTGCCTCGTTCCCCCCTCTCTCTGCTCCAGTCCAGCAGCACTAACTCAGCCAAATACCTGCCTGTACCAGCAGGAATATAGCAAACACCTTAAAATAATTAATTATTCCCTGTTATTGGGCATTTATGAGACCACAACTGGACTGCCAAATCCAGCTGTTTGGGGCTAAAATAAAGTTGGAGTGAGAGGGAGTTTAGCTGCTGTTTTCAGGATTTTCATGGGATAACACAGAGAACAGAGTCAGACTTTGCCCAGAGTGCACAGAGATGGGACAAGAAGAAATGGGCACAGGTAGCGACAAGGAAAATTGTTTGTGTATTAAGGAGAAAGTTTTATGAGGAGCTAAAGGACAAGGAATCTCCTATATCCTGCAGGAATTTACTGCTACCCAAGCTGAAGGAAACAAGACACGTTCAAAACAAATTCCTTGACAAGAGAAAGCTGAGCACTGGTAACTGCCCTCCCCAAAAAGTTCATTTTCCACCATGGTACAAAAATCTGTTTATTTGGTTAATGTAAGACTACACTGGACAGTGGCACATGTGGCAGACAAACCATGGAAGTTGTTGGTAGCTTGCAGCTGATAATTTATATTTAATATTCTCAGCTCTCAGTCTTACCTGACCCATCACAGTACCCCCCATCTGAGGGCCCTGTGTGCAGAGATCACTGAAAATGCCCCAAATCTCCATAATCAGGCACTTCTGGGCAGCTTTTCTTTGGAAACAGCAACTGTTGTCATGGCAGCTTTGTACTCCAGCTTCCCAGAAGTGCCTTTATGGAGAGTTAGTCAAGCAAAATGCAGACCTGGCACTGCAAGCTGTGAGTGAAGGACAGGAAACATGACAGCTCTTTGCCTATTAAATTCTCATCCACACAACCAGGATTTAGTAAATAAGGATTTATGGTGCTCTGTGGGATAGGTGAAGTTACCTCACACTTTTGATTACCTGTCCTATGTGCAAACAAAAGAGTTTCTGTAATGAAAGGAAACTCTGGAGAGCATAAAATGACCATGAGGAAACTTTCCCTCCATGACTGAAGTGTTGGCTGCTGGTACTTGTTTGGTGGGAGACGCCCTAAACAAGTGAATAGGATTGGGGAAAAAATGAAAATTTAATTTGTTTCAGATGCAAAAGCAAAATTCTTTTTCCCCCCCTCCCTTTCTCAGGGAGGGGACTCACAGGAGACACAGCAGCCCTGATCCAAGAGAGGCTCGAGTGTGACTCCAGGCAGGCATTTTAATGTCATCCAGAGGAAATGACTTCTCATAGCAGAGCAGAAACACCAGTGTTTCAATCTGCCTGTTCAGAGATGGAAGGGAGGTGGATATTGAATAGGGAAACTATTGAAAGAGACTGCAAACACAAAGCTTGAGCAAATCCTGCCAGGGCAGCTCTGCTTCACAGCAAAAAGGGGAGGATCTGTGTCGAGCAGAGAAGCACTTCCCAGAAATTACCCCCCCCAAAAGAAAACTCACTCTTGAAGCATGAAGCAGAATATTCCACATTGTAATGTTATTTATTACAATAAAATATATTTATGTATTTTATTATAAAATGAATATTGAAATATCATATATAAAATAATACTGAAATATTATTTATTTCAATGTAATATGTAATGATTTCAATGTAATGAAATATTATTTATTTAATATTTCAATGTTAAATATTATTTATTTCTAATGTGGAATATAATAATATGTATAATATATAATATTTTATATTATAATAAATATATGTTATGCATTACAATATAATATTATAATAATGTAATATTACCCAACAATTTAGTGAAATATTATTTACTTAATATTTAAATAGTAAATATTATTTATTTCTAATGTGGAATATTATAATAATATGTATAATATTATATATGTTATATAATATCTATAATAATAATTATATATTATACATTATAATAAAATACAATAATAATGTAATATTATGTAACAATTTAATGAAATATTACTAATTTAATATTTCAATATTAAATCTTATTTATTTCTAATGTGTAATAATAAAATAAAATAAAATAAAATAAAATAAAATAAAATAAAATAAAATACAATCACATTATATATCTTCATATAATAATATTATATTATAATATTATATATCTTAATATAATTATATATTATCATATTATAGAATTATATTATATTATATTATATTATATTATATTATATTATATTATATTATATTATATTATATTATATTATATTATATTATATGTATGATGTAATATTATATACAATAATAATTATACATTATACATTATAATATAATACAATAATAATATAATATTATGTAACAATTTAATGAAATATTATTAATTTAATATTTCAATATTAAAACTTCTTTATTTCTATGTAATATTTATGTAAAAACTTATAATTTCTATGTAACAATTTAATGAACTATTATTTATTTAATATTTCAATATTAAAACTTCTTTATTTCTATGTAATATTTATGTAAAAACTTATAATTTCTATGTAACAATTTAATGAACTATTATTTATTTAATATTTCAATATTAACTGAAATATTCCACCCTGGAATATTCCAATTAAGCCCCATTTCCCAGCCTGAGCTGCCAGCTTGTGCCAATTGGCTCTCCTATGTCCCCATAAAATCCTGGAAAGATGCAAGGAAGGGCAGGGAAGGAGGCATGGAAGCAAAATCAGACTCAGAAAGGAGCACGGGCAGAGGGGAGAATGCCCAACCCAGTGACACAACAGCGCAGGTAGTTCCGAGCTTTAGCTGCAGGCAATGAAATGCCAAGCAGGGGGTTGATCACTAGCAGAGGGAGCCATCCCCTCTGCGGGCACAGAGCACACACAGAGCTCATTGTGCCCCGAGCCACACCTGGGGAAACCTCCGCAGAGCAGCTCTGGCCAGGCTGAAAGGTTGGGGAGAGGTGGCCAGGAGGAAATGCCAGCAGGGGAGCTCTGTGTGTATGTGTCAGCTCGGTGTGAGCTGTGCGGGGCCACAGAGATTAATATTGTCCAGAAATATTTCAGCACCATCAGTGCTGGGGGATTCTTATCAGCCTCTTTGGGTCTGCTCTTTAGCCACTCAGAGCTGACTGTACAAGTGTTACACCCAAAAAAGGGATGTGATGCAGTTTATTTAGATTAAATGATACAACTCCAGCATTTAGAGGCAACAGAATTTTGAAGTCTGCCATTAATTTAATTTTTTCCCACTGATTTGTGTTCATTTGTTCATAAGCACTGCTGTATTGTCAGCCAGACCATTGTTCTGGCAGGTTGAGGAGCTTGTCCTGGTACACTGACAGAATTCTGTGTGTGTTTAGCATTTCCATGCCACAAGACTCTCCCACCACAGCTAAAATTTGGGAACAGTACAATGAGTGTTTCTTCCAGCATCCAAAACAATTCTGCTCTTGGTGCAGCTCAGCCTGCTGGAATTCTTAGATCCTTGAAGTGTTAAGTATCAAACAGTGCTCAAATATGCAATTATTTCTGTGAGAAAGCAGCTTGAACTTGTGTTACCCTAAGGTTAAAAGTTAAATTTATCCTGTTCAAGTCATTTTCTGCCTCACAAACCAGAATGCAGTGGCATCATCTCTGTAGCACAGGAATATTTACCTGGTGATGCTCCGGCTGATCAGGTCTGATCACAGCTTTCAGTGCAGCATTTCTGGGGGTATAAACTACAGAGCACTAAGTTTTTCAGCAATAACTTGAGCTTCCAGAAAATCTTGGGCCTTCAGAAAAAAATTCCATCAAATCCTTCAAGTTTGGAGGAGCCTTGTGCAATATGTCCTGGGCAAGAATCACATTCCTGCATTTTCAAGTGTAACAATTTAACTGTTAAACTCTGGCTCCCAGGTTTGAAAAGCTGAACCCAAGGCTTTCAAAAGTGCTGTTTGATCTTTGGTGACTCTTGACAGCAGGATGAGAGGGATTTTTATTTTTTTTTCCCCATAATGATTTTCCCAAAGAGCAAATCTCACTCAGTGTGGTATTAGAAGGGTTAAGGGGCCATCTGCTGGCAGCTCCAACAAATTGTGGAATTGCAGCGAAGCTAATAAAATTTCAATTACAAATTAATTATGTACAGTGCATTTAATTATCCATGGATTCAAACTGTCCGTGGATAATTCAAATGGAGCATTTCACAGGGGGATATACAGGCAGCTACAGATCTGCCAACAATTTAAATTAGATGCCAGTGGATTCTGGGGGTCTCATCTGGATTCCCAAGAAGAAACAGCCAGGCTCAAACACACTGTGTTGAATTGGGTTATATGAGTGTCTATTAACACCTGACAAATCATGGAATGGTTTGGTTGGAAGGGATTTAAAGCTCATCCAGTGCCACTCTGCCATGGCAGGGATACCTCCCACTATCCCAGGGTGCTCCAAGTCCCAATGTCCAGCCTGGCCTGGGACACTTCCAGGGATCCTGGGGCAGCCACAGCTGCTCTGGGCAACAAACACATGCAGGCCATTTTCTCCATTTAGCTCTTTGCCTCAAAACAGAAAACACAGGGAATTCTCTCTTTAGGGGCCAAAACTGAGGTTATTCATTCTATTTCCACTTAGTGGAGAAACAAAGGGGGCAAAGAAGATGAAAGATGTGACCACACTGAGCATTATCCTGTAAGAGTTAAAAGGAAGGTATAATCTGGTTTCAGACCTCAGGGGGCTGCATTTCAGGGAGGATGCTCAGCACAGAAACCATCTCCAAGCCAAACAAGGAATACCTGCACCTCCCAGCCTGTGGTGACCCCACCAGAACGACAAAGAGAGACACCAGCAGTGTCCAACATTTGCCAACAGCATTTGTAGCCTCTGTAACCTTTCACCGCCCTTGTTTCCCACTGCAGCAGCTCCCCATGAATGTGATATCTTTTCAAATAAGTTGGTTTTATTTTTTTCCATCTTCACTATTAGCATTAAATGTTTGAGCTTCTGCCATCCACCAAAGGAAAAAGCTCAGGAAGGACATGGACCTGTTGAGTGAGCCCAGAGGAGGCCACCAATCTGATCAGAGGCATGGAGCACCTCTCCTACAAGGAAAGGCTGAGACAATTGGGATTGTCCAGCCCAGAAAAGAGAAGGCTTGGGGGTCACCTTAGTGCCCCTGTGAAGGCTGACCAAGAACAGAGGTCAGATAAAGAATAAAGCAGGGATTTATTAAAAGGATCTCCTCAATGGACACACCTTGGGCAGCACAAGAGCCCAGAGAGGGCTGCACCCAAGATGAACCAAAATGGTCACAAAAATGGATGACTGGTCATGGGATCTCTAACTTTTAAAAGTTCTGCTCCATTTATATCTTGGAGTTAATTGTCTAATTACAGCTTTAGGTTATCAAATCCCATCCTGCTTGTTTTTCTCTCTCCAGCCCACGGTGTTTGTGCTCTTGGGCTGATATTTGGATCATTTGTCCTTGGTGCCCAGCTAGAGCAGGAATTGTTTTGTCTCCCTGCTCTATGCACAGAGCTCAGCATCCCCTAATATGAAGCTCAGACCCACACACTAGAGCAGCACAGAATGTGAAAAATATAAAAGCTCAAACCTGAGGCATCACTTCCAGTGCCTTAAAAGGCTACAAGAAAAAGGGAGAGAGGCTATTTACAAGGGCCTGCAGGGACAGGACAAGGGGGAATGGGTTTAAACTGACAGAGAGTGGGTTTAGATGGGATATTGGGAAGGAATTGTTCCTGTGAGGGTGGGCAGGCCCGGGTACAGGGTGCCCGGAGCCGCTGTGGCTGCCCCTGGAAGTGTCCAAGGCCAGGCTGGATGGGGCTGGGAGCACCCTGGGACAGTGGCACAGGGGTGGAATGGGATGAGCTTTAAGATCTTTTCCAGCCCCAACCATTCCAGGATTCTACAGTCCAACTGGACTTGGAGGTATCACCTGACATATTCTAGAACTGACCAGCTGCCACCATCAAAGTGTCACACACTGAAGGTGGCACTGCTCCCACTTCACCCCACCAGCAGCACAGCAAACAAAGTGACCAGCCCTTGTTCCCCGTGCTCTCTCCCATCCCCAGCCCACCCCTCCTGCACTCCCACACTCACTCTTTGAAGCACAGCCACCAAAATGAGCTGCAGTGCTGTTCACAACTCAATTCCTCCTGCCTGGCTGCCAATCAGCCAGCAGCCTGTGATGTACACAGCCCCTGGGTTTTGTCAGCTGCCTTCCTGGAAGCAGCAGCTTCAACTAGGGGGAATTAAAGGAAAAAAAATAAAAAAAGCAAAAGGCAGGATAGAAAGAAGCTGTGCCTGTCTCTCTCTCTCTCGTTACCGCTGACTCCTCGAGCCGTCACTTTTTGCTGCTGAGCAAACTCTGAGAGCCACTGGAAAGTGATTAAAATTTGGCAGCAGAGTGTCTAAACCTCTGGAATGGCTCAGCCTCTGGCGTTTCTATAGCAATGGGGAAGAGTGCAGGATGTGGAAAAAGCCTGTAGCATTGCTGCCATCCTGCTGTGAACCAGGGGTATCGAGCCTCCCACTTTGGAGCAGGAAAAACCAGTTTTGGGCAATGCCCCCCCCCTCCCCCCCCCCACTCCTTCAAATTTAATTCTTGGGCTCACTGGAAATTAAATGTTTCAACCAGAAGATTGACAAACTGTTTTGCTTAATGAAGAGTGCCCTCCCTCTCATGCAGCAGCCGTGCCTTGCCTGTTTCACCATCCAGAAAAGCAGGGTGGGATCCTAAAGCTGCCCTTGGACCATGATTTTCCACTGAACACCAAATCCAGGCTTCCTCTTGCAGGAGCACAACTGAATGTGTGCTGAGAAATTAAAGATAAGCATAACAGACAAAATGATCCAGTCTGGGGTGGGCTCTTAATGCTCCATTCCTAACTAGAAAGAGTTGGATTTGCCAAGCACTGCTATCTGTGATTGCTCAACATTCCCAGGGATAAAAAATGAGCCAGGCTAATTGAGCTGCTGCAATCTGGATACAAAAGCCCAGTGACAGGCTCCCAGGTATGAAATTGCAGCTGCTTTAATCAACTCTTTGCCTTTTCTCCTAGGTGGGCAAGGAATTGCAGCCTTCAGTGGTGTGGATTGGAGACACAGAGAGAATATATTCCAAAGGGGCAACGAAGGGAGAAGATGAGGTGAATTCTTCTTTATTTCAGTGCAGATAATTTCTCCTGTTGCACTACAGCCCACACAAAGCACATACCACTATGGCCAGACCTGCCAAAGCTTGCTTGATAATAGCTTGTCTCACTAACTTTTTTTTTTTTTTTAGCTTGTAAGAAAGTCTTGTGACTTCTTAAGAGCCCCCAAGAGGTCACATTTCTCTCTTCCACCTATCCTCGCTTTATTTAAAAATAGTCCAGTCACTGCTCATCAGTGCCCTGGAAAGTAAAAGGGAATAATGGAGAATTTCAAAATATGAGGCAAAAAGCTAAAAGTTGAGATGAGCTTAAATTGTTCAGCTCTATTAATTTGAGAAATTGGATGGAGCCAAAGTGAACAATAAAGTAACAAGGATAGATTTCCACTGCAAAAACAATGAGCCTGTGTTAAATAGTTACAATTACAGATTATTTTCTTTGGGTTCTCAGGAGTCCTAATGCCACTGCTTCCATTCCTTCCTCTCCTGTGGGGCTTCCCCATTGGAAAGAAAATTAAAATTCTGCCCCATATTCACAGCAACCACACCACCCCAGTTCCTGTTGCCTGCAGAATATTTTGCTATTAGAGCTTTATGTGAAAAATTGAACCTTTTTTTCTTAGGGTGTCTGTGGGGTGGTCACAAGAATGTATTTTGGAAAGGCAGCACAAGGCAACCCAACCTTGGCTGGGGCTGTTCCTTCTGCCAGGGCTGGGTGAGGTGGTGGCTGTGCAGGGATCCTTAGGGGTGATGCCTCAGGTTTGAGCTTTTATATTTTTCACATTCTGTGCTGCTTTAGTGTGTGGGTCTGAGCTGCGTATTAGGGGATGCTGAGCTCTGTGCACAGAGCAGGGAGACAAAACAATTCCTGCTCTAACTGGGCACCAAGGACAAATGATCCAATTATCAGCCCAAGAGCACAAACAATGTGGGCTAGAGAGAGAAAAACAAGAAGGATGAGATTTGATAACCTAAAGCTGTAGTGGGACAATTAACTCCAATATGCAAATGGAGCAGAACTTTTAAAAGTTAGAGAGCCCATGACCAGTCATCCCATTTTGTGACCATTTTGGTTCATCTTGGGTGTAGCCCTCTCTGGGCTCTTGTGCTGCCCAAGGTGTGTCCATTGAGGAGATCCTTTTAATAAATCCCTGCTTTATTCTGTAACTCTCTCCAGCCTCTGTTCTAGGGCAGCCTCTCAAGGCATCAGAGGGACCCTTAGTGGTCCCCACAGTGGGAGGGAAGCTTTCTCTTGGGCTCAAACCCTGACAGAAAATGCAGATGGGGACTAAAATTAAGATTAGGGGCCCAAAATGGCCTGGATTACTCATGATCCTTGCTTGCTTTGCCATCTGTGTAGAAAACTTTCTTGTCCTGCCCACTTCAGAGTCCAGGTCTCTGGCCCTGGTACCCATCCCAAGACCTTCCCCCTTGGTGGGAGCCTGTTGGCTCCAGGCTTGGGATCCCACACATCCCAAATTGTTCACAGCACACCCAACACTTAGAGGAGAGAGCATGGACCTGAGAGGACAGGCAGAGTGCTGGAATTTTGGAGAATGGTTTGGGTTGAAAGGGGCCTTAAAGCTCACCTGGTTCCACCTCCTGCAGGGCAGGGACATCTTCCACTAGAGCAGGCCCATCCTAAAAGATGAGCTAAGCTCAGCCTTCAGAGGCCAAAGCAAGCATCAGTCACTGTGCTCAGCCCAGGGTGACAGAAATGCACAGCATGACCATGAGAAGAAAAGGAATGGCCCACCAAATGTATTGTGTTAAGACAAGCTTATTTAGGAGAAAAAAAGTGCTACTCTACCCCAAAACTTGTGGGAAAGCTTATGGATTAATACTAATGACACCACAACAATCTGGTGAGGCTTCTCCAGCCAATATTCACTTGAACATTATCAAATATAAATAATATCTGATATAAAAGGTTCTCCAATAAAAGGTTGTGCTCAATACTCATTTGCTCTGTAAGCAGCAGTTAAAAATGTGTTACAAAGTCAAGCAGTAAATTATTGCAAAGAAATGAACCCTGAGCTCCCAGAACCTTTGTTCTCAGAGCCTCAGCAAAGTTTAAAAGCACAGCAAAAAAAAGGGGAGTGCATTTTTCACACTTAGAAGTCAGAAAATCATAACCTCCAAGAGCTGGGAGGATTCCAAACCAGGTTACAATTTTCTACCTGTCGAGGTTCATCAGGTGTGCAGGTCCCTGCAATATTTCTCCTTGAGCTGGAAATAAGGATTTCCTTCTTTAAATTAATTGTTTCCTGCCTGCCTTTGAATAACCAGACCATAAATTCAGTAGTGAAAGGCACTGGCACAAACCAAAACAAAAACAGAAGCAGAAATCAAGTGTTTATCTGAATTTGAGGAGGCAGAATCTTCCTACTTGTGTTGATATCTCACCAGCTCACACCAAATACAACCAGAGCACTGAAAAAACCCCAAAATCCTGTTGCAGGCAGCAGGTCCAGCTCCAGCTCATTAGCTCTGAGCTGTCATCATCCTTAACAACTCTTTCCTTCTCCTGTTCCCACGTGCTGCAGGTGAACTTCAAGCGCCTGGCCAGGCTGCTGCCCCAGTTCCTGAGGACTCTGAAACCCAAGGACAGGGTTCTGCTCGTGGGAACCACCAGGAGACCCTTTGATGCCAATGTGGGACCTTTCTGCAAAGTCTACCAGAAAATCATTCTCATCTCAAAGCCTGACTACCTGACAAGATTTGGCAAGTATTTCAGTCATCCTCGGGGTTAACCCCAGTGCTTCAAATCCCTGCTTGTTGCCTGGTCATCCTCAGAACTGCCCTTCAGCTCAAGTCATGCCCCTGGTGTGTCTCAAGTGCTGGAAATGTAGGTTAAATCAATACAGGTTCCTCCAAAGGCCAAATAATAAAAGTGGAAGCTGGGAGAATAATTTAAAATACTCTTCACCACCAATTCACATTTTTCCATGAGTTCTCAGCACACATTTTATATTTTAATTTTTTTTTAACACATTGCTTCTGAATTTCTGGTTCCAGTTTGCAGTTCTGAATTTCCAGTCTCCATACTCCAAACAACACAGCTTCTCAGCCTCTCCAAAACCAAAGCACGTCAGGAGGACTAAATTTTCTCTCTCACAAATTCCACTTTTTGTACTTACAGATCACGAGATAATTGTACAGGCATCCATGATTTTGCATGTTTGGTCTATCAAATGTTTACAGTGATAAACAAGCCCTCCCAAATTCTGTCAAAATCATTGAATATTCCATGTACTGAGACTCAAAGCTTTCAAGGAAAACAGGTTTTTTTTCTAATAAAACAAACCTCCAATGTTCTGAGGTTTTAAGCACCCTGAAATCTGCAATAAACAGCAATAAAAGAAAACCCCTTTGGGTCAGGGACCTTGGCACACAGGCACTCTCTGCTCTGTCCAGTGCCACCTTGTTACAAAACTCTGACAAACACATTGTGCAGT
The DNA here is from genome assembly GCF_027579445.1 of Ammospiza nelsoni. Classification (NCBI taxonomy): domain Eukaryota; kingdom Metazoa; phylum Chordata; class Aves; order Passeriformes; family Passerellidae; genus Ammospiza; species Ammospiza nelsoni. The sequence goes on from NC_080639.1 coordinate 1,366,604, forward strand.
CCAGTTCCATCCTGCATCCCTCAGGGGCAGCTCAGGCACCCAGGTGTTGCACATCTGGGTGAGCCCGGGACAGAGTTTGGCTGCCTAGCACATTGCAAACCTCTCCCAGGTTGCATCATTTTCCTGCTGTGGATGGGAAATGGTCACCAAGCAAGGGAACAAGTGTTTCATGTTAGGTGACAGCTCCGAGGAATTGCTGAGAGATAAGGAGACATGAGCAAAACCCAGAGAAAGGAGGTGACAGCAGCTGAATTGAGCTGTGCTCACTTCTGGGGGTTGAACTGCCACATTCTGGGACTGTCACCACTAACCTGGAGTCCAAAAAAATGGCCAGCTCAAGGGATTTCAACTGCACACTTCAGAATGCCCAAAAAAGCTAACTTGTGGCATTTTAAAGCAGAATAAATGTGTGGCTTTAATTCTTTGATGTTGCCCTTTTTCAGACAGTGCCTGGCTTGTTCTTCAGCCCCAAGCTTCCCTGAAGTTCTATGGAAATAGGATCTTCAGCTCCCAGTGCTGTCAGTTTTCAGTGCCTGACACCCCCTTTGAGAAGGAAAGAAACTTGTTTTGACAGAAAAATAATGACATAACAAATACTTGTAACACACAGTGCACAGCTACCTGTGTGCTGCAGCCCTCCCTCTGGTTACAGAGCAGAGGATTCCAATCTGTGCTCAGTGGGAGCAGTAAATATACAATGGAAATCATTAAACTGGAAGATTCACAATCCCATACTGATTTCTTGCCATTAATCACCCAGCAAGGCAGTGCCTTGTGTTACACACCTGCACCAGGAGCTGCAGCACACAATATCTGCCTGTGTGCATCAATTCCTCTTTTATGAATTAGTGATTCAGCCAACATTTATTGAGCACAAGCACGAGGCAAGTGGGAGACCACAAATTGCTGGAGTGAGAAATGCAGAGCAGAGCTGTCAATAGTTATGGGCTCCAGTCCATGGAATTGATGTCCAGGGGAGAACAAGGCAGCTTTTCCAGCAGCACCAACCTCCACCCAACATCTTCATGCTACATCTGAGCATTCAGGCACAGCAGAACTCAAAATGTCTCATTCAAGGAACTTTTTAACCTCTTATCCATAATCCTCCTAATCTTTTCCAAATATTTCTATGTAATGCTTTAAAGCAAAGCCTGAGGAGACCACATCAAAGTTCTCCTAAATTTCTCTGAAATAGAGCTTTACTCAACATAAAACAAAGCAAAAAATTGGTGTTATTCCTATTCTTTGGGAACAAAATCTCAGCCACTTCACAACCCCAAAGAAATCAATCAGGTCACAGAAGTTCACAGCTAAAAGATACAACCAAGTTCACCTTTCAAGTAACCAGCAAAACCCCAATCACAGAAAATTTGCACCTTTAAACATGTGCCTGATAGCTGGAAGCCTTTGGGACATGGAGCCCCTCAGCTCAGCAGGAATAAGCTGTGATGAGGGTCAGAGAAATAAAAACAGGCTGGTGGTAAAGGTATTAAACTCTGCACATCCAAATGGGAGCACTGGCCAGGTTCTGTGGACACACACAAGTGGTTCTTTCCCTTCTTACACACATACCCAGCCCACTCTGTGTGCCCTCAAGGACTTGTTGAGAAACACTGACTGGTGGCTAAAATTTATCAGTAAGCATTTAAAAGCACAAATGCTGCAAATCTGAAGAAAAAAGAGAGCACACCAAAAAAAAAAATTGAATTTTGGCTTTCCTGATCAATAGTCCTTATTTTTTTGTTCCAGTATCAAAATAAATAATAATAAAATGTTATTATATTTGAACTGGAAATAAGGATTTATTCTGGAAATAAGGATTTCCTCTTTAAATTAATTGTTTCCTGCCTGCCTTTGAATAACTAGACCATAAATTCAGTAGTGAAAGGCACTGGCACAAACCAAAAATTCTCAGTAAGGGTTTAAAAGCACACATGCCTAAAAGCCCTATGCTGCAAATCTGAAGAGAAAAGAGAGCACACAAAAAAAATTTTGAATTTTGCCTTTCCTGATTGATAGTCCTTATTTTCTTGTTCCAGTAATAAAATAAATAATAATAAAATATCTTTCTCCTGCTTTCATTGATTTTCTGTCTTTGCATTGTCTCTTTTGCATATCCTGATGCTCAGCCCTATGGAAGCACTACATTCTGCAGGGTGGTGGGACCCTCACCAAGCTGCTGAACCTCAACTGCCTGGCCCACATGTCAGATGGCTATACCCAGGGCCACATTGTGGAGGTGGTGCACACTGTGCTGACTGAGCTGAGGCTGCTGCAGATGGCCAGGAAGCCCCTGAGGACTGTTGAATTTGTCACTTCCCTGGCCAGACACGACCCAGTGTACAATGAGGAGGAAGCAGCGTTCCAGGTGAATTCTCTGTTTCACGTCTTTTGTCATTTGTCTTGGTTTGGAAAGACAGGAGTCTGCTAAGGAAGGCAGGAGGCTCCCCTGAAATGGAGAATGTAAACCCTCCCCAACCCCTCTGAATTGCTGTAAATTTTTAATTAAGGGGCTCTCAGGCAAAAATATGGGAGCAGGAAATAACAGTTCTTTAATAGGGAAGAAAATAAAAGGATAAAATAAACAATGCAGTACACTAGAACAACACTGACAGAGTCAGAACCCAGCCTGACACCCTGTGGGTCAGGGTGTTGGTGGCAGTCCCATTGGAAATGTGGCTGCAGCCCTCCTGCAGTGTCAGGGGTGGTTCTGTTGGAGCAGGGATCCTGTAGAGAAGGATGTATTGTTCCTCTGAAGATCCAGGGGAAGGAGAGGCAGCTGCTGTTCCTCTGGGAATCCAGTGGAGAAGCCGTGCTGGTGTTCCAGAATCTCCAGATTATATCTGGGTAGCAATGCTTGGCTCCTCCCTCTGGGCTCACATCTCCCAGTGGGATGCTGTAGTTCTTATCAGCCATGCAGTGACATTCAATAGCTGTTATCAGCAGGTGTCTCCCCAGAGGGAGGAGTGGGTGTGGAAGAGATAAGGAAAAGTGCCCACTTGACAAAAGACAACTGCCATGCAGATGGTAGCAGAATACATCGTGCCTTGCAGTCTGGGACACATCCCCTGCTATGTCCAGCCACACTTGGTGCAGGGACCTGCTCACTGTGCTGGTGGGTTGGCACCTCACCATTTGAGAGGTGATTTAGAGCTCAACAGCACCAAAACCCATCTCCCCCAAGCTGGATGTGCCAAACCAGTCCTTATTTTGGCAGCACAGCTGGCGGAGTGCTTTGGTGAACCTGCTGCTGCTCATGTTGAGCAGAATTTTGTCCACATGCATGGATAAAACACACAGGGGCCATCAATTCCATGCATTTGTCCTTTTCCTTCCAGAGCTGAGGTGTTCAGCAGGCATGGATACATCACCTTGAGAAAGCAAAACACCTGGCCATTCAATATCCATTCTAAGCCCTTCTCTTAAATAATTTCAAAAATAATTTCTTTAGAAGTTTTCCTTCCAGGCTTTAAAATAAATGAGTTTCTGCCTCAAGCTCCATCCCTCAGGGCTATAAAATCTTGAGGGCAGAACTGAGAGAGTTTGAGGTGTATTTTTTTCACTGGCACAGGGTGCTCAGAAAAGCTGTTGCTGCTCCCTGGAAGTGTCCCAGAGCAGGCTGGATGGGGCTTGGAGCAGTCTGGGGTAGTGGGAGGTGTCCCTGCCATGGCAGGGGGTGGGATGGGATGAGCTTTAAGGTCCCTCCCAGCCCAAAGCAGTCTGGGATTCTGTGATTCCACACATGCCTCAAGTACCCATGGATCACCTTCCAGCCTGATAAATGCTACAAGGTCCTTGGGCACTGGGCAGAGCCCTGCTGTCTCCCAGTGAGGTGAGACCTCTGGACTGCTCCAGGAGACCCCAAAAGAGCTTTCTCCATCCCATGGCCCCATAATTCCTACTGCTTATAGGAATTATTTGGAATAATTCCTGTAATCTAATTTCAGCCAGGAACCTTTCCTGGCTGGGAGGTTTCCTTGTTGTCCTGCTCCCCCCAGCAGCTCCCACCACAACCAGGATGCTGATTCCCACAGTGTTCTCCAAGGCTTCTCCCACTGCTGACCTAATGACAGTGCACATTTCTCCCAGCCCTGCTGAGTACTTCCCAATTTCCATTTAGAGCCATTTGGCTCACTCAACACATGCAGAATTTGTGATATTTGGCAAATTACCCTTTTTTTTTTCCTCATGCTTGCTCACTAAACCAATATCTCTCCTCAGGGAAAGGCTAATGGTTCAGTGTTACAGCAAAGAGGAAAAAAAATACTCCATCATTCCCAGCTCCAAGTAGTAATCCATTTGTACCCTGAAACATGAGAGCAAGTATTTAGTGTGAGTTTAACTTGAAAATATTATCCCAGTCACTATAAAATGTTCCTGTTTTGTACAGCACAAAGTGCCCAGGCAGCCCTTCATTTGGAACACAGCTCAAATGATCCTGTCCTCAGCATCCCATGGCAATCATCTCCTTGCTTTAATTACAGCCTTTAAGAAAGTATTTCCTTTTATCTGGTGGAATTTTGTTTCCCTTTTAAATGTCATGGAGCCTTGCTGCAGCACCTGTGATATGGCACAGGGGAGCAGGATTGTCAAAATAGCCCTGTGCATTAATTAACTCCAGTAATCCCCATCTCTCCTCACACAGAAACCTCTTTTCCCAAGCTTCCAATCACTGCCATTTCTGGACCTTTCCCTTTGCTTTGCTGTGTCCCCTGTGGAAGTGGGGCAGCTAAAACTCTGTGTTCCAAGTGAAGATTAGCCCTGTTATGAATCTTGGGTTTTTCTTCCCTGAAAGCATGAATCTCCCAGTCTGACATTTATATTCTGCCAGTGTTCCAAAATGGATATAAATAATGCAAAATTTGGTGACAATGTGATTTCTGCCTTCCATTTACTCAAATTTCTGCCCCAATTACCCATTCCCATTTTTTGAAATTATAAATTAGTGCGCCAGGGTGGTTGATATAAATCCTTACACAGAAAGGATTTCTGGAGAGGCAAAGCCAGCTCACCACACCAGTTCTGCCTGGTAGTGACTGGACCAAAATCATGGAACGGTTTGGGTTGGAAGGGACCTTAAATCCCACCTTGTTCCACCCCATTCCATGGGCAGGGACACCTTCCACTATCCCAGGTTGCTCCAAACCCCATCCAGCCTGGCCTTGAGCATTTCCAGGGATGTGGCAGCCACAGAAATACCTAAAAGAACCCATTCCAAAGCCTGTGGACATCATTCCTCCAAAAGCCAAATATTTTAACACTGATCAGTCACTGCTGCCAGTAACTTCCATCCCCAGTGCAGCTGCTGGTGATAAATGGACTTTAATTTTAGCTGTGTCTGAGGAGCTGATTTCATGGAACAGCTCCACCAGCTAAATAGACAAAAAGTTACTGTTGTGCACTGAAATATTTGTGCAAAGAATTGGGAAGAGAACAAAAAGAGACATCCAGGGTCTCTTGGCTTCTGCTGCCAAATGCCTCAAGTCCTTTGCCAGTGACCCAGAGCTGGCAGGGAGATGCTCAAACAGCCCTTTCCACCCCACCAAGCTCCCAGAAAGCTCTTGGCAAGGCTTTCCCACCCTCTCCACCTCCCACAGAAGGTCTGGAGGGTGTTACAGCCAGGAGACAAAACTGAGGGGCAAATAAAATCTCTGTGGCATCGTGGAGTCTCATCCAGGGCCAGAGACATCACTGGGCTCTCCCAGCTTCCCTCAGCTTTTGCCAGGGAGCCCAAATTCACAATCCCCACCTCATCCCTCTCATGGGAAGGACCAGAAACAGCAACACAGCCCAGCTCTGTGCTTCTCCCAAAACCTGGAATAGTTTGGCCTGGGACTGAGGCAGCAAAATTCAACTTCACTGAGAGCCAAAAGTTTAACTTCACTGGGGTTCCTGCCCACCACCATCCACGCCCTGCCCAGATGGGGGCACCCAGGAGGCTGGAGGATGTTCTTATCAGGGTTTTGAAGGTGAGGAGCTCAGCTAATTCAGATCATTAAAGCAGAACTGCAGTGGATGTTTGAGCCCACCTTGAGAAGGTGGCACCAAGAAGGACCATCTGGGGTCAGGAGAGGGACATGTTGAGTTTTCCTTCCCTATTCCCTTCCAGTACCTCTTCTCCCAGCTTCTCTTCCTGTAACACACACTGGAGAAGGCAAATTCTTCAGGGATGCCTGAAGAGGCTCAAGCTGGGAGCAGGGTTTGGGGCAAAGCAGATGGAAAAGGCAGATTTTGCAGGATGCCACACTGGGAGGGAGCTTGGAGATGACCTGGGCAGAGATGTGAGATTAAATAGCAGCCCATGGTCAGGAAGGAATTTTATCAATGCCTGGCACAATCTGAATCTCTGGTTTAGGCAGGACTTTGTTGAGTGAGGTTCCTGTAGGGAAGAAGGAGTAAGGAAGGAGTAAGGAAGGAGTAATTTCCACCCAGGGCTGCCTTCAAAGCCTCCCCTTATCCTTCATTCCCCATCACTCTGACACAGCCTAGAGCTGCCTCCCTGACACCAGGAGCTGGGCAAGTGTGCAGAGCAGCTCCAGCGGAATCATTTACAAGTCACAGGCCTGTGAGCAGGCATCTGAAAGCAATAAACAGGTTCTTAATGCTGGGGGTTTGTTTGGCTTCCTGAGCTCCCTCATGGAAATCAAAGCTGTCTGCATCGATTTGCAGAGGCACGAGGAGGGGATGATTTGTCTGTTGCCAAGTCTGGAGCAGAGGGAGCTCTGACAAGAGCTATATTCTCTGGAAATGGGGGTTGATCATGGAATTTAACATTTCCATAACTATAGCAACACAAATGGCCCAGCTAAGTATTGCTGTTAATGAGACTCAGCTCAATCAATTGCTGCACTTCTTGGGATAATCATGTTCTCAAGAGATCTGAGGCTTTCATTTTGGCTTCTCCACCAGCTAGCCTGGATTTTAAGAGGTTTGGGGATTTTTTTTTTTTTTTAATTTTATTTTATTAAATGCTTTTTTCGTTCTCCAGGCCTGGTATGGCAAGACCCCGCTGGGGAAAGCGTGGCTCGCAGAACATGCAACAGATGAAGAAGGAAAAGGAAAAAGAAAGAAAAGGAAAGGGAAAGGAAAAGGAAAAGGGAAAGGGAAAGGGAAAGGAAAAGGGAAAAAGTAACTTCCTCAAGGATTTTTCACCTGGCCATACCAGTCATAACTCTATTTCTCTGTGAAGGCATGACAAATTAATGTTATAGGTATTCCAGGGAAGAGAATTCCTCTCTGAATGGATTTTTTAAAGTTAAAAAAGGGGAAGAAAATCAGATGAGATGTAACATGTAGCTCTCAGAGGATAAAGAGTTAATGACCACTGACTTGCTCAAGCATTATTTATTCTAAGAGATTTTAGGGGGCAGAAGGGTTCATTACTCAGGCCTGTAACATGCCATCAACTTTTAGGCCATACTCATTTATTTCAGCAAGTAACTCTCCTTAAAAATTGATGTCACTTTAATGTCTTTCATTACTTTAATATCCTATATGCTTTATAAAACTAACTGCTTTATATATCTGTGGGTCTAAAGCATTACAGTCCTCAATAAAACCATTACAGCTCTAAAGACTGCTTTTTAATTGGGATGGATTAGGAGGCACTTGGTGCAATCCACCACAAGCTGGATATTTACACAGCTGCAGGAGGAACAGCACTTGCACCTTTGGAGGCCTTAGCACAGACAAATTCATATCTGTGGGTATCAGCAGAAAAAAGCCAAGCAGCTAGCTGGTAATTTGGGTGGATGGCCACCAAAATCTGGTTTTAATCTATTTTGCCATAGAAAGTAATGCCTGATTAGCTTGTTTGCATAAAAAGCAACATGTTTGTTGTTTAATGCACCTTGTTTACTTAAAAATCAGCAGTTTTGAGGGCAAAGGATTTATAAGGACACTCTAAAGCTTTGGGACACCCCATAGGATGCTGATGGAGGCAGCAGCACCTTCATGACAGGCACAGGAGGGCCTGGGAGGATCCCTGGGTGTAACAGACTGCACAGAAAAGGATTCAAGCAGTTGTGTCACTGTGAACTGGATGGGTCTGGTTGATAAAGGGAATTGTCTCCCTTTAGGCTACCCCAGCACACAGGATGGAGCCACTCCAGTTTGGGATTTCTCTGCTCCTTCCTAGCTGTATTTCACAGTCTGGTTCAGGGCTCCCCATGGTTTCACCCTTCCAACCTCGAGGCTGCACCTCCAGCCCCACCAAGGAAATCCAAGCATCAACAGAGGGAATTCTTGTTCCATCTCCCCTGTGGCACCCCTCAGGGCATTCCTGATGGACACCAGCCCTTCCCCCAGCAGAAATCCAGCTGCTGGAACATCCACAAGAGGGATATAATGTGGGATAACCCACACTAGGAGCTGCCAGCCCCTGGCTTCAATCCATGGCAGCATGCAGCTGCAAACATCAGCCTCCCATCCCTTCTTCTTTGTGGGTGCCCAAACTCAGCAGCACACCCCAGATTGATCAAATAGGGCACTTCTAACTTCATCCTTGGGCAGAAAAGCTCCAAAGAGCTGACAGGCTTGGTGTTTAAAACCCCCTCATCTCTGCTCTCATGCACAGGGAAACTAATTTGGGTAATTCTGCCCTCAATCTTGCCGACAGCAGAGCCCTCCTCTGCACACCAGGGCTGACAGCAGGGCTGGGGTGATGGAAGGAGCACATTTCAGGAGGATGTAAGCAAGCCCATTAACTCATATTTCAGCAGCCTCACTGCAATCTCAATAGCAGAGCAAGAGCAGCTGACTGGCAGCATCCATCTCCGGGGCACAGCGAGGGTGCTGAGCTTCCACACACCTCCAGGTTTGGCCAGATAGGCACCAGTTCATGGGGAAAAAACAACAAAAAATAAAATTAACCAAACCAAACCAAATAAAAACCAACCAACCAAACTAAAAATGAAAAAAAAAAAAAAAAAAACACAAACCAAAACAAACAAAAAAACCCAAACAAAAAACACAACAAAAAACACCCCCAAAAATCCCTAAAAAAACCCCACAAAACCCCTCAACCCACCCCAAAAAACTACCCCCAAAAAACAAAATAAACCCCAAAACAAACCCAAAACCCACCAAAAATCTCCGCCAACCCCCCCAAAAATTCCCAAGAAACAAAAAACCCAAGAAACAGAAAACCCAAGAAAACCCCCAAAACCCACCAAAAGACTCCCCCACCCCCCCAAAAAAACCCCAACCGCCCCCAGAAACTCTCCCAAAAACCAAAAAAAAACCCAAAACAAACCCAAAACCCACCAAAAAGCTCCCCCAACCCCCCCAAAAACCCCAAGAAACAAAAAAAAAACCAAGAAAACCCCAAAACCCACCAAAAGACTCCCCCAAAAAAACCCCAAAACCTCCCCAAAAAACTGCCTCCAAAAGGCTCCCAAAAAACAAAAAAAACCAAAAGCCAAAAATCCTCCCCCAAAAATCCCCCCAAACCCCCGCAAAAAAAAAAACCCAAAAAAACAAAAAAAAAACCCAAAACAAAAGACAAACAAACAAACAACAAAAAAAAAAACTCCCCCCACCCCCTTAAAAAAACCCACCAAAACACAAAAAAAACCCAAATAAAACCAAGAAATAAAAAAAGGGAATGTCTCCTTTAGGTGTAGCTTGCACTGGTGGCTGCTTGCATTTCTTTCTCTCTGAGAGGATCCAGAAGCCCCAGCTGGTTCAACAAACAGCTCCAGGGGTGCAGGAGGTGACAAAGGGATGGGGAAGTGTCCCAGGCCAGGTTGGTGTCCCTGCCCATGGCACAGCGTGGAACTGGATGAGATTTAGCGTCCCCTCAACCCAAACCATCCCATAAAGCAGAAAAGCTCTGCCCTCCTCTGTCACATTTTCTGGAAAATTCCTTCACCAGGATTCTTCTCCTGGGAATCTGAGAAGCCTCAGAGAAAAAGGAAAACAATATTATCTCATTTGCTTCTCCTGTGTTTTGCTGCTTTGGAATGTGGTTGGAGATTGTTTATTTAACAGGTGAATGTTTGATGGGTTCCATGTGAATTGTTTTGACTCAATGACCAATCACAGCCAGCTGTGTCAGACTCTGGCGAGTCACAGGTTTTTTATTATCATCTTGTTAAGCCTTCTGTAAATATCCTTTCTCTATTCTTTAGTATAGTTTAGTATAGCAATATATTAAATAAAATAAAGAAAATAATAAATAATAATTTATAAAATTATTAATATATATTATATATTAATATAAAATATTAATGTAATAAGATATGTAATTTTATTTATAAAATAAGAAATAAAGTAATAAATAAAATAAAGAAAATTTTAAAATAAATAAAATAAATAATATGAAAATTTTAAAGTAATAAAATAAAACAAAATAATGAAATAAAAATAAAATTAAAATAGAATAATAAAATGAAAATAAAATACCAAAATGTAAATAATAAAATATGAATAATTAAATAAAAATAATAAAATAAATTTTATTGTATTTTATTATATAAAATTAATTTAATATCATATCCTTCTAAGAGCATAGAGTCAGATTCATTCCTCCCTGCCACGAGAATCCCCAGAAAACACCACAAAAGGGGAGCTCTGGGGGACAGCAAAGAGGGGGCCAGGCTGCTGGTGTGGAGGTGGCAGCAATCCAGCAGCAGCAAAGCTGAGAGGAGAAGCTGTCATGCTCATTTATATATGGAAGTGATCTAGAGAATGATCAGCTAAATTATTTAAATGTCCCATTACTATTAAATTACTGGGCATTCATTGTAAGAACAGTCATAATACAGTAACTAATTTGGTATTAATGTGAATGTCAGCATTTCATTGCAGTTATTTTGTACTTCATCATCAGATAATTTACCAATAAATTAATTGCCTTAATTGCTTCCTGCAAACTCGGGAGAACTACATATGACATGACTTTTAGAAAAGTCTTCATGCTCATTCCCCCACCCTCTAATTTTAACCACACCAAGCAGGAACCCCTCTTTGGAACACCCAGGAATTTCCTGCCCTGTGGATTTTAATGTGCTTTAAATGCAGCCCCCAAGGCCATGCCTGGAGTAGGACACAGGGAATGGCTCCCACTGCCAGAGGGCAGGGCTAGGTGGGATATTGGGGAGGAATTGTTCCCTGGGAGAGTGGGGAGACCCTGGAATGGAATTCCCAAAGAAGCTGTGGCTGCCCCATCCCTGGAAGTGTCCAAGGCCAGGATGGGGCTTGGAACACCCTGGGACAGTGGAAGGTGTCCCTGCCCATGGGAAGGGCTGGAAGTAGAAGAACATGAGCTGCTCTGCCTCCTCTCCTCACCTGTGCCAGCCCAGAGATGGGATCATTGGGATTGCCCCTGCCTGCCTGACAGCTCCAGCCCTGGGCTTTTGCTACTAGAATATTTTCTGAACAATCCCTTAGCCAAGATTTTCCTCCTGAGAAGCTGAGAAGCCTCAGAAAAGAAACATAAACAACAATTATCTGATCGCTTGGAATGTAGTCTAGAAGTTACTTACCATAAGTTACTTACCAACAGGTGCCTCTTTGATTGGTTTCATGTGAATTGTTTTTACTTAATGATCAATCACAGTCCAGCTGTGTCAGACTCTCTGATCAGTCACAGGTTTTTGTTATTCATTCCTTTCCAGCCTTCTGAGGTCTCCTTTCTCTTTCTTTAGTATATAATTTATTTAATATAATATCATAATATAATAAATCAACCTCCTGAGAATATGGAGTCAAATTCTCATCTCTCACCTCATCCTGGGGACCCTCACAACACCGCAACAGGGATTCACCAGCAGCACTGAAACTCTGTTCTAACAGAACTGCCACCCTCCTTCCCCAAGGAGCTCACAAAAAGTTTTCTGCTGTTTTCTTCCCCAGGAGATGAGGGGGAAAGGCTGCACTGGGAGCACAGTGGGGAAGGACAGCTCCTTCCCCTGTTTCTGGCTGTAAATGTTTGAAATGAGTGCTCGGGGCTCTTCTGCAGAGTGCAGCAGGCTCAGAGCTCCGGCACCACCAGGGATGGATCAAAGGGACTGCAAAGCACTAAATCTTCATTGATGCTGATTTCCCTGTTTCTGCAGCACGCCAGGCTGGCAGCTCCAGGTGGGAACAAGCAGGGAACACATCCCAGCCTGCCTGAGCCCAGGCTCACAGCACCCGTGGCAGCCCGGGATTGAACCTGCCATCAGAATTAAAAAACAAGCCGAGGTTTCTCAGCAAAACCCCCCAAATCCGGTAACACAAAGTGAAGCTGACTGTTCTATTAACTCCCATCCTGCATCAGCAATTTTCTAAAGTGTGGAAACATTATAATTGACTTTTCTGCTAGTAGCAAAATGTAATTTTTCCTTAATACTCCCCAAGTCAGTAACGCATTTCAAAAGCCTCCGATGCCACTACCACAACAGGACTTACAAATTAGCACATTTTTAGCTTTTCATTAAACACAATGCCCCAAAAAAAAAAAAAAAAAAAAAAAAAAAAAGAAAGAAAGGGAAAAGTCTTCTGGTATTAGGGTTTCTCTCCTCATTATTGAAAGTACTGTGACTTTGGAACTTCTGGCAGCAAATTATAATGCACTCAGCCTGGGGCCATTGTAAATCAGGGCTTCAAAAAAGGTGTCATGTAGTCGGGCCCTCTTCAAGCACTGAAAATATCAGAGTCTATTTGAAAACACCTTCTGTAGTCTCTCACTAGCCTTGCAAATCAGCACAGCACTGGGTAGAGCTGCCTTTTTTTTTTTTTTTAATTTTTTTTTTTTGCCTCATGGCATCAAGCCATTTCTATTCCGACCAGAAAAAGAGGATTATTTCGTGCTGGGATTTCAAATTAAAAAAAAAAAAAAAACCTTACACCTAAGATAACAAGCTGCACAAAATCCCCAAATGGTTTGGGGCTCTTGTTGGGGTTTGGACAGCGCCTGTGGGGCTGTCACAGCCCTGGGCTGAAATCCCTTTTTTGGTATAGTAGGGAAAGCCCCAGGGGATGTGCCAGCATGGAGAGACCCCCATCCCACCCCAAATTCCCCCAGAGCAGGTGCCACCCTGGGGCAGGGCACTGCCAGGCTCTGCACACACCTGCCCAACAGCCTTAAAGCCAAAGGAGGGAAATGCCAACCCCAAATCCTTCCCAGCTTCCCCCAGTCCTCTGGAAAATTACTTATCCCACCCCTAACCTCCTCTGAGCATCCCCAAACAAACACACTCAGCTTCCTAAGGCTGGAATCTGCTCTCCTGACAAGTGTGAAGCATCAAGCTGCTCCAATTAGCAAGAAAATCATCATTAATGACACAGCTAAAGCAAAGGGGGAGAGAAGCCCAAAATAAAGCTGCTCCCTTCCAGGATGGTGTGGGGTTTTCTGAGACCCCTGTGGAAGGGAGGAATGATGAATCTGACTCCATGTTCTGAGAAGGCTGATTTATTATTTTATGATATTATATTAAAGAATGTTATACTAAAACTATACTAATGAATACAGAAAGGATACAGACAGAAGGCTAAAAAAAAAAAAGATAATAATGAAAACTCGTGGCTGCTTCCAGAGTCTTGACAGAGCTGGCTGTGATTGGTCATTAAATCAAAATAATTCACATGGAACCAATCAAACAATCACCTGTTGGATAAACAATCTCCAACCACATTCCAAAGCAGCAAAACACAGGAGAAGCACATTGGATAATTCTTGTTTTCATTTTTTCTCTGAGGCTTCTCAGCTTCCCAGGAGAAGGATCCTGGGCAAAGAGGATTTTTCCAGAAAATGTGACAGTGACAGGAGGGCAGCTCCAAACCAGCATTCCCTAACAGCCTTTCCCAGTTTCCTTGCTTTAGGATGACCCTAAATCAGTTTTCCCAACCAAGAAAAGGCAACCAGGAGTGATGGAAACATGGGAAGGGGGGAAGGCACCCACAGCAGCACAAAACAAGGAACGGAGCAAGGAGAGCCTGGAGAAGACAGCCAGGTTCAGAAACATGGAAAAACGCACTCAAGGAACTCCCCTTGTCCTGGAAGAGCCACAGCTTCTGCATGGATAGAGCTGGGCTGTGTTAGCAGGAAGCAAAAGGATTTTCAGTGTTGCTTTGGCCACCAGAAACCAACAAAACCCAGGGAATTCTGGCTCCAAGGCTGTTGTCCTCTCCCTCAGGGTGGTGGGAAGGTCACTGGTGTGGGCACACCTGGCCCCAAAGCTGTCCCATCCTCTCACAGGACCCTAAAGCAGGTCCTGCCCTGAGCCACCACTCCATTTTATGGAATGGCTCAGTGGGATCACGAGCAAATGGGAAGCCCAAATCACCTGCTGCCCCCACAGGACAGACATTCCCACATTCCCACCCTAGGCACAGCACTGTCTGTGGGATTCTGGGGAGCAAGGAGAAGCCACCGTGCCTGACCACCCACGGAGGGGGATGCTGGCTTTCTGAGTCAAGATAATTGAAGTTCAAACTCCAGGAATCAAAATCAAAAAACCCAAAACCAAACAAACAAAAAAAAAAAAAAAAACAAAAAAAACCCCAAAAAACAAACTCAAAAACCCACCAAAAAACCCGACACAAAAAAAAACAAAAAGGAAACAACAACAACAACAAAAAAAAAAAAAAAACAAAAAAAAAAACACAAAAAAAATCGACACAAAAAACCCAAAAAAGAAAACAAAAACCCCACAAAAAATCGACACAAAAAACCCCAAAACAAGCAAACAAAACAAAAAAAAAATACTAAATTAAAAAAAAAAGAAAACCAGAGGGAAAAGAGAATGGGGTGAAATGACGAAAAAATCCACCAAGAAATTCTGTTTGGATATCAGCTGGTAGGACTGGCCTGGGCGTGGAGGGCTCTAAGCCCCAGTGAAGGTTTGAGGAGAGGTCAAGGCCTGGGTACAGCCCTGGGCTCTCTTTGGCAATAATTGGAGCAGTGAAAGGGTTGGGGGATCAGCAGGAGATGGGAGTGGTGCCAACGAGCCATTGGCACCTCTCAGCACAAAGTTTGGGAAGTGACACCCGTAATTACCCTAATTACTCCCATCTCCACCCCAAATGCCGCCACTCCTTCCCAAAAAGCTTCTCAGGGAGGGATGGGTGCTGGGCAGGGAGAAACAGGGTATGGGTTGGACTCGATGGTCTTGGAGGGCTCTTCCAGCCTCATTATTCTGGGATTCTGGGATTCTGTGCAATGCTAACAGGCATCAGGCCTGCCTGGAATCTGGGGGTTTGGTGGGCTTGGAATGGAAGCCCCACATCACCTCCTCTCCCTGGGGGTGGTTTGGGACACACACATGTGGCCCCAAAACCTCCCCACCCTCACTGGGTCATTTCTGACCCTAAAGCAGGCCCTGCCCATTTTTCCGCTGTTCCATTTGATGTTTCCAACCCCATCCCTGCTCCCTCCAATCTCCCAGCCCTGGGATGTCACTGCCCTGCTGGTGACACCACATTGCAGCCATCAGGGACACCCCAAAGCCCTGTCCCCCCATACCCACAGTGGGGTCAGCTCAGGGGTGGCACTGGGGACAATGTGCTGTGACACATGAGCCCAGGACCAGCTGCTCTGCACAGCACAACCAAACCCGTAATTTGCAGCCCTTGCCCCACAGGTGATGGGAACGAATGGGGGCAGAACCAGGTGCTTCCCTCCTGTAGCCCCAAGGAGAGGTGGGAGCCCTGATGAACCTGGCCAAGGCCCCACTAATTAACCCTGACAGGCCCAGCTCTGGTGGTGTGTCCAGTGGGAAGGGATAAATCAATCCCCCAGAAATGGGCGTGGGATGGATGGCTGGGTTTGTTCTCCTGCACCCCAGAGGGCAAGCAATTATCTCAGGAGCTTTCTGTTGAGGTTGTGCTTGGGAAACACATCCCCCAGCCCATAAATAACCCCCACAGCTGCCTGGCACTTCCAGGTGTCAAACTCTAATTGTGCTCAGGGGTGACATGCAGCCGAGGGAAGGGCTTGTTGGAGCTCGTGGTGGCCTTGCACCTCCCACAGCCATGGCAGTGCTGGAATTCCCTTGGGTTTTGTGTTGCTGAAATGGGATAGAAGAGGTACTAAAGAGTCTCTTTTTCTCCCAGCTCCATGCTCGAAGAAGTCAGGATTCCTCAGCTCTGCTTCTCAAGGTTGTTTATTTTCTCTTATCGATAAAATTCTTTTTCTGACCTGCTGAGGTCTGTCCAGCAGGTTGGGTTGTGGCACAGTGACCATTCTCAGGATGTTGTTAGCTTGTTATACTAAAAACTACGTGTACTTTATTCACAATAATTTTCCAAAACCTATCACCTATGTTAGACAATGTGTCTCTACTCTAAACCAATCGAAAAGTGTCACCATCCCAGTAGAAGATGGAGAACAAGAAGAAGGAGAAAAAGAAGAAGGACAGGACATGCCCAGATCCCTCCATCTTGCCTCTTGAACCCCCATTATAAAACCCCAAAATTCTACATTTTCACCCTGTGACAAATTCACTATCACTCTACTCAAACTCTTGTGGCTTGTAACTCCTCACACAAAGTTGGTAGCTTTTTCTATGGGCTAAATCAAAGGCACAGGTGTTTGTGACTCTGTGCCAAGGTCTCTGAGCCCCCTGCCAGGGTCTGGAGTCCTGCAGGGCAGCCAGAGGGATGTCCTGGGTTCTGACAGAATTCCAGCTGGGAATGGGGTGAACCTGCTTCAGATTCCACGAGCTGGGGGGAAAGAGCTGGGCTCTGAGTCCTGCAGTGCCCCGTGCTGTGTCCTCACCCTGTCACCCTTCCCAAAACCCTTTTTGGTGGCAGTCCGTGAGGGGTGAGGGTGCCACACAAATCACAGATTCGGTGTCTCCCATCCCAGGAGGAAATCCCACATTTTGGACCCCACAAGGAGCCCCTAGTCCTGAGCCTGGGTGGGGGACATGTGATGAGGGTCAGCCCAGCTGGTTTTCCAGGCTGGCACCCAGAGTGACATTCCATGAGCACATAACTCAGGGGGTAAATAACTGGGAGGGCTCCACCTTGCAGAGAGGATGTGCCCCAGGACTGAATTCCCAGGGGATAATTAACAGCTCTTCAGCAGGGAGGTGGGGACAAATTGCATTTTTACTTAAGCTAAGAGCAATTTTTTTTTATTATTATTCCTGTAATTGATGGGGGAAAGGAGAAAAAAAAAAGAAAAAGGAAAATTGTGCAGTTATAATTGGAAAGAGTTTGGAGAGGGGTTTATTGAATTATTTACACCTGACAAAGATGAGCCACTATAAACCAACTGTAGCACGAAACCTTTCCACGTTATATAGAGCTGTTAAAGGGAAATGCTTAAATATCATCTCATTTCCAATAAAAACTCCACAAAATCAATGCAGCCTTGGGACAAGTTTATATTTCACTAGGCAGCAGCTCCTAAAGAGGAGCAGCAGCATCTGCAGAAGTGTTTAGGGGGGGGTTAAAGGCATGTCCCCTCCCCAGGCACAGGCACAGGGACAGGGACATGTGTGTTGGCACAGCCACATAGCTGGGCAGTGCTGTCACATGGAGAGCTGCAAATATAAACGTGGGGACGTGCTGGGCACGGGGTGGCCCTTGGCAAGGTGGCACCATTGGCGCTCACCCCTCGCTGTGCCCGGGCAGGGATGGGGACACAGGGGGCATGAGGGAGCAGCAGCCAGCAGAGCCCCCCTCCCATGGCCCCAAGGTAGGTGTGGGGCACTGGGGGCATTGCCAGGGGGTGCTGGGGGGACCCTGCCATCACAGGGACCCCGTTTGAGCTGTTTGGGGGGGCTGGGAGGGGATGCAAGGTTTAAATCAGCCCCTGTGCAATGCAGGAGGCAGTGCTGCAGGCCCCTGCGCCACGCTGGAAACTTCCCTGCAATAATAATGATAATAATGATAACAATGATAACAATGATAATGATAACAATGCCATGCCTGCTGCCAGGGGCCAGCTGTAAATCGGGGTGGTGGTGCCAGGAGCTCTGCACATCTGGGTGTTTTTTACCACAGCCTCAGCAGGGCCGAGGTGTCCCCAGAGTGAGGGCTGAGCTAGGTGACAGCAGCACACCTGGGACAGGCTCTCTGCAACCCCTCCTGCTGCAGGAATGAGTTTTGCCAGGAATGGGGAGCTGGAGCAGGCAGTGGAAGCTGTTATTAATGGGGAAGGGAAATGCAGCATGTTTTGTTCAGGGAGAAGGGGCTGGAGATCCATGAGGGGGAGGCTGCAGGGGCTCATTTCACTCTGGTGTGTTTGTAGGGGCATCCCTGCTTGTGGAAAATCACTTGTTTTTTTTTTTTTTTAATTTTTAAAAGTTTATTTGTAATAGAATGGTTATAAAAATAGCAATATAATTAGAGTAATAAAAAATTGGGACAATTTGGATTAGGACAATACGAGACAATAAGAAGAAAGAGTTAAGGATGGTCTGGGTACCTTTTCTGGGCAAAATAAGCCCGAAAAAGGACCCACATTAACAGAGGATTAACCCTTAAAAAGCAACAGCCTGTTGCACATTCATACACCTCATACATGGTGCATAAATTCCATTCAAACACAGGATTCTGTCTGGGCAGTGTAAGCTTCTTCCTCTGAATCCTGACAGCATCTTCAGGGCTGAGTGAGGTGGGAAGAAGTTCATTTCTTCTGATAATGAAGCAATAAATTCTCTTCCTCTGAAAGATTCAGGTGTCCTGTGGCTGCTATCTCGCTGCAAGTCCTTTCTTTAAAAAAAGTATCCTACATAGCACAATTTCTATTTTAACATTATGCTATAACCCAAAACTATATTTAACACACTACTTAAGAGAATTAATACAGCATCACTTTCTGACACAACACATGTAATTTTCATTTGAATATTTGCCAAAAGCCAACAATAAAATACACATTTTTCACACTGCTGAAGTTAGGACACAGCAGGATGATCCCAGGCTTGATTTTGGCAGGGTCAGGCACTCAGGGATCACAGAGCTGTGATGGCAGGGATGTGCCCCAGGCACACAGCAGCGACACAGGGGAGGCTGTGGGGTTTCCTCCAGCACCCAAACTCGCTGCCTGAAGGCAGCAAGGGCTCTACAAGCTGTTGGAACCCCCTTGTTTCCCTTCCACACCCCACCAGGGTGTTCTGCCCCTGCTCTGGGCAGCCCCAGGCTGTGCCCAGCTCTCCTGGCCCCTCTCTGCAGTGAGTCCCACCTTGTGCAGCCACATTTCCCCCAAACCCACAGCAGCATCCCCACAGCGCTCTCCACATCTCACAGCTCTCAGCTGGGCTGGCAGGAGCCCAGAGCCAGGGTCTGTGTGCCAAGGGTCCCTTTTCTCTCCTCTCCCGCTGTCCCAGGGTATTTTTAACCCTGGCACGGGCCTCCAGTGTTTATATGCAAATAGATGCAGATTGAGAGGGGTCACGGGGAATTAGAGCCCACAGTGTCTGCCCTGCCTGCTAAATTTACCCAGGGAGGCAATCCCTGCCCAGGGAAGGTGATCCCTGCCCTGGCTGTGAGGCAGGATTGTCACCACAGAAATATGTGACAGGGTCACCAGAGAGAGGAGAGGGACAGGAGCCAGGGCAGCTCTGGGAATGCCAGCCGAGGGTGAATGATCCCTGGCTGTGCCTCTCCCTGCATCTCCAAACCCTCTGCTGAGCCCAGGGATGCCCAGGGGGTTTTTCATGCCAGGGCAGTGCTGGAGGAGGTGGCTCCGTCCACACCAGAGGGGGAATGGGCACTGAAAGGCCGAGTGCAGCAAAACAGCAACCAGTGGGGAAAGCAGAGGGGAAAATGAGTGCTTTGGAGGCTCCAAACCAACACAGAGGATAGGCATAGGTGGATAAGCCAGGTGTCCCCAACCAGCCTTGAGACCAAGGGGAAAAGAAGGAGAAAATAGGAAAAACCACATAGGATGGTCTCAAATTATCTCCCAGCGCCGCTCCCATGAACGGGGGCCTTAAGGAGGGTTCTTCAGCAGGAACCCCATCCCTCATGTGTGATGGTGTTTGCAGGGGTCCCAGGATGAGGGGAGAGATGAGAATCTTGACTCCATGTTTCAGAAGGCTGATTTATTATTTTATGATATATATTATATGAAAACTGTACTAAAAGAATAGAATAAAGGATTTCATCAGAAAGCTAGAAAAGAAAGGAATGGAATGATAATAAAATCTTGTGACTGACCAGACAGTCCAGACAGCTGGGCTGTGACTGGCCATTAATTAGAAACAACCACATGAGACCAATCACAGATGCACCTGTTGCATTCCACAGCAGCAGATAATCAATGTTTACATTTTGTTCCTGAGGCCTCTCAGCTTCTCAAGAGAAAAGATCCTAGCAAAAGAAATTTTCATAAAACATGTCTGTGACACTCATGGACACCCCAGGGAGATTTTGTGGCTCCAGGACCTGAGCTGGGTGTCACTACAGCCATGCTGGGGACACACACACACACACAGGGGACCCTCAGGTGGCTCTGGCAGCACGAGGGGTGCTGGCTCAGGGATGCTCAGGATCCCCAGGAAGGTACCAAAATGTTCTCCCAGCCTCAGGTTGGCTCCACACAGAGGGAGTTCCAGCTGTGGTGTAACATCCCAAAATGTGCTCTGAGCAGGTTTATCCCCACAGAGCTGGGTGGCAGGGCTGGGAAGGGCAGGCTTTGTCACCCAGAGCCTCCCAGTCACGAGATGCCAGTCTCTATTCTTGTCCCCAGCACCGGATCTCTCCGGTGACCTTGGGCAAAGGGGAAGTGGGAGCAGGGAATGCTCTGCTGGCATCCAGGGCAGCTTTCTGTCTCCTATACAAGGCACTGTCTGGGAGTGCCAAAGCCCCAGGAGCATTTGTACCTTGCTGCAAGGGCCATCCCAGCGTTCCAGGCTGGGCCAGCAACACGTAGCCCAGATTTTTCCACACTGCAACCACAGGACTGGAATCTCCTATGAGCACCTTCATGAAAAAAAGGAATGTAGAGGGGGGAAAATAAAATCCTCCCACCAGAGCTCAGAGGACACAAATAAGGTTATTGGGTGAGAAGACACAAATAAGGTTATTGGGGATGGACAGACAGCATGACTAAATTTTTTAATTTTTTATTTTTATTTTTATTTTTTAGTTTCCTAAACATTAGGCACCATTTTCCTCCCAGCCTAAACACTTCTGTCTCAAGTTGGACCCTCCAAAAAATCCAGCAATTCAATCCAAGAGGTGCTGCTGCAGCATGGCCCAATGACCACCTGACCCTCATTGTAGCCCGTGTCCATCATGCTCCAGCCCCTCTGGAGTTATAAATACTCCACAACAGAGCCTGGACTGGATTATAATTAGACAATGAGCCAAGAGGATGGAACCAATGGGCTATAAAAGCCTGGCCATCCCCCCAGGCAGGACCTGCACACCAGGAAGCACTGGCATGAGCCAGGCACCAGGAGCTGGGACAGGGAAGCTGAGGATTTCCTCCAAGTTGGACTTGGAGCATCCCTTGGGACCTCGTGCTCCCATCGCCAGGTTCTACACAGCCCTGGTCACAGGAGACCTGAGGAGCCTGCAGCTCCTGACTGAGAGGTACCACCAAGATGTCAACCTGGTCTTTGAGATCAGTAAGAACCAGCTGGAGTGGCAGGTGAAAAGCCAGGCCTCCTATGGACTCTCAGGTACTTTTCCTTTGAAGGAAATGAAAATGAAACCAGTGGGTATTTACTAACCCTGACCAGGAGAGGTGCCTTAGGTGTGCCCAAGGTTTCTGGTTAGCCCACAGTTCTGGTCATTAATATTCATAACTTTTAATATTTTATTCTCTTCTGCTCCTACTAACCCAGTGGAAGTGTAAGATCTGTGCATCCACATGATTTCTTCAGGCTGGGGTTAGGCATTCTGTGTTTTGGGAATGCTCTCAGGAGGGCTCACAGCCCAAATTCCTGATGGTCCTATCAGGAAGGATAAGATGCCCTGAGATGAGGCTCCCCATGGCCCCAGGTGTTCAGGAGATGATCCAGGAGGTCCTGGAGATGCTGGGAAACCCAGTTCCTCTCTGTGGCTCATCCCAAAGCCAGCACATCCCAAATCCAGCCCTCCATTACCCTCCCACCTGCTTGGGAGCCTTCACTCCCAGCAAAGTCAGCTTTTCCTTTCCTGGGGAATTCCTTTTATGTCCTGCCATCCACTTGGACATGGGGCTGGGTGCCCTGCTGGCCAGCAGGGTGTTGGTTTGCCCACCTGATTCCATCTGGAATGACACTCCTGGAAGAGCACACACTGAGGGGGTTTTGTTTCCCCTCCTGCCAACTGCAGTCAGAGCCACCAAGCGCAACCAGCCCCTAAAGCTGCCAGAGAGAAATGGGAAAAGAGGAGTCAGGAGCTGCCTCAGACACCAGGCTGCTGGGCAGGAGAGGGAATGAAGGGGCAGGACTGGACCAGGTACAATCAGAGCCCTATTTATTGTATTTGCTGGGAAATACCCTAATGAAGGCAGGAATGATGAATCTGACTCCATGTTCTCGGAAGGCTAATTTATTACTTTATAATATATATTATATTAAAGAATGCTATATTATACTAAAGAATACAGAAGGGATACTTACTGAAGGCTAAAGAGATAACAATGAAAACTCCTGACTCTCTCCAGAGTCTGACACAGCTTGGCCCTGATTGGCCAAAGAGCCAAAACAACTCACAGCAGAACCCAATGGAACACTCACCTGTGGGTGAACAATCTCCAAACACATTCCACATGAGCACAGCACAGGAGAAGCAAATGAGAGAAGAATTGTTTTCCTTTTCTCTGTGGCTTCTCAGCTTCCCAGGAGAAAAATCCTGGGCAAAGGGATTTTCAGAGAATGTGCATGCCACACTCTTTCAAGGGTGTGACACCCCATTCAGAGGAGTGAATGCCACACTCATTCAGGAGTGTGAATGCCACACCCATCCAGAGATGTGAATGCCACACCCATCCAGAGATGTGAGTGCCACACCCATTCAGAGGGTGTGAGTGCCACACCCATCCAGAGATGTGAGTCCCACAACCATTCAGAGATGTGAGTGCCACACCCATTCAGAGGGTGTGAGTGCCACGCCCATCCAGGGCTGTGAGTCCCACAGCCATTCCCGTGTCCCGCAGGGCTGTGGGCTCTGGAGGAGCGCCTGGAGCTGAGCTCCCCTCTGTGCCTGGCCGCTCGCCATGGCCACCCCGACTGCCTGCGGCACCTGCTGCGCCGCGGGGCCGACCCCAACCTGGCCCCGGGGGGAGAGGCTCCCCTGCACCAGGCCTGCCTGGGGGCGCACAGCGACTGCGTGGAGCTGCTGCTGGAGTACAGGGCCCAGCCCAACCTGCTCAGCGAGCGCGGCACGGCCCCGCTGCACCTCTGCACTTCGCAGGACTCCCTGCGGTAAGCACGACACCCACCCGCTGCTGGGGCTGGCATGGGGCTGGGACAATGGGAGGTGTCCCTGCCCTGGAATGAGGTGGGATGGGTTTGGCTTTGAGGTCCCTTCTGTTGTAGTTGAGATGGAGACAGATGGAGATGCTCTGTACTAAAGCAGGTAGCCCCGATGATGAGGAGGAATGATGCATCTGACTCCATCGATATCAGAAGGCTAATTAATTACTTTATTATCAGAAGGCTAATTAATTACTTTATTACACTATATTATTCTGTACTATATTATTCTATACTATGTTTCATTGCATCCAAACTGAATCTGCACAAGCACCCAACTCAACTGCCCAGAATCTCGTGACTGCCAGCCAGCAGTCCCAACACACACACATAGATTCAATTGGCCAATGAATCCAAACACACCAGAATCCAATCACCAATTTCCTTCAGGTAAACAATCTTCCACAAGGCATTACACTTGTGAACAACAGGAGGAGCAGCAAATAAGAATTGTTTTTTTCTTTCTCTGAGGTTCAGAGAATGTGAATCCCAGAGATATGCTTGGGAAATTGGGCCTTGCTTTTCTCTGTGAAGAGAAATGGGGCCACAACACTCCATTTCCAGATGGCTTCAAACTGGTTTTATTCTAGCAGGCGTGCTTTTTATACATTCTTACAAAGCTCAGAAGTTCACACTTTACTCATTGGTTAGAAGAGACAAAGTGATTATTTACTGTATTTGTAGGGAATTCCCAGATGAAGGAAGGAATGATGGATCTGACTTCATGTTCTCGGAAGGCTAATTTATTACTTTATCATACTATATTATATTAAAGAATACTATACTAAACTCTACTAAAGAATACAGAAAGGATACTTACAGAATGCTAAAAGATAATGATGAAAGCTTGTGACTCTTTCCAGAGTCCCAACACAGCTTGGCCCTGATTGGCCAAAGAGCCAAAACAACTCACAGCAGAACCCAATGGAACACTCACCTGTGGGTGAACAATCTCCAAACACATTGCACATGAGCACAGCACAGGAGAAGCAAATGAGAGAAGAATTGTTTTCCTTTTCTCTGTGGCTCCTCAGCTTCCCAGGAGAAAAATCCTGAGCAAAGGAATTTTTTCAGAGACTGTGAATGCCACAATTATTGGAATAGGCAGTTGCAGGTTTCTCTTATTTATTGTCTTATTTATTCTCTTATTTATTCTCCTATTTATCCTTCTTTCTTGCTTGGTTTCTATGCCAGTGACCTTGGTAGGAAATTCTTTCAGGGGTAAACATGGATCCCCTTATCAAACATGGATCCTCTTATCAAACATGGATCCTCTTCTCAAGCTTCTTCTTGGCTCACAGAAGTTGCTGTAAAACCTCTTCCGCCCAAATCTTCCAACCCAAACCGCTCTGGCATTCCGTGTTAACCTTGCTGTGCATCCCCTGTGCACACAGCCCAGGAGCTCTGCCTGTTGGAGGCAAAAAAGATGAACCAAAAAAGGTGCCATGATCCATGGCAAGGCTTCCCACACACTCCCACATCTCCCCACTGCCACAGCAGAGACAAAAAGGGCATTTTGGTGCCAGGCACATTGCACGGCCCAAGTCTTCTTCCTATGGACAGCCCAGCCTCAGCCTTTCCTTCCTCCTCTTTCCTGACTATTTCCCCTAAAATCAGTGTGTCCTGCAGCCCAGATCCAGCACGCTTCCCCAGGAGATGCTCAGGATGGGTTTATGGGTTGTGGAGCAGTGCTCCCACCCCCTCACCCCACACAAGCCATATAGGGATCCCCCTTGGTTCACAGGCAGGGCTGAGCTCCTCCAGGTGCACCCACATCCCACCCTGCATCTGCATCACACAGATGAGCATAAAAATTGCCTGGAAAAATATGGAAAAGCACAGAAAAATATGTTTCTGTAGGACTTTAGGTGCCTGGATAGCTAGACACATGGAACCAGGATATTTTGCTTTTTTCTTTTTTTTTCTTTTTTTTCTTTTTTTTTTTTTTTTTTAATAAAGAGTTCAGCCACTTGATATTATCCTGATGAAACTGCTCAGGGCCACAGTGAATTCCATCACCTGTCAGCTTCCCTGGAAAGCCAGCCTGTCTTCCATCCTCTGCCCTCCAGGCAGGCAAGAGTACCTGGAAGCAGGTGGTGAAAGCAAGGTTCCAGCATATCATGGGCAGGGAGAAAGTTCTGGAGAAGGAAAGCAGCCAGAGAGGGAAAGGTTTGATCCCTGCTCATCAATAAGAGCCTCTGCAGGATGTCCAAAAATCAGCTATTAATCAACTCCTGGTTCAGCCAAAAACATCCGGGGATGAATCCAACACATCCTTGGTGCCGTGAGGGATGGAAGGAGCGGGATGGGAGAGGGAGAATGCTGCAGGCAGCTCTGGCTTTAATTCCTTCACCTGAGCGCCCTTTCCACCTCCAACCTCATCCTAAAACCCCAGTGCTTCCCTGATTTTGGGCTTCTCTCCCTAAAGAGATGGGGCCACCAAACCATCCCAGGGCGTGCAGAGGATCTCCTGGACCACAGAGGTCTTTGCTTCCAAGCTTGGAAAAAAAAAAACTATTTTATATAGATGCATTAAAAAATGGATCTGCTCTCACTGATTTGCATGTTCCATTCCCTTGGAAGGCAGAGGGGGATGGCAGCACAGCCACCAAGGGGATCAGACAGCCCCGAGGTGGCAACAGCTGAGTTGTAAGGCCTGGAATATTGGGGCTTTATAATGGAAATGCTGCGAGCCTCTTAACTGCGGCGCCCGGCGCTACGGGGGCTTCTACAATAACTGAGCCAACTCCCTTGAAAGATCAAAAATTAATAGACATTTCAGACAGGGTTTGAGGTTTCGACCACTGCTTTTTCAATAGCAAAGACTTTGCTAAAGTTAGAGACTGAGGAGGTCAAGCTTCGGGTAACACAAACATTTCCTCTTTGATTAGGGGGAGACTACTTTACCTCACCTCCTTTTTTTTAATTTTATTATTTTTTTCGTCGAGTAGTAGATTTTAGGTCATCCTTAATTTTTTACTGACAACAAAGAGCAGGTCATTGACCTACATAGAGAGCTATTTTATTTTTCTCCCTCTCGATAACAATGGCCAGAACACCTATGTGCCAGGTTCCTCTGTATTCCCATATACTCGGCAATTCACCATGGGGGCAGGACTTAAAACCTTTGAGCCTCTCAGTGACTGGGATAAAAAAAAATTATCTGGGCTTCCTTCCAGCCATTTGAGCTTCAGAATCCATGAGATTTCAACAAAAAGGATATCAGAGCTTTAATCTAGGAGCTTTTTGAAGAGATGGAAAAAAAAAAGTTCCAGTAAAGTTCAGTCTTACCTTCTTCACTTTAGGAGCTGTTCATGCCAACGTCGGCCTATTTAGTAGAGTTCCTCTCCTTGACCTCTTTTTTACAGCCGAGATAATTAACATGGTGGGGTAAGATGAGTCTCTAAATTCACTGCACTCTCTCCCTGGCGCTCTCCCTTTTCCCTCTTAAAGCTGGGGATGATTAAAGGAGCCTGCCTTTATTGGCACCCCGAAAAAAAAAATAAAATAAAAATAATTGAGGGGGAGAGGAAGAGCCTCGGCAGCGGGGAGGGGAGGGGACAGCGGGCGTGGGCCTGGTAGGGATGCAGGACACGGCTCCTGCCTCCCATCACGGCAGGGAGAGATGCTGAACATCTGCAGAGCCCTCCTCCAGAGCTCCCTGGATATCCCAGGCTCCCCTCGAGGCCAGGGAGAGCCTGCCTGGAGAGGAATTTCCCTTCTCCAGCCTCGCACAGGAGGAAAGAGCTCGGCAAGGAAGGAGCTCTGGGAAGCCAGGGGATGGGACAAGAAGGTGTCACCCCCACTTCCAGCTGAGCAATTCCCTTCTCCGAGCCTTCCCCCCACCCTGGGAGCTGGAGTCAGAGCTCTCCAGCTCCTCCAAGCCCCCAGAGGTGAGGGGTGGGGGATGGAGGGTGGGATGAGTCCATGCAGGAACTCAGGGGCTCCGTGCGAGGAGCACCAGGATGGGGAGCAACACCAGGGATGGGGGAATGGGAGGAAGGAGCAGGAAACAGGAGCTGAGCAGGAAGGCAGGAGCCTGCAAAGGCCAAGGCAAGGCTCCCAAACTCCAGGAGATGGGGACTGACCCAGAGGAGCATGCTCCAAACACTTTCCAGCTGTTCCAGCATCATCCTGGGCAGCTGTGGGAATGCCTGGGGCTGTGGGAATGAGCAGCACTGCAAGGGAATAAAAGCCCAGGGATATGAAAAGCCAGCATTTAGCATCATCTAGTGCTAAACCTCATCCTCTGCTCTGTTCAGCCTTGCTAAATACAGCACTCGGAGCGTTTGGAGCCATCGTTTTGGGAACCTGGGCAAGAGCAGCTCCTGGCTGGGTCCTGACAGAGAAATGAAGAGCCCAGAAGCAGCCACAGGGCTGGCCTTGCCCTCTGAGACGTGACAAAATGAGGGCTTTCACAGATAAACCTCGGGGATGGGAGGGAAAATCAAACAGGAGGCTTTTCCTTAAGGAATCTGGAACCTGAGTGGGTTTTTGGGACTTTGGGAATTTCCCTGCAGCCTCCGCTGCCCCAAGCTCCTGCTCCTCCTGCTGGCTGTTCTTCACATCCCATTTCTAACAAATCCCGCTTCCCCAGCCTGGTGGCTTTCATACCAGCCAGTGGGAGCCATAAGGAGGGCAATGGGCACATCCTGCCCTGACTCTGTGATGGGTGAAGAGATTAAAAAATCAATCCCAAATCATTTTCTCCCATTCCATTTGATCCAGGAGCTCAGAGCAGGGAGCACCAGCACCACTCACCCCAAATTTAATTTACCTTTAGAAGTGACTTGTCCAGCAAGGGGATGTCACCCATCACCTGCAAATTACTTGGAAGTGAGTTTAAATTAGTCAAAATTAGGCACCAGGCTGGATGGAAAACAAACTTACCTATTTTGCCACGGAATTTGTGCTGAGATAATCAGAAAGCTGAACTCAGTGTGCTCTTTCAGTATCCCCAGAAAATTGTAGAGGAGTCCTTGAAAAAGCAACAAGCCATTGCTGGGCCTTATTTAATGGGATTTTAGTCCAATCTGGTGGCAACAACCAGGCTGAGAATGAAAATACAGGAAGCCAGAAATGCTGGGGAAGTGTTGGAGCTCATGAATTCATCAATAGAGATTTTAGAGTTTAACCAGAGCATCTACCCAGAACCTGCTGATGCCCAGATATCCAAACAGGAGGAAAATGATCCTCCCAGGCTCCCACCTTTTCCATTCAGTGGAAGAGATCACTCCTTGCTCATAACTCCCAAGAGAATAATCATAATCATGGCCTCAAATTCCCTGCTGACAAGGATAGCCAAGACCAATAAAAGAGACCAAGAGTCTGAGTGATCCCTTCAACAGCAGTCAGCAAGCCCCAAAAAGCCTCAGGGAGACAAACCACTCCTGAAGAAAGGGATTCAGCATCCTAGTGCAAAAAATGAAATTGGTAAGTGGGGGCCTGAGGATTTTGGCAATGGTACAACCCCACCTAAATCCACTCTCAGGCAACCACAGCCCAAGTAGAGCATTTGTGGTGGAGCCTCTGGTGAGGGCTGGCACCCCTGGGAGGTGCAGGAAAAGATCCTGAAGGGATTTTTCCTGGTATCTCAGGCTTGAGGTGCACAGGAAAAGCAGCTCAGGGAGGTGTTTGTAGATTCTGCACTGCCAAGGACAGTGAAAATCCCCCCAGCAAACCCTTGTGGAGGTGATGAGGCAGGTCCACAAAAAGTCAAGTATATTGTTATTAGTATTAGCATTATTAGCATTATCTCATTATTTTATTATTGATATTTTCCCCACACTCATTAGCATTCTCCTGGGCCAGGAAAAACAAGCAATATCCTGGTGCTGTGCTTCCTCCCTGAGGTTCCTCTTCTTCCCCATTCCTGCTGCTGTAAGGATCAGGGTGGGACTTCTCTCTCTCTCTCATGCTGCTTCTGTGTCAGCCCTGATCCTCCCCCAGGGCTCCAGTGGCACCTGAGCTGACAGAAAAGATGAAAATTAGAGAGGCAGGAGGGGGTTAAAGGTTGGTGCTCCTCCCTTGGACTCCATGATCCTTGTGGGTCCCTCCCAGCTCGGGATATTCTGTGATCGTGTGAAAACACAATCCTCTGGAGCAGGAGCACAACTCAGGTGTGGGGTTCCTCCAAAGGGGAGGGAAAACACATTTTTATATCCAAGCAAGTGAGGCTAGGGTGGTCAAGGTGTTCAGAAATGGTCAGGGATGGTCAAGGATGGTCCAGGACACTCAGGATGGTCAGGGATGATCAAGGTGGTGAGGGATGGCCAAGAACGGTTGAGGATGGTCAGGGTGGCCAAGGAGAGTTGAAGGCAGTCAAGGATGATTGAGAATGGTCAAGGTATTCAAGGATGGTCAAGGCATTCAAGGATGGTCAAGGCATAGGACAGTCCAGGATGGTCAAGGATGGTCAAGATGGCTAAGGACAGTCCAGGATCGTCAAGGAGGGTCAAGGTATTCAAGGACAGTCCAGGATGGTCAAGGATGACCATCCATGCATGACCCTGGTCAAGGGGCAGAGGGAGATACTGCCGAAACCACCACTGCCCTCACTGTGGAGTGCATCAGGGCACAGTGCCACGCTCCCAAAAATCCCAGCTCCAGCATGACTTCCCCCCTCACCCCACACCACCATCCCTCATGTCTCACCCCACACCACCCCAAACCCCTTCCCACAGGTGTGCCAAGCTCCTGCTGCTGCACGGGGCGGCCGTGGAGCTGCCGAGCGAGGTGGGAGGTGACACTGCCCTGCACGTGGCCGCCAGGCACCGTCTCTGCCACCACGCCCGCCTCTACCTGCGGCGCTGCGCCCACGTCGACGCCCGCAACGCGCGCCAGGAGACGGCGCTGGACGTGCTCTGCGGGCAGGCCCCGGCCCAGGACGACCATTCCCTGCAGCTTTTCCAGCTGCTGCTCAACCACGGCGCCGATGTGGAGGCCCGGGACGAGAGCTGGAGGCGGCCCCTGCACCGGGCCTGCAGGGTGGCCAACGCCGAGCTGGTGCGGCTGCTGCTGCGGCGCGGCGCCGACGCCAACGCCATCGACTACGACGGCGTGTCCCCGCTGGGCTGGGCCCTGCAGGCCGCGGCCTCCCGCCCCGAGCTGCGGCCACACCGCACCGTGCAGCTGCTGCTCAACCACGGATCCCAGAGGATTTGGCCATCGGCCTTCAGCAAGGTACAGGCCTCAAAATGACTCCCAGAAAATTTGGCCCCATGTCTTCAGAAAGGTACTGGCCCCAAAATGGCTCCCAGAGGATTTGACCCTTGGCCTTCAGAAAGGTATCAGCCCCAAAATGGCGCCCAGAAAATTTGGCCCCAGGTCTTCATCAAAGTACCGGCCCCAAAATGGCACCCAGAGAGCGCCTGGCACCTGGGGGGTTGAGGTTGGGTGTGGTTGTTAATTGTTGTGGTGTTGTTGAGGGTCCCCAGGACGAGGTGATAGAGGAGAATTGACTCCAAGTTCTCAGAAGGCTGATATATTATTATAT
Organism: Ammospiza nelsoni; assembly: GCF_027579445.1. Taxonomy (NCBI): domain Eukaryota; kingdom Metazoa; phylum Chordata; class Aves; order Passeriformes; family Passerellidae; genus Ammospiza; species Ammospiza nelsoni. The sequence continues at coordinate 1,397,447 of NC_080639.1, forward strand.
ATCATATCATATCATATCAATCACATCATATTATTATATGAAAATTATATACTCAAACTACACTAAAGAGAGAGGAGACATCAGAAAGCTAAAACAGGAATGATAATAAAAAAACCCATGACTGACCAGAGTCCCGACACAGCTGGACTGGGATTGGTCATTAAGTTAAAGCAATTCACGTGCTGGGTAAACAATTCACCAAATCACATTTGCTCCATGGAGCAAATCCATGGAGCACAGGAGTATCCATGTCTGTCGGGGTCACTGCTTGCTGTGGTGAATGGATGGCTCCATTTTTAGTCCTGGTTTTCCCAGGAATAAAATGTGCTTTTGGCTGGAAATTTATATAGGTTAATTTTTTTTTTAATTGTGCTTTAAGTATTGCAGTCCAGAGGAGCAAAACATGGAGTAACTGAAGCTTCCCAGCTTCCCAGGAGAAGAAATCCTGGCAAAGTGATTTTTCATAAAATGACAGGGACAGTTGGGAGATTTGGGACATCTGAAGGTGGCAGGGTGGGAGAATTTGGGAGAGCTTCCCAGTCTGGGCAGGGGCTGGGGAGTGATGGAAGTGAAGGCCCAGAAGAAGGGCCGGATGGAGCCAGTGTGGCTCAGAGGGGTTTTTCCCTGCCTAGGGAATATCAGAGACAGGCTTGGCACATCAGCTGCCTCGTGGCTCTGCGTTCCATTGGTTTTACACCAAACCATAAAGAAAATATTATCCTGCCATGTCAGGCACAAGCCAAAAATGTAAATAAGGAGCAAGGGCTGCATACAGAGGAAAAAATGCCTCAGCAGGGTGGGACTTCCCACTGCTCCAAAAGGCACCAGGAGAAACCCCACGCCTGCCCCATCCCAACACGGGGCTGTCCCAGCCTGGAGCGGGCTGGGGTGGGACAAACCCCAGCTGCAGCAGGTGGGTGTTGTCCCCTCTGGCCTGCCTCTCTGTCTGAGCCCTCCCACCATCCCTGGACAGGTGCTGAGATCCTGTGCAGCTGTGCCAGAGGTCATCGAGGTGCTCTTCAACTCCTACTCCCAAATCCCAGTGTCCCAGGAGTGGAGAGAGGCCGTGCCACAGGAGGTGTTCCAGGTGAGGCAGCCCTGCTGCTTTGAGACCCTAGGAGGGGATTTTCCCCACAGAATTAGGGTTTGTTTTCCCCACAGAATTAGGGTTTATTTTCCCCCAGACTTGGTTTCCCCCCCCCCCACCCAGACGTCACTGGGACAGAGGAGAAACAAAAGGAATTTTCCCTAGAGCAGCACCACACACCTGATTCCTCCAGGCTTGCATCCCTCCACCTCCACCATGCTCAGACCCCACATCCCTGCCCCAGACTGCCATAAAATCCACTCTCAGCCTCTGGAAGTGAGCCTGGAGCCAGAGCACTTCCCAGCAGGAGCCCACATCTCTCCTTTTGGTTGGAAAAGCTCCTCCTTGGATGTGCAACAGGTACAGGCAGCCCACTCTGGGGTGTTTTGGGATGACTCCTGGCCCCACAGGCTGTAAGGAATGGCTGGAATGCTAACAAAGTCTTCACCATGCTCTGAGGAATGGGACAAAGGATTTTATCCCCCCAGATTAAGGAACGGCTGAGGCTGCACAGCCCAATCCTCCTTTGTTTCCCAGTTCCCTCAGGGGCAGGCTCTCTTCTCCATCAGCTTTCTGTGGGATGCTGCTGCACCCTCCCCGAGACTGGCTTTCTCCAAGGTGCTCCCACAGGAGAACTGATGTCCACAAGGTCCCAATTGCACAGGAGAATTCCAGTCCAAAAGGCCCAATTCCATGGGAGAATTGCAGTCCACAAAGTCCCAGTTCCACAGGAGAATTGCAGTCCACAGGGTCCCAATTCCACAGAGTTCCAGTCCACAAGGTCCCAGTTCCACAGGATAATTGCAGTCCACAAGGTCCCAGTTCCACAGGAGAATTCCAGTCCACAAGGCCCCAATTCCACAGGAGAATTGCAGTCCACAAGGCCCCAATTCCACAGGAGAATTCCAGTCCAAAAGGCCCAATTCCACAGGAGAACTGCAGTCCACAAGGTCCCAGTTCCACAGGAGAATTGCAGTGCACAGGGTCCCAGTTCCACAGGAGAATTCCAGTCCACAAGGTCCCAGTTCCACAAGAAAATTCCAGTCCACAAAGTTCCAATTCCACAGGAGAACTGCAGTCCACAAGGTCCCAGTTCCACAGGAGAATTCCAGAACGCCTCATCCACCCTTTCCCTGTGTCAGTTCCCCACACCCACAGCCACACCTGAGCTCCTTCCCTCCAACCCTTATCCCTGAACACCTCCAGCTTCCCTGGCAGCCAGGAGAGGTGTGACCCCAGGTGGCAGAGCTCCTGTGGGTGGCACTGTCCCCGTTGTCCCCTCTCTGCAGCAGCACCAGGCGTTCTACGAGTCGCTGCTGGGGCTGGCGGGCACGGCGCGGAGCCTGCAGCACCTGTGCCGCGCCACCATCCGGGCACACCTTGGGGACAAGTGCCACTGCCTCGTCCCCCTGCTGCCCCTGCCCAGGGCCCTGCAGGAATTCCTGCTGCTGGAGCCCCAGGGAGTGGTGCTGTGAGGGGGCACACCCAGGAGCACATCCATGGAGCTCAGGAGCATCCGTGTCTGTCAGCGTCACCGTGGTGGGTGGATGGCTCCATTTGTAGTCCTGGTTTTCCCAGGAATAAAATGTGCTTTTGGCTGGAAATTTGTATAAGTTGATTTTTTTTCCCCTTCTAATTGTGCTTTAAGGAGATTACAAAGAGTGATAATATGATTAGTGGCTGGTAGGAATAATGCTGATTGTAGAGGATCCCTGCAAAGCAGCGGGGGCTGCTCAGGTGTGGGAAGGGAGGGACAGGGCAGGGGACACAAAATCAGCCCAGGGGACCCAAAACAGCTCAGGGGACCCAAATCACCTCAGGGGATTCAAACCAGCCCAGGGGACCCAAATCAGCTCAGGAGATAGAAATCAGCCCAGAGGACCAAACCAGCCCGTGGGACCCAAAACAGGGGACACAAATCAGCTTAGGGGGACCCAAACCAGCCCAGAGGACCCAAAACAGGGGACCCAAACCAGCCCAGAGGACCCAAAACAACTCAGGGGACCCAAATCAGCCCAGGGGACTCAAATCAACTCAGGGGACTCAAACTAACCCAGGGGACTCAAACCAGCTCAGGGGACCCAAACCAATCCTGGGGAATCCAAATCAGCTCAGGGGACCCAAACCAGCTCACGGGACCCAAATCAGCCCAGGGGACCCAAACCAGCCCAGGTGAGCATCAAATCCCCTGGGATAAATCTCCCCTGGGAGTGGCACAAGCAGAGGGGCTGTGTAGAAGCCCCTCAGCAGGATGCAAAGTGTAGCAGCATTAATAAAGACCCTAAATTTGATTTAAATTCGATTTTTTAAAAAATGTAGGAGCCACCTAGAATGTTGTGGCTGCTTCATGCACAGGGTGACACAGTGTATGTCCCAGCCCCTCCCATACCCCTTGTGCCTGTCACTGTCCCCAGGCTGGCACAGGAGGGGGCTGGAAAACCCAAAATTGTGCAGTTTGGGCTTTCATTTCCCACAGTCACCTGGCCAAAGGGAGCAGGAGGAGCCAGGATTTACCCTCACGCTCCCCAGGTTAATTCCTGCACACGTGCATCCCTTGGGAGAACAGCTGTCCTCCTGCCACAGTGCTCCCCAAAATTCTTCCAGTCCTCAATTACACCTGAGTTTCGTTTGGTTAAAAAAAAAAAAACCCACACAAAATTATATGTATTGTATTTTTAATATATGAATATACATAGTAGATATAATTGTGTGTGTATAAATTCATATATATACATATATACACATACATACACATATATACATATATACACACATATACACATATAAATAAAAATATATATTAGATATAATTGTGTGTATATATTCACATATGTATACATACACATACATGTATATATTTGTAAATAATTATAGAGATAAATATATAAATTTATATTTTTCTATAGTTATATATTTATAAATATAGATATAATTTTATATAGAAATGGATATTTTTATATAAAATTTTCAGTATTTATCTATATATATTGTCTATTTTTTATTATATATATATGTTTTATATAAAATAAATTGTATATATATTATATATAAAAAAATTATATATATTTATATAATATGTTAAAAATATATATTATAAATTAATTTATATTTTCTATTATTATTAATTATATTTTATATAAAATTCTGTATATCATATTCTATATAGAATTTTTATTTATTTATATATATAAATAATGTATTAAAATTATTGTAATATAATTTTTATAATTTTATGTGACTTTATATATAAATGTATATTTTATATAAAAATTTATATGTATATATTAAAATTGCATGTGTTTTATATATAATTATTTATATTTTATATGCAATATTTATATATAAATTTTAATTTTTTTTTTTTTTTTTTAATGGATAATTCATTTTTTCTGTCTGGCTGGACTTTGCATCCCTGGCTCCCAGAGCTGCTGCCCTTGGAGCATGGAAATGAGGAGGAGAAGGAATTAAACAATTTTTCCCCTCTCCCATCTCCCACCTGCTGCTTCCACAGCGTCCTTGTCCCTCCACGGACAGCCCGAGCGCTGCCAGCCCTGCCCCGCGCGGTGTCCCCAACATTTTGTGTCTCCCGGGGTGTCCCCATCCCAAAGCGCCGTGCCTGTGGGACTCCGGGCTTTGTTTGGGTGGGAATTGTCGGGGATTCAGGCAAATCCCATCCCGGCTGAGCCGTGACCCTCATCTGAACCAAGCCAAGCTCAATGTCGCCGCTCTTTGTCACCTTTTACCTCCGTGTGAGATGAGGGGGACGCAGAGAGCGCCGCCGGGACACCCAAAAACCCAAAACCCCAAATCCACAGGGGTGGGACGGGGAATGCACCTCAGAGGGGACACGAGGGGACAGAGGGAGACAAGGGGGGACAGGAGGGGGACAGGAGGGGATGGGGAGGGACAGGAAGGGACACGAGGGGACAGGAGGGGACGGGAAGGACAGGGGGTGACAGGAGGGAACAGGAAGGGACAAGGCGTGACAGGGAGGACAGGAGGGGACAAGAGGGGACAGGAGGGGACGGGGAAGACAGGAGGGAACAGGGAGGGACAGGGTGTGACAGGGGGGACAGGAGGGTATACGGGAAGACAGGAGGGCACAGGGGGGGACGGGGGGGAACAGGGGAGGACAGGAGGGGACAAGAGAGGACAGGAGGGGACAGGAGGAGACGGGGGTGACAGGAAGGCAGGAAGGGACAAGAGAGGACAGGAGGGGACAGGAGGAGACGGGGGTGACAGGAAGGGACAAGAGAGGACAGGAGGGGACAGGAGGAGACGGGGGTGACAGGAAGGGACAAGAGAGGACAGGAGGGGACACCAGTGGGGGGCGCATTGCTCCCCGCGGCCGGCAGGGGGCGCGCTTTGCTCGGCCGTCGGGGGCAGCCGCGACCCCCCCAAAAAGAGCCGAAAAATGAGATTTAGAGGCCAAAAAAAACTCTAAAAAACGGACTCCGAGCCCTCGGGGCTGGCGGGGGAGGTTCTGCCCTCGGTTCGAGCCCTTCTGCCCGCGGCGGGGGCAGCGCGGCGGCCGGAGGGTGCTCCGGGCGGGATGGTGCTGGTGCTGGGGATGATGGTGATGATGCTCCGGGTGGGATGATGATGATGATGATGATGATGATGATGACGATGATAAGGCTGATGATGATGATGATGCTCCGAGTGGGATGATGCTCCTGGCTGGGGCTGATAAGTTTGGCGGGCTTTGTATATATATATATATATATATACTCTAAATTATATATACCCCAAATACAGATTTTTTTAGATTTTTTTTTTCTTCCTGGCAGCGCCTTGTTTTGATGCAGATGTTCTCGGTTTTTCAGGTTTTTTGGAGGTTTTTATTATTGCTGTTATTATTATTATATTTTTGGCTATTATTATTTTTATTTTCCAGCAGCTAAAGACGGGAGGTCACATTAACTTCTAATACGGAGACACATAAAAATGCGATTATGCCTGCTAAACAGAACACAGTAGGCTGCTAGTTAAGACAATGAGATTTCCAGGAAGTGATGCATAAATTCTTCAAAAAATGACACATTTTTCACGTTTCATTCCAATTAAATTACTGAGGCAGCTAACACAGCGCTGCACACGCCACACATTTCGGGGAAATGAAGGCTTTCTGTGTTTTTTCTCTTCTTTTTTTTTTTTCTTCTCTTTTTTTTTTTTTTCTTTTTAAGTAGATCTGGATGTGCGTGTTTTATGAAAGATGTTTAATATTAAGCTGCTATTAAGGCAAAAAATGTCAGAGACCTTCGTCTCTCCTCGAGGATTTTTTTATTTTATTTTTTTTTTTTCCCCTCTGTGTGTGTGTGTGTGTGTGGTTGGGCTGCTCCTGCTCGTTTTTCCACCCTGCGGTATTAAAGCACCGATGGTCCAGCTGCAAAACAATTTCCAAATAATGGGAATTCCCCGCCCTGCTGCACACACCTCTCTGATTGTGAGGAGCTGGGGAGGATTAAGGAGCGATGCGCGCCCTCCCACCGGAAAATACAAATAAAATCACATAAAAATAATAAAAATAATTTGGGGAAAAAGAAGGTTTTGCCGTCCCGTCGGGTGTTTTGTCCCCTCTGGAGCAGGATGGAGCCCCCCCCGGGATGCAGGGGGTGGTGATCCCGGTGGGAAGCCGAGTTTGCCTCTCACCATCCGAGCAGGGGCTCGTCAGGGCGATAATCAAACCCCGAAGTGGCCCCGGTAATGAAACAGCGTTTGATTTCCTTTATTTATTTATTTATTTATTCAATTTTTTTTTTTTTTTAAAGCTCGGGCTGCGCCGGGCGATCCGCAAAGCGCGGATACGAATCAGAAATGAGATTTCTTTTTTTTTTTTTTTTTTTTTTGAAGTCCTAATGAACCTGATTGCAGGAACATTTATAATCCCCCATGGCTTTAAATGAAATCAGATATAATCAGGAGCTATGGGGAAAGGGAGTGTTTACAGGCAGAGATTGGGAAGTGCTGCTGTATTAGCAAAGATGCTGCTCCTTCTATTGATGTCTAAAATGATGGATAATGTGAGAATGGCAAATATACTATTTGTCTAATGGCTCTGCAATTAAATTCCCCTGTAAATGACCCATGCCTCATTTCATCCTAATCTATGGAATTTTGATTGAATTCGTCAGCTCTAATTGAAAAATACTGCACTTTAATGTCTGCACTGCAGTTTCAGGACCGCGCTGGTTTTAATGAGACGGTGCCCCTCTGACCCGGGAATATTTTAGACTTTTAGTCGGGATTTTTTTTTTTAATTTTTTTTTTTTTCTTTTTAACCCGGCCGATTTCTCAACTGGATTCCACGAAAAGCCGGGATCGAGAGGGTGCGTGGGGTTCGCCAGCACTGAACTCTCCGTGGCGATGTGTTTGGCTAAGATCCCCTGTAAGGCTCTTAAAATACTCGGACTCCGCTTGTTTAAACATGTATCCATTTAAAATAATTTTTTTAAGAGCCTATTTGCCATTATCCGAACGAATTTCGGGGTGAGAGCCGGGATTATAGAAGTCAAATTTCTATTTTTTTTTTTTTTTATTATTTTTAACCTGCACCGTGGTATTTTTTACCCTTTTAGCCTCTTTTTTCCCCTCACCCGAAAATCCCGAGCACCTTCAAGTTTGTTAAAAAGGGAGGAGGGAGGAGGGAAGGGGGGAAAAAAATTTAAAAATAAAACCAGAAAAAGATAAGAAGCGTGGAGTGGAAGTGGGGGAACCCGCGGGAGGGGCTGGAAGGAGTTCAGAGGGGAACACGCGAGGGAGTTAATGGGATTAGGCGGGGAATGAGGCGTTTGGGGATTGTTTTGGGGTTTGGGGGACTGTTTTGGGGATTGTTTTGCCTTTTTTCCCTTTCCCCAGTGCAGGGCAGGGGGGAGCAAGGAGGGGGTTCCACGCGTGATCCCTCCGTGCACGGCCAGGGGCAAATCCTGAAATCCCTGAAATCCTTGAAATCCCTGAAATCCCTGAAATTCTGCCCTCCCACCCTCTGCCTGGCAGCTCCCAAAACTCTCCCAAAATTCCGGAATAACCCCGGGAACTGCCTCCATTCCCTACAGGAGGAGGAGTGCGAGCCGCGGCCGCATCCCTGATTTTGGCTCGCACCTGCATCACTGATAAGAACTCGCTGATTTGGGGGGGTAATTCTGCTAATTCTGCTCAGGATCTCCTCTCTTGCTCACCTCCCTTTCCTAGGGGGAAAAAAAATATAAAAAAAGACTTTAAAAGCACCGCAGGGTGATGCGGTTTGGGTGATTTTGGTGACGTTTCCCACGCAATTAAAATTTCCCCGGCAAACGCAAGAATGAGCTGGAGAGAGGCTCTGGGAGCCCGGGTTTCGCTTTGGAGAAGATCAGCAGCTGGAAATGGGAGCTGGGGGTGCCAGGGCAGGGTGGGCAGCGATCCCTTGGCACGGCAGGCTGGGGATGTGCCCGGCTGGGGATGCTGTGCCAGGCTGGGGATGCTGTGCCCGGGTTAGGGATGCTGTGCCAGGCTGGGGATGCCGGGTTGGGGATGCTGTGCCAGGCTGGGGATGCTGTGCCAGGCTGGGGATGCTGTGCCCGGGCTGGGGATGCTGTGCCCGCGTTGGGGATGCTGTGCCAGGCTGGGGATGCTGTGCCCGGGTTAGGGATGCTGTGCCCGGGCTGGGGATGCTGTGCCCGCGTTGGGGATGCTGTGCCAGGCTGGGGATGCTGTGCCCGGGTTAGGGATGCTGTGCCCGGGCTGGGGATGCTGTGCCCGCGTTGGGGATGCTGTGCCAGGCTGGGGATGCTGTGCCAGGTTGGGGATGCTGTGCCCGGGTTAGGGATGCTGTGCCAGGCTGGGGATGCTGTGCCGGGCTGGGGATGCTGTGCCGGGCTGGGGATGCTGTGCCCGCATTGGGGATGCTGTGCCGGGCTGGGGATGCTGTGCCCGGGCTGGGGATGCTGTGCCAGGCTGGGGATGCTGTGCCGGGCTAGGGATGCTGTGCCGGGCTAGGGATGCTGTGCCGGGCTGGGGATGCTGTGCCAGGCTGGGGATGCTGTGCCCGGGTTAGGGATGCTGTGCCAGGCTGGGGATGCTGTGCCAGGCTGGGGATGCTGTGCCAGGCTGGGGATGCTGTGCCGGGCTGGGGATGCTGTGCCAGGCTGGGGATGCTGTGCCCGCATTGGGGATGCTGTGCCCTGGGCATTCCCACCTGGAGCGGCTCCAGCCCATCCCAGCGCTCTCTTCTCTCCAAACTGCGTCGCCTCCTGCAAGGAATTGGGATTAAAACCCCAGGATGGGTCACACCCACCCCACAAACTCCCAACATCGCTGCTGTTCCTCCCCTGCGAGGATTTTTGGGGACAAACCCTGCCCGAAGCCTCCTGCTCCTGCTCCATCCCGGGTACCGCATTTCCAGCTGGAGCTGGGGCTGCTCCCTCCCCACGGCCCAGCCTGGGGGAAAAGCGCTCCCCCAACCCATCCCGGCCCTCTGGAGCGCTCATTCCCACCAAATCTTTGGGGTTCGCCCCCTTTTTTTGCCTTTTTTTCTCCTCGCTCCTGCTCCTCTCCCTGCCACAATCGCGCCCCGCTTGCTCCTGCCACAATCAGGGATCGCCGAGTTTGGTTGGGTTTTTTTGGTTTTTTTTTTTTCCTTCGGGAGAAAAAGAAAATCAGCTAATTATGTGCCGAACAAAAAGCCCATTCTTGCCCGAAATAATGCTGCCGTCCTGCAAAGGCACTTGTTTGTGGGCAAATTTTGAAGGGGGCTGACAATAAAAACAGCTGCAGGAGCTGCCTGTTGGTACACATTGCCATTCCTAATTATCCCTGCCCTTCCCGCAATCCTGAAAAAAAAAAAGGGATTTTTTTTTCTTTTCTTTTTGCCCCTCTCGGCTCGCTTGGCTTTGCTCCCCGCGAGAATTCCCAGCTTTTTGGGGTTTTTTTAGCCTGGTGGAAAGGGAGGGAGGAAGGAGAGGGATGAGATGCCGGGCGGAGCGCGGGGAAAAGGGGAAAAAAAATGGGAGAGGAAGAATCCACGAAGCATCCACGGGGAAAACGGGCAATCTCCCGAGCTGCTGCACATATGGTGGCCTCCGCAAGACGGAGCCAGGACATATGGAAATGAGCTGGGAAATCCAACTTTTCCCACTCCCTTCAAGTCGGAGCTGGGCCCCAAAAGTGTTTGTGCACGCACATCACACAAACCCCCCCTGCCCATCCCCAGCCCAGCTGCTCCCCGGGCCGGGGAAAATCCTTCCCGCAAAATCCCCAAAATCCTGATGGGGACAGCAACCGGGGGGCAGCACCCCAAAAACTGCAGGGTGGGGAGGGGGATGCAGCAAAAAACGCGCCGAGACCTTCAAGAAATAACCTGCCCCCCTGCTTTAATTGCAAAGAACGTTTTCAGATGGTGGCTGGGGGATAAACTGACCCAGATATCCGGGCAGGGGCCGGGGGCGATCCCACCCCCCACACACAGCGGGATTTGGGATGGGAACCTGCGGGAAGGGGATTTGGGATATTGGGGGCTGGGAGGGAGCAGCAGGGCATTCCCCAGCGGGATCTCCCGCAGATCCCGGGGTTTGGGGAGCCTTCCCAAGCGGGATCTCCCGCAGATCCCGGGGTTTGGGGAGCCTTCCCAAGCGGGATCTCCCGCAGATCCCGGGGTTTGGGGAGCCTTCCCAAGCGGGATTTCCCGCAGATCCCGGGGTTTTGGGGATCCTCCCTCCTGCCACAGCCGCTTTGAGGCGGGGTCTGCCCGCAGAGCCCCCCAAAGCCAAGCGCAGGGGCACAGCCAGCGCCATTGTCCCATTGGGAAATCTTAAACTTGCCAAAGGCAGGTGGGATCCCACCCACCCCCAGGCAAATCCCCTCCTTTCTCTTTTTTTTTTTTTTTTTTTTTTTTTTCCCTCTCCTTCTTTTATTCTTTTTTTTTTTTCCCCTGCATTTAATTTTATTTTCCAAACCACTTGATCTTTGCTTGGGAACCTCCATTAATTGCCTGGGTTTGCCTCTTCGCCTGGTCCCTTTATCATTATTTATGGCCTTTGAAATTGTGTAAAGTTCCCTTGACGTTCAATTTACAAGTTTGGGGGCTTTTTTTTTTTCTCTTTTTCCCCCTTTTTTTTCCCCTTTTTTTTTTTTTTTTTTTTTTTGTTCCAGCTTTTGTCCTCGCCAAAGACGTCGTGTTGGAAAAGGCTTTGAGCCGGCCAACATGAGAAGCTCGCCGGAGAAAAAGGGAGCAGCCCCTCCATCGCTTTTAATTCCGCCGTGTTGCTGAATGGCTCTTTTACATAATTGCAGAAGCAATTTCAAAGCCAAGCCAGGGGCTGACTTTACCCAGAACCACATGGAGCCTATTTGGGGGCTTTTAAAAAAAAAAAAAAAAAAAAAAAAAAAAAAAAAAAGCGAAAAAAAGGGAGAGGGAAAAAAAAAAGAAAAAGAAAGGGGAAAAAAAAGAAGGGAAAAAAGAGGGGGTGAGCGTGAATTTAAAAAACAAAAAAAAAAAAGGGGGAAAAAAGGAAAAAAGTGGGAAAAAGGAAAAAAAAGGAAAAAGGAAAAAAAGGGGAAAAGGGGGAAAAAGGAGAAAAAAAGGGAAAAAATGAAAAAAAAAAAAAAGGAAGAAAAAGAGGAAAAAAGAGGGGAAAAGGAAAGAAAAAGAGAGAAGGAAAATGTTTAGGGAAAGGGCTGTTCCGGGGTTCGGGAGGCAGCGCGGGGCTGTCCCGGTGTTCCGGCCGGAGCCGCGCAGGTTCCGCGGGCGGTCCCGCGTGGGCCGCGCCGTCCGGGGCGCCGCGAATGGGGCGTGCCCTGGGGGGGCGTGGCCTCTCCTCCAAGCCCCGCCCCTTCCCCCTCTCCACCAATGGGCGGCGGCGGCGGCGGCCACGTGGGGCGGGCCGGGTTCCCAGGCGGCCAAAATGTGAATGGGCGCGGGGCAGCGCGGGCGGGCAGAGCGGCGGCGGCGGCTCCGCGGGGGCGCAGCGCGGGCGGGGCGGCCCCGAGGTGCGGGAGCTGTCGGGCCGCGGCCCCGCTCCGCCCCGGCTCGGCCCAGCGGCCAGCACGCCGCCGCCGCCGCCGCCGAGCAGCGGCAGCAGCCTCGGGACGAGCGGGAGGAAGAGGAGGAGGAGGAGGAGGAAGGTGCCGGCTCTCCCGCTCGCTGCCGCCGCCGCCGCTGCTCCGGCATGAGCGCGGCTTTCCAGCCCTCGCTGATGATGATGCAGCGCCCGCTGGGAAGCAGCACGGCCTTCAGCATCGACTCTCTGATCGGCAGCCCCCCGCCGCCCGCCCCCGGGCACTTCGTGTACACCGGCTACCCCATGTTCATGCCCTACCGGCCCGTGGTGCTGCCGCCGCCGCCGCCGCCGCCGCCCGCGCTGCCGCCCGCGCTGCCGCCCGCGCACCCGCAGCACCACCCGCTGCCCAGCCTGCCCTCCGGCTTCTGCTCCAGCCTGGCGCAGGGCATGGCGCTCACCTCCACGCTCATGGCCACGCTGCCCGGCACCTTCCCCGCGTCCCCGCAGCACCAGGAGGCCGCCAGGAAGTTCGCGCCGCCGCCGGGCAACTTCGAGAAAGCCGAGGGCATCCCCCCGGACGGCGGAGGCGACGACGGAAAAGCTTTCCTGGGCAAGGACGGAGCGCTGCTGCCCTTCCCCGCCGCCGACGCCGTGCAGGCTTCCCTCGGTGAGTGACGGAGCGGGGATGATGGGGGGCAGCGGGCGGCAGCGAGGGCTGAGCTCTCGGTAACGTCGGAGCGAGCGGAAGGTAGGGGGAAAAAAATGAGGGAAAATAAAAACTAAAAAAGGGGGTGGTCAGAGCGTGGTTTTTGGGGCGCTGGGACGCTAACGCGAGGCCTCTGCTCCCTTGCAGCCGGGGCTCTCCGCGGCCAGGGCAAGGAGGACGCCAAGGCGGAGGAGGAGGCGAAAGGCAAGGAGGAAAGTTTCTCCATGGACAGCGATCTCGATTACAGCTCGGACGACAACATCGCCGGGCAGGCGGCTCACAAGGAGGAGGACTCGGGCGCGGCGCTGGAGGAGAGCCCGCAGAGCGCGCCCGGCTCCGGCAGCACCACGGCCACGGGCAAGAACCGGCGGCGGCGAACAGCCTTCACCAGCGAGCAGCTGCTGGAGCTGGAGAAGGAGTTCCACTGCAAAAAGTACCTGTCCCTCACCGAGCGGTCCCAGATCGCGCACGCCCTCAAACTCAGCGAGGTGCAGGTGAAAATCTGGTTCCAGAACAGGCGGGCCAAGTGGAAACGGGTCAAGGCAGGCAACGCCAACTCCAAGACGGGGGAGCCCTCGCGGAACCCCAAGATCGTGGTGCCCATCCCGGTGCACGTCAGCAGGTTCGCCATCAGAAGTCAGCACCAGCAGCTGGAGCAAGCCCGACCCTGATCGCTCTCCATCCATCCCTCCCTCCCGCGCTCCGTTTTCCACGGGAAAACTTCCCAAACCCGGGGTTTGAAGGCGACCCGCCCGCGTAAAAACAAAAACGAGAGAAGCAGGAAAAAAAAACACCAAACCCACAAAACCCAACAACAACAAAAACGCACCGCAAAAAACAGCACGAAAAAATAAGAACCCCGCGTTGTGAGCGCCCGGCGAGTCCCCAGCGCGGGCGAACTTTAAAGCGAAACTTTGCGCTCGCCGCGAGGGGAAGAGGCTCGGGAAGTGTTTGGGAAATGCCGGAGCGGGGATATCCCGGCGGGAAGAGGCGCACAGAGCCCTCCCTGCCCCAGAACAGAGATATTTATTATTGCCAGGCCGCCCTGGAGCCCGCGGCCGGAGCGTCCCCAGCGAGCCCCGCAGCGCCTTTTGGCACCTTTGGGGTTTTCTTTCTTATTCGGGGCGAAAGGTAAAAAACATAAACAAAAACAAACCGACAAAAAGACGAGAGAACAAACAGACAGACAAAAAAAAAAAAGCCGAAAGAAAACTCAGAGTTTCATTTCATGCCTTTTTTATTGTTTGGTTTTATTGCCGATGGCTGAGTGGCAGGCACTGGGGAATGAGTTTTTAAAATCTTTTCTTTTTTCTTCTTTTTTCTTTTTTTTTTTTTTGCCTGGCTTTCTGTCGATTTGGTTTGCCTATTCTACCAAGCCATGTTTGAAGGGGAGGGAGGGTGGGAAAATGGCAAAAAAAAAAAAAAAAAAAAAAGAAAAAAGAGAGAGAAAAAAAAAAGCAGCACGATCTTCACTATGGTGTTTAATTTATTTCAATGTAGCTTATTTCCTTATAAGTTATGAAATTTAAAAGCAAACTAAGTCTTGTGAATAAAAACCGACAAAGAAACAGAAAAAGACTTTAAAAGGAAAAAAAAAAAGGCCAAAAACGCCCTCCAGCCCCCGGCTGCTCTGTCCAGGATCTGGTGCTGAGCTGATTTTCCTTTCCCCTCCTGCGCTGCTGGAGCGGAGCGATGCTGCTCTCGCCTCTATTTTCGATTTTCTGCTTTTGTGGTTGTTCTTCATATTTTCCCAGCCGCACTTATTGCCGGGGAGGGGGGAGCCGGGTGGAAAACTTTCTCTTTTTTTTTTGTTTTTTTCTTTTCCTATTCCCTTTATTTTGAGGGTTGTGAAAGCTCCAAAAAAAAAAAAAACCCAAAAATCTGTTTGGCAGTGCCTGCTCGGGGCTGGGGGCAGAGCAGCCCCGCACCCTCCCGGCTCTGACCCTGCCCGCGTTTTGGGGGTGCCGCCTCTCCCTCCCACCCCCAGCCGGGGTCTGGGGGTCCCTTTGCTCCCCCAGCCCCGTTTTTGGGGATTTTTTGGGGGGTGCAGCCGCTGCCCCAAACCCCGCGCCCGTTTTCGTTGCGGCGGGGCTGGGAGGGCTCGGGGCCGAAGGGTCCCGCGTCCCCCCTTCCCTTCCCTTCCCGCTGCCTTTTCCCTTTTCATCCCCTTTTTGTTTTTCCCCTTCCCCATTATCCCGGCTCCATCCGTGCCGGTGCCGCCGTGACATCGGCGGCGGCGATTTGGGATTAAAAATGAAATTTTCCCCAGGAAAACGGAGCGCCGAGGGGGGGGGGGGGTTTGGTGGGGGGGTGAGGTTTATTAAAATGAAATAATTAAATCGGGGGATGGGGGGGTTCGTTCTGTCCCGGGACAGGTTCCCAGGCTCGGGCGCTTCATCACTAATTTATTATAATGATTATAATTAATGCTGTTATATGATGTTGTTTGGGTCCGAGGGGGTTCGGCCGTGGCTCCGGGGGTGCACGGGGGTGAATGGATCCGTTTCCATCCCCACCAGGTGCTCCCCAAAAAAGCCAAACCCCGGCCAGCATCGCCCCACGGGCAGCCGCGGACACGCGGGGAAACGCGCGCAGTTCCAGCCTGCTTTAAAAAGCTGCAAAACGCTCTAAAAAGCTTTTCTAAAAAGCGGAATATTCATTATAATGACGATCATATTTTCGGGGGTTCGCCGGGAGCCGCGGGAAAACACGCGTGGGACGAACCCCCCGCAACACCCCCGGCGCTGCTGCTGCTGCTGCTGAAAACAAAAATGATCATCTCTGGAATTGCTGGGATTGATCCCGGCCGGATCTCGGGGCTGCCCGGGCAGCGCGGAGCCTGCAGAACTCCGGGCTGTGCCCCCAAACCGGGGGGTGCACCCCAAACCGGGGTGTGTGTCCCAAACCAGGGGATGCATCCACAAAACCGGGGTGTGCTCCCAAAAGCGGGGGCTGCACCCCAAACTAGAGAATGCACCCCAAACTAACATGCACCCCAAACCAGGGGATGCATCCACAAACCGAGGGATGCACCTCAGAGCGGGCTGTGCACCCCAAACCAGGCTGTGCCCCTAAAACTGGGGGATGCGCCTCCAAACCGGGGGATTCACCCCAAATCGGGCTGTACCCCCTTAAACCGGGGTATGACCCCAAAACCAGACTGTGCTCCCTAACCGGGCTGTGCTCCCCAAAACTGGGGGATGCCCCCCAAACCGGGCTGTGCTTCCCAAACCAGGGGATGCGCTCCAAAACGGGCTTGACCCATCAAACCGGGTTACGACCCCAAACCGGGCTGTGCTCCCCAAACCAAGCTGTGCCCCTAAACCGGGCCGTGCCCCTAAACCGGGCCGTGCCCCCCAAATTAAGCCGTGCCCCCCAAACCGGGCCGTGCCCCTCCCGGGCTGCCAGTGCGGGGTTTTGGGGAGGAGCGGCCGCCGCTCAGCCCCGTTCCCCCGGGGATCCCCCCGGTGCCAGCCCCGGTCTCTGGGAGTCTCCGGGTCCCCCCAAGCCGGAGCGGGGCCGGAGGGGAAGCCCCGGGCCGGGGGCCGGAGGAGAAGGAGATAAACAAGCGAGGGGGTTGATAGCTGTCATCATCACCATCATCATGGCTTTCATTTGGCTGCCTAATGAGTCAGATCACAGGCAGAGAGAAAAATTGTCAATCGCCCGGGCTCTAATGAATTTTTTTGCAAATTGTAATCAAGCCAGGCCGTCTCAGCTCGCTGATTAATGAGACCCAGGAGGCCCGGCCAGCACCTCAGCTTTTTATTCCATCCCGTCCTCCCCGCACTAAATTAACAGCAACTTGTCTGAGCTTCAAATTAACTCCCAATGATTAATTCTGATGGGGGGGTCTGAAGAATAGCTCGTCCTAATAGGCGCTGGCCTCTGATGCTGTTTGAAATTAATACACTTCCCCTTTGGCTGCCGGCTTTAATCCAAGGCTGGGCTTTGACATCACTATATTTGTTGTTACAATAAATTCCTCTTACATCTGCAGATCAAATAATCGCGGGGCTCGGGGAGAAGCGGCGGCAAACCCGAGCTCGGAGGGGACGGGGAGCTCTCTCCTCTCTCTGCTGCAAACCCGGCTTTGCGTTTGGCCACAAACGGGGATTTTTTTAAGGCAGCGGGGCTGGGACGGCGCTGGGATGTTAAATGAGACATCATCGCCTTTAAATCCCCCCCGCTCACCGCGCTGCCCGCAGCCCCCGCGCCCAGCGCGGCTCGGTTCTGTGTGTCCCGCGTTGATTGCTCGCATTGTCCCGGCCCGCTCCGGCTCTTCCTGCCTCGTCCCTGCCCCGGGAATGTGCCAGGACGCGGCCGGCGGTGCGCGGAGGGACGGGGGGCTGCGCTCCCTTGGGAATGCCCCGCCGAGGGACCGAGCGTGCCCCGGTGCCCCCGGCACTGCCCCCACGCCGAGGTGTCCCGGGGGCCGTGTCCCCTCTGTCCCGCGCGGAACCGCATCCCGGGGCCGCAAAGCGCCGCCCGAGCAGCGCCGCACGCACGGGGACAACCTGTGAGAATCGCAGAGCGCCCCGCACAAATGGACCGCTCATCCCAAAGCCTTGGGCAGCGCGGAGATCCCGCCGGGCCCGTGTCCCCCCTGTGTCCCCCGTGTGTCCCCTCGGGGGTGCCGGGTCCCTTCCATCCCCTGCTCGCCCGCCCCTCGCTTGCTCTTTTCTTCCTCCCGCTACGCCCGGCCCATAGAGAGCCTTAATCTGTTTATTTCGAGCCACTTCATCCTCCCGGCCGCTTTTGTGCCTCTGGCTTTGTGGCAGCACCGCGGAGGCTTGAAAAGCGCCTTCCCCTATAGTCTGAGGTCTCCTCGGCTGCCGGCGCGACAATGGCTGAAACAGGATTACACTGACCTGATCCCATTAAACTCGCCCGTGGATCGGGGCCGCCCTCGCTCCCTCCCTCCGGCCCCAACTTCGCTCGCACAACTTTCCCCGGGCCGGAGGGGGAAGGCAAAGGCGGCCCCTCCGAGCAGCCCCGATGATGGAGCAAGGATGGAGGGATGCAGGGATGGAGGCTGCTCCTGTTTTCTCGGCTTGTTGCTCTTTTGTTTTTATTTTATTTTTTTTTCCCCTGAACCACGTGGACTTTAAACCTCAGCTTCATCTCCCAGGGCTCATAACCAAAAGGCGGCGTTTCCTCGGTTGCCGGTTCTGGCAGGAGATCGAGTTCAACCCGTACAGGGCGATTTTAGCAATAACCAAAATCTACAGAATTCCGTGCAATTCCTACAGATTTAGACCCTGAAACAGGTTTAGACCCGCGAGGGGGGTGTGGGGCACCGCGTTCCGCCTTTTCCAGCGTGGGGAAAACCCTGGGGATGCTCATCCCGCATCCCTGGGGGCATCCCCGGAGCATCGCCGGGCACGGAGCGAGTCCCGGCTGCTCCCAGGATGCTCCGAACGGGAATTCATCCCCCGGGGCAATAATCACCGAGCAGGGGGATCGGGCGGTGGAACCGGGGGTGTTCGAAGCTGAGCTGCGCTGAGTCAGAGCCCTAAAACCACGCTGGAAATGGGAATTTCAGCCCCGAGTGGCAGACCACGCTGGAAATGGGAATTTCAGCCCCGAGTGGCAGAGGGCCCACGGCCGGCTTTTAGTGCTCACATCCTATTAATGTACCCAGCAAAAGACAACCCGGAGATTCCCGGCTATCATTTTCATCATAACACTCTCCTGTGTGGTGCCACCTGCCTGGGGCTCCCAAGCTTCTCTAAAAGAACCCAAAAATGGCCTCCCCAAAAGGGCCTTTGGCAGTGATTTGTTTTTTTTTTTTTTTTTTTTTATTTTTTTTATTTTAAGTTAGCACGTCTTGATGCTACCTGAAGTGATAAAAATTGCAACTTCTTGAGTATAAACAGAATTTTTATAAACAGAATTTTTTTACTGTTTTCCTCCCCGTTTTCATCCTCTTCAGGATTTTTTGTTTTGCTGCAAATGCATCCATACTTGGGAATGTTGTGGGAAAAAGGTGAGTTTGGCCCCAAAAGCGCTTTAAGAAGAATCTGCATCCCTTGCTGGCATTCCCAGAAGAGCCAGAAGAAGCCATGGGAATGGGTTATAGAAACCACCCGTGCAGAGTTCCCCAGTGGGAGCAGCTTTCTGTCCCATCCCCTCTGAATCAGGCTCATGGCCATTTTTAAAACACACATCTGTATTTTTTCCCAGCCAGATGTTGGGCTCCTAAGCCCACAGCTGCCGTTTCTGCCCCCTCCCCAATTATTTTCAGATTTCCCCATTTCCAAAGAGGCAATAAGTCCCCGCCAGAGGAGGGTAATGGGAAGGCTCTCTCCGAGAGAAATTGTTAATTTGGGATTTATAAAGGACTTTCCTTAATGAATAATAGTTGAGATCGATCTGTCTTCCTGCCTGGTGCTGCAGAGTAACATTTGTAAAGTGAGGTGATCCCAATTACTCCCTCTAATGACCCTCTCCAGGAGAGATTCCAGAGCTGCAGCCACGAACCCCCTGCTCCCCTGGTGCCAGGAGCAAACCCTGATTATCCCAGGGGTCTCAGGATTTACCCAGCTCCCAGTGCCCTCATTTCCCTGCATCCATCCAGCTCCCAGTCCCTCATCTCCCTGGATTTATCCAGCTCCCAATCCTTCACCTCCGTGGATTTATTCAGCTCCCAGTGCCCAAATTTTCCGGATTTATCCAGCTCCCAATCCCCACCTCCCTGGATCCATCCAGCTCCCAGTCCCTCATCTCCCTGGATTTATCCAGCTCCCAGTCCCCTCATTCCCCTGGATTTATCCATCTCACAATCCCCAATTTCCCTGCATCCATCCAGCTCCCAGTCCCTCATCTCCCTGGATTTATCCAGCTCCCAGTCCCCTCATTCCCCTGGATTTATCCAGCTCCCAATCCCCACCTCCCTAGATTTATCCAGCTCCAATCCCTCATCTCCTTGGATCCATTCATCTCCCAATCCCCATCTCCCTGGATCCATCCATCTCCTAATCCCTCATCTCCCTGGATTTATCCAGCTCCCAATCCCCCATTTTCCCTGGATTTATCCATCTCACAATCCCCAATTTCCCTGCATCCATCCAGCTCCCAGTCCCTCATCTCCCTGGATTTATCCAGCTCCCAATCCTTCACCTCCGTGGATTTATTCAGCTCCCAGTGCCCAAATTTTCTGGATTTATCCAGCTCCCAATCCCTCTTCTCCCTGGATTTATCCAGCTCCCAATCCCCCATTTCTCTGGATTTATCCAGCTCCCAGTCCCCTCATCTCCCTAGATTTATCCAGCTCCCAATTTCCCATTTCCCTGGATCCATCTAGCTCCCAATCTCTATTTCCCTGGATTTATCCAGCTCCCAATCCTTCACGTCCCTGGATCCATCCACCTCCCAGTCCCCATTTCCCTGGATTCATTCAACTCCCAGTGCCCATTTCCCTGGAATTATCCAGCTCCCAATCCCCTCATCTCCCTGGATTTATCCAGCTCCCAATCCCCCATTTTTCCTGGATTTATCCACCTCCCAGTCCCCTCATTCCCCTGGATTTATCCAGCTCCCAATCCCTCACTCCCCTGGATCCATCCACCTCCCAATCCCCATTTCCCTGGGCTTATCCAGCCCCACCTCCCTGCCTGCCGTGGCTCAGCTCCAGGATGTGCTGCAGGATCCTGCAGGAATGTTTGGGTGGGGAGACCCCTCCAAGCTCATCCCATTCCCAACTCCCACCAGCCCAGGAGGCTCCAGGTGTCCTGGCCTGGGACCCTTCCAGGGATGAGCTTGGCATCCCAGAGGGGAGGGAAGGATGGGGAGTGCCCCCTGGCATTGTCACCCCTTGTCCCCAAGGTACCAGGCCCTGACCCCCACCCCCCTCCTGCCTTGGCAGAGAGGGGGGAAATGACTCAGTTATTACTAATTAACTCGATTATTACTAATTACTGCCCAAAATGTCCTCACAGGAGAAAACACCAGCGCTGAAGGGCCCTGGGACCAACGGGAGGGGAATGGGAATGGATCCAGCAGCTCGAGCCTGGCAGGCTCCAGTGAGCAGCAAGGCCTTTTCTCCTTCTTTTTTTTTTTTTTTTTTTTTTTTTTTTTTTTTTTTTTTTTTTTTTTTTTGCTTAAAATATGGATCTGTAACAGATCCAACAAGGTATGGGGGGGGGGGGGGGTGTCTCTCCATCTTCTCCAGGGCTTCAGCTGGAGACTGGCTGCCTTCAGGGCATTGATGGGTGGATTCTTGCCCTTGCAGGTGCCTTCTCCAGCTGTTTTCCTCTCTTTCCATCCTTCCTCTCTTCCCTTTGCTTCCTCTCCGCAGCAGGGAAGGAAGGTGTGGAAATCCCATTCCCTTCCCTCCTTCTCTTGCTGTCATCCCACATCTCAGTCCCACATCTGGAGGGCCAGGAGCCAAGGATGGGAGCTTTTTCCCATCTCTGCTCCCCTGCTCCCCAACACCTGGGACAGAGGTTCTGTCTGGATTCCGTCTGCCCCACCAGCAGTGCTCCCCTTCCTCCTTTGCCTCCACCCCAGGAACATCAGCCCAGAGATGTCCCAGCGCCCATGGAACACCGATGCCACTTTCCCAATCATTCCAGTGGAAAAGGAAAATCCAGGAAAAAAATTACCTCTTAAAAAAAAAAAAAAAAAGCAAAATAAATTTCTCTTTCCTCACCTGGCACAAAAGCTCGGCGATGCCAGCGTGAACTGGCCGGGCCGATTAAAGTGGCAGCCACCAGCCAATAAATAAATTGGAAGCATCTCCAGAGCTGATTAGCTCGCTAATTAAGCTCAGTTACGGGGAAATCTGCGGTCAATCAGCCCGGCCATTACCAGCTGGATCCGCAGAGCGGGAGATGGGGATGGTGCCGCTCCTCTCTCTGCTGGGGAGAGCAGGAGGAGGAGGAGGAGGAGGGTGGGGAGGAAGGTGCTGCCCAATCCGCTTTCCCCGGCCGCAGTCCGAGAGGCTCATCCATCCCGGGTGGGGGAATCCTTAAAATCAGAGCGTTTTGGGAAACCTACAAAAGGCAGGCCTCAGAGACAGCAGAAGTCTGATTAGAGTTAAGCAGTAGCCATAAGATTCGTCAGCAGAAAGTTTTTATAAGAAGTAGACAAGTAAGGAGAAATAGAAGAAGGGTCTGTGTATTAATGCTTGGCTAGAATACCTCCCTAAGCTACAGAAAAGTTTATCTACCAAGATATTAGGAGGTTCTAAGCTTAATAATGGAGCCCTGTGGATTGTATTTTAATGCTTACAAGCAGGTATTGTATTCTAAATAAGCAATATTGTTTCACTGAAGGTATGTGTGCTTACAGTGGTTGGATAGAACTACTGTCAATGTGCTTTTGCTTTGTGTGATTGGTCAAAAACTTTTAAATTGTAACTTGAAGTTCTCTGTCTGCTGCCGGGGCTGTGAGCTGCTGGCATCTTCCCATTGCCATAACCATGTAATGAGACTGATGCTGGAAGATGAAGAGCTCGAGATGCATTCCCCAGCAGTCCCATCCCGTTGGTGATTTGTGCAGAGACCCCAGGCAGTGATACTGGGGGTGCCCCACAGCTCCCCAAACTGCAGGGTGCCCCCAAAGAGAAGGGTAACACCAGGGCTGGGGTGTGTAGTGGATTTTCTGGCTGGGACAAGTCTGTTCCCCATGGGAATTTGCAGTTCTGTCCCCTCCCTTGGCTCCTGGCTCTTGCCCGGCAGCAGCTGGGGACCCTCAGGGGATGCTGAGGGACATCTCCACCCCCTCTGGGGGCTTAATTTCCCTCCATCTCGGGGGTCTCTGTGGTCAGAGTGACCCCGAGATGTGTCAGTCTCTTTTCCCAGCCTGGCAACCGAAGAAGCAGTCAGGACTCTTCTGTTCTGCTTTTCAAGGTTGTTTATTTGCTGTTATCTGTAACATTTGTTATCTATAACATTCTTTTCCTGACCTGCTGAGATCCATCCAGCAGGTCAGTCCATGGCACACTGCCCACCCTTGGGGCGGTGTTCTGTTTTTATTCTAAAAGCAACTACGTGTACAATATTTACAGTTACTTCCCAATACCTATCATCTACGTTAGACAGTGAGCTTCTACTCTAAACCAATCTAAAAGTGCCAACATCACAGCAGAAGATGGAGGCCAAGAAGAATAAGGAGGACAAGGCACACCCAAATTCCCCCATCTTGGCCTCTGAACCCCCATTCTAAAACCCCAAAATTCTATTTTTCCACCCTGTGACAAGCTAACTATCATTCTACCTAAACTTTCATGGCTTGTAATTCCTCATATAAAGGTGGTAATTTGCTCCATGGGTCAAAATCAAAGGCACAGGTGTCCTGGGCTCTGTGCCAAGGTCTCTGAGCCCCTGGCAGGGGCTGGAGCCATCCAGGACAGCCAGAGGGATGTCCTGGGTTCATTTCCCTCCAAGGCATCTCCAGCCTGCTCGGGCTGCCCCAAAGCTGAGCTGGAATTTCCAGTCCGGGATCCATCCAGAGCTGGCAGCACTGCAGGGTGAGGTGTTCTGGTGTGATAGATGAGGAATGCCACGACTGACTCTCACCATTAATGGACAAATACCATGCAAGCAGGTTAAGAAAAGTTTTATAGATTTATAGGTATGTTGTACCCCCTCGTGTGGTTATCAAGGGACAGCTGGGGTTGGGACTGGCTTGTCACTGTGGAACACCTGAGCTCCAATCAGGATTTGGGGGAGAGATTTCCACCACTGGACAGCAAAGAAGGGGCTGATGGACAGAACTTTGGGAGGGGTTGAAGGGTTAAAAAGGGTAAAACCTCCATTGTGAGGGGGCTGAGCACATGGTGGGAAAACCTTTTGCTCCCTGCACCGTAACCTTTTTTCTTTATTCAGTCTTCTGTTGTATTTTTGATAAGGTTTAGCAGACCTTCCTGAACCATGAGGAGTGAGCAGCTATTTCTCGCATTCCACATTTGGGAAGCCCTTTTGTCCCTCCTGCTGCCAGTGGGCACCAGGCAGGGAGCTCTTCTCTCCTCCTCCTCCTTCCCCTGGCCCTGGCATCTCGAGGCTGCTGCAGATCCCAGCCTTTCCCTCCTGAGATCCACATTCCCGGCCTTGGATTCACACTTATCCTCCATCGGTCATTTGCTCTGCATCAAATCAGCAATAAATGAGGATTTTTTACTGCAGATTCTCTTCAGCTGAGCAAGGAGCCCTCGGTGGGAGCAGCACCAATTCCTGACAGGCTGGAGCCAGCTCCAGGGATTTTTGTGCATTCCCTGGAAGCCCAAGGTCAATCCCTGAGCAGCAGCGAAACTCCCGTGGAACGGCAGTGTGAAAAATGTGTATTTTATGATTGGCTTTTGGCAAATATTCAAATGAATATTATTTGTGTTGTGTTAGAAAGTGATGCTGTACTGATTTTCTTAAGTAGTGTGTTAAATATAGTTTTAGGTTACAACAAAATGTTAAAATAGAAACGATGCTGTGTAGGATACTTATTTTTTTCTAAAGAGAGGACTCTCACCAAGATAGCAGCCACAGGACACCCAAATCTTTCAGAGAAAGGGAATTTATTGCTCCATTATCAGAAGAAATGAACTTCTTCCCACCTTGCTCAGCCCTGAAGATGCTGTCAGAATTCAGAGGAAGAAGTTGACACTGCCCAGACAGAATCCTGTGTTTGAATGGAATTTATGCACCATGTATGAGGTATATGAATATGCAACAGGCTGTTGCTTTTAAGGGTTAATCCTCTGTTAATGTGGGTCCTTTTTCAGGCTTATTTTGCCCAGAAAAGGTACCCAGACCATCCATAAGTCTTTGTTTTTATTGTCTCATATTGTCCTAATCCAAATTGTCCAAATTATTATTACTCTAATTATATTGCTATTTTTATAACCATTTTATTACTATTAAACTTTTAAAATTTTAAAAACAAGTGATTGGCGTTTTTCACAGCATCACCGCTCCAGAGCTCCTCATCCTCCCCCTGAACCCAGGGAATCTCCAAACAATCCCATCTGGAGCCGGGAGATCGGTGCGGGCAGGGCACAAATAAATAAGTGCAATAATAAACAAGTGCTAATTGCTGGCGCTGGGCTTCAAATGGTTACTGCCCGCGCATTTATTGGGCAATTAAAGGCTTTACTGGGCATTCGGAGAGATCAATGACTGCTTTTCCCTCTGCACTTGGAGTGTTCCACCAGGAATGGCCACGTTTCCCTCCTGGTCACCCCTGCAGGCTGTGCTCTCCTTTAGGGCTGGATTTGGGCCAAACCTGAAAGGTTTTTCCCAGCCTAAAAGGTTCTGCAAAGTCACCTGGGTGGGAATTGTGAGGTTTCATGTGGAAAAAACAAAATTTCTGCCTGAGATCCATCCCAGAAACAGAGGGGAAAGGGATGAGCTCAAAACCAGGCCTCAGAAGAGCTCCAATTTCAGCTGGGCTTCTCCTCCCAGCCAGGGTAACATCAAATTCCAGTGGGAGGTGGCAACCAGAGGAGCTTCCAGGTCCCTTCCAAGCCAAGCCAACCCATCCCATGGCTGGGATGTGGATGCTGTGGGTGCTCAGAGCTTTCCAGGGGTTCTGACATCAGCCAAACTAATGGGAGAGATGAAACCCGCTGAGGACTGAGAAACTGATGGAAGAGATGAAACCCAGTGAGGATAGAGAAACTGATGGAAGATAAATCCACTGAGGATTGAGAAACTGATGGAAGAAAAGTCCACTGAGGTTACTAACTCACTGGAAACTGGTGACTCGGAAGTCCCTGCATTTTCAAGTCCCAGGCTGGAAATCCACAGGGAAGCCCCCAAAAAATCAGATTTCAGACACCTCCAGCTCTGGCTTTTGGCCTCTGGTGGAGAAATAAAGACCTGGCTCTTTAAGGTCACTCCTAGCTGAACTCCACGGAGCATAAAATGTTTTTGTTTAAAAACCAGAAGGATCTGGGTCTCTTCTGGAAAACAAAGCTGGTGGTTAAGACACTCAGCCCCATCCCACCAGCTCTGAGCTTCCTGTGCTCAACCCCTCACCAGAAATCAGGAATTCTGAGCAGGCTCAAGGAGAAGCCAAGCAGGAGGTGATGGAGAGGGAAGCAGGAGGTGATGGGTTTCCACCAGGCCAGACTGGGAACTCACTGGAAGAGTCCATGCAGGAAAAAATGTCCTCATCCCATCGCTCCTCTCACCAGAAATCAGGAACCCACTGATTTTACAATACACACCCAAACCAGTTTGGATTTTTATTGAAAAACCAAATAAAAGCCAGCAGAAGTGCCCAGAGAATGTCCTGGATGTGGTGCATGCAGAGTGAGAATCTTCTGGGCCATGGAGGAGCTTCCCTGAGCTGGTGCCACCAGGGTGAATCTTTTGGAGGCGAGGGTGGAAATGCACAGCAAGGCCCTGATGGGAAAGCATCAGTCTGGGCTCTTTAGGAATTACTTTTTCTCTTAAAAAAAAAAAAAAAAAGCAAAAAAAGGGGATGCTTCCCCCACTCCCATTATGGGAATCAAGAGTTTTCCTTCCCAACCTCCTCCTGCCCCCCGTTGCTTTGCTGTAGGATTATTTTCTTTTTTCCCCAGGCATCAGTGAATGCCACCAGCTGGGAGCGTTCCAGGGGTACACAGGGGTGGGCTGGGGGTAAGGTGAGGAAGGTGGGCATGAAAGGCATCCTTAAATGTGCTCCAGCATCTCTGAGCACCTGGATCTTGCAGGAGAAGCCAGATCTTAGGAGGGTTGTGAGGGAGAGAGAGCAGCCAGCCGTGCCCATCACGAAATCAAAACCCGCATCCCTTCAGGAGAGCAAAGGAGGGGAGGGACGGATGGCTCCGAAAAAGAGGAGCTCTACTACAGCTTTACACCCAGGGGGAAGCCAAACAGAGTTCTGCCAGGCTGAGAGTTCACATTTCAAATCCAGGAGGGGAGAGCACAAAGCAGCACCTCCTGCCTGGGTGCTGGGGGTTCAGCAGGGTGGGGAAACCTCGCAGGAACAAAGGGGAGCAGCTGCTGCCTGGCAAACCAGCCATGTGAGCCCAAAAAAGGGGGAAAAGGAACATCCATGAGCAGCCCTGCAGCTTCTCATCCCTCACAGTGCTGCTGGAGCCTCCCTGGAGCACTTGGAGAGGAAGAGCAGGGAAGGAAACAGCAAAGTTCCCCAAATCCTAGTGGGACAGGAGAGCTGGGAGGCTGAATGGGCAATGACAGATTTAGGTCAGGGCACAGCAGGCTGAGAGGATAAATCCCAAACCCCAATCCCAGGCTGTGGCAGCCCCACTCAGACCATGAGGACACAATTTCACCTCTCCAGCCCTGGCCAGGTTTTCTCTGGAGCAGGATCTGCACTGGTGCCCTCTGGGGCATCTTGTCCCTCCTGGGTGGCTTTGAGGTCACCAGGACTGCAAGGTTGGGAAAATCCAACCCCAATCTGCTGCTTCTCCCTCTTTTTGAGGGAAATCCCCCACTTTTCCTCATCTCTGAGCACCCCTGATTTCTCTGTGAGACCAGCACAGACTGGGCAAACCACAGCACTGGTTCTGTCTCTGTAGTGCCCTTGTAGATCCTAAATGTCTCATTTCATTCTTCACTCCAGGGTGGTTTAAATCATCCTTAAATCATCATTTCCCCCCTTTCCATGCACTTCTATGGAATCTGGCCTGCTGCTCTCCAAGGACCACACAGCTCTCCTAATTTTATTTAATTTTTTTCCTGCAGGGAGCCTTCCAGTGGGTTCCCAGTCTGCCCTGGTGGAAACTTCATCACCTCCTGCTTCCAACTCTCCATCAGCTCCTGCTTCCAACTCTCCATCACCTCCTGCTTCCCTCTCCATCAGCTCCTGCTTGGCTTCTCCCTGAGCCTGCTCAGATTCCTGATTTCTCCCGGGGCTGTACTCAGGACAAGACCTCTAAAGCTGTAAATAAATGTCAATTACCTGCCCATTGCTCAGGGATTTGAGCTGGTTCAGAGAAGCCTGGTGGAGAGCCACCATTTCCCTCCAAAGCAGGGATTAGGCCGTGCCACATGCTGACCTCAGAGATGTTTCATTATTCTTACTTTAAATGATCATTTGGAGCAATTTAGCAGATACAGATGTAACCAATCCCAGCCTAATTCCTTGGATCCCCTCCAGAGAGCCTTAAAGCCAAGGTGCAACACTTAGAGCTCCCTTCCTGGGGGAGAAGAGCTGTTTTTAATGGAAGCTCCCATATTTTTGGCTGGCAGATCTGTCACTCACTCCACGTGCACTCTTAGATACACACCCATGATGGCCTGGCTGACTTATTGCTTTTTAATTTATCAATTTGCACCATTATTGGCTCCTCTGCCATCCCAGCTCCTGGACAATCCCTCATCTTTATGTCTGGCAAAGAGTGACAGGAGCTGGAAAAGGAATCAGTGGAACCACGAAGACTCAGGCAAAGAACAAGCTGCAACCAACAAGTTTTCTTGTCTTTATTAGAAAGAGACCTATACAATATAGCAGCCTCTCTCTGCAGTACTTTACAGCTTTTTTTGTTCCTTTTTTTTTAATTTTTATTTTTATTTTTAATTATTCAGAATACTGTACAGCTGACACAAAAAATCTCGACGTGTAGAGAGAGAGAGAGAGAGAGAGGAAGGGGGAACATAATACAAACTGGCATACTTAATCAAACCCAAATAATAGGAAACAACAAGCAAAGTGAAATGTTTGTCAATTGGTTTAATTACAGTACAAACAATATAAATAAAGCATCATCGAGTCATTGTAAAACAAACTTGCTGGATGAGGTAATATAAAAACAACAACAAAAGACCTTTTTTTTTTTGCCTTTTTTTCTTTTTTTTTTTTTTTTAGAATTTCCACACTGTCTCATCATCATTTATACATTATTATTTACAGAAACAGAAAACAAACAAAAATAAACCGAAACCCCAACAACCCAAACCTTGCTATGAAGCCTGCCATGTGCTGGGTACCTCCTGCCTCTGCCCCAGGCAGGTGTTCCCTGCTCACCTGGGCTCCCTCCCTGCTCAGCTGGACAGACAAACACCACAAAGCAGAAGGACCTGGAGGATTTGGGGGCTGAACACAAAATCTGCTGCTCAGGGCTGGGCCAAGCTTTTGGGAGTTGCTCAACTCCTGCTGAAGCCCAGGGGTTTTAAGGCAGCAGGAGCTGCAGATCCGAGCTCTTGGCTGTTCCAAGAGTTAGGAACATCACCAAAGGAGTCCCTGGTGTTTTGGGGGACACTCCTGCCCCAAACCCCCCTCAGCCTGTGCACCCACATGCAGCCACCAGTGAAAGGGGCTCCTGACAGTGACACAGCAAGAGGGACACCTGGGACTGGCAGATGGGCACATCCTCTTCTCCTCAGCAGATTCCATGGAGAATCCAGCTGAGCCCCTGCTTACCTCAGGAAAAAGCACTGGAGGGGGTTTTCAACAGCACTTCCAAGGAATTGAGGGAGTGGGAAAGGCAAGATCCTCCCATTGCTTCCAAGATCCTCTAATTTTTCCCCACAGCTCCTTCCTGCCCTCTCCCTGTGGAAGGACAAGAAAGCACAGCCAGGGCAGAGGTGGCGGCGGCAAGGCTGGCTCAGCTCCGGCCAGCCTGCAGCACCCCAGGTTTGTGACACCCCCACTGCAAAATTCTGGAGCCAGTCATGGCCAAGGACAGCTGAAGGGAGGGATGAGGAGCTGGAGACAGCTCTTAGAACATCTCCCTTGGAAACATCTCCCCAACAGCCCCACAAGGCAGCAGGACCCCAAGGGCTGCTCAATCCCTGACAGCTCACTGGTCCCACAGCCAGGTTCAGCCAGAAAGATGGGTCTCAAGCAAATTGGTATTTAAAAGAGCCTCTGAAATGCCAGACTCTGTCCCTTCTACCTTCAGGATATCCTTCCCTGGAGCTTCCCACCCCTAGGGCTGGTCAGAGGGATTTCCCCTCTCCAGTGAGGGAGGGTGTCTCCCCTCCAGCCCTGCAGGCCAAGCTCAAGGCTTTCTCAAGCTGAGGAAGGAATGCCTGAAGGAATTGGATTTTTGGAAAACCCCTGAGGCTGCAGCAAGCCTGGAGCTCATCTCCCTGCACCTCCCCATCCCTCCAGCCAGTGTCTGGTCTGACTCCAGCTGGGATAAACTCCCATCCAGAGGCTGGCTCCAGCTCCTGGTGGTGATTAGGGCATTCCCACAGTCCCTGACAGCACTGTGGCACCAGCACACACACACACAGCAAGTGCAAAATGACCTCCAGGTGACACCTGAGGGCTCAGGACACCCTGGCTGCACCTCACCCACCGGTTCAACTCAGCTCAACCCCTACATTTGGGATGCAGATGCCAAACCCCCACATTCAGCACCAAAACCCTTCTTGGGCCCTGCAGGAGGAGTCTGGGCTTTGGGGCACAGAGGAGACGTGGACAAGCTCTCTCTGTGAGGGGTTTTCCTCCTCGTGCCCTGCAATTCCTGAACACCAGCGAAGTGTTTTCAGCTACTTCAGGAGTACAAAAACCCCACATGGATCAGTTCTGGAAAGAGGGGAGGAGCAGGGAGCATTCAGTGCCAGCAAGCAAGGTGCCACCGTCCCCAAGGCATGCCATGAGACCTCTGAGGTGCCCCCCACCCACCCCCCTCACATCCTGTACACAACACACAGATGGAACAATGAGTAGCTCTGAAGCACTGCAAAACAGCCAGGCCCTAGCACTGGAAGCGAAAATAAACCACATCCAGAAAATCCATGGCTGAGGGGAAGCTGAGGCTCTGCCTGCCCACAGAACCCAATGTGCCACAGGGGATTGGGCTGCAGGCAGGCACAGGGAGATGAAGAGGTTAAAACTGCTGAAATGCACAAAGACAGCTTTATTTTATCCACCCACAAGCAAAATCCTCCCCCCTGAATATGGTAGGAAACGATGGGAGTTCATTCACCCACATCTTGCTGTCACCCTGAAATGAAACATGGGGCCAGAAACATGCTTGGCAATTTGGGGCTGAAGATGGCCCTAAAAAAACCCCAGACTGACCTTTTACTTTTCAGAAATCATGCAATTCCCCTCTCTAAACGTGAACTATTCACAGCTCCTGACAATCCTGGCCAAAAGCCCTCAAACCTCCCTTTAAAATGTGGGACAGACTCAGTCAAGTCAAGGTAAACTGTCCCAATATTTACTGTAAAAACTGGCCCATGCTAAACAACAAAGCAAAACCTACAAATATCCTAAACCAACAAATCCACCCATCTACAGCTCTGGATGTTTTGCTCTACGACCTCTATTATTATTTTCCAATAAAACCATTCAAACCAACCTTCCTTTTTTTTTGGTAGCTTAGAACTCAAAACTCACTGCAGAACCTCTTGATTTGGGGTAGTTCAGTGTTTCTTTTTTGCCTTGATAAGAACTTTACTCCGGAGCAGTTTTGGGTTTTTTTCCCTCTTGTGCAGCAAACACAAGAAGATCCAAACCTGGCTTTTCTGTGCAGTAAATGTTACCCACAAACCATCCAGAATGGAAGGTGTGGAACTGAGGGTCCACAGGCAGAGATCCCACCTAAGGACAGGATTGCTGCAGCAGCCCCCAGAGGGGGAAGGAAGATGCCTGACAGTGAGATGAGGAGGGGGAAGTTGTCTCCTCTCCAGCCAAGCTGCCCCAAAGTTTGGTCCCCAACGCTGCCCTCGAGTCCCCCCTCTGACAAGAACCACGTAACCAAACATGAAATGACCATTTCACCAACAACAAACCCCACAAACCATCCCTGTTAAGGTGCAAAGGCGACTCCCCGAGACGTTTGGGAAGGGCCCCTTGGGGACCCCCTTGTGAAATCTGTGCTTGTCTCCACTACCACTACTCTGAACTAGAAACTACAAATTACTTCATTTCTCCTGATCTCCGTACAAATATAAAAGCTGAAGCTATTCCAACCCCATAGACTCTAATTTTTCTACATTACAGTGCTGGAGATCGCTTCCACACCCGGACCTGCGCTCCCACCTCCGCTCCTCTCCCCACATGACTCTGCCTTCTCTGGCCCAGGCAAATCTCCAAGTGCAGCTAAAGCTTCTTCTTGCACTAACACACATAATTTAAGGGAAGGGGGACAAGACAGTGAATTAAACAATGTTTACACAGTTATTTTACACTGCACCCAAATGCTTCAAAGTCCTCTCCACCTTCCAGGAGCTCACCCGGCTTTCCCAGCAGCACCAAGGTTCTCCAAGCTTTCCTTTCTTTTCCCTGCTCCTTTTTTCAACCACCAAAATTGGAAATCTGGCAATGGGAGCCCTTGGCCAAATCTCTGCATTCAGGGCAGAATTTTCCCATGGTTGGGTCTTTTTCCTTCACGAAGAGCAAGGAGAAAGAAGGGAACTGTCCTGGCAATATCCAGGCTCAGCTGTGACACATCCAACTGAATTCCACAGCAATTAGCCAAAGGGAGGAGGAAATATGGAAACACCAGTGGCTGAGCTGCTCCTAGTGTTTTAGTCATGGATAAAGTGCAGAGGAAGGGGGATTTGAAGGTATCTGGGATGAAGGGAAGGGTTTGGGGGTGCAATGCCAACCACTGCCACAGCCTCCAGAGAAAACAGCTCTGGCTGCTGGGTGTCTGCTGGGATTTCTCATGGACTGGGTCACAGCTAGGGCTTGTTTTGTTCCCAACATGCTCCAAGGGTGTGAGGGTTCCAAACAAGCAACAAGAGTGGCTAAACACGAGCCAAGGAGTGGCAAAGGGGTGGAGAATGGAGTGAAAGCATCAGGAACCACGATTCCTGTGGGATCTCCAAGTGCCAGGGGGCCTTGCCTGATTCTGCACCTGGATGGCTCCAGGAGCAGCCTCTGCAAAGTGCAAACACATCCCCTGACGAGCCTGGGAGCTCTCCAAGCCAAGCCCCACCAGGATCCAGCAGGTCCCTTCCAGCTCAGGATATTCTGGGATCTCCTGACCTTCCAAGGGAGCTCTGCCACCTGCAGGGCTGGGAATTCTCCCCACAGACCCCCAGTCCACACTGCTTCAACACAGTTATGCCAACACTTAGGGGAAAACCACATTTAGGTTAAAAGCAACCACGCTACCACTTAATTAAAGCAGCACTTCGCTTGCCCGGATGCATAATTTTTCCTGTAATAGACTGGAATTTCCTCTCCTAAAAATATTCTGTGTTTTTTCAAGGGTTGGCCTCAGAAGATTTTTAGGAAAGGACCCTGAAATTTGTCCTCCTGCAATCTGCCTGGTTGCCCTTGTTTCTCAAACATCACCCTCAGCCTTGTCAGAGGAAGGTGGCCAAAGAGAGCATTAAACAATGTACAGAAAATCATCTCAATTAAGGAAAAAATCCCAGTTCTGAAAAGGAATGTGCACTTTGAACCCTGGGTTTGAAACACTGGACTTGGTTTTTGGGATACAAATGCCCTGGATGCTCCTGGGGGGAGCTCTAGCACCTCTGGGATTGCCATTCCCGAATCCCTGCTGTGGCAAAGCTCCTGAGCACCAGCACACAGAGGGGGTTTCACAGCATCCCACATCAGCTGGGCTGTCCCCTTCCTGAGGGACCACCTCCAAGTACCAAATGTCAGGAATGGTGGAGAAATGGCAGTTCAGACAGACACCTTTTCTGAATTAAAAAGAAAAAAAAAAAATTCAAATATTTAGAAGTATCCCAGGGGGAAGGGAATCAGCTGTGTCTGGTGCAGTCAGCCTTGGCTGGCTGGAGAAAGATTCCCTCCCCCAGATACTCAAAGGTCTAGAATACAACAAAGTACAAAAGGACAACACCACCAAAGAGGAGAAGCTGGTCAATATCCCTGTGCTTCCACCTCAAGGCTCGTTTTTCAGCCACAATTTTGCCTCAAATCCATAATTTTTCATTTTTTTTTGGTTTTCCTTAAGATAACCACGCGGCATTTCCTCCTTTGCATTTTTCCCACATTCAGTTTATTCAGCAACTGCTCCTCCCATTTGTGTGCTGAGTGAAACCAGAGCCCCAAGGCAGAGCACCACCAAAGGCTTGGGAAATACACAGGAGCAGGTAGATCTGCAAATTGCTCTGCTGTGTGCACCTCCCTGCCTTCACATAATTGCTCCTTTGCCATCCAATTCAGTTGAGTTTTCAACTTTCCCCATGATAAACCATGCCCCCATCCCCACATTGCCATAAGCCACTTCTAAAGAAAAAAGAAAAACAACAAAAAAAAAAATCACTTTTCTTCCTGCCAAAACCTCTGCTTCCCCACGCCAGAATGCTGCTAGTGGGAGGCAGGAGAAGCTGGGATGCAAGACCAAAATGGCCCAATCAGGTGTTAAAAGTTGGAATTGAAAGGAACTGTCCAGGGCACTTGCACAAGCCATTTTTCTCGCCGAAAGCAGCCCTGCCCGCCGTGCTGAAGGCTATCAATTCTGAACTTAATCAAATCTGATCTTCCCCCAGCCAGAATGGGCCTTTTTGTCTTGGCTTGTGAAAGCTTCCTGACTTCTGGAGTAAAATATATTTACAGTGCTGAGGAACAGCCTCTTTTCTCCTTCCTAAATGCTTTTTTTTTCTCTTCCCTGATCTCCTTCTGATATGTTGTTCCTCACAGGCTTTGGAAAGAAGAGTTCACTGCTGGGGATATTATCAATGTACAATAATGATCTGTAACCCACAGATCCTAACTAGTTGCACATTATTTAGTTCACATCCATTACAGTTTATAAATTAACAGAGACGTAATTTTCTGTACAAAAAAAAAATCAATGTATATTTACGGTCCTTTTTTTATTCAAATAGATTTTAAATACATAGAATCTAGAGACACAATACAAAAATCTGTATAAGTTAGGCAATGCATCACAGGAGTGACCAAAAAACTCAACACAATTTACCTTGGCAAAATGACAGAACCTATTTCTGCTGGCTGAAAACATAAAAAAAAAAAAAAAAAAAAAAAATTAGCCTTTAATGCATTTATTAATTTCACCAAACGCACTTGAAATGTTGTTTTCCACAGCAGTATTCATTATTCCTTTTTGTGTTTCAGGCTTACCCTTATTTATTTTTTCCATTTTGTTTTTACACCAAGGAGACTGCAGTCAAATAACACTCAGCAACTCATTTCCTCTCTTTGGACTGAAAAATTAAACAGATACTAAATTATGACAGTGAATTTAGAAAGGAGGGCTCCAAGGGCTCGAAAGAACATGTCTGAGATAATATGATGCTTCTAAGAATATTGCAATCACATCCAAGCAATCACCGAAGCGTGCCATGTAACTACCTCCTCAGCTAATATGCTTTTTTCTCCGTGATGACTAATCATGTTCTATTAAACAGCAGTAATGCTGGAAGAACTCAACTATACAAGTGTAATGAAGCCAGTATTCTCCCCGGACAGATTAGCTACAACTGATTTGACACATACCATCATAGGAGCTTCAAACCTGACAAACTCTGTGCTTGCTTCTGATTTATGCCGTCAAGCTCTTCGGGAGAAGAGAATGGAAATCCATGCGCCGCAGAGGTGAAATGTTCTGATGTGCTTCACTGTCACTTAGGGAAAGTCACCGTCTCTCCTGCCTTCTTTCCTTCTTTCTTTCCTTCCTTCCACTCCGGCTCGCCTCTCCCCGCGGTGCCGGTGCCACCCGGCACGGCCCCCAAACCCAGGGCCTGCCCGGCATGGCCCCCAAACCCAGGGCCTGCCCGCAGCCCCCGCGCTCCTCCCGGGCCCCCCGCGCTCCGCTGGCACTCGGGATGGACGCAGGGAAAAGGGAGGAGGAGGAGGAGAGGCAGCGGACTCACAGAGCGGAGCTGCGATGGCGATGGAGGAATGTGAGGCTGCGGCCGCCGCCGGGCTCAGCCAAGGCGTTCCCCTCAGATGATGGTGGGCATCCTCCCGCCGCTGTTGTTGCGGTTGTTGTTCTTCCTGGACAGGTTTGGGGTGGCCATGAGGGCGAAGCGCTCGTCGGGGCAGCCGTACTGCAGCAGCACGTCGATGCACTCCTGGCTGGAGGCCTGGCGGGCGTAGGCCAGCGCCGTGTTCCCGTGGGCGTCGCGCGCCATCACGTCCACGCCGTACTGCGGGGTGACAAGAGGGGGGAATCACAAACCACAAATGGCACCTGAGCTGTTGGGAGCTGGGGTGTGACAATTTGGGGAGGGGGTTTGGTATTGGAGGCGAGGGAGGGTGAGGGAGCAGCCTGGCAACAAGAGCACGGCAGCGCTGAGCCATGTATGGAAAAAATGTTTCTGAGGGAAGGACAAAATCGTGTGGGACAAAATCTGCCCTAGCAGACTCCAAGCTAAGAGAATCTCTCCTTCCTCCTTTCCCATGCTCTCCCTTGCTTTCCAACAAGCAGCAGAGAGGCAGAAATGTGCTTTTCTACCACCCTCTGAAAGCATGCAGTGAGGAACACCCACCCTGAGGCCATGGCGCCCTGAAGCCCTCCAGGAGCAGCTCTGGCCCATCCTGCTGAGGGACACAGCCCAGCCCTGGCAGGAGTCCTTGCCCAGATGAGGAGCTTCAGCAGCTCGATCCTGAGGCCATGGGGCCCTGAAGCCCTCCAGGAGCAGTCCTGGCCCATTCTCCTGAGGGAGGGCAACGAGTCCCTACCCATGTGAAAAATGCATATTTTGTGATTGGCTTTTCACAAGTATTAAAATGACTATTATATGTCTTGTGTTAGAAAGTGATGCTGTATTAATTCTCTTAAGTAGTGTGTTAAATATAGTTTTAGGTTATAAAAGATGTTAAAATAGAAACAATGCTATGTAGGATACTTTTTTTAAAGAAAGGACTCGCAGCAAGATAGCAGCCACAGGACATCTGAATCTTTCAGAGAAAGAGAATTTATTGCTCCATTATCAGAAGAAATGAACTTCTTCCCACCTTGCTCAGCCCTGAAGATGCTGACAAGATTCAGAGGAAGAAGCTGACACTGACCAGACAGAATCCTGTATTTGAATGGAATTTATGCACCATGTATGAAGTGTATGAATATGCAACAGGCTGTTGCTTTTAAGGGTTAATCCTCTGGTAATGTGGATCCTTTTTCGGGTTTGTGCTTGTACCCGGACATCCATAACTCTTTGGTTCTATTGTCTCGTATTGTCCTAATTCAAATTGTCCAAATTATCATTGCTCTAACTGCATTACTATTTTCACAACCATTTTATTACTATTAAACTTCTAAAATTTTAAAAAAACAAGTGATTGGCGTTTTTCATACCCATATGAGGAGCTGCGGCAGAACCACCCTGAGGCCATGGTGCCATGAACCCCCCAAGGAGCAGCCCTGGCCCATTCTCCCGAGGGCCCCAGCCCTGGCAGGAGCCCTTACCCAGATGAGGAGCTGCAGCAGCACCACGTTGCCCTTGCGGCAGGCCAGGTGCAGGGCCGTGCGCCCGTCGCCGTCGCCGCAGGTCTCGTTGACCTCGTCGCGCGTGCCGTGGGCCAGCAGCAGGATCACCGTCCTCAAGTCCTCCTCGGCCGTGGCCCTCAGGAGGTGCTGGCCCAGAGAGAGCTCCAGGCACTGCAGAGGGGCGAGGAAGAGCTTCTGCTCGTACTTGGCGCGTATCCAGAGCTCTTTTTCTTCCCTAGGGGAGCCAGAGGGGACTGGTCACTCTCAGCTGGTGTTGTAGCCCACGGTCCTCAAGCAACAAGGAGGTTGTTTGCCCTTTCAAATTCATGTCAAGAAAGCCCTCACAGGAACAGTTCAGCCAAACCTTAGGAGCAGTTCACCCAAACCTCGTATTTTTAGCAGTATTTGTGTTGTCCACTTTGCTGTTCCAGTGCTCAGGATCCTCCCTGATGGATGCTGTGCCAGCATCCATGGGGTTGGAAGATCATAACAGCCAGGAGGTTTTAAAAAGCCCTGGGCCAGCAAGAGGTCGAGGCAAGAGCCCTCACTGTGGTCACAAAGACACAACAAGGTTCCAATTCAAGGCTGGAAAACACACTGCAAAAAAAATGCACCCAATTTCTGTAACCCAGACCAGAAGTAACCAAATGGGGGCTTTGTCCCCCTCCAAACTGAGTAATGCTCCCAAAGGCATAAGGATGATTCCTCTTGTTTTGCCAAAATTCAAACCAGTGCTTTGAAGCACCTTTTCCTCCTGATGTATCAAAGAACCATCAGAAGCTTTCTGGTGCTATCAGGTTACAGCAGAACAAGGACTACAAACAAGGCCCTCCACTCGCCCCCTTTCAAAAATTACCATACAATTACATGATCTGAGAGCAACAGCCCCAGACAGAAAAAGTCCCATTTAGAGGTCCCTCAGGTAATCTGCTCAGCCTGTGAAAACCACAAACATCACCTGAGCCAGGCAACTGGGTCCTGGTGACAGATTCTCTCCTCTGGAGTACAAAAGGCCAAGCTCTGTTTACGCCTTTCAGCCGTGTTTACACTGCTCCCAGTAATCTAGTGTCAGGTTAGCCCTAATCTGTTTTTAAATACTTATGTAAACATCTCCTTCCACCAGCAAATCTGGATTAGTTTTGCATCATTTCCTGGGACATGTGGAGTGACCTTGCTGTGACCTGCCTGGATGCTTCCAGGCACAGCTTCCCAAAGCAGGCACAGATTCCCTGCCCTGGCCACAGTTTGCCCCACAAACAGGGCCAGGCCTTTTCTTCAGAGCAAAAGTGCAAACAGAAAATTAGCACAGAGAGTGCTTCTTTTACCTCAAGCCTCTGAATGGCTCCTGCAAACTAAAAGACACACACACAAAAAAAAAAGCCCCTCCACAACCCATTTGGGCAGTTGCAAATTAACCTTTGATGGCAGGATCTGATAAATGGAGTATGGCTGCAGGTATTCCAGATGGAGAGGAGGAAGAAAAGGAGTTCTGTTATCAGAATCTTTAATTCATGGTTTTTCTAATTACATTTTTTAAGGTAAAAAGCCAAACTAGAACCAGTGCCACGAAAGGGATAAACTAACACATAATTATCTACAATAAAATGGGCATTCTTGCAACAGCTTTGCTCCCAATACCCAGTTAGAATATCTTCAAGGATGTTAGCAAAGATCTCAGATGATTTTTAAACTCACACAGAGTTATTGAGACTATACACTCCGTGTTTAAAATGTGCCAGACTGGAAAATGAGGTGATTCAACCTGTGCTGTTCACCCCCAGTAACACACACCAGGGCTCTGGGAATTTTTTTTTTTTCCTATGTCCATACACCCTAAAGGCAAAATACTCCTCAGATATCTAAGTAATATATTTTTTCAGCTTAGTGAAGGGTCTGCAAATGAAACTCCCTCTCCCCCAGACCATCTTTGGAGTGAGAGAAACTTTTGACTCCTATCAGAGCACTGGTGGCTCAAGAAAAAGTCCCTTCCTATTGAGAAAAAAAGCTGTTTGACACAAATCTCCCACTTCCAATCACCATTCAGCCTAAGCTGTAACAGTGAGGCTAAACAGAGAATAACTTAGTTCAGGCAGAGGCTCTCCAAGCTTCAGGCTGGCAGGTTCACAAATCTATCAGCACCAATTTCACATTTGCTCTGCACATTTGCACAACCCTGGTGCTCCTGGAAGGATGCAAGAAAGAGAGACAGGGATGCCCCAGTCCAGCTCAGCTTTGTCCTACTGCCTCAAAAGGCTGGGGAAAGAAGAGGAACCTCTTTAGAAGCCAATGGCACAGGACGGGGAATGTGCTGCCACCTGCCTCAGCGCTGGGCACCAAATGAATTCACTCAGTAAGGTCCAGTTCCACCTCTGGAGCCACATCAAGGGTTGTGGTGGAATTATAAATCAAAATAAAGGTGTTTCAGAGGCCCCAGACGTTTGGGGCAGCACATCACTGACATCAGTATGGCGTGAGATTCAGGTCTTTTTCAGCAGTACAAACTGGGCTCAAGGAAGATTTGGATGTTAGGGATGAAAACAAAACCTTATCAGAGGTGGGAGGAAAAGCACACTGGACTACACCTCATGGACAGCCATAACACACAGGGACTGCTCTCCAATGAGCATGTCCACAGACATCCTGCCTCCATCTCTGACACAAACCCTTTCATTTGGATGGGAAGTCCTGGGGACTTTCCTGCTCCACCGCTCGCATTCATCTCAGAAACCCTGACAACAAGACACAAATACTGCAATTGTTGCTCTGATGCCCCAATTTCACTTCTGGGATCCACAGCTTGTCTTGGTTGAGGTTTCATTTCCCCCAAGGAAGGCCAGTCCAAGAGCAGAGTTGTCAGCAGTAGATCACTTAACCTCATTGCAGTTCCCTGGAGGACCACTGCTCACATCCCCTGTTAGTTAATGAGCTAAAAAATGAATTATTGGAGCGGTCAGCAATAAGCAGGAAGAGGAGGCACAGTGTTTCATTTCAGCCAGCACTGACATACCTTTAAATAAATCAACTGAAGAAGAGCACGAGGAAGTGTGAGGGAGAGCAACTCATCAGGAGAAAGACACTGAACCAGTCCCTAAAATAAAGGCTAGTAAATATTGCCCTCTCTTCCTCCCTTCATTGCAAGCCCGGCAATTCTAAAGGACCCTCTCCATACCAGGCACTTTCAGCTGTAGTTGTCAAAGCCAAACCAAGACTCTTTCAGTGAACTTTCAGCAGTGGAGTCCTTGTCTCAGGAGCAAATCAAAGCTGCTGTGCTGTAGAAACAACATCTTCATGTGCTCTGATGGTCCCAATGACACCAAACACTGGGGGAGGTCTGAGCTGCCTCTTCCTCATATGCAGCAAAACGAATATATTATGAACTCCTAGATAAACTTAGAGAAATGAGCAACAGAGCCCTAAGATCAGATGTTCTTTGAGCCTTTTCTTTCTAAAAAACCGTCTTCAAACCCTGATCTGTATCTGCTGGTGCAGACTCCAAACCTCACTGAGCTTGCCCCTCACACAAGGGACACATACAGCAGAAAATCACTGCAAAACACCCCACAGAAGCAGGAATGAGTCACCAATGTTGTCCAGCAAGTGCCACCAAGCTCTCTGCTCCTGGAGGAGCCTCCATCACTCGTGAACCCCAAGAACACACAGTGGTGTGAATTACAAAACCCCTGCTGCAGCAGCAGCACTGTACACAGGTAAAAGGTTATTAGAAACAGATGAAAATTTCAGTTCTCCGTTTATTTTGATCTAATTAGGTGCTTGCTTCTCAAGATAATGTCCAATTATTTAAATTACTCTGCCAGCCACATCACATCATTATTATGTGGAAACATAAATACTGGGCACTGGAAGGGGGGAGGGTAAGCAGGGAGCATCAGAGAAGAGGAAAAGCAGATTTGCTTCCAGCACAGCCTCACTCCAGGAGCTGCCCTGTGTTCCCCAGCTGTGGGCTTGCACTGGAGATGCTCCTTGAGGAGCCCACATCCCACACAGCCCAGCC
Organism: Ammospiza nelsoni; assembly: GCF_027579445.1. Lineage (NCBI taxonomy): Eukaryota > Metazoa > Chordata > Aves > Passeriformes > Passerellidae > Ammospiza > Ammospiza nelsoni. Next base: position 1,438,469 of record NC_080639.1, read on the forward strand.
CCATCATGTGCTGCACTGGGTTTTCCACCCTACCAATGCCATCAGAAGCCTCATCCTGCTGGTACCCACCCTCCATCCTGACTCCTCCTCGCTCCCATTCACCTCTGCCTTCACCTCCACTTGTCCCTCACAGATTTTTGGTGGAGTCACACCAGCAGGCAAACAAGAAGAGAATGTGCAGGGTGGGAAAAGAAGTGGTGCTCATGCAGCGACCCAGAACTGCCTGAGTGGGCAACAGCTCGTGGCTGGAGAGCCTGGGAACTTGCCATTGGAATTCCAATCTCCAGAGCAAGAGCAGCCTTGCTCTTCCCAAAGCATGACTAAAAGGATGACTAAAATGTCATGTCGTTATCCAGAGTTACTCACCACTTGTTAAAAAGCTGGAACAAATTCTGAAGGTTGAATTAGAAAGACAGTGGACGGCAGGTATTTACCATGGCCCAGCATTGATTTCCCACCACCAGAAATGAGAGCAGGCTCCTTACAGGCGCTTTGAAGTGAAGTTTTATCCTCCACACCTCTGACAACACTGAAAAGCTCCTGGTTTTTTTTCATCCTTTCTTCTCTCCTGCTACAGGAACTAATTCTGTAAGGGAGGAGGCCTCTCAGTGGTGTCTCCACGGTGGCTGTGCAGGTGCTGTGCCCGTGTGTTGCCATTTCTGGTTGCTCACTGAAGTACAACCCTTTAACGCTGTGGTAACCTGGCCAGCTCAGCAAGAGCTCTGCCAAATTTCCTCTCCTGTTGGCCAGCTGACAAGGTTAATGTGTCTCTTCCAAGAAAATGAAGTAAATCTAAGCCACTGCACCTCCCAAACTCCTGGAAGAGCCCCAGGATGTGTCATTAGCTTCGTGGTCCAGCACACAAGGAGCACATATCACCTAATGACCAGCTGCATGTGCGGGGCTTCCCCATTAAACATGATTCCAAAAAATGGCACTGCTTTGGACAGGACTGGCGATGCAGGCTTGGGATGGGTAAAAAGAAAACACTGAGGGTGGGGGCAGGATTGCAATGTTGGAGAAAGGTTAAATGCAATTAAAATGATGCTTTTAATTGCAACAGCAAAAGCGGGGAGGAGAAGAAGAGAGGGCGAGAAGAAAGGGGCTAGCAGCAAGGAATTTCCAAAGTGCCTTCCTGCCCCGAGCAAAGCAGGAACTGGGAGGAGAGGCATGGAAGAGGGGCTGGGAACAATGTGCTGAGAAAACACAGGGGCTTCCTCTCTCTCTGCAGGAGAAGACCCCTCTGCTGCATTGCAAAGGCAGCGCTGGGCAGCTGAGCGGCTCCGCGCCCCGCATGCCTCCCCGCCCCGCCGCGTTGCTAAGGGGGAAGGCACGAGCCCACCGGGAATATCCAGGTCCCTGGCAAACAAGAGGGCTCCAGACAGCAAACAAAGACCGATGGGTATTTATCCCTTAATTACTGAGAGCTTTGAAGAAACGAGCCCACTGTAAATCCCGCCCGCTCGGGAACGGAGCGCGATTTATGCGCGCCGGGGCAAAGAGGAAATAAATATCTCTCTGGCTCCTGATCAATATTATGAGTGTTTTGCCAACCTACAGGGTGTTTTATGAACTGTAAGGATAGAAAGGGATCATTAATAATTAAATAAAGTCTATCTATTAAGCTTATTACTTCTCACAAGTTAAACATCCCTGACGGATGAAGGGCAGCCCCATAGGAAAGCTGTGGATCAGCCAGCCCGTGTCTTGCCTTGGACTCTGGTCCAAGTGAGCAGTGTGGTAATCCAGCCTGGAAATGATTTAGTTACTGTCTGATGGGCAACTTATCTGCCTAAGGACTGTGTTCAACCCACTCTTCAGATTTTGGTCCAGGAGACAGACAATTCAGTGCTGCAAAGTCATGCCAGACTCAGGTTACTTCTACTCTCAGTCCTTTTCAACCTAACCAAATGGCACAAATCCCTGGAAGAGTTCAAGGCCAGGATCTGAGCACCCTGGGATGCTGGAAGCTGTCCCTGCCCATGGCAGGAGGTTGGAAGGAGATGATCTTGGTCCTTTCCAACCCTCACCATTCCAGGATTGTATGAAATGAGGGCGGTTTCCCACCAGCAGCACCTCGCACTGTCAGGGACTCATTTCCTGCAGCCCCCAGCTCTGGACCTTCTCCACCATTAACTCTCCTATTCAATTTTTCAGTTTTCCTTTCACAGCTGTGTGTTTCAGGGAAAAAAAAAAAAAAAGCCCTGTCCCCTGTGTGTGAGGGACAGAGATCACTCATTTGTGCAGAACTCAACGTGCTTCTCAAATTAATCACGGCTTGCCTGCCACTTACCAGGATCATCATTACTGGGATTTGGAGGAGTTCCTCCACCTTTTTCCCCTCTCTCCTGACAGCATTCCCCTACACAGGGCTCCAAACCAGCACTTGTGGGTTACCCCTCCATGGAGTAAGCAGCAGCACTCCTTGAAGCATTAATACACCCACAGGATTTATCACTGCCCAGCATTAACGACCAGCGTGGCCAAGATATCAAGGTTTACTGGCTTCAGGCCTTTCAGATAAATACTCTTCAATTGTGGGCTCTGATTTATCACAGAAAATTGCAGCCAACTTCTGTTTTCATTGCAAGACACTCCATCTAATAATTTTTAAGGTTTACTCGATAAAATATATCACACCTGAGGTTTACTTCGTGTAAAGTTAAGGAAAAACTGTGACATACAACAGCAGGGGATACTGTGGGTACTAAGATAAGGCTTATTAAGTTGAGAATAAAGATCTTAAGGGTGACAACTCTAAGCCCAGCAAGTTGTTTAAATCTTTTCTCAATAAAAATCCAGGCTTTTCCTTTGTTCTGTACCATTATGTGAAATGAAAACAGTCCCTAGAGATTTAATAAAAACCTTGAAGAAGCCACAAGTTGTCCTTTTCCTCTAACCCCAAAAGCCCCAGAATTTTTTGAAACAGCGTTGCCAGTGACATTTCAGAGGGAAAACCCTAACAATGGTAAACTCCAAGGATTTAGAGCTCACCACAGTCCTGAGACCACAAAGACTATTAGAAGTCTGGAACACCTCTGCTATGAGGAGAGGCTGAGAGGATTGGGAATGTTTCCATTTACTGGGTAGTGAACCTCAACACTTGGGCACACCACAAATATTACCTTAAAAAAGCCAAAAGCTGCAACAGTTGCACAGAAATGCTAAAACCAAGGAGTATATTTGCTTCTTGCCTGTTTTCAGTAATAAATAAATATATATATATGCAGGGAATAGTAATTGGAAACACGTACCTAATGCATTTCATTACTCGTGTGTAACCACACTTAACCTGATGTCTTAAGTGTATAAATCAAACTGCATTGTGCCAGTACCTAAACACAGACTGGAAATTTCAATTTGCCATTTGATATACAGTCACTCAGGTCAGAAGATTCCATTAATCTCCAATTTGTTAGCACTAATTTTCTCCTACAGCAAGGCCTTGCTCAATGCAGCACTGTTTTAAGTGGAGCTCAGGAAACCATTACTTACTAAAAAAAAAAAAAAAAAAAAGAAAAAAGAAAAAGGAAATTACCTTCTCTTTTGTATTTTTGGGGTGCCCTGATGTTGGAAGGAAATGATGAATTGATGAATCTGACTCCATGTTGTTAGAAGGCTAATTTATTATTTTATTATCTATATTATATTAAAGATTGCTGTAATAAAACTATACTAAAGAATACAGAAAGGATACAGACAGAAGGCTAAAAGATAATAATGAAAAACCCATTACTCCCTCCTCAGAGTCCAACACAGCTTGGCCATAATTGGCCAATAAGTAAAAACAACTCACAGCAGAAACCAATGAAACAACTACCTGTTGGTAAACCATGTCCAAAGCAGCAAAACACAGGAGAAGCAAATCAGATAATTCTTGTTTTCATTAATTCTTGTTTTCATTTTTCTCTGAGGCTTCTGAGCTTTCCAGAAGAAGAATCCTGGGCATAGAGATTTTTCCAGAAATTATGACGGTGACACTTCTCCAAGGCGGCGGATGGGGAATGACACACAAATACTGCAAGGCACAAATCTCAATAGTGTGTGCCAGGAGGGAGATGGAGCGAGGTGGCTGTGTGAGTGTCCCCATGGCTGAGCAGTGTGGCATGCAGCAGGGCTGTGCTCCTGCCATCACACAGCATTAGGGATACCACAACAGTGCCTGATGTGAGCGGCTCCGGAACGCAGCCCGCGGCAAACACGGCGAGGAAGAGAAATGGAGCTCCTCCTCTGCTCGGCCTGCTGGGAAGTGGAGGAGCAGCAGAACTGAGAGTGCCTTATAAATAATGAGGGAAGGGGGAAAAAAACACTTGGAGGGGGTTGACTGACTTGCAGAGCAGAAAGATATGGGAATCCATAAAATCAGAGGGTTTTGGGAAAGCTATAAAAGGCAGGCCTCAGAGACAGCCAAAGTGTGATTAGAGTTAAGCAATAGCCATGAGATAGGTCAGCAGAAAAATTATGTAAAAAGTAGAAAAATAAGGACAAAAAGTAGAAATGTAAGAAAAATAGAACAACAGTCTGTGTACTAATGCTTGGCTAGAATACCTCCCTAAGCTACAGAAAAACTTTTATCTACCAAGATATTAGGAAGTTCTAAGCTTAATAATGAAGACCTGTGCATTGTATTTTAATTCTTACAAGCAGGTATTGTATTCAAAATAAGCAATATTGTTTGACTGAAGGTACCTGTGCTTACAGTGGTTGGATAGAACTACTGTCAATATGCTTTTGCTTTGTGTGATTGGTCAAAAACTTTTAAAAGAAAGTTGTAACATGCAGTTCTCTGTCTGCTGGTGGGGCTGTGAGCTGCTGGCATCTTCCCATTGCCATAACCATGTAGTGAGACTGATGCTGGAAGATAAACAGCTTGAGACGCGTTCCCCAGCAGTCCCGTCCTGCTGGTGATTTGTGCAGAGAGCCCGGCCGGCAATAGAAAGAGGTCTCAAATTAAAGTTTGCTTGAGGCTTTCATCATAGAATCAATAAGGTGGGAAAAGACCTCGAGGATCATTGAGTCCAACTGATCCAAAATGGTAAAAACATGTTGAGGGCTCTAGGAGAACCCAATCTTTACCAGAGGATCAAAAACTGATCTAATTGCAATGCCCCACGAAGACCTTCAGAAATGTTTCTTGATCCTTTGTTAACAGGAGCTCCTACAGTTTGGTTTGCAAGGAGAAACAAAAGTCCTTTCACAGGGCTTTAATGGCATCTTAATTTCAGCAGAAGCAGTAAGATGATGCTCTTTGGAGTATTTGGGGAAGAAGAACACCCTCCAACCATTACACTGAATTTATGTAAGACATAAAAGAGAAAATACAAGTAATAAACATTGTATTTGAGCACAGACTCTGAAGAAAAACACATTTGGAGCAGCAAGCAAATAAAACCAACTGCTTGCTCTGCACAAGTCAGCAGTGGGAGGCAGGCAAGCTTGGAGGGAAAGGTCCAGGGGCTGGGAAGCAGCTGGACAATCCCTGTGGGCAGCATTTCTGGGATACACATTCCAGAGATGCTGCAGGGACCTCTCCACTGTCCAACTCTTCCCAAGTGACTTGGAGCTCTCCCTCCTGCTCCCCTCACCTTCTGATGTCTCCCCATTTGCGCATCCCAAGTCCCACAGAATCCTGAAGTTTGTAAAAGACCTCCAAGATCAAGTACAGCCTTCAACCAAACACCATGGTACCCAAGGCACTTATTTCTATGTCTGCTCATTCCTTGGACACTGCCAGGGATGGTGCCTCCTCCACCTCCCTGGGCAGCCCTTCCAATGCTTAACCACTCTGTCCGTGAAGAAATTTCCCTAACATCCAACCTGAACCATCTCACTGATGCCAAGGACTCTACAGAAATTGTTGGTGTCATCAGATCCTTCCATCAGTCTCCTTTATTAATGGCTGTTTTTATTTAGGAAAATGATGCCTTTTTTGGCAAGGCAGAGATCCCAAAGTATTCCCACTGTTCAGCAAGTGATGGGACTTCCCTCCACCTCTGTTTTAGTGGGTTGCAGGTGTTTGATGCCCTTCTCTAACCATAAATCATAATTAGCTAAAAAAAAAGACTGTTGGTAGACCTGCTCATGTTTCTGGAAAAGCCAAGTGGGCAAAGAATTTCCTTGGAATGAAAAGGGATGAAGCCTTGAGAATCCTCAGCAGTTAACACCCAGAGAAATCCATGAGGTTCCTCTGACTAAAAAACTGAAATCCCAATGATTTCTTTTTGTTTGTTTGTGTATTTCCAACAATGGGCTGTGCAACACAGGGGTCACCCAAATGTGTCCCAGAAAGATGAGACTAGAGATGGATGTGGCTTTCAGAAGACATGGAACTGCTCAGGTCCTGCTCACGCTTTTCCAATGCACCTCTGCCTATTAATCACTTGCAAAGCTTTGGGCTTTCATGATTTACAAGCCATAAGGTGGATGTTTGACAGTGGGAAACCCACAGAAATCCTGACAGCAAAGAAAATCCGCACCGGGGACACCTGCCAAAAGTGACAGCAAGTTCCACTTGGAGAGCAACTCAGAGAGAGCTGTGCAGGGTTCTAAAGGCTGAATTAAAGCCAGAATTGAGGAATTAAAGCCTCTTGCCCAAGTATTCCTTGTGCCTAAGTGCTCTCTCTCTCCCAGCTACCTCACTGCAAATCCCTCTTCAGGCCACATTTGGAAATTATTAAAAAAAAAGATAAAATATCCCTAATCTGTTACCAATTAGAAGAAACATGTGAATATTATTTTCTAATTTGTGACTCAATCTTAAAAGTGAACTCACTGAAATAATTACACTGGCTCCTGAATATTCCTATTGTGCTCCTGAAAAAAAAAATAAATCCAAAAACGAACAGTGGGCATATCCTCTACTGCCCCAGATGCCCTGGGGCTGAATGTATCAATAAGAACCATCAAAGCCCTGGACATGGACTGCTAAAAACCTGTAATTTCTGCTCCCAGCCCAGGGGCTGCCAAACAGACTCATTTCCTCCTAATGGTCTTTGTGCACCTTGGGCTTGTGGCGCGTCGGGACGAGCCAAGGAGGCCCAAGCTGAGTGGCCAACACAAGGTGTCCAAGCTGTCCACTGCACAAGTGACCCCTTCCAGCTGCAGGAGCTCTGAGCCAGGATTTATGGGAGAACAGCAATGGAGATTTCTTTGTAAAACCCAGACACAGCACGACTTGAGTGAGTAACTCCTGAAAATTGGTAATTTCCTGGTGGTTAGCAGGAGAAGGCCCACCAATGGGGAAGCAGAGGCTGCTAATAAATTTATAGTGCGTTATATGCCAATTAGACCCCCTCAGCCCTTCAAGAGGCAGCACCACCAATCAGGTTATCATTCCACAAATGTACTCTTTAGGGCTGAGCTCATCACAAATCAATCCTGCATTTCAAGTGCAATTTTCATTAGCGTTACCCGGGACCGCACTGGTGAAACAATGCAGGCAGGTATTCTCCTTCTCCCCTCAGAGCACCCTTCCCCGATGCCTTGTGCTCAGCTATTTTGCTCCTCCTGGTGCACAGCCACGTCTCAACTTCAAATGGTAAATAATCACTTTGAAGAGCACATTAATCCTGCGCCACAGCAGATTTATTACACGCGTCACACGCGGGAGTTTCGCCGTCACTCGCAAGCCAGCCGTGAACCCCGTGCTTAAATTACACCCTTGTACCTGACCATGCACCATGCAAGGCTCTGTCAATACCAGCAATCAGCAGCTCCCTCAGCTTCCCACCCTGTGACATCCACAAGTGTCATTTGGGAATTCAGAGAGAGGAAAAATACACCAATAAATACTCTGTAAGGTTTAGCATCTGCTTTAAACCTCTGGCCACAGCTTGAATCACAGCTTCTCCTCTGTGCAAGCAACACTGCACTTTGGATGCTCTTCTTTGCTTCATTTTTGCTGAACAAAGCCAGAAACAGCCTTTAGTTTTAGCTTTGTAACCTATGGCAGCACGGAAGTGCCTCCTGCTCAGGAACACAGGGCAGCCTGAGTCACCAGGAATGCATTTTCCTTTTATTTTGCTTCTCAAGCTGGGTACAGACCTTGAAGAAGCACATGCAGGAACCTATCAGAGAATATCCTGAGTTGGAAGGGACCCACAAGGACCATCAAGTCACCCCAGCAATCCCACCCTGTGCATCCCTGAGTGTGATATCCAAATGTTCCTTGAGCTCCTGCAGGCTTGGGGCTGTGACCAACCCAACCTGACCCAAGCCTAGGTGGGGTTACAGATGTAACATCCATGTTGGGTGGACTTTTAGAACAAGGATCTCCTAATGCAAGAACTCCCAAAGCAACCTTCACAAAATTTACTTCCTAAACCTCCCCTGCCCCCAGTCATTCTAAATTTTTATGGAGTCTCTCCACAAAAAAAACCTCAACCTAGGAAGAGCAGTGCCTGATGCCCCAAGCCTTGGGCTGTCACCTGCATCTTATTTCTACTTAACCTCTTAAATAACATTGGAATTCACTTTGTCCCCTGATGGGCTCTGTAATGAGAACCTCCTGTCAATCAGGGCTCCATTAGCCGGGACAGACTCCCACTTCCTGAAACAATTTATTGCATTCCCAGCAGCGAACGGGCCTGGCTCCTTTTGAGCCCTTTGGGTTGTTTTGGGGAGCTATTCATCGGGAGCGGGTGTCCCTTGCGTCCCTGCTGAGCGGGGCATTGTTCCCCCCATTGTGGCTCCTGGAAACGGCTTCCTGAGCTGACCCACCTCTCCTTGTCCTGCCCAGGCCCAGGGTTTGCCAAAAACTTCCTTGGGCTGCTCAGTTCAGCGGCCCAACACAAAACCCACCAGCTGTTTCCAGCCACTGGGGCAGGGGGAGAAGCCAATCCTGCTGTTAACCCCTTCCCAACAAAAGCCCGGGGACCTGGAGCCTGTAGCTCCCTCTTCCTTAAAGAGCAGGATCTGCTCGCATTTAGCATGAAACTAAAGGCAATTTTGTTTTCCTCTTCCTCTCTCTTGGTTACAAACTCAAATTGCAGCTCAAAGGAAAAAAAATCTTACTAATAGAGGCTAAAACCACTTTGGCTGGAACATTATCTTGAGAGGAGAATTTCCATTTCCCTAAGTGTGTGCAGTCCTTACGAGGTTCATTTGCAATGAGTCTATCTGTTTTGATGAGATAATAAAATGCATTTTATTTAAAAATATCTCCATTTCCACAACCCCCCCCAAAGGAATTTAAATGGTCAGTTAATCTTTCTGCCTCAGAGTAGAAGCAGAGTAAATAAAAGAGGGCTCAAGATTATATAAACCAAGATTTTTTTCCTATTCTAACACTGGTCTCAAAGACTAAAATACAGATGTACCTGGGCATTGGCTGTGTGCCTTTTTAGTATAAATCAGTTTAACTTTTAGCCTGGGAAAGGGAAAAAAAATGGAAACAAGATGATAGTTATCTCCAGCCTTCTGTGATTCTCGAGTCAATAGTAAATGGGGGGGACTCGTTAGTGCCATAGTGATCCAATCAGGATGAAATTATGCAGTCATGTAAGAAATAATATCTATTAGGCTAATTTAATCAACGAATACTTTACAGATGAATTAGAATGCAGAATCCAATTATTTCAAACATTTGGACTGTCAGCCGCTGTGTTTTTGAAGCGGTGCAGGGGGGGAAAGGGAAGGCTTGAGAATCCTTTCAAGGCCAGGCTGGCTGGGCTGTGTTTGTGGCAGGAGGGCTGAAAACAGCAGAGGAGCTGACAACCACAATCAGCACCTTCCCTGGCTCCTGGGGCACCTTCCTCTGAGATACTGGCAGGGACAGCTCCATCTGCTCTTTGCACTGGGTCTCCAGTCTTGGTGATTCCCCTGGCCAGCCACCCTTTAGAAGGAAGGTTCACCCTCTAATTCAAGGGTGTTTTCTTACTGGGAAGGGAAGATGTGCCCCTGGTTGGTGCACAACACCCTGGTGCTGCCCATGGATTACACATGGCATTTATTCCCTGGGAAAACCAAGGTGCTGCTTTGTGGCACCATGCAGAGAAATGGGACAGACATAACTACTGCCAGAAGGGGAAACTGGTTTAAAACACCACTTGACTCAAAAAGGGGTCATATTTTTAAATAAAATGCATTTTTCAATCTCATCAAAACAGACAGACTCATTGCAAATGAACCTCGTGAGGACTTGATCTGCTCTTTGCACTGGCTCACAGTGACTATCTCCAGTCCTGGTGATTCCCCTGGCCAGCCACCCTTTAAAAGAAAGGTTAACACTTTAATTCAAGGGTGTTTTGTTACTGGGAAGGGAAGATGTGCCCCTGGTTGGGGCCCAGCTCCATGGATGCCACGTGGCATTTATTCCCTGTGAAAGCCAAGGTGCTGCTTTGTGGCACCGTGCAAAGAGAAATGGGACAGACACATCTACTGCCAGAAGGGGAAACTGGTTTAAAACACCACTTGACTCAAAAAGGAGGGGACAAAACTGGGGGCTGTGAATACACAAACCATGATCCAGCCTGCTGGTGCTCTGTCAAACCACGACAGGACCATGAAGCTTGCCATAAAACCATCACTGCTCCACCAAGGAGCCTCAGGGATTGGCTGCTTGCTCTAGAATAAAGGCACACCCTACCCTCTCTGTAGACAATTTCCCCCCCCCCCCAATCCACTGGAACTGCTGTTTCATAAAGAAACAAGAGCAGCCACCCTCTGCATTTTGAGTATCAGAATGGCTTGGGCTGGAAGGGACCCTCAAGACCATCTCATTCCAACCCCTCTGCCATGGGCAGGGACACCTCCCACCATCCCAGGCTGCTCAGAGCCTGTGGAACAGCTCACACACACAGAGATGGTCTGATGGTCCCATTTACCATCAGAGCAGGTATTTCAAGAGCTGCAGATGGCAAAGGTGCATGTTTTAGTATCAAGCCTACAGCACAAAGTGACATTTTCTCCCCTTCTCTCATTATTAATAGAAGTTGTTTGTACAGAGAAAAACAAGGCTACAAGAAAGCGATGGATACTTTAACCGTGTGGAATATGTTTTACAAAGAACTGAAAGAACTTCACTGAAAAAACCCATTTCATTCTCTGGGCTCCAGCATTTCTTTTGACTATTTGAGAGATATCATGAGGAGCAGAGCAACCCTGGTGCCTGCTGCAGAGTGTGGATGCACCATTGCTCCGTGAGCTCTGTGTGCCATTCCCAACGTACCTGGGGTCCAAACATTTTTCTGCCCTGTCATCTGGAGCAGTAAATGGACTCTCTTGCTTATTTAAACATTTAATGCTCTTCTGATGCCCAAATTATGCCTGTTTCCCATGATGGATTAGCACAGGATACAGCAGTGACAATTTTCTGCAATCTGTGGAATATCAAATTTTGATTACTTTAGGAGGAAAAAGTAAAGTTATAAGCAAACTGATTGATAAGGAGCAGAGGAATACTTCATGTGGTGGCTCGTTGGGAGCCTTGATGAATGCCTGGCAGGACTGTGATGAGTCCCCACAGAAGACATGCAATAACTCTGAGGAGATTTAAGGTATTTATTGCTCAAATAAAACAAAACCAAGTGACACGAGTAGGTGAAGCAGCACCGGGTGATTACAATCTGCTGATCAAGACCAAGTGCAATTCCAATTTTTTTTGCAGAGCTAAAAAACCAAACTAATTCTCCAGCTTGCCTACAGAACACTGATGGTTATTTTGGGAATTTTGGATGCTGGCTTTCTTCAGTGAGCAATGGGGTTGTTCCAGTGCCAGGTCTTTGTGGAGGATTATCATCCAGTTAATGCTGGCAGCTGTTCTACTTCTGTGTGTCAAATTATTTAGCAGTATCTTCTTAAGATAAAGTGATAATAGATATATTTTTATCTATCTATCTATCTATCTATCTATCTATCTATCTATCTATCTATCTATCTATCTATCTATCTATCCATCCATCCATCCATCCATCCATCCCATAAAGCTGCAATACATATGAAATATATAAGGTGTGACTTGGTGATCATGGAGGTTCTTCCCAACCTTAACAATTCTATGATTTTCTGTCTCTACATGCACACACATTCCCTGGGCCCCATTCCCTTTCCAGCTGTGAGACTGAGGAGTTCCCAAAGGAACGTCCCTAACACAGTGCTCCTCAGCAAGGTGTAGAGAGAGCTCCTCTGAAGGAAGAACTGCTCTCTCCTCAATCACAAATCTCTCTTCCAGGGCTTCCCCAGCAATGTTATTGTCAACAATTCCCCAGTGCTGGCAGAGGCAGATGTGACCCTTTCACTCTGGAACTCTGCCGAGCTGTGTCTCTGTGAGAATCCCTAAAGCTCTCCCTGAGTGTGAAGGGGCTTTGTACTAAAAGCATCTTCCCCAAAACAGTTCAGACTGAGGGAACCTTCTGAGAGAGACAAGGGAGGGAAAAAGCCACCAGAGGAGAGCAGGATGCATTTGAATGGAGGGTTGGACCAGCAGCACCTTCTCCTTCAGAGAGGGGAGCTCACCTGAGCCCACAGGGCTGTTCTGCTATTTGAAAAGGCACTTGCAGTTAAGCACTGAAGAGAACAGATTTTTTTATTTTCAGTTTGCTATTTCTGGGCGGGGTTGATGGATGTTTTGGACAGAAGAGGCTGAAAGGAGGCTTTGTAAACCAGCATGATTAAAACAGTTGTCTTGAGCTGAGTTTGTCTATTGTGAAAAGAAGTGAGGGAGACTCCAGCCAATCCGTCAGCAATGCACTGCTGGCAGACACAGGCACTGATCAGACACGACAGCTTTGCAACAAGTCTGAAACCCAAGTGCAGTAAAACCTCCCAGCCTGCCTGTATCTGTGTTTGCTACAAGCATCCTGAAGATTTTCAGCTTTTCCAACTCCAGGAGCCAGCATGGGAACACCAGTGGCTTTGGTGGCACTCCAAGGAGGACAAGGAAGATCCTGGTGGTAAAACAAAGGGTGCTGAAAGCTCCCAGTGTGAAACATGGTGGATTTGGAGGATTTTTGGATGTGGTATTTAGGAACCTGGCAGTGCTGGGTCAAGGGCTGCACTCCATGATCTTGGAGGGCTTTCCCAACTTTAGCCATTCCATGAATCCATGATATTTTAGATGCAAAGCACAACCCAAAGGCAGGGTGTGTATTCCCAGCTATCCAAACAGAACAAACACCAAAGATCTGCTGCCTTTCCTGAAAAATGCTTGGACTTTGCAGGGCTATCCCATATCCCAAATCACTTGCCCTCTGTTGATCATGCTTAGGATGAGACTCCTAAGCTGTATCAACCCATTTTGTTTCCTGTAAAATATTCTTCTATCCTGAAGGAAAAGGAATTAATGATTATTCTGAGATCTAAACAATGTGACAGACTTTGCTGGGTATTTTGGACAGCTTTTATAATGGGGAAAAAAATATTGCTATTGCTGATGTGACCTGGCAATTAAAATATCTTCCATCTGACAAACACCAGCAGTCAGAAGGAGCTCTGTAGAATTCCTGAGCATTTGTTTTTTAGCTCCTGGATGAGACCAGAATGAGAACTGCTGGGTGAGCCCCTAAATTACATCTTGGTGGGCATCTGATCCCAGTCCCTGCAATGCTGATGTTTGCTTATACTCTGTCTTTTGGGAGCGGTTTCTGAGGGATCCAACAAGCTGGCAGCCCCCTCCAATCCTGCCTGGATGCCTGGAAAAAAAGCTGCAGCTCCCTCAGAGCTGAAGTGGGCAGCAGCCCCTTCACAGGAACTGGTCTGTGAGCTACCACCACATGTCTAATTAATGACCCTGCCGGTCGCAGCTGGAAGAGCTGAGCTGGGGGTGATTAATTAAATTAGCTGGCAGAGGAAATTACAGTGGAAAAGCCAAAGTTTGATTGCTCCATAATTAACCACAGTGCAAATAATATCTGCATCTATAACTTCCAGCCATGAGATCAGAAGCCAATTGAATTTGGCACTGATTGAAGCTGTAAATATCCTGTGGTGAAAAATGATGGGTTTGTTCTGAAGGGAAAACTTACAGAAATGGACATCCAGCAATGCAGGAGGGGAGCAGGGCACAGGGAGGAAAGAGCCCTGGAATGAGATCCTGAGCTCAGCTGATTTCTGCAGTGCTGAGAGGACTCAAGGTGAAACAGGAGGAAATATTTTAAAATGGGAATGCTGTGAGATTCCTTAGCAGAGCTTTGGTGAATCCAGAAAGCAAAAAAGGCACTGAGATCATCCCATCCCCTGCCCTGCCCCACAGCCTGTGGTGGGAATCACTGCTTTCCTTGGGAAAAGACTGCACAGCTGAAAAAATACCCAGTCCAAACCAAAATACCTCCTCCCTGCTCCTGCACCCTCCATCCCCCACTCCTGCTCTTAGGAGCACTTTGTTGAACTACAAGATCCCATTTTTCCAGGGAGATCACCTCCAAATGCCTGCCAACCCCTCCATCCCCCTCTAAATCATTAACATTTCATTAACTCCCTTAAGCATCTCCTGCTACTCACTGAATTCTTATCATTCTTATAATATATTCTTATCATTCTTCTCCAAAATTCTCTATTTTGCCAAGTTATGTACCCACCTCAATGCTGCATCGTGTTGGACTGCTGGGAGTCTCATTCCTGTTCCACTGCAGCTGAGTTCTGGCTTAAAGAAAGCTCACATTTTTAAACTGTGGCCTGAAATGCAACCCCTCAAATCCCAAAATGAACCAAGATTTATTTCCATGCTTCTCAAACTGCTGTCCAATGTACTCTTGCACAAAAACTACATGATCCAGGAAATATTGAATTTTCATTTTTTTAAAGCAGTGAAACCAATTTTCCTGAGTGTTAAGTGCACTATATTCACATACAAAATAGTATTTCATATTTTGTGTATTTTATTTATATTTTTTCATTAGATATAAAAATATTATATTATATTTATATTTCTACATTATCTTGAATTTATCAAGGATATTATCCATATGCTTGATAAATCCTTGATAAATATGAAATATATGCCCGACCATATGATATTTACCTGATGATTATGTTTCTCCAAAGGGAATCCCCTTTGTGTGGACCAGAGTCTTCTCCTGAAACAAATTTGTGCCTTCTCCTGCCCCAGACCTGAACACTCCTGTGGGTATTGGCACCTACTTGGCCATCAAACCCTCCTCACCAGGGCACACCAGTACAAAAAAATTTATAATTCCACAAAAAAAACAACAGCCCAGTATTTAATTGTGAACACACAAGTCCTGCTCTGCTTTGCCATTTCTTTCTGAAAATGCGGGGAATCACCAAACCAGCTCATTTTTATGTAATTCATCACTCCTGGCTGACAACACAATTTTTGGGGTGCCCTGAGAGCCTTCCCTGTAAGCTGGGCTGGTTCCTGCATGTCCCATTATTGGTGTGGCTGTAAAAAATGCAAACCAAACCTCTGCCCCCAGGATGCCAAATGCACTTTGCCCTCACAAAACACCACATTTGATGGTGGAGGCTATTTTCCTTCTACTTCTGAGGCATCCCATTCTCCCCTGCCTCTCATTCCACATCTTAACACACACACATTGGTGTCAAATGAGCTGTGTGACTCCACAAAAATGCAAATGTGGCAACAAAGACCAGCTAAAAATCAGCTTTGGACATGTATGAAGGCCAGGAGTCCCAAAACTCCGTCAGAAAAGCCATCCTCATATCTCATTTTACTTGGAGCATTCCCACCATGCATCCTGCACATCCCTAAGCCTTGTCTGCTCCTCACACCTCCCAAACACCCCTTGTAAAACACACCATGACTTAAAAAAAACCCATTTAAAATGTTAGTGACTGATTTTTAACAAAAAAACCTCTGCATTTCAAAGGGTCCTGCAGCTGCTGAGTTTATCCAACCTCCAAAGGAATTTTGTGTGATGGTGTCCACAGCTGGAAGCAGAGCTGGGAGCACCAACACCAACTCAAACTGGAGTTCCACCACTCAAAATTGCAATTGCAGCAGCATTTCAAATAATATTTACTTTAAACACTATTTTAAATAATAATATAATTTTAAAGAATAATTTAACTTTGACCACAAGTCCAAACAAGTAATGCTGATTATTTTCTGTGGTTGATTCTTTATTTTTCACCTTTTTGCCTGAATGCAACAGGTGAACCCAAGCAAACTCAGGAATCCATTTAGGACTGGTGTGAGCTGTGAGAGGACAAGTGGCCTAAGCAGATCTGGTCTGGAAAGGCTCAGCCAGGAGCACACACACGTCACCAGCAAAGGATTAAAGCTGCAAATTTTGGCTTCTTGAGATGAACAAATGAAAAAGTCAACTTCTGAATATCATCTTTTCATAAGAGAGCCCTCAGTTTCAGCACACAGTGACACAATCCTGCTCTTTCCACTTGCAGAGGAGCCTCAGAAGCACTCCTGGGCTTGTGATTTAATTCAGCTTCCCAAGCCTGGCTGCTGCTGCACAGACCAGTGAAAATAAAATCAAAACATCCATTTGGAAATTGTGACCCGGATGAAACCAGACAAATGTAAATCTTTCGGAGGAAAAGCCAAGTTAGCAGGAAGATTTCTAGGCCATGACATAATCATCTGTGCAGTATGAAGGCTTTTTGAAGCTGGGCCCATGCACACCTTTGAGATGCACCAATTACCAGGACACGGCTTCTCCTCCCTCGCTCCCCAAATTCTCACACAAAAACTGCCTCAGCCACAGGACTTTGCTCTGTCTGCACAATCTGCTTAATAGGCACAGGCAGGGATTTCATCTCCCTCTAATTCCTCACCTGTGCTCCCCTCAGCACTTTCATTACTCCAGAGCTGCTCTGGTTTCTTCTGGTCACTCATTTCTGCTGGGGCTTTGCTGCTGCCCCCCACTCCAGCACCCACACATGGAAAAATGCAGCTGGAAGAGCACGATCCCAGATGAACAGAGAATATTTGAGAGCTGTGGGGAACCTGCATTTGGGCTGCTGTGTATATCAAGTTTCAGTCCAGTCAAAAGCCAGCACCATCTTTTCACTGCTGCCCTTTTCATTTAGTTATCTTACTGAAGTCTTATCTCCCCAGTCCCTTGCCATAGGCTACCAGCTTCCTGCAGAGCCAGAAACAAAGCTCAGTCTTAAACAAAGGGGGGAAAAAAGGGAAAAAAGCACAAAAGAAAGTTGGTCACAGTTACTGTTAGGGAGCCCTGCGGGTTCTGTAGGCAGGACCAAAGCGAGGGGATGCTGCTGCCTCTGTACCTCGTGTCACCGGCCAGCAAAGCCACCAGGAGCACACACAGGCACTGCCTGCCTTCAAAGCATCCCACCACTGCCTTCAGCCACGCTCTGCTGGCCCAGGAGCTGGAAGAGATCCATCCAAATGGCTGGAAGAGGCAGAAAGCACAGGGGGAACACAGCCACCATCACCGGTGACAGCCGCCGAGAGCTCGTGTCACAGCCCCCCTGTGCCATCCCACCCATGAAAAACAGGATCCTGGGGAGCACCTCCCACCCTCCCTCTCCTCAGATTTACCCACAACCAGCTCATGTACGTCTTTAGCAGCAGAAAACACAGAAAGAGCAGAAGGAATTTACACAGCAAAGCTTCCCCAGCACAAACCAGGACTGAACTGGCTTCAGCTCAGAAAGGAATTTGAATTCTGTTTGGTTCAACTGTGCACAGAGGCAGATGGGAGCTCAGGGCAGGAGGAATGAAAGGAACAGGTTAAGCCTCAACCACACAGAAAAGCTGCAAATAAAAAGAAAATATTTTGCATAAGATTTCTTTCTAACAGAATGGGTATTTTCCAATCTGCTGCGTGTTTCCCTAAATACTTGACTCACAGCACATCCCAAAAAACTCACAGGTGAGCCTTTGCATCTGACCTGGGCACCCCATAATAGCTGATGCTTGGCATTGGGCATTTTTTAAATCAATGGCTCTATTATTATTACTACATGTTTTTTATTAACATGTTTTAAAACTTAATGGCTCTATTATTATATGTTTTTATTAACATGTTTTTTAACTCAATGGCTTTGCTATTATTACTTGTTTTTTATTAACGTGTTTTTAAATTATTACATGTTTTTTATTATTAAATGTTTTACTATTATTACAAGTTTCAGCCTTACAAACAGCTGAATTTCCAGAACAAACAAGTGTCCAGTGATTTTCCTTTAAGAAGTAACTGATGAAAAAAAACCTTTGCCCAATGCTTCAGACAGCAAACTTCATTTTCCAGTTGCTTTTAGCTTGCCATATTTAAGATGAAACTCCCCATATGTGTTCCTCAGGTACTGTGGAGTAGCAGATATGTGCATCCACACATGTGCTGTGCAATTTAATTCCAGTGTCAATGATGCCAAGGAATTTTCTGAGGAAAAACTAACCCACAGTGGTTTCCATCTGATTCCTTTTCAGTGACCTTGGCCATAGCCTGATCTAAGCCATGTTTCCCCTCAAGTTATAAATGCACCATCCATTTTTCCCCATCCGAAATTAAAATTTTGTTCTAATTAGCCTCTTTCATTCCTCTATTGTAGTTCCACACTGGCCTGAGCCGTTTCTAATAAACACAGTGATGTGGTTTTCTCTCTGTTAGTGAGCTCTGAGTTGATCTTTTCAAGTGGCTTTTTGGCCAAGCTGATGTCAAGTCCACTGAAAACACATTGGTCTTCAAACCTCTCTAGTCTGGTAGGTGTTTGGGAGAGAACTAACACAAAAAGAGAAATAATCAGTCTGAATCTAAACAGAAAATTAATCTCAAAGCCAAGATCCTACACAGTTTTGAGACCTTCAGGACAGGCACTCACCCACCCACCAGATGGGTTCTTATTCCAGCAAACAAAAAACCAAACCAAAAACCAAAGCAAAAACTATTTTCTATTGCTGATTATATCAACTTACAGACACTCTTTTCCCCAGAAAATCCCCCTTGTTTGAGTCCTGAACTCAAATCCTAGATTTCTCCAAGTTTAACAGCTCATTAGCTTCTTTTTTCTGGGGAATTCCAGCTTAACTTGGTATTTTTAAGCACGGCAGGCAAATCCACAAAGAATGAGAATCCAAATTTGTCAAGGATTTCACCAGAACAAAGGAACCTGGAGCTGAGTGTTGCTCCAAGCCCTGTCCAGGCTGGTCTTGGACACTCCCAGGGACTCAGTGAAGTGGTACTGGTGCTATTTAGACTGAAAAGAAGAACAGCACTGTGGCTCTTTCATAAATGCTTTCCTAACCTGCAGAAGGAGACGGCAGCACTTCTTTTTCGGGTTTCTCTTTCCCCACCACCACCAAGGAGGAAAATAACAATGGTAATAATTATTGCAAACCAGGCTCCTGTTTACCCAGAGGCTGAGCTTTTATCAGAGGCAGCCTTGCACACAGGAAAGGTGCAGCTGAGCCAGGGAGCATTTCATCTAAAGCACTCATTAACTTGGACAAGCAGGGTCGAGGGTGTTGTGGTTGTTTTGTTTTGATTTTTAATCATCCAGGCATCTCCCAGGCTGCCGTACAGGCACCGGTGTTGCACCGGATCAGCTCCTGGGTGACAAGGGCTGCCAAGCAGCTGCAAGGACAATAAAACACAGTATTACTACTACTGCTACCACCTTTCATCTTTGGAGTATTGTATCTGAGCTTCCAAGGCCTCCAAAGGGCTGAAGTCTGAGCAGCAGCCACCCAAGCTGATGTTCACTCACCTCACTCAGCTCTTCCTGTCAGAGGCATTTCCTGCAAGCTACTGCTGAGTGACAATTTCATTTTTTTTGCTTCAATTTCATTGCAAACCAGCCCAATGTGGAAGCACACGAAGGGCTCACTCCTCCAGCTGTATCCCAGAGTTTCCTGGCAGCACTGAATCAGTCTCTTTATTTATGTCTGCGTTTGAGGACGCGATGCCGCCGCAACCAATAATTTATCCATTTTCCTCATTATCCCCGTGAAATATCTGCTGTCCAAAACACAGCTAATAGAACTGCAACTCGCTGAGTGCTGCTCAGTGGAGTTCAGCCACCAGGAGTGAGTTTTCACTGATCCCCAGGTCCAAGCTGGAAACCTTAAGCCAAACCTTAAGGCAAACCTTAAGCCCAAGCTGCAGTCCCGGAGCAGCTGTTGGGCCGGCAGCAGCCCAGCTGTCTAAACTTTATTGGCAGCAAATGTCATCCTTGCACACAGGAGCTGCCTGCCTGGCAGAGCCAAAGGCACATCTTGGGCTATCACATCCCATCACGTTCCCCTCCAGACGAGATGTGAAAACCGGAATGGGAAACGTCAACAGAGTCCGGAGCGGGGCACGGCCGCTGACAAGCACAGCACGCCGTGACAGAGATGGGCTTGGAGTTGCAATTAGTGGCACTGTCATTTTCGGGCCCTCCTGCCAATTAATTAAGCCTGTCAAATGGAAAAACAGCGGCATTCACATGATAATTTATATCGGGAGAGACTGGCCCGGCTTTGCCGCTGCCGCCGCCAACAAAATCCCCTCCGAGCGCTTCAGGAAAAAAAAAAAAAAAAAAAAAAAAAAAAAAAAAAAAATATATATATATATATATATATATATATATATATATATATATATATATAAAGAAGTGGAAAGGGGAGGGGGGGGGATAGAAAGAAAGAAAGTTAAACTGTCCTTGTTATAATTGTTAACTCTGATCGCTCAAGTAGAAGACGGGCTGATTAAAACTCCAAACGAGCCCCCAGCTCGCTTAAATCTCCGAGTCCGGAATGATAGAATCAGAGGAGTTTATTCATACCATTAAGCCCCAGAGAACTTAATTGAAAGAAGAGCATAGCCTGGACCTTGACAAGCGGGAGGTCACAGTAATTGCTGCCGGACATATTTAACATTAAGATAATCAGGCCATTAATTACCCTTTGGATCATTAAATCAGCCAGTTGCAAAATGAAATTTCTGCCTCTATTACTCACTTGAGAGACCACAGGGGTGGCTTTTAATTTATCAGTGAGCTTGAGATACAAAGGACCAGGCTTGGGGAGGAAGGAAAAGGGGGAGAAAGGAGGGGGTTTGCTTCAGCAGAGGCAGGAATATCAATCCGCCATGCTTGGTGATCGTGGCAAATTAACTAGGTAAGATAACCTCAGCTTCTAAAGGCAGAAGCTGGGGGTATGTAAATAGATGAGGGCAGACAGGGAGATCAGAGCCTGCACACCACTTAGCAGGATAATAAAGGAAATCATCCTTGATTATCAGTGCTAATTTGGACACTGCCGGTAGCTTGTTATGCGTGTTCTGAGTAGCATTTAATTAATTCAATTGCTTGTTAATGAGGGAAGTGACATGTGGGGAGCAGATGCCACCCAACTGCAGATGGGTTCTGGTCAGCCCTTCACAATAAAATCTTTTTTTTTTCCTTTCCTTCTTCTTTCTTTTTTTTTTTTTTTTTTTTTTTTTTTTTTAATTTATTTTAAAAAATCCCCTTCCCCCAGCCCTGGAACTGGAAAGGTGTCAGGCGTGGAGGAGCACTGAAAAGGCACAAAACACTGACCTCATCAGGCCAAGATCTGCCACGGAGCCAGAGCTGATAATCAGGGCTGGAGAGGTACCTGTGCTCCCCCAGAGGCCCCGTCCATTCCCTGTGCCAGGAATCAGGAGCAGCAGCAGCACAAACTGCTGGCCAAAAGGAGCAGAGGCTGAGCAGGACGGGAACACAGCAGCCCTACAAGAGCCAGGATGCACAGAGGGATCTGAGGTGCTCCATTTCCCTGGGTTCACTCTTCATCTGTGATGAAGGATTCATTATTTTTACCAAGAAAAGGACGAATATTTGCATGGAAGGTATGGGTTTTTATTTTCCATTTGGTATTTTTCATCCAAGTCACTCCCAGTGACCAGCTCAGCATCACGGCCGCTCTCCTGGCAGCAGCACAAGCCAGGCTTTGGCGCAGCTCTGTAAAACTCAGCTCAGTGCAGTGCAGCTGCAGAATGCTGTCCCTGACACCATTAGAGTGAGTTCATTATGAGCAAGGATCAAAGTGGATCTTCCCTGGGAAGGTGAGAGTCCATTCCCAGCTCTGCCAGCTCCCAGCTCGGCCAGTGCTGGATTTTCCTGTAGCCCTTGGTACCCAGGATAAACAGAGAGTGCTGGGCAAACAGAGCTGAGCACAACTGCTGCTCCAAGCCCCAGTTACAGAGCTTAAAACTGTGCCTGGACTTTTGCAATCCATTCATCCCTCAGTTCAAAACCAGAGTTTTAGCAGAGTTGGACATTCCACCTGCTTGTGAATACTCTCAAGGAGATGCTGGAATGGCAGAGCCCTGTCAGTGTGCAGCCAATGCAGATATCTGGCATTGTCTGAGCAGCAGAACAACATCCCAGTGTGGCTGGGATGGTGCCTGGATATGAGCCTGCTTTCCCCCAGCTTGCCTGGCAAGCTCCAGCTGGTGGAGGTGGCACATCCATCCCAACAGACCCAGGGAGACAGAGATGGAGCTCAACTGCTGCTTGTGCTCCAAGCCCCAGTTACAGAGCTTAAAACTGTGCCTGGACTTTTGCAATCCATTCATCCCTCAGTTCAAAACCAGAGTTTTAGCAGAGTTGCACATTCCACCTGCTTGTGAATACTCTCAAGGAGATGCTGGGATGGTGGAGCCCTGTCAGTGTGCAGCCAGTGCAGCAGAACAACATCCCAGTGTGGCTGGGATGGTGCCTGGACATGAGCCTGCCTTCCCCCAGCTTGCCGGGCAAGCTCCAGCTGGTGGAGGTGGCACATCCATCCCAACACTCCCAGAGAGATGGAGCTCAGGGAAGGAGGGTGAGGGAGCACATAAACAGCCATCTCCTGGAGGGGCAGAGGGATGGGGGCAGCTTGTCTCCTCTGGAAAAGGCCAACACCACCTTGAGAAGTCAAATGAGTCTGCAAACCAGAAGCAACACGAGCACGAGGACAAAGCAAAACAAGTGAGCTGTGTCCAGAAAAAGCCAAATATCTGGTAGGGGATGGACACCCCAGTGCAACAGGCAAAGAATTCCCTATTGGGAAGTTGGCTTCCCCACATCTCAACATTCCTCCACAGAGCTGCTGAGCCCCACAGGGCTCCTCCAGCGCTGCAGCACTCCAAAGCAGCCCTGTGAGAGTGTGCTCAAACAGTATCAATAGCAATTAGAGGGAAAATCCTGATCCCATCCCCAGCCCCAGTTAATTGTTGCAACATTGATTTACTCTAATTTGACTTCTCACTCCAAATTAAAGCCGCATTACCCAAGGAGGGACTGCAGGCAGGCTCCCCCTGCTCGCCCCCTCCCCTCTGAGACAATAAATTTCATATTGAATACACTTGGAAAAAAACCTGGCAGTTGTTGCAGGATCCATACCCAAAGATCTTTTTTTTTCCCTCTTTTTCTTTTTTTTCTTGCTGGGAGTAATTAAAAGATGCTTTTCTTGACTAATGATGCCCCTGTTTAGGAATGGGAAGTCGATACTCCTTCAGCAGCAGTCAGCTCCAATTTGTCACAGGCCTCCCCAAGTTGGAGCTGTGTTCTGGGGCTGCTGGTAATTGCTGGAACCAATTACTGACCTAATCAGGGACCCACAGACACCACAGCTCGGGCCAGCTGCTCCCTGCTCCCTCTCACACTCCAGTGTTTGGCTTTTCCACCATTTCCCCAACTTTCTGTGCTCAGCAGAGCTCGTGTTTGTTCCTCCTTCCTCCCAAAACCCCAGGAACGCCCTGAGCCCTGCCTCAGCCACTTCCTTGGGATCCTAGCACACCTGTGCTCCCAAAGCCTTCAGGTCAGTGCCAGAGGCCATCCTGGGTGCTGCTTTTCACTGACAGGGGCACTGAACACCCTGGACATCTGCCTGAAGAATCACAGGATGGTCTGGGTTGGAATGGGCCCTAAATCCCATCTCATCCCACCCCTGTCATGGGACACCTTCCTCTAGACCAGGCTGCTTGCCTCTCCAGCTGGATATGAGCTGGAAAATGTCAATATCAGAGGATACAGCTGGGCAATATTCCTGCTCAGTGCAGGAGGGATAATGCCTTTTGCTGAAGGCTTTGATTTTACACGCCCTCCCATCTCAGAACCCTTCTGGCTTTCAAAGGAAGTGTCCAGGTTGATCTTTTCCCATGATTTGCTTGGATGAAGAATATGAAGTGCATTTGAGAGGGCCAGAAAAGGACAGCAGCATTTCACATGGTTTAATCACAGAATCTCCTGAGCTGGAAGGGACCCACAGGGATCATGGATCCAACCCCTGGCCCTGCACAGACACCCCAACAATCCCACCCTGGGCATTCCTGGGAGAGTTGTCCAAACCCTCCTGGAGCTCTGGCATTCCCTGGGCAGCGCCCAGCACCCTCTGGGGGAAGAACCTTCCCCTAAAATCCAACCTAAACATCCCCTAACACAGCTCCTGCCATTCCCTGGGTTCTGTCCCTGTCACATTGCAGCTGTCCCTTATGAGGGAGGCGCAGGCCATGATAAGCTCTTGAATTTGGTATCTTATTTGTGAGTGTGCAAAATGACTGAAGGGAAGCTGTAGTCACAGATCTGCCTTCAGAAATACTGGTGACATTTTCCTGGTTAGGATTCCTTCATTATGCCATGACCTGGAGCAGCCATGTGGCGATTCCTCCTGTCAAAAACCATCTCCAGGAATCCCTCCATCCTTTCCTCCACTCCACAGAAACACACAGGATGCCACTGCCAGCACACAGTGATCAGTGCCAGTCTCTCCCAGGCTGAAGGGACTCCTTTGAAAGCCACATCAGGACTTTCAGGTTCCTTTTAGTCCAGCCTGTGAACACTCCTTGAGCCTCCCAGCTCAAGAATTCAGTATTTGTGGAGCAGCTCATTACTTCTTTATTTTTTGGTGTCCCTAGAAATCTGCGGGTTTCCATTGATGGCTTTATACACAACATGAACAGGTGAACCCCACCTGATCCTCTCTGAAAGTGTCTGTTGAGGGCCCATCACAGAATCAGAATCCCAGAATGGTTTGGGCTGGAAGGGACCTTCAGGACCATCCAGTGCCACCCCTGCCATGGCAGGGACACCTTCCACTGTCCCAGGGTGTTCCAGCCTGTCCTTGGGCACTGCCAGGGACAGCTGCTCTGGGCACCCTGTGCCAGCGCCTGCCCACCCTCTCAGGGAACAATTCCCAATTCCCAGTGTCCCATCCAGCCCTGCCCTCTGGCAGTGGGAGCCATTCCCTGTGTCCTGTCCCTCCATGCCTTGTCCCCACTCCCTCTCCAACTCTCCTGGAGGTGCCTCTTCCCCCTTCAGTCCCTTCACAACAACAAAAGGAAGATTTATTTAACCCTCCTTTCAGGGCCATTTCACCTGCTTCCCATAGAATTCCTCATGCAAAACTCCAAGCAGCAGTGGGAACATGGGGAGCAGAGCCTCTGCCTGAAGAACTTGAATTTATTTTCTCACCACAGCTTGGAGAAAGGATTGTGATGCTGGCAGAGCCCAAAGAGAAGCACAAAAGCAGGCACACACTTGGAAAAAGCAGAACTCTCTTGTATTTATGTAAAAAATTGCATTTCAGTCCCTGCTGCAAAGAGCAGAGGAATGGGAGCAGCAAAGCAAGACTTCAATTGCTTTGTGGGAGAATTTCCACATCATCCTAATTCTGCTTTTTCTAGCACCTCTTCTATCACAGAAGCATGAACCTGGACACAGAGCTAGAAAATCCTATCTATAAAATGAATCTTTTTGTCCAAAAATGTTGCAGTGCAGTGATATCAGTGGCAATCAGAATCAGCTGAATATAACCATGAAGATGCACAGAAACAAAGTGGGAGAATTAAAATAAGCCCTGTGTATGAAATACTAAGAGAAAAACAGTTGATTTTCTAGAAGTAAAATTCAATCCTGAGCGAATTATT
Organism: Ammospiza nelsoni; assembly: GCF_027579445.1. Taxonomy (NCBI): domain Eukaryota; kingdom Metazoa; phylum Chordata; class Aves; order Passeriformes; family Passerellidae; genus Ammospiza; species Ammospiza nelsoni. The sequence continues at coordinate 1,464,238 of NC_080639.1, forward strand.
AATTGAAATGGATGGTGCTCTTTTCATCACAGTCACATGGATTTTAGATTTTTCCTGATGATTATTATATGACTACTGAAATAAAGTGATTTTTCTTTTTTTTTAATAGCATTTCAATTGAGTGCAAGCATTTTCCTTTCAGCTGTTTAGAACCGCTCACTCAGCAGTAAGGAGCAACATATCTTTGTGAGGTGCAAGAATATAAAATCTCTGTACTGAAGTGATAGCAACGACTCAAAGTTCATTTCAATCTACCTGATGAAATCATTGTGCCCAATAATACACAGGTAAAGAGCAGCCACCCCATTTCTGCCTGAACAAAACCTCTCTTTGGGGCTCCCTGAGCACTTTTAGATGCACAGCCATTCATCTAAGCAGCCTGATTAATGCAGTGGCTTCATTCTCGAAGATGAACCAAAGGTGGCACCACAAATTCATTTTTCAGGGCTAACGAAATAATGCAAGAAGGAACAGTTGACTTTTCTACACTCAACAGCACAAACCCAGCCCTCTGCTGCAGGAGCTGGCCCAGGCACAGTGATCCTTCCACCTGGTCCAAAACTGGAATAAGTATTCTCAAAACATCTGTCTTTGACACTGATCGGATTAATTCAGCAGAAAACCCCCCAGTTTTAGGTAGGACAGCACCTCACAGGAAGATTTTCACTGTGTGGAGCTATGAGGGGCAGGTGAAGAGCTGTTCTCAAAGGAGACACCCCCCAGCAGCTCATGGTTTCACATAAATCACACACAAAGAAAGTCAACAGGTCCATGGCTGTCACCATCATATTTTCTGGAAAAATCCCTTCCCCAGGATTTCCCAGTCCTGGGAAGCTGAGAAGCCTCAGAGAAAATGAAAACAATATTTCTCATTTGCTTCTCTTGTGTTTGCTGCTTTGGAATGTGGTTTGGAGATTGTTTATCCAACAGGTGAATTGTTTTAACTTAATGACCAATCCCCATCAGGCTGTGTCAGGACTCTAGAGAGTCACAGGTTTTTCATTATTTTGTTAAGCCTTCTGTCTGCATCCTTTAGTACAGTTTTAGTATAGCATTCTTTAATATAATATAATATCATAAAATAATAAATCAGCCTTCTAAGAACATGGAGTCAAATTCATCTTTCCTTCCTGCCATGGGAGACCCTGAAAAATACCACACATGGCCAGCAGGACTTGGAACACCCCTGAGCAGGACCAAGGACCTGACAGCCCTGACACTCTGAAGGGAGATTGTTAATGACACACTGACAGGCCAAAAGGCAGGAACTTGGTGGCCAACTGAGACAAAGGAGCCCATGACAGGACAATTTGGATGGAGGAAGAAGCAGGTGGGAGGTTCCCATCTCCCACTGAACACAAAACTGCAGAGCTGCTGAGCAAACCTTCACAAGAGCGAGAAATCAACGAGGTCACTCAACTTTTGCCACCTCCCGCTTTGGCACACGTTCACCCTGGGCACATAGGGAGGTTACAAACAATGTGAGGTTATAAACAAGGAGAGGTTATACACAATGTGAGGTTATAAACCATGACTTTCCCACAAGGGAGAACTCCGAAGTGGCGGCGGCATTGCGCGCCGGGTGAGGTGCGGCGAGCACGAACCCACCTGGTGGAGTCTGGGGAAGGCTTCACGTGGCCTTGGCTGTTCTCCTCCCACACACTGTTGGCCAGCTCGTTGCCAATGGCTGACATGACCTTGATGAGCTCGATGGGCCAGTCGTCCAGGTCCAGGGAGCGCACGCGGGACAGGTGCGTGCCGAGGTTGCGGTGGATACCTGAGCATTCGATGCAGATGAGGGCCCCCAGGTTGAGGCTGGCCCAGTCGGGGTCTGCAGGGCAAGGACACAGCAGTTAGGGCAAGGGAACACCCCACAGGACTTCCCAGCTGTGGTTGTGCATGAAGGTTTTGGTTCTGGAGGTGTTTTGTCCTAAAGAGCAGCTGGGAGGCCATCCAGGGTCAGTGGGGATGCCAACCCTTCAAGGGGTACAGAAAAATGAAATGTGGTGTCTCAAAGGATGCATCACTCCACCTCCAGCCAAAAAACCCCAATGAATTAGAGGGGAAAGGAGAAACAGAGGCAATATAACCATGGGGGTGGGTAAAAGGAGAAAAAACCAGAGCCTAGAAACAATTATCTCCTGCTAACTCCATCAAGCTATGTGTGGCTCTTCCATCTGACTCTTCTTACATCTCCAGCACCAGGGAGATAATAAACACCAAGGTGGAAATGTCCCAATTGGAATGTGCCTGGTCCCAGGGCATAAGCCAGAAGGATTGCACCCACCCAAAACAACCCCACACAGGGTGACACTGGGACAAACCTGGCACAGGATGGGAAATCCCATTTCCCAACATGGTTCAAAGCTCTTTTGCCACTGTCCTCTGTGATTCAAATCTAGATGTGTATGGATTGCCTCCTCTCCAATAAACATTCATCCTAACAAGTGCAACTGAAGACACATGAAAGGAATTCTGGTTGGTTTTTCCTAACCCCCTGCTGTCAGATCTCTTTTTCGTGCCTCACTCTGTGCATCCCAAAGAACAACCCCAAATGCCATGCAGGAAAAGGGGGATAAATTAAGAGGGCAGGCAATTCTGGTTCCTATCTAAGCAATATTTGGACCTGACAGAAAATGAATTTCCAGTGTTTCCTTCTGCTGTGAAAAATTCATCCAAAGACTTGTCTCCACTTGGTGTAACCCACAACTGAAAAGCTATTTCTGGCAGACAAAATATGTGGAAACAAAACATTTTCTGGTTCTTTCCCATGTCATGTTTGGACAAAAAATAGGAAAGGAAAGCTCATAATTTTAATTGTGAAGTCCCACATTTCACTGAAGGCATTGACTGACATTTTTCAACAAGTCCATTGATATGTAAAAATGCAACCAAGAAGAAAAATTCCCCATCTTATTCCACTTGAGCAGAAAAGCACATCTTTTGTTTCAAAGTTCCTGTCCATAGCAAGTCCTACGTTATACATAATTTAATATCCACATTATAAATATACAACATTTCAGATCTCCAAAAAATCAGGTGAGACAAAACTCCTGCCATGCTTCCCAAGCTTTTGGTACAACAACCACAACAAACTCTTTCAATTCCATAATTCTTCATATACCCCCACTGTTGTTTTGCCAGTCAGGGAACCAGTGGTGTACCAGAAACACACTAAAAACCCCTCAAAATCTCAATTTGTTGGTATAAATTTGAAGACAGCAAGTAATAATTTGAAATTTGCAAACTGTGACTCGGATGAGACCCCTGACCTGCAAAGGCCAGGGTTATCCTCACAAAAATCCAAAGTGCAATGAGCTCCAAGAGGCATGAACTCGGAATGAAGCAGGAGAATGGAATACCAACTCACATTATTCCAATTATTCTGACAGAACTGGAGTTAAGGACCTGACCTCCCTCCCAAACACCTCTCTACTTGATGCACGTGTAGAGCATCTCGTACTGAAAAAATTCTTTAAACACAGAATGGTTTGGGTTGGAAGAGCCTCTCAGTTGCCAGCACTGCTGGGATTGAAGGAGTCCCCCAAAAAAACAACAACCAGGAGGTTCCATGAAATTCTAGCAAGATATTATTTTCAATTTCAACAATCTGACAACACAGAGCTGGGTGGGAAAGTGGCAAACAAGGCAAGGCAAGGGCTGAGCTCATTACAGAAATAAAAATTGTTATCACCAATGCACACCACAAGTTACAGCTTTCCACCTGTAACTATTCAAGGTTGGTTTTTTTTTTTTTTACTTAAAAGATGATACAAACCCAGCTCCCTTTTCCTGCTGGTGGTGAGAGTAGCTCTGAATTGGAGGATGTTGACAAACATGGGGCAGGTGTGGCCATCAAGGTTTGACAGCAAAAAGAAGAAAAAGCCCACTCAGTGCAGTTAGAGGTGCTTTACTTAGAATTGGTCAAACAAAATATGAGCTTTTTAGCTCCACTGAATACAACCAGATTACAATTTTCAGCTGTTCATAGCCTCAAAAACGCTCAGCTCACTCCTTCCCTGAAAATTCTTCCCCACTCTCACTCTCACCTCAATCAGCTTCACCATCTGGAGGTGAACACTCTCTTAGGAGAATAACCCCTCACCACTCCTTCATCCCTTTGGATTCTGATGAAAGGCTGAACCTTCCTGAGGTCAGCAGCTGTGAGATATCCCTGGGCTGAGCAGCAGGAATTGCTGGAAGGAGGAGCAGAAGGGCCAGGGAAAGAAGAAGCAGGGGTGAAGGCATCTCCAGTTGCTGCTGAAGGGGGAGAAAAGTTTGCAACTCTCCTATTCTTTTTTTTTTCCTATTCTTTATGAAAAACCAAATTTTGTGATGGGAAGGACAAGATTGTCCAAATTATTATTATCTCAGTGTTTGGCTTTCAAATACAAAATACAGCAGAGTATGTGATCAGACTCCTGGAATGGAAAACTCATGATGAGAATCCATGTTTTTAAACCCTCCCTGTTGTTTTCTACAACAGCAAAGACCTGATGTTCCATGTTCTCCAGGTATCTTGGAAGAGGTGACTGCTATTTATCCTCTGCTGAGCCCAAATCCAGAATTCAGCAGGGTTTGCCTGAACTACTGGATCACCCTGGGTGGCTTTTCCAGAGTCAGTACCAGGACTCTGCTGCTTTGGGAAAAGGCAGCACCAGCTTCCTTTTGAAACATTAAATCAGATCCTGGGCACAAACTTCAGCTCCTAAAGAGTATTTTGCCTCTTTTCTTGCTCTGATATAGGAATGTTGGCAGGAGAATATGGAATAACTTTAGCTGGAGGCTGCCAAAGGGCCGGGATGCTGGTGGCACACAGCTGCTGGATCAGCATCCAACAAGGCAGAATTCCCTGGTGAAACAAAGTGCTCAAAAGGCAAAAGCTCCAGAAAGAGGGAGAATGAGACTTCTGAAGTGGAAGATTGATGGCTCCTGAATAGAGCTGAGGGATGGCAACATCTCACACTCCTGTTTTCCCATACATCTGGCTCTGTGGAGATGCAAACAACGTGAGGCTTCCACGGAGTGCTGGGGTTTGTGATGTTAAATGCTCTGGCCTGCCCAGGCCAGGCAGCAAGGGAGGCAAGGGAATAAAGCAAAGCCCTGCAGAACTGAGGTTCACCTCCTCTCTGTGTGTGTTTACACTTTAAGATCCACAGCTTTGGAAATATCTCACATTTTTCCGAAGGAACGACAGCGGCCTTAAAATCAGGAAGGTCAAACAGCAAGAGGAGTCAAAGAGAGCATAAATCACCAGTGAGAATACAAACAGGTCCAGCTGACATTCCAAAATCATCCCCCATAAAAGCCACATGACAGAGTGTTGCCAGAATGGGCTGTCCCACTCTGCCCTCTCCCAGCAACGAGCTCCTGGCACATCCCTGCTGCTGGCACCAGGCACCGGGGCCAGCTTGACCCATGAGCAATCTGGCTGAGAACCAGATTGGCTGGGGGGAAAAAAAACCCAAAAAGGGTAAAAAAATATGCTGTTTTCTTGTACAAGTGTTTTCTTGATGAAGCATCCATCCTGGCTGCATAAATCCTGGGATATGTGCATGGCTGGGGAGAGAAACACCAGCCTTGGGGACAGTCTGGGTACGGCTGAGGTGGATCAGAAGGATGTTGTGGAAATTGTCTGCACTGAAGGGATTGCATCTTATGGATATATAATATAACATCCCATAAATAAATAAATAAATAAATACAAATAAAATAAAATATGTTTGTATATTTTATAAATAAGTATCTAGTTAGCAAGGCTAGCAGTGTGGAGTCTGGGTAGAGCTGAGGTGGATCAGAAGGATGTTGTAGAAGTTGTCTGCACTGAAGGGATTGTATCTTATAGATACATAATATAACCTCCCATAAATAGATATAAAAATATAATTGTACATTTTATAAATAAATATCTAGTTAGCAAGGCTAGAAGTGTGGAGCCTGGGTAGGGCTGAGCTGGATCAGAACAATGGTGTGGGTGTGAAAGTTGTCTGCACTGAAGGGATTGCATCTTACAGATACATAATATAGCCTCCCATAAATATATATATATATATATAATATGTTTGTATATTTTATATGTAAATATGCAGTTAGCAAGGCTAGGAGTGTGGAGTGTGGGTAGGGCTGAGGTGGATCAGAAGGATGTTGGGTGTGAAAGCTGTCTGCACTGAAGGGATTGCATCTTATGGATATATAACCTCCCATTAAAAAAAATATATATATTCATGTATTTTATAAATAAATATCTAGTTATCAAGGCTAGGAAAATGCCACCCCCAGTAGAGCAGGACCCAGCACCACTCCCCCCATGGGCTGCTCAGAGGCAGCAGTAAGTACTTTAAATGAGCTAAATATCCATGAATGAGCTAAATATCCATGCAGGTCACTTCCAGACCCCCTCCTCACCCACAGCACACACCCTTCCTGCCTTCCTCCTGAGCTGCATCAGAGCTCTGGGGGAAATCTCAATGGCTGCCAGGTCACTATGAAAGCACACCAATAAATAAGACTTGCTTTGGGCTCCAGGTGCTAAAACACCACCCAAACCAAGCTTTTCCCTGGTTTAGCTCGTGCTGGATCACTTAGAGTGAAATCAGGGACCAAATTATTGGTGCAAAAGCACCTGCACTTGTGTACAAATGTTCTTTTTACACTGGGGGGTCAGAGTGGCTGAGACCAGGAGTCAGAATCCCGAGCAGCCAATCTTTAAAAATAAAAATCACACCTGAAGAAAAGTAAGCGAATATTTTTCCATTTTAAGCATGTGTCAAAAATGCAAGGAAAGTTCTGACTTCCAAATATCAAAGAAATAAAAATGCACAAGTTCTCAGTCCTTTAGCTCCTACAACTAATTGCTTTAGAGCAGGAGAACTTCCTTTCTGTGGCTTTGTTGCAAACCCCTGGAACTAAAGAGCACCAGAATAATGGCCTCAGTCAGGGTTAGTGAGGTGAAGCACAGCTCAAAGTATTCCTGAGAACACTCTTCTGAACACTAAGCATATGTTTCAAAAAAAAAAAAAAAAAAAAGGGGGAAAGAAACACAAAGGGGAAGAAAGAAAAAAAATCCAAAATCAGTTTTCTAGTATCCAGATATAATGAGCAATGACTTTGGTTTCTTCTGACAAGCAAGCCTGAAAAACCAAACCAAAAAAGCAGCAATCAAGCTCTACCTCTTTGAAAATATTACCATGGCACGTGTGCTCTCACCACACAAAAGAGGGGGGAAATGGAAGGGACTGGTGTCAAACAGCAAACTTTCTGCCTTTTCTTTGAAGCAAGTACAGAAATGCTGACATTCAACGTGAAACAACGAGGGGGAAAAATCAGGATGCACTTGACGTGGCAGATATTGAGCATAAATTAAGTTCAAACAAGTCTGGTTAAGCAAATCCTTCAGGAAGCAGAGATGGGCAAACAAGGGAGGGGATGCCACAGCAGGGAGCTGGGGAAACCCAGGGCACTGGGAATATTTCTCTGTGTGCTCTGACCCCCAGGGGAGCACTGACTTTGACCCTCATTCATGAAGAAAGTTTCCAAAGATAGGAAGATAGACTAGATAGACTATTATCCACAAAAAATGTGAAACAGATTGTAGAGAGCAGTGTAGGTCTGTCACTTGGTGAGAAATTGAGGTTTTGGGATTTTTAGTGTGTAGTGGATGGAAGCAAGATGGAGGGCACAGGGTGTCATCCTGGGTTTCGTCTTCATGCTTCTTCTTCCTTCTTCTCCATGGGTTTGGGCGGCATTTTAGGATCAGTTATTGGGTTAAAAGGGAAAATCTAAGTGTAAATTCCTAATTGGATAGTTTAGCTTCAAAAGACCTTGTAACAAGAGACTGTTGGCCATTTTGTGCCTTCTGATGAAAAGCTGCTGAACTCATGGTTATGAGTTTTACTGATAAGAAATAATAAACACTTGAGTCCAAACAGGAATTACTGTCTCGAGTGCCTTCAGTCCAGACCCAGAGAAACAGAGAGCTGGTATCCCCCCCGGGAGGCAGGGCTGGGTGTTGCCAGGGCCTGGTGGCCAAGGGGAAGGGGTCAGAGGTGCAGTCAGGTGCTGTACTCACTCTGTGCCTCGCAGTCCACGCAGTGGGAGTTGCCTCTGATGTTCCTGATGGACTGCAGGGCCATGGCCTCGTTCTGGCTGGTCAGGCGCGACTGCGGGGAGCCAGAGACACCAGTGAGCAGCAGGAACCCAAAATAACCCCCACGACACCACTGTCAGCTGAACGAGCAGCCAACCCCACAGCCCAGACCAAGGTCAAATTAATACAGTCAAGGAACCTCAAGTTTTGATTTGCCCCTCAAGGAACAGTGCTCCTTTGGCACCTCCCAGACTTTTGGGGTCTCCAGCCTGGATTCTAACAGAGGGAAATGGAGCTTGGGAATGAACCCTGCTCTTCCCAAGAGCAGCAGCCACACTGTAGGCTTGCTTCTTGAGATAAATGAGACAAGAATATTATTTTACAAGATCAATTTCTTTTATTGATGTGCGTGCTTGTGCTAATGAAGACTAAGGGACGCTCTGCAGAAGAGGCTGGAACTTTTTATCATCCAAAGGTCAGATTTCAGCCAGTGGCTCCCCTTTAAATGCTCCCCATGATGACCTGCCCATGACCTCTGCTGGGGGAGACTCTCCTGATGTACAGGCAGATTGGCTCTAGCCAACTGGCTTAGGCTGGAAATGCAAGATGTGCCTGGGGGTGTGAATTCTATTCTGTATCTGTTAGAGCTGGGGCAGTTCTCTTCTCTTCATTGGGCAGTTTTCTTTATCTCTCCCACAAACCAGTTCTCCCTCGGGGAAATATCTTGTGTTCGTGGGCCATTGAGTGTCACTGCATGACTGATAGAATTACATCCTCCCACTGGGAGAAGCTGTGCCCACGGGGAGGAGCCAAGCATTCCTTCCTGGATATAATCTGACAGTTGGAACACCACAGCACCTTTCCCACTGGATTCCCAGAGGAAGACCAGACCAATCTACACCACCACTGGATCTTGAGAGGAAAACTCCACCCTTCTACAGGATCACTGCTTCAGCAGAACCACACCTGTCTCTGCAGGAGGGCTGCAGTCACCCTTTAATGGGACTGCTACCAGCAACCTGACACACAGGGAGTCGGGCCATATTCTCACTCTGTCACGGTTGTTTTGTATTACTGCTTTGGTTTGGGTTTTTTTTTTCCTTCCCTAATAAAGAACTGTTATCCCTGCTCACATATCTTTGCCTGAGAGCCCCTTAATTTCAAACCTATAACAGTTTGGAGGCAGGGGGTTCACATTTTCCATTTCAGGGGAGGTTCTGCCTTCCTTAGCAGACACCTGGCTTTCCAAACCAAGACACCAAGTAGGACTTGTGGATGTCCACCTGGAGACACAACTGCCATGAGACACCTGCTAAACCTGTCCACCCAACTGCTCTTTGCTGTTCCAGCCAGTTCTTCTGACATGCTTTGGGAACGCAGTGAGAAAAACCTCTCTGAGCCATTGCCCAGCCACTCTCTATCCTTTTGTATTCATCTTTTTAGGTAGGTGACAATGTACAAACTTCCCCTTCTGTGCTCTTAATAACACATTCATTTCAGAGTGTGTGAACCCATGCTAAGCAAGAAACATGTAAGCTGTGATTTTCCTCCATCTCAGGAATATATGTCGGAAAAAACCCATTTTTAAACACAAAATGGGAAGTAAATTGTGTTATGATGATGGTAATTACTGGTGTTTGATCCAGTCTGTCACACCAGGGCAATGAAGGCAGGCATTCATTTAAAAATGAGTCTCCCATGCAGTATAAAATCATGAAAGACAACTGTTAGGAGGGTAATATTAAAGGATCTACAGTTCTGGACTGAAATGATCAACAATCATTGGCCATTTCTGTCCCTCAATCACCACTCAGCACCTTGCTCTCTCCTCTGAAGTGTTTACAGACAATTGCCCTCAAGACACACAAGTTCTCCCAAAATGAGCGTTGGCTGAAGACTTCTCAGATTTTAAACATTTGTTTTGACAGGAAAGGTGAGCAGATTCCTTCTGTCACCAGAGGAAAGCACTCCAAGGGGGAAAGCTGCTCCTCCCAGGCCACATTGCTCCCTCAGAGAGCTCTGACCATGCTCAGCTGTGGGGGGAGCACACACAGCTCGAGGGGTAAGGGCTTAAAATCCAGAATTTGCTGTCATCCTAATGCTCCCCTGACCCATGGCTTATTGCCAACACTGCTCTGTGCCCCATACCTTGTTCTTGCTGCTCTCACAGGACTGTAAACTGGCCAGGATCTGGCTCTCTATGGCTTGGACCCACGCGTCCCTCTCTTCGTAGGTGGTTGCTTCAAAGTGCCAAGTCTGGCCCGTGAGAGAGACAATGATAAACTCAAAGTTCTCTTCTTGCTCTGGAAAAAAAAAAAAAAAAAGAAAAAAAAAAGAAAAAAAAAAAAAGAAAAAAAAATAAATGCAATAGGAAGAAAAGATTAAGTTAAGGACAGTGAAAAGAATCTTGGCTGGTAAGAACTTGTGTTACTCAATGGTTTTAAGCTGAAGGAGGGTAGATTTGGATGAGATACTGGGGAGAAATTCTCCCCTGTGAGGGTGGGCAGGCCCTGGCACAGGGTGCCCAGAGCAGCTGTGGCTGCCCCTGGATCCCTGGCAGTGGCCAAGGCCAGCTTAGACGGGGTTTGGATCAACCTGGGACAGTGGAAGGTGTCCCTGCCCATAGCAGGGGTGGCACTGGATAATTTTGAAGGTCCCTTCCAATCCAAACCGTTCTGGGATTGTGCAAATCCTGTAAGTGCAGGTCTGGACCCTGCCCTGCACAGTGCACCAGGAAACAACCAGGATCCACTCTTTTCTGTCCAAATGCTGTGCAGGTAAAGCAGTGGTTTAGGTAAATACTCAGTGCCTGTGTTTGTGAGCTTGGAATCGAGTCTGTGCCTTAATCAAACATAAAGTGGCCAACAAGCATCATTCAGATTTAAACCTGAGGTGCTAAAAGCTGCATAATGTAAAAATCAAAGGGTACCACAAAATAAAAGATGAATGGACCACAAAGAGCTGACAATACAGAAAATGTAACAATTTACCCTCCTCTTTCAAGCAGTTTTTACAAGCACAGATATATTAAAGCAGATGTGGACATTTTCTCCTCTACAGCATAAATACTGGGATAATAATAATAATTACTGGGCTATAATACAGGATTAAAATCAGTTCAACCTATTCAACATCCACATCTGACATGGGAGATGAGAAAATGATCTGAGAAGCCAGGAGAGAGGGTCAGTGAAATATCCTTAGGGCTGCTGGAGGAGCAGCACATGGAAATACCAGCAGCACTGAAATAAATGGACACACACTCCACCTACACATGGGACACCAATGCCAAATTAAAAAAAAATCAAGGAATCTGAAACAGAGTAAAGTGCAATTGGGGCAGGCTGGCATGAAGCATGAAAGGAAAAGAATAATAGAGCACAAAATTCTGGTGAACATCAGCCCTAACGAGCTTCAGAAAGAACATTTTGTCTGATAATGACTGATTATATATTCAGTGCCATGGCACTACTGTGTTCCCTCATCATCCATAAACATGCAAAGATCAGGGACAGCAGATTTGAGGACAGCACTGCTGGCAGCTGTGTTCCCAAACTGGGGACAAGGGCTTTTCTTGGATAAGCTCCATGTCATGCTGTAAGGATGCCTCAAAGGCAGCAGGAGGTGACTTGTCACCTCCAGGTGGGGATAACACAGAGCTGAATGTCATCTGCAGGTGCAGGGGAGGTACCTGAGGGTCCAGTTAATTTACTGAAAAACGGTGCATGGGGTAAGTGGGAAAAGAAATCATGGAATGTCCAGAGTTGGAAGGGATCCAGAAGGATCAGACCCCCAACAATCTCACCCTGTCCATCCCTGGGAGTGTTTTCCAAACACTCCTGGAGCTCTGGCAGCCTTGGGGCTGTGCCCATTCCCTGGGGAGCCTGGGCAGTGCCAGCACCCTCTGGGGAAAGAACCTTTTCCTAAAATCCAACCTAAACCCCCCTGGCACAGCTCCATGTCATTCACCTGGCTCAAAGATGAATGATGCCCAGCTACAAGTGTTCCACTTTAGCAACACACTGTTCCAGACAAACAGGTAGAGACATTACCCAAAATGCCATGAATTAATCATGGCCAAAGCCTCGTTTATCAAGCAGAGCTTTCAGGGTTTCCTGAGGAAGATCCAAGAGGAACTACTCCACAAAAAATGAAGTCACATTCAGCCCTGTGCACAACACAGGAGGAGAACACAAGACTTAAGGTCTCTGCAGCACCACTGACTCCTCTGATCTCCTCTTTAATGATGCTGATCACACACATGGAGCTGGTTTGCCCAGGAGAAGTAAGCCCAGGTGAGCTGCTGCACCTTTTCAGGTGGGGCTGGAAGGACATTTTGAGATCCAGAGAAGAAAACAGAGCTGGGAAGGGTCTGGAGCCCCAGGAGGGGCTGAGGGAGCTGGGAAGGGGCTCAGCCTGGAGCAAAGGAGGCTCAGGGGGCCCTTGTGGCTCTGCACAGCTCCTGACAGGAGGGGACAGCCAGGGTGGACAGGGACAGGAGCAGAGGGAACGGCCTCAGGCTGGGCCAGGGCAGGCTCAGGGTGGGCACAGTAGGAATTTCTGCATGGAAAGGGGGGTCAGGGATTGGAACTGACCAGGGAGGTTTGGAGTCTTTAAAAAATTTGTAAATGTGACACTTGGGGACATGGATTAGTGGTGAACATGGCAGTGCTGGATTAACTGCTGCACTTGATGATCTTGTAGGTCTTTTCTAACCTTAATAATTCGATGATTCTATATCCACTGAAGCTTCAGAATTACTCCCCAAAAAGCTGTGCTGGTTGAAGGCATCCTCCTTAATTTTTTCTGCTTAATCACACCAGTATTTTATTTCCCCCCCCCCAAGCTCAACTGTGAAACAAAGCAGCAGAGCCTGCTCTACATCAGCCCCAGGGCAATTCCTTTAGAAGACAAGGAACAAACCTGTTCCTGTATGTCCTCAAGCACAGCACACAGGAACAGGAAAATCCAGGCAGGAGGATGAAGTTGTTCACTTTTTACTCTTCAGCCAAATTATAGCTTGTGCTATTTAAATCCCTGTGAGCCCAATCACAAAATTTTATTAAACAGTTTTCCATGTTTAACAGTTATTCATGGAAAGGTCCACTATAATAGTATTTTAGCACCATCAACCTGTCGAAATCAACCTGCCCAATTACTCCAAACTACATTAATAACACCGGATATTACACTAATTGTGTCCAGTTTCTATGCAGACGAGGTCCCACGGGGCTAATTTTGCATCCTCAGGGGCAAGCAACTCAGCCATCAGCCTGATTTCACCAGGAATCCCTCCTCATTACACAAGTCCAGGCTGTCAAACTTTTTTTTTTTTTTAAAAGAAAAAAAGGTTAATGGGCCAATCAGTCATCAATTATTTCCTGGAAGGGCAGCAGAGGAAGGGTTAAAGTGTGAAGAACCAGCTGCCACTGACTTCCATTTGGAAGTTATTATCAACAGGAGATGTCTAAAATGCTGTTGTTGTTTGTTTTGCCTTTTTTTTTTTTTTGAAGAGAGAAAGGTGGCTGGGATGGGAAATGAGCCAAAACTGTGAGATTGTGATGATATGGAGGGAAAAGCACAAGGGAGTTTTTCTTTTAGTGGAAGCCCACATGGAATCAGTGAATTTTAGGGTGCCCAGATGTGGCTGCTCCATCCTTGGAAATGTTCCAGGCCAGGCTGGACAGGGCTTGGAGCAGCCTGGGATGGTGGGAGGTGTCCCTGCTCATGGCAGGGGTGGAATGGGATGGGCTTTAAGGTCCCTTCCAAATCAAATCATTCTGGCGTTCCAGGGACACTTCTCACCATCATCTTTTCACACCCAAGTTCACAATTTATTTTCCTCTGCCAAAAAACCAGACACTGCCACAGCCCACCCACTTCTGGAGAACAGAGAGATACAATTTCTCAGCAGCAATGGATTGTGGAAGGAAAAACAAATGTGCAGGGCATGGCCCCCCTGCCTTCCCCATGCCATGTGTTTGTGATGTGGGACTGGGATCAGGCTGAGAAACCCACACTGAAAATTACCACAGGATACAATTAGTCCATAACTTGTTCCAGAGAGCTCCATTTTTAGTCTGTGAAATGCAGGGAAAACACATGTCCAGGAGCACTCACACCTCCTGGTGTCTCAGGAGTGGCTCTGAATAATGTGCACAAATCACTTGGTCTCCATTCCCACTCCCCTCCTATTTTACTCTCACTACTAAGAACTGCATAAATAACACCTTGCACCAGTGAGGGCACAATTCCAAGTCCCAAAATCCTACAAGATCAGGCTGGGAGGGACCTCAAGGATCACCTGGTCCAACCTTTCAGCAAGGCAAGGGCTCCTTTCTGCTGTGCAGGAATCACACGCATCCTGAAAGCTGCCCTTAGAATAAACACATACAAAGGTATATCTAAGAGGCATTTATGAGTATTTTGCCAGAATAAGACTGGATTTTCTGGCTTCCAGGCCCACCAGGCTGTGCATTTGTATCTCTGCCCAGCACAGCTGTCTGACAGCAGAGCATGCTGGTGCTGCTGCTAATTAACAGCAGCTCATCATGCACATCTGGAGGGTGGTGCCACTCACACAGGAAACACTTCCCAGCAAGAAGAAGTCAAGTGCAGCACCAGAAGCCCTCGAGGGGGTGTTTCAAATGCTCCTGAAGCACCTTCAAGAGCTGAGGTTGCAGCCTGAATCCCAGCCAAGCCTGCCTCGAGTAACACCCAGACCTATTTCAGCTCCTTTTTCATCTCTCCTGAAAATCTCTTCTGCTCAAGCACCACAACCCTTCATCCTTTCAAAAGGAGGAGAGGGAAGAACTGCTGGGGTGCCCTGGGAAGCAACATGAGTTGTTTACAAGCACAGTTTGTTGACAACAATTGTGTTATTTATGTCCCACGTGTGTTGGGTCAGTCACCTTTGCCACTCAGTGAGAATCACCCCCCTCACTTGGCAGATAAGTATGTTTATTAGCAGCCTCAATTAAGGAAATATTTGTGCCATGTCCCACTGGGCATGGCTATGCTAATACTTCTCTCCTCTTTCCAAACCCAGTGTCTAAATCTAATTAGTTTTGAAAATCAACCCCATCAGGACAAGGCAGCTCTGCTGTCGCTTGCCCACAGCTCTTGGTAAAGGTTGTGTTCCACTGGAAGAGTTTTATTCTGGTTTATAGCACATTTCTCTGAGTGGTGGGGAAAGGCTGAAGGCACTGAAGCCCTCTGCCTCTTGGGCTCGATGTTTTATTTGGGTGCCAGGACAACCCAAGTTGAAAAGTTTTTAAAAATTCAGCTTAGACAGAAAAACTAAAAAAAAAACAAAAATCCAGGTTAGATGTAACTTCCTGCATGGCAGCAACAGCATGACTTTAAAACCAAAGGTAGCCTGGGACTGCCAAGTATGAGTACCCAAACAAAAAAGTTTTCCCTCAGTGCCCAGCAAATCCAACCAAAATCATGCAACAGTAAGGAGGGGGAAAATCAGGATTTAATATCTTTATCCATGCAGAGTACAGGTTTTTAGTTCCTTGAAGATAATCCTTCCTGCTGTGCTGCAAAATCATAGAACAACAGAATGGTTTGAGCTGGAAGGGACCATAAAGCTCATCCAGCTCCACCCTCTGTCATGGGACACATTCCACTATCCCAGGATGCTTCAAGCCCTGTCCAACCTGGCCTGAAATCTGTTGGTACAGGAGAAATTATTCTGTATTTTAATGATACTACAGAAATTATTCTGTATTTTAATAATAATAATAATGCACTCATGATAACAGGTGCAAGGTACCCTTAAAACCAGAGTGGGATTTGTTTGAATTAGAACTCACTGCTATTTATATACTATATAAATATTATATACTCACTGCTATTTATATAATACACTATTATATACTGTATACTATTATATACTATTATATATTCACTGCTATTTATATACTATATAAATATTATATACTCACTGCTATTTATACTCACTGCTATTTATATAATATACTATTATATAGTGTATACTAGTATATAATGCTATACACTCACTGCTATTTATATAGTATCATATAGTGATACTAGTATATAATACTATATACTCACTGCTATTTATATACTGTATAAATATTATATACTCACTGCTATTTATATAATATGCTATTACATACTGTATACTAATATATAATATTATATACTCACTGCTATTTATATAATATGCTATTATATACTGTATACTAGTATATATTATATACTGACTGCTATTTACATACTATGTAAATATTATACACTCACTGCTATTTATATAATATACTATTATATGCTGTATACTAGAATATGATATTATATACTCACTGCTATTTATACTCACTGCTATTTATAAAATATACTATTACATACTGTGTCCTAGTATATAATACATACTCACTGCTATTTATATACTATATAAATATTATACTCACTGCTATTTATATAATATGCTATTATATACTGTATACTAGTATATAATATTATATACTCACTGCTACTTATATAATATACTATTACATACTTTATACTAGTATTTAATACTATATACTCACTGCTATTTATATAATACTGACTATTTTTCCCCCTAAAGAAGCAAAGGATTGCCTCAAGCCTGGCTGCCCGCAACAGAGGGAGCATGTGGGACTCTCTCATTTGGCTTCCTATGGAAAAGCACTCAAAATCTGACAGCTAAACAGTTCAGGCAAACTCTAACATGAATGAAAGTAAGACTTCTTGTAATGAGAGAGATCTGATGGAAGAGGTAACTCTGCAGTTTTGGGGCAAGGCAGGGGTTGGGCTGTGCTCCAGGGAACAGGGACAGGAGGGGAGGGAATGGCCAAGGCTGGGCCAGGGCAGGCTCAGGGTGGACAGCAGCAGGAATTTCTGCATGGAAAGGGTGCTCAGGGATTGGAGTGCAGTGCCCATCCCTGGAGGTGTCCAAGGAACACCTGGAGGTGGCCCTCAGTGCTCTGGGCTGGGGACAAGGTGGGCATCAGGCCCAGCTGGGCTCGATGGGCTGGGAGGGCTTTTCCAGCCTCGGTGATTCTGTAACACCCTCAGAAGGCTGAGTCCTTCAGCTGGGATCCCACACCTGGGGAAAATCCCACCCTAACCTTATTTTTGCTGTGAAACAGCCAGGAGAGAGCAGCCCCTCTGATGGGGAAGCCCAAGCACAGAGTCCCCCCATGCAGGAGATTATTGAGGCCTTAGGATTTCAGCTTTTCTATTTTTCCTGTATTTGTAATCCTGCAACTCTTTAGTGTATAACTCTGAACTCCATATAAAGTGTTCTCTATTGCTTTCCCATTTTGGTCAGACACAATTCCTCTCCAGGCCTGGGAATCAAGGACATCCTGAGAGATGGAAACAAAAGTGAGCTGGGAAAACAAACTTGGGGTAAATGATTTCATTACTTGCAGCTGTAGTTGAGAGATTAACCCCCAATATGCAAATGGCCCAAACTTATAAAAGTATGAAAACCTTTGTCCATTTTTTGGGTGTATCTCCTGAAGGCCCTTTAAGAAATAAAACTGGTTTTTATTCCCTTAATTCTGTCTGGCCTTTAGGTAGCACAAAAATCACCATCAGCTACCCAGAGCAGCACCTGGGCTGCAGCTTCCCCCAGCTCCAGCTGAGCTCTGCCCACCTGGCAGGGCACCTAAAAACACCAGCAGGGAGCTAAAAATGATTGGAGAGCTTTCCAAACCAAGGCTGAAGCTGAGGGAATTTTTTTTTTTGGTGTGTGGATAGGTGTGAGTGGAACCGAGCAAGCGTGTGCCAAGGAGCAAAGCAGATTTGTTATTCTGGACTGTCATTTCCCATCATCGTTCTCTTTTTTGAAGGCATAATTATCCAAACATGTGGTTTTTAATACTTACAATGCTCATTAACTCCACATTTGCATGTCTCACCATTCCAGCTCTCACACAGTACCAGCTCACAGCTAAGAACATTGAACCTCCAGCTTTTGGGGGGGGATAAAACATCCAAAAAATGATACATTTGCCCAATTTTAGAATTTCATTTTGATGCTGTGTCTCAAAACTTGCTCGGCCATGGCCAGCAGAACTGTGTTTCCATACCAAGGTGCCTTCATTATTTAGTTTGATCAGTAAGATAAAATATCCTCAAATTAGACAGGCCCTACAAAACCTTGATCTGTAAAACACAAGGGAATTCCAGATATTTGTTCCTCTGCTGCAGTTTGAGAACAGGTAAATAAAAACTCACAAGCTTCTCAAGCACTAAACCTGTAGCAACAAACACACCTGATCAGAGGAAAAATAGGGCTGGGAGGTATAAACAGCAAATAGAAAATTGAAAATTATTAAAGTGTCTTTGTGGAAAAAAGACAACCCCAAGACTTATGAATATCTGACAGCCACTCTCTGTCTTTTCATATTTATTTGAAAAGACAATGAAAGGATCAAACCAGCCCATTTAGCAGCTCTGAAAGGCAATAATTTTACACTTGGGCTGAGAAATAAAATAAAATTATAGTTAAAAAAAAAAGCTGCCTTAACAAGCTGGAATAAAACCCCACTTTTGTTTCCTGTGCACACTTTGGCAGGGAGAGCCAGGCCCCCAGCAGCAGCCTGGGCTGTAATTGTGCAAAAAGAGGCTGGTGATATAAATCACCAAAGGTTAATGATCAGGATGTGAACAGAGGGACTTGTTTACAGAAATAGCATGCAATTTAAAATTTACAAGAGATTTAATGCCACCGCTTGGCAATCACTAAAATCAACAGCCCAGAAAACAGTGACATTAAGAAAAATATTACAGTTCTAATCATTCCAAAATAAGTCAATTAGTGTTAGGGCATGAGCTGGCGATTACTTGACCCATTTGGTTCGCACTTAAGTGAAGAGAAAAAAAAAAATCCCCCTCCCTTATAGCGAGATTACTGAGTTGTGACCTATTTTGCATTCCCTGTTCCTTCCACCATCCCTCTTCCATGCTGCTGGAGATGTTGCTGGTGGGGTTTTTTCCTCCCCCTCCCCTCCTCCTTTCTTGGTTTGTGAGTCGTTCTGACCTTTGACATTTGTAATAATAATAATAATATATATATATATATATATATATATATATATATTAAAAAAAAAAAGGAAGTTTGTAATCGTGTTGTTTGAAGGTGGAGAGGGGAGGGGGGGAAATAAATACATAAAATTCCTTGTGCTATTATACAGAAGGCATGACTGGTGCCTTGGGTGGGGGAAAAAAACCAGCAATGTAAGTCAATTTGTGAACTTTGGCACTGGGTGACCTTTAGAAATACAACAATATCCAGAATTTACAAGCAAGAGTAGCACATGCAAATGACCCGGCACTGTCTCGCCTCTGGATTAGAGCTGCAAAGAGCATTATGGAGAAGGCTTGCACAAAACAAATTAAGATTGTTACTTAAATGTCATGGCACACTATTGTATTTGGCTACAGATCATTACACCTGATACTAACACTTTTAAAAACTGTAATAACTTGGGAAATATTACATTGAGTGCCCACATGGAGAAAGGGAAAATATATATATATGTATCTCTCAAAAAAAAAAAAAAAAAAAGGAGAAAATGGGTTCCTGAAGTAATTTAAACATCACCACTCCACGACTAGAGGGAAAGGTCAAAATTTAAGTAAGCTGAAAGGAACATGAATGGCAAAACAAAAGGCACGAAGAGAAAGATGAAGAAAAGACCAAGTGGAATGACTCTGCAAACACGGGGTGGAAACAAACACGCATGCTTGGGGCAAATCTCATCTCCAGGGGCACAGGGAGAGGGGCAGGGAGGGTGAAATTCTGCAGAGGTGGGTTAAAAAAAGGGGGGGAGAGAGGAGGTGTTTGGCTGGGACAGGTGGGGTTGTTACCTTCGGTGTTGGTGCTGCTGCTGCTGTAAATATTTCGCAGGCTACCAACACGGTTTAGTTTCCAAGCTTTGCGTTTGGCTGCGTCCAGAGAGCAGGAGGGGAAGAGAGAAAAAAAAAAATAATAAAAAAGAGAATAAAAATAAAGAAAAAAAGAAGGGGAAGGAAGAAAAAAAATTTTTTTTGGTTTTTTTTTTCAATGAAAAAGGGGAGAAAAGAAACATCAAAAAGCATGTGAAGTAAAATCCAAGCACGAGCCTGTTCACACGTGAAGAGCTACACACAGAAAATGCACACAAGGACCACTCAGCCCCTGCAATCTATGGCCAGTGTGGAAAACCTCATATTCAGAGTGATTCTTCTTTCACTCACCACAACATGACACGATTTGAAAAGATTAAATGGATCTGCTATTGGAATAGACAAAAACAGACCAGTAGAAGTCAAAAAGAAAAAGAAAAAAAAGGCAAAACAAAGAAAAAGGCAGGAAGTATTTGTGCAGAAGATACAGGACTGGACAAAACAGCTACTGTAAAATGTGATTTACTTCATGACAAAACAGAGCCAGACAAGAGCTCCTTTTCCTCCAAAAGCCTGTGGGGATCACTTGGTGCCTGGAGTTCACCCTTAGACCTCCTTTTTACATCACCACCTTTGGAAACAGAGGTGATGATGTAATGACCTTAAACCCTCATCCCAGCAAATGTCCTTTGTAGCACTGAGCTCAGAGGAAGCAGAACCATAAAATAAATCCCAGAATGGTTTGGGTTGGAAGGGACCTCAAAGCCCATCCTGTTCCACCCCCTGCCATGGGCAGGAATACTTTCCACTATCCTAGGCTGCTCCAAAAATCCTCCCCCACTGCAAAATCAAAGTGTTTATTTGGAAAGGAGGGGAAAAAATGCCTATTTTTTACATAGAATAGCAGCACCCTTGTTTTATTAGAATTGACCCAAACTTTGAGATCCTCTGAGCTGCTGCTTCTCAATGAGTAGAAAATCTGCCTCAAAAGCACCCTGCTCCCAGGCTCATTAGGGGACAGCACATTGTCACCCTCTTTAGAATCTTGAAGTTAGGCAGGGTTTCCTCACCCAGGAACCAGATGAAACATCTGAGAACACCAGGACACCTGAGAGCCACTGGAAGAACAGGAAAGTGCTGGAATTGCCTTGTCTGGAAGTGTGTAAATGGCATTTGGATGTGGGACAGGGTTTAGCAGTGATGAGCTGGTGGTTGGACTCAAGAAGTCTCCTAAGGGACCTCAGACCCTTCTCCCTCCCACCACAGATGTCCCTCACCCTTTAGGATGTCATCCACACCCCACAACACAGCCAGTTCCAGGATACAATAATTTAAAAAATTTTCCTTTAATATTTATGGGGGAATTTCTGTAGTGCCCCAGGGAGCTCAGACCAAACAGCTGCTGACAGGGAGAAGGAACAGGACACAAAGTCATCCCAGGCTTTAACAGAAAGCTCCATTTTCAGCTGAAGAATTAAAGCTGGAAGAGCACTGCCTGAACCCCCTTAATGTTAAGCCAGGTATGATTTGAATAAATCTGCAGGTTTCAATGCTCCATGCTGAAGAGGAGGACACATTCTCAGTGACATCACCAAATCTAAAAGTGCTTCCATTGGGTGCATCCTTCAAGCTGGAAAAAACCCTTTCATTTAAAGACCTGTTTAAGACGTCTCTGCAATAGAGAGGCACAATTGCCCTGCAGAAAACTTGTTTTTCCTCTGAAACATTTACATATAAATAGGCAAAATCGAGGTTTGGCACCCCTCTGAAAGGGAAGATGGTCTCCAGTGCACAGAGACCCTTTCCCAGAGCCTTTCCCATTTTTCACACTTTAATGGCACGTTTTGTGTGCAGGAGTGATCCTGCAGTCTGCTTTTCTATTAACCTATTGATGAAATAATCCATTTTAATGTGTTAAGTGTCAGCCTTTCCCTTCCCTTTCAACAAATGGACTTTTCCCACCGAGATGCTGAGGTGCTGACACATCCACATGCATCCTTTGGCATCCACTGGGCTCCTGCCTGCTTCCTCCAGGTGCCTTTAAGGATTCAGTGATGCTTTGGACACTGCCAAGCAAAGGCTCTGCAGGGTGATTGATGTGCCAGGAGAGCAGAGCCATCCCAGCCTTCCTGCCTCTGGAATGACACACTGCTGTTAGCCACAGCCAGGCTGCAACAGGCCCTGCAGCTCATTAGCTGCCTGCTTTGTCTTTCAATCATCTCCCAGGATATTCAGTTTGTCTGCTCTGCCTTCACTTCCTGGGCCCCAAAGGAAAGCCAAGAAAAGCTCTGCTGCCAGCTCCAGAGATATCTATATCATCTATATCTATATCTATATCTATATCTATATCTATATCTATATCTATATCTGCATCTATCCCTGTATCTATAGAATCTATATTTTATCTCTATCTATCTATCTATCTATCTATCTATCTATCTATCTATCTATCTATCTATCTATCTATCTCTATATGTCTATGTCTATATCTATATCTATCTATATCAGTATCTCTACTCTATATTTATATCTGCATCTATCCCTCTATCTATGTAATCTATATTTTATCTACATCTACATATCTATCTATCTATATCTAATCTATATCTATACCTATCTCTATATCTATATCATCCATATAATATATATATATACAATATATATACATATCTATGTCTATTAGCCAAATCTAGTTTGATATAATATATATGATTGAGGCTGAAGTTGGAAACCAGTATATTTTATATATATGTATATAAAAATATTATATCTATATCTATCTATATCTATGTATCCCTATATCTATATAATCCATATTATATACATCTATATATCTATCTAGATATATATCTATATATCTATCTATTATCCAAATAATTTTCTATATAATACATAGAGAATATGTATTTTCTATATATATGATATAGAATACAGATTTGGATATATTTCATATATATGATTGAAATATATATATTTCATATATATATTATTGGGATTGGGGTTGGAAACCAGTATATTTTATATATAAATATATCTAAAAATATTATATCTATAGAAACCATATTACATATAGCTATATATCTATATAGGTATATATCTATATATCTATCTATTATCCAAATAATTTTTATATCATATATACAGAAAATATATATTTTCTATATATATGATATAGAATATAGATTTGGATATATTTCACATATATATATGATTTAAATATATATATATTTAATATATATATGATTTGGGCTAGAAACCAATATATGATATATCTATCTCATATATCTACAGCTATAACTATATCCCTATATCTGTATAATCCATACAATCTATATATATACACATCTATGTGTATTATGCAAATAGATTTCCTATATAATAGGGTTGGAAACCATTATATTTTATATATAAATATATCTAAAAATATTATATCTATCTATCTATCTATCTATCTATCTATCTATCTATCTATCTATCTATCTATCTATCCCTATATCTATATAAACCATACTATATACAGCTATCTATCTCTATAGATATATATCTATATATCTATTATCCAAATAATTTCCTATATTATATATATACAGAAAAGATATATTTTCTATATATATGATATACAATATAGATTTGGATATATTTCATATGTATTATTGAAATATATATTTCATAAATATATATGTGACTGAAATATATATATATTTCATATATATATGATTTGGGTTGGAAACCAATATATGATATATCTATCCCTCTATCTCATATCTATCTGTCTATCTATCTATCTATCTATCTATCTATCTATCTATCTATCTAATATGTATATATATATATATATATATATATATATATATATATATATATATATATATATGCTTAATCAAAGAAACTCCAACTGGTTATCAATAAAATGCTGTAAGAAATACTTCATTATCTAACAGAAAAACTCAAATTAAAAATGTAAAAAAAAATCTTTAAGGCAGATTGATTTTTGAAGTAATTTCTGGAAGTGTGTTCCTCCAAAAATCCCACCAAGAAGTGTTTCTAACTAAAGATTCCAGGAAAAAAAACCAACCAGGCAAACCTTCTCAAACCTCAAACATCTGGAATGAAGTTAACAATCTCCCAGCATTTAATCTGACTTTTCCTGAGTGAGAAACAGCACTGGCCCTGGATATTGAGGATGCAGGGGAGCTGTGCCTGCCCCATGCAGACCAAGCCCAACACCTGAAGCCACACCTGCATGGGCACGGAGCCACTCCCAAACGTGCCCCATTTGCCCCCACCCTGAACCCTGCAGGCATGGTGCCTGCAGCACTGCCCTGGGCACCTTTCAGAGCAGGAACTGTCCTTGTCCCTGAGCAGGGGGGGTGGCAGCAGCTGCAGGACACCCAGCAGGATGGGGGGACACAGATCAGCCCTTGGCTGGTGCTTGAGTGCTCCCTGGGAGCTGAACTACCCCCATGGGTGTAGAAAAGCTTTTACACCTGCACATCGGGGTGAGAAGAGCTATGTTGGAACAGGAAGGAGGAAACCAAGGTCCAGGACAGCTTTTTGTAAAGATATGGAGGAACTGGGAATCAATTAAACTTAATCACTCCCAATTACCACCTCTCTGTATTTCCTCAGGACATAACTTTACAGCTGTGAGCAGCCAGAATTTCTGTGTTTGCCTTCTGTAATGGGGCTGCTGTTTATCCTCTGCTGATGCACCTGATTGTCCTGCCCAGTTTTGATTACTCAGGTTTGCACTAAATGTGTTACTGCCACCACCATCACCTGCCATTGTTCCCAAAAGCAGGAGAGGTTTGTGGCAAGGGTTTAAACCCAGGTGTGATCTGAGGACACATCTGCTTGTTACCTGGGAAGTTCTCTAAGAATGCTCATGATGCTACAGCCAACAAAACCTGCGTTAACCCTTTCCAACCTGCTCCAATATCACTGCCTGGGATCTCTGTACAAACCACAAATGGGATGGGACTGCTAGGAATGTGCCTTGAGCTGTTTATCTTCCAGCATCAGTCTCATTACATGGTTATGGCAATGGGAAGATGCCAGCAGCTCACGGCCCACCAGCAGACAAAGAACTGCATGTTACAATTTACTTTAAAAGTTTTTGACCAATCACACAAGCAAAAGCATATTGACAGTAGTTCTATCCAACCACTGTAAGCACAGGTTCCTTCAGTCAAACAATATTGCTTATTTTGAATACAATACCTGCTTGTAAGCATTAAAATACAATGCACAGAGCTCCATTATTAAGCTTAGAACTTCCTAATATCTTGGTAGATAAACTTTTCTGTAGCTTAGGGAGGTATTCTAGCCAAGCATTAGTACACAGATCATTGTTCTCTTTGTCCTTACTTTTCTAATTTTTACATAATTTTTCTGCTGCCAAATTTAAGGCTACTGCTTAACTCTAATCACACTTCTACTGTCTCTGAGGCCTGCCTTTTGTAGGTTTCCTAAAACCCTCTGATTTTAAGGATTCCCACAATTCCCCCTTCCCACCACCATCACCTGCCATTGTTCCCAAAAGCAGGAGGGGTTTGTAGGAAGGGGTTTAAATTTAAACCCAGGTGTGATCTGAGGACACATCTGGGAAGTTCTCTAAGGTTGCTCAGGATACTACAGTCAACAAAACCCTGCATTAACCCTTTCCAACCTGCTCCAATTCAGCTCTTTTCCCATTTTGATAAGCAGAAACACACTTTTACTCCTGGCAGAGTGTTCACATGCACAGGTACCAGTGCTGCAGCCAGGCATTCCAGATGTGCTAATGTCACCTCTGGTGCGGCTGTGACAGATCAGACAAACAGTCCCCAGCCAGCTGATGCAAAGCTGCCGTGGCTGCTGTGTCCGAGCCTGGGCAGCCATGGTGGAGGAGGAATTCCATGGACTACATCCCTGGAGTGTGCTGAGCAGGGCTGATTAAATGAGGCACGCCACAGCCCTCAGCATCAATTATCAGAAATAATAGGATCTCTGCACCCAGGCTGGGGGAAGGGGGCTGCAGTGTCAGCTGCTTCCTACAGCATCCTCCCAGTGCCCAGTGCCAGGAATAAAACCAGCCAGGCACCCCAGCACTGCAATTCCACACTGGGGAATGGCAATGGGGGAAATCCTCCTCCCACAGCACAGGGCAGCTGCTCCAGGTAACACCTGCCCAGCAAAATGGAGTTCTGAGAGGAGGATGGAGGCAAAGCTGAATATTTCGGGATGAACTTCATCCCTCCCCTGCTCTTCCTGGAGTTTTCCTGCCCCACACATGGTTCCATCAGGGCAGGCTGGGGAGTCTCCTCTCTTCTGGGGAGCAGCTTGTCCAAGCAGACCCCCCTGTGTGACCAGAGCACTGAAATGATCTCACTGAGAGGCAGCTCAGGACATTCTCGGATCATCCCAATTTGCAAATCTGCAAATTCTCAGATGCAAATTTGCATGCAAATCTGTCTCTGTGACTGTGAAGGGGCTCGACATTGTCTTATCCTATGTGAAAGCAGAATGACAAAAATTCCTCAAAAAAGGGTTAAAAAACCACCAAAACAAACCCCAGACCTATCTAATCTAGATGTGTACATAAATATGAATGTCTAAGTAAAATGAATTGGATATATTGCCCTTCAAGATCTGTCCAACACTACATTTTAAAATGAAAAAAGGCCACAAAGTGCATGGATGTTATAGAAAACACAGACTCATGAAATGCTTTGGGTTGGATGGGACTTTGAAGACCCCTAAAGATCTGGTTCCAACTCCTATTTTAAAATATTATTATAAATATAATTATAAATATTTTTATAAATATTATCATAAATGTTATTATAAATATCATCATAAATATTATTATAAGTATAATTTTAAATATTATTATATTAGGTAAATATTTTTATACTTATAAAATTCCCTATTTTTCTATTTATTCAATCAGATTTCCACAATGAACCATCTCTAAACACCTGAAGGTGACTCTGAAGTTTCCCATCGTTTCTGTTTGGAGCAGGAGGGATTATCAGGATGCACATCCCAAAAGACAAAAAAAAAAGGGGAGACAGAAGATATTTTCATTTGGCAACAGTTCTTACTATGCCCAGGCTCCAGAACACCCAGAAAAAATAATCTGGTGTGAAGTAAATTAATAAAAGTGCTGAGTTACAGAAATTTCCCCAAATACAACTCAAACTGTGTGGTACAAAAAACCCAACTCTTTCCTCTGCCACTGAAATCCTTCCCCAAGCTCTATTTCAAACCCACCAAACACTCTAAAAGCAATACTTCAAATCACATGAATAGTTAATTACGTTTGCCTTCTCCTCAGCTTTGAACATTTCAAATGAAGGGAGAAAAAAATGAAAACACATTCATACTTCTGCTGGTGACAGGGGGAAAAGTTACTTTAATTAAACATTTCTAAAAAATGTTTTTTTTCCCCTCCTCTTGCAATATTTCTCCACCCAAACTTCTGCAGTAGGTAAAGGAGCCACTAAATTATTTCAGTGCCTTTCCAATGCACTATAAACATACAGGGTTCCAATTCACAAAAAGGAAATGGTAATTGGAAACATTTTTCTCAGTTTTTCATTATCTGAAGCAGAAAATTATGGCTCTTTTCTACACACACACACACACACACACACACAAAAAAAAATCCTTTTCAACCACCTCGAAA
This sequence comes from Ammospiza nelsoni, assembly GCF_027579445.1. Classification (NCBI taxonomy): domain Eukaryota; kingdom Metazoa; phylum Chordata; class Aves; order Passeriformes; family Passerellidae; genus Ammospiza; species Ammospiza nelsoni. The sequence continues at coordinate 1,491,882 of NC_080639.1, forward strand.
AATTGTCTTTTAATAAAAGCTTTAAATTATACTATCATATTTCAAAGGCAATGAACAGTTAAAGCAGCTAATCAAAGGTATAATTATTTAATGACTCTGACTGCTGCTATGTGGCAGGGCTGGGATGGCTTGGCTGTGATCAGCAGAGCCCCAGCTCCAGCTCTGGAGCATTCCAGCCTCCCATTCCCAGGGGAAGCTCCTCCAGGTTGGGGTGACTTCACCAGGCCAGCTGAGCTATTATGGAATTAAGGGAATTTCACTGCTTTTTTGTACACATCTGGACTTTAAAACCAAACCAACCCACAAAACGAGCATAAGAGGTTTTCCTGCAGAGGAAACGACAATATTTCCCTGACAAAATGGGATTTGTCAAGATCATAACTGATTTTTTTTCCTTTCACTTTTAATGCTGCATGACAGTTTTCTGTAAAGCCCAGCTGCCCCACTCTAGTAATTCAAATGTAAAACACCTCCTCCTCAAAATGTGCTTATTGAAAACCTGTCTTAAATGCATTTTAATCTTTTTATTGAGAGGAATCTGTATTAATTTAAATATATAAAATAATTTAAATATATAAAAAAATTTACTCCAGGTGAGTGAAGCTGTGAGCAAGCAGAGCTTCTGACTCCATTCCATTGCTTTTCTCATGTATTTTACAACTGGAAATATGACTGGAGTAACATGCAATCATCAGGCATTAATTAACACAGCTATCCAGGAGTGTTCAGTGCACCTTGGCTTATTTTTAATTTCCAACAGAGCAGTTTGTACCATTACATCTGAGCCTCCATCCTAAATATTAACTTCTCTTATACTTTTTTTTGTTGTACTAAATTACTATTTTTTTTTTTTTTGCTACTCAGCTAGATTTCACAGAATCACAAGGGTTGGAAAAGACTTCCAAGATTATCAAGTCTTGACCAAATGTCACAAATCCCAACAGCAAAGTGCCACAAATATTCATTTTTTGAGCACTTCCAGGGATGGTGACTCCCACCACTACCCTGTAAGACATTGGACCCTCTGGAATCTCAAGGATATTCACATTTCTCCCCAATTGCCTTGATCCTGGGGTCAGTGTCATGCTTGTCACCAGGATCATGGGAGCTCAGGTGACACCAGCACTGGGGTGGCACTGGAAACCAGACACGGTGGGGGAGCTGCCCCTGCCAGCTCTGCACCTTGGGGCACTCCGGGATCAAAGGGGACACCCAGGGACACCACAGATGGCAGCAGTGGCACCTGTGACAGCAAACCCTGCTGGATGGGACACCAAAACCCGCTGGATTTGTGGGGAATGTTCCAACAAGGCAGGAATGATGGATTTGATTTTATGTTTTTAGAAGGTTAACTTACGATTTTATTTTATGATATATTATATTATATTATACTATATTATAGAATATTATATCAAAGAATACAGAAAGGATATTTATTTAATGTTAAAAAGTTAATCATGAAAACTCGCGACTCTTCTTAGAGTCTTGGCACAGTTTGGTTTTGATTGGTTAAAGAGTTAAAACAAGTCACATTAGAATTTAATGAAATAATTACTTGTGGGTAAACCATTTTAAAATACATTTTTCATGAATAAAACAGGGGAGAAGTAAATGAGATAAGAATTTTTGTTTTTGAGGCTTTTTAGCTTTTCGGGAGAAAAATTTTGGGCGAAGGAATTTTTTCAGAGAATGTGAATGCTACAAAAACCACCTGGGTTTGGAGAGCCCTCCTGGCATGGAATGGCTCTGGCTGGAAGGGTCACCCAGCCCAAGAACAGTTCTGGAACACAACATGCACCTTCACTAAAGCCCTCTCAATGCACTTGAAGGAGATGAAGAAAAAAGGCTGAAGAGGAAGCAGAATTTGGGGGGAGAATCCAGGGAACTCCTGCCAAGGTGTCTTACAGAAAGCAAGCCAAGACTGAGCACCAATATTTATGGAATTCTTCCAGCTCTCATTTCCTGGAGATTCTTTTGTAGATCCAAGTGATGAAGAATTTGATTTTCCCAATGCCCAGGTTAGGCATCAGTGTCACTTTGTTATTCCAGCTCTGACTTACCCTGAAATGTGAACTACTGAACAGAAATCAGAATTATTGTTACCACCTCCCATTTTGCTCACCTTTAATCCACATCATCCACCCCACTGCAGAAGGAAATTTCACACAAGGTAAATATTGGATTTGCAGGGAATGCCCTGACAAAGGCAGGAAGGCTAATTTATTAGTTTATAATACTATATTATATTAAAGAATACTATACTAACTATACCAAAGAATAGAGAAAAGATACTTACTGAATGCTAATAATAATAATAATAAAAAAATAAATATAAATAATAATATATAATAATTAATAATAAAAAGTTAATAATGAAAGCTTGTGACTCTCTCCAGAGTCTGACACAGCTTGGCCCTGATTGGCCAAAGAGCCAAAACAACTCACAGCAGAACCCAATGGAACAATCACCTGTGGGTGAACAATCCCCAAACACATTGCACATGAGCACAGCACAGGAGAAGCAAATGAGAGAAGAATTGTTTTCCTTTTCTCTGAGGCTTCGAGCTTCCCAGGAGAAAAATCCTGAGCAAAGGGATTTTTCAGAGAATGTGAATGCCACAGGTAAATAAAAACTGAGGCACACACCACACACAAACCCCAAATTAGTGTATATCTAACATAAAAATGAGTTCTTTGTGACTTTGCACACTTGTGAAAATGAGCAGGAGCCAACCTGCCAGAGCTGGGTGTTAATTGTTCAGCATGTCATCCTTGTTAATTGTTCAGCACCACCCTGCTTGTGGTGTAACATGTCCTGTGAGAGTGGGGAGATTCCTCACTGGAAAAATCTTGCTTGGAGAGATTCCCTGTGCTCACTTCCCCCACAAAGTGCTCAGCCACCTGTGATGACTATTTCTCTATAAACCTGAAGGATCATGCAAAGACAGGGGAATGATTTAGGCTGGAAAAGACCTTGTGACCATCTCCCTTTGTGCCTGAGCTTCCACATCACCCTGCACTGACAGAGCAGGAGACTCCCAGTCCCTTGCCTTGGCTGAACTGGAGACCACAGACCTGCAGATGTTGGGTCCTTCAGTCTGAGGAGGACAAGCTGAGCATGGAGGGTTCACTGGAACTCTGAGTTTGGCAGAAGCTCCTACCCGGGAGTGCACCCACAGCACCCACAGGCTTGGCAGGGAATTGGACAGGATATGGGGGAATGCTTAAAACAGAGGGAAATTGGGATATTGGGAAGGAATTCCTCCCTGTGAGGGTGGGCAGGCCCTGGCACAGGGTGCCCAGAGCAGCTGTGGCTGTCCCTGGATCCCTGGCAGTGCCCAAGGCCAGGCTGGGGCTGGGAGCAGCCTGGGACAATGGGAGGTGTCCCTGCCATGGCAGGGGTGGCACTGGATGGGCTTTAAACTCCCTTCCAAACCCAACCATTTTAGGCTAAATCTATTCATTTGCATTTTAGAACTCCTCAGAGGCTGCACAGTTAAACAGCCACCTCAAATGGGACAAAGCAGCGTGGAATTCTCACAAGGACTTTACAAACTTCCAGCTGATCTCCCCAAGCAATTCTTACTGCACAAGTCACCATCTCTTTGGGGAAGAGTCTTAACCCAGCTCTCTTCCTAGGGAGAAATTCAGTACTGAGACACCCCATGGGAACAGAAAAAATCTTTCCAAGGGCAGAGAAAACATTTTGTCTCCTCTCCACAGCCTGCATTTCCAAGGGCTTCCCCCACAGGAATTGCTACCATCTATGGCTGCCTTGGGTGGGCTCCTCAGATTTGGTGTTAATTTGCACAATACCAATGAAAAATGTAAAAATCATTAGGTGGAAGATGTTTGTGGTTTGCTACTCCCCAGCATCTGCCCACAACTTTGCACAAATCCATCCAGCTCAGTGCTGTGCTGCTCTTACACGAAGGTTGTCATCCCTGTAATTCGACTTTTTTCCCAAAAGCTGTGGTTGCTGGAAATCCCTGGGGAGCTGCTGTGGTCAGCTCTGGAATGAAGCTGAGAAAAGGAGGATGGGATTTGCTATTTGGATGTTTTGAACATTAGGCAGGGCCCACACAAACACCACAAGGGACCAAACCCTGAATTAAGAGATTTGTGCCAGAGTTGTGCTGTCTTTCACCTTTCCAGCAGAACCCTGAGTAGCAACTCAGATAAATATTAAAGAGAAATATGAAATCCTGAATTTACATCAGCTGCTGGTGTCCCAGGCTCCCTCCCAAGCCACAGCCCTGAGCTGTTCACCACTGACTGGCTCAACCACAGCGCCTGTTACTGATCACTTATTGAATAATGGAAGTGACACAACTGATAAAAGCTTTCAATCCTGGAAAAAAATGATTTATAGGATTTCACTCCACTGGCACTGTTATTTGTGTGACAAATGGTTGGACAGACACCAGTTAATCTCCACACAGCTCCAGCTCAGATGGAGCAGCCAAATGATCAGGCCCTGCTGACAACAGAGCCACGCTGTGGGGAGGGGCTGAATGCTGGCACTGCACCCGGGCTGAGCCCCAGACCCATGCACCCAGAGGGTTTGATTTTATTTTTGGGGGTGGTGGGGCAGGCAGAGCATGGCAGGGATGAGGAGTATCCCATAAAAGCAGGAAGGTGCAGCTGGGGAGAGCAGCCCCTGCTCCTGCAGCACAGAGATGAAACCATCAACACCAGGGAGGCATCAGAGGTCTCAGGAGACTCCAAATCCTCCAGGGATTCTTCCTGATGGCCAGAGCTGAGCTGCAGTGTCACCCACAGCTGTCAAGGCTGCAATATTGCAGTGTAATATCAGTGAGAGCTGCAAACCCCACCTTGCTGTCAAGGCTGTTATGTTGCAGTGCAACATCACTGCAAATCCCACCTATCCTCAGCTGGGAGAGAGGGATGGGGCTGCTTTTGAGGCAGAATAGCCCAGGATTTCTCCCCCTTGAGGAATGAATGGAGTTTAAAATTTACAAGCAGCACATCACCAGCAGCTTTATCTCACTGGTGGCATCAGCAGCATCCTGCTCCCTGTAGAAGTCAGGCCTATTTTATCATCCACTCCTTCAAAAAGCAGCAAACCCCTCAGAGTGCTGAGCTGCCATGAGTCTGCATTATTCTCTTGAGTTGCTTTTCAGCTTGGCACCCCAAATCTGCCATTTCTCTCATTCAAAAAAATCATTTCCATGTCAATAAAAATCATTTCCGTGTCTATAAAAATCACGGGCAGGGACACCTTCCACTATCCCAAGGTGCTCCAGCCTGGCCTTGGGCACTTCCAGGGATCCAGGGGCAGCCCCAGCTGCTCTGGGCACCCTGTGCCAGGGTCTCAGCACCCTCCCAGGGAAGATTTATTCCCAATATCCCACCTAAACCTGGGTAGAGAACAGAAAGCCTCAGCAAACGAATCTCTGGGTTGGCCACAGAAAGACAAGAACATCAAGAGAGAGGGATAAGAGGACCTGATAAAGGAGAAGCAGCAAGAATTTTCTTCAGAAGGTCTAAAAGACCTCTGGAGTGGTAAAAACCCCCCCAGGCTGCACTCCTAGTAGCAGGAGAAATGCAGATGGAGTGTGAAGATGACTGATTCCATGGGAAACAAGGAGAAAATCCCCCTTCACAGCTGCTTCTTGTGATCTCAGGTCTAACTCGGTGTGTTTGCTCTTGAAAGACACTTGTGATAATGTGGCATTGAAAATTGCCCAGCTCCTTATCCCCTGACAATCTCCTGGGAGAGACCTGAACAACTCTGTTACTGTGCTGAAACTTAATTTAATGGAAATTAAGTTTCTAGGCAGATCCCACACCAGCCTTCCCAGGATTTCACACTGGATCAGTGTGAGGTTAAATAACACACAGGTTCTTCAGGATCCCTTCCCTCTTTCCAAATTTCCAACTCCAGTAATATCCTTTTTGGATTTTTCCAGTCCTCTGCAACATTCTCACAGCTATGAGATCCCTTCAAAATTGTATGACCTTTCCACATGGAGAAATGGCACAAAAACCCCTCACAAAACACCAGTACAAAATGACTGCCAAAACACTGTGCAATCAAATATAATAAAGGTTGATACAGATTATTTCCTTCACTGGGCATAGCTGGACTTGCTTGGTGGGCAAGAACAAATGGGTTTGGTAAAGAAAGTGAGCATGAAAAGCCAGGTAAAACAAAGTGCAATCAAAAGAGAATTTTCATGAGAAAATCAGAATTCTCAGCCAGACACTGCACCCTGGGTTCCCTCAGAGTGGCAGAACTTTGTCCCCAGGTGAGCTGTAATGACACTGAGAGGATAAAAACCCCTTAAAAATGCTGTACCAAATACAGGCAGCTTTTCCTGCTTGGGATGGGAATAAGCTGGATGTGCTGAAAAACTGTGAGTGATCAATTGATGCTCTGCAGTTCCTGTGTGTGGCAAAGAGGAGATCCTCTCCTCATTGATTGGTGCAGCTCAGGGAAGCAAATTCACCCAAAAATGGAGGGGAAACCATGAACCCTGTCCCCAAAGATGTACAGCAGGGACAGAAACAGGCACTTGGGGGGAATTTCTTCCACCTCATCTCCCACCATTCCCACAGCTCCCATTTCAGCCTTGCCCATCCCTTGCAGAAGTGGCTGGACTGCTGACTAAAACTACCAGCATGGAGGTGTCTGGCAGTACCTTTTATTGCAGATTAAAATCTCCATCATGCCTTTCCACAAAGTTCTTTAGGAGGAAAACAAAAAAAAAAAAAGGAGATGATAAAAAAAATAAAATATATATTCATGTTGAATTTGCCCATCAAACTGGAGTTGATGTGTTAGGACAGACCCACAAAAAATGAGCACCCAGGAGGTGACAATTCCTACATGTGTGAGTGTGGCACTGCCTTGAAATGACAAAACCCTTTGTGTTTCACAGGGTCTCCAGGACCTACTTCTCCCTGGAAGGATAAGTGGAATGAACCAGAATCCTCTGAATGTTCCTTGGATATTCAACATCCTCCTCAAGCAGGAGCAAAGCCCAGCACAATTCTCAGAGAGATCCAACGTGCTGCCTCCTTTGCTGCTCACAAAACCATCCTGGATTTTATTCTGGCTCTGGGGGACAGTTTATGTCAATCTTTTCTTCTTTTCTTTTTTCTCCCCACAAGTGTTGCAGGTTAAACTTTGTGCCTAACAACACTGACAGAGTCCCTTCACATTCTTTACATGAGCTATTGAGTAGCATTATGACAAATTATGGGGCCTGATGATATGGAAAAGGAACATCTCCTCCACCCACAGGCTGTGGAGGAAATCAAAAGACTGAAAGAAATATTCCTGGCCAAAAAAAAAGCCAACAAAAAACCTCAGAACCATGTGGGGAAGCAGCAAGGTTCATTATGGGCAGATTACTCATGACTCAGGAGTTCATTATTAGTGGATTATTTACAAGTATTTCCAATGGGCTGTCAGCTGTTCCCCTGGGAATGGCTTTTCAATAATATCCACAACTTAGAGAAAGAATGATGGGCTGTATTGATATTTTTATTACTAAAGGCAGCAGGTAATCATCAATATGTTTTAAGAGAAAAGCAAAGACCTATTTCCAACCTCCTCCACAGTTATTTTTACATGTCATAACAGCTCTGGGCATATCCTGTACTCTTTAGTTAGCAATAAATGACAGGGCTGCACTTAAAACCTTGTGTACATGGAATTCTGTGGAAGCAGATCCTGATGTTCTGTGACTCTGGGATTCTATGAAGACCTGCTCTGTTAGTCCTCCCTTAAAAAATAAAAAATAAAATAAAATAAAATAAAATAAAATAAAATAAAATAAAATAAAATAAACATAATATAAAATAAAATAATGTCTAAGATCACACCATAAATTGAAGCCCAGATCTCCTCTTCCACAGAGGGAAACCTCCCCATCATTCCAGTACATCCCATTCCTCCCCAGGTTACCAAAGCTCAGCTCCTCACTTCACATCTGGGATCCAAAGTTTAACCATAAGCAGTGGTGACCAAATTATTGACTTTGCCTGGACAAACCAGTGTCTAAGTGTACACAGAGAGACTGAGAAATAAAGATTACAACTGACAGATCACTAAAAATTAATCAATTCTCACATTCTCCTTATAATCACTATGGATCCTCACACCAGAGTCTTCAGGTAATCTGGTGAGCATTAACTTACATTTTACCTAATTATTAAAAGCACTAAGCACATATTAATCTATGATTTATTACAATTAGGTTTGTTCTAATTTAATTAAACACTCAGGCCTCCTAAGTATTCTATGAAGCTCAGGTATGTTGCCTGGCAAGTGGGGTCTTGCTGAAAATAATTTTTCAGGAATCCTCATTTCAGGGATCTCCAAATGGGAACTATTACCCCAGATGAGAGCTCAGTTTCAGGATGAAAATGTACCTTTAGTCACTGGTTAAGTGCTGCCAGACTTCCTTCCCCACCTCCACCTTTCCAGGCTCAGATTGCTGGGTCAGTCCTGTGTGATAAACACCAGGTCTCACCATAAAATGGTGTTTATTTACAATAAAAAAAAAAAGAAGCGAGCAGTTATTTCTGACTGCCCACTCAGAGCCACGCACTGAATGGTGGCCAGCCAACCAAGAAGTGATTATGTGTGTGACAATGCTGATGTGAGCCCAAAGTAGTAATATTGCTTCCAATTTTAAGGTTAAGCAAACCATGAACTGCCCTTTTATGTATAAATATGTTGGTTCAAGCTGGAAGTTGTCTGGAAAGGAGCTGGATCCCTTGGGTGTTTTGTTTTTTGAAAAGCCCCTGCGTTTATGATCATCACAAACCAGCCAGCATCACCAACAACTTTCAAATGAGGATTTAAATACTAAAATATCCTTCTTTAAAAACCATTTTCCCCTTGAAAAGCTTGCAGGACCCCTGCACACCGTGCATGCAGGCACTGGAGTCCCAAAGGGAGGAGCAGAAGGAAGAGGGAGCCAAAAGAGTCTTGGAGCTGCCAATTCCTTGTCAAGGGAAGCAGGGGCAGAACCTCTCCAGCCTGGCTGGGTCACCCACCCCCAGGGAGGGCAGGACGTGGATTCAGGACATGAGGATCTCTTTTTGCCTTCCTTTGGAAGAGAAGCTGCTCTGAGTCTGTGTTTGCTGAGCTGTGTGTGCTCATCCCTGCGCCAGCAGCCAGGCTTTGCCCCTCACCCTGAGAGAGGGGAGCTTTGGCTCTGGAGCAGCTTTGGTGCCCAAGTCATAACAAACCTGAGGGGCAGCTCTGCATTTTCCATCTTGGTCTCCATCAGGGAGGTGAAACCCTTGGAAAAGTCAACTTTTCAAGGGGAGGAGTTGTCCTTGGTTGGTTCTGTTGGCTCTGTTGCAGTGGGAGCTCTGTTTGAGCTGCTGCCTGTGGGAATCTGTCTTGGAGCTGCCAATTCCTTGTCAAAGGAAGCAGGGACAGCACCATTCCAGCCTGGCTGGGTCATCCATCCCCAGGGAAGGCAGGACATGGATTGGGAGACATGGGGAAAGAACCAAAGCCATGGCAGTGGCTGGAGGGCCCAGGGGATGAACCTCTCATGGGATGAACCTGCCTGGGGACAACCCAAACCATCCTTTCTGTAAAAATCCCACAGGTGTTTCCCACATCCCATACCCAACATCCCACTCCCATGGGAGATCTGCCATGATTCACAGAGCTGTGATGTCCCTGCCATGTCCCTGCCATGTCCTTGTGTGTCCCTGCCATGTCCCTATTGAGCAGGGTGTGTCACCACAGAATCTCTTCCCTGATTGCCTCAGGTGAGCAAAACCACAGATTCCCACAGGCAGCAGCTCAAACAGAGCCCACAGTGCAACAGAGCCAACAGAGCCAATGAGGGAGAATTCCTCCCCTTGAAAAGTTGACTTTTCCAAGGGTTTCACCTCCCTGATGGAGACCAAGATGGAAAATGCAGAGCTGCCCCTCATGTTTGTTATGATTTGGGCACCAAAGATGCCCCAGAGCCAAAGCTCCCCTCTCTCAGGGTGGGCAAAGCCTGGCTGCTGGCACAGGGATGAGCACACACAGCTCAGCAAATACCTCAAAATAGGCACAAATCTCCCCAAACCAGGATCTGGAATTTCAGACAACAGCTGAACCCAAATTCATTGGAACAAAACCCAACAGCTCTGTTTCAAAGAGAAAAAACCCACCAACATGACTTTTTTTTTGCTGTGATTTCTGGTCTGGCCCTTATGTGGGAGGTGAGAACTGATTTAAAGAAGACAAAGATTTTAAAAAAGAAATTAAAGTTGCTTTTTTAGGGGTGGGGCTGGTCAATTTGAGCTTAGTTTTAGGGAAAAAACCAAACCAAATAAACAATCCAAATAAAAGGGAAGCAGTAGAAGAGGGGCAGTACCATGAGAGGGGCAGAAACACCTTCAGGAAAGGCTGGGAATTTACAGAACTGCAAGAATTCCAGGCAGGTGGAGAAAAATTGTATTGATTAATGGCAATAACAATTTGGGGTGATACCAGAGCAGAGTTTTAACTGCATTTTTCCATCCCAAACATAAGCTCTTCATTTGATGCATGGATAATACAGCATTGTACTATAAAGTAAAAAGCTTTAAAGCTCATCTCTGAGCCACACATGCATCCAAGAATTAGGAATTGCAGGATATTCATAGGTGAGAAAGCACAGTGGTGCCACTGAGCAAGGAGCATCACTGACAATCAATTCCCTGCTCTGGCACCTGAAGTTCGGCTTTAATGATTTTACTTTTATTGGAATGAAGGAAGATGTGACATTTTCATAGGGGAGAAATAAACAGCAGCCTAATCAGCCTCTGAGACATGAGGAGCTAAATGAAGGAGCTGGCCCCTCTGCCTGTTTTAAAGGCCAGGGATTTATCCTCATTATTGGGATAAAATTGGGATAAAACCAGCTCGGGAGCGTCGGCTTCGCACCTCGCGACGTCTGCTGGCACGGGTGCCAAACCAGAGCCACGTTCTGGCAGCCTGCAGGCTAAACTGCATGAATCCCTAAAAGCTGAATGCTGATCTGCTGTCATTTAACATGTGCTCAACATGTGTGCTCAGCAGCAACTGGGAATGAAATATCTTAAATATTATCAAACGCTACATCATTAAATATAAATTAGATGGAAACAGGGGAAAGCTAAAAATTGACTAGGAGTTCAGCTCCTCTAAATGGCTAATACGGCCATTTTTCACCTGAAGCCCTCTCCAATCCAGTTTTGCCATTAAGCACAAACCCAAAGAAAGGTAATCAATTCCAACTAAAAAGCACTTCTCCCGCAATGACTGCACTTCAAACCCCTGGCTGGCTGCCAGCCTCCCCCTCGCCAGCCCCAGACAACAGCCATCAGTGTTTCTGACTTTCACAGGAGCACGAGGGGCCATGCATAATTGACTGGAAGATGGGCTAAAACTGTGCCCAATCAGTGTGTGATCAGAGCCTGTGGAATATTCAGCGCCACTTGATTACACGGCGGCGCGGCCTCGGCGCTCTCCTCATGAAATCTCTTCAAGGTCCAGAGTACTGTAATAAGATCATTACTGTCAAGCGCTACCAATCGCAGCCAATGAGTCTTGGGATGGGAAGTCATACTTCACAAGCTCCTCTGGTCTTCTTTTTTTTTTTCTTTTTTTTTTTCTCTCTCCCCCTCTCTCCCTCTCTTTTTTTATTTTTTTTTTTTTGTATTTTACTGCGTGTTGAGGCAGCAAGGCGACGAGGTGACAGATAATGATCACATCACTGTGTGGCAACTAGAAAGGCACTTTTAAGAAAGAGCACAGAGAAATCAGCTTAAGAGAAACTCAAACAATTTTTTTTAAGGGCTTTTTCTTTTCCCCCCTCAAAAATTAAATAGAATTAAACTGTGCAGTATTCTCCTTTCATGAATTGTGATTTAATGTCATTGAATTTAATCATTTGATAGATTTTCATATTATCCCAAAGCCTATTACCTCACAGACAAATGGCCAATTTTCTCCAGCTCATGCTCACAAAAGAAACCTTTATTAATTTTTTTTTTCTTTTTTAGAGTCAGGGGGAGAACTGGTGGAAAATGTCAATGATGAGGCCTGTTCAAGTTTCCCTTTTTACCTAGTGCTTCCTGGAGTTACACACCACATATGATGCATAACATCTGTCACAAGTAACTGGTCTGTAAAGAGAAAGGTGGAGGGACAGAAAACAGGAGATTAAAGCACAGGGTATAAAATAAACATAACAGCCAGCTCAGCACTGAAACCTCACACAGGGAATGTACATCTACAGCGAGGGCTTCAGCTGATGTAAGGCTTAAAACTTGACAAAACAACGTGGGTTTGAAATGACTGACAGGCCAGGGGCTGGAAATGAAGAGCTCAGCACTACTGCAGCAGGGATGACATCAGTACCACAAAGGATGGGAACTGGAACGGCTCCAGTCGTGCCTTTGAGCTGGAGAAGGCTCCAGGGCTGGGACAATTGCTGAAGGGGAAGGGAAAGTCCACCCTGCCCACATCTCCAGCAACTCCCACCATCAGCACCTCCATCACCTCCTCCGGGCCTGGCAGCTCCCATCATCTCCAGCACATTAAATCCCATTGCACAGCATTTCCTACTTGCTGTTCCTATGGAGAGCCCCATCCTCATGGATCTGTGCCCTTTCAAACACATTCCACTGGCACACTGCTCCTCAAACCCACCCTTTGCATGAAAAGTTTCCATTTCCACAGAATCCCAGAATGGTTTGGGTTGGAAGTGACCCCAAACCAATCTTGTCCCACCCCTGCCATGGCAGGGACACCTTTCACCATCCCAGGGTGCTCCAAGCCCTGTCCAACACTTCCAGGGATACAGGGGCAGCCACAGCTGCTCTGGGCACCCTTCTCCCCTCAGAGGGGAGAATTCCTTCCCAACATCTGACCTGAACTTACTCTTTCAGTCTCCAAGCCAATATATGCATATTCAGCCATATATTTAGTACAATTGTTCATATTTATCACCACTCTCCTCAGTTTTGGACGTGTTTTTTAAAACATGTCACAAACACTTTGACAAAGAATCAAAACAATAAGGAGCACAAATATTTCTTGATCTACAGGTAAATATTTCTTGATCTACAGGTTGCTATAAAATCCATAATTGACTAAAATGTAGGGGTTTGCAACTAAAAAACTGTTATTGTTCTGTGTGTACCTCTTGATTATGAGTTCTTAGCAGCCAAGAGCTGATATGTTTAATAAGCCTTGGGTAGATCAGACATGACACAGTCCCCCTTGAATTTCAGGACTGAGCTATCCATGGCAATCCTCCATGGCAATCCTCCACAAGCAGGGCTTCTGAAGGGAATTATTTAAGACTTGCACCTTTTAAAGAAAGCTGTTTCCCACAGGTGGGACAGTCCCAACAAGCTGATGAGCCCAAGTGCACAGGCATCCTTCACAAACTAGATTTTCCTTCTACATCACAATACCCTGTTTATTGAAATTGTGACAATTTGCCTTGAGAGATGAACAGGAGGACAAAGTTACACTGAGCACCAGATTTTAGCCTTTTCACTGGCTGTAGCTTTATCATACATAATCATCTAATTTTATGATATTTTAATTTAGGTATATAGGCTCATAACAAAATGAAATTGCCCTACACTCCAGAAAAACTGGAAGGCACTTTTAGAATAGACATTTTTATTTAAGGAACAGAACTACCAACCTCTCTAGCACAATTAACATTTTACAAACACTCATTGCTACCTCTGCAAACATCACCTTGTGGACATCAGAAACCATTTTCATAACCAAAATCTCTGTGTCAAGCTGGCAGCACCTTGCTGAGGACACTAATTACCCAAAGCCAGTGAAATGCTAAGGTGTCACTTGTTTTTGTTCAGTTACCAAGCTGCTCAAAACTTCCTCCTTCCCCAAAAAATCAGGCCAAATCCCAGCGTGGCACTGGATACCCAGCGGGCCCTTCCGCTGTCGCAGTGCTCAAAACGGGACTAATTTTTAGGGAAACTTTGAAAATAAAATAAAGTAAAATAAAATAAAAATAACTTTTCTCTCTCTCTCTCCAGATGTGCCAGTGTGTACAACCAGCACCAAATCATCCCAGGCCTCAGCCTCTCCAGAATCCCTTTTCCTGCTGACCACCACTGTGACACTTTTCCTTTCAACCAGGTGGGCGGAACCAGCCGCCTCCACCGACCCCGGCTTCTGAAGGGAAGCAGGAATCTTTCAACTTGTTTAGCCTGCAATGAAGTGGGTTAAAACAATAGATGAGCTTCACCTCCCTTGTCTTTCACTCCTCAGCATCAACATAAGTGCCTTGCAGCAGCAGCAGCCCTTTCATGTCAGGGAGGCTGTGGCAGCCGAGGCTCGAGGATTCCCAAGCACTGACCTTTCTGCCTTGGTTGAAAGCCAGGCTCTGAAGATTGGGGCTGCATTTTTTAATTTCTGCCCTCCTGCCTCCTCCTGCACAGGACTGAGCTTCCTTTGGATGAAGTACCAGCTGATGGGTAGAATTAGAGCCCAGGAGTGTTTTGACAAGGAGAGGTGATAAACTCACAGATGCCTAAACGAGCATCTGGCATTACAGATATGGGCACACACTGCTGGGGTTTCTTCTTGAAGTTCTCTTGCAGGCAGGAAAAATGCAGCTAGGCATTTTGCTCAGTTTTAATGCCAACTAAACCCTAAGACTTGTTTTGTTTTGGGAGGTTTTTAAAGAAATTGTTTCCTAAAAAGCAGCTAGAGCAGAGAATAGTTGGGCAGGGAGGCTTACAACTCTTTGGAGAAAATCTACAAAATAAGGATGCAAATACTTACCTAAACACACTCCTAAAATCTCACTGAAAGCAAACTCATTAAAGCCCACGTTTAGAAAGTGGGGGTTTTTTGTGTCCAGTATGAAATTCAGCAAAATGTCATTTGCTGCAGTTCCTGAAATGTTTCATGTACAGGAAGACCACACAAATGACACAACAACCAACAAACTGTACACAAAGAGAATTCAGCAGTAACGCTAAATGCTAAACCTATTTAACCCTAAAATACAAACCTATTTAAACCCCCCAACCTTCCTAGGAATCTGCTCATCCTGCCAACCCCTCCAGTTCCAAATAAATGCTTCTTCTCTTCATTCAGCATTGCAGACAAAATGCCACTTTTGTATCCCTCTCTCCTTAAGCCCTGAATATTTTTTAAAACTATGAACATTTACTTCCTGAAACTTCAGGCACCTAAAGAGGCCAGAAATAGAAGCAAAACCTGCTGTCACTAAACCCTTTATCAGAAGGGGCACAGAAACACTGCACTAAAGGATGGGAACATACTCCTCTTCTGTGTGATTTGGGATTTTAAATTTTACATTTATGTATTTATTTTTTAGAGGGGAAAAGCTTAAGATACCACTTATCATTTTAAGGAGGGCATAACTGAATAAAAAAAAATATAGGGTATTATTAAGGAATTACTGTTTTCCCCTCGTGATTCATGCCCAGACTTTGTGTTGCTGCTGTACCCCAATCACACAGCAGGCTGTAATTATTGATAGCTGATATATAGGGACCAACTAAAATAATTAGGATGGCAATATCACCAGGAATAATTTTTGTGGCATTCCTTCATGGGCAACACCTGTTTGCTGTACATTTAATTGCCCTCCAATGGACTGCAAACTCTTTCCTTGAAGAAGTTTTGGTGGCAGCTCAGTTCTGGGCATCACTTCAAGCAACACAATCCATCCAAGGACCTCCACATCCAATGGATTGGATTCCAAAGGTTACAAACTCTTTAATAGGTGAGTGGCTTTGCCCTTGCTCCAGCTGCAGGTCAAGATATTGCATTTCAGAGAAAAGGCAGTGACAACGCTGTGGCTCTTTGTGCTGGAAAGGTTTGTGAACATGCTGTCCTCTGACAATGTCAGAAGGTTTCTTCCAGACCATAAAAAGCAAAAAAAAAAAAAAAAAAAAAAAAAAAAAAAAGAGCAAAAAAAAAAAAAAAAAAAAAAGCAAAAAAAAAATTAAATATATATCTAAGAGGAGCAAGTAAAAATACCCTCCTTCATCCTGGTGCTTAATTCAGTGCATGATAAGTAAGTATTAGCATTAAAAATGTCAAGTTCATCTGTCAAAGGAGGAATTTGCTCTCCCACTTTTGCTTCTTGAGTTGTTTCCACTAAACTTCCAAAAACCCCAGATGACATTTTCTTTTAACATGCTTAGAGAGATAGAATTTTTTAGTTCAGTTGTGGCCACCACACTTCCTAAAGGAAATGTTTGTTACAATTGTGTGGAGGACAGCACAATGTGGTACCAAGAACATTTAAATCACCTCAGGGTATGATGCCAGCAGGTAAATCACCAGGAAAGCTTAGGGTGGGAGGCTGCAGGGGAAATGCCCACAGCTTTTCCATGCATTTCTGTGACCCCTGTATTGCTTCTGGTTTTTTCACTTACAACAAGAAAAATTTCAGGTGTTATACAGAGAACTTCTGTGTTATACAGAGCATTTCTCTAATTCCCCTTGTCATTCTGGTTGTGGGGTGGCTGAAAGGGACACAGGGAGACACCAGCTGAAAGCACTGATGGTTTTGCTCATTGCTAAAAGAACAAATGAGAGGTGCCACTAAACCTTTGCCACAGAAAACAAATGAATATATTTTAATTTCCTGCTTAACCAGGGCTCATTTTCAACACACGGTGACACAAAATGTTTTAAAAAACAAGGGTTTTTTAAATAGCTTCACCAGTTTACCCCAGGAAAATAAAAAAAATAGGGTTTTTCAGTAAAGTGGGGTTCATCCTTCAGCTAAAAGCCAGAAAGCGTAAACCTGGAGTTGGGTCTGGACTGCACAGAGCAGCAAAGCACCAGGAAAAGCAATTACTGCACAAGGGCCAGAGAACAAATACCTTTGTGCTAACAAAACAGTTCTGAGAAGAAACATAAAAGGTCCTTCTTTGTCCTTCAAAACCTCTTTAGAACCAAATGATGAAGAGGAACATGGCTTTCAGAGAGTTTGGAAAGTCTCCCTGCAGTTGGAGCTCACCCTTGCTGCTCCCCAGGCGCCGTTTCCCAGCTCCAGCTGCGTGTGCAGAGCAGAGCTGGGGGGTTTGCCCCAGGATGCTGAGGCAGGAGATGGTGAATTCTCTTCCCTGGGAGGGTGGGCAGGCCCTGGCACAGGTGCCCAGAGCAGCTGTGGCTGCCCCTGGATCCCTGGCAGTGCCCAAGGCCAGGCTGGACGGGGCTTGGAGCAGCAGAAGGTGTCCCTGCCCATGTCCCATCCCAGGGGTGGCACTGGATGGGCTTTGAGGTCCCTTCCACCCCAGCCCAGTCCATGATCCTTTGGTTTTCCCAAGGGAAGGAGTGGATGTACCCATCCCACTGGGATGTGGTGGTGCTGGCGCTACAGCCCACACTGGCTGGATCTCCTGTTAATGAAAAACTTAAATGTACATTTGATAAGGAGGTTAACACTGGGATGGTCCCAGTGCTGAAAGGCAGCCTGGGGCCTTCCTAAAATCCCAGAGATGGATGGAGGGGAGGCAGGCTCAAGCAGGCACAGCCATCAAGCTTTTGAACCAACAAGAGTAAGAAAAATAAACACTGGGAAAGATCTTTCTGTGAAGAGCATTTCCAAGAAAGCTTTTTAATTTTTCTGCTTGTTTTCCAGCTGAAAAGCCTTCCTATTATCCCTGGCTGTTCCAGGAAGTGCAGCAGCACAAGGGGACCCAAACAGATGTGGCTCTGAGCAGCCATTCCTGTTTGAAACACAGCTCTGTCTAATCCTGCTCTGAGCAACTTCAGGCAGCATGGTGGGGAAAAAACTGCTGCTTGCTGGCACCTTGCCTAATGTAAGCATTCCTGCTGCTACCCTCAAAAACACCAAGGGATTTTTTGTCAGTGACAAGTTCAGCCCAGAGAACTGAAAAACTTCTCCCTGGGAAAAAAAAATTTCACAAGAATCTGATTTTCTGAGATAGGAATGGAATTTTAATTCTCCTCCAAGCGTAGCGCAGGTGCTGCAGCATTTGTGTTGCTGTGAGCATTGTCTCAGAAAAGCTGCAGGAAGATAAACCAAGTGAGATGAAAGAACCCATCCCAGAAAGAGAGGGCTGTGCATGTGCAGATAGTGTGGAGAGAGAAGAATCAGCATGACCTTTATGGAAGGGCATAAAAGGGATGAGCATCAGGCCTTGGAATTGGTGAACCAGCCTGAGCTCAGTGTCCATCATCGTGATATCTGAATACTTGGGCAGAGGTCAATGATCAAAGCAGGCACGTTCAAGGAGGGGAAAAAAGCCCTGCAAAGTGCAGCAAAAATGCTCCAGTTTGCTGAAGACCAGATTTAAACCTCATTGAACACCTCAGCTTTGGTGCAGATGAAAATGAAGGAACTCAGAATTCCTGTTTGAAAGCTGACACTTGAAACGTGCCTGGAGCCAAAGGAAGGCAACATAAAATCTAGAATTACCCACACCATTTAACTCTGATCCATTGTACCTGCCTGGGAACAGCGACTGCAAGAGGATCCTCCTCCTCCTCCTCTGCACAAGGAGCCCAGGATTTCCAGGAGGAAGGAAGGAAAGAAGATCATGGTTCTCCCACAATTACCACCACAGGCTTCTGGAGCCAATTTGCAGCATCTCAAACACTTTGATCAAAGTGTTGGAATCTCCCAGAACACCTTTGATGGCCTAGTTTGGATTTGTGGTCTTCAAAAGTGCAGTAATCCTCTGAGGGTGCAAATCTATGTTATGGTGGGGGAAGAAAAATCCCCAAGGGAATATTTTAGGTTACTGGACAGATTTGTAGCCAAGCACTGGAGAACAAGGAAACAACTGGAAATGAAAACTGCTTTGAAGTGCAAGATGTGGAAACCATAGAATCATGGGATATCCAGAGTTGCAAAGCACCCACAAGGATCACTGATCCAACTGCTGGCCCTGCACAGACACCCCAACAATCTCACCCTGGGAGTGGTACCCAAACCTCCTGGAGCTCTGGCAGCCTTGGGGCTGTGCCCAGTCCCTGCACCCTCTGGGGGAAGAACCCTTCCCCGAGATCCAGCCTAAACTCCTCTGACATTCAACTGCTTGGAGAAAGCACCCAGAAGAGCCTGAACCTGGCTGGACTCCAGGATCCTTGAGGCCCTTTCTAACCTCGACCATTCGCTGGCTCTGCCTCGCACCAACACAACTCCCAGAAAACCCAAAGGCTGCCAGGATTTGGGCAGAGCAGCCCCCCCAGCCTTTCTGAGTCTTGCTAGGACGTCCTTAGTGGCAATCTCCAGCCACTATCACTCTTAGTGAGATGCCCTTCTCCTAAAAGGACAGGAGCTGGAGCACGCCTCATTGCTTCTCCTTCAGCTCGCGCTGACGGACGAGGCTGTCTGTCCTCGCTGTCAGCCATCCCCTCCCAGCCCCGCCAAGGATTCCAGGATTCAAGGACCAGCCAGATTAGCTGTGTGCTGAAGGATGCCCAGAGCCCTGGCATGCCCAGAGAGAACTCCTCACTCTGCTCTTGTGGCCAAAGTGCTGCTTTTCAGCAGCAGGGCTGTGAAAGAGATGGTGTGAAATGAAAGAATTTAACAGCCACTGAGGCCCTCTTGTGTGACATCCACATCCTCTGGAAAATCCCTTTGCCCGGGATTTTTCTTCTGGGAGCTGAGAAGCCTCAGGGAAAAGGAAAACAATTCTTCTCTCATTTGCTTCTCCTGTGCTGTGCTCACGTGCAATGTGTTTGGAGATTGTTCACCCACAGGTGATTGTTCCATTGGGTTCTGCTGTGAGTTGTTTTGGCTCTTTGGCCAGTCAGGGCCAAGCTGTGTCATACTCTGGAGAGAGTCAGGAGTTTTCATTATTATCTTTTAGCATTCAGTATCCTTTCTGTATTCTTAAGTATAGTATAGCATTCTTTAATATAATATAGTATGATAAGGTAATAAATGAGCCTTCTGAGAACATGGAGTCAGATTTATCATTCCTGCCTGGGGCCAGTCCCTTATGGGACCCCTTCCTGGATGTGCCAGTCCCTTAAATACCTGATTGCATTTTGTAACACACTTGCATGTTCAGCTCCACAGGAAGGTGGTGTGGTGGCTGTAACTGTAGAGTTTGCAATGTGCTCTTGACTTTAGTCTCATTTTTGAGTTGTTTTGGCTCTTTGGCCAATCAGGGCCAAGCTGCGTCGGACTCTGGAAAGAGCCAGGAGTTTTCATTACTATCTTTTTAGCATTCAGTATCCTTTCTGTATTCTTTAGTATAGTATAGTATTCTTTAATATAATATAGTCTAATAAAGTAATAATTAGACTTCTAATAAGATGGAGTCATCATTCCTGCCCTCGTTGGTGGACCTGCATTTTATGATACTCCTGAGACAAACTTGGCAAGTCCCAAACAGAACAGAACACTCTTCTCTCCACACAGAAGAGTGAACCTTCTGCCTCAGAAGACATGTGAGAAGAGGCAGGTGACAGGAAGCTGATGGGCTCATGCAGAGGCACAAACACTGTAAAAGGAGGGGTTGGATTGTTGGAGAGCGTCCAGAGGACAGGATGGAGCTGGGAAGGGGCTCAGCCTGGAGCAAAGGAGGCTCAGGGGGCCCTTGTGGCTCTGCACAACTCCTGACAGGAGGGGACAGCCGGGGTGGACAGGGACAGGAGCAGAGGGAACGGCCTCAGGCTGGGCCAGGGCAGGCTCAGGGTGGAAACTGGGGAATATTTCTTCACAGAAAGGGCTGTCCAGCCCTGGCACAGCTGCCCAGGGCAGCAGGGGAGTCCCCATCCCAGGAGGGATTTAGAAGATGTGAGGATGTGGCACCTGGGGACAGGGATGAGTGGTGGCCGTAGCAGTGCTGGGGAATGGGTGGACTGGAGGATCTCAGAGAGCTTTTTCACCCTAAATGATTCCACCCTTTGAGCTCCCTGGGTGTTACTGAACTGCTGCTTGCCAGCAACCTCCTGCCTTTCTGGAAGCACGCTGATCCCATTTCCATGAGAGGGGACAGTTTTGTTCAGCTATTGCAAGAGGATTTCAGGTAACACAGCGTGGTGCTGGAAGTAGAGGAGGAGAGGAAGAGGAGACAGAGGAAGATGAAGGATGGACTCTGCAATCAGAACAGGGACATCAGGGACAAGAGAGCCATGTGCAAACTGCTCCCTCTGGGTCTGTGCCTGCAGCCCAGGACCACACAGGCTCCAGTGCCTTGTGAAAACAATCTCCCCAGGAGAAAGAAAACATACACCTATTAACTGCTCAGAAAGAGATTTTTCAAAGGCTCTCGATATCCAGCTGGTCTTGATTCATTTTGACTTCAACAAAATATTCTTGGGCCAATGGTGAAAGCTCTGAAAAATCCCCTCTGTAATTTGCCATTGAGGTTTGAAAATAAGTGGTGTAAAAGGGTTTCTTTAAAAGAAAAATAAAAAGAAAAGGACAAATTAAAAATGAAAGGTTGAACTAAAATTTGGCTTCGGGCCATAAACTAGGGGGAAACTAACAGCAAAGATAGTTAAATGACTGGAAAGAGAACACAACAGGAGCTGTTATGAAAAAAAGCTGATGGCTTTTTAAAAAAGGATTTGTATAGATAGCTGGGGAAATAAATTCCGGATGTGATAGAAGTGCAATTGAGAAATTAAATAAATGGAAAATAAGGATGACTAAGTAGTAGTTAACATGCCCCTTCTCAGTTGTATACTATTATCACATCTATTTTTAATGTCTCTTCAGCTGTCTGCAATTGTCATCCTTTCTTCAGAACTTGTTCCAACATTCTTTGATACTGAATTAGCTGTTTTTTACTCTCCCATGCTTACAACCACATCTTTTTCTTACTCAACACTCCCCTTTTCCCACAATGTTATTCCATTGTCTCCCTTTTTCATCTCTCCTTATGTGTTGACTCCCCAGTTTCTGAGCCCTCCAACCACCCTTGTTCATCTTTCTTTTTCTGGAGCTCTTTTTGGTTGAATCCTAGCATGTTTCTTTTCTTCTTTTCTAAAGCTGCAAGCATGTTTTATATCATACCTGGCTCCTGTACACATTGTTACCCCTTCAGAAGGGCATTGAACAGCTACAGCAGTGTGGAAATAGTAAGCTAAACTAAGGGAGAAAAAGAAGTTCTTTTTGGCTTTTGCTTTCTGGCTCATAAAAAAAAGAACCCAAACATTTAAACTCTCCCCTTTTCCCTTTTATCCTCAAATAACACAAGCTTTTCCACAAGCAGCTGAATATTCAAACAATGAGAGGCATCAGAAGTGTTGGCGATTCTAGAGCTCAGGATGTGCCTGAGGAGATGTGATAACACAAGATTTAATAATACTGAAAAAAACACACAAGTTCTGACGTGATCCATGGGCTGGGGAGTGAACCTGAATTTTTCCTCCTTGTGAACCTTCCAAGTGTGCCTCTTCCTTACCTCAACACCTAATGATGCTCCATATTAACTTGGGGACTCTGATTTATTTTAAAAAAAGGGTTCTAAACACATTGCAGACAGCTGAATTCACCAGTGTGATGCCTCAGCTGCTTCAGCTCCATCCTCACAAGCTCACACTTTAATTTCTCACAATTTCCTTTCCCCCGTGCATTCAGAGCCGAGGCTAGTGTTTGTCACCTTGGTTTTTAAAGATTTGCTAAGTCTTCTCATGTTTACATTTCTCCTCCATAAAAGAATACAAAACAATAAGTTATTTACACCTTCTGTAAATAACTCATTGTTTTGCATTCTTTTATGGAGGAGGAGAAATTTGATGGACTGTTGGTTTGTCCAGTGTCATTGGAGAGGTGGCACTGTCACCCTCCAATCCACTGTCACTTTTGGAAATCGATAAATCTTGGGGTCAGAAATAAAAAGAATTCCCTTTTCACTTTGGGAGAGCTGTATGTGTGTGTGGTGTTATTTCGTGCCCTCCAGTGACAGGTGCTGAGCTAACACCACTCCTTGGAATGGCCCAGTTTCCAGGATTCAGCCTGGGATTGGGATGGGGACCTACCCTCAGCCGTGCCCGAGATGCCGTCAGCTTTGAAGTTGCTTGTGCTTTTCTTCCGGCGGTGCTTCTTTCTGTTGGCGTGGGGGGAAGGAGGGGGGTCCAGCTTGGGGCTGGTGGTGCTGGAGATGCTGGGGCTGGAGCACACTGAATCTCCCAGGCCCGTGTCTGCAGCAGAAAAGACCAAAATGCTGTGAGATTGGAAGGAGGTGATGGTTACAATCCAAGCTTACAACCCCTGGCTGTGGGCAGATACGTTCTTGAGCTGCTTCAGGAGAGTCTCCAAATAATGTCCATTGTTTTTTCCAAAAAACTGATTCAAGTCCTCTTAGATTAACAGGACTGAGCAGCAATTTTAGGGGCAGGCCAGCTGGAATGCACAAAAACAATGGGAAAGCACTTTATTGCTTCCAATTCTTCCAAAGACCCTCCCTAGCCTCAAATTAATTTGTGTAACACTTGGACATTTTAATGCATAAACAGAGATATCCCTGGATCCTCTGGATGTTCTGTGCTGTCATTAATATCAGACAGACGCCCACTGAAAAGCTGGTGATGGCAGTAAAGGTGGAAAATAAGGTAAGTAATGTGCACCTGGTAAAGGTAATAACTGTGTGATAAATTCCTACCTGCTCCACACTTCCTACCTGCTCCCAAGGAAAATAAATAATCCCACCTTACTCTGTTCACTTTCCTGCTTTATTAACTCCAACAATTTTAAGAACTTGGGTCCTTCCACATAGTAAATATTCAAGTAACCTTAATCCAGGATTTCCCCCCAAGGTTGGTAATGTGATTTTTGTTTAATTACTGGCTTGGTTTGGATTTTAATTATAAAATTCCACATAAAACCTACACTTAAAGGAAAGTGCTTGCTATTATGGAAAGTGAAGCCATTTCCAGAACCTTGCTTAAATACCATATTGCACCTTAGTGCAGTATCAGGACTGCATTTATGTGCCATATCCTTAAAATCTCCCAGACATATTCAGCAAATACATTCCCATGATTGCCTTTTGGGGTTAAATACTTGGTGATTGGTTTCAGAACAGCAGACACAGGGAAAAAGAATAAAAATCCTTATTATAAAGCTTAAGTGTAATAACAGGAGTGCATTTAACTTAATATGTCAGAAAAATATCAAGCCAAAGATTATTAAAAAAATAGCTGTTGATTCTTTTTGCATAGTTAAATTCCCACAGAACTGCCTCTTTGACAAAAGCCAACTTATTTTGCTTTCTTTTTCCTCCTAATAAAGTTTATTTACTAATTACCCCCTAAGCACAGTTGTGCTCTAAGTTATTAGTGGGGGATAAATTATGTAGCTAATTGCCTGGCAAGAGAGACCAAACCAAACATTAATCTTTATATTACGGATTTCTGTTCTTTTCCCTACATCCACTAGCTTGAAACCAGTTCCCCAGAATTTAACCCCAAAAGGGACTCATGGGGATGTATTTACCCTGTATCAGTGTAGGAGATTTTAAGGATTTGACCCACAACTGGTGCAAGTGGCAGAGTTTGCTGTCTCTCCAGGAGAGGAGGGAGGTGAAAGTCAGGTGAAAATCCTGGTGGGAATTCTCTCAGCCAAGGGGACAGAGATCCCTTTGGATCCATGGCACAGGAGAAGGTGCAGAAGAGGGTGCCAGAAACACAAAGGCATGAGCACAGATGCACTGGGGTTTCTGCCAGCCCCAAGCAGTGACCTCCAGCTTGACTCTGGAGGTTTTCAATGCTGAGACTTCAAAAGAAGGAGAAAAACCCCCAGGCTGTCCAGAGAAACTGTGGCTGCCCCATCCCTGGGAGTGCCCAAAGCCCAGCTGGAAGGGGCTTGGAACAACCTGGGCTAGTGGATGGTGTCCCTCTCTGAAGTGTTACAACCAGGTGATGCTTAATGTTCTTTCCAACCCAAACCTTTCTGGGATTATATGATTCAAAATGCTTCACTTGCCCCCCACCCCATTCCCAGCTTTCACTTTAAAACAATCAAACCCCTCCGAGTTCATCCCCTCCTGCACCCGCACGCACCTGGTGGAAAAACCCCCACAATCCTGAGGCAGCAGCACAGAATACACCCTGTTAAAACCCATCAGGTTGCATCCACACACTGGTGGCAGCTCTGTCTAATTTCCAGGCCGTAAATCCCCCCAACAAAACCTGCTGGAGAGCTCTGAAAAATGAGGGACGTACGGGGCTGACGCCCGGCGTCGCGGAGCTGAAGAATTAACCTCCCGTGGTAAATCCTCGTCATCCCCAGCCCCTTCCAGGTAATCACCTGCCGTCCTTGGGTCAAACTGCTCTCAAGTGGGAGCCTGGAGCTCTCCCTCCCCCTCAAGCAGCAAGGGAGGTTGGTCCCTCATGAAGGGAGCCGAGTTGGTCGTGCTCCGGATCCCCGGATTCTGAGCCCACCCTTTGAGGATGGGAGTTATTTAACATTGCCCTGCTTTAAAATATGAGCAATCAAAAGGCACCGGGCTTCCACGCTGTGCTCTCCCATTTCCCACTCCTTCTCGTGCCTGACAAGGTATTCTTCAAATTGAAAAGAGGGCTCCTGAAAGCTCGGGCTTGGGGAAACTGTAAATGAGTTCAGGCTTCAGCCCGCTGAATGCAATTTCATCCTCCTGACTGAATACAAATAATGCATTTTATTTGGTATCAATTACCACGCCTGAGAACAGACGACCACTGCCAGCACTATTAAATATATATTTAAAAATAAAAAAAAAGAGGGGGGGAAAAAAAAGGCAAGGATAAAGGCATGGCAAATTAAAAAAGCAAGCGCCTCATTACTCCCCATCTCAAGCAGCTTTGACAGAGGCACTGGAAGCCATAAGCTGCGTTCCACTGGGCTGGGATGGGCTGTTTTGCAGCCATCCCGCACGCTCAATGTCAGCCATTAGTTCTTCCCAATCGGGCATCAATGTTCAACACACACCCGAAAAAATATA
Source organism: Ammospiza nelsoni (assembly GCF_027579445.1). Lineage (NCBI taxonomy): Eukaryota > Metazoa > Chordata > Aves > Passeriformes > Passerellidae > Ammospiza > Ammospiza nelsoni. The sequence goes on from NC_080639.1 coordinate 1,517,781, forward strand.
TAATACTGGTAATAATAATAACAATCTGCAGCTTCTCTGAGCTTCAATACTTGAAGTATGAGTCAAAGCAGCAGTTTCACTTTTCACTCGGGAAGCTGACAAGCATGACTAGAGGGGGAATAAAATAACATTCAGTTCGCATAAATATCAAGCGGGCTGCTTGAGACTGATGGGCCAGGAATGTATTCTTAGCCATCATTCTGGCAGACAGGCCCAAGGACACTCATAACTTATTTTACAATCATTTAGTTTCAGCTCAAGTGGAAAACGTGACAACTTATCTCTGCTGACAAGATGCCATATCGAACCTTACAATTAACTCTCCCCCGATTATCTGCCCAGCCCATCATTAGCTCTGTGCCTCTTGATGGACTGCAGGGGCACAGTTTCCCTTGATGATGGTCATCATTTGCAGGGTGCACAGCTCCATGACACCACAGCGAGGACAAAACTCTCCCCTTGCCACGGAGCTGGGCTTGTCCTGGCCGGCACAGCCTTGTTTTTTGTGACTGCTTTGAAGTGATGAGCAGCAAAGCGCTGCTGGAAAATGCCTTCTCCCCCCAAACGGAGCATCCTCGTGTTTCAGCCCATGTCTGCTGCTGCTGCAACCTCCAGGAGGGAGCCAGAGATGCCCACGCTGTGTCCCAGCTGCCAGGAGCCTTCCTCGTGCCCTCCATCCCTCCCCAGTGCCAGGATTAACTCCTTCAGCCGGAAGGGAGAGCTGACACAGCCACATCATGGAACTGTTTGGCTTGGAAGGGACCTTAAAACTTCAACTCTTGCCATGGGACACTTTCCCCTGTCCCGGGCTGCTCCAAGCCCTGCCCAGCCTGGCATTGGACATTTCCAGGTTCATAAGTATGTGCAGTATCTCACTCCATGCCCAAAAGCAACAAGTGACCCTTGGTGACCAAACATCCCTTGAGTTATGCACAGATGGGACATAAAAACCCCACCCCTCTGCTCTTCACATGGGGATTTTTCTCTACAGGTGCAGGACACGTGGATTAAGACAGAGACTGCTCTGCTTGGGCAAGTCCAGCCCTCATTTGTGAGAATTTACCAAACAAAACAAAAAAGCCAATGCAGCTTTTACTCCACAAGGCAAGCTCCATGTCTGCCTCTCTCCAAGATCCATTTTGCAATTACGGTCATGAGAGAAATTCCTTTCAAGTATGACAAACTGTGGTAGAAGAAAGGAGGGGTGGAACACAAGAAACACTTTGTCTACAACTACAACCCAGAGTCAAGAGACAGAACATTATATGAAAACCAATCCTCAGAAGAGTCTCAAGAGCTGTGCTGTTGCACTGGGCTTTATTTGCTGTTTGAAACAATTTTATATCCTCTCCCAGTGTTACAAATATTTTGTAAAAGGTAACAATTCCCACTTCCTATCTTTTCTATTATTTTGCTCTTTGGGAGCTGCATGTGCTCGACAAATGGATCTCAAGAACAACTCCATTTGTGCCCCCTAAGGACTTTGTGATTGTCCTCCTGGATTTGAAAAGGGTGGAAAATTAACAGAATCGTCATTGAATCACAGGACTGGGAGTGACCCAACAGACCATCTTATCCCACCCCTGTCATGGGCAGGGACACCTTCCACTGTCCCAGGGTGCTCCAAGCTCTGTCCACCCTGGCCTTGGGCACTGCCAGGGATCCAGGGGCAGCCACAGCTGCTCTGGGCACCCTGTGCCAGGGCCTGTCCACCCTGACAGGGAACAATTCCTAATCCCCAATATCCCATCCATCTCTGCCTCTGGCACTGGGAGCCATTCCCTGTGTCCTGTCCCTCCATCCCCTGTCCCCAGTCCCTCTCCAGCTCTCCTGGAGCCCCTTTAGGTCCTGGCAAGGGGCTCTGAGCTCTCCCTGGAGCCTTCTCTTCTCCAGATGAACACTCCCAATTCTGAGCTGTCTGAAACTCAATCCAAAGGCAGACTGTGCCTCCTGGTGCCCCTAGAACAGAAAAACAACTTCCTTGCATCCCAAATTCCCAAGTTCCCTCACCAAACCCGTCCGAGATACGACTCCTTCAGCACCTGCAGCAGAGGTGCAGGAGATGCCAGCACAGGAACCAAGGAGGCCAAGGAAATGAGGGCCAATCAGCCAGGATGAGCACCCCAGGCCAGGGTAAAGGGGCTGGGGGTGGGAAAAGCAGGAGAAGAGGCAAGGTGTGAGGGACGGGAACAGCACAGCACAAAGGCTGGGACACAAAAGTCCCAGAGCGGAGCTTCGGCGTTGGCCCACGGCTGCTATTCTCTGTGTCACACACACAACCCTCTCTCCTGTGTAACCATCTGCAGAGGAACCAAGCATATTCTGACCCCTTCTATCCCCGTGCCTTTTGATTTATTTCATATTTTTGTCAAATCACCTATTTACAAAAACTTGAAACAAACTCAACAGGTGACGCTATTCTCCGCAGACCAAAGTCGAGCTTGATCTGGTTTACATTTTTCTTGCATCTTCTTGTTAAAATTTTCCAACAGGCTTTCAAAGTGAAATTAGACTTTTTTGTCAAGCCCAGCTCCCCAACACGGCCTTATTCTCAAGTGGCTGGAGATTGATTAATTTGGGTTTTTGATTTGCCCAAGTAACAAGAAGTCAGACGTTACAAAAGCGGGAGCGGTGAATGGGATCAATTAAAGAGCAGAAGCAGCAACACAATTAATAGCACCGGGTTCAGGAGCAGAGAGAAAGGGCTGATGACGAAAACAACAGCAACAGCTCTGCCTGCAGCAGGAATCTTTGCTGAGACCCAAGGAAGGCTGAATCCAAAGAGGGTGTTTCAGAACTTTCACTGTGCCATTAGCGCTGAAATGAAATAAGGCAAAGATGTCGGTAGCTGGTGGACTGAATAATAAAAAAATAGCTGGACACTTTCATCTTCCACACATGTGTTTTAAATAAAGGTGAGAAAAGCAATCCTTTTATTTAAACAGAGACTATAACTATCTGTAGTTTGTATTTCAGACCCATTTCCCTGAGCTGAGATTTTTCTGGCTGTGAAATCCTCTGCTCTCCAGCTTCCCTTTACAGCTATTACCATAAATGTTCTATCAAGTTCTTTATCTTCCTCCTCTGCCTCAGACCGAAGTGAAGGGATGCAGCAATCTCACAGTGCAGATGTACAGGACTGACACTGAAATCCTGTCAGAACTGTTGTAATAAACACTTGGGAGTGGGGGAGAAGGGGTGGGCATGAGACTGCAGCCTCCAGGATGAAAAAGAAAAGGCAAATATTTGTCAGGTACAGAGAGCTCACACCTTTGGAGGAATTAGGTGCATCTGGTCATTGCTGAGCTGAGCCCAGCTCAGGCACTCAAGCTATGGAGGGCTTAAATTAACCTGCTGCACTGAAGGAAATTAAAGGAGGCTCTGGATGGACATCAAGGAGCCTTGGGAGCCTTCCCTTTCCACGGCATCTCCCATTTTTGCAGCCTTGTGCCCAGAGCCTGCAAATCTCAAAGCTGTCCTGTCATCCTCAGGAAGCCCCACTGAACCACTCCTTTCCTCTAAGAGCAACTTCAATTGAACAAGGAAAACAAAAGTTCCTTCTAGGCAGCAGGAGAGGGCTCTGCCTGCTTTTGGAGGCTCTGGCTCTTGCACCTCCAGACCCCAAGGCATGAGCAACCCTTCTGCTCTGTGACAAGGGAGGGACATAATCCACAGCCTTGGGAGGGACAATCAGCCTCAGGATGCTCAGGCACAGACATTGGAAAGCTTCAGTGATTTTGGAAAGACCCTCATTACCATCTCCCTTATCTAAAGGGAAGACACATCACCTCCAGCTCATTCCCTAGCAATGCACAATGTTGGGCCATCATAAAGGAAGCACGAGAGCAGAAAATGCAACAATAGAGCTTAAAAAAACCCCACAAAAGTACATTTTCCCTCCTAAGGAGCAACACATTAGAGTGCTGGCAAAACAGCATCCTGCTCCCTGGAACTTGAAGGATGGCTAGGAAGAAAAGAAGCTCCCTTTCAAAGGCAGCTCCTCGTTTCCAGGAGGAATTCACCAGCTCCCACAAGGAGAGCACACAGCTGTTCCTACACAATTCTCTCCTGTGCTGCCAGGATGGTGACAAGCAAAGCAAAGACTGTGTTTTAGAGGACCTGCAACCTGAGAACGTGAACTGGGGATGAGATCCTAATCTTCCTCCACACATCTTGCCTGCAGCAGGTTTGGGTCAGGGGCAGGGATGATACAAACTGCTCCTGAGCGAGCAGGGATTGTTAATTTATCTCATCCCCCATTACACAGACACATCCCTGCTCTGGATGCCCTGTGGAAAGATCAAGCCTGACAAGTTGTTGAACACATAAGGACAACAAAGCAGGAAAGAGAAGCCAGTCTGGGATGCTGCAGGATGCCACCACACCCTAGGCAAAGTAACTTGGTGGCTCCTGCTGAACAGACCTGCAGCTGAGATGTACAGGGAGCATCCCTAATTCTTGTGGCAGGAGGTTTTCACTGGGCAGCACCAGCCCTGTGAGCCCTGTGTGGTGTCACCCTGAATTGCTGCCAAGGCTGTGGGTGTCACTGCTTCCCCCGGCCATCAGCTGGGATGTGGAACAGAGAGGGAAAACAGCACAGAGGACAGAAGTTCTGGGGATTCACTGCAGGTACCTTGCTCATTTCAGGGAATTTGCTCCCTCCCCATGAGGGAGAAAGGAGATGGGTGGTCCTTTTGAAGACACACCTCAGGGCAGAAGCTCCTGGTTCAATTCCAGGTCATGTCTTGGTCTGTCTGGGCCAGTCTGGATGGGGCTTGGAGCAGCCTGGTCCAAGTGGGAAGTTGTTCAGGAGGGTCTTTAGGGCCCTAACAACCCAAACCATTTTGTTTTGTGATTCAATTATTCACATTTCTGTGATTCTATTATTCATGCTGTAACTGGTTTCTATCTCCCCTTTCTGAAGCCAGGTAGATGATCAGGCACCTCAGGAACAGCTGCCAACTGCAGCACTCTGGATGTGGCAAATCCACCAGGACCATCCCCAGGAATGGTGATGGGGAACAAAAAGACTCTTGGAGCACACTAAAATAACACATTTTAGGTGAACAAGCTCCATCATGGTCAGACACATACAAATTCTATTTTAGATCAAAATGAGATGCATTTAAATTCACCTTAATTACACAGAGGGGGGCAGAGCTCCACCCTGATCTAACCATCAGCGCTGTCTTCTTGTTGCATAAAAAAAATCCTCATTTAACAACATTTTGCTTTGAAATAGAGCCTGCAGGTCAGCAGGCACTTGGAAAATAATGAATCCATGGCTTACTGAATCACTTCCTACTAAAATATTTACCTTGTGTTTCAAGATAGGCAAAGTAAGACAGAGAGGAAGAACTGACTCTCTTCAAAGGATGCTCAGAGCCAGAAAGATGTCTCGTCTCTACTCCTGTACTTTAACCTTCCGTCTGTATAACCTGTGGATAACTTCAAGCTTCAAACCCACTCTGTGGTAATTGAGAAGAGGTTAGGAAACTCTCCACTGTCAGTCCACGAGACTTCAGTGACAAGCCCTAATATCAGTGTTTTGGAAGGGAAAAAAAAAATCAAGGGACTTTCACTATTAACATTTTCCAATTAAAGCTGAATAATTGCTGTATAGCAAATTGGCTGTTAATTGCATCATGCTAGGCAGGAAAAAGCTAAGGCTTTCCTGGTAATGTATGCCATGAGCAGCACTGTCAGAAAGGAAGAGACATAATGGCAGCAATACCAAACCTGCTCTTAATCAAAGGCAAAATCAAACATTTTCCTATCGCAGACACCCAGAGCTGAAAAGCAAAGCTCTTAAAACACAAAGCTCTGTCTTTCAGAGGTGTCAGGTGGCCTAACTACCACCCACAAACTTTTTTTTTTTAATTTCCAATTTTAATCAAGGCAATTTTCTACCTCTGGGACAAACAAGTGGGGGCCCTTCCTCAGAGAAGCCCCCGGTGCACTGGATACTGCTCACAGCCCAGCTGCATGAAGGGATGAGATCAACTGTGACAAATGAAGGGCCAGGGCACTTGAAAGGGAGGGGAAGCTCTCCCACCTGCAGGAAGGGAAGCTCTGAGCTCCAGCTGGCCCCCAACAATCCCCAGGTTGTGGCCAGGGCCCTGCACAGAGGCTTCTTTCACTCCCCGAGCCGCAAGCGCTCTGAGGTGGCTTTGAAGTGTTGGGTTCCATGGGTAAGGAATACACAACATCCCTAAAAAACCCAAGCTTTGAAGTGTTGGGTTCCATGGGTCAGGAATACACAACATCCCTCAAAACCCACTGCTCTGATGCGGGCTGGGCAGAAACCCAGCCTGGCAGCAGCCACGCTTGAGGAGGCAACTGCTCTGCTCTTAATTGGAACAGAAACTTCATTAAGGCCCAACAAGGGATAAAAGCACTGAGTGTGTTTCTTGCACACTCTTCCTCCAGACCTCACAAAACAAAGCACTGCACTCCTGGCTGCACACTGAACAAGAATGTAACATTAAACATTAAACAAGGATGGGACTCTTAGAAGCATCTGCTGGAACTTGTGAAATGTGGATGTGCAAAGAAGAAATCCTGAGATCAGGAATTGCTCCCATGGGACATGAACATTTTGTTTCTCAGCTTCGTGTTTAAACCTTTACAGCACTTAAAATAAATTTAGAATTTACATTATTAAATAAACTGAGCTTATTTACACTAAGATAAAAAGATTAAGGGAAAATAAAAGCTTGCTGATTTGGGAAGCTTATTTATTTCCCTCCTAAAGTCTTCCTTATAAAGTCCTTAAATACAGAATTCAGTGGGCTTATGAAATTTGTTAAGGCACACTACTTGAATCAAAGAGTTTATAAAATGTCACATTCTGCTCTTGCAGTATTATGTCTTTCCTCTGTGTTTACTTCAGAGTGTGTCTCTCGATTTATAATGTTCTCTGCAAACGTGATTTTATTTTCCAAGTCCACAACCTCCTGCAGGATATTGTGTGAATCCAGCTCATGTATTTAATTCCCTGCAATTACTGCAAACATTTCAGATTAAAGCAGCCTTAAACTGCAAACATGCAAAATAAAAACCTTTAAAACTTACACTCTTCTAAATACAAATGAGATTACAGGACAGCCTCCCTGATGAAGAATTCCCTTGTCCAGAGCTGTGATCATCTCCAATATTATACCTTAAATTAAAATGTTTTTATGTAATGATCCAAAACATTGGTTCTAATACAAAACCAGAGACGAGAATGCATTTTGCAGACTTTAAGGGCTGTGTCTGTCAAATGTCTGAGCTACACAGATCCATGGTGGGTATCCAGCTGCCTTCCTGGAGAAGCCCTGACTTTGGGAAGTGTTTCTTGGACAGGAGCTTGAAGAGCTGATGAAGACAACATTCACTCTCCTCACTATTCTGTCAGGTTAAAGCCTAACCTCCAGGAATAAAAGTAAAGTGCTCTGGCTTGAGGGATTTTCCCTCTTTTTTTCTCCTGAGTGGGGATAACAGAGAAGGTGTGACAACAGGCAGAAAAAGCACTGATTTACTGAACATTGCCAGATAATCAAACCAGATTAATCAACATCAGTAACCAGGAACAAATCACCTTTTCCCCCTGTTATAAAGAACATGCTACTTGCATTTTTACCTCAGTGTAAATCCAAAGTCTGTATTTAAACACCCATGAGTAAATGCTGGGAAAACCCAGAGCTTTATAGTTCAGTCAAGAAGTTAATTTAGTCCCATGAACAATTTACTGACAGACATTTGGCACTCCAGGCTGTGAGCAACATTAATATCAGCATCAGGTTGCCAATGCCAAATTACCTGAGGATGCAAAGTCATGTGTCTTGGAATCAAGAGCAGGATGTAATTGCTGAATGCAACAATTCTTTGTGTTTTAATCAGGGGTAGAGCAGAAAGAAGATCTTCAACAAGAAAAGCAGATGGAGAATTGCAAAAAGGATTTAAGCAGCAGCACTGGATAAACAGAGGAGCAGCTGAAACTCAGTCAAGCTGTGCAGAATTCCCAAAGTCCTCCCTAAACCAACATCATGGCAGAGTTCAAACCTCAGAGGGCTCTTGGTGCCACCAGAGACACAAAGTGAAGAGCTGCTTTCACACCTTTCATTCTTTGATGTCACCTCCATGCTGGACACCAGGCCCAGATGGCACCAGCTCACCTCCAGTTTGGTGTCACCGAGCTGCCACCATGGCCTGGGTGGGCAGGAGAGAGGCACAGCCCCACAGCATGATGTAGGCTGGAAAAGCCCTCTGAGAGAGGCACAGCCCCACAGCATGTTTAGGGTGGAAAAGCCCTCTGAGAGAGGCACAGCCCCACAGCATGTTTAGGGTGGAAAAGCCCTCTGAGACCCTTGGGTCCAGCCCCTGACCCAGCACAGGTTCCTAAGTGCCACAGAGTTTTCAACATTTCCAGGGATGGTGGCCCCAAGGCTCCCACTGAGCTGAGATTCCCCATGGCTGCAGAACAGGAGGGGTGAGCACTGGGTGCTGCTGCTTCCAGAGGATAACACATTCCCAAAAACCCCAGGCAGGCAGCACCAGCTGGGTTAATGCTCCAAACTCCTTTCCAGAGCATTTATTTATCAGCACTGCCCTCCAGGCATTGCCTTACTTTGGGGAACCACAGGTTGCAAAACCCCATCGTCCCCTGGCTGAATTAAAACCAGTTTGAAACCTCAAGTCCTGCAGGATCAGCAATACAAAAAATTACCAGTTTCCTCTGCTACACAGAGTTTTTTCATATTTCTGGCTGACTGGGCTATTTCAGGTGAGAGCTTGTCAAGAATGCCAGGTAAATTTAAATACTGGAAGTTTCTCAGCACACAACCTCATGCTGAAAGGGGATGGCTTTGCAGAGATTGTTAGAAAATAGTGCTTTATAAGCCAAGTTTCCTCAAGGTATGCTGAGACAACAAAGGAAATAATAAGGTGCTACTAGCAGAGTTTGCCCTGCTCAACTGCAATAGTTTCCCTCTGGAAATATTTTGCCAAAAGCAATTTGTGGATCACAAAAAGGTATGAAAAGGAGAAGAATGTTCCCTTTCCTGTCTTGTGTAAAATAATGTAAACTATGTGTACATATTATGCATGGTGAATTTTATTATATTAAGTAGTAAGAACTACAGAAAATCCCAGAGTAGCTCTAAAGCAGCTAGAAAAAAAAAAAAAGGAGAAAATAAATCTGTATTTGCTTTTCAGTCACAATTTCCATATTTTAAAAGGAGGAAAAAGCTCTTCTGACCCAAACCATCTGCATACACCGACCAAAACCAATTCCAAAATTCTACAAATCTATTTGAAATTGTATAATTGATCCTGGTCAAGGGCTTGCCTATGGAATTCCAAGAGCTCTAAATGGTATTTTCTGATGTCAGGTTGAACCATTTCCTCTCCCAAGGCAGAGCAGAAGGCTCCATCATTTAATCATTGCCAGCACTTAGGATCAGACAAGGAAGGCAAGTTGCAAGGTCTGCATTAATATCAACACTCCAGCAACCTCTCACACCCCATGGCACAGTGAGAACTCAATTTTACATTAATAAACCCTAAGACCAAACTGTGAGGAACTCAGAAGACACCAGGTATTACAACTGCCATAAATTACAGCCCAGCTCAAATGGCCCGTACAAGCAATTGTACAGTGATAAAGCCTAAGTGGATGATATTTAAACAGATATTTGATTTACTGCAGAATTTTACATCATGCTGGAATTCAAATGACAATTTACAAGTGCAGGGAGCAGAAATCCCTGTCCCATGCAGAGTGCTGTTTGCAGGGCTCTGTCAGGAGAGCTGGATGCTGAATCCTTGCCTCTGATGGTCTCAGGGCACGGAAGCCAAATGATAAAGCAGGATACTGAAAAAGAGAATGAACCAAGCTGCTGCTTCATCCCCAGGTGGGAAATGACATCCTTGGTCTTCTCAGAGTGATGGCTCATAAATCTCACTTCTGCAAGGCACCACAAAACCTCTGCTGGCAAATGGAGGGTCTGTCTGTCTGTCTGGTTCCTCAGAGATGCACAAACTGTGAAGACTGGAGAGCAGACAGACCCAGCTCTTCAGGGACATCAGCACCACTAAAATCAAGGAATTAGAAAAGCCTTCCAAGACCACAGAGTCCAACCTGTCACTGTCCCCAGCCCAGAGCTCTGAGTGCCACATCCAGGAGATCCTTGGACACCTCCAGGGATGGGGATCCAAATCTCCCTGGGCAGTTCCAATCCCTGAGCACCCTTTCCATGGGGAAATTCCTGCTGATGTCCAACCTGAGCCTCCCTTGGTTCAGCCTGAAGCTGCTCCCTCTCCTCCTGTCCCTGTTCCCTGGGCAGTTCCCTCCTGGCAGGAAGATTTCCTCACTGGCACAGGGTGCCCAGGGAAAGGGTGGAACACTTCCATCATCCTGGAAGTGTTCAAAGAATGTTTGAATTTGGCACTTAGGGACAGGGATTAGTGGTGGGCTTGGCAGTGCTGGGTTAAGGGTTGGACTTGATGATATTTGAGGGTTTTTCCAAGTAAAAATCACTATTTTCCAAGTTGTGATTTTATGCAAATAACAGCTGGATTTACAGAGGAGGAATTGTGGGATGAACAATCCAGAGCAGAACTTTAACACCCAAATGGGTCAAAAATATCTCCCCTGAGACAAGAAACCCTCCTGTGCCCCAGCAATGAGCAACTGCAGATAATTCTGGGTGATAAAAGAAAAAAAAAAAAAAAAACAACAAAACATCAAGGAGGAGATTTATCAGAGGAAAAAACATCGCAGGATTCCAGTGGGATCCAGGAAAACCTCTGTGCCAATAGCTGGAGCAGCAGTAATTGTTCCAAATCTATCAATAAAGCTGAGCTGCTCCTTCATTGACTGCAAACACCAATTTCTTTCATGGGGGATTATAAGTTGATGTTCATGGTCTCCCTACCACCATTAGGGTGATAAACAGTTGAAACTACATCAGGATCTGACACACAGATCAATTCTGGCTCCATAAAGAATCTACACAAGAGGTTCCTGGACAGGGATTTACTGCCCCCAGTTTTTATTCTCTCTTGCTGCTAAAATTACTTCTGTCAAGCACTTACAAGAGCACGGAGGAGAAGGGGGAAGGAAAAAAAAATAAAAAAAGAGGAAAAAAGGCAAAAAGAATTAATTTTTCATGTGCTGCTGGAACAGCCTTTTGAAATTTGGGGAGTTTTTAAGGCAAATATGTTCCTGCATTGGAAATGATGCTGAACAGCAGGTGGGAGTGAGCTAAATAGTGAGCCAGCAGCACGAGCTGCTCACTATCCAGCACGCAGCAATTTGAAACACCAAACTAAGCTGTCGAGATTTTCTCCCAGGGCAGGCACAGGCTTCATGTTACCAGCACCAAATTATATTAGACATTTAATTTTAAACCTCAGGTACTTAAATGTAAAACCTTACAACAGTAATAGTCATAAAGCAGTGGGGCATTCCATTTCAGAGAATGGATTTTTCTATTTTTCCCCTTTAATTTAACCAGCACCTCCTGTTTTGTGGCTCTGCCCACTACAAAGTAATTTATCTAATTAGGAGATGTTCACAGCTGCTTGAAAGACAGAAGCCCCAGGAAACCAAAGGTCTGGTTTGGAAGACTTTGAAAAGTTCTCGGGAGCCACACAAAGTATTAATTTAATGTGAAAAAAAGGTGCAGAGAAAAATTGAATCCCAATATGTTATTTTGTCTACAATAAAACCACGTGACAATAAGCAGGCATATTCTCCAGTACATTGGCATTTGAATTCCAAAAGATGCTTAGCTTCTTGCCATACCTGCTGCTTTCACAGTATTAGCTTTTTATGACTAAAATTCAAAAATCTTTTAATGGAGAAAAAAACCCCAGAAATTAAAAAGGGTTTTTCATGCGTCAACTTGCCAACATAAAGGCCACATCTCTGAGCTTACCCAAAGATGATACACTCAGAGCAATCAATTATTCTTGAGGTTTTGTAGGAGTTTTAGTGCAATGCTTCTGAGTCTGCTGCCTAAAACTCGTTTTTAATCCAGTTTTCCCTCCATATTTATAAAAAAACAACCCCTCAAAAAATACTTTAAATATTAGAACCTCTGCAAGAAATTATTTGAGGTAGGCTTCTTCACAAGCACCCAGCAGTCACCTGCAATTTCAAAATAAGTATTTCATAGGTAATTCTGGCTGTCATCTCTTCTGAGCCAGAAGTAATCCCACACGATTGTCAAGTCAGAAAGAAGGTACTGCACATATGGAAGAGTGCAGGGCTGGGGTAGGAGAACAGGTTCCCTTCACCAGGAATTGCAAACCAGCTCAGGATCAGCAGCAGGAGCAAAAGGCAAGTCCAGCAACCCCAGCATCCTGAAGTCAAGGGGATGGGAAAGGCAGGAATTCAGGGGATATTTCTCATTTTTAAGATTCTATTTCCACTCCAGGGTAGGAGTTCACTGAATTTTGGAGGTTTTTCTCCCCTGCAGCCTCACTTGGGACATGTGGCACAGGGATGGCACCTGCTCACCTGCGTGCAGGTGTGTCAGGGTGCACAGCACTGCAGCCTACAGCCCCTGCTTTCCCCCTACAGCCAGCACCCAACATTCCTCATCTTGCCTTAGAAAAGCCACAGGATAAAAGGCACAAAAAGCCCAAACTTTGGTCTAACCTTCCAGAAGGGAGGTGGAGCTGGGGTGGATTAAAATGAGCAAGCAGCTCAGGAAAAGGAGGCAGAAAATGTATGATTTAAAGATGGAAACCAGCTCAGCATCCATGCAGGACAATGCTGCCTCCCCTAAAAGCTTCACCAGGAGTGGGTGAGCTGAGGGGACACAGAGCAGAACAGGGCTGGAGCATTTGTTTCCCTGTGCTGCTTCACAACACCCCTGCCTTCCTGCAAGGCTCGCTCAGAAAACTCTGAGGCAACATCTGGAGCATTTTAATGCAAATTCTCCTGAAGGTGCTGCCCCCATGTTTGCAGCTCCAGGAAAAGGTCTGTGCTGTGCTAAGTGTGAATTTGATAGTTAATGTCACTCTGAAACACGGTGGTCATGGTTTTAAACCCTCTGCTCTCCTAAGGTGGCACTAAAAACCTGCCCAGAGATGCTCTCAGGGCTATACTCAGGTTCAGACCTTTCACAGACACAGAGATATATGTGGGACATGTGAAATAGCTCCCATATTCCCCTAACTGCTCCCATTTTAGGGGCAGCCATCAGAAACTGTATTCCTCCCCTTTCTCCTGACCTGTTCACCCTGGTCTGGTAGCAAACATCACATCTACCCTTTAAAAACAATTATTGCTACAACCTAATAATTCCAAAACACCACCAGGAATAGTGCCTGCTCCTTTTAATGCTGTTCAATGCTCCACAGAGGAAACACTAGGAGTGTGGAGCAGGAGCACAGCAGAGAAAGGACACACTGAGGAGAGGATCTGGAGGGTCATTTACTGCTAATATCCATCACACAGGGCAAGGAATCTGAGTTTCAAGCAAACAACACACATTAATTATGTGGCTGCTCCATCCCTGGCAGTGTCCAGGGCCAGGCTGGATGGGGCTTGGAGCAGCCTGGGATGGTGGAAGGTGTCCCTGCCCATGGCAGGAGAAGATGGGCTTGAAGGTCCCTTCCAACCCAGAGCATTCTGGGATCCTATGATTATGTACCTGAAATTAAAATTAAGCAGTATTGCAACTATATTATTGCACCTTAATGTTGAAAAAAGTACAGCAGAATTCTCTCAGGCTGCTCCAAGTCCCATCCAGCCTGGCCTTGGACACTCCCAGGGCAGCCACAGCTTCTCTGGGCAACCTCTGCAGGGCCTCACCATCCTCTCAGGGAAGGATTTCTGCCTAATATCCAAGCTAAACCTCCTCTCTTTCGGTTCAAAGCCATTCCCCCTTGCCCTGTCACACTAAAAAGTCAGTGTTTAAAGTTAATCCTTTTCCTTTTTTCTAATTCCAGTTTTTCCCTCTGCAAGTTTCCAATTTTTCCCTTAGCACCCAACGCCACAACAGGGCGGGCACCATTTCACTTCCCTTTTTTTTTCCCCTTTTGAAAACAAACAAGAGCACCAAAGCACCGCCACAAAGCTGCAGGTTCCTTACCACTGCTAGTGCCACCATCCTCTCAGGAGAGGATTTCTCCCTAATATCCAAGCTAAACCTCCTCTCTTTCACTTTAAAGACACTCCTCCTTTCCCTGTCACACAAAAAGGTCAATGTTTAAGTTAATCCATTCCCTTTTTTCTAATTCAAATTTTTCTCTCTGCAAGTTCAGCACCCAACACCACAATGGGGTAGGTGCCATTTCATTTCCTTTTTTTTTCCCTTTTGGAAAAAACCAAGAGCACCAAAGTCCCCCTTCATCCCCCCAAAGCTCCAGGTTCCTTACCACTGCTAGTGCCACCATCCTCTCAGGGAAGGATTGCTCCCTAATATCCAAGCTAAACCTCCTCTCTTTCACTTTAAAGCCATTCCCCCTTGCTCTGTCACACAAAAAAAGTCAAAGTTAATCCATTCCCCTTCTTTCTAATTCCAATTGTTCCCTCTGCCAGTTCAGCACCCAACACCACAACGCGCTGGGCACCATTTCATTCCCTTTTTTTTCCCTTCTGACCAAAACCAAGAGCACCAGAATCCCCCTTCACCCCGAGGCATGTGGGATCCCTAAAGCTGCAGGTTCCTTACCACTGTTAGTGCCACCATCCTCTCAGGGAAGGATTGCTCCCTAATATCCAAGCTAAACCTCCTCTCTTTCACTTTAAAGCCATTCCCCCTTGCCCTGTCACACAAAAAAAAGTCAAAGTTAATCCATTCCCATTCTTTCTAATTCCAATTGTTCCCTCTGCAAGTTCAGCACCCAACACCACAATGGTGTGGGCACCATTTTGTTTCCTTTTTTTTCCCTTTTGAAAAAAACCAAGAGCACCAGAGTCCCCCTTCACCCCAAGGCACGTGAACCCCACAAAGCTGCAGGTTCCTTACCACTGCTAACACCACCATCCTCTCAGGGAAGGATTTCTCCCTAATATCGAAGCTAAACCTCCTCTCTTTCTGTTTAAATCCATTCCCCCTTGCTCAGTCACATAAAAAATTCAAAGTTAATCCATTCCCTTTTTCTAATTCCAATTTTCCCCTCAGACTCTGCCAGTTCAGCACCCAACAACACAACACGGGGGGCGCCATTTTGTTTCCCTTTTTTTTCCCTTTTGGAAAAAACCAAGAGCACCAGAGTCCCCCTTCACCCCAAGGCACGTGAACCCCCAGAGCTGCAGGTTTCTTACCACTGCTAATGCCAGAGTTGGCAATGACTGTGGCCTCACTCCACTGATCTGCACTGGAGACCGAGTAGGAGCGCTGGTGCAAACCGTCCGGGCGGCTGTTGAAGGACACCAGACTGATCCCACTGGCCATCTGAGACACAGATGTGCTAGTAGTCACGTTCCCTAGGCACAAAGGGAAAACAAATCGTGTCAATAGAGAGCACAGGAGGGATTTTGTGTCAGGATGGATGGGGGGTGCTTAATGAGCAGAAAGAAGGGGTAACTTCACCCACACAATAACCCTCCCTGAAGCGCCGGAGCTGACGGTCCTGAGACCAGCTCCAACCCAGCTAAGAAGATCAAAAAAGCCAAGTTTTTCATGGTATCACCTCATTCTGTTCATTCACCTTCTGGGAAACATGGCCTTCCACCACTCTGCTACCAGGCACACTCTCTGGAGCTTCTCTGCTTGTTAGACTGGGCACAGAAAATCAATTTTATTGTATTTGCTGGGAATGCCCCAATGAAGGCAGGAATGATGAATCTGACTCCATATTCTCAGAAGGCTCATTTATTACTTTATAATACTATATCATATTAAAGAATGCTATACTGTACTAAAGAATACAGAAAGGATACAGAATGCTAAAAGATAATAATGAAAGCATGTGACTCTCTCCAGAGTCTGACACAGCTTGGCCCTGATTGGCCAAAGAGCCAAAACAACTCACAGCAGAACCCAATGGAACAATCACCTGTGGGTGAACAATCCCCAAACACATTCCACATGAGCACACACAGGAGAAGCAAATGAGATAAGAATTGTTTTCCTTTTCTCTGAGGCTCCTCAGATTCCCAGGAGAAAAATCCTGGGCAAAGGGATTTTTTCGGAGAATGTGAATGCTGCATCAGTTTATTCCTAAAAGCCACTGTTTATACAACTGAGCCAACTCCAAGAATTTAAAACAATCCAGCTCTAAATAATACCTGACACAGGCATGGCCCCCAAGAACACACTGATGGGGAGCAAAGGACTGCCAGCAGTGAGAGACCAAGAGGGAAAAAAAAAATTCTTGGACATTTAATCTTAAAACAACATTGTGACACAAAGCAGAACTCTGGACTGACTGCAAGTATCATTCCTGGGGATGGTCCCTGGAATGTGACACAAAAGGGGACACACAAAGAACAGCCTTTACCCAGCAAACACTTCTGTATTTTCACAATCACTGAGGCCTAGGACATTAAAATGCTGGGAGCTGTGTTCAAGGGGGAGTGACAGGGACGGGTTTCTCACCATAAAACAGGACAAGTGGGATCTGCTTGAATACATTTTAGAGCAGAAACAATTAAAACATTTCCAGAAACTCAGGTTTCTGATAGTCTTACTCACAACTTGCTATGGGCCAAAACCTGCACCACGGTTTGGGTTCTGAGCACATTTTACTCCATCCCTAGCCACAGGCCTTGCACATCATAAAGCCACAAAGAATTTACAGTTTCATTCCTTGTGACAGGCTCTCTAAAGGTGCCCCACAGGTCCTCTCTGGATTGAAGAACACTCTTAAAAACCACATGCAAAGGGAAGGGAACAGACGCAGTGTTATAACGCACCCTCACACTTTGCATTTCCATTGCACCTTCTACTGATGAGTTCAGAAAAATTAATGAATTAATTTTCAATGCTCCTGTGAGGTTGTTAATTATCTGCTATCATTTCCCCCATTTTTCAGAGGTTAAATGACCCAGGGCCACAAAGGAAGATTGTGGCAGACTTGAAAATAAAACCCAGATCTCCTGACTCCCAGTTCTATCATTATGTCTTTTCCCAGAGCAGCCTTTGGGAAGACAGCAGAGCTTAGTGAACTACTTTGTGTTTATTAGAGTTGGCATAATTGTCCCTTTCTCTCCTCCCCTTTCCCAAGACAAAATCTCCTCTTTAGTCCTTAGCACAGATCCATCACAGTATCTGTGTCTTCAATGTACTTATTCAGCCCTCCAGAACTTCTGCCTGGCAATCCCTGCTTTGAAATGAAATATAGACAGGAAAACTCATTTGTTTCATTATGCAAAGTCTAAGGTGGGTTTTGGAACCTTGTTGGGACCTCCCAAGGCATGAGACTACGGAACAGAGGACTAAACTGCAATTCAGTATTTTAAAACCACAACAGGAAATGAAAACATGAGCTGACCAAAGTTGCATTTTGGCTGCCTTAAAAGAAATCTCTCCTTCCAAATCAGCTTCTGTGATGCTCGCTGTGAAATCCCCTTTTCCTCTGCATTTCACAATCCAGAAAAATGATGAATATTAATAAATTGTTTTGATGATCCACCAAATTAAAGGGAATGGCTGATGTGAGTGAGTGACAAGAGTTTGAGAGTGGGTTCTACCAGCTCAAGATTTAGGCCAGCACAGACACAACACAAGCAGTGATATTTTTGTGCTGACATCTCCTACCTAGCCCACAAGCTTCTGAACACAAGGGTCCCATCACCTTGTGACCATGATGCAAAACCAACACCTTGAGAAGAGACCACCAAGGTTTCTGTGCCATCATGTCAGCACCAAAAGCTCTCCTCTCCCCTCAATGCCACCTGAGGCAGCTCCAGCCCCACACTGAGACATGAACCTGTTCAGAAGTGACTTGTTCTGGGAAACAAAGCAGAATTTTTCTTCCACTGCACCTCTCTCAAAGGTTGCTAGCACAAAACAAGTGTATTTGTGTGACACTTGAGTGAACTCTGATGAACCCAGCCCAGCTCCCCCTTTCCTACTGCCACAGCCTGGTATCCTTTATCCTGCAACTTTTATGATAATATTTATTCAGGATTAAATCCCACTTTGCCCAGGTGCTGCAAGGTGTGTATTTTCGTGGCATATCAGATCACCAAGCCAGCATCCCTGAGTAGACATCAGAAGTGCCAGGCTACAGAAAATAGTGTGCCTTTCCTTTCCTGTTCCCCTCCTTGATATGCTCAGCTCTAGCACAAATTTGTTACTTAGAAGCTCATTTAAAAATCATTTTTTCCCAATCCAGCTCTGATTTTCCCACTTCTCAGTCCCTCTGCATGAACCCCACACCAGGCACTAAAGCTGCCACCCCAAAACAAGGACTGCTGCTCTGGCCAGAGCTTCTCCAACAGAGTCCCACAGCTCTTCCCGTCTACCATGGGCAAACCCCAAACCAGACCTGGCAAAACTCCTTTAATTTTCCTCCGGGACAAATCCTTGACAGAATTAAGACCAGTTCAGCCTTTCAGCAGACAAGCAGGAGACAGTGAAGAAGAGGAGGCCAGCAGCATCAGTGGAAATGCTGCAGATGTCCCTGCCCAGGGCAGGGTGTTGGATCAGATGAGGTTTAAGGGTCCTTCCAGCCCAGACCATTCTGTGGTTCCCTGATCCATGACCAGCAAAGCCTGTGTGTTGAGTCAGCCTTTACATCCTGCACCCCTTGTCCCCCCAGCCAAGGACAGACTCCCATCTCCACACCGACTCCAGGCTCCTGCTCTGCTACCTGGCCCAGGCTGGAGCTGTGAAAGAGTTGCCTCTTCAAATGCATCCTGCATGCATCAGCTGGTTGCTTAAGTTGATTAGCAGGGGGCAGTTAAATTACTATGCTAATCCATGTATTCTCAGCACTGCTTCCTTGATATGGATATGTGTATATGCTTACTGGGAAGCCTTGATTAGTTCAAGCTTCAATGTGTCAAAGGCTCCAGATTCTTTCCAAAGAATAATTTTAGCTGTACTCACATCCCTAAAGTGTGGGAGCTGATTTGAAAAGGTACTTACCTCTACCATATGCTATTTTTCTTTAAACAATTTGCATTTCAAAGGGAATATGGCATTTATATTTGAATGAATATCAGTATGTTGCCAGAACTTGTCTCAAATGAGCAAAAAAAAAGATGCTGGTCTCCTATTGAACAAAAATGTTTTCATCTACCAAAGGAGCATCAAAGAAAGAGTTCCTCTTTCTAGCTCTAGACAGCTTTATTAAAACTATCTTTTCTGATGTTATAAAACACCCCGTTACGGCCGCGCTTACAAAACGTTCAAACAATTAAGCCCCACAAAACCCATCCAAATTAAGATTCAAGGTAATTTCCAGGTTTGGCCACTGCTCAGCAGAGCAGCCCCTAAGAAAAGCGAGCGTGCTCACACGAAATCCCATTTAAATGCCCATTTATTCAGTGTAAAACGCTGCAAAGAGCACGAGGAATGAAGGCAAGGAGAGTGGAGAAGCTGAGGGAAACACACACGGGGGCACAAGGAGAACAAGAGCAGAAATGCAAGACTTAGAAATGAAATTAAAATAACCAGGATCCACCCAATCAGGGGGCTTGACAAGATGTGAACAGTGTGAGTCTAACAGGTAAAAGCCAAAAGGTCTATTGTAAAAATGGGATTAAAATATGCAATTAAGGTTAATATAAATGCTGGGTTACATATGTGGAGTGACTTGTCCAACAAAAAATAAAGCACTCGTGGTTTTGGTCTTGTTTGCTCCTGTAATGGAACAGTATGAGGGACAGCATGTCTGCAATCCCACATTTGATGGTTTTTAAGTTAATAATCCTGTGAATCATCACAGGTTAGTGGAACACACACATCAGTTGAAGCCTTCACCAACTACACCACCCACTAATCCCAAATGCAGAAGGAATACAATTCACAAGCAGACCCTGAGAAGTGAGACACAAGTGACACAAACGATGCTGGGCACAAATGATTTCCATTCCCTGCTGCAGACACATTTCCTCCAAACAAATCAGCTACCAGAAGTTACATTCACAAGTGCAACCAATACACTCCTGGATTGATGAGATGAGCAGCCAGAGCAGGAGTTGTGAAGCAGAACTGTATTTTTCCATGAGGCAGCAGCGTGTGAGACTCGCAGGGGGCTGCACAGAAAGACTGAATCACATAAACTGCAGCCCTACTGCTCTGCTTTCACCATGTTTCATTTGTCCCAAGCTCCTCGAGCTCATGACGAGTTTCTCTTCCAGAAAAAAAAGAGAAAGAGAAGGAAATAAACCTCTTAAGGCCAGAGGGCTGCGCTCACCAGCTGTTAGAACTAATGAAAAATACATTAGAGTTGTGGGTCAGGAAATCCTGACTCTTGATATCAGAGGGTTAATTGTTTCAAATCATGTCGGGTCAATTTGTGTTGTAGGAATTCTGCCTATTCTTGAAATGCCCTCTAATTCAGCACCAGGCACTGTCAAGTAGGTTAGATTGGCTGTGGATGCCCCTTCCAAACCCACACTGCTCCCTGGAGTCTCTTCAGGGTGGAAAGGGAGAAGCCCCACTGCTGGCTGCAGAAAGATGGGAAGCATTCCCTTCCCACCCTCAGCTCTGCAGCACGCCCAGAATGAACTCCCAGAGGTAAAGCAGAAACCTTTCCAGTGGGCAAACCTTTCCTGGGAAGTGTCTGACCATCCCAGCTGTGCTTCCTGCCTCTCCCTCACCTACCAGGAATATTTGGGGATGCTCTCCTGGGTTCCATTAGTTTGCTGCCTCAGCACCCACCTTTTCCAGGTGCATCCTGTGCCCACTCTGGAGATTGTGTGCTGCACTGAAATCTGAGCAAACACCTCCTTGCCTCTCCCACTGAGGAGAGCCCCATGCTGGGAAGGGAGGCCCAGGTGTCCCAGAATACAGCCCAGGTGTCTGGCTGTGTTCTCAGGAGACTGTGGGACCTGAAGAGCTCTAAATTTCAGAGCCAGGTTCTTCAGGGGAATTCCCTCAAGTACTGCCATGGATTCTGTTCCATCCCGACGGAAGTGTGCAAGCAGCACAAGGTCCCTGCCCTGCTTCATTAGGCACCTGAAATTACCTGAGGCTCCTCACACATGAAATAAGAAGGAGTGAGGGGCAGAGTTGGACAAAGATGATCCTTCAGGTCCCTTCCAACCCAAACCACTGTGACTCTGTGACAAATCTTTCCAAACCATGCTGGTTCCAGCACTGCAACTCTCCCCCAACACGCTGACGATCACTTTCAGCACTGCAGCAGCAAACTTGCTCGTGAGTTTAACTTAGTTTTAAGACTTCTTTCTTCCAGAAGCATTTATTTACTCAACAAAATTCCTAAGGACAAGCAGCTATTCCTAGAGGAAGCCCTTCCATGTCCATCCCTGCCGGACTGGGCTCGATCAGCAGCACACAGACCGAGTGGGGTCAGTACTAATGAACAAACAAGGCAGTGCCAAGAAATATCCTGGCAGTGAAGGACGTGGTGCTGGGAGTATAACGAGGAAAGCTATTATTCTCAGAGCATGCCAAAGCAACACAGCAAGTGTGGAGGAAAATGAAGTCATCAGAGGAGACATCTCTTCTAAAAGAAAGTTAAACCCAAGATCTTCACCGCGGGCTTCTGCTTGAGATCCCCCACTCTTTATTCTGCTGGGATCAAAGCCTGCTTTCCTTCCCTGGCAGGCAGATTATTATTATTTTTCTGTAGTTTTAACAAATAACAGTAATAAATAAGATATGCTTGACATCCTGGTTGAGGCTACCTGCTTGTTCAGGGACGGCAGCTTTAAGACCCAGAAGTGAGTGCTTTGCTGGCAAAACCTGCTTTTTGTTGCTCTTATTTGGCTGTGAATCCTGACAGGAACCATGGATTTAACTTTGTGAAAAATAACAGCAGAGATCCAAACCATTCTGAGGCAGGTACAGCAGAGCATGTGCAGGCCCTGAGGCAAAGGATGTAAAATGCTCCCCAGTCCCTTCGACTGTCTGTGGAAATGATCAATAATGGGACTGGAGAGGGGGTGGCAGGTCCTACCTGTGGGCTGGATCTAACTTTGGGAGCTTCCCACGGGCTCCAGCCCTCCCCAAGCCCTGCCAGAGCCTCCTGGGCTGAGCTGGGGAGGGACCACTGCTGGCATTCACCGCCTCTCCGGGAAACAGAACAAAGAAACTTTATTTTCGCAAAAGAGACAATAGATACCAACGCGAGATGACTTTTTCCCTTTTTTTTTCTTTTTTTTTTTTCTCCCCCCTCTTTTTAATAGCTCTTGCCACTGTAACAGCAGCTAAGTGAATGCATGTCTGCAGTGTGAGCAGTTTTGATAAACAGCCTCTGCGGGCCACACAACGGGGATAATGTATCCTTAAGTACTGCCAATGAGCTGCCATTCTGCACAGCCAATTACTTCTGTGCGTCTGTCACTCAAAGGAAAAATGACTGAGCCCATTAGATCAAACCTTTGTCACTGTTCCTAATGCACTCTTAGGCCTCATTAATCTGAGGGAGCAGCAACACAGCCGCCGGTGCCTCATTGCCTCCCCCACAACAGGCCCACGTGAATCTTCTCATCTCTCCCCCAAGTGCACCACGTTAATCAAGCTCTCCTTATTACCCCGGTCCCTGTCACGCCGGAGAGCGCTCTCTCTCTTAAATGCTCTCATTATGGTCCATCTTTAGAGCCGGCTGAGTGGAAAAAAAAAAAAATTAAAAAAAAAAAAAATAGAGGGAAAAAAAAAGAAAAAAACAAACCCGAGCCAGAGAGAAAGAGAAGAGGAAAAAGCAAGTCCGATCACATTAATATTCATGACAATAATTAGTATTCTAGGTCACTGAATATTCATGCTATTAGTTGGGTTTTTTATGGGTTTGCTGGATGTCCTGATTGCTGGAGTGTGGAGGAAAACAGCATGGTTGGGACTTTAGATGTCAATGGCAGTTCAATACTCCAAACACATTTGTGAATTTATTTTTTTTTCCTCCCCCGTTTGGTAAATCAGCTTCAACCCTCCCGATGGCTTTAATACCTTAAAATCACTGGGGGAAAAGCACAGACATCCACCTTTTTTTACTCATCACTTGCCAAGGTCTGAACACCCAACCAGCTCGTGCTGCTCCCTGTGACCCTCAGGACACCGGGATGGCATCGGGTGCACAGGGCAGATTTGGGATTTTGTACGGTCACAGAGCCATGAAAATCATCCAGAGGGAAACAGGCACTGCCTGCAGGCTCCAGTCACCTGCCTGAAGCTCTGTGACACATCCCCACCCTTCATCCACCGCAGCAGCATCAGGGGTTTGCCCACTCCAGAAAGGATCCTCACACAGCTCATTTTTCCCTTTTTTTCTCCCTAAAGAGAAAAATCTCAGCAAACTCGTCTTTCTCAATATTTAACTAATACAGTTATTTTAACAAATATTTATTTCATTATTGTGCCCTGCTCCTTTTCTCTCATTATCGAGGGATATAGCATACTAACTAAATGAAAGTTTGTATTTCTCTAAATCTGGAAAGGGCAAATCCCAGCCCAGAGGAAGCAGAGAAAATGACCTTGAGGGATCCCCCTCTAGTGGGATGAAAGGGAAATCTCGGATGCACTTGAAATTGGGCTTTTTTTCCTCAGAAACGAGCAAACTGCCAACTTCTCCTTCCCGTTGCTGCAACTGTATATCACTGAGCCAACAGCAGAGTCACCCAGATGGAAAATTGACTGGGGTGATGGATGACAAAAGTAAGTCCCAAACTTGCATTTGTGATCTGTGGCAAGTGCATAAAACTGGAGCTGGAGTGTGGAAAGTGTTCTGCACCCAACTGCAGAGTTAGTGACAGACAACTCCCAACAATCACTCCAGGCCACCTCAGCCACCTCCAAGCAGGGAATTCAGAATTTAGGGCTCAGTCCAGCATTTATTTGCAAAGGCACCCACAAGGCTTTGGGAAAACTGCCCATGCTTCTGAGCTCTTGGCTTGATAAATATTTTTACTCATCACCAGCCTGATTGTAACATCTGAATCCTCACAGTGACCCCCCCAGTTGAAAAAGATTATTACATGATCTGCAAAAAGCACCAAGGATTTGATAGATGATCACAATTAATGACAGACAGGAAGCTCACAGTGGTGAGAAGGTGGAGCTGCCATTCCTGCAGCATCTGAAATGTCACAAGCAGTTAGCAGATAACAACCTTCAGCACACTTAACGATGGCCCTGGCACTAACACATTTTTGGATACTTCACATACTGTACACTCACCATTTTAAGAAAATTTAATAGCACCAAATTTTTTTAAATGAAGTGTTAATCAGGAAACAATTTATCTCTACACCATAAGCTATTTTTAGTCGTGAACTTTCTACATCAGTGGCTCTTGCTACAGCTCAGGCTTTGGGTTGTTTGGAGAGGAGAAGAAATAAATGACTCCTGGGAGAGATTTCAGGAATAAGTTCACCTTCAGGTCAAGCAGCTCAAATCCAACCCAATTCAGGAGTGATGAAACCTGGACCCACTCCTGGCTCCCAAGCCAGGCTGAGCCAGCTCCTATGGGCAGAGAGACTGGCCAGTGGGATGGACAGGACAGGACTCTGGCCCTGCTCCCAGCTCTTAGAGAAGGCTGGAACTGAGCAAGTCCAAGAATTACCCTTTTCTGAAGGACTTCCAACTGAGCTGCATCCACAGAATGATGCTCAGTGCCATGTAAATTCAATTTAAATTTCAGTTACTTCACCACTGTTTGTCAGCTTGGAGTGAAAATACCACAGAAGTGACATAATTTTGGATTGAAGGCAGTAAACATCCATTTTCCCCAGCTCACAGTTTCCTACCAAGTTAGCTTACAAGGGTGAGCACCTTCCCTGAAGCCACAGTTAACAACCTGTTATTTAAAGTCTATACAACATAAATAACAACCCTGCATCTCTCTGTGTTTTCTGGGAGAAGCTGCCACACAGAATCCCAGCTCTTACACAATAAACCCCAAAGAACCCAAGAAGGGACCAGTTTTCAAATCAAAGTAAACCTTTTTCCAGGCAAGGTGCTTGGCTTTGCAACAGCAGCAGCCCAACCTTCTACTCCTTTCCCTGCTTTCTGACAGCACAGAAAATATTCCTTTTTCCTGCTGCTGTTTCACTTCCAGTTTGTTCACTGTCCCGCCATGACTCTGACAATGGACTGTGACTTGATGTTAAGGGAAAATTGGTTTTTTTTGGTTTTTCCCAAGCTCTTGTGCCAGTGGAAACCCAGCAGGGAAGAGTAATCCAGACTTTTTAAAACTCATATATTTTCATAAAGGTGGGGAATTTTCTCCTTTTTTTTTTTTACATCTCTGAAATGGAAACTCTCAAGGACTGGAACTGAGTTTGTCCTTCCCAAATTCCCAGTATTGCCCTGATCAGCCTCATTCCCCCTATTCTGCTCACAGCACTGTTATGGGAAGCACCTTGGGAAAGACCCAAGGTGGGAGGAAATTCAAGGTGTCTGATGCATCACTGAGGTTCAAAAAGGCTTCAGAGAAGGAAGGGGATGAGGAGGAGGAAGAGCTTGAGCTGCTCTGCTGCCTTACAGACCATGGTGGGAGCAGAAGAGTGGTTGGATCACAATAAATCACACTCAGAGAAAACTATTTGCTTAAATATGAACTTAAAATATCAGTTACAGGCAATCAAATGGGCATTTTATCCATAGATTTCTTGGCAAAGTTGGCATGGAAATCCATCCTTAAGGGGCATCTTCCAAGCAGGGCCTAAGTGTCAAAGGAAGGCACCAACCAAGCCAAGCAGTATTTAACATTTGGGGATGAGGTAATGTGAAGCAGAGAAAACAAAGTGAATTTACAGGCCTAAAAATCAAAATAGAAAGTGCTGATTTTTCCTGTTTGGTCCAAGCCTCCTCCACATGGCAGAGCTGTGTACAAAACCCTCCCAGTGTAACCAGTAAGTGACAAGCTCAGCCCTGTGATCCATTTTAAGGCACCGCAAAGGCTCAAGACACCACTTTTCCACCAATACCAAGTGAGGGGAAGCTCTGAGGCAGCAGCACAGCCTGCAAGGGACGATTCCCAGGTGTTTTGACGTGGGGAGATATGTTTTGAGTGTGGGAGATAACTGCAGATATTCCAGGGCTCCTCCTGCCCCTCCAGAACTCAGCCCCAAGAACCTCATCAGAGTTCAGATGAAGAATGCAGGCACAGCTTGGGACAGTGCCCTTCTTTTCTTTATTTTCTTTCTTTTTAGTAATTCTTAACTGATTAATCCTTTTTATGTTTGCTTTTAAGCCAGTAACAAGCAGCAGCTGCTGCCCAGACATCAACAACAGCAAAGTCTTTCAGTACGTCTAAGCAGGAGGATGAGGAAGCCAAGAGGCAGGAGAGAAGCTCCAACTATTCCCACAGTGTTATTTGAAATTCACTACCTGAATTTCCCATAATTTGGAATTTCTGGCATAACTGACTTGTGTGATCAAACCTCAGGCTGGCCAGGACACACACACACACAGTGAGAGCTGCCTGCTGCAAACTCTCAGGGAAAGTTTCCCTCTGACCTGGCAAACCAAGTAGATGCCAAAACATGTAAATTCCACGCTATAAACCTTAAATTCTTACATATCTCTAAATATGTTTCCAGAAACTTGCTTTTCTGAAGCTATCAAGCTATTTTTGACTGTGTTCAAAAATGTGTTAAAAGCTGAAACCTATTTAAATGTCTCCCCTGCAGTTTACTGACTCAGCCCAGCACTTTGCTTCCCTAAATTAGGAAGTATAATGAAAACCTAAGCACTCTCCACACCTGGTCATCTAAATTATACAGAAAACTGGAAAAAAACAACCCCAACCATAAATCATTTTCTCCTATGAGCTCTGTCAGGTCAAATCCTGAACAAGGGTTTGATGAAATCATGGCTTCAGACACCTCAGGGCCCAGCCTGGGATCTCCAGGAGTTTCTGCTCAGTGGCACCACTTTAAAAACCCATCTCAAACAGCACCATTCAGAGTTGGAAGGGGAAAAACACTTCTCAGTTTTCTCCTAATAAAGGGAAATGTCTCAAAAGAGCAGGGAACTCCACCTTGGCTTGAAGGACTGAGGTTTGGAATTAGATGATATTTAAGGTCCCTTCCAACCCAAACCAGCCTGATCCTATGAAGCATGAGACAGATAATTATCATTATTATTATCCAAGAGAAGACACCTGAATACCCAGGAATGCCAGGGCTGCTCATCCCAGTGGGTTTTGCACAGGGACAGGAGTGTGGGATGGTTTTGCTGGCACATGCAGGAGGTGTCTGCATTACCCATAAATGCAGAAGGCACTTGGCACTTTATGGATGTCATCCCAAACATGCTGACAGAACTTCCACTAGCCCATTATGAGTTTTGTACAAGCTGTGCATTTTACAGGATAAATTGTCTCCAATGTTTTCCCTTAATGCAATTTTTTAAAATCCACTTAGCTGTATGGACAAGTACTTCAGCAAACAATAAACATCTTTGTTTAGAGCTCAGAAGGAGCTATAAACCACTTCCACCAATAAATTAAAAAGCTTTCCACCGAAGAATCTTGCTGTTAGAAGAATGCATAATACTGAACCTTCCAAAAGTGGAAAGAAGGGCTGTGGGTCTCACCAGGAAGCCATAAAAAGTTTTTTCAGATCATACAGCATTTGCTTTTCCTAAGTATTAGCTAAGAGATCATAGATTCCTCCCATATGTTAATGACTGGGAAATTATGTAGGGCTTTGGCAAGTACAGGGTAACAAATACACAAAAACAGACACTGAAGGCTACCCAGAAACTCAGAATCTCCTGTGGGGGACAGATCAGCAGTCAGGGCTCAAAAACCTCCACATCAGTGGGTTTGTAAATCCCAGAATGGTTTGGGTTGGGAGGCATCCTACAGTTCAACTAATTCCACCCCCTACCACGGGCAGGGAGACCTTCCACACCACCAGGCTGCTCTGAGCACCACCAGCCTGGCCTGGAACCTCTCCAATGATGGAGAGATATCCATCCCTGTCCCAGCTGCTCATGGTAGTTCCCTACAGACACTGGAAATGCAGATTTTCTGCCATTTTCCTGCATGCCAGGTGCTCCCTTACCTGAATTTGGCGAGATGTGTAAACTGCTCATGTCTTTGGAGAGGCCGTTGGTTTTGGGGCTGGAGATGGGGGCACAGGCTGAGGTGGCTCGGGGTGGCCTCTTGCCAGGGACCTTCACAGTGGTTCTCAGCAAGTCAATCTCTTTGCCATGGACATTCTGCATGTAATCCTGCACAGAGAGGAGAAAACCCCAAACACAGCATCAGACAGGGAGTTCTGGACAATTAACACAATTAACAAACCTGGTTTCACAAGGCTCTGGCCTTAGACTCTCTGCCCATACCCACCATATGGTTTTCCCCTTGCTTCCATGTTCCTGATAATCCCTTCCACACTTCTCACAATTAACCCCATAAGTCTGGAGCTTTCTCACAGATCCTCTAACTTCCAGCTGGGTAAGAGGTGATTCACAACACAGCCACATGTGGGAATTCACTAGCTAAAGATCCCAAACATGAGGAGAAGACCAAGTGTACCTCCTGAGCACATTCACTTGTGTCTCCTCTCTGCCAGTGTTTTATGCCCTCATCTCCCTCTCCCTCAAATTTGGCTGGAATGGGTCAGCAGGCACCAAAGTTACCAAAGAGCACCAGCAGGGAAGGTTTCAGCAATTCCAACATTGTTTCCTTACAGTATGACCCTTTCTGCACCTACACAAAACATCATCAAAGGGGAAAAAAATCATGCAAATTACATCTGATTAGAGCAAACACTGGGAGCCAGAAGTGGAAAAGGATTTTGCTAATTCTTGCTTGCAAAGCCACAAAGGGGAAATAAACAGAAAAGCAAATGGACATGGGTGTTTTTATCAGAGGGCAAATTGATCCTGGGATACACCAGCACAGCTATTTCCAGGAGAGATGGTGAATGTTAAAGGCAGCACACAAGACACCAGAGCTCTCATCTCCTGGTACACAGGGCTGTGGTTACTCACATTCCAGAAAAAAAATAATTGAAACTGGGACAACTATAGGGACATGGAAAGCAAGAAAAGAGACACCCTCTTAAAGAGGACATGCAAGAGGGGCAGCACAGGAGAGTAAAACCAGGGGTGAAAAGGGGCAAGGGCACTGCACAAAAAGATACCTGGGCTGCCGAGAGAAGCTGGGGCTGCCCCTGGATCCCTGGAAGTGTCCAAGGCCAGGTTGGATGGGGCTTAAGATAGTGGAAGGTGTCCCTGGCAGGGATGGAATGGGATGAGCTTTTGAGGTCCCTTTCAACCCAAACCACTCCAGGCCTCTGGGATTAAGGACCCCGAGAGAAAAACAGCGATTTGAGGTGGCTGGGAGAAGATCTGGGTTCCCACTTTACAAGAGATTTCCTGAATTCACCCAAAATCTGTATCACTGCTGCCACAATCCAGAGAGATGATTGCTCCCTCATCAAGATTCTTTCACATTTGGCAGTTTTTACAGCACAAATTATTTATTCTGCTCAAAACCCATCGAAAACCTGGACCAGCAATAATTTCTTCATAGTTAACAGAAATCAGTGATAAAACCCTTGAACTAAGCCATCACAGCAGCTTATTTTTCCCAAGCTGAGAATTACTAGCAGGAAAAGGTGGTGTCTGAACAATTAGAGGGGAGAGGACACAGTGCTCTGCTGCCAAGAGAAAAACAAAGGCAATCCACTCAGAAAAATTCCTTTACTAGGTGTTGGGAGAACAAACACCTTCCATCCATAAATCATGAACTCAGCAGAACTTTCTTGTTCGGGTGTCACTTCTTCACAAATTAAAACACAATAAGCAGAAGATAATTGAGCATTCGTTGCTTGTGGGCTGTAAAGTGAGGTTTAATCAGGGAGTGACTAAACCTCGGCACGGGCCCTTTCCCAACAGTTTTATTTAGCCTACAACCAACTTCAGCTGGAGAAGGGGGTTTTGGATGCAGTTCAGATGAAGGCTGGGTGTGATTTCCCAACTTGAGATGTGGCAGGGTGTTGTTAAAGGCCTTTTGGCTGGGTGCAAAGCAGGCTGAGGTGAGCCACAAAACCACTTGAGGACGCAAACACAAAACCAATGAGTTGCTGCCGTGGGAGCGAAGCGCCCGAACCACAACAGATGCTGGGTAGGTATTAATGTCAGCTTAAATATTTATGGGGATATATCAAATGTAAATAATAAAGGCCCTTTCATCGTGGGCAGGGTGCAGGGCGATAATCTGCAGGTCTCCCCGAGGAGGGGAGGGCAAGGAGAGCGTTCCCAGCCCCCTCAGATCCTCGGCTCGCTCGGGGAATGAAAGTTCAAACCACAAAATGACGCCGGGGCTTCAGAGGAGCAATGGAGGGTTTGATCAGATTAGAACAGATGAGGGTCTTGCTGTCATCTGGAATATGCTGTGTTAAAGAGAAGACAGCAAGCTGGATTTTGATATGCAAATGGTACAGGGATAACTCCCCAAGATGTTAGTTGTAGAAAATGCTGATCCGAGAAAAAAGGGGGAAAAAACCCTTTAACAAGGCACGAGGGTAATTCAAAGCCAAGTACTTTTAAACAGCACTTAACAAGTCCCTGGAGCCCACTCAACAGTGGGCCACCCCAGACGTGCCATCTTCTGCCCCTCAACAGCTTGAAAAAGTAGTAATTGCGAATCCATTTGCATTTTTCTTCTCAACTTGTCCGCGTTCATCATTCGGCAAGGCAGGGGGAAAAAAAAATAATAAAGAAATAGAAATTAAAGGCAGCAGCAAAGCAGAGGGACCCCTCCCCAAACACGTGGCGCAGAGGAGACGCGGGCGCCCCGATCCCGCACACCCCGCGCTCGCACCTCCGCCGCCGCTTGTTTTTTACATTTCGCTCCTAATTATGTTGCATCTATTGCCATACACTTAATTAGCTGCATTAATGTGATTTCTTTTCACATAGTCAAGCAATTAAGAGCTATGATTGAGTTTCATTCAATTAGCCTCAACAAACATGCTAATTGATGTCCCAGATGCAAATGAGGTGCAGTGAGAGAAACCTGCTAGCAATTGAGAGTTGTGGCAGGGGGGACCCGGGGCTCGCAGCTCGCTGGCAGCAGCAGCACGGCTTAACACGGCTCCCCCTGCTCCTCCCAGGGCAGGGGGGACACCAGCCATGTCCCAGAGAGATCCCTACAGGATTGAATGCGGGAATCACAGGATTGAATGCAATGGGCGCCGTTCCATTGAATCCAACGGGCGCTGTCTGTGGTTCCGGTGGCCGGTGGAACGTTCTGCTATCCCAGGATCCGAGGGCTACCCAAGGTCTCCATCCAGAGCTGTGAGACACCGGGCAGGCCATGGCCTGCAGTCAGCACTAACTGGCAGCTCCATCTTAGTCAGAGCAGGGCGATGCTGCCTCGGCATCCATCAATCCATAATCCCCAAATCGCGCTCCCCGCGTCGATTCCCATCCCTTCTCCTCCTCCCCGGGTTACCGCTCCGCTACGGCGCCACCGAGGTGTTAATGTGACTACTCAAGGCCATTGACCATTATCTACAGGACTAAATAAACTGTTAAAATATCAGGGGGAAATCAAAAAAGCTGCATTGACTGAAGATGACGCCAAACATTACTTGACAGCCCCACAAAATGAATTGCCTTGAGTAAGAAAGGAACGATGCGCCAGGACCCAGAATAATGTAAAGTAAAATTACTTTAGTCCTGCTCCTCATACAGCAGCTCTCTGTTTGCAACAGCAGAAATTAATTTAACCAATTAACTGAGCAGGAGCCTTTCAGACATGCAAATTGAGCAAATGGGTATGATCATGTTTTCTAAACAAGCCTACCCAAAAAGTGACACCCCCGTTTTGGGGGGGTCTCTTTGGATTTTGAATGCCAGCAGTTGTTGAATTTACAGCTGCACATCACAGTGATTTCAGAGACACTCCACCAAGGGCCACAAGCTGAACCCAGGCTATGTGTGGCTCCAGCTTGATGCCTATGTCCAACCTGGCCCTGAGCACTTCCAGGGATGGGGCAGCCACAGCTCCTATGGGCAAGAGCCTCCCCACCCTCACAGGGAAGAACTCCTTCCCAATATCCTTCAGCTTAAAGCCATTCCCCCTTGTCCTTGTGCTCTAGAGCCATGCTTAAGTTAAAGACATGGCTCAGATTATCAAAAACATGGATATAAAAAACGTTACAGAGTTTGAGGGTTTTCAAATAATACAAGAGTGGTGGATAGGGAGAAAGCCCTTCACTGGGGTTACAGTTTTACCCTGGGCAAAGGGGTTTCCAAGCTCACATTGAAATCACTCACCTCGGGATAAGCCATGTGTCACAACACTAAAATGCAAAATAATATCTGCTCCTTCCTCGAGGTCTCCCTGTGTTTCTTCCATCTGTCCCACTGCCACCCTTTTCCAGGGCACCACATATGAAATGAGAGACTCTCCAAGAGCAGTGACTTTCCAAGGCTATAATGGTATACAGGTATGAATATCACACTTTTTTTGTCCTTTTCAGCTATTCTGAGCTCTCAAAAGCCTGTTTTTTCATCACTAGGAACAGGTCCAGACTAAAAATCCTCCCCAGATCTCTGCCTGGTTTCCACTGAGAGATGATGAGCTTCTAACCTATCCCTGGTAGTGTCCAAGGCCAGGTTGGATGGGGCTGTGAACAACCTGGGATAGTGGAAGACATGGCAGGGAGGTGGAATGAGATGAGCTTCAAGGTCCCTTCCAAGCCAAACCATTCCCTAAAAAACACCTTCATTTTGTGGCAGTTTTCCCCCACTGTTCAATCAGATGTAACACTCCTAAGGCTCCACTTACTGAGGTTGAAGTAGTGTTTCCTGATCTGAGGCGTAATAAAAATTATTATGGAAAAGGAAGTTTATGGTTGCACCTCTGGATGACATTTCAAAGACTGTGTGCAGCGTATTTTTTGAAAGACAATTCCAATTTTGTGAGCTGACCTACTGGAGGCACAAAACCTATTGTTCACCCTCAGCAACAACCAAATCCTCTTCCCCCCAAACCAAGAGCAGCCCGGGAAATTGGATGGAGCCCTGACTTTTGTGCCTCTCCGTGGCAGTCAGACATTTTTATTGCAAAACGCCGTCTGGAAAAGATGCAAAACAAAATTGCTAAACTGCAAAAAGAAGAAAAGGGGGGGGGGGGGGAGAAGGAGAAAAAAACAAAAGGCCCCCTTCCCTTTGCTTATTGAGTTCAAAGGCATAACATGCAGCACCCTGCAGCAAATGGGAAGCTACACTAATTTTAAAGCCATAAAACGCTATAAAGTGCCCTGCGGGGCAGGACTACACTGGAGCTAGTTGCACCTAAATAAGCCATGGTTCATTTACTTCGCAGCTTAGCCTAATGTAATCATCAGCAGATTCCTAGCCTAGAGTTGTAACAGGCGCGGAGCCGCGGCCGCCGAGGCGACACTCCCAGCCATGGAGGGGCCGCCGCCACATCGCCGTTGATTAGAAAATTTTTCAGTTTTGACAAGCCCTTAATGAACATAAATCGCTCCTTGATTGGTTTCCGTGTGGGGCCACGGGCACACCTAAGAAGGAACGGCAACAAAAAAACCCCCACAAGTCTCCCCAAGTCCTGAGCCTCGCTGCTTTTCCCAGGAAGGGCCTGAGCTGTGGATGGAGCATCGGGATATGAGCCACAGTGGAATAAATTCATCAAATGGTCCTGGGGAATTAGCTGTCCCCCCCCCCCCTGCATATAAACACGGCCATAATGTCATTCAGCTTCATAATACACAGTTAATCTTAAGGAGAGCCATGAAATGTTATTTTCTGAGGAGAAGAGAGGAATGGGAATGCGTTCTGGAAAACACTGATCGCCCCAAAGCGCTGTCCTGACAAAAGGAAGGGCATCATGAATCTGTTTGCTTCACGTTGGGAATCAAGAACATTAAATTTCAGTAATAAAAAGCACTGGCTATATCTATAGCGAGGTGTTAATCAGCTCCATCAGCGTTGCAGGAGCAGGGGAGGAAGGCAGGGCAAGACTTGGAACACAACAGCAACAAAATGTTGGTCCTTCTGTAAATGGATCCCTTATTTGCATAACATTTTAAGAAAACTTTTCCCCTTGCACTTCACTTCTCATTCAGCCTTTGTAATGAGAGCTGCTGTAAAAGACAAACCAGAGTTTTACCATCCTGAGTAATTTATGAAGCATTTATACCCACAGCAGTTAGCTCGGCTGGACAGGAAGCTCTAATTTTATAAACCCCCCTGATTAATTATTAGCTTGGCTTTTGCCTTTTAAATTGCAACTTATTCTGACCCTCAGAATTTCCCTTGGCTTTCAGAAGGAGCAAACAGACACTGGAATATGTGTTTGCTGCAGCTCTGCCAAAGCACAATTGTGTTTGCCACACTACTGAGTGTCGACTCCCTCAGGGGCAGAGAGGCCTGGACAGATCCTCGTGGGTCACTTCCCACCCAGGATATTCTGTGCTACTGTGATCTTCAGTTTTATATTTTTCTCCCAAATTAATCTTGACTCCATTACATCTTTCAGATTAAGACAATAAAGAAGTTTTCCAAGAAGCTCGAAAGTGACTGAGTAATCTGTACAGCTATAGCACTTTATAAAAATCAGGAATTACTGTACTCATATTTAACTGTTCCTATCATTAATTTTCTTCTATCCTAACCAATGTTTTAGGCATGCTAGTGGATGCAGTAGTAACTACAATAAAGCTTCAGATTTATCTTCATCAATACTCAAGCTGCAGGATGTGTTTTGATCACTGCTCTCTCAGGAGGGAGAGCCACATCACACGTGAAAAGTACCACAGAATCCCAGAGTGGTTTGGGTTGGAGCAGACCTTAAAGCTCATCCTGTTCCACCCCCTGCCAAGGACAGGGACCTTCCACTATCCCAGGTTGCTCCAAAGCCTCTCCAGCCCAGCCTTGAGCACTTCCAGGGTCCTTTTGTCAGTCTAAAGACTGATTTGAGGATTAGCTGTTTTTAGGAAATGCCACTTGAAAGGCCCCTCAGAGCCAGCCAATATCCAGCTTTACGTTCCTTCAGAGCAAAAACAAGGGGGAAATAAATGGACATACATGATGGTATTTTAGAAATATGTGAGCATGAATATTTTTATTAAAGCAACACAAACAACACACTTCAGAGCTATTGAACTGCCTGAGGCAACAACCTGGAAATAAGGCTGAGCTGCAACGATGGCTGTGGGGGATATTCCTAATGGGAAGGGGAGCATGGGTCCTTGGCTGCAGCAGCACCAGGGGCTGACTGGCCACACAGGACAGCACACTGCTCTCAAGGATGAGGGGAGATAGGATCCTGCATTTGCAAGCAGCCTTTTTGTTTCTAAATAGTTCAGGAAAATCACAAGAGCTGGTAGCAAAAATTTCAACTGCAGCTCTGAGAGAAATGCTGGGACCAGAGAAAAGTGCATGGAGCTACAACACTTCCAGATACCAACACAGAGGACATCCTCTAAATCCTCCTGCTTCTCACCATCTGCTTTTTCTGGAGAAAATGGCCAAGCAGAGAAAGCTCAAACAACACTTCAAGCCTTAAGGAATTTTAACATATTTGTAGGGTCTTCCCAGAGAATGTGTCCATATAATATATTGCTGAAGCTCTCGTGCCAAGTTTAGCCTAGTGTTGGATCTGACTCTCTCTCAGGCTGAAATATTGCCTTTAAAAAAAAAAAAAAACAACAATATATTTGAGGATAGAACAACACTGCTAACATTCACATGCCAGCACTGTATTTAAGGGAGAATTTGGAACTGTGGCTCCCGTCGGATGAATTGAGCAAACCAGGTGAATCCACACCTCCCTTATGGAGATAAAGCCAGATTTCCCCCCTCAATCACATTTACAATCCCCAGGTCATCACACCAGACCAGTGAAGATGAAGGTTACAGGCTGCAGCCAGCAAACACCAACCTTGCTATGCACATGGGGTTTGTGTACCCGCTGTGTTCTAGGTGGGCATCACTAGGGGAATGGGCATTCCTTCTCATGTATTTAAGAAGCTCTTCTTCTCCCATAAGGTGCCCCAGCACTGAAATCAAATCTAGACCAAATTAAACATAAAAGGGGAAAACTGCCCTTACCAAAAACTAGCTGTTTTCAGCCTTTTTTCCCTTTTTCCTTCTTTTCACAACAGAGGTGCAGCGATGGTGAAGACATGAGAGCAGAGAAGGGACATCCACAGCTAAAGCTGTGTCACGTGCTGACCCGTGGCACGCTGGCAGCCCTGTGGCAGGCAGCCAGTGGTGAAACATCATCAGCTATTCATCAGGAGAAGGCTCAGATAAAGCAGGGCTGCCCAGCAGGTATCCTGGTGAATGCATTCCGGGAGCATCCCGCCATTAAAAAGCCAGGAGATGCCTCGGCGAATTCCCCCGGGGCCCTTTGGGGAGGCTGACATGGAATTTGCCGGCCAGAATTTTAGTGATCCACTCCACAGCTCTGCTCCAGAAGCCCAAGATGAATAGGGAGCTCTGGTGAACTTTGAAGCCTGAGGGTCAAAGTTCTCTCTCATTATCCCCAACCATTTTCTATCAGCGCAGCTCCTTGGCATCCCAAGGGACGGGAAGGTTTGAGGCTCTTGAAAAAACCTGACACGACCAAGTCAGGAAACAGTAGGGTGCTTATGTACACATATTTTTCTTCCCCCGTTTCCCTCTCCCCCCACTTTCTTGAAAAGAAACGAGAGGGATTTTGCTATTGTGTCAAACATCAACCTGGTGGCACCGGGAGTCGCTCGTGAGGCTGGCACAATGCCGCGCTCGTTTCAGCACGCTGCCCTGCCAAACAGCCTGACCCTCCCAGGGACACCTCCTCTGCAAAAAAGGGCCTCATTTGATTTTTCCCTCCCCACCCCAAAACCTTTCATTGTGCAGGCAATGCTTTCAAGGAGGATGTTGGGGCTGGATTCTGCAGTACCTGTTTTCTGTGTTTAAACCACTGCTTCGTGCCTGAGCTGCTACCGAATGCATCTGGCAGAGACAACTGATGCACCTGTGGCCAAACCTTGAGCAATATTTAACACAGTGCTCACTATCAGCCACTAAACATTGTCATTGGCCCTTCAAACACCAGGTGTTAGGCTCTGACTCAAACCACAGGCTGGACAGACCAAATGATCCCCTAGATTTCCTTTCTCTGCCACCACTAGAGGCCAGCCCACCTTTCACTGCAATTAAAAATTCACTCCAGAATTAAAAGAGCAACATTTTGATGAACTCAAATGATATACACATTTGAAACAACCCAAATCTGATTAGAGCTAGGCTTTGCACAAGTTTGGGAAACTGACTTTAGACAGCAAACAAAAGCTCTTTTCTTCACTGCTGCTTAATGGGAAACGTGGTAGGAATAAGGTCTGATTTTTCAAAACAATGTAAGAAATTATCCCAGACAGCAATGCAAGCACAGCATTAAAAATTCATCGCTTTCTTGTGAAAAAAAAAAAAAGGAACAAAAAATTACTGACAAACAAAAACCAGCAAAACCAAAACAGAAACACAGTATCAGAGCTCTGGTTGGGGGAAGACCCTCTCACCTGACAATTCCCAAACTGTGACATTCCTGCTAACAAAGTTTAGTACAAAGTGTACTGGGCGTGTGACTGACTGAAAAGATTTGTGGTTCCCTCACAAACCCTTCTGATCCACACAAGGAGGGAAAGGCAACACCGAGCCCAGCACCTTCTTCTTGGGGTGGGGGGGCACGGTGGAGGACAGAGGGAAACAATTACAGGCTGGTAATTACTTCTTCTTTAAATGGATTCCCTCTAATCTCCGATGGATTTACCTCTAATCTCAAAGTAATTACGTGTAACCTCAGTGGATTCTCACTCTGGGGGCGCCGCCGCTGCTCCGGGGGAGCCTGCACGGGAGAAGTTTCTCCATTGTCTGCCAGAGCAATGGAAAACTCACACGTGCACAGCCCTGGCAGGAACAATAGAGCCTTTTCCAGCAGCCAGGAAGGGGCCAGGGCACACACAACAGCTTCATCCTCGTTTGGTGACCAGCATAATCTGAGGCACACTCAGGTGTGCTCCATGGGGCATGCAGAATCCCTGCTTCCCTTCTGGGAGCAATGCCAACACACAAATCTGGATGTTTCAGGGCTACTTCACAGCAGAATTAGTCACGTTTGGGCACTAAAATTGGGCAGAAAGACATGAACTCCATCACACAAAGGAGCAGTGAAAACCCTGCTCCAGAACACCAGGGCTGAGGGACAAGGTTTCTGATGGGAAGCAGCAATGCCTGGAAGCTACTTGTCATCTCATTTACCACATAATGTGTAAGAGAAATGGACATCACATCAGAAACCACAGCAAAGCATCATCATGGCAGGACCTGAGACCATAAAACCTTGTGTCAAGGCAGGGGAAAAGTGCTAATATTCCACAGACAGGGGCAAGCACAGCATCAGCGTGGCCAGGCATGGATGTGGCACTTGGGGAGGGGGTTTAGTGCTGGGCTGGATGACCTTAGAGTGCTTTCCAACCTTAATGATTCTAGGGCTCCATGCTCCTCAGACACCACCCAGCTAAAGCAGAAGTTTCCTGCCAGTTCCAGGTGCAGGTTTGTAAACCCCAAAATTAATAGAAAATGCATCAAAGCCTTGATTTTCACTCCTTAATGAAAACGTGACCAGGAGCTCAAGATGCCACCAATAGGTTTAGAAACAACTGACCCTAAAAACATTACAAGTGGCAACCCTCTGATTTGCATGTGTGGGATGATGATAAAATACAAGATCAGATATTATATAAAACCACACATACATGTATATCTTTATATATATTTATATACTTGTATTTATTTTTATATATTTATATATATAGGTAGGTATTTCTAATCTATATATCAAATATCCATATATCTCACATCTTTATCTATCATCTATCTATCTATCTATCTATCATCTATCTATCCATCCATCCATCCATCCATCCATCCATCCATCCATCCATCCATCATCCATCTATCTGTCTATCTATCTATCTATCTATCTATCTATCTATCTATCTATCATCTGTCTGTCTGTCTGTCTCTATTTTTATATATGTATAATGCATATTCTACCTTGGTGAGGGTCACACCATGATTTCTGGGGTGGGCTAGTCGTGAGTGGGATCTCTGTGCTCCTTCCACCCCATACTAGGAGTTGTGCCACACACTCTGAGGGACAGACAGCATCCTTGGGACAGGGATAGATGCCTCGACATGGAAAAGTTGTATGGAACAGTTTTTAATGGCTATGCCACTTCCAAAAAGCTGCTCAGAATTACTCCTGAATAAACTATAAGCCCTGCACACTGACAAAGACCTCTCCTCACTCTTTACTACCTCTAGGAAACTTTTCCTTGTGAAACCAGTTGTTTTTTAACCCTGGGATCAACAACAAGCCCATAAAAGAAAATAAAACAGAAAATAAAGCAGGAAATGAAGGCTTTAAACAGTTCCAGCAGGCTCTTGGGATGCAGGGAAGCCCCAGTCCCAGAGGAGTCAGAGGAACTGGAGCGCGCTCAGACCTCAGGTGATGATTCCCTGGGAGGGAGGGCAATGAGGAGAGAGGAGGAAGCTCCTTGAGCACAGAGGTGCCACCAAGGCCTGGCTGAGCCTGCTGCCAGGGCTGGGGCTCCCAGGGCAGGGGTACTCACGTGCAGGCTGGGGTGGTAGGTCAGCAAGCCGTTGTCACACAGTGTCACGTACTTCTTCTTCCACTCCTTGTTCAGGGACTTGCCACTCCGCTTCAGCAGCATCCCCTGGTGGGGCACAGAGAGGGAAAAGGTGAAATGGCAGCACAAACCACACACAAGTGCCTAAGACACAGAGCGAGGAGGAACTGCCTTTCCAGATGAGCATTTTCAGACAGGCTTTCCCCTGCCTCTCCCACAATGCACATTCCCTCCACTGGCTTTGTCCAGTGGGTAGAAAAACCCTCTTTTTCCTTGAATCCCATGCCTCAGGAAAGCACATTTTGGTGTGACCCACATGGATTCCTAGCTGATGAAGACACCATGCTCTGCATTTCCTAACCCTCTAAAATAAATGATGAACCCAGGCTGAGGGAGGACTGTGCTGTGTGGCCTCTCCCTCCAGCATCTCCTGAGGATTCCGTGCCCACAGAAGAGCACACAGCTGTGTTCTCATTCCCTCTGCACAAGGGTGACACCACCATGGAAACTCCTCACTCCAGCAAAAGAAACCTCAATCCCAGGCAAGAGTAACAAAACAGAGCAAACACAAAGTGTTTCAAGTAAATCCTGGATAATTTAATGACAAAAGTGTGACTGGAGAAGAAAGGAGGTGGGCAAAGTGAATCTC
This sequence comes from Ammospiza nelsoni, assembly GCF_027579445.1. Lineage (NCBI taxonomy): Eukaryota > Metazoa > Chordata > Aves > Passeriformes > Passerellidae > Ammospiza > Ammospiza nelsoni. The sequence goes on from NC_080639.1 coordinate 1,558,145, forward strand.
CTTTCCACAATATTCAATCAAGGATGAATGACAACAGTCACAGAATCCCAGAATGGTTTGGGTTGGAAGGGACATTAAAATCCAGTTTCAACCCCCAGCATGGGCAGTGACACCTTCCACTGGACCAGGTGGCTCCAAGCCCTGTCCAACCTGTCCTGGAATGCTGCCAGGGATGGGGCAGCCACAACTTCTCATCCACAGCAAAGATTAAAAGTCATCATTGTGCTCCAACAGACAAACAGACAGGAACTGCTACTGTACATTGACCTGTTCTCAGCTGCAAAACCAAAATTCACTTTGAAAAATAAAACATCACGTGCTGTGGAACACTCCAGGTAGTAAATGAAGGATGCACTTCCTTGGGAAATTTTAATTTTCAACCCAAGCCAGAAGGCAGTTCCTAATGGATCCAGGCAGTGTTGTGGTTGTGCAAAGCCTTACTGAGCCAGTGGAGATCCCAAGCTCAGTACCCACCACAGGGACACAGAGACTGGTGTCACAGATCAAGCTCTGAGCAAAGCAGACACATATCCATTTCAATAAATCCCAACCAGGAGTCCACCCAACACAAACTTCAGCTCCCTAATCCCTATAAAACAAGTTTTTCCCTTCTCACTGTACAAGGCAATTAAAACACAGGGAAAACAGAACACAGAAGGATGCCCTACCAAGCACGGCGCTTCCAACTCCCATGGAGTCGTTAACAGTAGCTTAAGCCTTGAAAACGAGTTCCACTGTTTGTTTCCCCATTAAACTTGCAGCTTTATGAAGTGATCCCTCTGCAGACCCTGTCCCAAAGCCAGGAGGGGACACAGGTCAGCTCCACTCAAGCAGAAGCCCTGCTCCTGGCCACAGAGCTGGAGCGGAACTTCAGAGGAGAGCACTCCATGGTGGGACCATGAAGAAAAGCTCTGCTGGACACTGAACAGCACAGTGATCCAAACTCCCAACTTTCTGCCTGCCTCTGGGTCACATGTCTGTATGTTTTTTTTTTTTTTTTTTTTTGTTCTGCTCCTTGCTAGAACTCAAAACTTTTTCAAGGAGAACGGGGCTTCTGAAACGCCTCCTCACAAAAGCTCCTGCTCATCCCAATTACTGCCAGCCGGCGCCTGGAGACGTTGTTTTCTTCTATTAAAAAATGAAAGCTTATTTCTGCCTTTGACTCTCCTGTTTGTCTATAGGAGGTGATCTGTCTCTTCACCTTTCCCATCTTTCATACCTCACCTGCAGCACAGCACTGGTGTTTAGGGGGACCCAATTCTAGTTAGTGCTGTGCCGTGGGGATCAAAAATTACTGTTTCTCTTCACTGGTTTGTTCTTCAGACCTTCTAATGGGGAAAAGCACTAAGGATCACAATGGGGATTTTTTTTCCTTTTGCCTTCTTTTTTCAAGCTTTGAAGCCAGTAAAATGTACATATTTCATAACCTTTTAATTGCCCCTTTGCTATACAGAAAACATGTTATTACTTACATAATTTTCAATTTGTGTCAATTATAGTCTCAATAAAGAGTAAAAAATCTATGACCATCATGATTTTTACTACTTAAAGTTTTGCTGCTAAGTAGGAATTATGACATTCTAGTTTTGGATCTAAATGAAGAAAATTACTCAAAATGAGGTTTTACTATGTTTTAAAATAGAACTCTGTGCTTTGATGTAAAAAAAACAAACAAAAACCAACCCACCCAGCTCAGAACTGAACAGGGATGATGGACCTATTTGTGCCTAGCTAACAAACCAGACTTCCCAATCCATTTTCTTCAGGCATTCCTTTGGCAAACAGAATCATTTTCACATTATGTGATAATTAAAAGTATCTTGAAGTACCTGGAGAGCAAACTGCTGTGAATACAAGGAGCTAACTTAAAGTGCTATAAAGCAAAGCAGCCCATATAAACCACAGATTTTATCCCCAAGGCCACCACTTTGTGGTAATTTTATAGAATGGTCTGGAGAAATGGTCTTAGAATCAGAGTTTAGATCAGTTATAAATGCACTTGAACGTTAGCTACACATTAAAAAATGGCCCGCATGACAGGAAATGTTATTTAAAAGAAAAAAAAAAAATAAAGCTCCTTGCTTCAGTCACATTGTGGCTATATTTGAATCACATCAGATCCTGTGCTGAGGAAATGAGATCCAGGGGTTCCTGCTGACCCCTGGTACCTCCAAGGCAATTCAGAGGCAGCTTGGGCACGTCCCCAGCCACTGCCAAATAGGTCTCCATGTACACACAGCACCCTGGAAAAATCCCATTGAGTCCCCAAGCTAGGCAGTAAGAGCCTACATGAATCTTCTACTCCAAATACCAATTTTTTTTTGACTAAATAATCCCTGCCTCAAACAATTATTAATTGGATGATGCTATTTTGCCTAATTTCTAGGAAATCTTTAATTTCTCACAGCCCTCCATGGGCAGTTGGGTGCAGCTCCAGAGCCTCCAGACTCAACACTAAGGATTTAACACCTCTGATTTCCACACAAACCCAGAAGAACTTCACACCTCCAATAGCTTTTTAATTTATTTTTTTTTACCACCTTCCCTCCAAAACTGCAATTCTGTGTTGAAGGGAGGAATGGTGAGTCCTCCAGCTTGTGGTTTGAAGGAGCTGGAGGAAAAAGGCTCCAAGTGGAGTGCGTGGAGCTCAGTCCCTGGGTTTTGCTGGAGGATCCAGGGAGCGAACGGAGCTGGCTCTCCATTAGTAATGTGTGTGCTACATCTACTCCCAGGAGGTCATTGCAAGCCAAAAGCAATGTTAAGTGTACAAGCTTTAAATAACTTACAAAGTTAATGTAATGAATGCAAGTGTGATCTGAAATCCATCACTCAGTGGCTTGCTGTAGCCTCAAGCTGTGATAAAACACCACTCATAAATTTATATTAAAACTCTGTTCGATAGCAATTATTTACCAACAAAGATTTATTGATTGCATTTGCTGTTAGGGACTGGGGCCCTAACTGAGTCAATCAGCTTAGGCTGCTGAGCTCCAGGGCACCTGGGGAAGTTACAGACTGCCAGCAGGCTCTGCAATCCCAACATTACCGTGGGAGCAGCAGCAGCTAATGAAAAGCCGCCAGCCCCGGATTGACTGGAGCCAAGGTGGAAAGAAAACAACACACCCAGCACTGGTGAAGGCACCAGGGCTTGTGGAGCACCCAGCTCACCTGAATATACAGCAACCAGCAAAATCTGCCTGCTCTGGGTGCCCTCTGTGAGCTCCAAACCTTGCCTGATTAAATAACGACTCAGTGGTGAAGCAATCATCAATTTGTTCTACTGAAATATTTTAGGTTTTAAATAGCAAATTATCAGCATTTCAGAAAGTGACTCCTTGAAGATGTTGGCAGGTGAGAAGCCTTAAAAATGGTTTTTGAAGTCAGCAGAGCCAAGATTGACCTTCTGGAAAAGGAAATATGGTACCTACAAGGCAGGGGTTGGAACCAGATGAGCTGCAAGATCCCAACCAACCCAAACCATTCCATGATCCCACTCTGGTTTCTGTTTCCTTTCAGACATTTACCCCACTGCCATGGTTGAGGTGCAAACTTCTGCCAGCCTTTTGTTTCTTCCCCTCCCTAATTTTTAGCTGACCCCATATTGTTTCCCTGATGCTATTCTGACAGAATGAAACAGGTAACCTCACACTTCATCATTAACAACAGAAATTCCTGATTTTCCACTCAGGTCTGTAGCTCCCATAGCCATGATTAGCAGCTAGCACTGCTAGGAATTTTCTACAGCTCCTGTGCATCCTGCTCAGAAAAGAAAAACTCTCAGCCATGAAAAACCTCCTCCTTCAAATACCTCTGAAGGCAACCACTCAGTCAGGATCACAAACTAATTGTTACATACAAATTCTGGCCAATAAAACACCCACTCCTGTGAATCTATTAATGTGGGGAACAAATGCTGGTGAAACCCCAGGATTCAGTGACCAGCCAGCTCTGCACAGTCTGTCCAACAGCACTGGGGGCACCTGATAATAAACAAGGGATTCATTTTTTTTGCCTCCTGAAGATTTAGTTGTAACAGGTTTCTGGTGGTAAAGTCCATTCTTCAGCAGCTCAAACTGTTTCACCCCCAAACAATACCTGCATGCCAAATGAAGCTTTTGGTAATGACTGAATCATTGATCCACAGAGAGTCAGAGAATCCCAGAATGGTTTGGGCTGGAAGAGACTTGAAATTTCATCTCATGCTGTCCCTTATCATGGACAGGGACACCTTCCACTAGACCAGGTCGTTCTGTCTTTAAACCTAAAATCCTCTAGGGAACAAATTGTTGAAGATTCCCAGTGTATGTGGAATCCTTCCATAAAAATGTAACTTGTTTTCTCAGTTTCTTAAACTGAGATCTTTTTTCCCCCAGGAATTTAAGGGAATGCTGCTTGGTCTTTTGGTCAATGAGACATGAAGCTGGTTTAAGTTTTTATACTTGGAAACCTGTAGCAACCTCCTGATACTTAAAGGGAGCTTATAAAAAAGAGGGAGAGGGACTCTGGATAAGGGCTGGGAGTGCCTGGACAAGGGGAATGGATTCACACTGCCAGAGGGAAATTGGGATAAATGGGATATTGGGAAGGAATTGTTCCTGTGAGGGTGGGCAGGCCCTGGAATGGAATTCCCAGAGCAGCTGTGGCTGCCCCTGGATCCCTGGCAGTGCCCAAGGCCAGGCTGGATGGGGCTTGGAGCAGCCTGGGACAGTGGAAGGTGTCCCTGCCATGGTAGGGGTGGGATGGGGTGAGCTAGGAGGTCCCTTCCACCCCAAACCATTTTGGGATTCTATGGCCTCTTACAGTAGCAGAGCACAACTGGGGACCAACTGAACCACAAAAAAAAAAAAAAGGTTACAAGAGCATGGAGTGGCTCTGAAGAGTTCTGAAAACAGGAGAGCTCAAACATTCTCCACCTTCAGTATCTAACAATAACATTGCCAAAAACCCTTCCAAAACCTTGTATGTTCTTAGTACAGTTGTGCACAAGGAAAACCCCTCCCACCTCCCTTCAAAACTGGCACAGCAGCAGCAGCAGAGTTTTGCTACAAAGCTGCTCCCACACTGCAGAAACTATTCAAATTTATGTTCTGCGCCTTTAGGAGAAAATGAAATCAGAACATTGCACCCAATTCTCTTGTAACATTCCCTAAACACCAGGCAGTGAGTGCACAGCAGGTAATTACTCCATGAATGGTTACCTAATGCTGGGGCTCATCAGCCACGATTTCCATTTGAAGACAAAGAACAGAGAGGATCTATCACCTGACTTGGGGAGCAGAAGATAATGGCTTTGCTTAAACTTGAAGGACAATCAACCTGCAACTCGTTATTTTCCAAGCTCTCTGCACACAAGCTACGAAAGAAAATTAGAAAGATGTACTGAAAAAAACCCCAGTGCTGATTAAGCAACTCTTACAGTTCATCACAGCACCAAGGAAGACTGCCACCAAAGGACAGCCCCCAAATTCCTGCAAGGAACAGCAGCTAAGGACAAACTCAACGGGAAGAACAAACTTAGCTGCATCTCACTGTTACTGCATCTTTATTTTTAATCCCACAATGGTTGGAAGGGAGCTGAAAGACCATCTCAGCCCACCCCCTGCCATGGGCAGGGATACCCTCCATGATCCCAGGCTGCTCCAAGCCCCATCCAACCTGGCTGCTCCAGTATTTCACCCTCTGCATCTTGCCAACACAGGTGATGCACGAGTTCCTCCAACTCTTCTCGAGTTCTCCCTCAGCTGCAGCTCTGGGACTCTTTCCTTAGCCCTGCTTTATGACTATTTCTAAAATGAGACTAAAGTCAAGAGCACATTGCAAACTCTAGAGTTACAGCCACCACACATCTTTCCTGTGGAGCTGAACATGCAAGTGTGTTACAAAATGCAATCAGGTATTTAAGGGACTGGCACATCCATTGCATTTGCTGGGAATGCCCCAGGCAGGAATGATGAATCTGACTCCATGTTCTCAGAAGGCTCATTTATTACCTTATCATACTATATTATATTAAAGAATACTAAACTGTACTAAAGAATACAGAAAGGACATTGAATGCTAAAAATTAAAATAATAATAATGAAAGCTCATGACTCCTTCCAGAGTCTGACACAGCTTGGCCCTGATTGGCCAAAGAGCCAAAACAACTCACAGCAGAACCCAATGGAACACTCACCTGTGGGTGAACAATCTCCAAACACATTCCATGTGAGCACAACACAGGAGAAGCAAATGAGATCAGAATTGTTTTCCTTTTCTCTGAGGCTCATCAGCTTCCCAGGAGAAAAACCCTGGGTCAAGGAATTTTATCAGAGGATGTGAATGCTACACACATCTTTCACTCTAACCCAAGTTTACCTCTCTGAACAGGACACAGCACAAGAAAATCACATTATTTTCCTGCCTTGCAGTAGTTTATGCCTCTGTTGCCTTCCAAGACTTATTCTGCTTACTCTGGACTGCTAAAAAAATAGGACAAAAAGGAATCCCAGCCCTTAATAAACTCCAGTAGTTGGTTTATTAACCCCTTGGCACTGGCAGCTGTGGTTTCCCTGACACCAGTGAAATGCACTTGGATGCAAATCATTACCTTGGGCAAAGGAAAGCAGCATTGGGGAGAGAGCAAACAGCACTGTGGGAAAGGCTCTGGCAATGGCTGAAGGGGCAGGCATGAAAAGGGAGCCCCAAAACACTGACTTCTCTCAAGAAACAAACAGCCTTGGGTGGGTGGAGGGAAACAAGGACTCCTCGTGCAGGCATGACCACTCCTAGGCAGAGGATCTGCTCTTCCTCCCAGGAGCACTCCCCAAAATTCTCTTTATCATGGTTTATATAAAGTAGGGATTCAGCTGGGGGAGCGGAAAAGGGAGAAAAGCCATGAAAAGCTTAAAACCCAATTTTAACTTTCTCTCCTGACACTATAGTGTTTCCATAGAAACATCAGGAAGACCACTTAAGAGCAGCTTTTTTTTTTTTGCCTTTTTTTTTTTTTTTGTAGCCATGTTTGGCACCATACCCCTCCCCTGGCCAACCTATTATTTCACAAATGGATGCGTTCTGTGCAGGCTCCGATGGAAAAGGGGGGCAAAGAGAAAAAGAAGCCAGGATCTTTAAGCAGTTCCCTTGTGGTCCCCTCCCTTTTTTGTTGGTAATATTTCTGTCGTTCTGCCGGGGCTGTATGGTACAAAGGGTTACACTTTAATTGAGCTGTCAGCATCTCCAACAATCCTATAAAACTGCGATTATGCACGGCGGGGTTAGTGACACACTTGTTATTGTGGATGCCCTATTTGCTAAAGCCGGGCTCCCCCCCACACAGGTCACCTCACCCAGGCGACCTTCCTGTCATTAGCCTCGTCTATTCCTACCTCACCGCTGTGAAAATCACACAAGGAAAGGCTTCAAAGCCCTTGCCAGGACTGAATTCGACCAGGAGCTAATCACCCACAAATCCAGCTCAAATGGCAATAATTGGCTAAACTGCTCACCTCTCCAGAGCTCAGCAGTAATTTGGGATAATAAAGAAAAGAATTATTCAGCTAACTGCCCTGAAATGTATGCTTTGTGACCGACACACTTCACATTTTAATAATGATGGACACAAAATCCAATTTAATACAGCATCGGCTGAATAACAAACCCAAGAATGCTGGCAGGAAAAAAAAAATAAGTGTGTGTGTGTTCCTTTTTTTCCTTAAACTATGTTCCACGTTATTGTACAGAAAGGATTCACACTTCATGTCAGGAAATTTTGGGACGAAAAAGGCCTTCAACAACCAACCTCAGAAACTCTGCTCCATAATGGGATTTTGAAATTTAATTTAATTTTTTTTGAACCCAAAGGAGCGTCCTCCTTGAAAAATAAATTTTGCTGAACAGTTAGTTATACCTCTGGTCCTCAAACTTTTGTAGGGGTAGGAGAATAAATATCCTTTAAAAAAAAAAAAAATCTGTATTAGAAGGCCACCTTCTTCATAGTTCTAATTAACAATATTTCCTGATTGCTGAATTTTTCTACTTTTTGCTCCATTTTTCTACTTTTGTTCCATTTCTCTGCTTTTACACCTCGTCCTGTGGTCAAGGACCATCAGCATCAATGACCCCACCAAAGAAGGGTCTGCCAGGACACACTGCACTGGTTCAGCACTGCAGAGCTCACAGAATCCCAGAATGGTTTGGGTTGGAAGGGACCTGAAACCTCATCCTGTGCCTGCCATGGGCAGTGACACCTCGCACCAGACCAGCGTGGGTGAGCAGGGCCCGTCAGGATGCTCCAGCACTCTTCCATGCACACACCCAGCTCCCTTTCCTCCAATCTCTCCCAAGACCAAGAGAAAAAAAGGAAAACAGATGAAACAGGCATTCCTGGTGGTGTTCCTGGGATGTCCAGCTCAGCCAGAGGAGTGAAGGTGGTGATGTCCTTCAGAGATGCACTCAGTGTGTGCTCGGCACTGTCCTCTCATCTTTAGAGCAGGAAACAAATCAGGAACGTAGCGAGGAAAAATGCTTTCCCTACTGGTTCCTGTTTCCTGGAGTTCATGAAATCATGTTTCACATTCTCAGAAAAAGTTGCAAAAAATGTAAATTCCATCTACAACATGAGGGAAATACCTAAAGAAATGCAGAACTTGCCAAGACACACAGGACAAGTGCATAAGAGAGCTCCAAGCACATCTCTCTGCTGCTTGCTGAGTGTGTGAGCAGTCATGGAGCTAAAGAGCTCAGAAAAATGATGATTTACCTACTGCTGCAGCAGAGACACAGTTTTTTAAAGAACCCTTTTCACAACATACACAACTGCCTGCTCTTTCTTCTTATGAATCAGTCTGTACTTTATCACCTGAGAACAAAATCATTTTGGCTCCAGCTGGGAATACATAAAAATGTGCAAATAATTCACTCAAAAACCTTCTGGTCTTGGCCAAGGACCATGACTTGAGTCCCACTGGGAGAAGATCTCTGACAGGGTGTAAAATTTGGCTCAAAATCCACCCCCACACGACCTCAGGTGGTTGGGGTGTCTGAGCAGGGTCAGGATTTGGGCTGAATGATCCTCATGGACCCTTCCAGCTCAGAATATTCTGGGATTTGGTGCCTCTTTTACACCAAGGCATCTCCACATCTCCAACAGCTCCCTGAGCCCAGGGTAAACCTATCTAAGGCCATTTCCCAGGATTTAAGGGTACAACCTAAAGGCAGCTTTCAAGTACAGGTTTTTCACCCCATGTTCTTAAATTGTGACAGCAAAAAGGCAAAGTTACTGCTGTGAGAAGCAGAACTCAGTTGTTACAGAAATTAGAGTTAATAAAACATGAGACATTGCCAGTGCCAGTCAACTGCAAAAACTTTTCTGAGACATTATAAATCAATACTCTTGACAAGGTTATTATTAGTAATAACCTGAGACACCCCAAAATTTGTTTTTTGTTATTTAATATTCCTCTTCTGAGAAGAAAAGGTTTTGTCCTGGCCTGCCTTGCTTTACACACAGCACTCACTCCTCCTCTCCCCCACTTCCCCAGCTCAGCATTAATCAGGGCAATTTCAAAATAAAGGATTCTGCATATGGTGTCAGCAAGTTAAAAATTGTAATATTGTTTTAATGTTAAAATCACTCCAGATACAATACTTCCTGTGTAGTGTATTTCATGGCTCATTTGCTTCAACAGATATTAAGCTTCAGTCAACAATTAACTACTGACACCTTTATTTATTTATTTTTTTAAACCGAGACGATTTAGCAGAAGAGCTAAAAGCACAGCTTGGATTTATTAGATGGATGCTAATTTGATGTCACCAGTTTATTTCATTTCTATCAAGTATCCATTCTTGTGAATGATAGGGTCACTCAGCCCACATTTCAGATGAACTGAAACCCAGATTTGAGCACATCCTTCAGCCCAAGAATTGCTGCAGAAGGGCACCACTCTAAAAGACCATTTGAACTGTTAATTGTTTATCACTTAGCACACGGGATCATTCCCAAACACAGCCAATGTTTAAATGGGGTTTTGGACTCAGCACTTGTGGTTTTCTGCAAGAACCCCACTGGCACTGCCTTAGCCTGGCTCCACCTGCAGTTTCATGGTGCTGCCCCTGGGACAGAAGCCAAACCAGCCCATTCCTGAATCATAAGGCATTTCCATGGTGACAGCAGCAAAATCAAGCTGTCATCAGAAGACTTCACCTCTCTCTGTCCAATCCCCATCAGAGGGATGCAGAATCCTGGAATGCTTTGGCTTGGAAGGGTCCTTAAACACTATGTACTTCCAACCCCTGCAAGCGATGTGAACCCAAGCCATATTTGCACTTCATGAGGCATTTCCATCTCTCAGAAGCCTTGGGACATGATTTTGGATCACTGGCTTGTACCCAAATGATGTCAGGAACACAATGTGACACCAGCCAGGGAGGTCTGGCCCCAAGTCCAGAGCAGTACAATTAACAGGATGTTGTAAACATATGGTAAAGATCTTTGTAAACAACTAAACCCTCCTGGAAATCTCTACTCCTAGAGAAAACTGAGCTATAGTTCAGTGGCCAAGTGTGATGCACCACAAAGAGTGACAGACCACACTCCCCTCTGAGCATTCCTGGAAGGACACCTGGGAGATGTTTCTGGAAGAAATGTTTCCCTGATTTCCCCACATTTCTCCCTGCAAAGCCTTGAATTTCTTCACGTGTGATCTGTAAGGCAGAACACAGGTTGCCCTGGGAATTTAATGCACTGGTCACTCAGCTTTTAATGTTTTGGAATACTCAGCAGGGACAGCAGGTATGGCAAAGGCCATAAGGTTTATTAAGCCTTATTCACTTATTAAGACTTATTATGTGCTATCTGTTTATTAAGACTTATTCATCTATTTATTAAGACTATTTGTTTATTAAGATTTATTCCTCTGTTTATTAAGGCTTATTAAAAGGAGTCAGAGAAACCCAGAATGGGATTAAAGCTCACCCTGTGCCACCCCTGCCATGGCAGGGACACCTTTCACTGTCCCAGGCTGCTCCAAGCCCTGTCCAGCCTGGCCTTGGGCACTGCCAGGGATCCAGGGGCAGCCAGAGGTTCCCTGGGCACCCTGTGCCATTCTCTGTGCCACCCTGCCCACCCTCACAGGGAACAATTCCTAATTCCCAATATCCCCCCATTCCTGCCCTTCTTCAGCTTAAGGAGTCAATCCATAAGTTGTTAAAGCAGAAAAACTCAAAGATGCTTCCACAAACAAAGATATTTGTTCCTTCCCCAAATCATGTAAAGATGCACACTTTATTTACCTTTAAAGAGTGGTCTCACACACATGTTGATCCCCCAGTTTGAACCTCATTAATATTTCAGAGGGAGAGACAACAGGAGCAGGAGCTGCTCCAGAGGCTACGATTGTTTTACGACAGAGTATCCCAGATCCAAGTGGCTTGCAGGCAACACAGACAAACACCCCCTTCACAAAAGGTAATTTATAAAGCTCATTTATGGATTTCTCTCTGCTGTTATTTAGCTGTGGACTAGGCAAGCTGTAAAGTGTTGGAGACAATCTCCCTCAAAAAAAAACAACCCAATATAATCCATTATTTATTAAGTGATCAGCCATGGACCAGACAACACACTAATTTTTAACCACCTTTCCCAACTTCCTATAGATAAAGAACATGTTTGTAAAGACAAAAAAAAATTAAATAAATAGATATATATAAATAAAAATGCAAGGTACCCAGAGTGCAGCTAATGGGATTTGACGCTGGCTTTAATTTTAATGAAGAAAGTTGCCAGTAGCAACAAAACTGTCAGCAGCAGCCAAGCACCATTAATAAAGACCCAGACAACATTAGTGGCACGGCAACAGTACAAAAGGTTCCCCCCGGTTCATGCTGTGCTAAATTGGCTGCCCAATTTTTCTTAAGTGTCCATACTATTTAGAAGACAATTTATTAATTTTTGTCATCCATTGTCACTTGACAGGCCATCATTTTGCATCCCGAATTTGAGATGAAAACTAATTGAAAAGACTGGCAGTATTTATGAGGGGTATTATTTGTCAATTATGGCTGCTGATGATCCCAGGTCCTACCAACTTTAACACCCCGTGCCTGGGTGGTGTCAGCCGGACCTTTTTTGATTTTTTCTGGTCATTTCCATGTTAGTTCTAGGAAAGTGACAAAAAGCAATGATAAAATCAATTCAGCAAACTCGTTAAGAAACAGGGGCCCATCAATCCCTGCTCTGAAATCACTGGAGTGGGGGAAAAAAAAGCACTGGTGTGGCCTGGGGAATCACAGCTTTCCAAGATACCTTCCAGGGAAAAATCCCCATCTCTTTGTTCCCCACAAGCAGGACACATTTTCAAATACTCCAAATAATTCAAATACTCCAAATATACTTTCAAATACTTTCAAATAATTGAAATTAATTTACCCAGAAAGGGAAGGTTTTACTCTCTTCTCACTGCTCTTAACTGCTTCTCTGCAAGTCTGAACGCCTGAACTGCCCTGAAATTCCTAAATGCAGGGAGTCACAGAAACACAGAATATTCTGAGCTGGAAGGGACCCACAAAGATCAGAGTCCAGTTTTTCATTCCAGCTTTATTTTACTGATAACTCTTGCCCAGCCTTTCAGAAAGGTTCTCCTGCTTCCCACCTTCACAGACTTCAAACAATGATACAAAACATCCCGGTGTTAAAACAGCAAAGAAAATGAGGTTGCACCACCCATCTCAAGCCTTGTCTGCTTCCACCACCCATGGTGGAGCCCAGGGTGAAGCAGCTGTGCCCTGTAGGCCATGGTGGGGCTGAGATCCACCTGAATCCCACAGAAAACCCCACACCAGAGCAGGGAAAGGCCTAAAGGAACCTCTGGCCCCATGAGAAGCTCCTGCTGGAGCAGGGTCCTGGCAGGAACCATGGAGAGAGAAGACCACACTGGTCAGTGTTCCTACAGCACTGAGCCATGGATAAAGGGACCCACACTGGAGAGATCCTACAGCACTGAGCCCATGGATAAAGGGACCCAAACTGGAGAGATCCTACAGCACTGAGCCATGGATAAAGGGACCCACACTGGAGAGATCCTACAGCACTGAGCCCATGGATAAAGGGACCCACACTGGAGAGATCCTACAGCACTGAGCCCATGGATAAAGGGACCCACACTGGAGAGATCCTACAGGACTGAGCCATTGATAAAGGGACCCACACTGGAGAGATCCTACAGGACTGAGCCCATGGATAAAGGGACCCACACTGGAGAGATCCTACAGGACTGAGCCATGGATAAAGGGACCCACACTGGAGAGATCCTACAGCACTGAGCCCATGGATAAAGGGACCCACACTGGAGCAGGTCCTACAGGACTGAGCCCATGGATAAAGGGACCCACACTGGAGAGATCCTACAGGACTGAGCCATGGATAAAGGGACCCACACTGGAGAAATCCTACAGGACTGAGCCCATGGATAAAGGGACCCACACTGGAGAGATCCTACAGCACTGAGCCCATGGATAAAGGGACCCACACTGGAGCAGGTCCTACAGGACTGAGCCCATGGATAAAGGGACCCACACTGGAGCAGGTCCTACAGGACTGAGCCCATGGATAAAGGGACCCACACTGGAGAGATCCTACAGCACTGAGCCCATGGATAAAGGGACCAGATGGTGAAGGATCTCTCCTTATCCCAATCTATGGGCCTGTTTCCTAAGTTTTAAAAGCCTACAATATTTATCTCTTTCCTCCTTAGTTCTCTATTTAGCATCAGTAAATCTTAGTATTGATTTAAATATGGATATTCTTTAACTTGTCCAGTAACATACTCCACTTCTTCTGAAGATCTGAACACTTGAAGATCACAGCTAAAACCTGATTTAAACATTCCTTTCAGTACAAAGCACATAATTTCCTTTACCAAAAGCAATTAGAAAGCCTGAAGCTTTCATCTACTATACCAAGTTTTCTCTAATACTTATAGCAAAATGGGCATTAAGGAAAAAAAAGGTGCATTTTCAAAAGAAAAATTTGAAACTAGAACTGCATTAACATATATTTATTAGTCTATATTTAAATGATAGCTTTTATATCTCTATTTGCAATATACTGTTGATTAAATAAAAAATCCAGTGACAATTAAACAAGAAGAATTTTCTTCTATGAGAAAACCAAACATGTAAACACCAGACCAACCCAGCTGAATCCATCCCATTAATCCACACATGTTTTACAGAAGACACTGCCAGTTTTGCTTTAAAAAAAATAATTCAGGGATAGAATTGCCTCATCTCTTACATTTCAGAGGCAAATCCAAAGCAAAAGCTTTTTCCCTCCACTGTTTCCTAGAACAAAAATAATGTGCATTTAGTTAGCCTTCTGCATGAGGTAACACCATCCAAGGCTGATGCTCACTTGCAATATAAATCCTCAACCTGGAAAACATTTTGGCACAGTTCTTACATCAGCGATGATAATTATGTTCTTGCCTTCCACTGTGTTCATGCCTGGCTTCTCTCACTCACAGAACACACAACTGAGTGTCTCTCTGGGGCATGAGAAGGCTCTTGGCTCCCTCTGGATCACCTCCAGTGGCAAGATGCAAGCCCAAAACTCTGAGGAGCTCCATGTCCCCTTGGACATTTCACAGCCCCTTCAGATATTTGCTCCAATATTGGAACCTGGTGGAAATAACACTTTTCTGCATCTCTCATTGGAATTTCTCCTGTCCCAAAGATGTCACAGACTCCCTTCCTCCACCCTTCCTATCAATTAGCAGGGAGGTACACAAGAATTTGCCTTCCTGTGCTGGGATGAGGTGCACATCCTGCACAACTGAGGGGCTGCACCAACCACAACCATCACAGCACAGCAGCTGCAGGGCTCTGTGACCCACCTGGACAACCTAGAAGTTATTGCAAACTGGAACAGTTTCATTCTGCCATCAGCAATGTCTTTCATGCAGTTACACTGGGCCATCTTAACTCATATGTTACTAACTCAACTTCCAGGAAGATCCTAGAACGAGGTAGGTGTGCACACAGAAGCTTGAATCCCTAAAGAATTGTAGCCAAACTAAAAATGTATATTGCTGCTGAAATGCCAAAGAAAGAGGAAAAATTTACCAGTTTTATTAAAGAGAGAACAGAAGAATAATGCTTTATGTACTTTCAAAAAGAATCAAGCCTTTCTGGCATTGAGAAGCCTGAGTTAGTGCTGACACTGAGATTAAGGAGAACCAGAGCTCATTTGAAGCTGGAGTCGATGCCATAAGACACAGGAGTCTCCATCTGCAATTCAAACACTCCAGATGAAGGCAAAACACACAGACTTGCTGCGGAACCTTGTTCTCCTGCAGCAGCCAAACCTGTCTACAAACCCAGCCCAGTGCCACGAGCCTACTGTGAACACAGCTAGGAAGCTCCTGTCCCCAGTGCATCCAGAGAAGGACACAGCTTTGATGGAGGATAAATCTGACATCCCAGTCCCCTTCTGATGGGGTCTCTGGTATTGAGATGACCCCAAGGTGTTAGAAAGTCTCTTTTGCCAGGCCTGAGACCAAAGAAGAAGTTGTCAGGATTCCTTGCCTCTCATTCTCAAGGTTGTTTATTTTCTGTTATCTATAAAATTCTTTCTCTGACCTGCTGAGATCTGTCCAGCAGGTCGTGTTGAGGCACACTGACCACTCTCAGGGTGGTGTTAGCTTTTTATACTAAAAACTACCTGTACTTGATTTACAATAATTTTCCAAAACCTATCACCTATGTTAGACAATGTGTCTCTACTCTAAACCAATCAGTGTCACCATTCCAGCAGAAGATGGAGGCCAAGAAGAAGAAAGACTGGACACGCCCAGATTCCTCCATCTTGCCTCCTGAACCCCCATTCTAAAAACACCAACATTTTACATTTTCACCCTGTGACAAATTCACTGTCATTCTACTCAAACCCTTGTGGTTTGTAACACCTCACACAAAGTTGGTCATTGTTTCCATGGGCTAAAATCGAAGGCACAGGTGTTTGTGACTCTGTGCCAAGGTCTCTGAGCCCCCTGCCAGGGTCTGGAGTCCTCCAGGGCAGCCAGAGGGATGTCCTGGGTTCTGACACCCTTCATCCACCTCAACAGGCAGGAACTCAACACCTCTTACAACCCTGATGCTTTTAAGATACGTGGCTAAAGTTTCTCCCCTACTGCAAGCAAACCAGCTCAGCCCACAACATAAAGGTGATAAGGCCACCTAAAGAAAACAGAGCAAAACCTAATTTATCTTCCCGGTATTGTCAAGGTGAATTAGACAGCAGAAGAAATTAAGGGTCCTTTGTCAGCATCCCAACTTTGTGGAGAAATGCCCCATTCCTCTGGCTAAATGCACCTCCGTAACCTCTTTGTTGGGAAGTGTCAGCGGCGGATCAGCGCCGGGCAGGGTGACGGGCGCACAGAAGCTATCGGGGCTCCGATCTGGAGCTCACCTCCACGTTAACTCCTACTGCTAATTCATCATCCCACCACGACAGCCAGGCTGATTGGGGTGCTGGCAGGACAATACGGGCCCAGGCTGACCACCAAAGCCCAGCCCAGGGGAGGAGGGGCTGACGGGCACGCCGTGGAGAAGGCCTGAGATAAGTGCTGGCTGTCAGCGCAAGGACAAAGAAGGGCAGGCCCTGGGGAGAGAAAGGAGATAAAAAAAACCCTCGACAACTGCTTTATCTGATGAGGGTTATGGCTAATTAATTATAAACTCAATTACCTAACCCTTACTTCAGCAGTCTCTATTCATTAAGAGATAAAACCTGACTGACTGCTAACTTTCCCTTGCACGCCCGCACGCACAGCACGCTGCATTCGGGTTTGCACGCTTTGCCCCACGATTCCTAAAAAAAACTCTGCAAAAGCCTTGTCCCTGTCAACTTTGAGCTGGCAGGATGGAAGATTCCTCCTTTCTTTCCTTCCCCCTGCCACCCAAGGCACCCTGTGTGGCGCCACGGGAGGGCCAGGCCTCCGTGCTGTGCATTGGCATTTAAAAGCAAAGCCCTAGCATTAAACAATGGGCATTAGGGACATCAAAGCCCCCTTTTCTCACCAACTCCCTGCTGCCTCCCCGGGCTTCTGATCTGCTCCACATTTCCAACTGAGCTTTTAATTTTGGGTGCTGGAAGCTTGGTGGAGCAGCTCAGCGGCATCAGCTGAACGTGATTCTTCCAAAGTTTGAAGGTAGCCAGGAAAATGAGAACCATGAACTCTAAAACCCCTGAGCCAAGCTGAGGCTGGCTAATAACACGAGCAGAATTTTGCATGTAAGGTAACAAAGATGTCTGTTTCATCAGTGCTCAGATTCCAGCCGCGCTCCTGCCGTGCCTGGCCTCTCCTCCAGCTCGAGTTCTTGCCCCCATGCCTGGTGCTTGACACGGGCTCAAACATCCCTGTGGAATCAATGCTGCCCATTAAAGGAAGGCTCCTCTTAATCTCTTTCCAAAGCTGCAGACCTGGCTCGCTCCCACCTTTTGAATCCACGGATATTCTCAAATCCACGTTTTTCTTTGGCTGCCCTTTGCTCTGGCTTTCCCATTTCTACAGGATAATGTTCTTTACTCACATGTTTTAAAGAGAGAGGTCTCATCTATGTGTGTGTGTGTATATCCATAATTATCCATGTTTATATGGAACAACAAGGTGATGACACTCACGTTATGCCTCACATCAGAACTTTTTAAAGAATAATTTCTTCTACTCTACAGAACAAGGGATCCCAGCTCTGGGTCCGTTTCTCATACTTAGTCCATTTTCAAATCCCTGTAAAGTGTATTAATGACCGAAGATTTTGGTTCATTCATGGTGTATGGCCTTTTAGGTAATTTTCCATAATTTATATGCACCAAATGGAATAAGACAACACAGTCAAATAATCAGGCTGGGCAACATTGTTGGGGAAGATGAAACAAGCTACCGTGCAACCCCCAGCTACTCCTACACAACATACATTATTTAAGCCCTTCACTACAAAGATATTATTATTATTATTATTATTATTATTATTATTATTATTATTATTATTATTATTATTATTATTATTATTATTATTATTATTATTATTATTGTTGTTGTTGTTGTTGTTGTTGTTGTTACCAATGTTTTGGCCTGGATGGTGATTATTATTATTATTGTTATTTGGTCTTAGTATATGGTCTTGGTTATTACCTTATTAAACAGGATTTATTTTGCTAACACTCATGGTTTTGGACTTGAATGATGGGGTCCAATGGTTCACTTCACTCCTGTGATGCTTAGGTGTGGCGGTGCTTTTCTGAAATCTGTTCCAGCATTTGGTTCCCTTTCTCCTTTATCCTGCTGGCACCCCAGGCCTTCCTTACATCCCACCTTGCTCAGCTCCATCTTTCAAGACTTCCCAAAGAAGATAAAAATATGTTGCTATACAAACTTTACAGAGAGACTTTTTCACTCTGTAATTTAACAACTTTTGTCTCATGATTTTAAAGTGTATCACAAGGACAAATTCAGCTATAATTAAAGGCTGTCCACTTTGATGGAGCCTTTCAAAATCTGAAAATAAAAATTCTTAAACACCATAACCCTATGGAGCAGCCAACTCATCTTTGTTTATCTTCTAGGTAACATGACAAATAATAATATCACCTACCATGAGCTATTCTGAATATCAACTCCATACCTTGCCTCACCATAACCAATTCCAAATCCAATTCATATTCACTTCCTTGCTCACCTTTTGCATTAAGTTGGAAGGCTTATACCATGCTTTTATGGTTGAGTTCCTCCCACTGAAATTCCTCATAGATCCCTGTGATCTTCTGAACTTCTTCTGAACTTCCTTGGCACACACACCACACTGCAAAATCACCCACATCTGAATCACCCTGTGTTGCCTCTACCCCCTCTGACCAACAGTTCTGAAGATATTCCAAAATCACAGAATGGTTTGGGTTCAAAGGAACCTTAAAGATCATCTCCTTCCAACTCCCCTGCTCCATTAACAAAGTTTTTAGACCAATCCTATTCCCTGCAGCTCTCACTTAATCCTTCACCCAATAAATGCAATTACAGGTGATTAGAATACCTTGAATAAAAATAAAGTTTTCTGTTTGCATTCTGAAATATTAAGAAGAAGGTCTGCACTGGCTTTATTTGCAGTTCTTTATCTGAGGTTGCCAAGGTAGCTGACACCTCTGGTCAAATCCCAAACTGAAGCTGCTGGGAAAGGCAGATTCACCCATTCCCTTCCCCTTGTTTCCCATAACTGTAGCAATCCCATGAAATCCCTACAGCAAAGGAATGAGGGTGCACCAAGCCACAAATCAGAAGGTCTCATTTGCTTCCAAGCTCCTTTCCACCTCCCTTCTCCCTCTTTTCTGGGGCTGTAACTCTGCCCTGTTTTGACACGAGCACGAGTCCAGCTGTGCTCTGACCTCCCTCTTCAGCAATGTGTATGGAGGAATTCACTGCTCCCTCTTTATCCAGCTTTGCTGCAAATAATGACCATTTTGAGTCTCTTCCCCTACACATATTCACTTTTATGTACTCCTATAACTTTTTATCTAAAGGAAGATGATTGTACTTTCAACAAATTACAGCTTAAAAGAAAGAAACAGAAACATTAAAAAAACCCAATGCCGTTTTCCATCAACAATTCCACACAGCTTCTTCACTTAAAAATATAAACTAGGCTTGAAACAACCCCACACTCTGCAGAAACTGTCCTCTCAACTGCCTTCCCATCACACCAAGAGGATTAGGGAAAAAAAGGAAGACTTGTCCCATTCATCAATAGAGGAGTTATTCATCCGAAGTTTATTATCTCAGGTAATTTGATCAATACACTTCACCTTTATAGTCCCGTTGTCCTTGTGAGCAAAGCATTTTGCCTTTTATAGTGAGCTGGTTATTATGAAGGCTATTCACAGGGAAATTCTCTGCAGTTAAAAGTTTTTCCAATTAACTACATTGAACACCACTGAAGCCATAAAGCGGTGCTGCCATTTCCCAGCGTTGTTGTCGGAGTGTGGCGGTGCTCGGGAGGCAGGCACAGCACATTTGGCACAGACATCCACCAACACTTTGGGATGGCAGGCAAGGAAAGCCTGCCAGCTAACACAGAAACACTTTTGCAGTGCAGACTCAGGAGCGTGCACCACAGAAAAAAATCAAAAATAAAAAGTGGCTCAGTAGGAAGCCTTGAGAAATCACATAGAGGCGCCTGAGCCCTTGGAATGCTCCTCAGATCAATCCTTCTCCTTCCAGGCAGTGTCAGAACCAACTCCTGGAATCGTCTGGATTAGAAAGGACCCCAAAGTTCATCTGGTTCCACCCTCCTGCCATGGGCAGGGACACCTCCCACCAGATCAGGCTGCTCCAAGCCCCATCCAGCCCAGCCTTCCTGCATTCCCTGAGTTTTCTCACCCAGAACTTCCAGGGCATCACAGCGTGTGAGGACAAATTCCCTGATGTCCTCTGGGTTAGGTTCTCAAAACCCCTCATCCCACACATGAGCTGCCTCCTCCTCTCTTCCTAACCCTCACAAAGGACAGAAGCAAAACACCAAATTCTCAGGGATCAGCTGTTCTAAGGAGAGAAACCTCTAAAAACTCGCTCGAAAATAAAAAATTATTATTCCTTGTGAGAGATCCTCAGAACAAACTAGTTCATTAAAGTCGTATCAGCACTTGTAATTGGCCCTTGTTGGCCAATAGAAGGAGACATTTGCAACTTTTCCCAGGAAATTATATTCTAAATCCTTCATAAGGTGGACCTTGTCCTTTTCTGAGGAAACTTGATAGCAGTCTTTAGTATTCACTGGCATAATTAGGACTGCAGTTAATTTCATTAAATTCTCTTGCTGCTAAATGAAGCAGATTATGAGACATCTTTTATTGCAAGGCATGAAATTACAGCCTGTCAGCTGCCAATGGTAGAGTAAAACTAATGAATTACAGGGTAAATAACACCAGAATTAACCAGCCAATTTAACATAGCAGAGAACAAAGTCATTTTTACTTGGAGTCACCACTGCTGGGATCCCTTTCAGCTGAAAGGGAACCAACCTCAAATCTAAATAACCACACAAGCCCTGTTTCTTGGGCAGCAATGTTAAAAACCAACACTGCCAAGAAGTTGGGAGAAAATTGGTGAGATAGTTACAGAAAGGCATCACTAAAATATTTAAATTGTGCTATGTCCAAGTAGTTTGTGCTGATGTATTATCCTTTATCCAGGCCAGGAAAAAGGGCAGGGGAGCATTAATTTGTTGCCATTACAACTGGTTTAATGGGGCCAGCTCTTCCCAGGCAGCACGAGACACAATCCCCATTAATGAGGCACAGACACACTGAGGGGACATAATTAAAGGAAACGGAAAGCAGGTGCCACCAGCCACTTCCATCTCCTCCTCCTGTCCTTCCAAACCTCTGGCACAGGGCTCAGGAGGTGCCTTGTCCCTGCACAGAGCCCAGGCCACCCTCCCTGCCTGAGGGAAGGATGGATGCCCCTCTGAGATCCAACCAGGAGCTCCCACAATCCAGAACTCTTCCCAACACACTCCTCAAGCCTGTCAGGCTGTTGGACACACAAAATTTTTGGGGCTGAGGAGAGAGATTTGCTCTGTGTAGGTTGCTGTCTCACCCCCACACCACCTACTTTTAAAATTGCCTTAAATTATTCTTATTTTAGAATTTTATTTAGGAACAAACCTCTTCTCTGCACTTACATGGAAATCTTGTTGTGTGGAAACAGAGGCTGAGGAGAAGAATGGCAAAGTGTTCATCCCCACTCCAACAAAGGGAGATACCTGAGTGCCTGGACAGCAGCAAGACTCCCACAACCCTGGGTATAAAAACCCAATAAACCCAAGAGAAATGGAAACAAAGCTTTCATCTCAAATTAATGCTCTCACTTTTCTGATGTAACCCAAGGATTGTTTTTCCTACAGCATGTTTCTCCATCTCCAGGGAACACAGTCAAGGTACATCAGGGGTCAGCAAGAGAGAGAAAGCCCCTATTATTAAAAGGGCTGATCATTTTCTGATTTTAGCAAACATTTCAGATCTGTCATCACTCCTACACCAACAAAAAGGGTTAAAAATGGTGCTTCTGCTTGCATTCCCAACAGGCTTCTGAAAGACACCACCTCAAGTCACCTTTGCAGCCCTTCAGAGCTTTAAGCTCAACATCAGCCAAGTTTGATGGAAGGGCAGGAACACCAAGGGGGTGTTCTGGCAGGTTTTGTGAAGTTTCATATGTGCCCGCAAGACTGAAAATCCCCGTTTTAAACAGACTGCAGCTGGAATATTGTGCTGGAGGATGGAGCAGGAGCCCACCTGCACTTGGTACCAGCATAGCACACATTGTTTCTATCCCACAGGTGAGGCAGGGTAAAAAAACTCATGCAATTTATCTTTCTAGTGGAAAGTGTTCCAGGGGGTGGAATGAGGTGAGCTTTAAGGTCCCTTCCAGCCCAGTCCATTCTGTGATTCTCTGTTTGACTTCTGTTTTTAACAGAAAAACCTGACCTTCAAAAAAATAAAATTTACATTTAAAACTCCAAATGTAAATCAGCAAACCCTACCTAGAACAACTAAAAGCGAACAAAAGAAGAACCACAGAGCAGAATCTGTGAACACCTTGCACTGGAGGGGCTGCTCCAAGCCTCAGCCATCCTCCACCTCCATGCTGAAGCTTCATCTCCATCCTTGTGTCCATGCTGGGGTGGGAAAAGGTGAGAGCAGGAGCCCAGGGGAGCCAAGCAGGCACTGAACACTGCAGAGTGGTACAACAGCAAAATTCCTGTGCCACCATTGCTGATGCCACCCCAGAGCTCTTTGGGACAGGACACCAGCACCATTCAGAGAGGCGGGGGGAGAAATTACCTATGCAAAAAAGCATTTTTGGCCACAGAGCAAACCTTCAAGCAAACCTGATTTTAGAAGTTCCAGTGCATGCCATGAGCTCAGGAATGGGGTTTCCCTGACAACCAGGTTCTCCAGGCACACACACTTGTGTTCCACAGGAGAGATTTACTCCACGCACACACACATGTGTTCCACAGCAAAGATTTACTCCAGGCACACACACGTGTTCCACACGAGAGATTTACTCCAGGCACACACACATGTGTTCCACAGGAGAGATTTACTCCAGGCACACACACGTGTGTTCCACAGCAAAGATTTACTCCAGGCACACACACATGTGTTCCACAGGAGAGATTTACTCCAGGCACACACACGTGTGTTCCACAGCAAAGATTTACTCCAGGCACACACACATGTGTTCCACAGGAGAGATTTACTCCAGGCACACACACGTGTGTTCCACAGCAAAGATTTACTCCAGGCACACACACATGTGTTCCACAGGAGAGATTTACTCCAGGCACACACACATGTGTTCCACAGCAAAGATTTACTCCAGGCACACACACATGTGTTCCACAGGAGAGATTTACTCCAGGCACACACACGTGTGTTCCACAGCAAAGATTTACTCCAGGCACACACACATGTGTTCCACAGGAGAGATTTACTCCAGGCACACACACGTGTGTTCCACAGGAGAGATTTACTCCAGGCACACACACATGTGTTCCACAGGAGAGATTTACTCCAGGCACACACACATGTGTTCCACAGCAAAGATTTACTCCAGGCACACACACATGTTCCACAGCAAAGATTTGCTGCTCCCTGGAGCTTCTGTCCAGCACACCCAGCTCACCCGACCCCTTCTCCAAGTGTGTCTGAGAACTGATCCTGTCCTGCAGCCATCCCCAGCCTGTGCAGGTCCTTCCACACTCCAGGCAGAGATGCTGCCTCTCCTAATTTCCCCTTCCTTTACTCTCTGTGGTTTCAAACTCCCACCATATTTCAGGCAAACTCTTTAAGAGCTCCAGAACTACTCTGGACCACCACTGAAGCCTTGCCTCCAGCAGAGGGAAGCTCAGCAGTCTGACAGCATGAATGCATCAGCTCCAGGGGTATTCCTGAGCTCTACAGACCCAGAGCTCCAGGAGTGATCAGCTGGAACCAGCTCCAGGCACCAGGAAGGAGCTCCAGAGGCACCCAGGAATCAATCATGGTGCTTCCTGCTTGGAGACACCAGCACCTCTGGGGACTGCAGGGCCACTTTCTCAGAGACCCTCAAGATTCCTGATGTTACTGAGAGCATCACCTGGTTTTTATTCTCTCTCCCCATCTCCTCCAGAGTCTTTGGTCAATATTTTCCCTTCTCCCTCTCACCTGTTTAGTACAGATTTTGCTTCTCACAGCAGCACAAGTTTCCATCTGAGCTCTGTCCCTCCAGTTCTGTTTTTCAATCCCACTGTCATTTACCCCTCTTCTCTCACCTCCAAAGCCCCTTGTGCTTGTCTGCCTTCAGCTGCTGCAGAAAATAGGGATCTTGGAATCCCTGTGCTGCACAAACAGGTAGGAATCTTGCTTCAGAACACCACATCAACATTAAACAGTGTCACTTAATTGGAGCTAAGTGTGACTTAATCTGGATCAGGAATTACTCAGAGCAATCACTGTGCTGCAAGATTAAAGGACCAACAGCAGTGATTGTGCACCTGTTATTTCTCAGCTACAAACGCAGCATTGCCATGAATTCCCAACTCACAGCAGCATTTGCTGTGCAAAGGCCAAATTCAGAAAATGATCCCAAGTAGTTTTTTGCCTTGCACCACCTTCAGCAAACACAAAATGTCAATGCTCAGAATGCTGGGCACATTCAGCACTGGGGGGATGCACATCTCTCCTGCCACAGCAGGAAGGGGCTGTGCAGCTCACCTGCCTGGCACAGCACAGGAAATCTCAACATCTGTATCTTCAGGAGATGTGGCTCACACAAAAAGTCAATATACACAGAGAATTCCAGATCTGCAGACTCAGACTTGAATATTTGTTTAACTTGAAACACACCAACCACACATATCTCTGCATTTACTCAGTTTGCATCCTGAAGAAGAGTTTTCACCCAGTTTGCTCAAAGCTCAGCTTTTAGTCAATGATTTCCAGTGCATCTCTCCCTCCAGATAAAATTGTTTTGGTTTTAATTTGGCCATGAAACAGCCTGTACAATTTTGATTCCTACAGTGATGGTACCTGCCACCTTAAACAATCCCTGCTCTTCAGTTCTCCTCCATTCCAATGTATTGCTCACTTCAGACAGCACAATTTCTAAACAATTTAACCACTTTGGTAATTTTAGTTGATTTTTCTTTTTCAATACCTCCCGCACTTGAGGATTTCTTAATTTCCCTCCCCCCCAAATACTCACAGAGAAGAGAGCATGAGATGTTAATCTACTCCTTGATTTGTAGCAGCTCTGCACTTCTCTACCCAACCATTTAAATGCTGTCATTCATAATAGGGTGATATACTGTACTATAAACCCTTTTGCAAATGGTAGGTCTTGGTATTTTTCTTTTGTGACAAAGACTCATATTAGTTATAAAGGGGAAGAAATGGACTCAGAGCTCAGATCTACCTACATCATCTCACTGCTCAACAGCCTCTCCCTTTCTTTAAAAGAAAATCCACACCCTCTTCCTTAAAGAAAACCGAAATCACTAAGATTTTATTTTTCCTGGTAGAGAGAACATTCCGTGGTGTGACAGCCCCTGGAGTTCAGCAGCTTCCTCCTGGAGCATTAATCCTGAAACCACACAATCCCAGGCTGGACTGGGTTAAAAGGGACCCTAAAGTCCCACCCCTGCATGGGCAGGGACACCTTCCACTGTCCCAGGTTGCTCCAAGCCCTGTCCAATGTGGCCTTGGGTAATTCCAGGGATCCAGGGGCAGCCACAGCGTGTTTGAGGCTCATGTCAGGTCCTGGCCTTGATTCCAGGGACAGGAACCTGGAGAAGTGTCTTGGTGAGGTACCCCAAGCACACCAAAGCAAAAGCTGCATACAGGTCCTTCCCCATCCAACCCACAGGTCTGCCGCCATCTCAACCTACAGCTCCTTCTCCACCCAACCTACACATCCAACACTGCCCCAAACTGCAGCTCCCTCTCCATCCAACTTTCCAAATTCGGGTTAAAGCAGCAGAAGTTGGAGTAGGTTTTAGTCCAGGTTCCATTTCAGTTTGTTCTCCCACACTGCCCTTGTTTTCCTGGTTCTTTTAAACAAAATACACTTTTCAAGCAGACACATGGCCCTGTCCCCAGAGCTGGGCCAAGTTTAGTCCCCTTGTAGCCAGCCCAGACCACACTCTGGCTTTAGGGCTTGTTTACACCCCCACAGACCAGATCCAGCCCACATGGCAGCTTTCAGCCAAACACATTTGGTTAAACTCTCAATTAAGATGTAGTGAGGCTATAAAACAAAATATTTTACATCTGCTATGTTTGCTTCATGCACTTAGTTGGAAATTCTATCAAAAATCCAATTGAGTTTTCCTGGCAGGTTTTAGTCTGTGTAAAATCACTCTGTCTGTTCCTCACTGGAATAGCTTCTGTCAGGAAAACTAAACCCCAAAGTGTGTGTTTGCATTACTTTTGCCTTCTCCCTAACAGCAGTAACAAAGTTCATTTCAAGCTTTACAGCTTTAGGAAGTCTGTGAGTGAAATATACCCAGGTCATCTGATCATGACACTCATTCCCAATTTATCACCATGCAAAGGATCCTTTACAATAAACAAAACACTAAATTATAAGATTTTTTTTCTCCCTGTTTTAACTCATGCAAAATAATATGAGATTTTATTTGTAAGAATTGCACTTTCATTATAGAATCCTTGAGAGGTTTGTGTTGGAAGGGACCTAAAGGACCATACAAATTCCATCCCCTGCCATGGGCAGGGACACCTTCCACTATCCCAGGTTGCTCCAAGCCCCCTCCAGCCTGGCCTGGAACATTCCCAGGGATCCAGGGGCAGCCACAGCTTCTCTGGGCAATCTGTGCCAATCATTCTCTTTAAATTCAAAATATTGAAGTACCAACATCTGGCCTGGCTGCCGAGACTGTTCTAAAGATGTGCTGATAATTACAGTAGTAACAAGATTTTTTTTTTAAGCAGGTTTAGAGAAAACAGTATTTAAATCAAAGTGCAAGGACTTCCACACATATTTCAAATATCCAAACCAGTTATAGTCAGAGTACCCATGTTTCAAACACTCCCTGTTCCCCCCAAGCAATATTCCTTTTTCATGCCATTTATTGGTTTCAATTTGCCATTCTTCACTATGCTCTGGGAAAATATTTCCTCACACATTACACACACTGAAGTGCCAACGTTTTAAAATAAAAAAACAAACATAAACCCACAACATAAAACAGGAAACTAGGGATGCTGGGCCAACACCCCCAATCCAGATTCACACACAATTACCACACAATCAAATGGGAGCAAAAGAATCATGAAAATACTCAGAATGCCCAAAGTTTGCTTTGTTAAAAAAATTAGGCTAAAGGGCTTTAACTGCGTGCTGTTCAGTTTACTCTTTTGATTGCTTTACCACTATGTAAATCAATTTGTTAATGTTCCTTACAAAATGCATGAGCCAGTTATACTGACAAACACACAAAGCTCATTCGTAATTAGCAGTTAATTAGTACGAAGGAACAGATGCTGTTAGAGTTTCAGCAGGCGAACAGGTTCTGTAAACAATGCTTATAAATCTAAATGAATTTATTAACCACAATGCAACTGTCAACGTTCTGCTGGCAACCACACAGATATGGTGGAATCCCCAAAACATCTTTACAACATATTAATAATCATTGTGTCAAGCCCAGTCTATTGGGCAGCCTCACTTGCTGTCATAAGCTTCCTACTTAATCTTCTGGTGTCACTCCTCAGGACTAATTCCTCATGCCCTGGGAGGAAGAAGAGCTGCAGCCACCAAAGCCAGCCCAGATGTGCATGGATTCTCCTCAGAACAAAGGTGTTTTCCCACTGCCTGCCATCGTGCTGGATGGCACCTGGCGCAGGCCACGGGCACCCTGCTCCTTCGGGGTTTGGCTCCAGGTGATCCCTAAAGGTCCCTTCCAACCCAACCCATTCTGATTCCTGATCTCATCCACTGAAAATAAGAAAAGGCTTCCCTTCTTCCTGCTCTCCTGGCTCATTTGGGGATGTCCCCCCATGCCAGGGCTGGGCTGCTGCTGACACAAGGGATTGCAGGGATAAGTGGGAGATCAGGGAAAGGTTCTTCCCCCAGAGGGTGCTGGGCACTGCCAGGCTCCCCAGAGCTCCAGGAGCATTTGGAAGCACTGCCAGGGAAGCCCAAGACGGGATTGTTGGGGTGTCTGTGCACAGCCAGGGCTTGGATCCATGACCCCTTCCAGCTCTGGATATTCTGATTCTGTGGTTATAAACTCATGCACTCAGCCACGGACTGATGCCATTGTTTTGTGGGGTTTCTTTGATTGCCTGGGGAGATGAAGGGTGGCTCAAATAAAGAGATTGCATCTTGTAAAGCAGTTTCTACATGCAGCTGCTGAAGCACCACCTCCAGTCACAGGCTTTTGGCCAGGGGCCAGCTCAGACCCTCAGGGCAACAGTGAAGATCCCTCAGTGCCCTCACTGCTGTCACTCTGCATGTCACACTGACATGCCACCCTGATATATTACACCATTTCAGCACTGGAAAATTCCAATAAATTTTTTAAAGTCATATTACAGCTTTTTTTATTGATGTTCTCTTTTACACCTCCATTGCTTTTGCTCATTCCCTCCTCCTCCCCATCAAAGCACTCTGACACCTCTTCCCCATGTTCTGGCCCATGGACACTCCTGGATTTGCATGAGAACATCCCAAATGTATCAAATCCTCCATAGTCTCACCAGAGAGACTGCTTGGCTTGCCTCCTGTAGGCTCCAGCCCTACTGCATTGGCAGTGGATCCAAAATCCTGGAATCTGGGGGAGTCTGTTCTCTGCTGGAAAGCAGCACCAGCCACAAGAGGAAGATCTTCATAGTACAGCCTCAGAAAAATACAAATACTTTCTCCCTTCTCTTATGAACACTGGAAAACAGATTCTGACTGATTTATGCTAAAGAGCAGCACCTGTTCCTTCTGTACAATAGGGATCTTCCCCCCCTTTTTTAAAAAAAAAAAATTATATTTTAGGTAAGAGAAGCTCTTTCCCTACTATTTCTGCATAGGCTGATGATCCCCTGGCACTCTCCTCCTGCCTGCTTCCATTCTCCTTCCAAGCCTCTCCAAGGATGCTCAACCTGATCAACACTTATTCCAAACAAAAGCTGGAATGTCTCCTCTTGAATCTTAAGGATGAACAAGAGCTACAATCACCCCTGATGTGCCAGCTAGGAAATCATCAGCTGCTACTCAAACCCACAGGTTTGTCCCTGGCTCTTTCACAAAACATCAAGAGCATTGCATTTGGACAGGATTTGAAGTAAATCATTAATTAAATAAGGAGGATGGAGTTGAACACTCCTTATTGGCAGCCATAAGCAATTATGACCCCTTATGGCATTAACATATAAAAATTTAGGAAATACATTCATAAAACATGAAATTTCCCTCTGTTTTTGAAGTTGGTGGTCTGGCTACTTTCCATCATTGCCCACTGCTCCTCTTTCCTTACTTTGAGGCTGGGTCACACAAATAAATGGAATATTGTGTTTGAAATCGTGTGCCCCCTGCCCAAATCAACACTAATAAAAATTTAAATACACACGTGGCTCCAGGTCACTGCCATGGGAAGTAAAAAAACATGACAAAGTTAATATTCTCTGAGAAGTTCATTGATAATATTTCATTTATGGACCCTTAAATGCACCTGTGGAACAGCTGTAGAGGGCTCACCTTGCTCTAACAATGGCTTGGGACTATCATTGTATGACAGTCCTGGGTATTTTAAGCATTTAGAGATAAAATAACAACATTTTATCAGATGTGAAACAGAAAACTCATGTTTTAGGTACCCTGAAAAATTAGGAGACTAATTAAAAGAAACATATTAGAAATTCAATCTTGATAAGCCAAAGGACCAAACAAGTCCAGCTCCTTCCTGGAACCGTCAGACATGGCAGGAGGGGAAACCAGAGAACCCCAGAGAGCAGGAGGGAGCAGATGGGAGGATCCAGCAGGACAAACGGATGCATGAGGAAAAAGAGGAATTCTCTCAATCAGAGAGGCTGAGCTCATGCCCAGCTGTGCCAAGGGGCAGAAGGGGCCATGCCCTTGGACTGAAACCACATCCTTGGGCAAGGGAAGGGTTTAACACCAGGAGCTCCCAGCACCACATGTCCGAGACAGATTTTCACTGCTATTTTATTGCAAATTCCAAGGACTACAGCTCTTCTTGGGATGGTATCTGCAACTCATCAAGTGGAAAAACCCACAAACCTGGCTTTCACAGTCAAATTAAACATTATTCCAGGCAGGAGCTGAAGTCATTCTTCTGATGTAAGGGCACATTTGATCTAATTGGAAAAAATATTTCAAGTGCACTGGGAATAGTCACTGTTAACTGAATGCAACAACGAAAAAGGAAAAAAGAGCATGCAGACCCCAGGGAATTACCAAATCAATTAACAACTAATTCAGGAACTAATTTCTGTATTGCCTCTTAGCACAAAACTGTATCTTTAATTTCTCCTGCAATAAGCATCACCATGATAGTCCTAACACACTCTGACGCTTTAAATGAGTTTACAAGTATCTCTTTTTGATTGGCTATATAACATTATTTCTTCACAGTTCAATGCAGCCATAGCCAAGTGCTCTGAAATATTTAATTATACTGGTAGCAACCAGTTAACAATTTACAGAACCACGGTGAGTACAAAACATTTTATAACTGGTAATCAGCTAATTAAAAAAAAAAAAAAAAGCCAGCAAAATGTGTATGTTCTGATTATAAACAATTGCAGAGGAATTACACAGAAGATTTCAGCACTAAGAGTATTTGGCTCAAAACCATACCCTGGTGTTTGTACAAGCTGATCTGGAGACTGATTACTGTGATTAGACAGACGTGTGACAGAGGAAATTACACCTCACGCTGCAGATAAATAAATCAAACCATGTCATCTGCCAGTTCCTTGTAAATCACATCAGCTCTGACTTTGGCAGAGCTGCTCCCTGGAGACTCCCAACCCTGGCTTGCTAACAGCAGCCCACAAACCTACCTGAGCACCAGGAAGGAAACACACAAACAGGAGGAGTTTTGGAGAAGGCTCCTTCCTGAGCTGAGGGGATGAAGTTGGAGAGAGACTTTTCACAAGGAGTGCCAGGACAAGGGCAGTGGGTTCACATTGGCAGAGGGCAGGGATGGATGGGACATTGGGAATTGGGAATTGTTCCCTGTGAGGGTGGGCAGGCCCTGGCATTGCCCAGAGCAGCTGTGGCTGCCCCTGGATCCCTGGCAGTGCCCAAGGCCGGACTGGGCAGGGCTGGGAGCAGCCTGGGACAGTGGGAGGTGTCCCTGCCATGGGGTGGGACTGGATGGACTGTAAGCCCTCCCAGACAAACCATTCTGGGATTCTGTGTTTGGAGCAGAAGCAGCAGCACAGGGGGCTGGGTGTGTCTGTGTGCAGTGGAACAGGGGGTTCAGTGCACAAACACACAGCTGTACGGAATGGAAGCAAATCTGGGCTCTGTGTCCCTCCACAAGTTTGCTGCCATCCTCCTCCTGAAATGCTTTTGGCCCTTACCTGCATGAGCCACTTTTATTTCAAAGCACAACCTGATGGTGAACTCAGAGAGAAGAGAGAAGCCATCAGATAAGCCCAGGCACCGGTGGCTGTAGCATCATCTGTCTGTCCTGCTCCTCTAGATGGCTTTTTTCACCCTGTCAAGTCAGATGAATTAAGCAGGAAGAGCTGCTAAGATCACTGCTTGTTTGTTCTCTCTTCTGGTGGGCTCCAAGTAAACATTTGCAGCCAGGAAAGAGCAAAGAGCATTTGCTGCTTGTGAGGACAGCCAGTCTTGGATGTGACACTTGCCTGGAGCACTGGGGTGCTCTTGTGGGAGTGAGGATGACTAAGGACATCACTCTGACTGAGCAGATGTGGCAGATGATCCCTTTTCAGAAGCCATTTCCCAGACACTGCCATGCCTGCTGAAATGCTCCCACAGCTGGACAGACAGCTGTGGCTATTTTAAGGGAAAACAGGCTCCAGGTAGCATGATCTCTCTGCTACAAGTGAAGGAGCAACATAACAAGTGTTGTGTGCTATTCCATGCAAGGTATGTGTAACTGGTGCTTACACATCCCAGCCAGGGCTAAAAATGAACAGAAATGAGGCTGGGAAGTTACCTACTCAACAATGAGGTTAGGAAATCAGCAGTGAGGCAGAAGAAGTAGCAGATGTGGCAGATGATCCCTTTTCAGAAGCCATTTCCCAGACACTGCCATTCCTGCTGAAATGCTCCCACAGCTGGACAGACAGCTGTGGGTGTTTTAAGGCTCCAGGTAGGATGAACTCACTGCTTCAGTGAAGGAGCAACATAACAAGAGTGTTGTGTGCTATTCCATGCAAGGTTTGTGTAACTGGTGCTTACACATCCCAGCTAGGGCTAAAAATGAATAGAAATGAGGTAAGGAAATCAGTAGTGAGGCAGAAGAAGTAGCAGATGTGGCAGATGATCCCTTTTCAGAAGCCATTTCCCAGACACTGCCATGCCTGCTGAAATGCTCCCACAGCTGGACAGACAGCTGTGGGTATTTTAAGGGA
The DNA here is from genome assembly GCF_027579445.1 of Ammospiza nelsoni. Classification (NCBI taxonomy): domain Eukaryota; kingdom Metazoa; phylum Chordata; class Aves; order Passeriformes; family Passerellidae; genus Ammospiza; species Ammospiza nelsoni. Next base: position 1,590,801 of record NC_080639.1, read on the forward strand.
AAACAGGTTTCAGGTAGGATGATCTCTGTGCTACAAGTGAAGGAACAACATAACAAGAGTGTTGTGTGCTATTCCATGCTAGATTTGTATAACTGATGTTTAAACATCCCAGCTAGGGCTAAAAATGAACAGAAATGAGGTTAGGGAGCAACCTACTCAACAATGAGGTTAGGAAATCAGTGGTGAGGAGAGGAAGTAGAAAATCACTACTAAAAAAGAGGCAACACTGACCTACACCTGCAAGGAGCTGAGCAGAAGTGACAGGTTTTTTATGCCAGGTTTGACATTTGATGACAGCATCTTCAAAGTTACCTTTGCTGAGTTTAATGATTTTTAAAATGAAATTAAAATGGACATTGGGAAGTGGGAGTTTTCTTTATGCCCATCTTAAGGAAAAACTGTAACTTGTACATCAAGGAACCAAACTCTTCTTCATGAACAGCAAATCAGCGGTGCCACCCCTGTGCCTTGACATAAAAAATATTTGCCATTTTTAGGTCAGAGTAAAGGAAAAAAAAAAGACCAAATACCTAATTTCATTAAGATTACTTTAATGTACTTAAATATGCCAAGCTGGCAGGCAAAGAAGGTCATTTGAAATATCACCTAAAAGTAAAGCCTGAATAAGATATTCCACTTTCTCCATTAATCCAGCCATTTGCAAACTGAGGGAAGGGAATGGATTCTGAAGTTCACCTTTGCAAGTCATGGATGGCAAATTTTTCACTGTGTCATCAATACAGCACTAACCATTAGAACATTTATTTCTAGTCCAGGCTTCCAGTTTGTCATCCCTAAATGATGCAGCAATTTGGGGGCACGAGAGGGGCAGCACCTCCCAGGGTAAGCCAAGGGGGAGGCAATGTGGCAAACACTGATTTTGGACAGTTTTTGGTAAAAACAACAGCCAAGGTTACATGGCTGGAGTATGTAGTGATGTGAGCATCTGTGATTAAGTGCAAAGGGCAAAGAGAAGAAGGGCTGGGAGCAGAAAGTCAAGGCCAGCTCTTATGTATTTATTTACACTCCAGTCTGGGGGGGGATGGGGGCAGGACAGAGGAAAAAAAAAATTAAAAAAAAGAAAAAAAAAAAAAAGAAAAAAAAAAAAGAAAGAGCACACAGCTGCCATCCCAAAAACAGACCTCCCATCTGCCACCCACGATTTGCATGTCACCTTCTCCAGGCTCATTTGTACTTCATTAACTGCCATTGACTTAACAAGATTTATGCAAATGACACCATAGGAGCTTGCTAACTCCCACTGCAATCAAGTGATTATGTATGTACAATTCTCCACAGCAATGAAAAATTAATACATGACAAGCCCCCTTACCGCTGAGCTGAGCTTCTTGCTTTTATTTTTCTTGTTGTGTGCATTTTTTTTTAAATTTGAATATGCCCTACTGATAAAGATTTCCCAAACCCACAAAAACCAAAGTAATTTTCCCAAAACACCATAAAACCTCCCATTCCAGAAAGTCAATTCCCCAAAAGTGGGCAGCCCAATGTGTGCTTCAAAATATTCTTCAAAATATTCACTCAGGCTATCAGGAACAAAATTTCTTTTCTAGAATAAATGAGTTTGGAGGGAGGATTCTCCAACCTTAGCAAGCCACTCACTTTAAGAGCATTATTAGCAATGCTACAGAAAACAGCTTAAATATTCTTAGTTTAAGCATCTCTTTCTCAGAAGTACAGAACTTCCTGGGGATTTTAACTTGAAGCCAATATTGCTCTGATTTCTCTGATTGCTCCTTTTCTGACTCTGATTTGCACAATATTTTTAAATAGCACACAAGTGAAATTTTGTATAATTTTTTAGAATTTCTGATATTCCCAGTTCTCAGAATCTGCTAAAAGTCCAGGATTTAAGACATGCTGATGTGGCTGTGCATGCACAAGGTACTGGTACCTCCCCAGGAAACCTGCCTTCCCAAAATTTCACTCACTTTAAGAGTATTTTGGCAAGAACAAGCAGCCACCCTTTAAAAACAAACCTGCTTTTCATTGCCTACATTTTGGGTTTCTGCTGGGAGCAAGGAAGGGCCATCAGGACAGTTTTATATGGCTTAGCCCAATAAAACCAAATTTAGCACTGCAGTGAAAAACCAGCTTTACCACGTAGAAAGGACACAGAGAATAAGAACATTAACTCTTTTTGACCAGGCTGCTCTGAGTTAAGGACAAAATCCTGAAGGAATGAGGTGTTTCCTTGGAAGGAAGCAGGCTAATCACAACTTTACCTCCTTCATGGAACCCTGGAATGGTCTGGGTTGGAATGGCCCTTCCAGCCCATCTCATTCCAACACCCTGCCATGGGCAGGGACACCTTGTCCTAGACCAGGCTGCTCCATCCAAACTCTCCCAAACTCTCAGGGATTTCCCTTAAACCCACAGGGATTCAGGCACCAAGAACAGGAATGCAGGAGCAGGTTGCAACCCCTGCCTTCTTTTGACCCAAACCCACTGGCAGCTGTGCAGGTCCATTCCTGGGGCTCAGAATGATCAGCATCCCTTTCACTGGGACAGATTCCACTTGTTCCTCAAAACCAGAACACTTCCAGCCTCCAAGGAACTTGTTTTGGGTGGAGGTTTTATCATTTGTTTGTGGGGTGTGGTTTGGTTTGGTTTTGTTGTTTGCTTGTTTTTTTTGGTAAAGCTTTTGTTGCTGTTGTTGTTATTGTTGAGTTTTGTTCTCCCACAGCAATCCTGGGAATGCTGCAGCCTGAAAGCAGATTTCTGCTTCTATCCCAAGTATCCCAAGCAACAAGAGACAGGACAAGAAGAAACAGCCTCAAGTTGCACTAGGGAAGGTTCAGGTTGGCTGTTGGGAAAAATTTCTTCAGAGAAAGGGTGGTCAGGCATTGGCACAGCTGCCCAGGGCAGTGGATTTAAAATCCATGAGGATGTGGTGCTTGGGGACATGGGTTAGTGGTGGCCTTGGCAGTGCTTGTTTCAACACTGGACTTGGTGATCTTATAGGGCTTTACCAAACTTTATAGCTCTGTGACTCTATTTGCCACAGAAAACATCAGGATGTTTCTCATCTTAAGGAGAACAGCAGCATGAAGATTTTTAGGTTGAGAAGTTCCCTTCCACATCTGCCTTATTCCCAGTTAAGGCATGAAATAAAAGGCACCAACTTTCCCAGCAGGAATTTCTGCTGTCACTGTCATATTTTCTGAAAAATCCCTTTTTCAGAGAGGATTTTCTCTCCTGGGAAGCTGAGAAGCCTCAGAGAGGAATGAAAACAAGAATTATCTGATTGCTGCTCCTGTGTTTGCTGCTTGGGAATGTGGCTTGGACATTGTTTATCCAACAGGTGAATGTTTGATTGGTTCCATGTGAATTGTTTTAATTTAATGACCAATCACAGCCAGCTGTGTCAGACTCTGAGGAGTCAGTCACCAGGTTTTATTATTTCATTCTTTTTAAGCCTCCTGATGTATCCTTTCTCTTTCTTTAGTATAGTTTTAGTATAGCATTCTTTAATATAATATCATAAAATAATAAATCAGCCTTCTGAGAACATGGAGTCAGATTCTCATCTCTCACCTCCTCCTGGGGACCTCACAAACTCCACAAGCTCCCAGGACCTGGCACCTGTCGAGACCCCAGGAATGTGGGGCTGCATCAGCAACTGAACCTGGAGCCACCCCTATTGACCAGGCCTCCAAAATCTCTGCTCCTGACACCTGAGAGTGATGTGACATCCCACTGGGAGCAGCCATCCTGCAGCACTGCAAAAACCTCCCAACTCCCACCCCAAAGCCCAAAGAACGGGATGGACCTGCTGAGGTGCACATCAAGGGTTTGTGGGTAATGGCCAGTACATGACAAAATGAAATTACCGTAATTGAGATTACTAACAAGGAGGACACATTCCCAAAATATTGGTCATATTTGGTACACAGGCAGGGCTACAAGGAGAGCTTTGCCATACAGAAATTCCAGATATTGTAAGGGATATTTCTTTACAACACGCTGTGGCACAATCACACTCACAATATTTCCCTTACAATGCTCTTCCTATGAGTGTATTTTTAATTAAATTCATTCCATACAACAGCATTTTAGGAAAGAATAGTAGGTATGCCTGGAATAAATACTGGCACATCTATTCCTCAGTTTTACATTCTCAGCTGCCCTTTTGTTTAATTAGCATTACCCAAAAGGACTGCAGCCGGTCTAACCCATCCTGTACCATACAAAAGCTGTAGGAAAATAAAATTGCAGCTTGTTTTAAATGCCTGGAATCTCCTCCCCTGAATGCAGAGCCAAATACTGAACTCCTCTGCTTTCAAACTGCTCTTCTGGATTGCAGAGTGCTTGATTAAAATTTGCCTACTAGAGATTCACACACCACAGCATTTTTGCTGCCTGATGGTCCCAAAAGGTCTTTCAGAGTGACTTCAGGAAGAAGAATCACAGCTAATAGTTGAGGGTACAAAATCAACTCCTTCTCACATCCAGAAACAGAGGAAAACCACAAAACACCCCAAAATATGCAAACCCAGCTCCACACAGGACATCCAGGGCTGCCTGGCAGATAAGCACAGGCTTAGGGAAGATCAGGAGAGGCAAGGGAACCTCTGGAGAGCAGGAAAGGCACCAAAACAACTGGAAAGAAAATAAGTGGAAAAGAAAGGGAGCTCATCTCTAGCAAGGCAACTCTAACACGTGAGTAAACACCTGGAAACACTGACAGAGAAACTGTGTGAGAAGCATTCCATGGGAATGTGGAGATCTCAACCACACGGACCCAGTGCCATTTCATTTGAGCAAGTGAATCATCTCATTCCCCAAACACTTCCCATCCAAGGCTGGCACTGCTTTTGCCTTTCAAAGGAGTGTTCCCAGCTACAATTTAGCATCGAGATTCCAGGCTAATGAAAGTGCATCTAGGCTAGTAAAAACAGACCAAAACAAATCCTCGGCTTCAAGTCCTGTTGTGTAATGAGAAAGTTTAATTAAGGCCACACATTACAGCTGTAAACGTTCTCTTATATAATAAGGTTTAAATGAAACTGAACCTAATCAAAGTTACAATTCCTTCATTAGCAAATTACAAACAAGAGTGCGCAGCTGACACACCGGCCATGATTATCACAACTAATTGCCTCGTTGTTAGGGAGCAGCCTGAAACTGTGTTCAGATGTCCGTCTGTGGTAGCAAATTAGGGCCACATCAGGCTATTCCTGCCATCACAAGGGGCTCTTGTCGAGCGATCTGATTTACCCTGCGCCTGGCAGCACTCGGCCCAATCAAAGCCCCCTCTACAAAGGCAGCTTTGAAGCCAGCACAGCCTAGAAACCCGCTCCATATGCAGGCCGGCAGACTGCACTTCATTAGGCCTGTTGTCACATTTTCCCTCTTCTTATTCTAATGATCCTATTTTAATACACATAGGAACCTCTCCTAATTGATGTCAAGTGAGTGACTTCCACATTCATCAGCGGCGCACATCAAACGCCGCTCCGCGGCCGCTCGGCCTGCCCGGACCCGAGGTGTGTGTCTTGTCTCCCAACTATGGAAAGCAGGCAAGAGAAAAAAAAAAATAAAATACAACTATTTCGGCATTACCTGTTTAATTGGGATTGCACGGCCGCTTCCAATGCTGTCTGTTCTGCTCTCCAGGACCTTCTTCTCTTTGTCTGGGTCACTCCCTTTCCGAGACTGTGGAGCGAAAAGAAAAGTTTGTGCTCCATTAAATGCACACAGAGGATGCTTTTATTTGCCTTTTTTTTTTCTTTCGGGGCAATTAAAAAATACTTTGGCAGGTAAATATAGGCTCAAAATTGAATCTACACAAGTACACAACCATCCTGACAATGAATAAATTTCCCATCCACCACCCATAAATTTCAACCATCCACTAGTTTGAAATGCATTTGGGTTTAAAGACTTTCAGCTTCGCTGCCTGAAGACCCACAACATCAGAGGACACGTTTCTGAAGTTTCCAACAGCAGCTCCAAAGGGGAATGAATGTGCCATCTCCTCATTAAAAACATTTAAAATAGCCAGGCATAGATTTAATTCACACCTGTGTGGCTCTTAGAGATGTCAGCAACTATTTAGAAATATGATTTTTTAATGCTGGATTGGACCATATGGACTTCAACTTTTTTTTTTTTTTCTGCTTTGGGACAGTTAGAAAGTTGCAACTGTGAGAAAAGCCAATGACTGGAAAAAGTTATCTGAACACAGTGTGGAAAAATTAGCATGAGGAGAATTTTACCAATGTCTAAAACCTGAGTTGCTTTATCCTGGCTTCCTCCAAGGCTGGAAGGAGTGAGGTCACAGCACTCCCTTCATGATTTTCTCAAGTTCTATGGGAATGTGAAGAAGTTATTCAGATCGCAGCCCGTTATTGCGACAGAACGCACGGGCGCAGCGGTGATTTTGACGGATTTATTTTATTACAAAAAGAAGACCTGAGAGTCATCCTCCTTAATAACTGCGCTGACAAGTGACAACTTCACTCCATTACTTTCCAATGGGAACATTACTCACACAATATGGGAAATGGGAAAACAGTTCCGCGTGCTTTTCAAACCGCGGCCGCGCCAGAGCCCGCTCCGGCGGGAAGAGACGCCGAAACCAGGAGAGAAGCGGGAGCGTGGATCGCTCATGCCCCTTTCCCCCGTGCCACAAAGGGGTGGGAGGAAGAATAAAACCCAGGAGCAGCTGCCGGGGGGGGTGAGGGGAGGGAGGAGAGCGAGTACGAGCAGCACATTCGCGCAGCGGGGATGCCGCGCTGCCGGGAACGGGCTGCGCTGGCCAGTTACTATGGCTGGGGGCAATGGAATGGCGTGCCGGGGAACTAAACAAAGAACAAATGAAAGCAAGCAAAACAAGTGGGAGGGGTGAAATCCAGCGTGCAGGATAACTATTGTTCCTCGTCCTTCAAGACAGATTTCTGCCTCTCAAAGTGCCACTTCCCAAGAATACGAGGCAAAACAAAGCTTCAATGGCGCAAGGCGCCCGTAAGTGACATTGTAAAGAAACTCAGTGAAGGTGCCCAAATCCTTGGGAGGGAAGTTGTCAACTTGAATGTTTCTTTTTTATCTGACTTTTTTTTAGAGAAAGAAAAAAGTTTTTAGCCTCTGAAATGCAGGCTGCATATCTACACACTGTTTTTCATTTCTGGTTTTAAATCATCACCATTCCCTGAAAGTTACTGCAGCTGGAAATCACAGGCTGCACATGGAAGGGAAAAGCCTACGTGCAAAACAATGGTAAATGCCAAAAGTACAGAAATGTAGGGATTTCTGCTGGGCAGATTCCCTTCCAGCTGCAGATTCCCTCCAGTCACAGAATCCCTAATGTTTCCAGGGGAGAATCTTCGCACGCTCCGCTATTTATAAAGATAAATTGTGCAGTGAAACAGAAATCTGATCTTTTATGCTTTTGTACCTACGACACACACAATATGTCTTATATCCTAGCAGAAAAAAATCCACTCCAAACCATGCTGGAGCAACACTTCCCAGGACCTTTTCTGATGGCACGTCTACACAATAAATGGTTCTATTGAAAACTTGGTGCCAGCAAACCAAAAAAGGTCTGGAAAAATTAAAGCACCTGCACAAATATCATTGGGGTGATTTCCCCTGCAAGTCACTCACAGATTAATGCACATAACACTTGGCCCAAGATGTCACATCTGAGTTTGGGCACAACCAGACCCAGATTGGCAGTGCTGAGCACCCCAAAAATAAAATACTCATCTCTAACAGTACATACTGAGACATGGAGCTCATTTTAAGTCTGAAAAACTCCCTTGGAATTCTGTAAATATGTAAAACAGGTAACACTGAATGTGGGAAAGGTGATGCACCTTTCTATGCCAGAAATTCCCTCACCCGGTGTGGGATCAGACATAGTCAGAATCAGCTCAGTGAACCTCATAAATGCATTTCAAATCCTCACCTGCCCTATACAGGATTATTTGGTGGTCCCTGTTATGACAGTGTCCAAACAAAGGACATAAACTCTTCTAATATTTCATCTATCTTATCACTTAAGGGGAAAATCAGCTGCTGCTGCAACAACAGCTTTACAACAAACATTAATACTCAAATGTAAAAAGATGAGATGCTGCATTTAATGCACTGAACATGTTTAAAAATTGTCATCCCTATTCCAACTCAAAAACTGTAATTAAGAGGAATCAAATATTTTCTACTTAGCCCAGTTCTCTTCCAACAACAGAAGATCTAAAGATCACTGAACAGATTACCTGTGCTAGATAACAAGGGGTAATTTGCAATTATTAAACAGAAATAGATCTGATTCTGTAAGAGATAAAGGCATAAGTGACTGGGAAGGGAAGCACAGCAAGAAACCTAGAGCTAAACAGTAAAATACTTTAATTACACACTCTGTTCATAACCAGCAGTTTCTGTGTAGTTGTCTATTTATTCAATTAAATAATTCCAGGTTGTAACTTGGCACAGAAGCTGGGTTACAGCAGAGTGGGTGTTAAGTACTTCACCACACAGATTACAGGGCAACTCATTAAACAGCCTCACTACACCCACCTTAAAAGACACAACTAAATCTGCAAAGGCAAATTATTATTATTTTTCCCAGTTATCAGACACTAAGACAACTATCAACACCCTCTCATGTCAGTAAATATGGCTCTCACTAATTATCACAAACCAGAGCTTCAGTCTGTTTACAGCTGACTTAACATTCTTCTCCAACCTTTCCTGTGACTGTAGATGGGTCTGTTTTTCTCTCCTCCCTTTCTCAAATTTACAGCTGCTCCAAACGGAAGCATTCCCAGTTTCCCAGATGCCAAGAGCACCTGCAGAGCCCTGGCAGCCCCTCACACATCCTCCAGCCCAGCCATGGATGGACGGTGATGTTTGCAGGGATGCAGCAGCAATCCAGCTCTGCTTCCCGAGCTCTGATGCTGCTGGTTTCTGGGCTGACACTGACATCTAGTGGGGCTGGGAAATCTGCAGTTCTCCCACCTAGCTCCAGGTTGTTCCCAAGGGAAGGAATCTGCACAGCTGTTATCAAATACCAGCATCAAAGCTGGGACTCTTCTTCCCAGGCCACTCATCTGCACCCAAACACAAATGCATGATTTCCCCTCCCTTCACAGGACTGGAGATGTGGGTTTAAATCAAAATACCTCTGTTGGGAGGGACACAGGATCCCTGGGGCTATGTGCTGTCACTCAGAGCTCCAAAATGGTCACAAAACGTTCCACTTGCTGAAGGTGGAGAGCTCAGATTTCCCTCAGTCTGAGGAAATGGTTTTTACAGGTTTGTATGTGGGAAGTGAGCATGATACCACCTTTGGAATAAAATATATAAATTCTCCATGTTGACAGGAAAGTTGTGGGTTCCTAAACACAGCTAACATGTAGCTACAGCCCCCAAGGGAGTTACACGAGAGCCCAGAGCCATTCTGAGTTTGCTGTGACATGTGTGACCTGAAAAAAACTGCTTACAAACCACAGTTACACCTGCAACAGATCCCAGAGCTTTCAGCAAGAGGCTTAAACCAAGGAAACTTCACTCAGGGCTTCACTACCATCTCCCAAACTACTTCTGCATAACAAAGAACTGTCAGATTGCACCAGGCAACTTTTTATTTGATTTTTTTTTTTATTTTGGGTTTTTTGGCCTCTCAGTGAAGCAAAAAACAGGAGGTTTGGAAAGAAAAAAAAGTTACTTTAATCTCCATCTTTTTTAGCCCTGGAGAAGAAAAGAGTAAACTGATTGTATGTAGTAATAAAAGCAGAACAGGGTAGTTATGGAATAGTTTGGTTTGGGAAGGAACTTAAAGCCCATCCAGTGTCACCCCTGCCATGGGCAGGGACATCTTCCACTATCCCAGCCTGCTCCAAGCTCCATCCAGCCTGGCCTTGGGCACTGCCAGGGATCCAGGGGCAGCCACAGCTGCTCTGGGCAATGCCAGGGCCTGCCCACCCTCCCAGGGAACAATTCCTAATTCCCAATATCCCATCCAGCCCTGCTCTCTGGCAGTGGGAGCCATTCCCTGTGCCCTGTCCTTCCATGCCTTGTCCCCAGTCCCTCTCCAGCTCTCCTGGAGCCCCTTTAGGCACTAAAAAGGGCTCTAAGGTCTCCCTGGAGCCTTCTCTTCTCCAGAACAACCTCCAGCCTCTCGGCCTGTCTGCCTAGGAAAAGCACTCCTGTTTAAGTCTCAAACAGAACCACCCAACAACAATTCCAGGATGTTCTTGTTTTTGAGCCCACAGCTCTGTTGTAGCACTCCTGTGCCACCAGAGCAGCCCAGCAGCAGAGGGGTGAGGCTCAGTGTCCCCAGGGCGGCAGGGACTGAGGCTCAGTGTCCCCAGGGCAGCACTGACTGAGGCTCAGTGTCCCCAGAGCAGCAGGGGCTGAGGCTCAGGCTGTCCCCAGGGCAGAGGCCCCTGTCTGAGGCTGAGGCTGTCCTCAGGGCACAGTCCCCTGGCTCAGGCTGCCCCAGAGCAGCAGGTCCCTGTCTGAGGCTCAGTGTCCCCAGGGCATTGGCCCCTGGCTCAGGCTGTCCCCAGGGCACTGGCCCTGTCTGAGGCTCAGGCTGTCCCCAGGGCACTGGCCCCTGGCTCAGGCTGTCCCCAGGGCAGCAGGGTCCCTGTTTAAGGCTCAGGCTGTCCCCAGGGCAGTGTCCCTGGCTGACTCACCGTGAAGAGGTTGGAGCGGCGCTTGGACTGTTTGCGCACAGGAGTTGGAGTGTTGGCAGTGGGAGGAACATCGATCCGCAGCTCCTTCTGGCTGGTGCTTGGAGTTGATGGGACAGAGGAGGAATAATCACTTAAACTCCCTCCTCCATTACTGGTCTGCAAGGATTAAAGGGAGTTTTAAACAGTGTCAGGCTGCTTTCAAGCAATGACAATCCACAGCTGTATCTTATTTACTCCTGATTTACTCCAGATTGATGCAGAAGTGCAGCCAGGGCTCAGGGGCTCAGCAGGGCTGCCCTACTGCCACTTTTCCACACATTTCTATTCCAAGCCTTTGAACATCTCCCCCACCATTATTTTTTGAATACTCAGATAGCTCTGATTATACAGCAGGCACATTTTCATTCTACACAGTATAACCTTAACTGGGCAGCAACAGTTTCATTTGTTTTCTAGTGTACGAGTAAGCAAACATTGGGAACAACCTTCCAAATCTGGATTTCTACTAAACTAAATTGTAAATACCCAGTGCCATGGAGTTAAACCTACTCTGGAGACACCAGATTATTGAGAGCTGATCAAGAAAATGAAAATAATTCAGGGTTGTAAAATGGCTACCAAGGGGTTGGATAAATCCCGCCATATTCCAAGCATCACAGACTTTCCCACAAGGACAATTGAGTCCAAATCCTGGCCCCACACAGGATTTGCTGAAGCCACTGGTGCAAAAATACAAAACTTGTGAGTAAGAGATTCCAATTTATCTGAAGCAGCCAAAACTGATGTTACATCCTAGTCCTGAAAGAAATAAAGCTTTGAGCCTATAAAAAAATATATGAACTGATGTAACAAATTCCTGAAAGGAGGAAGGTGAGGAAACCAGACAGAATGGAAAGGATCAAAAGGTGATTAAGTATTATTTTTTTTCTTTAAAAGGACTTATTAGACATGACATAAACAAGTACTAAAAACACCACTGAGGGAGGAGATGCTCTGTGTGCTGATGGGGGACTGGGGCAGGACAACAGAGAACATTCTGCCTGCTGGGGATGGAGCAGCAGTGGATGAAGTGGCTGGGCAGTAACTCACAGGTAATTCTGGAGGGAAAAGAAATGTCTGGGATTCAGAAAGAAGGGGGAAAGGCCATCTTTAAAGCAGTCAAGATTCCTGGAGGAAGTGAGCAAAGGTGGTAAGAGGGTATTTCCAGAATTCCTGAGGAGAAAGATGCCTCATGGCACTTCCCCCATGCTCCTTGGGGATGGGGACCTCAAGCTGTAACCAGTCACAGGATGATGGAAAAGCAGGAGACAACCCCTTACACCCCAGCTGAAATCCTGCATGCTCCAAGCTCTCTTCTGGTCCTTGCAGCTTTCCCAGAGCAGGGAGCAGAGGGGAAGGCACTGCAAGGGCAGGGCAGAGACATTTCCTACAACACTCTCAAGTGCTAGAGGAAGCAGCAGCAGAACTGGGAGATGTGTACAAAACAAAGGAGATGAAATTACATAACTGGAATGATCATTTTTGGTGCCCTAATGGAGACCAGTAACACTGGACAGATGAGCAGGACAAGCTGGCAAGAAGTGGCCTCAATTACCCCACATTTGCTTTTCCTGTCTCTGTAGCAGCTTCCCAAACCACTGGATATGGTGGAGATGAGAAGGGTGGCAAGGAAATCCAATTTTTTAAAATTGAAATGAACAGATTTATACCCTAACAGCCTACTTTCCAGGTGGAGACCATGAAGGATTCCCTAAAATTTTACCTTTTAAATCCTTCATCATTTTATAGCGTCATTTTACACTTTTTGCAGCTGTCTCCAGGATTTCTAAGTGATTTATAAGTAACTCCTAAAGGAAAACACAAATCTGTTGGATATTCTGTTCCCCTAAGACACAGAGAGAGTTTCTATAAAAGAACTCCTGCAGGCAATGTTTCTCTTCTCACACACCAAGCCCAGTGGATTTCCAACTTTGTAAATAAAACTCTGAAGTGATTTCAAAATAAGCCACTGGCTGGGACAATGAAAAACAAAACCAGAGAGAATGGCTGCAAAAACCATAGAATGGTTTGGGTTGAAAGGGACCCCAAGGATCATCTAATTCCAACTCCTTGCCATGGGCAGGGACACCTTACACTGTCCCAGGGTGCTCCAAGCCCTGTCCAGCCTGGCCTTGGGCATTTCCAGGAATCCTGGGGTAACCACAGCTGCTCTGGCGCCCTGTGCCAGGGCCTGCCCACCCTCACAGGGAGCTATCTACAATGCTTGTTCTAGATAAATATCAGGTTACTTAGAAACAACCCTGTAAATTCAAAAGGATTGTGAAATATGTGGCATTAAATACATTATCATTCCTTGTTTAGTTTTAGTTTTGACATCCCAGAAAATTTCTAAAAGGCTTAACAATAATCAGGTCTCACACAGAATGAAATAATGGATGACCAAACTGACTGCACTCTGCTTTTAGTAATTTAATTCACGTTTCTGGACAATCATGTTGTAGTAAAAACTGTCTGGAGGCATTGTGTAAACATGGATAATGCATCATACAGATTTACAACAGGTAGTAAGGAGAGAGCTTGTGTGGCAGCCACACCTGAGCTGCAGCTTTGTAGTGGCTGGTAAGCTCCACACCTTCCCAGGAATAATGGAAATCTCCTTGGAGAATGGCACTGCTGACCAGGACACACAACTCCTGGCACTGCAGTCCCCATGGATGGGCACTGAGGGGCTGGAGAATGGCCAGGGCAGGGAATGGAGGGGCTGAGGGAGCTGGGCAGGGGCTCAGCCTGGAGCAGAGGAGGCTCAGGGGGCCCTGTGGCTCTGCACAGCTCCTGCCAGGGGCCTGCAGCCTCCCACACCAACAACAGCTGTTGTGCCAGAGGCTTTTCCAGCTGTTTTTCCAACAGTGCAATCCCCAGCCCAGCTGCAGGTAACCCCTGAGCAGGTTATGCAGCCCCACACTGAGGCACTGAGCACCAAAGGAGGGGCTGAGCAGCCTCAGGTGTTTGGGAACCAGATCATCTCCACTTCCAGGGGCTGGGCAGAGGAAACAGCCCTTTGGAACTGTTTTATTGGCACTATTCTGCTAAGTTAATGGCTTAAAATTGCCTTCCTGATAGGTCAGGTGTAAAGGACAAGCAACTCCTCTAGCACCAGGATGAATGTAGGGAAAAGGAATGGTTCTGTGGGGTTTTGTGAAGTAAAAGGGAACTCAATTCTTCTTTGAAATTAGGCTTAACATGGTATACAAGCATATCATGCCTAGGAAGATTGTCAAGGCACAGGGCAATGTGGGAATGAAAAGTGGGATAGACATACAGAGCAGAGAGATACGGAAGTGACTGGTCTGTACTTGTAAAAAGTAAAGACCTATTCCAAGATGCCCTGTGGCCAACAAGAGGCCTCCAATCCACTGCACAACATTTCTTTCCCTCTGAACAGCTCAGTCTACCTCTTGAAGTGTTCCAAAAAGCCAGACAGTGGGCTGTGACTGGAATTATTAACTCAGGAATACCTGAATGTAAGCGATGTTGCACCATCCCTCTTGTTGACAGAGCACACAACAGCTCTGTCCATCATGCTCATGAGTGATAATCTTGGGATTTGAAAATAAAATTCTTTCCATGCATTCTGTGCTGCCCTGAAAGTCAACAGAGGTACCTGAGATACTTAAAAAGGTTTTCAAGGAAAACCTTCCCCTTGACTGACATACGTGCTAAAAACTAAGTCAGAAGGAGAATTAAGCAGCACCTACTACAAAGAAAAGTGGATTTTGCCTTTGGAAGAGGAAGCATGTTAGTGTGTGGGACAGGCCTCTGGAAACACATAACTACAGCTACTCCTGAGAGCATTTTCTGGAAGGGCTCTTACTGAGGCAGGCACCACCTCAGACTCCTGGGCATGCAGATGGATAAGCACCCACACACACAGACAAGTCTGTCAGAATCCCAGGGTGGTTTGGATTGGAAGGGACCTCAAGGCTGATCCCATTCCAACGCCTTCCACCAGACCAGATTGCTGCAAGCCTGTCCAACGTGGCAGACTGAAACCACAGGAGCCCTGGATGGGGCTGAGCCTTACAATTCCCCCCAAGGTATGCTAAGGACTACTCTGGTTAAGGTGACACTCAATACCTCTTTTTTCCCTCTCTAAAGCCTAAGCTTTTGACTGCAGAGTCATCTGGAGAGTTTGCAGGAGTTCAATCCCCGGGATGATCCAACCAGAGATGGAACAGAATCTGACTCTAGCTGAAGTGCTGTGTGCAGGCAGTGCCTCTGAAGGCCTCTGCTCCTGTGGAGAATGCAAGTGGCAGGGCACTGCACCGCTAACGGGGCTGATTCAGGGAGGAAATCTTCAGAGGAACATCATTACGCCAAGAGAGATGTTCCAAAGGGCAAGACACCAGCCAGTCTTCCAGCCAAGATCAGAGATGGCAAATCTTGCCCCAGATCATCTTAAACTTGGAATTGCAGTTGCAAAGTTCTTTCAAGTCTGGGATAAGGATTCGGCTTCCTTCCCTTAAACAAGGTCATACTGCCTTTAAGTGTAGCACAAAGGAGATAAGACATGAAACAGATTGCTGGCCTCTACTTTTAGGCATGACATCAGTCTCAGAAGAGAGACATCTTTGACTGGTGATGCAATTGCCCCTTCAGGTAATTATGACTCCTGCCAAAGGCAGTAAAGAACATTATTTCACTTTTATTGGAACGGAATCTAGGGAGCCTTATCACAAAAGCTACCTTGCCTTGATTTTCCCAAACAGCTCTTATCACTGGCAAGAAGTTTGCTGCATAGGTGATGGCACTGCTCTAGAATTTGGTGTTTGCTGTTGACCTTCACACTAGACTTGGGTAGGAAACCAGTGAGCCCCCAGATATTTGATGTCCTTCATCAAAAAAAGCTTCATTAACAAAAAATGCCCCCAGAGAGGGTCAGATCCAAGGGCCTGTGGTCAGAGACAGACCAGGTGAGGGAACCTGGAAAGGGGAGAAGCTCTCCCATGGGAGAACTTCTCCTTCACCAGGAGGTGCCAGGGCTCTTCTAAGGAGCAACACACCTCACTCAGCACCTGCTTTAGAAAGGGGGGCCTGAACTCCAGCATTCTCTTTGGGCTCATCAGCAAAAGCCACAGCCACAGCCTGAGGTTGTACCAGGACTCAGTAAATCACAGCAAAGAACTCTGAAGGTTAAACTGGCACCTGCATCTTTAGGGTGATAACCCAGCGGGAACAAGTTACTCCCTTCTGCCAAAAAGCAGGCACTGTGTGGGATAAAGGTCCACAGCCAAAACAAATCCTCACATGGCTGGCTCAGGATTGCAAAATAACCTGTGCATTATTGAGTTTAGACTGAAAACCACACCAGAATGGCTGTGGGTACCTGACATCATTCAGTTTATACCCATCTCAGCTGGGGACAAGCCCAGAGATGATCAGTTGACACTAGAAAACAAAGCCACTGAGGAAGGGCATTGTCAGGGAAACACAGGGGAGCATGCAACACACGTAGGTAAAAGTTGGTGTTAACCATATGTTAATGTTTAGAAAAAGTTGGTATTAACCTCATGTTTCTCAAAATACCATTGAGTGTAAAATTCCAGCACTCTAACCATGGGGATACACCAGCTCAGCACAGCTGAGTGAGAGTAACCACCAAAAACACAGCAAGGGGATGCTGAACCACAGCACAGCAAATCCTACAACTGTAATGATTGGCCTGCAGGCTGCTGGGTATCAATGAGAATGATCAAAGCAGGCTTATCAATCCAAGCAGGCTTTAAAGCTAAATTATTCTGCTTTGCTACTTTGTTTCTTGAACTCAAGCCAATCTTAAAAAAAAAAATTCAAATATCACTTCAAACCACAGAGCACTGGCAGCATGAATAAAATGGCAACTACCTCTTGAGCAGCAAGGAGAGCACTTGAAATGGCAGGAAACACACCAGAGATGAAAAGCAGCTTATCAGCCCCTTTCCCAAGCACTGATTTTGTCTGTACCTGGCTGATATGCACGGCAGAAACCTGGGCAGAACACACGGAGGAGTGGCTCGGAGAGTTGGGCAGAGACTTGCAGGGTCCGATGGAGAGCTGCTGCTTCTTCTTGGTGGAAACGATCTTCTGGGCCACTGAGGGGAGACACAACAGCCAGGCAGGTCAGGCAGGGCACACGGGGGGCAAACACACAGTGAGCAGCACACACAAACTGGGGGGCACCACCAAAGCCTGCCCCAAAAGCTCAGTGTGGTACAGGGAAGGGGAAGGGTGCTGGTTTTCCACGGTGCTCCACGGGAAACTCCAGCTGGGAAAAGTGACTCTTCCTCATTCCTGGTGGAATGAGACTTCTGGAAAATGTGCCTCCAGAAGTCTCATTCCACCACATGAGTACCGCAGGACTCAGGGAAAAATAACAAAAAACAACACCAGGAATTCTGTACCAAGTCCCCTCCGTGTTTGTGACCCCACACTAACAAAGCTCATCACTCTCAGATGAGAGAGACTCATCTGAGGCTTGTGTTTTCCATAAAAGCTCATGGTAGCAAACATTTCCCATTCTTCCTTGGGATATTCTCCTGGCAGACAGGAGGTACCTGCTCTCTGCTGCCAAGGAATAAGATGGATTTCTCTTTTTTTTATCAGCCATTGCACCAGGGCAATCCACTGTGGAGCCCAAACCAAAGATAACTGCAGTATTAGAACTGCAATATTAGAACTGATAAAGGGTTCATGACAGTGAATAAATACCTAGATTGGTGGCACCACACATCCCAGTGAAATTCTTTATGGAAAGAAGCTGTATCATTAGTTCTAATTTAGCTTTTATTCTTTCACAGCAGCAGCACAGCTGGGAAAATGCCTTTTTTTTTCTTTTTTTTTCTTTTTTTTTCTTTTTTTGCAATTTATTAAGACATTCTCTTCAGCATGGGAGAAAAAGCAGCATTTATCAAACAGATACAGGGATCAGAGCCATTAACATCTCTATACACAGCCTGGCAGACCCATAATAAAAAAGATCAAACAGAACTGATGTAGAATGCAGCCACTTCCAAACCTCTCCTACAACCTTTCAATTTAAACAACTCAAACCATTTCAGAAATTCATCCCATCACACAGTGGAACTTGAGCTCATGCTGCTAATTCAGCTAAAGCCTTTGGAAAGAGCTCTTTTTATGTCATAAATACATAAAAATAAAATGTATTGCTACCTTTTGAGTCACAAATTAAAAACTAATCAAAATTTCAGTCTTTGGAAACAGGTAGTTGTGTAGTGGCTAATCAAAAATGCCACTAACTAAATTCAGCTTCATTGCATGCAGTTTTCTCCATGAAGGGAAGCACTTCAGAAAACTTGTGCCAAGGAATCTGCAGTCACTTGCAGCACCTCCACCAAAGCCAGTGACATTCACTGGCATCTCCTCAAAAAGTTCCCCAGGAAATCCTTGGAATTAAGCCAACAGAACCCAGTCTGTCTTGTTCAGCAAACACAAAAGGACAATTATGTAAATTCCAAGATTATTTTCCCTCACTACATTACAGCACAGGCAGGGACAGTGTAAGCATAGTTTCTTCTCAAATGAATGCAATTTTAATAACAAACTGGTCTGTGGCTTATGTTTTTCATGTAAATGAATGATGGCATAACCATGATTTAGTGAGAATACATTGGATAAAGAATGGCTCATATATATGAAGAAGCAGCTTCATTAGTTACATCCCACCTCCAATAGGCCTCTTATCATCCTGAAAGGATGATATCAATTAATTTATCTTCCCCTAGCATATTGATCATAACCTTCATCAGCTAATCATGTTTAAATTAAAGGGGAATATCGTAGCACTCTGTCATTTCAGACCCATTGGGTTATTGATCTGGGGCCTGGGAAGCTATATATTAAAATATTTTAAACCACATTAGCGAGTGAAGAGAGCAAACCAAAGGTCAGATTTTAACATATGCACATGGATTTGTCTTCATCCTATGTGGTACAGACCTAAATTAAGACCCAAACTGAACAAAAACCACACATGGATGAAAACTACCTCATGTGCAAAAGCTCCTGCTCTCACATGGCACGGATAATTAGCCAAGGAGAATATTTACCTCCCCTGCAGTGTGGGTACAGGGGTGCTGGCAGCATTGGCACACACAGCACAGTCTGGGCAAGAAGGGGGAGGAGCAGGGGAAGAAACCCAGGGCAGTCTGAACTCAGTGACTGAACACAAGCAAAGCACCAGGCTGCTCCCAGCCCTGTCCAGCCTGGCCTTGGGCACTGCCAGGGATCCAGGGTGGGCACCCTGTGCCACGGCCTGCCCACCCTCACAGGGAACAATTCCCAATTCCTAATCTCCCATCCATCCCTGCCCTCTGGCACTGGGAGCCATTCCCTGTGTCCTGTCCCTCCATCCCCTGTCCCCAGTCCCTCTCCAGCTCTCCTGGAGCCCCTTTAGGGACTCTGAGCTCTCCCTGGACCCTTCTCCTCCCCAGGTGAGCACCCCCAGCCTGGCTCCAACCCTGGAGCATCCCCATGGCCTCCTCTGGACTCACTCCAGCAACTCCACATCATTATGCTCAAACTGGACACAGGTGGGGTCAAAATAAACCGTTATTCACCCCAAATTTCTCAGCTCCTCACTCTGTCAGAACAATGATGTTCTATAAAGTGAATAAAAAATTCAAGAAAGCAGAAATATTGTTGTCCCAAGCTGCTTCTGAACACAATATTTGAATTTTATACTCTCTAAAAATATTTCTAAAACAGATGAATACCAACTTAATCTATGGCAGATATCAAAAATAATCCAGAGATTGAGAAGCATTTCAACTCTTTTTAAAAATCAGTTGAATTGTTTGTACTTTTACATACTCTATTTATCAGTTTGGGACAGATTTTATTTTAATATATCAGAAGAATGAAAAGCTAAACAAAATTCATGTGCAAAGTCAAGAACTCTTCTGCAAACAAACAGGGATATGCGATGGATACTTAGAGTTGTAAACAAAGAGAAACTGATATTTAGCAAATATTTGGCCTTGGAGGGAGACTGACGCTTATTTTTCATACATTTAAATTTAATTCCACGAGCCAGAATGACTGGGAGTTGTATGCTGCTTGAAGGCATTGATAATTAAAAGCATGTGAAATTCCCACTCTGAGCTGGGAGGGAAAGCTCCTGGCTTGAATGCCTCTCCTTCCATGCCTGACCTAGCTCACCACAACAAAATGAACCTTCCCACCCCTGCCACTTCCATCCCAAACGCTGCTTTTTGTTAGGGAAAAACCCACTCATTCCTCAGCATCTCCTGCTCCCTGCCTGCCCACGAGGCTTTCAGGGAGCCCTGAGCAGGACAGCCGGGAGCTGCACATGGAACGATGGCCGGGCCCAGAGAGTGGTGGTGAATGGTGTCACATCCAGCTGGTGACCAGTCACCAGTGGTGTCCCTCAGGGGTCTGTGTTGGGGCCAGTTTTGTTCAACATTTTTATTGATGATATGGATGAGGGCTTAGAGTCTTTTATTAGTAAATTCGCTGATGACACTAAATTGGGAAAGAGTGGAGACCTGCTAGAGGGGTGTAGGGCTCTCCAGAGAGATTTGGAAAGGTTAGATGCATGGGCAGAATCAAACGGGATGAACTTCAATAAGTCCAAGTGCCGAGTACTGCACTTCGGCCACAATAACCCCCTGTACCGATATAAGCTGGGGACGGAATGGCTGGATAGTGCCCAGGTGGAAAGGGACCTGGGGGTGCTGGTTGACAGTCGATTAAATATGAGCCAGCAGTGTGCCCAGGTGGCCAAGAGGGCCAATGCCATCCTGGCCAGTATCAGAAATGGAGTGGCCAGCAGGAGCAGAGAGGTCATTCTTCCCCTGTACTCGGCACTGGTGAGGCCTCACTTGGAGTACTGTATCCAGTTCTGGGCCCCTCACTTTAGGAGGGACATCGAGTTACTTGAGCGTGTCCAGAGGAGGGCAACGAGACTAATAAGGGGCTTGGAACACAAGCCATACGAAGAGCGACTGAGGGAGCTGGGGTTGTTCAGCCTGGAGAAAAGGAGACTAAGGGGCGACCTTATCACTCTCTTCAACTTCCTGAAGGGTGGCTGTGGTGAGCTGGGGGTCGGCCTCTTTCTCCGGGCAACAACAGACAGAACAAGAGGACACAGTCTCAAGCTGCGTCAAGCGAGATGTAAGTTAGAATTAAGAAGCAAATATTTCACAGTAAGAGTGGTCAGATACTGGAATCATTTACCCAGTGAGGTGGTGGAGTCATCATCCCTTGAAGAATTCAAAAAAAGACTGGATGTGGCACTTGCTGCCATGATCTAGTGAACAGTTAGAGCATCGACTGGACTTGATGATCTTATAGGTCTCTTCCAGTCTTGAACTTCTGTGATTCTGTGATCTCCACAAAATTACATTTTCCAAAGGAAACAGTGAGCACAACTCATTTTCCCAAGCAAAGCCCTCCCACTCTGAGGAGCACAGGACTGAATTCCCTGGGGATGAGGAGCAGAGGACTGAATTCCCTGAGGGATGAGGAGCAGAGGACTGAATTCCCTGAGGGATGAGGAGCACAGGACTGAATTCCCTGGGGATGAGGAGCAGAGGACTGAATTCCCTGAGGGATGAGGAGCACAGGACTGAATTCCCTGGGGATGAGGAGCAGAGGACTGAATTCCCTGAGGGATGAGGAGCACAGGACTGAATTCCCTGAGGGATGAGGAGCAGAGGACTGAATTCCCTGAGGGATGAGGAGCAGAGGACTGAATTCCCTTGGGCTGAGGAACACAGGATTGAATTCCCTGGGCATGAGGAGCAGAGGACTGAATTCCCTTGGGATGAGGAGCACAGGACTGAATTCCCTGGGGGATGAGGAGCACAGGACTGAATTCCCTGGGGGATGAGGAGAAAGGACTGAATTCCCTGGGGGATGAGGAGAAGAGGACTGAATTCCCTGGGGATGAGGAGAAGAGGACTGAATTCCCTTGGGGAGGATGAGGGTGGTGCCTCCATAAGGAACTGGCTCCTCCCTAGTGCTCTGTTCGGGAGCTCATCCCCCTTAGGAAGGCTGGTGCCAGAGGAGCTGCCCTGACAGAGCTGTCTGCCCTGGTTCCAAGAGCTGCTCACACACCAGCTCCTACTCCACCTTGATGCCTTGTGAAGGCTGAGCTAGAACAGAGGCCAGACAGAGTTACAGAATAAAGTAGGGATTGATTAAAAGGATATTCTCAATGGACACACCTTGGGCAGCACACAGCCCGGCCAGGGCTGCACACAAGATGAACCAAAATGGCCACAAAATGGACAACTGGTCACAGGATCTCTCACTTTGATCAGTTCTGCTCCATTTGCATATTGGAGTTAATTGTCCAATTACAGCTTTAGGTTATCAAATCTCATCCTTCTTGTTTTTCTCTCTCCAGCCCACAGTGTTTGTGCTCTTGGGCCTGAGATTTGGATCATTTGTCCTTGGTCCCCAGCTGGAGCAGGAATTGTTTTGTCTCCCTGCTCTGTGCACAGAGCTCAGCATCCCCTAATGGAAGCTCAGACTAAAGCAGCACAGAATCTGAAAAATAGAAAAGCTCAAACCTGAGGCATCAACCTCATCAGCACAGCTCCATCCAAGGACAAGGATGAGAAAGGCAGAGACTTCAGATGAAAATACTCCCTAGGAGGAGTTCAAGGCACAAGGTGAGAGTCTGCTCCAGTCCCACATCTCATAAAACTGAGAACTCTGCAGCACCCCAGAGATGAGTGGAGGGAAACCTCATCCAGGCTGAGACCTGATCTCTCCCTGCTCCTAAGGTGGATCCTGGAAAACACCCAGAGGTACCAGCAGTCTGATCACTTTTCATTCCCAAAAGACAGGGAATACAGCTCTTCCTGTGCTCTTTTTTATACATTTAAATTGCTCAACTAAGAAAAGCTTGGAGTATTAAAAGGGCAGACTCCAGGCATACAAGACCCGTAACATCTGGTGCCATTTCTCTTCTTAGTGATCACAGTCCAGGGTGCTGCATATTTTAGGAGATGCAAACACTCAGTTCTCCAATTACCACTAATTTAAATCAAAACTGGTTTCTCATCAAAACCTGTGTAACACCATCCATCTCCTCTGCACGTCCAAGAAGGAGCAAACAGCAGGTTCAGCTAAAACCTGCCACTTGTGAAAAAGACGGGAATGCAGGAAATTTTCCTTCACTGATGGGCAGACAGAAAATGGCCTTCAGTTGAAGCTGGAATGCTGACAGCTGAGTGAAAAACATCAGCAGGGATAAACCCTTGTTTAAATAAATACCTGTTTTAATTACTTGGGGAAAAAATAACATTGCAAAATTGGGATTTTTGTGTGAGCAAAATTTTTTGTGTGTGCTTATACCTTAAAAAACACAAGTGAAAGACGTTAGGATATACAGCAGCTTACATTTTTACAGCAGCTGCCTTTTAGCTTAATATTCCATGTTTACAGGATAAGTAAGGGTTCAATAAAAGCAAATTTATTCCACAATTACATACTGCAGGAGAGGCAGTAATAACTACCAGAGCAAGCCTTAACCACAAATGCTTCCAAATGGGAAACATTCATGTAAGTAGCCACTATTAAGGCCATTGTGCCTGTTATTTAAAATTCAATCAATTTTCTAGGCTAAACAACCTTTAGATTCTTCTGTTTAGCAGGAGAGCTTGGCATACCACATGTCAGGTGTAATGGAGAAATGAGTGCTGGACAATTCTAAAGCTGGGGTTTGGAAATGGCAATTTATCCAGCTAATTCCTGGCCAGGTGCAGCAAAGTTATTTTGCCCTGAAGAAGTGGTGCCACTGTGAAGTCACACCAGAGCTCCTGCTCTGCACTGAGCACAAACCCCTCCATGCTCTGACAGCCTGTGCTGGGACTTGCTGGGAGAAAACTCAATGACCAAAAGTGAAAAGTCCAATTGACCAAAAAGACATAAATCTGTAGTGCAAGGCACCAAAAGCATTAGGAAGTTTTACAGGACAAAGTGCTTGGTTAACAAATCTTTGCTTCTTAAACCTTGTCTTACAAGATATGAAAATACAGCTGTAAATCAGGCTCTGTATTAAATATCTTTCATCAATGCCAACACATATTTTTTTCCTCCACAGGTAACTCTAATTAACACTGCACATCACTTATTCCCAACTTCCATGCAAATCACTGCCTTCCAAGCCTAGGTAAGCAAATATGCCAATAAATCCACTGGAAACAACCTGGCATCTGAAGCAATTTAAAAATAACCTGTGTTTTCTTCACTGCTTCAGCTGTGCTGCAAGTAGAAGCAAACAACTTGAGGACTTAAGGGGAACATTGTGCCAGACACACAGGTGAAGTCTCCTGCAAATGGATTTACCTGGAGCTCTGCTGACCTTTCCATGAGGGCAGAATAAAGTCATAAATCCTGTTGTATCCCACATAGAGTTATGATTTTAAATGCAAAGATTAAAAAAAAAAAGTTGAAACAAGAAAAAAAGTCAAACTGAAAAGACTCAAAGAGAATGCTGTAAAATTGATGTGTTTTGTAAAATGTCCATAAAGGAAGCAACTGAGTTGTTAATTACCCTTTAAGAACAATATTCTTAAGGATAACATTAAATGTAATAATTACATTGTATGAAATAATAATTTAATGTATTTAATTCTATGTCAAAACACAGAATTGCTTTTAAATCATATCAAACCATAGGCTTAAGTAACAGAAAATTATATGATCTTCAGGATGTTGCCACCTTAGTGAGTCATTTCCTACTCCCATTTTGAGGCAGCTTCATGAAAAGCCCACCTTGGGGCACACAGCACCAAATGACTGCTCTCATAGAGAACATTTCTGCTCTCTGAAGAGTCCTGCACACCCAACTAACAGAGCACAGAGAAGGACACAGTGACAGAAAGCTGCTGTTCTGGCAGTGCATCTCAGATGCAACCAACCCTCTAGAAAGAAATAAACTAATCACATTGACTGAATCACATACAACTTAACTCATGCCTCATCCAGATGGTTCTATTAACTCAACTTAAAGAAAAAGCTCACCAAAAAACCAGAAAAATCAATGGTTTTCTTTTTGAAACTGCCAAAATGACACAAAATTGTAACCCAGCAAATCAAAGTCTGAAGTCAGAGGTGTAACCACACCATGAGATCACACAGCTACATCCAGACAGGGCACAGCTGGTTCCAAAGCAAGGGCCATGATTGCTGGAGTATCTAAGAAAAAAGTTATAATCACCTAATACTTTGAACAAATATCACTTTTTTCACATTAAATATTCAGAAATACTATTCCTCAAGATGTCAGCATTCTCTTCAGAACAGAGGAACCAGGTTTATGACAGAAACACCAAAAAAAGGTGCACAAACACATCACTGCTTCTGAAGCACAGCTTATCCAGGCTGTTCACCAAACTCAAGCTAGAGAATGTTCTTGTCCTTTAAAGAAAAACCTCCCTCAAAACAGACCACCAAGCACCTAAATAAGATTAAATAAACCACCTCAGCCCATGAGCTCGCTGCCCACTGAGCTATCACAATCCACCTCTCAGGCACACAGAGGCCTGCTGGAAAAAGTGTTAAGCAGTGTTACCAACGCCACAGTGCAGGTGGAATAAACCCTGCTCCCAAAACACCCTCCAGAAATCCAGCAGCACATAGGAAGGCATCTCCTCCACCACTACAAGCTAAAAATCCTCTGGGTATGTGGGTTTATGCACATCCAGCTGTCACAAAAGCAGTTCCCTGCCAGAGCAGAAGCATCATGGAGCATTTCACATAAATCTCCCAAAACACGTAAGCCCCCCCTTTGCACTTTAATCATTTGCTAACAGTTACAATAAGATTGTATTAAAAATTTAAACTGCCCTACTTAATGCAATTTACCTTCAAAGGTCCATTTCCAGAGAATGAAGTCGAATGATATAAATGTCGAACACTTGATCAGATTTATGGCGCCCAAGAATATTTCTCTTGATACAGATCTGACGAGTGAAGGCTAATGGCTTTAGTTTTATTACTTTTTAAGCACTTAATGGGAAAATTTAGACATTTTCACAAGACTGAGCTCCACAAGAATGGTGCATTTAGAGGATGACAGCAGAGGAGAGAGCTGTGTGCTCTGGTTAAACAGTGAGAGATTAACGCCGAGTATTTATCCTGATCATCTGTCACACAACAGTTAGGCCTGAGTGCCTCTGTTAGGGCACAGCAGCACAAAGTGCTGACTCCACAGCCAGTTCCAGGTGGAACTGGGGCCAAACTCCCAGGGAAAGACAACTGAAGGCACAGTGGGATTGTAAAAGCTGAGTGATAGTGCCAGGGCGCAGATCAGCCAGTGCCTGCAGGTGAGTAGCAACCAGCCCTTCCACTCTTCAGGGAACCCCACCTTTTCACCTCAGCCATGTTCTCCAGAAATGCTACAAAGCAATAGTTTCACTACTCCAAAAAAAATTTTTTCCCCCTATTTAATTTTTTTTTAACTGAAAGACAGCTGGGAGTCCTCAGATTTCAATTAATGTCGAGGTACTTGGCCAGTCAATCACCGAGTGCTATAAATTCCCCTCTATTTCTCATTAGTTACACTATTGCACAGCTTAAATCTAAACACACCTTTCTGGGAGACTGTAAATTACCAGCCTAAGACACAAGTGAGCGCATCAGGCACCAGGAGGGGCATAAATGATGGCAGTGAGGCCATTGTGTGTGCGCTCCACTCAGGCTGATTTACTCCTCACAGGGCTTGTTTCACACGCAAGGAGCAGCAGCACAAGTGCCACCGGCAGCACTCCATCTCCTGCAGTTTGCATAGCTGACTTGAGACCAGTAATGACCTGTCTTTATTAACATTAACAAGTTTTATGCCCCAAATCCAATTTTCTATGGGAAAAAATATTTCCTCAGCATCTGCCAATAACGTTCTTTCATTAAGTGCAGATAGAGCTCCAAGAAAAACAAACCTCTGCCTTAAATTAAAATTAGTTCTGTGGCTCTGATATGCCACCTTCAGCCTTTTCAAAGTTGAGACAGTGCAGAAGTTACCAGACATCAAAGGATCTTGTGCTGAAACTAAAAGGAACAAACATTCACACATTTATTAACAAAACTAGTCAATTTTAGTCATGTACCAGCTTTATAATAATTTGTGAACTAAAGACCATAAGTCAGCACTCCACAGAGGCTGCTGAGGGAATGCACTTGTCACAGAGGACAAATATGTTCCAAAAAATGTCTTCTATCAGAGATAGAATGTATTAAAAATTTAATTTGAAGTTTTGAAAGTTGCAGGGAATACCGAAGTGAAGTCACATGTGGGAACTCTCAGGGATCACAGGAATCACAGGACCCTTTAGGCTAGAAAAGCTCTCTCAAATCCAGTCCAAGCACTACCCCAGCACTGCCGAGGCATCACTAACCACATCTCCAAGTGCCACATCAAGAAGTATAAGAGTCCCCCAGTTTTCCTAACCCTTTAATAAAACATGTTGAGCCCCTGTGTTCACATTTAATATTTGGGATCGTTTTCATAACTGAGGCAGCACATGCAGTCCCATCCATCTGCCAGCTAATTTTCCTCCCTGATTTGAGCTTGCTTCCTCACCAAAACACAGCATGCACTGCTGAAACAAGTCCACATAGATCCCAGACTGGTACCTCTGCAAAGACCAAGTTAAAGAAGTACCCAAAATCTACAGAAGCTGTTCAAAAACAGCTCAGTGCTGCAGATTCATCTCTTGAGTTATACAAAATGACGTTGTGCTGGATTTTGTCTTTTCCACAAAACACTGACCAGATCCTGCAGCAGGATTTTGCATTGCACAAAATGATTTTGTGCTGGATTTTGTCTTTTCCACAAAGTATTGACCAGATCCTGCAGCAAGATTTTGCATTGTACAAAATGATTTTGAGCTGGATTTTGTTTTTTCCACAAAATACTGACCAGATCCTGCAGCAGGCACGACCTGACCTTGCTGTGTCTGGCTCGCACAGAACTCCAGTAAAGAGAAAAGGAAGAGTGAAGAGTAAAAGAGAAGGAAAAGCAAAAAGGGAAGAGTTTGATGCAGAGAACAAGTCTCAGTGTTTAAGACTGGCCAACAACAGAAACTGAAATGAGAGGAGGAGCCTACAGATAAAGTTGTACAGATATTTGACCAAAACCACACAATGCTTTTCTTCTACAGGAAGAGGAAGAAGCCCCAGCTTTGGTGGGCAACATTTGCCTTGTGCAGCATCACCTCATCAGACCTAACCCTCCATTTCCAAGTTCATCATACACAATTAAAGATTCTCTATAGAGAAGGAGGAAGGAAAAACGCATCTCCTAAGCTCGGCTGGAGGTTTGCTGGTGCAGGAATTCCGAGGGGAATGCCAGCACTGTGTGCCCTGCCCCACACTGCACCCCCCGCATCCAGGGAGGCTTTTGGAGCTGAATCCACGCCGCTAATCCGGGCTGAGCAAACAGCTCGATGGGATTTGCATATGCATGGGGATTAGCTGAAAGGCAGCGATTTGCAATGCGCTGCTTCGGAAGTGGCTTCTGAGGAAGCAGCTATGCTAATAATCAACTTTGATGTTAGAAATGTGTTTGTTGCACAACAGAGGAGGCTACAAAAGGATTATGTTTATTACACCAGTTTTAAACGTTTGATAGCTCAGACAAAAGCATCTCTTCATTATAAGGGGGCAAAGTGGGATTGTCTTTAATAAATGCTGCTAAACACATCGAGAACAGAATGAAGTTACAGAAAGGGCATTCTGCCTTCCCTTTCTGTCTTCACACAACACATCTCGTGGGTTAGCTCTTCATCTTCCATTCATCAATATTAAGCCAGCAAAGCTTTTTTTATTTTTCCTTTTTTTTTTTGCAAGCAAATTTAAACAGAAATCCACAAAGGACACTTAAAACCAACAGCCAAGGGAAGACATATTGAGGATAACTAAAAAAAAAAAATTGAAAAATCAAGCTTTAGCTATTTCATGCTGCCCTCTGTATGTCAAGGCCTGCTGGAGAAGCTGTAGAAAACAAAGTGGCAGATGAGGTGTATGGGTTTTAAGATTTGTCAATATGTCAGATTAAATGATCAAACCACAATCACAGAAGTGTAACAAAGAGCACAGCAGCAGGAAGAGAGGCAGAGATATGCTGGGCAAAGCAGAGCATCCCCCAAAATGCAGCAAACGAGGCACAGTTTACACAGAACACTCAGAAATAAAGCAGGCATGAGGATGATAAAGGTTCTGGCTGTGATAAAGCAAATACAAACTGGCACTTTGAGGGGGTCATGCTCTGCTGAAGCCCCTCCTGGCCCTCACTAACCTTGTGGTCACTCCCTCTG
This sequence comes from Ammospiza nelsoni, assembly GCF_027579445.1. Lineage (NCBI taxonomy): Eukaryota > Metazoa > Chordata > Aves > Passeriformes > Passerellidae > Ammospiza > Ammospiza nelsoni. The sequence continues at coordinate 1,619,812 of NC_080639.1, forward strand.
CAGCAGCCAAAGCATCCTCACTCTAAGCATACCTCTACTCACAGGTATCACCAAGCAGAATTTCATTGTGTCTGTTTTTAAAGCCTCCCCTCTGGACACAGCCCGTGCCTGAGCCCTGCCAGCAGCTCTGCTGTGCTGTCAGTTTGCTGTTCAGCTCCCTTGGCTCCAAAAGAATGGCAGAAATTGTCACTGCTGCTTTCAGCTCCACCAGGAACTGCAGCATGACAACATTTATTTATGGCTTATTTCTGTTCTGCCTTTCCTGGTGTCTTTACTGAGAAAAGCAGAGGTTTGAAAAATAAGGAATTTTCAAACTTCCTCCTTCTTCCAGAATTTTTTGCTTCTGTTTCTAGGAAACAATTCCTACTTGCTTGCCAGACACTCCACAAATGTGTTTATAACACTTTATCTGCCAAGCACAACACACATGAGTCTGTCAAACACACTGATTCTGCCTCTTCTCTCATGTAAAATTAAAAAAAAAAAAAACGCAATTTACCCCCAAACAACCACCTTGTTTCCTGCCCCAGGATTTCAATTAAGAGTTTACATTCTAGAATATGACTTTACTGGACTAATTCTGAATCTTCACTACTGAAAACCTGAATTCTTTTGCATTTTGAGGAGATGTTGATCAACATTCTTGCTGCCATTTAATGAAGAATTCATCAATGTTGAACTAGGTCTTGCATTTATTGTGCTCTCCAAAAAATTTAACAGCTGTTACTTATTGCAGAGAATCAGCAGCTCTGCTCTAGGTTTTGAGTAACCTGCCTTACTGCATACACTTCAAATTAAGACTTAAAGGAAGTGCCATGAAATAACCACTATAAAATTAAAAGTCACATAAAAAGTTCTGCAAGACATTATGGTTTTCTACGAGTCACCTACTGAATGACACATCAGAGCTAAAATCAAAACCTCTCTGGAACTTTTACTGGCATTAAATCATTCTATTCCTCAATGCTCATTGTAGCACTTTTAAAATTCCATACCCTGGAGTACAGCTCCTCATCCCATTATTTTATTCCAAGCTTGAAAAAATGGATGCAGACGAGTCACTGGAAAACCTCTTTTCGTTCCTTCACACATTTGTGGATCCAGGTGCAGTGTTGAAAAACCTGATAGAGCAGTACCAGTCTCAATGTCCTCAAAGCCTGCAAAGTTGCTGCACTTTTCACCCAAAAATTGGCAAAAAGATGAAGTCTGTGCCCACCAAACAGCATGGCAGCAACACTGGACAGCACCAAGCACGAGGGGAACTGCACAGAGACCTATTAAGTTCTCAGGGACAACAGAAAAAGATTTTTGAATGGTAATGTGTAAAATGTGAAATTTGGTAATCAGTCAGAAAATAGAAATCCAAGGACATGGATCCATTTTCCAGCCCAATCCTACTGATGCCAACTGCTCCCCAGGATGAAGGCTTCCTCACACCTGTCTCACCAGGCAATGCTCAATTCACACAGCTCATTTCAAGCCTGTGTTATATAAATTTCAGATATTGGTTAATATCTGGATATTGGTTAATATCCTGCTAGTTCACACTGGGCCTTGCTACAACAACATGCAGTCTGATTTATGGCACCAGAGCTTGTCATCTCCTGAATGGGGCTGAGGGATTATCTGGAAACCAGAAAAAAATATCTGTTCAAACAAAAACAGCCATCAAAATAACCCAAAGAACGGTGGAGTGAAATTCTGGTTTCCAAATTAAATCTTCTTGTTGTTCAATGGCCCATAAGAGTTACAGGTCGAGTGAAATTCTTGTTTCCAAACTAAATCTTCTCATTTATTAATGGCCCATAAGAGTTACAGGCAGGCAGGAAGGATAAAGTTAAGTGTAAGGGCAAAGCATGAGCAAGGGTAAAGCTGCAGCAAGTTCAGAATAAAACACAAACAGAAACACCTCAAAGACGAAGGTGACCAGATTTTTACTTTTTTTTTTTTTTTTTTTTCCCCAGCCGATTTTGGAACGTTTGAATGTCCCCGAAGGGCTCCGCGGCGCCGCCGCCATCACGGGCCCCTCATGGGTCCCTCACGCCGCGGCTCCGGCGCCCCCTGGCGGCCGCTCCCGCCGCGCTCCGTTATTCCCGAGGATTAATAAAATCAAAACGTTAATTTTACGTTCAAACAAACGCCTCAAAACGAACTTAAAACTGAAAGGACTTAAAATGAACGGGGGGGTTTAAAATGAACGCGGCTTGAGCGTTTGTTGTTCCAGGCTAAACTATGATGTTGAGGAAAAGAAATTTACTCCCTCACGTCACTTTCTCATTAGAAAAACCTGAAACAAACAAACCAGGAAGATACAAATATCTAACCAGCCAAAACATCGATTTCCCAGCGGTTGTGAAGCATGGAAGAGTCAGCAGGTTGATCCAGGCCATGTGTGACCATCCTGAAGCTCATCACTGCAGGTGCCACATTCCTGGAGGCCTCAGCCAAACCTCCAAGGAAATCCAAGGAAACCCAAGGAAACCCAAGGCAATCCACAGAATTCCAAGGAAACCCAAGGCAATCCAAGGAAATCCAAGGCAATCCCGAGCTGAAGGAACCACAGCTCATCCTGCCCTGCACTGGGTCCCCACCAGCCCAGCTCCCCAAGCAGAGAATCCCTCAGGCCACCTCCAGTGCCAAAGTGCAGATTGATCTTCCCAAACCAGCTGTCAGGATGGGTCCCATTTACTTCCTTTTTATTTACTTCCCATTAGGCTGATGAATATTTCCTAATGAAAACACATCTATAAAAGCTGACTTGATAATGCTGATGGCAAGTGACAGCCCTTCCCCTCGATGCCAGCAGGATTAATTTGTCATCTCCCATTCCTTAACAGAGAAATGGTGCTTTGAAGTTCTCCTTTTAAGACACCTTTGTTCAACACCACACTAAATACTATTTGGATCTGGAAATAAAATATCCTGGTAGATTTTTTTGCACAGAGTGGACACGTTCCTTAATAAAAGACTAGTTAATTTGCAAATAATCATCCAAAAATACTGGCAGCACCAGATCAAAGTGCAAATTGTGAGGCAGCAGTGGCCTCTGCCACCACATACCTGCAACTCCTGCCTCAATACTCACAGGTTTATTGTTATTTTGGGCAATATTAGATCAAAATCTGGGTGTTACAGCCATCTAGATGAGGTAAAACCCCCTTGGTTGAACTGCTGAGCTACAGAGACTCAACTCTGAACCCAAGTTAGACTCAAACCCTTTTGTTTCAAACCCTGTGATAGTAAAATTTTATCCTCTAAATATTTGAACATTTGCTCCTTTGCGGTGTCAGAGACTCGCATGGCCCACAGCTAAATGGGTCAGGGAAAATCCAAACATAAAGCAGGGCAAGATGTGTGGTTCTGAATACACCATGAACAGAAATAAAAGCAATTCTCATGCATTAATGGTACATCAAGCTAATTCAAGAAGCCATTAAAAAGGCATCCTGGGGCAGTACACAGTCATTACAATACTGTGCTGACAAGAAGTATTAAAATAATCATTTTCAATGTCATTGATAGAATCCGTTCTGATAAGCAGGGGGGAAAAAAATCTCTAATTCTTAATTGGGAATATGAAGCAAAATGGATCTTATTAGCTTTTATCTAATTCTTAAAATGCAATTTTGTTCAACTATTTAATACACCAAAAATAAGAAAGGATTTATTATCCTCCAACGTTGGATATATTACTAAACTAAATCCTTGAAACACGGAACTCCTCTTTTTTACTTCAGCCTGAAATTCAGGTTTTACTTCCCAACAGTATGAGAGATTAAACCTCAGTGGGACATAGCTAAAGGTTAAAAAACAGCCTCTAAAACAGCAGAATGTGAAGGAGGACTTTGGCTTTCACTTTACTCAGCTTTCCTCTCACAAAATATGAACCAATGGACTTGATGATCTTAAGGGCCTTTTCCAACCCAAGTGATTCTATGATTCCATCTCTGTTACAATCAATAGTGAGCTTATCAGCTGTAATGAAGCGTTGGAAATGAGGTATTTGGATTTAACTCGAGAATAAAGTAGCATTTTCATAATAACAATAATCATTCAAGTTAAATTATTTTCCCACTCAGCTGTGGAGAAAACGGGAAATGAGTTATCACAGAAGAATCGTAACAGATGACCACTAAGTTCAGTAGCTGCTTGCAGGGGACAAATTAGAAATTTAATTTCTAAAATGTGTGCAATGAAGGAGTAAAAGGCTCTTCAATGCCATTTCCAATTTCTTCCTCCAAAAGGTATGTCTACATCACAGCAAGGCACAACACAGAAACCAGAAAAGAGATTTTAAAATAGGCTTGCAAACAAAGCAGCCCAAACCAGGAACTGGTGTCCACACCCACCAGGTGTGTGTGGAAGAAAAGTCTGTGGGCTGGAACATCCTCAGGTGAATTTTATTTCTTTTTTTATCAGAGAATCCCAAAATGGTTTGGATGGGAAGGGACCCTAAAGCTTATTTTGTTCCAACCCCTCCCAGGGCAGGGACACCTTCCATTATCCCACTAATGTGAACCACAAAAAAACCATTACAGCTATGCTGAACCTGAACACCCCAGAGCAGCACAAACCAAGAGACATTTAATCAAGTGCTCCCTACTAACAGCTTGCACTGCTCATTCATACCCCCCCATTTAATGGGGTTAAGAAGTTGCTTTGTTTCCTGCTGAAACAAACAGCAAAAATTATCAGGAATTGGATTAGGTCCCAGACGTGTCTGGCAAGTGTAACCCATTCATACAGAAGCATTTCTAATCCTATTAGCTGGCAAATATTAAAGACTTGGTTGGCTGCCACCAGGGCAAAACAACTCCCTGATATTTCTTAAAACACATGAGCCCTGTCAATTCTTTCTTACCACCAAAGAGAGACAAATGAGCCCCCTGAAAGCTTACAAGTTTATCACACCAGCTTTGTGCCAAGAGCCTTCTCTCTCCAAATCTCTGAGAAAAGGGAAAAAAAACCCAAGGAGGAGGCTGCAGACAGAGCCACAAACACCAGGACTTGGAATATATAATTAACAATCTAACTATAGCCAGCACTCCAAAATAAATGTGCTAAACAAAACCCCCTAATGGCTCTTTGAAACTCCTAATCAATATAGAAAATCTAGGCAGTCAAAACAGTAATTTTTGCAACTGGTTCAACAGAAAACAGGGAGCAATGCAAGAAGATGCAGCTTGAAATGCTCTTCTCTGAAATCTGATCAACAGCATGGGTAAAAAAGAGGTGCAGGTCAGTATTTTCCACATAAAATGTACAAATGTTTTAACTCTTTTTGTCCCACGCAAAAATTACCACTTTTTTTTTTTCCCCTCGAATGTAAACATTAGAATATATCTCCTTTTTATTCCACATAAAAATTGGTATTTTTGCCTTTTTTTTTTTTATTTGAAGTATCTTTTCACGCCCTATTGCTGCTGTGACACTGCCTCATATAAGCACAGGCAGAGCAGGACTTTGCAATGGGAAGCTGGCAACAAAAACCCCCAGAACCAGGGGCTCTGAGAAGCATTAAAATTTAATTAATTAAGGAGGTTTTTAGACAGAGAAAGCTGCTGTGATGAGGGGCTGACACGTTCAGCTACGAGAGGAGCATGGCGAGAAGAGAAGCCAGCCAAGCCCCAGGACACTTGATTGCAATTCCACTAGAGGGGGCACAGATCCCATCTCATACAACTCAAGGACCACGGAATTATAGAACATCCTGATCTCACAGGGACCCACAAGGATCAAAAGCCCTACACAGGACTGTCAGAGAGTCCCAGAATGGTTTGGGTTGAAAAGGAGCTTAAAGCTCACCCTCTGCTGGGGTATGACACCTTCCACTATCCCAGGCTGCTCCAAGCCCCATCCAGCCTGGCCTTGGGCACTGCCAGGGATCCAGGGGCAGCCCCAGCTGCTCTGGGCACCCTGTGCCAGGGCCTGCCCACCCTCACAGGAACAATTCCTTTCCAACTAGCTCTCCATTTTTAACACCCCATGAACATTACAGTGCTCAAACGTCGCATTTTCAGCTACTCTGCACAAACAGCCCCTCAGCCTCTCCACGAGCACTAAAACCAAAGCAGAGAAAACTTTGCTACCATAAAGCAAGCACCAAAGAAAACTGAAAATTAAATAAGGACTAAAAATAGCTTAAGATGCTTGAGACTAAAGGTGCTGGTGGGGAACACATCATGCACATACGATGTGTTAAGGAGTCATCTTAGAAAGCTGAGGAGCTCTCTTAGAAAACACAACAAAAATGCCCAAAAATCAGGGTTTTCTTTAACTGAGCAGGCAAATCTGGGAGCTATCCCAAAGGGTCACTACTCAGAGAGGACAGCTCGAGGGTGGGGTGGTGCGCTGGGTGCCCGAGGGCAGCGGTACCGTCATGGAAGACTCTCTCCACGTTGAGCCCGTAGGTGGCGCAGGTCTCGTAGTAAGTGCATCTCTTGAGGTCGTTGGACAGCTTCCTGGCCCTGGCATCGTCGATGACACGGGGGTTGGTGGAGCTGATGGCATCTGCAGAGCCACAGGGGGAAAACACCCATTAATGGTCACTTGGAAACACCAGCTTGGGGCTCACAGAGTCTCAGGAGGGGTGGGGAAGGTGGGAGAAAGCACGGAGATCACCGAGTGTAACAGCAACCCACGGTCACCACTGACCCGTGCCCTCCAGTGCCACATCCACGTGGTTTTAGAGCGCTTCCAGGGATGGTTCCAATGCTTTACAACCCCTTCCATGAGGAAATTTTCCCTAATATCCAACCTGAACCTCCCCTAGTGCAAATTCAGGCCAGCTTTTCTCATATTGACTGATACCAAGCAGTGAATTTAAATACAAACCATGAAACAGGGTGTACATCACTCTGATTTACAATTCCTTATTAAAATTACCAGTACACTGATTCTAAAAGCCAGGGGGAAACCCTCCAAGGCTTTTTGCTTTCCTTAAATACATATATTGAGCTCAGACATTGCAAAAAAAAAAAAAATACACAATCACATGAAAGAGCATGAACTCTGATGTAAAATATATTTAGGGAAACAAGTGGGTGATTAGTACAAACATGTCAAATGGTTTTTACATCTCTGTAAGTATCAGTGACTTATAGAGTGTGAAATATTGAACATGATGTATTTTAAAGAAATACAACTTAATTGTAAATTACTTTCTCAAACTGCTGTAAAGGCACCCAGAGATGTTGTGGGAACATACTGCAAAGCTGATAAAAACTGTATTTTTCTAAACTATCATACTTGGTAATTCTCTCCAAGAGCTTCTTCTCAGGAAAGCTGAAATTTTAGTTTCTAGAGCTTATCCAGAGGAGCTGAAAAAACCTTACAGCAGAATAGACGAAGGAGAAGCTTCTTCCTTGCCACTCCATCATAGTGATGAACTCTGTATACAAAGGTGATATTATCTGAAGTGATAATCTTATTAACAGACCTTGAAAAGGAATTTTTTTTTTCCCCAGGAGTATTGTGCTACTCTTCTGCCCCATGCCTGGAAGTGTTCCAGGCCAGGCTGGGAACAACCTGGCATAGTGGGTGGGAGGTGTCCCTGCCCATGGCAGGGGATGGCACTGCATGGTTCCTTTCAGCCCAAACCATTCTGGGATTCTACAACAGGCAATAATTTCAGCATTCACAGCTGCCCAGAAAGCCTTCCTTAAAATCTGTAACCACCCACAGCAGCAACACAGATTTGTTCTTTGGGAAAGAAGCATTAAAAAAACCCCTAAACATGGACTCAGTGCCTCTTGCAACGCTGTGTGTGAGGCTCTGCCCCGGGCACATCGGGACCAGACCTCAGCTGCTGCTGTCATTACCTCCTCATCAGAGCCAATTAACAAAAATAGAGCAGCAATTAGGAAAGGCAGGAGCCCGTTATTTCTCAGCAGAGGGCGCTGGTAGCATGTGCCCAGAAAGGAACCGGAGGGTTCAGCTCCAGAACACCACAGCTCCCCTGAGTTTGGCTCCAAGGGGGCTCAGCCTGGGGCACTGAGCTGCCCTTGGAAGCCAGGGGAGAACGTCTGCAAGTGTTCATGCTGTGGGAAAGATTTCATTGCACATCTCATTCCAGGAATACCTGACACGACCAACGAGTCCAGGTTGGACAGGCCTTGGAGCAGCCAGGGCTAGTAGAAGATGCCCATGCCCATGGCACGGGGTTGGAATTAAATGAGCTTTAAGGTGCTCTCCATCCCGAACCATTCTGGGATTCTGTGATATGAAAGGTTTATTTGAAACATGTATTTTAACAAGTGTATTTATGTATTTCAATCTTTTATTCCACTGTAAAACACAGACCAAAAGCTGCGGTTTTTCCTGATGCTTATTCCTAGAGTTAGCATTATTTTCACCTTTTTTAAAAATCCCCTTTGCATCAATGCTGCAACAGAAAATGAACTTTTCCTTTTCTGGAAGTAACAGGAAGGAGATGGAAAACCATACCCCAAACCATATCCCAGAAGGGGGTCAGAAGGGCACAAAGAAATAAAAATGTTGGAGAAATGTTTCCCCTTCACCTTTTCAACTCCAGCTTCAAGCCCAAACTGTGGCCCTTCAAAGTAGCTCCTTTCTGCTTTTTGGTGGGGTTTCTGCTGTCTTAAGACTTTTTCTGTTCCTACTTCCCCTTTTCCTTCTTATCATCTGTTTCCTCCCTCCAGCTGGGCTGTGATTCCTCCTTCCCTGCTGCCCACACATCCCCTCTGTGCTGTCACCCCTGGCAGGAGGCAGGGGAAGGCCAAATGCTCCCTCATCACGTGGCTGAAAAACACCAAAAAGCTTCAACACCCCCAAAACCACTGGGACACAGTGACAGGGAGAATGCCCAAAATTGAACCAAGAACAATTCACAACACCTCTAACACACAACAGCAACCTGGTGGGGCTCAGCCTGGAGAAAAGGAGGCTGAGGAAGGACCTTCAGGCTCTGCACAGCTCCTGGCAGGAGGGTGCAGCCAGGTGGGCTCTGTACCCAAGGGACAGGACAAGGAGAAATGGCCTCAAATTGTGCCCAAAGGGTTGGACAGCCCAGGGCAGTGCTGGAGTCACCATCCCTGGAAGGACGTAAAAGTTGTGTGGAGGGACATGGTTGAATGCTGGCCTTGGCAGTACTGAGGGAACAGCTGGATTTGGTGATTTAAAAGTTTTTTCCTCAACCTTTATTATTCCATGGTCAGGAACAGAACAGCCTCAGCTGCACCAATGCAGCAAACCAATCACAGGATGGGAAACTGGTGAAATGTTACTGGGCTATGCTGGCACAAGGAGGCAGAGAATACTCAAAAAACCACTCAAATGCCAAAGAAACTGAAACATTTTGGGTACCTTTCCCCTCCGCATTTCCCTTCAGGACAGCTGCTATTTCAGAAGGAAAAACTGGGGGGACAGGTGGGCTCAGGTGGCAAAAAGCTGCATTTTTACTTGATTTACAGAGGTCTCCCAGGGTCACAGCCTGAGGCCAGGCTTCACCTCTGCCTCCTACCCTGCTGCTGGAGGTTTCCCACCTCTCACTCACCCTTTTGCCTCTCAGCAATGCCAGGGTGTTGAACCCTCCCAGACTGCCAAGCTCATGGAAAACTGGTCTGGCTGCAGAACCTCCCCACACAACTGATTTACCTGCCCAAATTCAGCGAGGGCATCTCCCTGCTGGGCAAGAAAACCACCACCACCAGCACACGTTGAAAATATTATTTAAAATTGCCTTGCAAGCCATAGAATCCTGGAATGGTCTGAGTTGGAAAGGACTTTAAAGCTCATTGTGTTCCACCCCCTGCCATGGGCAGGGACACCTTCCACTGTCCCAGGTTGCTCCAAGCCCCATCCAACCTGGCCTTGGGCACTTCAGGGATCCAAGGGCAGCCACAGCTGCTCTGGGCAACCTCTGCAGGGCCTCCCCACCCTCAGAGTGAAGAATTTCTTGTGCATATCTGACCTAAACATCCCCTCTTTCTTCTCTGCTGAGGTCCCACACTCTCCCTCTCCAAGCGGGCTGCCAGGACATTTTCCCCTCACCTCAAACACTGTCCTTGCAATGCCACAGCCCTGTAGCAAGGGAGAAAGGACAGGACATGGCTTTGCCATCCTAAAAGAGTCAATATGGTCTGAAAGGGCCAGCTGAGAGCGTTCCAGCTGGGAGTGAGGGCTGCACTTACCCTGGGTGCCCACCAGCACCATGGGGATCTCGCTGGTGTTGCGGTAGTTGGCCATGCGGCTGTAGTAGTGGTAAACGGTCTGGAAGCTGACCTCATCCTCCAGGCTGAACACAAAGATGACAGCATCCACCCACATGGCAAACTGCAGGGGAAAAATGGGAAAGGCCAACTGTGAGAAGAGCAGAGAGGAGGGGGAAGGAAGGAAAACCAAGAGAGAAACGTTCTTACCTTCCTGCAAGGGAAATACACACCAGAAAAACTCACACACAAAAAGGCCTCAACAGGGTCAGGATCAGCTGCTAAAATGATGAATGTCATCACCCTGCACACCATGAGGATCTGGGATACACAAGGCATTTCCCCACATGAGCAGCCCTGCTTCAGTGGGCTGTGTAACCAGTTACTGTGAGTGCACACTGGGTTTGATGCCCAGCAAACACAGCAGGCTGAGGCTGCTGGCTCTGTGCATTTGAAAGGAGCAGCACTCATCTGCAGAGCTGGCTGAGCCCCCAGGCTGCCATCTGCCTGCATGCCAGGACAGGCATGGCTAGGAACTCTCACATCCCAACCCCATTAACCTGAGCCTTGCAATTCTCCACCATACAGACACTGTCAGCTGAGGCAGCAGCACCAAGGGCCTCCTTGTGCTTTCAGTGAAGAGCAAACTGCTCTCCTGGCATCAGGAACCTGCTGAGAGACATGCAGGTGCTCCTCAGTTACCATGCAAGTGAGAAGCTCTTAGCTCTCAAGTGAATGAAGACATTTAACTCAACAGTGAACATGAACAGGACACCAGGAAAAACCTCCAGCTTACCTCACTGCCTTTATTTTCCCCTAAGTGACTCCATTCCTACCCAAATTCAGAGCAATGGAAACAAGCTACAGCCAGAGGATTTTCATGCTTTGTTATATTACTGCTACAACGTGCCAGGGGACACACTGAACACAGAGGTTCACTGGGGAAAGGCTCTGCATATTCATGATGATTGTATTGAAACCAAACACTGCCTGTCCTGTTATGGTGCAAATATAGACCAAAAAATTGTTTTGAGGTTTTCAAGACAGTCAGGAGGACAAACTTCCAGAGGGGATGGACAGGGCTGGTTAACACACAGCAGAGTCACTGCCAGAATAAGGTCAACCACCACACTGTTCAACTGTTCAAACCAGAAGATGAAACCACAGGAACTGGAGGCAGCATCATTATTTGGGAGATGTGGGCTTGGGTCTCATTATAAAATGCTTTTTGTTGACTGGACTCAGCAGCATCATGCCAAGGACTCTTCCCAACAACTGGGAATGTCCTTAAGGCATCCATTGGGAAGCCAACAGTCTCTCTAAACCCTCTGAATGCTTGAGCAGTGTGTACAGCAGCCTTCTAATAAAGATTATTTCAAAACACTCCACAGATTTACACTGTGCAGTTCGTGCAGACACAAAACATTTCCAGGAAGTCCTTATTTCACTTTTCATATTGAAATGCAGCTTAATCTTTGTGGAGATCAGACCTGTGCTACAAAGAAACCAAAGGAATTTTGGGGAACACAAGGTCTGGAAACCCTGGATGTCTCATCCAGAGTACTGTGCAGGAAATGGCTTGAAACAAGGATAAATCAGCTGCTGGTAAAGAAATCCACTCTCAGACTTATTACTGTGAGTGAGCAGAGCTGTTAGTTCAAGGCAAGCCCAAAACCATGCTGTAAAAGAAGTTTGAAATTTAAAACTTGACATGCAACAGCTCATTGTAGGTCAGTCACCAGGTTAATTTGGTTTTACAATAGGAAATTGAATTATTTTCATCTTTGAAACATTTTATCTTAGGCAAAGAAAGGAGAGATCATAGACCCACAAATAGAGACTTTAGGGAAGTTTGTTTTTCCTCCCTCCCTGCCAAAAAGAAGGGGACAGTAACCTGGGGAATACCCATGACCCAGAGCCAGAACTCCACGTCAGCTCCTTAATTACTGCAGGTGGAATTCAATCCCAGTTATTCATGAACACACAAGCAAACTTTTCATTGCAGGAATGAATGAACAGATTAAACATTTTTAATAGACATGTAACTTGAAATGACACCCAAAAACTCCAATGGGAATTTACAGGAAAGCCTCATGCTGAAAGGTGAGACAGCACTGACACCTCAGACCTCTTCAGCAAATCACGAGGATGGAGAACAAATCTCAGCCACCACAGAATCCCAGAGTGGTCTGGGTTGGAGGGACCTTAAAGCTCATCTCATACCAGCCCAGTGGCTGTTGTCCACACCTTCCACTGGACAACAGCAGCCAAAGCCCCAAATTCACCTGGCACATCCCAGGAGCACACCCTGTGCTGTTCATCAGCCTGCAGCCAGCTCCTGTGAGCTCTGCAAAGCCAGGCACAAACCATCTCAGATTGCTGCATGCACCTTTGCACCTGCACTATTCACATTTTAGATGAGTGAATGTTCTCTAAGCATCAGAGGCTGGAAAGCAGGGGCTGCTCCAGCCAAATCCCTGCCAGCCCCAGACAGAGCTGTCCTTGTTGCTCCTGCTGCCAGATGTGCCAGTGCTTTATTCTGCCCTGTGACTTCCTTCCTTCCTTCCAGGATGTCTCTCTGAGCCTCCATTTCCTCCTCGTCCTTTCTCTTCCCCTTTGTGCTGGCACCTTCCCCCACGCTCTCACCCTCCTGGAGCTGTGCTGCTGCATTCAGACCCGAGCTGCTGCTGCTGCTGCTGCTGGCACTGCTCCCCCTCAGCTGTTTGGCAGCTCCTGGTGCTCCATTATTGCTTGTTTGGAAGCTGATCCCTCTTGGAAGAGCTGGGCAAAGCCAGGCAGCAGCAGCCAGCACTCAGGAAATCCTGCCAGAGCCCAGGTGAGGAGAGGTGGAGGAGGAGGATGCCCAAGACAAGGATGCTGCTGCAGACAGCACAGATGTTAAATCTGAGGTGATTTAAGCAGCACATGAGCAAAGTCTTACTCAAAACAGAGTAAGGGTCAAGCACTCAAACCCCCAAGTGTCTTCTCCACAGCCAGTGCCCTGGACAGGCTGGGAGAGATGGGGGTGTTCAACCTGGAGAAGAGAAGGATCCAGGGAGACCTCAGGGCTCCTTCCAGAGGGCTGGAGAGGGACTTGGGACAAGGACTTGGAGCAGGGCAGGACATAGGGAATGGCTTCCCACTGCCACAGGGCAGGGTTAAATGGGATGGTGGGAAGGAATTCCTCCCTGTGAGGGTGGGCAGGCCCTGGCACAGGGTGCCCAGATCCCTGGCAGTGCCCAAGGCCAGGCTGGATGGGACTTGGAGCAGCCTGGGACAGTGGAAGGTGTTCCTGCCATGGCAGGGTGAAATGAGATGAGCTTTAAGGGCCTGCCATCCAAACCATCCTGTGCTTCTGTGAAATCCTGATGTGTCACCAGGGGAAGCACAATGCTTGGGAATTCAGTGTAAATGACCTGGATATCCTGACTTGCACAGGCTCAGTCAGAATCCCAAATACTCACTACACACACTCATCCATCCATCGTAGCTGAAATCCCAACCATTTGCTGGACAAAATCTTTTCCACCTGAGGGTGATGCTGGAATTCTCCTGGCAGGAAGATGAGAAGGAGCCAGGGCAGAACAAAGCAGAGCCAGTTCTTTGAAAGGAAGTTCTGAAAAACAAGGGAAGGGAGGCTTGGGGCTCACCTGTGCCTCTGGAGGGCCTCCTTCATCTCTGATCAGCAGCAGGTAGCTCTGGCCATCAACCACTATCTCCTTCTTGAATCTCCCACCTGCCACACAAAGCAGCTGGTTACATACAGCAGAGGGACAGAACACACAACAGAAAAAGGCTTCACTTGTGGAAACAAAAGGTCTTTGCAAATTCACCAGCAACTGGAGTGTTACTGAGGTTTATATGCACATACATGGGAATTACTTCAAGTTAAGGCCTGTACTTGCCTTATATACATATATATATATATATATATATATATATATATATATATATATATATATATATATAGTGGGGAAAAGCCAGGAATTGCATTACATCCCACGTTAGGTGTCCTTGGGTTGATACATACAGTTAAAACCCTGTATGTGTCACCTTTGTTTTTAATAATTGTCAGAAGTGTCTGTAAGAAAGGCAGTGCACACAAACATGGTGTCTCCTCCCCAAAAGCAGTTTCCTGTGGCACTCAGCATTTCCCCAAGGGAAGCCCAGTTCTCAGAGCACACAAGAGTGGGATGTTATGGGATGAGAGCTCCACACTCACACACCACAGTTAGGGGAAGGTACCACACACATGTTAGACAAAAAGCTACGATGGTGCTGCCTCTGGAGAGATGTGCTAAGCCAGCAGAGCAGCCTGTGCTGCTGGCTTGGGAGGAATCCCACACCTGCTCTGGACATCTGGACAAAGAGAGGGCAGCCATAGCCTCCAACCACATCCTGCTCCTGCTCCTGCATTTCCAGGGAGTGCACATCAGGAGGTGCCTGGCACCACCAAGGAGGCTCCCAGCCCAGCACTGCTCTGTCACCCCCACTCTGGCTCACAGGGACTCAGCCACCACCCAGGGCAGGGCGGGGATTGCTGCTTTTGGGGCTAAAAGCGTGTTTTGGGCACTCTGCTGCCTCTCTCAGAAATGCCAAATCCCATTTAGGGCTTCTGGTGTGGCAGAGCCTAAGCCAGGATTAGCAAGCTTGGCCTAAGCTTGGGGAGGCATTTAGGCTCCTCTCCTGGAGCAAACCCACTCTTATCTCCCCACCTAAGCCCCAAAGCCCCCAAGGCCTCCAGCTCAGCATCACCCACCCTCGCAGCTGAGCTCACCATGCCGAGATAAAACACATCCCTTACACACCCCAAACTTCTCTCTTTGTCCTATTTGTAAAAACCGGAATTAGTTCTGATTTTAGCCCGTTTTCCCAGCTCCAAAATGTGTCATTCCACAAAAACCAATGGTAGAGAGCCAACAGCTCTGCCCTGCTCTCCAAACAAGCTCCCCTAGCAAGTAAGTCAGTAAGTCAGCACTCTCAGACTAATACTGATCCTCAAAACACAACAATCTGCACAAAAATTGCTGCCTTAGGGGAACCCAATGCTGGCTTAGACCCACCATTCCCCCCAGCCCAACCACAACAGCAGCCTTCAAACCAAGATTACTCCACAGCAACATTCAAGCATGTTTAAACACATTTTGTGTTTAATAAAAGATGTAAGAATTAGAGGTTTTTGTGGGTTTGTGCTGGGGTTTTTTGTTAAATCTTTTCTTTATAAACTTATCCTATTAGCAGTATTAAGCATGCAGCAACGAAGACTATCACATTTCTGGTTGTTTAATGGCACAGAAGGAGCAGAAGAGCCACGAATGGATTTTCATTATCTCACTCACAAAGTGGATTTCAATCCTGCCCTCACAGATCAAGTGGCAGATAGATATCTATCATTACTGAACCTGAAAAGAACAATCCCAAACAAGTGTAGAACTTGTAAAGGAAACAGCCTCAGCTCTCAGGAACTGGATTTCTATTAATCAGGCCATTATTTCTGTACGCTGTCGATTAAACAAGCTTCCCAATGAAGTGTTAACTAAGATGAATTACTTAATATAGAGCCCTCCAGAGAGGGGCTTTAAAGCTGCAAGTAACAATGGAAATACACTGTATGCCTGATCAGAGAGGGAAAGTTCTGCCTAATTGCCATTTCCTATTTCCTTTTTTTTTTAAACACTGCAAGTTCCCCCAGCTAATTACAAAATACCACACACCGAATGCGTTTGGGAGCCAACTCATTATTCCCATGGTCAACAGGATGCCTTGCCAGCCTCACTGTACCTTCAAACACTCCTCAGAGGCACAAAGAAGGTACAGACAGGGTGGATTTAAAAGCTTAAGCAGAGAATTGAAAAATAAAAAAGAAATACTTGAGTGTACAGCTCACAAACGTGAGCCCTACGAGATTTACTCTTCATGATTTGACTGTTGTGAGCAGCTTGGAAAAGGGCATTGAATTTAATAAATGCAGTGCAAGTTAGCCACAGCTCTTCTCCTGTGTGAATCCACACTAAATGATCACCTTGGGGACCTGCTCCTTGCCTTCCCCAAAACCACTGGGCGTGGAGCTCAGTGCAATTATTGTTATTTCCAGGATTAAATTCAGATCCTGACGCGCTGTCCCACTTCACCGAGGGCTGTCACCCTGCTGCAGCCAACAGCCACAGTCAGCTCAAATCTGCTCAAGTGCCTTCTTCACCCTTGAAAGCAGGATGTGCTCATTAGCTGGAACAGGCACATCCTCACAATCCTTGATTTCTGTTTGGATGGAAGTATTTCATGACAAACAGTTTGAATTTAACACCCCTCCAACCAAACTGTTTCAAAGAATGCCCTGCATTTCCAAGCTGCACTAAATATTTCAAAACAAATCCAAAGGCTCAGAAATGGAACAGCAAACTCACGCTCATCCCTCGAGTAAGAATTATTTTATGCAAATCTCAGCTCACAGCAGGACTCATCCCTAATAACTTGTGCTTCTCCACCATTAAGGAGCCCTTATCATGAGCACAGCACAAAATTAGGTGCTGCCCAGGACACAGATTAAGAAAACCGACCTCAATATCACGAATTTACACAAACAAAAGCATAAACAGTGAAGAATGGAAAGAGCAAGGCTGTACCCTGCAGGTATCTGTGGTTGTAGGATTAAGGCAAACAATGAACTGCTTCTCCTTTGATTTGATGAGCCTTGATGAGACCCAGGAGCACTTTGGGCAAGGGCAGCAATTTTGGGGTGCTTCAGCTTGGACAGCACCACGTTCTTTTTTTGTTCTGTTTTTAATATATCCAGGGGTTTGTAAAGCACCACAGGCAAAGAGGAATTACAGAGATCAGCCAGTTCAAATACTGGACTACAGCAACCCATGAGGAAGCCAAACACTCTCCCAGGGCTACAAAATACCCCCTTATTTTCCTAAATATCTGCCTGTGTGACAGAGCCAGGAATTGCTGTCTAAACCAACAGCACTGAGAACAAAGAAATGACCTTCATAACACAGAGAACGAGCTCAAAACCCACAGCACCACTCCCAGGGGAGGTGGCTGCCTTTGCTTTGGTCCCATCAGGATTATGACACATGCAGCTTTTTAATGAGGGAGCTGCTCAGCTCCCAGATGTACCTGCCAGGGGAGGGGATGACTGGTGGCCAAAGGATGGGGCACCACAGGCACTTCAAGGCACTTATTCCCAGCTTTCCAGGGCTAGAACAGTAGCCATTCCCACAGGCTCATTGTCAGATGAGCACAGGATTTTTGCAGGTGACAAATCTCCTCCCTGTGCCCAAACTCATGAGGCAGCCCCCAAACCACCCTGGCTCTCCCAGGTGCACCTGGCCACACTGCTGCTGTAAAATGCCCCACGTGAATACACAGCTTTGAGCAACACAAAGCTAAATAAATGCTGTGCATCAGCAATTTACAGCCCTGGCTGAAGCCCCAGCACAAACTTGAATAGAGGGGGATCAAGCACAGCTTCCTGATCTCATTGTCATGCACGACCCTCCGCAAGGTGAGCGCCCGGCATCGGCGGCGGCGCAGAAATGAACCAGCGAAAATCAGAATTCAATTTAAACACTGCACACACACTGGCAATCAGAGGTGCTCTCTGTAACAAAAGCTGGGTATGACATGGGGAATTCTGGGCATGGAGGCTTTAATCCAGGCTCTGACAGCCTGGCCACCCCCTCCTCTCACCGAGAGCCGTTCCAGCGCGTAATTGCTCAGCGGAGCAGCCGCTGATTTTGCTGCTGCATCCCCAGGCCCCACTGTGCTCACCAGGCTCTTTATTCAAGCAAATTGCCACGGGGATGAAGTTATTTAGTCATGTGAGAAGGATAAATTCGGGGGGCTGGCCACACGACAGGCACAGGCAGCAGCTGAACGTCTGCTGTGGCAGGGCAAGACAGAAGGGAGGGCTGAGGCAGCTCTGAAGGACTCAGGCAGCTCCTGGATTTCATATTCCCAGTGACATGTGCATTTTGACAACAGCAGCCAGTTGTCTCACACATGCATGTTCTCTCCTTTTTTCCCCCCCCATCAGTGCCAAGAACCTGGCTCCTCTTCAGGGAAACACGTTCAGAAATCCTCTGTTCAAACAGATGGCCACAGAGTGGTCTTCTGGTTAGCTACTCACGTTTTTTTTTATTGAAATAAACTAATTTAAAAATGTTTTTCACAGCATTGCCTTAAAAGGAAAAAGAAATTTTAAAAAAGGAAAAGGTTCTTCCCCCAGAGGGTGTTGGGTCACTGCCCAGGCTCCCCAGGGAATGGGCACAGCCCCAATCCTGCCAAAGCTCCAGGAGGGTTTGGACAACGCTCTCAGGGATGCACAGGGTGGGATTGTTGGGGTGTCTGTGTTGGATCAATGATCCTTCCAGCCCAGGATATTCCATGATTCTATGATTTTGGGCATTTCCTGAATACAACCACTGTGCTAAACAACAATTTAGAAACTGTGAGCAGATGAGCTGGGTCAAGGATCAAAGACCAAGGAACCATCGCTGCCACACGAGACTGAAGCTGCAAAAAGAGCCCTGGACCCCCTTTCCAAACACTACCTGGGTAAAACAAACCCCAAAAGCCAACAAAAGCAGCCTAGACTGAGCTCTTCAACCCCCACCATCTGCTTTACTCAACAGGTTTAGGATATAGTCCAGGAAATCCATGGAGAGGCCCTGGAACTATCAAACCATACCCAATTACGGCAAGGTACCCCCACAGGGACCATCTATAAATGCAATATTACATCTTATCATCTGATCTTTACCTAAAACTGCCAATACAGATGCTAATACATCATCTTGCAACTCCATGGAAAGAGGGCTCAATGCTGGAATTTTAGGGGCAGCTGCAATGACATTTGACAACTGAATTCTGAGAGGCACTCACTTATGTATTTGCAGTGCCTCTCCAGAAGGGCAGAGGCAATGGGCTTCCAAAACCTGCGATTTGAATGGAGATCAATGGAATTTTAGAGTTTTAATGGGGTTTTTTTGGGTTTTGTTTAGAAAAAAAAGCTTACCCTTCAAAAATATATAAAAATTACCTCAAGCTGCATAGAACCTCCAGGGTTGGATAGGACAATGGGAAAAACCTGTGAGGGTGGGCATGCCCTGGCACAGGGTGCCCAGAGCAGCTGTGGCTGCCCCTGGATCCCTGGCAGTGCCCAAGGCCAGGCTGGACAGGGCTTGGGGCACTCTGGGATAGTGGAAGGTGGAATGGAATGAGCTTGGAGAGACCTGGGACAGTGGAAGGTGTCCCTGCTCATGGCAGGGGTGGAATGGAATGAGCTGAAAGGTCCCTCCCAAGGCAAACCACGCTGGGATTCCATGATAAACAGGCTGAGCTAGATCCAGTGTTTTATCTCATGCAGCAGGAGAGGAAGTTGATTGATTAACCACCAAGATAAATGGGAACTAAGCAGAGCCAGCCTCTGAGCAATTAAGATTCCCTCATTACCCAGGGACAGGGCTCACTCAGGAGCAGTCCATGTTCCACTTTCACTGCAAAGCTCCTGACAGCCAGTGCAGGCTGGGCTAAGCCAATTAGAGAGGGCCAGCCTTAAAAAAATCACTGTAATGTGAGTGCAGCCAGAGAGGTAAGGCACACTCTGTCCCCATCAAATGACTCATCTGAAAGGAGCAGCACGATAGTAATCCAAGTTTCTGCAGCAGTTTCAACCCTCTTGCACCCACTTTATTAATAACCTAGAAGATGGAAGTAACAGGCTATTTAGTTTCTAGATAATGAAGCAGGAGGGACTGCAATTATGGGAGAAAATTGGATTGTACTTCAACATGACCGTAACGAGCTCGAGAAATAGAGAGGAAAAATAAAAGCAGCATCACAGGGACAAAAGTGGGGACAAAGCAGCTGTGGAAAGATGGGGCAGGATGGCAAAAACCTTTGGCACAGGAGAGAAAAGCAGCTGGGAATTCCTGCAGAGTGCAGAGAAGGGGACAGCCTGTCCCTAGTCTGTGTCACCACGCCAGCCTCAGCCTGTGCTGATCAGGACAGGGCATCCATGGCAGATAAGGACCAAAATCTGCCTGCAAAACACCCAGGCAGAAAAATAAACATGTGCACCCTGGTTATTTAGGGGAGCAGACTAGGAAGGGAGAAGAGGTGTGAGTTCTTAGTAAGAAATAAACTGCTGATCCCATTTTAGGGCAAGGGAAATATTTTTCCCATCTTTCCAGTTATTAATTGTTACGGTCCCAGGTAAACAGGCAAGAACATCAAGTGGGAGCAGACATACAAAGCACCAAATCCCAATTCCAGGGATAACCCTTGGGTTCAGACACCCCTGAGTCCAAGATGAAGCAGGAACCCATCTTCATCAGACACCACTGCAAGAACTGTGGCACTGAGCAAGGGAAAAGCTGAACATGTTGTGTGTTCTCCTGGATCAGAAGCATTTCTGACAGATTAAAGGGCAGGAAAAACAACCCCCAGGAACCTGTGGGGAAGCCCCTCCTCTGGAACCCCCCCAGAGCCCTCACATCCACCCACCCTCCCCAATATCAGGGATATTGTCAGCCACAAGCTGACAAGGACCCACAATTCAATCACTGCTCCCATTTCTACCAACAGCTCATTTTTCATCTTTTTTTTTTTTTTTAAATTTCCTTCTCTTGGTTTATTTTACTGACAGCAGGTGCAGAGAGTTGCTTACACCTCACACCCACTAATTGTATATACACAAGTCTAATTTTAAAAGCTTATTTTTATCAAAGCAGTCAGAGACAAAAAAAAACAGCAAGTCATCTCCTTCAGGCAGGATGTGATCCCACTTTAGCACACTCCCACCTTTTCCACCACCAGTCTTTTCCAGTTTTAAACACAGCCCAAAACACCACTTTCCAAACAGAGTTCCTCACAAAGGCCGCCCCATGATTTAAAATATCATCCTTTATTTTTGCTGCAGCTCCTTCTAAGTTGGCTTCCCAGGCATTTCATCTTCCAGGCAAACCCATCCCAGCTTTCACCCTAACACAAAATTCAACTGCTCAAAATTTCTGCTTGACCTCACAAGCTTCCAACGTAATTGCTAAATCTCAATGTGCACTAACAAACCCTAAACAGCTCACCAAGACAGCCCAAAATGTAAGCACTGATGCACACATCTCAGATCTTTCCAAACACCCCTCTGCTTTTCATACCCACACAGCTCCCCCAATACCTGTCCATTCATTGCAGCTTTACATCACAAATAGCAACTGAAGTTAAAAATGGACTTAGCAGAGATTACACCATAATCAGAATTTTACCCTTCCTAAAATGGCAACAAAGCCCTGGTGACAGCAAATTGAGGGGTCTGTGAGAATTCAAAATGCTGTGAATATATCTTTTTGATACAACTTCCCATAACAACAACAGATTCAGTGAAGGGGGGGGGGGGGGGGGGGGAAGCTCACAATAAGAAATCAAATACAAGCTGAACAAGGAACATGCTCAAAGAAAAATATTAAAACCTGGCTTTGAGATCAAGAGTGAAACAGTGGGCTGTGATTTTGTAATACATCCAAAAGGAGTATTTGAGAAATGTTTGAGAAATAAAAGCACAGGGAGGTCCAGCAGGAGCCACTCTCAACTGGCTGCAAAAGCAGCAGCGAGCAGGGAGCAGTGGAGACCCAAAGCCATGGAAAGCCAGAGGAGGTGGGGCTGGAAAAGCCCTCTCACATCACCAGTGTGACCCCACCAGCACTGCCAGGGCCACCTCTAACCCCTGTCCCCAGTGCCACATCCACATGGTAATTTTTAACATTTCCAGTGATTCCCCCACTGCCCTGAAGAGCCTGTCCCAATGCCTGACAACCCTTCTGGTGAAAAACTTTTCCTTCATACCCAACCTAAACCTCCCTGGGCACAACTCGAGGCCATTTCCTCTTGCAGCATCACCCACTATTGGGAAAAGTCACTTGTACTCCTGTGAAGAGCCTAAATTTGTCAGAGAAGTTCTATAAATCTGCTTTACAGCTTGTCCCAGAGACACAACCCTCAGAGCAGCACACCAATGCTGCAGACATTATTTCCCAAAAACCCCTGGCCATTCAAGGTGTTAAAGAGAACACCTCGAGGACCCTCAGGGAACACAAGCTAAAAGGGAAGCTTTTCTGGCAATCTGCTTCCTCAGCACCTCCTAAAGAGCAAATACTTGAGTTTTTTCCTTTAATTAACAGAGCCCCTCATTTGTGAGACACTTGAAGCAGTCCCCAAGCTGACAGCTGGAACAGAGAGGTTTTCAAAGGGATTTTTTTCCCTCTAACCCACACAGGCAGTCCCAGGAGGGTGAGGAGAGGGAAGGACTCCAGAGGGGAGAGGGCAGAATGCATAAACACCCCCTTTTATGCTGAGCCTGAAAGGCTCCAAAAGCCCAAGAGAACCCTCTGCAGCAGTGCTTTAAAGGGATCAAAAAAAGAGACAAGTGTTGGTTTATAGCTGGGTGTCAGCGTGAAATGCCAAATAAAAATAATCACTCAGTGCTATTACAGCAAAAAGGCAGACAAAGAACTGGAAAGAGGTAATTTTGAAACACATGTCCCAAGTCATCACTGGCTTCTGAACACGAGACAGAGCCTGCCTGTGGGTTTTCAGGCCCAAAGAAACCTTAATCTACCCCAAAGTGCTGAGGGGGCTCCCGAAAACTGCACCGAGGATTTGAAACCAGCACAGAAAATTTCAGCTGCCTCGGGTTTTGCAGTGCAAGAACCACAAAATGGTTTAAGGTTTATGTGGCTTTTTAAAACTCATGTTGGGATTCTTGCAAAGCGTCCCTGTGTAAATTCTTACATGTGTGATGGGGATTTTCTGGCATTCCAGAAAATGCTGAAGGAAAAGGCATGAGTGATTGCAGGGAGACCACCAAGTACATCCTCACAGGACACATTTCTCTGCTCTTCATTTCCACTGCAGCCAGCTGCTCACTGAGAACAGAGCTCACAGATTAGTCTGGGACACATCCTCCCTTTATTCATCAAAGATCAAATTGGGGTGTTCAGTAAATATGGCCTTCCTACGTATCTGAGAAATATGAACTGGATAAAAATAGCAATGGCTTCTGTGAAGAGAGTGGGAGCCTCAGGAACCTGATTGCTCACAGCAGGCAGAACTGCCTGAACCATGTGGAGAAGGGGACAGGAGCCCCAGGGCTGCAGAGGGGACAAACTGCCCAGTTCTGCTGCAGCTCCCATGTTCTGTTCAGCCCAAAACACAAACCCTGACCCCAGCCTGAGGATAAATCTCCCAGCACAACCCCAGCAAGCAAAGACAGATCCCAGAGGGGTTTGGGCTGGAAGGGCCTTTAAAGCCCATCCCATTCCACCACCCCAGAGTGCCCAAGCCTGGCCTTGAACACATCCAGCCATGGGGCAGGGTTTTATCCCTTTTGTTATCCCTTTGGGTTTTTTCCCCAGGTGAAGCGGGTCCACGCTTGTGGATGCAGGCCAGGCTCAGACCTGAATGAAAGCACCTGGCAGGCCAGCCCAGTTCATAGATTATGGCTGAACTTTCTGCATCCACATTGTGTAAGGGTCTGTGGCCAGCAGAAAAATCTCTTAAGAGGATGTGAACAACAGCAGCTGAAATTTTAAAGCACTCTTCCTCAATCCTCCTTGCATAATTACCCATTGCTGAGGAAGCAGCAGACAGGAATAGTTACTCGAGATAAACTGAAAAACACGGACATGCATCCCTCAAGATGGAATTTCTACACAGAATCAGAATCCTTGAGCTTGTAAAAGGCTTGAAGATCATCAATGCATGCTTTTGTTACAGGCTGGCAACTTATTTTCATGACATGCTTCAAAGGGAAGGCTGAGGGTGACACTCCATTTAATACTTTAATATTAGACATGATCATTGCTGCCACTCAAGTGACACACTGCTCACTGTGGCACTGAAAAAGTTATGTGGTGAAGGCTGAAACAGCATAAAAATATTTTTAGGTCAAATTTGGAAAGAGAGTAAATGAACACAGCTTTCTGAAAAACACATTAAAGGCTTTATTCTGTATCTTTTACTGAGGGAAATTTGATTTCTAGTGTAAGTTCCTTCACAAAGAGAGATGAAACCTCCCCTGACTGCAACAGCTACTTGGGATGGTGGATGGCTTTTATGCTTTTTAAAACACTAAAAATAATTACTCCACATGAAATGAATATATAACTCTTAAATATATCCCAGAGTACATGAGAAAAAAAAAACCTCCTTTTTTGTCATCCCAGCCTGGGCCACAGTTTGTCTTTTTTTTTTTTTTGTTTTATTAGACTCACTGGAAAACAAAGCACTGAAATAATCATGACATGATTTTAAATATTCACAGACATGCCAGAGATGTGGAAAAGCCTTTAAGTCATGTTTCACACCTCTGTGGCTTTTTGGAAACAAAAACCCAAACAAGTAACAGAACCCTCCTGCCACTCATTACTCCTGTAAACTCCAATTCACCTTGGTCTGCAAAGAATTCAGTCTCAAATTCCACCACGCAATTCAGTCTCAAAATACAGCACACATCTCATTTGGCTCCTACAGGCAGAATTCAATTCTAGATGGGAGAAACAAAGCCACAACACTTCCCACAGCTCACTTGTTGTTTCAGCAGGTAAAGCAGTTTTTATTCCAATTGCTCAGAAGGTCCTTAGAAGATCACAAATCCCTAGGATTCCTTATCTCCCATCATTTCTGTGAAAAACACATTTCCTCTCTGGTGAAAATTTAAAAAGGATAATAGGAGATAAGGATCATAGAGTAAAGGTTATTACAGCTAAGAGCACACTGTTATCTTTGGGGATACTCTTTAAATACTTTTTCTTTTGTATCAGCTTGTTGTATATTCAGAGACTCCTTTGCATAGTAAACTTTTCTTTAAACCAGTTCACATGTCCTAAGTAAATCTTCTTTTTGGGTCTTTTTTTAGAGTATGGGTATCCTTTCGTTATGGTTTTAGTCTTAAAAAATATCTTTAGTCTTGTTCTTATCACCTCCAGTTTTTGGGCTTTGGTCTACACTGCCATCAGACATTGAGTGTTGATAGTTGGCATATTTGTAGTAGGTATCTTCTTTATATGTTTATTAGATGTTATCTAAGTAGGTATTCATACTTGTATCAGCTATTCCACTACTTTGGCTAAGCTTAATTAACAACAGAAATAAAAACTAGATCTTCGTAACAAAGTTACTGTAACATCACACATACAGAATGCATTTTAACATTTGCAAAAAGCCAGTATTAAAATATGTATCTATAACAATTTCTTTCTTGTATCATCACAGAAAAGTCCCAGAGTACTGAAATTCCCCCCTGACAGCAGGGTAACACATTGCTGCTTTTCTTACATCTGATTTAAAACGTGTCACTCAGCAGCACAGCTGAGTGTGTGTTAAATATGCAAAGGAAAACTCTCAAGGCCCTTTTTCTTCCTTCTAAAAACTTATTCTTTGAGAAAACAAAGGTTTGCAAGTTGCAAACACAAGAGGGACTGAAAAGTTCTGAGCAGAAATCAAAACTGGGGCAGGCAGTGAGAGAGAAGTGCAGGGTGAGGTGCAGGTTCCTCCTCCTGGTGGGGAGGTGGTGATGGGCACAGAGAAATCTCTCACTGGGAGAGCTGAAGGAAACCTGAAACCACCTTTACACGGCTCAAATTCATTTCCTGGGATGCTGGAGCCCTCAAGGCCTGCAGGAGATGTGGATGCAGGGCAGGTTTCCTGGTAATTGCAGCCATTTAGAGGCAGAGGAAAGCAGAAATAGCAGCCCCTGGCCCTAATCACCACTTGCACATGAAGCAAATATCCATCACCTCACCCATTAGGCACTGATTTTATGATGCCTGTTAAATTTAGCTGTTAGGAAGCCATTCCAAGCCAGTAAACTCAGGTTTTCCTTAACTGATCAAGCAGCTGACACCTTCACATCCGACATGCATCCTCTTCTTTATCCAATTTAACAGCCTGACACATTTATAGTCCCTCAGGAAAGGAGAGAGGGGAGGATCCACAAGGGTCTCCAGCACGAAGGATTTTCTAGGGACTTGTTTGAAGGACCTAAAAGTGCTCAGGACCAGGTTGGAGGGGGCTTGGAGCACCCTGGGATAGTGGAAAGTGTCCCTGCCCATGGCAGGGGTGGAACAGAGTGAGCTTCAAAGGCCATTCCAACCCAAACCTCTCTGTGCTCCTGTGATTCTCTGACAGAGAAGTAAAACACAAATCCCCCCTGCAGATGTTTACTGAGGGTAATTTATGTGGGTTGAATTTCCTTTCATGCTGACTTGATTGGAAACCTTGACCTGATCCCTCACAAGGCAAATCAGAGCTCTTAATTATTCCAGTTTTCCTCCTGTTAATGAAATGCAACAGTGTCATTAGTGAGGCTTGTCAGGCACACTTATGTGCACAGAAATGATTTGACACAGCTTTTGTCATCTACTCCTTGCAGGAAAAACAGTCCCAACGTCACTGCAGCACTGTAAATAAAAATCCTTCAAGACAAAGGGGACAGATGGCAACACTCCCAAGGAATATCACCTAAAATATTCATCCTTCAGGAGGAGAGGAGGGCTAGCCCTGTCAACAGTCAGGAGATTTGAATCTTCCAAGGGAAAAAAAAACCCAAAAACATAACCAAATATCCTCTGTTCATGAAGTGGAGGAAGAGATCTGTCAAGACAGTGATTTTTGCTGAAGATTTGCTGCACTCAGTGCCTCTGCAGCCTCTGTCAGCATTTCTCACTATCAGCATCCACAAGAGGATCCACACACACTTCTGTGCACAGCCTCAATTGCTACCATCAATTATTATTGTCAGCCCTAGCTACAAACCAGCAAAAGCATTCAGGGCAAACTTACACACTGCAGGAGCTCAGTGTCAGTGCAGCTCCACAGGAAAATTCCTTGTCCATCCCTCCCTTCCCCTCTCCTCCCATTTTAACTGCAATCCCAGGCTGTTAAAATGTCAACTACCAAGCTGAACCAGCTTCCTGTGGTAAGAGTTAATTAGAAACAAATGTTATCAGAGATGCATGAAACTACAAACTACTGCTGAAGAGACAACAACAGTGATTTGAAATCAAAAGGGAACAACTCAAAATGATACACAAAACAAGGGGGAAAACGCTCTAGTACAGAAACCACCATCTGGCCCTTCCAAACCAGAGCTGCCATGAAGACAATGTATAGTTACCTGCATCCATATCTGCAAAGAAGGGAACAGCCAGTAAGGGAAAGAAGGAACCAGAAATTCAGTGTCTCAGAGTTGGATTTAAAAGTTCATAAGGAGAACAGATAAAGAAAAATAATCAAAAAAGTATTTACTGTAAGATAAACCTCGATAAGGTACTGTGACAATTTTTTATTTCAAGCTATAAACTGGGATTAATGTTAAACACTACAGCGTACAAATTAATTTTCTATGCCATAAAAACATTTTTAAAAAACCACAAATATTTATTAAATTAAACAATAAGTAAGTTACACATTTTTAGGTGAAGATTTTTATTCTCCTAACAGGAAACCCACCACTACAGACAGTAACTGTGGCTTTCAACAGCCCAAGTGAAAGCAGCAGCACTACTGAGAGCAGCCAACTCCTCTCCATCAGGACTAATTCCCACATGGACACTCACTGGGGGCCAAAGTATTTAAAGGATGCAAAGCAAAGTATTTAAAGGATGGAAAATCCACAATTTTATTGTGCATACTTAGCCCGCTCTGGAGAATGTTAAAGCAAAAATCCCCATGCATTTTGAATAGCACATGGGATTTTTTTTTAATCATTTCTGCATGATCAAAAATGAGCAAGGATGTGGATTGTGGGGGGAAAGCAGGCTGGGAGCTGTGGATGCACGTACCTTCAGGTGACTCCTCCTGGACATAGGTGCCGGTCAGGTAGCGGTGCACCAGCGCCGACTTCCCGCTCGCCAGGTTCCCCACGATCCCCTGCGTGCAACACGGAAAGAAAGCAACAAAGAACTCAGCTGCAAGCCATCCCTGCAAAAAGTTGTGTCTTCTGGCAAAATCTTCACGTGGAATAACACCTCAAGCAACAGACACAGAGCAAAATGTGCCCAGAGATAAATAAACTTTGATTGTGTTTAGTGTGAGGAAGCCGGTTGCAGTTATTACAGCATTTAGGTAGAAGTTGAGGAGGGTAAGTTTAGGGTTGTAGATAATAATGATTGCTATTCAGCCTAGGTGGGAGATGGAAGAAAAAGCTAGGATTTTTCAATTTGTGTTTGGTTGATTCACCCTCCTAGGGCTGCTGAGAAGATAGCCAGGATGGTTAGGAGTGTAGGGTTTAATGAGGGTGAGGTTATGAACAGCAGTGGTTTGGGTGGGAGGACCTGAGAGATCACCTTGTTCCACCACCCCAGGGTGCTCCAAACCCTGCCCAGCCTGGCCTTGGACACTGCAGGGATGGGCCACCCTGTGCCAGGGCCTCCCCACCCTCCCAGGGAATTATTTCAGCCCAACCCCAGAGAGTTTTCTTCCTGGAGGTGCTCAAAGCCCAATGGCTTGAGGAGATTTGGGGTTCGTGCCTTTAAAGGGGAGCACGGAGCTGAGGACACCCTGCTCCCTTCTTGGGGGAGGGAGGTGATGGAAGCTTCTCTCGCCCTCTGAAACAAGCCCAGCCTGCTCTGCTCTCTGCTGTTTACTTGACCCTCACCAGAGGTTCAGAACAGAAGGTCCCTGGAGAGAAGATGAACTCTGCTGATCTGCCTGGATTGCCAAAGGGCCCGAGGCAGCAGCCACGAGCTGCACATTCCCCACCTACCCCAACTTCTCACCCCATCCCATCTTCTCAGCCCCAGCTGGCAGGACAGCACCCCCCTGATCAAAGCTGGCTTGGTGGGACCCAGCCAGGTGTGCTGGCACCCCGAATTCCCCCAGCCTGGGGCTGCTCCCACAGCGTGGGCAGCAGGGGGCGGAGGGAGGGATGCTGGGATGAGTCACAGGGAGAAAATGACATCTCCAGCACGAGGCCCTCACCCCCAGGACATGCAGCAACCTCTCCCATTAATGCCTTTTCCCTCCATTACATGCCCATGGGCTGCAGTACATCTGTCTACTCCCCCTCACACCACAGACCCACTGAGAGCTGAGGGTGAGCAAACAGCTTGGCCCTGGCACCTCCTCTCGTCCCCAAAGTGACACCAGCTCCCCTTCCACACAAAGCTTCCCAAGGAGAAGCTCCTTCCTTTTTTCTTTTTTTTGCCTACAACAATGTACAAAGTCCCCACCAGTCAGGATTCACCACTGAAAAACAGTTATTTTAGTGTGTGAAAGCTGAACTGTGTTTTTCATGGTCTACACATGTGGCCAAGACAACAATTTTCCAGTAAAACCTTCACTTAAAGTGATTAGCCTTGTGTGGATGGAAATTAATTTCATTTTCTAGTACACCCGTGCCAAAACTGTAACTGGCAGGGTGAACAGAACAGCATCAACCTGGGGGTCCACTCAGAGGCAACATCCCATGGCTGGGATGTCTTGTTCTGTCCAGAGACCCTCAAAATTTAAAAGACATCAAAAGATTCAAGAGCACAATTTTATATAATAATTGTTTTTAATATCCCAAAGGTCATACCAGGTCATACCATTTGACAGCACTTCAGGTTCTGTGACACATTGCTACAAAGTAGGAGCAATAAATTCCACACTGGGAAAAAAAATCTGACTTCTGATACAGTTTCTCTGTCAGCATTAATATTTGCTTTAAGGCTGATCCCCCACAGCATGACAAAAATGCCAGCCTGTTTTCACAGCAGTCATATTCCTCTCTCCCTGCTTTACACACAAACAATCCCAGTCATCTCCATTTATTTATGGATATGTCTGAAATGCACCAAGTTATGACAAGCATGTTAGGGAACAAAAATACCACCCTAACCCAGCTCAGGGAGGAGAAAATTCAGCTCCAACTCACTGCTCTTTTCAGTTGTGACTTGTGCAACACTGAATCATTTATTTCCATGTGCCAGACATGCTGTAAAACAAACCCCAGCCACTTTGCCCAAACCTCCTAAAGCCTGGTGGGGAAAATCAGAAACTGTACTGATGGCACTTGGCATTTTAAAGCTGTCCAGGAGAGGAGCCTGACTGCACTTGGCAGATCTTTCTGCAAGAAATTTGGTGATTTTATTCAACAATCTCTCATGTTTATCCTGCCTAACACATCCTCATTTAATATTTGAACAAACAGAACCCAGGAACACCAAAGGCAGAGGTCTCACCAAGCTCTTGGCCACAATAAAAGCATCAAAACCCATAAGTAAAACCCAAGTGCTGGATCAGCAGGAACCAGTTACAGAATCCCAGACTGGTTTGGGCTGGAAGGGACCTCCAAGCCCATCCCATCCCTCCCCCTGCCATGGGCAGGGACACCTCCCACTATCCCAGGCTGCTCCAAGCCCCTCCAAGGTGGCCTTGAATGTCCTTCTGAGCACTGGAAGGAAACCAAGCTAAAGAAAGGAGGCAAAGACTGCTGTTCTTTCCTCAGAGGCACACTGAGAAATAGCTCCTTCCTTTATTGCAGCCCTGGGGGCTCTCTCTGCTCTCCCAGAGCCAGTTTCTGTTCCCTTTAAAAAAAAAAAAAAAGGGTACAACACAGCCACTCTAGAAATAAGTCAAAGATAAATAACAACAACAATCCAATTAAGGACCTCCCAGCCTGTACAGGAGGACAACCTCTCCCTTTACCATGGCCCTGGTGTTCCTCAGCCCCTGGAGCACCCAGGATGAGGCCGAAGCGAGGGAATGGCAGGGGGCACTCACAGCCCCAAGCCTTCCCCAAGGGCAGATGTGCAGGAAAGGCAGAGCAGATTTCAGCTGGGCTTCCTGATTTACCCTTCCTCTTGGAGCACAAGCTCACAGGCACAGCTGCTGCTGCTGGCTGCCATCACTTGCAGGGCTATAATCAAATTATTATTTTTGTAACAGCAGCAGTTGTGCTTTTCCCCTTGGGCAGCTCCCGTGGCACGCTGACCACTGCAAATCCATTCTCTGCAGCAGCCACACAGCTGAAATCTGGAATTTCCCAGCCCTGCTCAGACAGGTCAGGGGCAGGACACCCAAGGGAACTCTCACATGGTGCAGCCAGGCTGGCACAAGAGGAAAATGTACCCTGAGACCATCAGCTGGTGCTCAGCAATGGTTTGTGCCCTGAATCCCAGCATGGAGTGCCTGCAGCTCTGCTCTCACCTGCAATTCCCAGTTTCCTTGGGGGTGCTGTGAATTAGCAGGGCTCAGAGGAGGGGAAGGGATGGGCAAGGAAACCCAGGAGAAGCCAGCTACTCCCAATCCTGAATTCCTAGTTTTTCACTGTATTTTGGGCCTTCCAAATGACACCATCTCTTTAACAAAACCTGGAGACCCTTCCTGAATTAGGGAATCACATCCACTGACTGCCAGGTTTTTCCTGCACTCACCTTTCAAAGCAGCCACACAACTGCAGTTGTGAGGATGCTGCTGCCATTAAAATGCCTTTAATAAAAGTGCATTTACCCTGCTAAGTGTGGCCTTGCAGATTCTCTCACCTCCACAAAACACTACTGTCAACTCAGATTTTGGGAAAAGCTTTAAATTCTTTAAAGAGAGGGAGAACAGACATTTGCTCCTTGAAATCATGGAAACTTATAATGGGGAGATGAAATGAGCTTTACATGTCAGCTGCTAACTTCCACTGCCCTCCTAAGACTTCCCTGCTGAGAGGATCCCCCCTGAAAGCGGGTTCATGGAGCAGAACAAATTCCAGCAGTAATAAAACACTGAGAGATCTCTCAAGTATGAATAAAATGAATATTGAATATAGATAAAGAGAGGCTCAGCCCTGGAAGTGTTCAGGGTCAGGCTAGAGTGGGCTTGGAGCAGCCTGGGACAGTGGGAGGTGTCCCTGGAATGGGACAAGCTTTGAGGTCCCTCCCAATCCCAAGCCTTCTGAGTCTATAATAGATATTTACAGGAAAAATCCTTTACTTATTAAACTGATTTTTACATTTTGCCCCAGCAGCAGCTGGAGTGAAGCCTGGGAGGTCCCCAGCACTGTGTGACATTCCCAGCATGTCTCAGGCAGGAGCAAACACAAACTCACCACTTTCAGCTCGGGCACAGAGCGGCTCAGGGTCCATTCCTGGCTGTTCACAAAGGCATCTGTGGAAGAGGAGAACATTCCCAACATCAGGATAATGACATTTCATGCTCTGCTGCACACAATTTCATTCCACAGCTTCAGGAATGTGAGACCAAAGGTCTGATTCCTGAGATGGTGACAGTCCAATGTGACAAAAACCAGGGAAATTGTATAAAAATCCCAAAAATTCCCATTCTGCATGGATCTGCTGCCGGCAGCAGGTGCTCCCACATCATCCCAGAGCTCAAACTCACTCCAGTTAGAGCAAAGGCTCTCAGTGTGTACATTGTCACAGACATCATTTATGGAAAATCATTCCCTTAGGATTTTTCCTCCTGAGAATCTGAGAGGCCTCAGGAACAAAATGTAAACATTGATTATCTGCTGCTGTGGAATGCAACAGGTGCATCTGGGATTGGCCTCATGTGCTTGTTTCTAATTAATGGCCAATCACAGTCAGCTGGCTTGGAGAGTCCAAGACAGCTGCCTTTGTTACCATTCCTTCTTAGCTTAACTAGCCTTCTGAGATGAAACCTTTTCTTCTATTCTTTTAGTACAGTTTTAATGTAATATATCTAATAAAATAATAAATGAAGCCTTCTGAAACATGGAGTCAGATCCTCGTCTCTTCCCTCATCCAAGAACCCCTGTGAACACCAGCACAGTACCTGGTCAAACCATTTCCCATGCACAGGAAAAGCCCTGCGTTTGTCACAGTCATGTCCCCACTGCAGCTGCAGTCACTTCTCCCCCCACGTAAATCAGGAAATCTGCTGGCTCTGAAACCTGTTATTTCCTGCTGCACATCAGATTTCATGTCAGCAGCTGCAGCAGCCACAGTCAGTGGGAACAGCCCTGCTCAGGCAGGGGAAAATCTCTTTTTATTCCTCAAACACACCATTTTTTCAGGAGTATGATCTAGGCAGAAATAAACCACAGAGCCATTTACTACAAAATTAATTAAAAACTACTTGTGGCAGGGGTTGATTCCTTGAAGAAAGGCAGGTTTATCACAGAAATTGAGCTCTTTGGGCTACACCTGGCTCCTGCCTCACTGACAATTCCACACCAAAGAACAGAAATAAGGCTCCATTTTTCTGTATTTAAAAACATTTATCATTTAGTTCCTTCCATAAAGGCCTGGTCAGCTGTAAGCAAACAGAGAGTGATGTTTGTGCTACAAACCCTGTGTGGGTGCTGATTTAACCCCTGCACAACCTGTGCTGCACAGGATGCTCCTGCAGAGCAGATCAGCTCCAAGCCCACAGAAATGGAGCAGCACTGAGGTTCCTGGTGCTCCAATCAGCCCCTGAGCCCACATGAGACGAGAGCTGCAAGGTTAAAACCACCCTGGGTTTAAACAACCCTCTCAGGGTCCTGCCAGCCACTGCTTCCCCTCCAATGCACCCATCAGCAGCAGGACCAGGCTGTTCCATTTGATTCTTTCCATCTGGAGAGTAAAGAAATTGGAGGCAATTTCCTACTCCACACATGACCCTCACTGACTCTAGAAACCATCCAAGCTCTCCCAGCACCCACCTAAAAACAATCACAAAGCAAACTTGTGTTTTCCACTCTTTCTCCATTAAATATATTGCTTTTGCCTCAACAGCCCAAAAAGATCTCTTAGGCAGGAATGAGGAATCCTCCTCCAGTTTTACCTAACACACCCCATTATATTCCAGCTGTGAATAAACCCTGTATGAGAACACAGGTAGAATAATCAGTATTTTGGTGCAGGTATGAGCTGCCTCCCACACACTCAGGGGCAGGGGAAGGAAAAGCAAAGCCCAGAGTAAAATTGGGTTTAACCTTTGGCATTGCAGGTGCAAGAGAAGACCCTGTGCTCATGCAGCTCCTGTTCCATGGCCTCAACTCCCACTGGATCAAAAATGGGAATGGGAAAGGGAAAATGGAAGGAAAGGAAAAGGAAAGGGGAAAATGGAAGGAAAGGAAAAGGAAAGGGGAAAAGGAAAGGGGAAAGGGAAAAGGAAAAGGAAAAGGAAAAGGAAAAGGAAAAGGAAAAGGAAAAGGAAAAGGAAAAGGAAAAGGAAAAGGAAAAGGAAAAGGAAAAGGAAAAGGAAAAGGAAAAGGAAAAGGAAAAGGAAAAGGAAAACCTTTCTGTAGCACACCCAGAACTTGAGATGGGGACAGAAGCAGCAGCAGTTTCCATTTGGGAAATGGGAATGATTGAGGCACTCCATTCCACAGCTGGTCTGGGATGTTCTCCTGCCTTCCTGGGGGAGGAATGTTTGCCCAGACAGGGAGCAATGGGATGGGAGCTTTAGAGTGGGTACTGGGGGAAAAATATCATTGCCCTAACAGGAAACCATCAGCTCCCATGGTTTGCTGTGGGTTTGGGAAGGAGCAGCCAGGGCTGAAGGGGATGAGGAGGTTCCAGCTCAGCTCCAGACTCTCAGGAGTCAAGGAAAACCATCAGCCTCTTATCCCTGACTTGTGGAGGTTTAGGTGTGTGAAACAAACTGGGACAGCTCCCCATCAAATGTCAACAAGCTTCCATGCAAGAGAACCACTGGATTTTATCACCATGGAAGATTAAAGAATGGTGAGTGAGCAAATCACTGCTGCTGACTTGGAGATCTGCAAAAATGAAACCTGCCAAGCCAAAGGGGAGCTGCACAAGGGGAACGAGAACATCACAAATCCTGTCACTTTTCTCTATAATAAAAACCTTTTAAAATATTGTTTTGGAACACCTGTGCTTTCCAAAAGGACAAACCAGGGAGGCAATGAAAGCTGAAATCCCAAAAAGCACAGAGGCCAAAAGACAAAGCACAAGGTGGGCAGCTGCAGAGAGGAAGGATGACCCAGCCCAAGGTCTTGAATTTATTCCTCCTACTTGGTTCTTCCTTCATCAAAATGCACCAAAATCCCACACCAGGACCTTCCAAAACTGTATCAGATCTCAAGGACCCTCAATGTGGGCAGTATGTGCATTTTAGTCCCAATTACCAATATAAGAAATAAAATAAAATTCACTTGACAAGGCGCTAGAGTTCTTGACAAAGCCACCTTCCCCTTTTTTACTAAAGCCTTTAGTTCCTGCCCCCACACAGGTTTTGAGCATCCAAAATACTTGAGAATGGTTGAAATTCCATTTTATTGCCAAAATATGCCTGTTAAAGAAACAAATAAAACCAACTAAACAAAAAAAGCCCAAAAAAACCCAAACAAATTATAAAACCCAAACACCTTGACCTCAACCCAACTAATTTTAACTAAAATCTCCCACTTCTGTTATCCCCAATTTGCAGTTAATTTACATAAGGTCTCCCAGTGCCCTTTAAAAAAATAAAACCAACTTGTTTCTGTTAGGAGATCCATGAGATTGCTCTACACTGGCATGTTTAGAAGGAATTACCACAGCCAAACACAGAATGTGGCATAAAACAGCACCTGGTCTATTCTGCAGTGTGAGGTTTGTGTGCCACCATTGGGATGGACATGGAAGCAGCCTCTGCCCAATTCTTTGTAGGAATATCTCAGGAAAAACTGATTTATTCCTAGAAGTCAAGGTGAAAAGGTCAAACACTCACAGATATAACATGACAAAGGTTTGGGGATTATTTTCCTAAATAAAACTAAGTTATAGCTACAACATGAACCACTGCATCCATCAAACTGGAGCAAGCAGAGCCCACAAAAACCCTCTGAAGCTGAAGCTGCCACCCCCCACCAGCACAAGTTGATTAAACTCATTGGAAGAGATTTGCATAATAAACAGAACCACATGGATGAAGCTGATGAGCTGGGGTCTTGTTTGCATTACTGCCCAGCCCTGGAATTCCAGTGAACTCAACCTCCACACATGCAAGAAATGGCTTTTGTCAATAATTAATCACACTTGCATCTGCTGCTCCTTTCATTTCTGCACCACTGATCAAAAGCTTCAAATATTCATGGTGTCACTTGTGTCTTCTTAAAATGTGCACCAAGACCATTGAAGCTGCATTTCCTTCACAAAGTTGACTTTGCCACAACAGAAGTCTTCTTTTTTTTTTTTTCCTCAATTCTTCTGGTTTGATTTCAACCCCTAAAGCAAAGCACAAACTCCCAAGAGGATCCTCACCTATTTTAAAACCTCAGTTTAGTGACTCAGCCCCACCCAGAGGAACCTTCTTAATTCCAGTACTGAGATGTTGGTTCCACCACATGAATCCCAGACCCCCATGAGGGGTTTGAGGTTTGGATTTGGTGTTTTGGGGTCCCTATGTGGGGTTTTGGGTCAGTTTAGGGGTTTGGGTTTGCTGTTTTGGGGTCACTTTGGGGGTTTTAGGGTCACTGTGTAATTTGGGGTTGGAAGCAACCTTGAAGCCCATCCATTGCACCATGGGCAGGGACACCTCCAATATCCCAGGAGCCCTGTCCAACCTGGCCCTGGACACTCCCAGGGATGGGGCAGCACCTCCTGGGGGGGAATCCTGGGGTTTGGTGGCCATCTGGCCCAGGTCCATGCACCCCATGGCACAGGAGAGCAGCTGACCCCAAGGCCTGACTGTTCCAGTATTCCATATTTAAATTCCATATTGCTTAGAATTTCCCCACAGAAAAATCTACTTCTTCAAATGCAGGAATGACCACTAAAATCCAAATAAATATCAGCAAAACAATGCAAATGAGAGAACATGGGGTCAAGGCCAATCCCAGCACCCATGGGTCAGCAGAGGGGAGGGAAGGCATGAAAACCAGAAATGTTTCCCAGCAGTGACCCCAGCAAGGGCCTGGCTGTCCCGAGTCTGGTTCATCCCATCCCTGAGTTTTCACACTGGAAACCTCCTCCTAAATTAATTCCATTTACTCTCATGGAATCATGGCAGTGAAGTGAATTAATCAGCAGCAGCAAGGCAGCTGAGGGGAGCTGTCAGGAAAAGGTTCTAAAAGCTGGGGCCAGTCAGATTTACAGCACCCTCTCCACCCTCTGGGACCATCCCTGAGGATAATCCCCAGCAGCCAGAACAGTTTGGCTGTTGTTTACTATTTTTTTTTTTTTTTTTTTTAGTAGAGCCTGGGCAGCCCCAACATTAACCAGCCCTGGGCAGTGCCAGCACATCCTGCCCATCACCAGCCTTGTTCCACTGACCTTGTTCTGCCCCCTTTTTCCACCCAAATCTCTCACCCTTGACAAGCAAGAAGCTGAGAGGCTCAGAGCTTTCTCTTCCTCTGATCCAGATGGAAACCCAGTGGCAAAAGGAGTGGTGAGGGCTTTCCTCACCACTGGGCAGATACCTCTGCAGGATGAAAGGATTTAAATCTTTCATTATTCTTGGAAAGTTTCTCAGCAAAATCTTCCCTCAGGCAATCCCAACGTCACTTTGCTGTCCCTCTAAATGAGGAAAAGCTGTAAATAAATAAAATATGGAAAAGCCAAGGGGTTTCTCTGGAAACTCTCAGCTAAAGATGCTTTTTGCTAAGAACAAGAGCCCTCAAAAACAGGGGGATGAATTTAAAGCACCAACAGCCACATCATGTGCTGCTCTCCCCCTTCAATAATTCCTGCATTACAAGCAATATTTAGAGTTTCTTCTGCTTTGAAATCAAAACCTGAGAGTGAACTGGTACAGAAAATATTCCTACAAGCTGCCACTTGCCCACAAGGATGCAGAGCAGGCCACACATGGCTCTCTTGGAGCTGTATCAAAGCAGCACTTTCAGGATGTATTTCCCAAAGCTCCTGTGCTGATTTTCTGAGCAAAGAGGGAAATGTGCAGCTTTTGGGTTGAGACCTGTGATCCTCCTAAAACATTCATTTTTCACATTATCACACATTAATCTCACAGCACATCCTCTCCAAGCCAGCCCCCAGCACTTTGGGTCAAAGCATTGAGTCAGTTCCAGCAGAAAACAGCACAAAACCATCCTGACATGTTGATTTCTAAGCTTTGCATAAAATATTATTTGGAAGATCGTGTCATGTTTCAAAAGGTTCTTTTTCTGTGTTTTATGGGGCTCTGAGCACCCTTTATGGGTGGGAGGTGCTCCTGCTCATGGCAGGGCGTGGAACTGGTTGGGCTTTAAGGTCCCTTCCAACACAAATCACCCTGGAATTCTATGAATTTTTATATCTGTTGTGTTTGGGTTTTTCAAATCAGTTTTTTATATGAGTCCTCTCTGCTTATTCACTCTGTTGCATTACACCAAACAATAACCACAAAGCAGGAACAAATAAAACCCTTAGAAAACCCACCAGGATGATTTAAGGTTTTACTTCCTCCCTGCTCAGTGTGACAGAATCATGGATTCTATGGAATTACTGCTGCAAGCACCCAGCTCCAAGCAGTCCCTTTTTTTCCTTCCTGAGCTGCAGATGTGTAATTTATAATTCTCAGGCGGTTTGGGCAGAGAGCAGCATTGCAGCTCCTCCTGTGGCAGCACAATCTCTACTTACACGTCACCAACAGCAGCAATGCCCACATGCAGAGCAAACCACCAAAGTGCCCCAGAGAATTCAATCCCAGCCCTAAAACCAGAGGGATTTCAGGAGCTGGCAGCTCAGGGCTCCTCCCATCCCTGTCAGGATGGATAAAACCCCTCCAGCCCCAGCAGAAATGTTGGATATTGGGCAGATTTATCTCTGGCCATGCCCAATTCCTAATTCCAAGCAGGAGAACGAGGCTGAGCTCTGAGCAGCTCCGGCACCAGGAATCGCAGCCCGTGCCCATCAGAGCCTCCCTTATCTGTGACATCTGAAAAGCCTCTCCCAGTAACTGAGAAGTGTATTAAAGAGATATTTAGGTCAAAGCTGTAATCTCTCCCCAGCAGCATCTGGCAGCTGCAGCAGCAGCACTGTTATCCTTTGTGCTGCCATGGAAACAAAAGGAGGACCAGGGATGCACAGAGCTGCACAAGCTCCCCCCCCAGCTCAGCCTTTCCCAAAATGTGCTTTGGGTTTGGGGGCTGGGGAACACTTGGCTCTCTGCACCGTGTTTGGGGTTTGGCTTCAATTTTCTAATTGTTCCAATCAAAAGGTTTTTGCTGCTGTGAATATTCCCCCTCTCTCACTCCTCACAGCTTTCAGCTGGGGGCAGAGGTGTCACCTCCTTAAGGATAACCCCTTGTAGGATGCTTCCTACAAAAGAAATGATGAATAATGGACCCAAGTATATTCCCAAACCCAATCTCATGCACAAACTTTTACATCCAACACCACCAAATTGTTTGTTTTGCCCTTAAATACAAAGCAGCTCCAAGCCTGACTGCTCATCCTAAGCCTCCCCACCCCACAAAACAAATCCCAAAACCAAACAGAGCAAATATTTTGGCTGCAGGCTTTTTACAAGGAAAAATAAATTACATACTAAACAAGGACAACTTCCCATTGCCTGTATTTTCCCAGTGGGTTGGGCTCTGGAGCTGGCACACACACTGAGTGTAAGAGAAATTAAAACCCCCCAGATGAAAGCAGAGTTTTCTGCTGTGGGAGCAGCACAGAGCAGGGGATGCTGCGGGTGAGGAGTGTCAGGAACATCATTCCAACCAAATGCACATTTCCCAGCACATCCCTCACAGAAATGGCACTGGAAGCTGGGCCAGCCCCTTTTCCAGCAGGCAATGACAACCCCACCAAGAGGCTGAAAGGAACATAAAGAGCAGACAAAGAGAAAATGAAAGCAGCCCTGTGGCACAACTGCTCCCTGCTCCAATAAAACTGGGAAGGGAAATGATGGAAATGATCATCTCTGCAGTGCAATGCAGGAACATCTCTTATTTCAGGCAATAAACAAGATTTCCTAAAGGCCAAATCCCCACAGAAATTCAGCTAAACACAAAACTACAGCAGTAGTGGAAAGCAGGAAGAAAAGGAAGGCACTGGAGAGGAGAGGGAATGGTTGGTAAATGCTTCATTTTGTTGTGTCTGCCCGAAATCAGGGCAGGGTGAGAGGTGAGATCAGTTTTCTCCCATCTCCTGCCCCAGGGGAAGGGCAGTGCCAGCACAGGAAAGAGGATTCACAGGGACTCAGTGAAAATCCAGAGATAAAGTTTTCACTTTGAGACAGGCAGGAGGGAAAATCCACAACTAAATCCATGTCTCAGCAAGGATGTCCAAAGCACCCAAAATGAGAGAGACCCTTCAAAATCCACAGCCTGGGCTGCCTCTCCTGACTACACACACAAACCAGGAATCTGCCTTTCCTATTCCAATCTGAATGTTAATGAGGAACCTCCCTGAGAAGCATCAAAGATGAAAAGGGACAGCTTCTGCAGTTGGCACAAGAAAAATCGACATGAAAGGAGAAATTAAAAGAGATGAAGTGGGGGGAAAAGAGCATTTTGAAAGAATATAGGAACAGATTTATCTGGCAAGAAGAAAGTCACAATAGAGATTAAAAAAAAAAAGCAAAAGAGAGGGCAGGCTGCAAAGACTTTTAGCTTTTCAGCTAGGTAAGAATGGCTGCAACTCAAAAAACAAGGAAATAAAAAAGGCAAGGGAACTTGGTGACTATTTGATAGAGAAGAAAATGGAATCATGGAATGTCCTGAGCTGGAAGGGACCCACAAGGACCATCCAGTCCAAGCCCTGGCCCTGCACAGAATCCCAACAATCCCACCCAGAGAGCATTGTCCAAACCCTCCTGGAGCTCTTGGGGCTGTGCCCATTCCCTGGGGAGCCTGGGCAGTGCCAGCACCCTCTAGGGGAAGAGCCTTTTGCTAAAATCCAGCCTAAACATCCCCTGGCACAGCTCCAGAAGCAATAGTGAGTAAAACCCAGCACACAGTAAGGCAGCCTGGCCAGGGTTCCCACCCCTGGCATTCCCAGAGGAGTTTGTTCTGGGGTAGCACTTGAGCATCACCAACATTTAAGCAGCAGAACATGAAGCAGATGGCAGTGAATGAGCAAAACCACAGCAACCTTGGGGGAAGAAGGTCTAGGAGGAAGGGGAGAATGGGAATATCAAGGCAGGCTTAATGGCACACAAGTACAAACACCTGAGAGTGTTTAACACCAAATCCCAAACTAAAAATTGGCAGGGGCCTGGAGTGCCAGGACTAGGGGGAATGGCTTCAAACAAAAGGAGGGCAGGGATAAATGGGATATTGGGCAGGAATTGTTCCCTGTGAGGGTGGGCAGGCCCTGGCACAGGTGCCCAGAGCAGCTGTGGCTGCCCCTGGATCCCTGCAAGTGTCCCAGGCCAGGCTGGATGGGGCTTGGAGCAGCCTGGGACAGTGGAAGGTGTCCCTGCCATGGCAGGGGTGGGATGGGGTGATCTCTGAGCTCCCTTCCAGCCCAGTCCAGGCTGGGATTGTGTGAACAAGCAGCTCAGCCTCTCTCCATAGCCACAGCCCCTGAAGTGTTTCACTCACAGCTGCACATCTCTGCTGAGGACACTGCCAAGGTCTGCAGGCACTCACAGCTCCATTGTCTTTGGGATTAGAACAAAAGGGAAAACTACTGGGCTGGGCTTTAATCTGCCTCTTCCCAGTTTCACGATGTGCTTCTTAATCCTCAAGTAAGCAGGGATGAACAAGAGTGATTCCATCTTTAGCTCCCCCTCCTCTCTCATGCAGATCCCCCCTGGCTGCCCCCTCCTCAGGGGGGTGGCTCTTGCCTGGAGCAAGTTCACCTCCTCCTTCTCATCCCCACACTGACCCAACTCCACCTCCTC
The DNA here is from genome assembly GCF_027579445.1 of Ammospiza nelsoni. Classification (NCBI taxonomy): domain Eukaryota; kingdom Metazoa; phylum Chordata; class Aves; order Passeriformes; family Passerellidae; genus Ammospiza; species Ammospiza nelsoni. Next base: position 1,661,724 of record NC_080639.1, read on the forward strand.
CTTCTCATCCCCACACTGACCCAACTCCACCTCCCTTTTTCTCTCCCCACACTGCCCCACAGCAAGGTCAAACCACCAGAACACCCAGCACCAACCAGCACTAGGTTCTTCTGTAGCTCTGCACAGCCAGCTCCTGCTTTGTGCTTTCATCACAACCTTAACCTGAAAAGGCTGCAGCAGATTTCTCCAGGATTTGCTGCTGGGTCTTTTCAACATGAAAAAAAAAATCAATTATTTATTCCTAGACATGATTTCCTACTTTTAAAAACTTCTATGCACAAGAGGACCCTGCCTCTTACCTGCTGGTAGCTCAGCTCAAGGCTTCAACAAGAGCCGTCAAAATGAACAATTTCCTTTGTCCCCCCTACAGAACCCAAGTAAATGTGAGCTGGGATTTCCCCATAAAAGCCAAGGCTGCCCTAGCCCAGTGCCTCATTTATCCACCCCCTACAGACCCCACTCTCAGTCCCAGCTCAGTGGTTGCACTCTGAGCGTGACCAATGCACACAGAGGCAAACTCTGCCCTTGGCACAGCCAGGATAGAGTCAATGTGCTTTAGTGGGTGTGATCCCACACCCAGCTGAACCTACAGAAAGCCCTATAATCCAACTGAACCTACACAAACTCCTAAAACCCAGCTGAAACTACAGAAACTCCTACAACAACTCCTACAGCCCAGCTGAACCCACAACAACTCCTATAACCCAGGTGAACCTGCAGAAACTCCTACAGGCCCAATGAACCTCCAAAAACTCCTACAACCCAAACCCAGCTGAACCTACAGCAACTCCTACAACCCAGGTTAAACCTACACCAACTCCTATAACCAGGTGAACCCACAAAAACTCCTACAGCCCAGCTTGAACCTACAACTCCTACAACCCAAACCCAGCAAGAACTCCTACAAAAACCCCTGTAACTCAGCTGAACCTACACAAACTCCTACAACCCAAACCCAGCTGAACTTACACAAACCCCTACAACCCAACTGAACCTACAACAACTCCTACAGCCCAACTCAACCTCCAAAAAACTCCAATAACCCAACTGAACCTACAAAAACTCCTACAACGACCTCCTACAACCCAGCTGAACCTACAACAACTCTTATAACCCAGGTGAACGCACAAAACTCCTACAACTCCTACAACCAGCTGAACCTACACAAACTCCTGCAACCCAACTGAACCTGCACAACCTGCTACAGCACAGCTGAACCCACAAAAACCCCTACAACTCCTACAGCCCAGCTGAACCTACAACAAACCCTACAACCCAGCTGAGCCTACAGAAACCCCTACAACAACTCCTATAACCCAGCTGAGCCTCCAAAAACCTCCCACAACCCAAACCCAGCTGAGCCTACACAAACTCCTGCAACTCAACTGAACCTACAACAACTTCTACAACCCAGCTGAACCCACACAAACCCCTACAACTCCTACAACCAGCTGAACCTACAGAAACTCCTTCAACCCAAACCCAGCTGAGCCTACAGCAACCCCTACAGCTCAGCTGAACCCACAACAACCCCTACAACCCAAACCCAGCTGAACCCACACAACTCCCTACAACCCAGGTGAACCCACAAAAACCCCCTACAACAACTCCTACAACCAGCTGAACCTGCACAACCTCCTACAACCCAGCTGAACCCACAAAACCTCCTACAACTCCTATAACCCAGCTGAACCTCCAAAAACCTCCCACAACCCAAACCCAGCTGAGTCTACACAAACTCCTGCAACTCAACTGAACCTACAACAGCCCTTATAACCCATGTAAACCTCCAAAAACTCCTACAAGCCAGCTGAACCCGCACCCTGCCCACCCCAAAATGCTCCTCCTCTCTGCAGAACCAGCAGAGGAGTGATGTTGCTGCCATGGAGGATTCTCATCCTCCTGCTGCCCTGGGCCACCTGCTGCAGTGGCAGCACCCAAACCCTGCAGATTGGCACAATCCAGCCCCACATCAGCCCAATTCCCCTGCCTGCCCACCCAAACCTGTGCTCTGACATCATCTGACCTTTGCCAGTGCCTTTAGCTGGGGCTCCAGGAGGTTTGTGCAGAAACACATCTAGAAAAACATTTCCCCTCTTCACCAGGGAAATGATGCCTTGTTTATGCAACACATTTCTGCAAACATTTTTTAGAGCTGCAGTCATGTCTCCCAGATTGCTATGCTGGTTGTCAAAACAGAGCCTCTTTTTCCCTGACTGCACCATATGTAATCCTAAATCCACTTTCCCTAACTTGATATTACCCATGCAAGGTTTGGAGCTGATTAGTGGAAAACACACAAACAAGACACTGTTCTCCAGAGAACAGCCCAGCAGGGATAATCTGACTGGGTTTGGATTTATTAGCCTGATGCACATCTCACTTTGTTTAAACAAAGCTTTTGTCAAATGTCACCAAAAAAAATAAAATAAGAGAGTTAATGCAATCCAAGGCATGGTCTCAAAGGGAATTAATGCTGATCTGGAAGCAGAGCAAAAGCCTTGGTTACAGCAACAGGGAAACAGTGCAGAGGGGCCCATTCTCCTTCACTTCACAGAGATCCACTGGGAAAAAAAAGGCTGATTTCCTAAGAAGTGGGGTGGGGAACATGCTCTGTGTGCCTGAGAGCGTCTCCCTGAGCTGATGGGGAGAGGAAAAGGCCCCATGAGGGTTCCCAGCACAGGCAGTGCCCTGCGTGCTCTCCCTGCCCTGGCAGCACCCTCACCTCAGCTGCACAGCTGGTTTTTATTTTATCTTCCTGCAACAAGGCTGATAATACCCACTCACTCAATTTCATTTCCCTTTCACCAGGACATGAAACCAGCACTAAAAACCTGGCACTCAGCACAGCTGAGCCAGGGCTGCATCCTGCAGCCAGCACAAAGCCAAGCAAGCAGGGAAGGGCTCAGGTCAGCCAGCACCTTGTGCCTGAAAAGTGCTCAAAACCAGTTAATAACAATCAGAAAAAGATAATCTGTGACTAAAAGCTCCATTAGGAAAGAGTTTCCTTCCACAGCTGCCTGTTTAAAAAGCACCTGCTACCACCACCAGGCCCTGTGGAAAGCACAGGACCCATGCAAGCCCCAGGTATTTATTTTGGAAACCCAAACCACTGCTCACACGAACTTTAGCCCCAGAGGCTGCAACACAAAGGCTCTCTCAGCTCTCCTGCAGATAAAGCTGCAGCTTTGGAGAAACCAGGAGGAAGGAAAAGGCACCAGGATGCCAAGGTCCATCCCCTCCCATTCCTGGGGCTCCTCCTCCACACAGCCCCTGGGGAATTACTGCAGTGCCTGAGATCTAAACCAACACAGAACCACTGCAAACATCCATTTGTTAATCCTGCTCCATTTGAGGCTTATAAAGCTGAATATTTACTTTGCTGGAACTGGTAATATGACATATTTACAAAAAAAAAAAAAATACTCATGCAGGAATCAGACTGTTATGGGTCTCTGCAAAAATCCTGCCCTCTGGCAATGCTCTTATTTGTGTTTCCTGGGTGAACCAAAAAACCCAAGTGTGTTTTCCAAGCTCCAGCAGGCTCCCAGCACCTCAGGCACATACTTTAAACTCAAAGCCCTGCACTAGAAATGATCTCTTTAAAGGAGCCCATGCAGAGCTCAGCAATCAGAAACCAATTTTGTTCACCTAAGAGACCAAACCCCTCTGTCCCTAAAGTCCTGGCCCTGGTGCTTTTCACATTTGCTATTTTACAACATGCAAATGAGGCCTGTTAAAGGGTAATTTGGGGAAAATGAGCTATTTTTGCACAAGCTGCATCTTGACCTGAAATGTGCTCTGGCAAACCACACTGTAAACTGAGCCCTTGCTAAACCTCTGCACCCAAACACTCGAAATTCTCCCTTCAAATTCTGTTCCCTACTAATCCTATAACCTCCTATTTCCTTTATATGAGCTGAGAAAGGAGAGCTGGGGGCCAGCTTATATTCTTTGTCACCTCTGTGCCACTTCTTCAGGTAAACTCCACCCCATCAGCCACTGAAATTCAGTATAAAAAATTCTTTTCATGTTTAGGGGAAAAAAAAGGCGCCAAAAACCCACCTAGAGATCTAAAATGTAGTTCAAAGCCAACAAGAAGGGTGTCAGCCTCTACTCCAGCAACACCACCAGCACTCACTGTTCAGAAAATAATTAACACAATCAAGTGCAGCCTTAAATCCTTAATAAAGAGCAGCCACTTGGGAGCAGGACAGGGGGGAAAGAGTCTCCAAATCTCCAAAAGATGCCCCCAAAAGCAGCACAGAAGGTGTGACACTGAATGCAGAACCCAGAGTTCCCAGAGCCAGGGAGCTCTGTCCTTGGGCTCTCGCACACACAAAATGTGCTCAGCACACCATGGCAGCTTCTGGGCACATCACAACCACCTCTGGCTGCTCCTCCCCCTGGAAGGGATTTGTTTTTTCCCAGGCACAGGCAGGGGGAGGATGAGGATGAGGAGAGCAGTGCAGGCTGCTGCCAGCACAGCTACAGCATTCTGGGTTTGTTTTAAGCTGCAGCACATCAGAGTTCACATCCCAGAATGAAAACAAGGCAAACCCCAAAATAAATTTCACTCTCTTACTAATTAAAGGGATTCTTTCCTCCAGGAAGGCCAACACAAACCACTGCTGTGGGGTTAAGGATGTATTTTTAGCACTCAGTCCCATCCAGCATTTTTATGGAGGCTGTGCAGGGAAACCAGAGCCTGACTGCCCCTGCAGCATCATCAAAAGCTCTGTCTAGGAAGGGGTTTTTTCCCCCTTATATTTATTTGAAATGCCACAAGACATTTGCATAAGCTAAATCCCAACAATACTGGAATTTCCTCTCCAGCATCCCCGTTTCCATTCCCTGTCATGGATCCAGTGAGTTTTGACAGGCACCAGAGAATGGTTTGGTTTGGAGGGGACCCAAACCCATCTCATTTCACCCCTGCCATTTTCACCGCCACCTTCCACTGGACCAGGATGCTCCAAGCCTCATCCAACCTGGCCTGGAACACTCCCAGGGATGAGGCAATTTCAGCAGATATTTAATAATTCTGGCACATTTTTAATGGCCCTTGCTGCCCTTTCCATTGAATTCACAGCAGTGATGAGGGCTTACCATACTGCAGCTCACACAGCCAACAAATAATGTTATTTATAAGATAGAAGCCTGAACTTACCAGTGACAGGCATGGGTTTGAAAGCAAAGGAAAAACAGGCATTTCCAAATTTACTGGCTACATCTAAAGGTAGAAAACTGAGCCTCTCCATTCCCACTTCCAACAAAGGAAGGAAAAACACCTGATGTGACTTTAAAGGTGTTTTCAGACAGCTGAACTCCCCAGAGTCAGACATTTATCTTTCAAAATAAATAGACATGTCACCACAATCCTTACTGTTAAAAAAAAAGGGAAATATGCTGAATTTCAAAAAGGCACTATTGGAAATGACAGCACAAGAAAAGGCACAACATATGAAAATCTCACTCTCCCAGTGCAAGTTCACTGCTTTTCTAACAAGCCAACAAGTTTCCACTTGTAACTTGGTCCCAAATGATGGCTGTAAGGTTGTTCCAAGCACATTCCAGATTTTTTTCTCTTGACTGCTCAGGACCTGTAACCCCAGGATTACAAAAGTGGCACCAAGCTGTACCTGATGGAAGTAGAGCTGGGAAAGTGAGGTGTCCCCTGCTCTGAGTGTTCTGTTTGGGGAAGTCCAAAGCAGGTTTAACACAGAAATCTGAACAATTAATTCAGATTTGCTAGATGTGCTTATTATCCATATTTGCAAGAAAATAAGGGGACAAACCTTTATATATGGTGGTAAAGCAACCCCAGCAGTGAAATCTCCTCATTCCACAAAACTCTGGGGTTTTTCCATGTTCATAGATAAAGAATCTTATCCTAAACACCAACAAGAAAACCCAAATCATTTCATAGCAGTGGTTTGGGTGACCCCAACACTGAAATCCAAGTCTCCAGCCCACTTTAACAGAAGGCAAAGGCAATGGCAGCTGTACCAGCTGGCCCCAACTAAACCCCTCACCTTTATCAGCTCTGGAAGCATTTCTGGGTGGGCTGAGGAGCTGAGCACCACCCACCATTCACTCATGTCCCTGCTGACTCACACCAACATTAATCAGCCTTTAAAGGTGGTGCTCTACCCCTTCTGCAAATTGCAGCCAGCTCAGGGAGATGAGGAGAGCACAGTGAGGGAGCTGACACCACACACCTGGATGTGCACCAGAATATTCTCCATTCAATAAAAGCAGAATATTCCCCATTCAATACAATATCCCCATTCAATAAAAGCAGGGTGAACAGTTCTAGCAGCTCCTGCTCATTTATGTAAAAACACACTTCCAGTTATTAAAAACCACAGAATAATTTGGCTTGGAAAGGGCCTTAAAGGATCCTCTGCTGCCATGGGCAGGGACAGCTCCCAGCAGAGCTGCTCTGAGCTCCACTCACCCTGTGCACTTCAAGGAAAGGCACAGAACAGATTTCAGATAATCCCTCCTGCCCAACTCATTCTCCCCTTATCCACACCATAAAATGAATATCTCAGGACAATTTGCTCCCTTTATCTGCCTCTGTGCCAGCCTCCACAGCAAGAGCAGAATATTTACAGATCATTTCAGGACTGGCCATTTCCCAGTTTATCAGGGAGCCTAAAGGAGTGGGAGCATCACATCCTGCTGCCCTTCCCTCTGGCAGGACCCACAGGAGGCTCACAAAAAGCTCACAGCAGCTTTAAGCAGCATCACCTTACCAGGCTGCATGACAAAATTAAAGTCTGCATGCAAACCAACTGTTTTTATAGCAGGAAAGAACTGTTTTGGTAAAAAAGCTGCACAGCAGACAATGCAAACTGAAAATATTACCTTGCATGGGCTCAAGCTGCCCTGTCCAATGAAACCTTTGCATCCCTGCTTCCAGAGGTGCCTCCAGGCTCCTTAATCCTGCCTCCCTTGGAGGAAATGCTGCCCAGGTGCTTCTGGTGAGGGGATTTTCTTTTAAAAAATCACTGTGATGCCCAGCATCGCAGCTGAGCATCATCAGCATGCCCTGCTCTATCCCAAACACAGGGACACACATCAGGAAGTGTCTGCATCCCTGTTAAAACACAGGAAATTCAGGGTGGAGGAGATCTCCAAGATGATCTAGTCCAAGAAGCAAAGCCAGGTGTGTGCTTACAATCAGACATGTTTGTCATCTGTAAAGCTCTAAAGCAATTATCATGGTGAATTATACAAAAAAAAAAGAGAAATCTCAAACTAAATTGCTTTAGGCACTGTAATACACAAGAAGAATGAACAGAATGATCCAGGGAAGCATTAGATAACTTTTTCCTCATTAAAAAGGCAGGCAGGCACTCAGAGGGCTCCCAGAGAGTCCTGCATGAAGAAATCTCTGCCCAGACCAGTCTCCAAAAGAAGGAAAAGCTGAGATAAATGCACTAAAAAACCCAGCATGGATTTCTGGCGGAAAATTGTTCCTGTGAATGAAACCCTTGCTCAGGGTTGCACCTGGCAGCCAGAACTGCAAACCCCTGGCTGCTCTCATCACCCCTGCACCCTAAAATAGCCATGAGCTGCCTGTTCCCAAGGCTTTGCTCAAAGGCTGTGCCTCAATCCCTCCCCAGAATGCACAACCTGCCTCCCTCATTGCCACTTCCAACAAAGGATGGAGCATTTGCACCTGGAGGGAAAAATCCTCACGTGATTTTAGAGGTGTTTGCAGACAGCTGAACTCCCCAGAGTCAGGCATTTATCTCTGGAATTAAATAGAGATGTCATCACAATCCTTATTGTTTAAAAAAAAAAAAGGGAAATATGCTGAATTTCAAAAATTGGAAATCACAGCACGAGCAATGGAAAGCTGACATTCCCCAGCTGATATTTGGGGAGTGAAATGTCCATGAGGAATGATGAGATTTTCTGCAGAAACCAAAGAATAAGCAATATAAATTTCCAGTGCTTTGAGACTCTTTTTGCCAGCCTGTACTCAGTGTCTCCCCCAGCACAGACACACAGTGAGCATTAAGCATTTTGGAGCTATAATGAAGCATTCGGCAATCAGCCCCTCAGAAAGTCACTGATTTACCCCAAACCATGCCATCCACCTTAACCACACCATTTATCACTCCAGTGAATAAATCTCACCCCCCAGACCAAAACTGCTGTGGAGGGAGAGCCCCTGGAGCTGGGAGCAGCTCCTTCATCAAGAGAACAAACCCCCAGCTTGAGCTGGGGAGCCCCAAAGCACACAAATCCCCTGGCTGCCCCCCACAGCACCAGCAACAAAGGAGAAATGTGATGCCCTCCTTCCCAGGCTGCTCCACACAGGATGTTTCCTCCCAGGAATTCCCAAATTATTTCCAGAAGTGGTTTATAACATGCCCAGGCACCCATGCAGCACAAGAGTCTACTGAAAACTTGACCTTTGGGGTTTTTGCATTGATCCCCCAGCCCTTGTTGGTATTTTCCAAGAAAAACCTACACTGAAATCTCACTTTAATATAAACAGTCACAGAGTTTCCAGCTCAAAAATCTGCTGTAGGAATTAAAAGCCACACTCCTTCCTGAAAACTCAGGTGACCAGAACCTCAAAGAGCCAAGACCACAAAAGCTGTGCTGTAATTCAAGCTGCACTTACACAAACTGGCTCCCACTCCATGTACCAATTAGTGTCCTGGAAATGCTCCTCAAAAATGCTGCCAAAATCTGTGACAGAATCAGTAAAAATGCCCTTAAAACCCCCAACAAAACAAAACAAACAAACAAAAAAACCACCCAAACCAAACCAAAAACAGCAAAAAAACCAAATAAACACCCCCCACACACACAAAATCCCAAAACAAAACAAAAACAAAACAAAACAAAATCAACCTAAAAGCCTCACAACCACTTTGAGGCCCAAGGTTTTAAGCACAAGTCATCCACTGGAAAAAAACATGACACTGAAATGAAGGAAAAAACCCAAGTGAGAATGCTGCAAAGCTGCTCATTTCAACACCCAGCTCATTTTATTGGTTCTGCCATCACTTTTTCCTAGGTTTGGCCTGCTGAGTGCATATTCCACTAAACAAACATGAAGAAATAAAGGTGGTAAAATTAACTTGAAGTGATTTCATGAGTTGGAGTTGAACACAAGTGCCTTTATTACTCAAAAATTCCCAGCCTAGAGAGCAAGGACACAGCCTGACTCCAAACTCCTATCACACAGCTCACCAGCTCAGCCACAGCCATGAAATTATTAAATAATGTGCTTGAAATAAAGGCATTGCAAGCAAACTCTGCTGGACATGGATTTATACATTATATTTTAAAAATATGTATATATATATATATATATATATATATATATATACACACATATATATATTTTAAAAATGTGTGTGTATATATATACACACACATATATATATATGTGTGTATATATATATATATATATATATGTGTGTGTATTATATCTATGTATTTATATATGTAAATAAATAATATGTAATCTCCCCAAAATGCCATGCCATTGAAAAAAGGGAATTAAGGAAAAAAATAAATTCCTCTGGCTGAAAAGGGTGCAAGAGCTGACAAGATAAGCTGAACTCTAGTGGTGTGAGCCCAAATTTAGCCTTGGTTTATCTGGGAAGCCTTTGTGGAGGTTCCATGGGGCTCCTTGGGCTCTCATCCAGCACCCACTGTTGTTGGTCAAGTACTTATGAAAGCTCATCATCTGAATGACTGAAAAAATGCACAGAAATCCATTTTTATTCATCTTAGCAGAGGGAAACAACCAGTTTTATGTTTTTGCTGTGCTTTTTGTTCAGTTTTACTGCAGAAAACCCTTCCTTCCTCCTCCCTGAGGAGCTGTTGGGGACAGGGACAGCAGATGTAAACAGCAAAGGGCAGCAGTGTTTGTGATGACTGCAGTGACACATTCCTGGGATTATTCTGCAGGAAAGGAACTCAGCTTGGATCCAGAAAGAAATCAGCTTTTCACTGGGAGCATGAACCACACACAACCCTGCTGCAGCAGTGGAATGCACAGGAGGAGTGGGAGCAGGAATTCTCCATCCCAAATCTGCAGAGCTCCAGGCAGCTGGGCTGGGGAACTCAGCTCCAAGCACTGGGTGGGCAGGGGCTGGGCAAGGAGGCTGCAAAAGCCAACAGGGACACCTCAGAAGCCACCAGAAGCCACCAGCAGTGGCTGTTTGGGGACAGGGACTGAGCTGGCAGCCAGCTGCACCTGCAGGAAAGCTGTGTGAGGTCCTGTGCTTGTGGGAACAGGGTCAGACACATTTTATAAATCATTGCTGCACCATAACTGTGATGTTTTCTGGGTCCCCAGGACGAAGGAGGAATTGTGAACTCCATGTTCTTAGAAGGCTGATTTATTATTTTATGGCATTCTATTCTATTCTATTCTATGCTATTCTATTCTATGCCATTCTATGCTATTCTGAATAGTATACTAAAGGTATTATACTATAGTATAAAAATAGTATACTAAAACCATACTAAAGAATAGAGAAAGGATACATCAGAAGGCTTAACAAGATACTAACTAAAAACTCGTGTCTGACTCCTCAGAGTATGACACAGCTGGCTGTGATTGGTCATTAATTAATAACAATTCACATGGAATCAATCAAACATTCACCTGTTGGATAAACAATGTCCAAGCCACATTCCAAAGCAGCAAACACAGGAGAAGCAATCAGATAATTATTGTTTTCATTCTTCTCTGAGGCTTCTCAGCTTCCCAGGAGAAGAAATCTTGGTGAAGGGATTTTTCAGGAAATATGACAGTGACACATAACCAGCTCCATCAGCCACTAAAGGCTGTCAAGTCCCCAACACCAAACTGGTTTTCCATCCAAACTGGTTTTCCACACAAAAACTACCTGTCTCCATACTTCACCCCCACTATTTATGGGCAACATCTCACTGACACAGCTGTATTTTTCAGCCTTAAAAATACAGAGCAGGCACACTCAGATCACACTCCATGTCTTCTTTATTTGGGGATGGAAGGGGATTTGTTATCAGCCAATTCCTGGCATACTTTGCAAGGGTAGAGGTTAGGGCAGGCTGTGACAGGAACATTCCCTGAGTGTAAAGAAGAGGAGCTGCACCTCAGCCCCTCTGCCTGGTGACTGCAGCACCCCCACCAGGCATGGCCTGGGCTCCTCCTGCCACAGGAACCCCCAGGAGGGACTCCAAGAACAATTCCCTCAGTGGGCTCATTTCTCTTCCAAGCCAGCATTCCCAGGGGGAAGCCCACAAGGTGCCCAGACACACATTCAGGACCTGCAGGGATTTCACACAGAAGTTCCAATGGTACAGTGTGAAATTAAATATCTGGGACTGCCATCCATAACCCACAAGGAATGCAGAGCTTCCGTTTTCATGGCAAAAGACACCTAATAATCAACAGCATCATTTAACAGTTACCTAGAACAAAACTGTGATTAACACAGCAAATAAATCCCACTTTGCTCTGGAGTCCTTTATTTCAAATGCAGCTTTCTGTTGCAGAAAAAGCAACCCCAGGAAAGCCCTGCTTCCCAGATACTTCCTTGCAGAGCCGCACACTGAGGCATTTTCTGGGGTTTCTCATGGCAGGAAGGAATTAATCTGACTCCATGTTCTTGGAATGCTAATTTATTATTTTATGATGCTATATTGTATCAAAGAATGCTATACTAAACTATATATATATATAGTTTATATATACTATATATATACGATACTAAAGATACAGACTGGATGCAAACAGAAGGCTAAAAAGATAATAATGAAAAACTCATGACTGCTTCCAGAGTCAAACACAGCTGGACATTGGTCATTAAGTTAAAACAATTCCCGTGACACCAATCAAACATTCACCTGTTGGATAAACAATCTCCAGAGCACATTCCAAAGCAGCAAACACAGGAGAAGCAAATGAGATAGTGTTGTTTTCATTTCTCTCCAAGGTATCTCAGCTTCCCAGGAGAAGAAATCCTGGCAAAGGGATTTTTCAGAAAATATGAAGGTGACACCACAGGTCATTCAAAAGGGACACAAAGGTCCCTCAAAATCAAGCCCTGCTATTTCACCACCCAAATCCGGGTTCCAAAGGGATCAGATGAGAACAAAAGCCACCCAGCAGGAAGGTTCCCTGTTTGAAACAAAGGACAATACAAATCCTGCTGCTGCTCTGGCTGAGATTGAGGTGGGAACAAGAGCTGAGTGGTGCTGACAGCACCTGCAGGAGGAGCTGGCTCAGAATGCTGCAGTGCAGGAGCCTCTGTGAAGCTCCAGGAGCACAGAATGCCCGGGCACAGCCTCTGCCCTGCCCTGCAATCCCCATCCTTCAAGGGAGGATGATTTGTTCCTGCCACACCGGGAAGGGCACCTGGGGTGGGAACTGCTCTCACACAGCCTGGGAGGGCTCCTGCAAAGGTCTGCTCTGCTTTTCAGCTCCACCACTCAAGTGTGACCTGGCACTGAGGCAGGGCAAGGACACACTGCACATCCACCTGAGGACAGAAATAGCACATCTGCCTGGGACTGTGACATCTTAATCAGAGCTAAACTCAATGAAACCATCTGCCAAACGGGAAAACAGAGCTCTGCAGCCTTCATAGAAAATAGCAGCCATCGTGCTTCTGCTTCACAGCCACAACTGAACTGAAAAACTTTCACATTCCATGACTAAACATGTATATGAAAATATAGATTCAAGAAATATAAATATAAATTTATACCCTATAATGTATAATTTATTTATATTTTATTTATTATTGGAAATGTATATATAATATATAATATATAATATATATTATTATATGTAATATATAATTATATATCATTATACAATATATAATTATACAATATATATCCTATAGTACATATAATTATATATTATATTATCTATTATATAATATATATTTTACAATAAAATATATTATATACTATATAATATATAATTTAAATATATAAACATTATATATCATATTTATAATATATAAATATATGATATGTTTATATTTTGAAATATAAATATATATTTATATTATATATAAATAGAAATAATTTGTATTGCATAAATATGAAAATAAATATATATAAATGTATAATATATAATTGTATAAATATAAAATTCTTATATATTATGTAATATATTTCTATATATTTAATATAATCATTTTTACATATTTATTTTTCTAGTTATATATAAACAATACAGATTCTTTATATTTATTATCAGTTCTTTTAATTCTTGATCTTTTAATATATAAAATATATGCACATAAACCAAACACTAAAAAAAACTTCAAAATACCTGAAGGCTTTAAAGCTTTGTATATGAAAATAGATAATTTTTATTTATACAGTTTATATCCATATATATATTTATTTGTTCTAACTTGAGCATCCCTCACAGTGCTTTTCAGAACCAGCTCTCCCACGGTAGCAGCCGTGTTTCCCGGAGGAAGAGGGCATTAGAGCACAAACACGCTGATCTGCCGGCAGCGCTGTGTGAGCAGCCCCTGGCCAGGGAGATTCTCCTCCCTGCCCTGGGTTAAACACAGGGCCGGTTCCAAGGGCCGCAGCTCAGGGCACAGCACTGACTCAGGCCAGGACACCCCTGGCCCTCGGTTCCAAGGGCCGCAGCTCAGGGCACAGCACTGACTCAGGCCGGGACACCCCCCGGGTCTCGGTTCCAAGGGCCGCAGCTCAGGGCACAGCACTGACTCAGGGCAGGACACCCCTGGCCCTCGGTTCCAAGGGCCGCAGCTCAGGGCACAGCACTGACTCAGGGCAGGACACCCCTGGCCCTCGGTTCCAAGGGCCGCAGCTCAGGGCACAGCACTGACTCAGGGCAGGACACCCCGGGTCTCGGTTCCAAGGGCCGCAGCTCAGGGCACAGCACTGACTCAGGGCAGGACACCCCTGGCCCTCGGTTCCAAGGGCCGCAGCTCAGGGCACAGCACTGACTCAGGGCAGGACACCCCGGGTCTCGGTTCCAAGGGCCGCAGCTCAGGGCACAGCACTGACTCAGGGCAGGACACCCCCCGGGTCTCGGTTCCAAGGGCCGCAGCTCAGGGCACAGCACTGACTCAGGGCAGGACACCCCGGGTCTCGGTTCCAAGGGCCGCAGCTCAGGGCACAGCACTGACTCAGGGCAGGACACCCCTGGCCCTCGGTTCCAAGGGCCGCAGCTCAGGGCACAGCACTGACTCAGGGCAGGACACCCCTGGCCCTCGGTTCCAAGGGCCGCAGCTCAGGGCACAGCACTGACTCAGGGCAGGACACCCCTGGCTCGGTTCCAAGGGCCGCAGCTCAGGGCACAGCACTGACTCAGGGCAGGACACCCCTGGCCCTCGGTTCCAAGGGCCGCAGCTCAGGGCACAGCACTGACTCAGGGCAGGACACCCCCTGGCCTCGCAGTAAAACCTGGCTGTCACCTCAGCAATGCCCAAATCCCACCAGAGAGCAAAGCAAGGGCGGGATTTCGCTTCTCACTCCCCACCCTTTGTGTTCACCAGAGCAAGAGATAAGAGGGGGCAAAAGTGAAGGATTCCCACGAGTTTTCAAGGCAGCCAAAGGGACTCCCGGCATTTCCATGCCTCTGGTGCACACACACAGAAATCACCAAGCTGTTTGCACATCTTTATGCACAGCCAAACACACATCTCTCTTATCTGATCCCAACCTGCTCTTTTCAGAGCCTGTAATTCTCAAACAACCTCACCCTGAGTCACCTGGGAAGCTCTGCAGCAGATCCCTACACTGAAAACAAAGGAATTTTTTTCTCTGAGAACTTCAGTTCCCCTCTTTGAAGGCCCCATCCCCACCTCACCCAGAAGGTGAAGTTCAGCTCCTCATTCACAGCAACCTTCTAATCTCAAACACCATCATCTGCCCTGAGCAGCGACTTTGCAGCCAACTCAGAAATAGCCAGGAATTCTGAAGAATTAAGACATGCTAAGATATTTCTGACATATTAGAATCAGATACAAAAATAACATGTTTTGGCCAGAACTGCTCACATTCAAAGGCATTTCACCAGCACCCAGGTGACCCCACAGAGACAGTGCCCTGCAAAGGGGAGCTGATAGAGGCCCCTCACTCCCAGGGACTTCTCAACACTGCTTTTAAAACATCTTTTTTTCAGAAAGAGCCCTTTAGTGCTGCCCTCTTCTTCCTCTGACCCTTGGGAAACAACCCTGCTATGCACAAATCTACATGGAATTAAAAACATCTCTGGTTAACTCTTTAACAGCACAACGCTGCCCAACACCATGCTGGAAATCTGAGGAGATTTCTGGCCACCAGCACAAAACCAGCGATAACACCTTCTCCTGAGGGCAGAAATTAGCCTCTTTTTATTAAAACAAACCCTTCATTAACAATTAAGGATGTAAGAAGGCTCTGGGGAAAACTCTCTGTGGACTATGGGTATCTAAAGGGGCTTTACACATGGGCAGATAGTGATAGGACATGGGGGAACTGTGTTAAAGTCAAATATTTAGATGAGATATTGGGAATAAATTCTTTATTCAGAGGATGCTGAGGCCCTGGCACGGTGCCCAGAGCAGCTGTGGCTGCCCCTGGATCCCTGGAAGTGTCCCAGGCCAGGTTGGGCAGGGCTTGGAGCAGCCTGGGACAGGCTGGGGTGGCAGTGGATGGGCTCTTCATGGGGAGGGGACAAGAGGACACACACAGTGACAGGGTAGCAGTGACAGCCAGGGAGGATCTGCCATCCTAGGAGCAAGAAGAGCAACAATCTGCACCAGGGATGAGGCAAAACAGGTGAATTTCAATTCAACTCAGGGTAGAGAGACAAAATTTTCATTTCTCTCCAAAGCCTGAGCACAATCCCCTGAAAGCTGTGAAGAGCAACACATGGTCAATTTTAACAGCTTCAGTAATTAAACTGGAGAAAAGTTAAACCTTGTCTCCTCCATGAGCACAAAATCAGATTTTTCCCTGCGGGACACAGAGGTCAAGGCACAAAAGCTGTTGCCTTGCCAACACAAATATTTCTGTATCTGTGAGCAGAGGAGCTTCTGAATTAGGATGTTGCATAAAGACCAGTTGGGTCAACATCCCAGTTTCCCAGGCATTTAACCCCAGACAGGAACACCACAGGAGCCCTGGAAGAGCAGGAGATGTCTCAGGCACTCCTGTCATTGTGAAACTCACCCCAAAGAAAGCTTTGGGGTTTGGGAGCCTTGGCTTTGGGAGCAGGGAGAGCTCAGCTCTGCAGGAATGCCCAGAAGAGCATTCTAACTATCATGATTAGATAGATAGATAGATAGATAGATAGATAGATAGATAGATAGATAGATAGATAGATAGATAGATAGATAGATAGATAATAACTGGCAGGGTTAAGGGCCACTACTGATTTCTCAGGGCTCAGCCTAAGCAAAGCAGTGCCACTTAGCAGAGAGACAAACAGGAACTCATTAAGGTGAAATATTGTGCTTTTAACACCCAAATAACACCCAGAAGCAGCAGAGAAACTAAGGAGGGAAGTAGCTCCATAAATGCCTCACACATCCCTGCAAATCAAATCAATCCAGCTGCACTGAGTGGTTGAGCACCCACTTTTGCAAGAGTTTTCCCTTATGTTTAATACATTGGCACTGCTGACAGGCAACTGTTTGCATGGGAATAAGAGGGAAAAAAAATCTTTCATCAGTGGTGCAGAAGCCTGTTCTCAAACCCCACACATGTATATGTATTTGTATACACACACCAAGTCCTAAAGCAGCATTTTCAGGAATCCAGGTCCTCTGTCAGAGGAGCCAGACAAGCTGACTGACAAACACATGCAAACAAAGAGGGATTATAAATCACTTGGAAGCAGCAGGAGCTGGCAGCACTCAGCACAGTGTTTGAGCTCCCCTTCATATCTAAGTAGCAAAACAGCAGCATCTAATCCTTCCAAGTGGGAAAGATCTGCTGGGAGGCTTCATTCACAAAATGGGAGCTGGGAAGAACAAGAACCCTCTACTAACACTGGGATTTTCCCAAGAAACTTTGAATTTATTTCTTATTAAGTACCTTCAAGACTGCAGTGAACTTCCCCAAGCTCAGCAGTTGAGACACATCATCAATTCATTTAAAAATCCAGGTTGCTTGATAGAAGCAGAAGTGACACTGCTGAATCTTTAATTCAACAGCTCTATCTATAGGCTAGTGGAAATAAAGGTACAAATAAGGGGTGTCAGGCAATACAGAGGGAACATTTCTGAAAGCAAGGAGACAAACTTGGAGCACCACCCACGTGGAACATTCACAGCCAGCAAACCCAGACCTGCCTGCCTCGTAAATAATCCCAGGGCTGGCCTGGCATTACAGCCAGATCCTGCTGCTCCTCACAAAGCCCCTGCTGTAACATCTCAGTGCATGGGGAGATTACTCTGGGTTATCATCTCAGACGAGTGACCTTTACAGCTTCACCTGGGCAGCCTCAGCAGAACCAACCCACGAGCACGAGGTTAAATGATGACTGAGGTGAGCCCACTCCACAGCCACCCCTCCAAGTGAGACCTCCTGACCAAGCGACCCTGATGGCAAACACCAGCCCCTGCCTGCTCCAAAGCCCTTCCAGCTGCTCCAAAGCCAACAGCTGCACTGCAGGTCTCTCTGCCTGGCTTCCCTTCTTGTTCCCAAAGGAAACCTCAACAAATAACAAGGCCAACCATTAATGCTGCCTGTGATGATCAAAAAGAGCTTGCAGAAAGCTGCAGCGTGCTGTTTTTTATATTCTCTTGCTGGCATTCCCCCCCTGCTTTGCTTTGGAGCAACATTTGGTACTATTTTGTCAATAAAGCACAAGTATTTGTCACACGCTGTCATTATGTAGCAGCCTGAACCATCCAAACTCATCCAACACCCCTTTTTCAACTCCCATCAAGATAATAGCTTTATGCTGGATGCTTTTCATGAGCAAAATAGATGATAGGGTTCAATATAGTGACATTTCTTTCTCCTCACACATGAAAAAAGCCATTCTGTGCTTTTTGGCAGAAAGGGCCTCTCACTGTGTGTTTACTGCAGTTGCCATGGGGAAATCCCAACACCACTTATCAAAAGTAACACCAGCACATTAACAGTCTGCATTAATGATTTCTTGTTACATCCCAGGCAGCCCAAAGTGCAAAGGAATATCCAGGCATTTAAAACATTTGCTCTCCGCTTTCCAAACACCAACTCCTGAGGTTATGGCCATGCCAAAGAAAACCCCACACCTGCCATGGTTTTACACTCATTCTAGTGACTGCAGAGTTGAACTTGGGCAATCAGTGCTCGACTACTGCTGGTCCTCAGCTCTGTGGGATCAAAATTAGCTCTGCCCTGCAGCAAAGAGCCAAACTGCTCCTTCAAATGCACCCAAGTGGTTCTTCAGGGGTGATCTAGGAATCCAAGACCTGGATGCAGCCCTGCTGATGATCTTACACTGCTTTGAAATTGTATTTTGTGACATGGGAGTGATGGCAGGTCCTGGCTGCTTCACTAGAGGAAGGGTTCAGCATCTGGCACCAGGGATTTCATTTTGCAGGGCAAAATGACCATTTCATCCAGCACAGAACTGCAGCCAGCTCATGCAGCAACTATGAGCAACTAAAACCCTCCCTCTGCTCTGAGGAAAAAGCTCATCTGCCACCTCACATACAGACCCCACCTCTGAAAAACCCGAAACTGTAAAGTCACCAGGAGGAGCAGAGAGTTCCAGAGGAGCCCCATGATCCTCAGAATCACAGAGTCCTCTAGGTTGGAAAAGCCCTCCAGGGCCATTGAGCTGAACCTGTGACTGATGCCCACATTGTCCTCAGCCCAGAGCTCTGAGTGCCACATCCAGGCATTCCTTGGACACCTCCTGGGATGGGCACTCCAAACCTCCCTGGGCAGCCCCTTCTAATGCTGTCCCCTCAGGGTCCCTCTGGCTGTGAGTGCCCAGAACTGGCCCCAGCCCTGGGGACAGTCCCTGCCCTGGGGGTGTCACACCACAGCCCTGGCACAGCCTGGGGGTCTCCTGCCCACCTGGTCCCATTTTCAGCTCCAGGTCCTTTCCTTAAGGAACCTTTCCAGCCACCCTTCCCTGAGCCTGGGGTGCTGCAGGGACAGGACCTGGCACTTGGCTTCTCCTCACACTGAGCAACCTCAGGCTCAGGGCAAGGAACTAGGAGGAAAGGAGAAGGAATTTTGTGTTCTGAATGTTGCTTTTCCTTGTGCAAGCTGTGTTTTGGTCATCTGCATGAGACCACACATGGTTACCTGGAGTGGTAAACAAGGAACAGGCAGATCTCTGGCAAAACAACAGAGCACTAATTCAATTTACAGGGCTCAGTTTGGGAGGGAATGGAGATGAATGCCTGCACAACACTTTGCAGAAATATTCAGTGATCTGCCCCAACAAAGTTACCCATCACTGCCATAAGGCATTTAACTGCCAACTTTATAGCAGAGGCATTAAAATTCTACATTTCTTTTCCATTTTAAGGGAAAAACAAAGACCATGGCTGCTAGCAGCTGGCACATCCTTCAATATTGTGCACACATTAATCCATCTCATTCTCTAATTCAGCCAGTGACCTTAATACCAGTTCAGTTCCTAATCACCCGCCTCTATCAGCGCAGCTGGCATTCATTTTGCTTGACACAAGACCTACCCAATAAGTAACAAAATAAAAAAACTCTTAGACAATGCTTGAAAATGCTTGACCCCAACTACAATCCATTTATCTGCTGGGTTTTAGTTTCATAACAACCTCCAGACAACACTCACAAGAACTGAAACAGCTGAAAGAGTGCTAGGGGGCTTTTACTTCATGAAATCAGGGACTCTCCAGTGCTGAAAAAGATGATGCTGATGGCAGCACAGCCCCACAAAGCTGCAGCTCCATGCCAGGGAGGCGCAGAGCACCAGTCCCAGTGCATTTGCACCCCCCTGCTGAAATCCCATGAGCTCCAGGTCTGTGCCCAGCCATCCATGCCCAGCATGGGGATGCCAGCAGCACAGCAGAGCAGGGGCCAGGGCAGCAAGGAGATGACACAGAACTAACAGGAATTATCTCAAGTGGAGCTTTGCAAGGAAAAGGCTGGAGGCCTCCAGCAGAGATCACTCAGCAGCTTCCCCCTGCTTCCCACGACTCTAAGCTGCAGAGAATTTGAGATAAGAGCTTAAAACTAACTCCTCTAAAACCTCGGGGGGAATACCCTCACAAGAGCATTTATTATATTATAATGATACTCTTTTTGATAGTCCACAATTTTGATACTCAAATCTGCTTAGTGTATCCCAAAGAGAGGTTATTCAAACAAACTTATCTCAGACCAAAAGCAGCAAGTGAGAACCACTGAAAAAGGAACTGTTTTAACACCACCCTCAGCCTCAGAGCCATCCTCCTCCTCTTCCTCCAGAGCAGAGAGGGTTCCTCTCACCAGGAAAGAATAATGAGAACTTCAAGGAGAAAAAAGTTTAGATGAGGAATGATATTCCCCTTAAGGACTTCTTCTAAATGGTTTAAGGCAAAAATAACTCCTCTGGCTTGAAGTTTATGGGAGTTTCTCTTTCTGCCTCTGGGGATAGTGATCATGCACATAGAAAATTTTTCTTCTTCAAATAAATGGATCCCCTCCTTCCCCTTGCAAGTTTTGGGAATTGTTACTTGCATAGGATTTGAGGCCAACAATATCAGAGCAAATGGGGTTTGCAGGTAGGAAAGGAAAAGGCTTTTGAATAACTACTGAGACTGTTGACTGATCTCAGCCAAAAATCAACCTTTACTGACTCCACAGCTAAGTCACACTCAGTAGCATCAAAAACATGTAGATTTAAAAATTCTTGACTCTTCTGCTTAAAAACTTGTCCAAAACTATGTTACACCAGACTGTGGTACGTAAAGTAAGGTATTTCTTTTCAGGAAATATCATCCAAGCAGACATTGCAGTACCCAGGTGAATATTTGAAGCTAAAAAATGCCAACAAGCAACATTTCTTTAAACTTCTACTTTCTCTTAAAACCCTGGGCAGGCTTTTTGTTGCAAGTAAAAAAAAACCAAATAACTCATGCACAGCAGCAAACACAGAGAATACCAAGGCCACAAGGGAAACAAGTGTAAAATCATAAAATCACAGCCTGGTTTGGGTTGGGCAGGACCTTAAACCCCATCCCACCCCCTGCCATGGCAGGGACAACTTCCACTGTCCCAGGCTGCTCCAATTCCATCCAGCCTGGCGTTGGGCACTGCCAGGGATCCAGGGCCAGCCACAGCTTCCCTGGGCACCCTGTGCCAGGGCCTGCCCACCCTCAGAGCCAAGAATTTCTTCAAGTTTCTGGGAATAAAACCTACACTGAAATTAAGGTTTGGTCCACCATCTGTGCACAGGACTGTCAGGAGCACACCAACTCCACATCAACTAAAAGAGGCAAAAAAACCAAGTTCTGGCCAACTAGCAGCTTGTTCCAACCTTAGAATATTAAATTATATTTGGCATGCTAATTGTAATAACTAATTAAATCTATTTCTTAACATACAGTAGGAGAAATTAAAGACAAATTAGTTCAAGTTCAGCTTTCTAACAGTCACCAATGAGCAAGAGCTGGAGCTGTGCACAAGCTGCAGTTTTATGGAAAAAGGGAAGGAAATCGAGCACACCAGGCCTGCGAACCCATAACACAAGGCTGCCACACTGCTGCTACTGCAGCCACACCACTGGGACTCGTTCTGGGCAGAAGGAATCCTTGGCCCAGACAGATTAGGTGGTGGCACGCACAGAAGAACCTCTCTGGAACATCTCAGTGCTGTTTACCAAGAGTTATTGATTAACTGAGGTCTCCTCCCAGGCTGGCAGGACTGTGCTCCCAGAACACAAGGAGAGCATGAGCTGGGGTGTGCTGGCACAGCACAGGCACCAAGAGCCCCATGAAGTAATTCCCTGCTGTGGTTACCTTGACCTTTAACCAAGGGCAGGCCACAATTTCCGTCAGGGTTATTCCAAGCCCACATGAATGCCTCCACATCAATAAAACCTTACAGTCCTCAGCTACCAGGTCTAAATATTTGGCTCTGCTCCTGGTGCCTCAGACTCTGGGCACACTCCACTCACAGCAGGAGCTCTGGATAGGGAAAGAGCTGACAGCAAGTTATTGCTTTCCCCAATAAACCACACTCCACACCATCCTCTGCTGTACCTGGGCCTTTAGGAAACCTTAATCTAATTTGGAATTGTATTTCTCAGAAAAGCAGCAACTCAGAGATCATTTGCCACCTGATAAGCACTTGGTGTTCAAAGGGGACTGTAATTGCTGGTTAAATGTTTCATCACAGATACTTATTAAGGATCTGAGAGCACAGCTGGAGGAAAGCACTGGCTCACAATGAAGCTCCACAACCAGCATTTCTGGTTTGGCCCGTCCCAGGCAGCGATACCGGGATGCTTGCAGCTCCTCACAGAAAGCAGCTCGTCAGCTCTTCCCTGCCACCCCACAGCCAGGCACCTCCATCCCACAGCAAGGATCTTCTTCAAGTTTTTCTTGTATCTGAGGGATTCACAAACCCCCAGAACTCCCTATCTGATTTCCACCTAGACTAGAAATGCTCTGGCTAATTTGTACACAGCTATATAAAAGAACTCAAATGATATAATAATTCAAAGAGTAGCTATATAAAATTACTCAAATAATACAATAATTCAAAGAGTGTGGCTTCTGAGTCTGTCCTGTGTTTTTCAAAAATACCTAACTCAGTTCAAGCTCTTTTACTACAATGAATGTCTAGGATTTATAAGACATTTGCACCAGTATTCACTCACTTCTCCAGCAGTGCCCATTGCTAACCAACACAATTCATCCTTCAGATTACAGAAGCCTTTCCAAAAGGAGAAAGTCCCAGCCTGTGCAGCACTGGGCCACCCAGTGACCTATATAGAGCAGCACTCCAGACCAGCTTCTATTCCATAATTAAACAAGCCACACTTGCCTCACTCATCCATCCTAGAACGCACAGCCAATCACCCCAGAGAGGGATTTTTGGTTCAGGAGGACACACAGCCTGACCTGCACTCTGCACAGCTGCACTACCATGTGCTTCAAAGCACACTGCATCCATAGAATTAGGGATGGTGTGGACTGGAAGAGACCTTAAACATCATCTCATTCCATATCCCTTGCCATGGCAGGGACACCTTCCAATAGCCCAGGTGGCTCCAAGCTCCATCCAACCTGGCTTTGGAGACTTCCAGGGATCCAGGGGCAGCCACAGCTGCTCTGTGTGTGCCTCCCCACCTTGATGTACCCCAGCGCAGCATTTCCCTCCCCTCGCACCCAGCAGCCCCCTGACCCCACCGTCCATCCCCCAGCACCGACGCCGAGCACCCAGAGGCGACGAGGACGGGCACCTTTCTGGGGGGACCCATTGATGCTCTCGGAGCTGGACTGCATCTCCACGGCGGCTCTCCTGAGGCTGCTGAAATAAGCCCTGGACCTGGAGAAGCTGCTGCGGGGGGAGCGCCCGTGGGGGCTGCCGAAGAGGGCGGCGGGCCCGTCCCTGCGGGCGAAGATGCCGCTGAAGAAGCGCAGCAGGCGGTGCTCGCTGCCGCCGGCGGGGCCCTCCCGGCCGAGGCGCTCCGAGAGCCGCTGCAGGTCGCTGTTATCCAGGGTCCGGTTCTTGCTCTTGCTGCGCTCCCAGCGCTCCAGCCGGGACAGCGGCTCGGCCTGGCTCAGCACCTCGCCCACGTCCAGCGTGTTGCGCTTCTCGGGGGGCTCTGCGGGCAGCGCGGCGGGCGGCGAGGGCGGCGGCGGCGGCCCGGGCAGGCAGCCGGAGCTGCTGTGCCGCCGCACCCGGGCCGGCTCCGCAACGCCGCCGCTCCAGTGCCTGAAGCTGAAGCTGCGGCGCAGCAGCCCCGAGTGCCGCCGCGGGCTGTGGCCCCGCTCCGCCGGGCCCGGCTCCTCCCCGGGCTCCCCGGCCTCGTTCCCCTCCTGCTGCCCGGGCGGGGATGCGGCGGCGGCTGCTGCTCCGGGCCCGGCGCTGCCCCGCGGCGCCCCCGCTCTCCGGGGCACCTTGAGGCGGCCCAGCTCCAGCTGCCCCGTGCTCAGCGTCCGGAAGGTGCGCAAGCCGCAGGGGCTGGGCACCCTGTCCCGCTCCTCGCCTTCCTCCTCGCCCTCCTCCTCCTCCAGCAGCAGCAGCCCGGCCCTGGTGAGGCTGGAGGAGCCCGGCGGGCGGCTCCGCCCGCGCCGGGGCAGCTCGGGGCCGGCGCGGCCGCTCTCGGGCCCCAGCAGCTCCTTCTTCACCATGGTCACGGAGATGCGGTACACCGTCTTCCTCTGCGGGGTGCCCCGCTGCATCCTCTCGGGGGAGGAGGCGGCGGCCGGCGGCTCGCTGCTGTCCAGGAGGTACATGATGGCTCTGCCCTTCAGGCGGGCATCGGCGCCGAGACGGACGGACGGATAAATGGATGGACGAATGAATGGATGGACGGATGGAGAATAGCTGGAAACGCAGAGCCACAATCCACTGCAACCCGGTTTAAAAAAATAATGAAATAAATAAATAGTAATTAAAAAAAAAAAGCTCCGGTGTCACACCCCGCTCTGCGGCGGGGTCAGGCTGGGCTCCGGCCGCGCTCCCCGCCGGCGGCCGGCGTCCATGGCAGCGGCATCCCGGAGAGGCGCCGAGGCACGGCTCACATCCAGGGCACGGCTCACATCCACGGCACGGCTCACATCCTCCTCCCGCGGAGCCCCGCTCCGCTCCTCACGGCACGGCAGCCGCTTCCCAGCTCATTGTTTACAGCGCGGCCGCACGGCCGCGGACCCGGCCGGGTTTCTCCCTGCTCTCTGGGCCGGCTAAATCCGATTAGCATCCGCGGCGGGTCCGGCGGGCGCGGGAAGGGCCGGCGGGAGCGGAGCCGGCGGTGCCGGAGCCCGGCGCACGCCACGGGGCGGGCAGCGCGCAGCGGAGCGGCGGGGCCCGAGCGCGGCACCGGCAGCCGCCAAGAGCCGGCATGGAGTCCCGCCCGCCCGGAGCGGCGGCACAGAGCGCCAGCGTTCCCTCAGCCGGATCCTCTCGGGAAAGGGACGGGCATCACACCTCCCTGCCAGCAGCACAGAATTGTCCTCTGTAGGTCGGCCAGTGCAAGCCCCTGGCCAGGCCAGGTTACCTAGAACACGCGTGTGTTCTCACAGGAGCACGGCCAGGTGAGGGTAGAACGCCTCCAGAGAGGGAGACTCCTCAGCCTCCCCGAGCAGCCTGTTCCCACCCTCAATATACTGAAGTTATTCCTCGCGTTGATGTGAGCAGCCTGTTGCCATCCTCAATATACTGAAGTTCTCTCCTGTGTTGATGTGAGCAGCCTGTTTCCATCCTTAATACACTGAAGTTCTCTCCTGTGTTGATGTGAAACTTCTCGTGGTTTGTGGCCACTGCTCCTCATCCTGGCGCTGGACACCACTGAGAAGTCTGCCATCACCTGCCTTTTGGGATAATTATACGTGGTAATGGGACCCAGGATTTATCCAGGCCCATGAAAAGGCAAGCTGTGTGCTGCTCACCAGCTTGGACCACACTGTGAGCTCAAATCTCAGCTCATTCTGCATCCGAGGCAACACTTCCTCCTCAAAAACACTCAAAAAGACCCAGAACCGATTTGTTTTTTTATCTGTGACCCTCCTTAATAAATGTTTGCTCACAGCAACCCTCTGCACGATTACCAAGCCCATTACTAGAGTGGTTAGTCATGCAAGAACCCTTCCCGAGCAGCGGTTTCATCAGAACCTGGCTCTGGTGCACAGCTGGAGCAGGGCGTGGTGCACACACCCCCTTTCACACCCACTTGCCAGCGCCTTTGCAGGGATGCTGAGGTCACTAACAACCAGTAAATGCCCGCTCTCAGTCAAACCAGGCTGGGAGAAAAAAAAAAAGTTACACAACCATAGAAAAAATGTGTTTAGGTTTCATGCTAACATCCCATAAAAAGTCAGGCTTGAAAAATCACCTGCAGCTGCCTTGCACCTCCCTCCCACGTCTACAATCAAAACGTCCCTCACCAATGCCAGTGAGGGTCAAAAACAATAAAAAAGCAGGTGTAAAAAGGTAGGAAAGCACTGCCACTTCCACCACTAAACCCCAAGAGCCACCTCTACAGGTCTGAAATCCCCCGGGATGGGGGCAGCTGTGAGGGCCTGACCTCCCTTGGAGTGAGGAACAGACCTGGAGGCACATCTGGGAAGGGCACAGCCCCAGCAGCAGGAGGCTGGACTCTGACACAGGAATCAGGGATGCTCTGCTCCCAGCCTCTGCACACACCCATTTATCAGGGACACTGATCCCACACACTGCTGCTCTGTTAGCACAGAGAATTCCTGATTTAGCTCCTTTCTCCAGGTACCAGTGTTGTCTTTAACGCTGACTAATTAACACTGATTATTCCTCTTAGCTCTGTTCACCATGGAATAGTTCAGCACCTGCATCATCAGCAGATATGGATTCAAGACCAGGGGCTTGGAGCAGCCTCTCTAGTGGAAGGTGTCCCTGCCCTAGCAGAGAGCTGGAACAAGGTGATATTTAATGTCCCTGGGATTCTAAGAGGTCTCCCTTGACCAGCCTGAAAACAAATTTCCAGTCCCTTCTAAATGTTGTTTATTGCCATAGAATGATGGCACAATTCTCCAACACCCAAAATGCCATTTCCAACGGAAAAAAAAAACAAAAAAACAACAAAGGGAAGTGTCACAGACATTTTTTATGAAAAATCCTTTCCTTAGGATTTTTCCTCCTGAGAAGCTGGGAGGCCTCAGGAACAAAATGTAAACATTGATTATCAGCTGCTGTGAGATGCAACAGGTGCATCTATGATTGGCCCATGTTGGTTGTTTCTAATTAATGGCCAATCACAGCTCAGCTGGCTCGGACAGAGAGCTGAGCCACAAACCTTTGTTATCATTCCTTCCTATTCTATTCTTAGCTAGCCTTCTGATGAAATCCTTGCTTCTATTCCTTTAGTATAGTTTTAATGTAATATATATCATAAAATAATAAATCAAGCTCTCTGAAACACAGAGTCAGATCTTCATCTCTTCCCTCATCCAAGAACCCCTGTGAACACCATCACAGGGAAGAGACGGGGGAAGAAAAGACCTGTTACAAAATATGATCCTGAGAGTGAAAAATTACTTATGTTTTCCTCAAGATCCAGATCTGTAATCCACCAGCGCTGGAGCGTGTGGGGCAGATCCCGGCTCCGGGTCCAGGCCGCGCTTTGCAGCGCGCCGCGCGGGAGCGCAGCCTCCTCACCCGGAGCGGGATCAACCATTTTTCATCCTCCCGGCGTGACAGACCCCTCCAGAGGAACCACTTTAAGCGCACACAAATAGCCGGCACATTCCTGCAGCCCTCTCCGGAGCATCCCACACCGCCCTGCTCCCCGCATCCCGCTCCGCTCGCACCGGGGCGGGAACGCCGGCATCCATCATCCCTGGGGATGCTGCTGCTGCAGCTCTTCCTACGGGCACTAAGTGGTACTCCAAGGTTGCTCTGCTGCTACTCATCACAACTTACCTTCTTGTAAGGCTTCCTGTAAACAGGACGAGCTCTTTTGCAGCCGCTGGTGCAAAGCCCACCATCACCTGGTGGTCCTGCCATCCATCCCCCTTCACCGCGGCCAGACACACTACAGGAATCTGCTTTAACAGCGGGGTAGCTCAGAGCAGGGAGCTAATTCACGGGGCAAGGGATGGCATGTTGAATATTCCGGACGGGCTCCAAGCTCTACAGAGCTGGGGGGTGCTGTACGGAGCCGGGGGATGCTGTACAGAGCAGGGGGATGCTGCCCCAGCCGGGGGATGGATGCTGTCCCGAGTGCAGCATGCCGAGCCCGGCCCCCGCCGCTCCTGCCGGCCCGCAATCAGCACAGATCCGCTCCCAGACCGGGAGAAGTCCCTCGGGCCCGGGACAGGAGCAGCCAGAGGCTCAGCAGCCAAGGCAAACAAGGCCTTGGGCTCGCAGCCTGCGCCGTGTGTCCTGAAGGGCCCTCGGCAGCCGCTCCCGCTCACCTTTCATCATTGCAGGGCCGCCCGGGCGCAGAGCAGGATGCACAGGCTCCACGAACACCGGGCTCTGCAGGCTGGCAGCCTCTCCGGGGGCTGGGGCACAGGGGGTTACACCCTCCGTTCGTCCCACAGCGTGCCAGCACTGCAAACTGCTCCGTGACCCTTTGCCAAGATCACAGAACCCAGAGGATTGTGCTTGACAATGTCCTACTGTCCCTCCAGTGTGGCCATACTGGAAAGTAGAACCATGGAAACCCTGCATCCCATCCAGCCAGGAAAAGGCACCTCTGCCATTTCCCACACAGGATAAGCTCTCTACCAGAATTTGGAATTTCACAGTTCTCAGCAATGAGAATTTCTTTTCAATCAGTGAAACACAGGTATCTCAAACACATCTTCAGAAAGCCTCAAGCAAAGCTGGTGCGCTCAGAGGGAGCTCTCTGAACACTCCATCCACTGATGCCCACCCCAAGGATGTTCTGGAGCTGAGTTTCACATCCCCAGCACTCACTGCCTGCTCTCCATCAACCACTGCAGCGATGACCCTGCTGGCAGGAGGAGCATTGCTGCTCTCCAGCAGCTGCACAGCAAGGTCACTGTGAGCAGCAAACACTGCTGCTACTGACTTTGTAAAGCAAACACTTCTTGTGTCCCTCCAAGTGATGCAAAATAGGCCCTGCATCTTCTCTTTTCCCAAGAACTCTTTGCAAAAATATTTATAATCATCATTCTTTGATTCCTTGTTCTTATTTCCTTACAGGTGTTTCACATTCTGCCAACAGATCTAACACAATCTGCCAATTTACAAATGTAAAAGCCCAGACATTGAGAAAGAGCAGTTGGACTTGCTGATCTTAAAGATCTTTTCCAACCTGAACAATCCTGGGATTCTGTGAAACGCCTCCTATACACCAGCAGCATCTCAGAATAAACATTTCCATGCTGAGACACACTGGACAGGTTTGTCAAAACCTTTCAGGGATACAAGTCCTGTGAAGCTGCTTGTTTGTATGCCCATGTTTTGGATTTTATTGGACACTTCATTGCCTTCATTTTCTTGTCTTTTTTTTTTTGGTAAGAAAAGCAGCCCTAAATGTTACCATTCTTGCAGACTGCAGCTTCAACTATAGTGTCACAGACCTATTTTATGCAAAATCCTTTCCTTAGGATTTTTCCTCCTGAGAAGCTGAGAGCCCTCAGGAACAAAATGTAAACAATGATTATCTGCTGCTGTGGAATGCAACAGGTGCATCTGTGATTGGTCTCATGTGGTTGTTTCTAATTAATGGCCAATCACAGCCCAGCTGTCTGGACTGTCTCAGTCACAAGCCTTTGTTATTCATTATTTTTCTATTCTTAGCTAGCTTTCTGATGAAATCCTTGCTTCTATTCTTTTAATATAGTTTTAATATTATATAATAAAATAATAAATCAGCCTTCTGAAACAGGGAGTCAACATTCTCATCTCTTCCCTCACCCTATGACCCCTGCAAACACCCTCACACTACAGAACACTCCAAGTAGTGGCTCCTTTGACAAAGGGATTGTGGAAGGCAAAATTGGGTCACCTGAGCAGCTCTGAGGAGCAATTTGGCCAGGATTCCCCGTTTGTCTCCCGGAGAGGCCGCGCTGCAGCCGCTGTTTGTCAGCACGGATCAGTGCCCAAGCAGCACACAGGAGAGGGCATCTGGGCCAGAGCAACATTGTGCTGCAGGGGAGCAGCAGCACAGAGCCCAGGCTGCGGGCTCTGCATTAGGGCACCGAGCTGTGCTCTCCTGTCACTCTGCACTTGTCCATTAAACGCGCCGGAGGTCACTGCGGGCAATTCTCTGCTCACGTGAAGGACACAGACATCTCACAACAAAGCACACAACAGGGGCTGCCAGCACGAAGGCAGCACTTGGCACCAGTAATGATCCCACTGCCAGCACAAGGAAAGCACATTCCTGTCCTAAAAACACTGGGTGCTGAGCAGGAAAGGGAATAGGGGCCATGGGTACTGAGTCTGTGAGGTCCCCACGACAAGGTGAGGAATCTGACTCCAGAAGGCTAATATAATATAATATAATATAATATAATATAATATAATATAATATAATATAATATAATATAATATAATATAATATAATATAAATTATATATCTAGAATATAATCATATTAATATCTAATTTATAATATAATTATTATATTATATTATATTATATCATATCACATTACATTATGTCATATCACATTACATTACATTATATTAGATTGCATTATATCATATCATATCATTTATGCTATACTAAAACTCTACTAAAGAATACAGAAAGGACACATACCGAAGGCTTCGCAAGAATGAATAATAAAAACTGGCGACTGACTCCTCAGAGTCTGACACAGCTGGCTGTGATTGGTCATTAATTAATAACAATTCACATGGAACCAATCAAACATTCACCTGTTGGTAAACAATGTCCAGATCACATTCCAAAGCAGCAAACACAGGAGCAGCAATCAGATAATTCTTGTTTTCATTCCTCTCTGAGGCTTCTCAGCTTCCCAGGAGGAAATCCTGGCAAAGGGATTTTTCAGGAAATGTGACAGTGACACATGGGATGCACAGTAAAAATGCACCTCAATAGTTTGTCCCACTAGGAGAGAGGTAAAATGTTTGGCATTGCTTCTCCAGGAAGACCATGCCTTATTGCCAGGGACATTCCACCACATGGGATAATAAAAGTCACAATAATTTTCATTTTCATGTCTCAGCATGGATGATGGTGCTTCCTTTCACATCAATTATGTACTTCATAGTCTAAAAAACTCTTACTTCATAAGACTACATTATTTTATAAAAACAATAATGAAATACCTTTGACTCATATTAATTCATTAAAGATGAGGGTAGGCATCACTCATCTTTATGTGAAATGGAAAAAGATGAAGCTAAGTCAGTTATGATTTGTTTAAAACCATGACATATGCTAGCATTATTATTTCTTTAAAATTATCTTCAAGCAAATTCCAAATTCCATTAAATTTCTGATGTCCAGGCATAGCAGGTTTGATCCCTGCAATTTACTTTAAAGAGCAGAATAAACCCCCCCTTTTTTAAAGGGAAAGAGCACAAAACCTCTTGAATTCTTCTGCATGACTGAAATCATCCTTTTGATTTCTGCCCCCAAGCTGATGGAGCTGTTAAAATTAATATATTGTGCCCATCCATCAGCTTAAAAACAAAACAACACACCTGACTGCAGCTGGATTTTCACTGAATAAACCAGGGTGCTCCTAACTTATCTTCTCACTGAACAAAGAGGCATCCAAAGAATTAATGTGAGATTCACTTGCCCATTTTAAATAAAGGTTTTTCTACATCACATCATCTGACAGAGGAGTTGTATCCTTCTGTTGTATTTAACTGAAGCAGCAAAAATAAAACAGGAAAACTGAAAGAGATCATAGAAACTCCCTATTAATACTTCAAACTAAGACACTAAAGCTTGTTGTCCTGAGAGCTACACTGTTGAATTATAGACACAAAACTTGATTTGTACTTCTATAAACTTGGTTTATCATTCTGCCGAGAGAAGAGAAACTTACAGTGTAAGAAAGTTAAAGGCAAAAGTTTAAGAGCAGAGAGCATGTAGAAAAGAGAAAGTAAAAAAATGCAAAAGAAAAGACAAAGGGACAAAAAAAGAAAAGAGCGCGAAGAAAAGCGCGAAAGCGAGCAAAGAGAGATAAGAGAGCGCAAAAACAAACTAAAGTTCTTGTTACAATACAATAAATCATCTTCAATATTCAAATTCTCATTAACCAATCTACTACAACATACATATCATATAACATTTCTATACAACTTATAGAAATATTTGAATATTGTTAAATATTCAAATTCTCATTAACTAATCTACTACAACATACATATCCTATAACATTTCTATACAACTTATAAGAATCACTACATTACCATACTATATTTACATTTTAAACCCTAAATCTTATTCTTTGAACCCCATTTACTAAGCTGCAAAGCCTACTCTAACTCTTAAACCTACCTACTTACAAAAAGAATTGTTTCCTCCAAAAGAGATTACATTCAACTAGTCACATCGTTATTTTTCAGCAACTAAAATATCTCAAAAGTTGCTTTCATTTCAATCTCACTTAAAGTTTCCATATTCTCAAAATCTTTCGCCAAGCAATCATATTTATAAAGCTTTCTTGTTTCATCCTTCCTAACACCCAGGGCCTTGGGGATGGAGCAGCCAATGCTAAAGCCATTCCCACAGGGCATCCCAAGACTCTGCTTCCATTCCAATCCCAGCTGCCAGCACAGATCTGCCTTTATTCACAGGGGTGACCACAGAAATGAGAATTCTGTGACTTTAATTTGCTTCTAAGCAGCTGCCAGTGCCAGCCAGGAGCTCTGCTTGCTGCTCCTTTCATCTCCTGAGCCAGCCAGCCAGCCAGCCAGCCAGCCAGACAGCAGCAGGGCACCTCAGCCATCCCAGGGATGCTGGGGAAAGCATCACCTGATCCAGCAGCTCCAAGGGCTGCTCCTGTCACCTGCCTGCCCTCCCAGCTGCTGGCAGGCACAGATTCCAGGAATGAACTGCAAGAAAACTCATCTTCCTGCACAGCCAGCCTTCCCTGAGGGGGCTGCCAACAGCCCAGGTTTGTGCACACCACTGCTTTGGGAGGTCACCTTAAATACAGGTATTTATTTACAGATAATGCACTCATGTAAGGCCATGTTTGCTCCACAAGAAACACTGCAAATCTCAAATCTCTTACCTCATTTTGGATCTCATGTCCTTTTTTTTTTTAGAAGCAAAATCCTTTTTAACTCAGGCTATCATACACTTCCTTCAATCCCCTCTCTGGCACAGTAAAATATTGTGACAGGCAGCATCAGCTGTAACCCAGGACTGCACCTTTTGCTCATTACTTGTGGTGTTCCAGTACCTCTCACAAGCAGGAGGATTTCCAGGCGCCTGCCAGCTACTCATTTTATTAGGCAGGTTGTTTTTCACCTCAAATCACCCAGACACTCCAACTGCACTGCAGCAAGGCAAAAAGAACTCAAGAAAGCACTTTTGGCTAAACTTTCAGCTCCCAACTATTGGAAGCAGGTGAATTTGTCACTAGCAAGGATCCAGGTGAGCACTCAGGCACAGGATGATCTGACAAACCTGGGCACGCTCTGAAGGGCCATAAAGACAGAGGGTTGTGTGTTTATGGAAAAGGATTATTCCAGAAGCACAGGCTTGGATCCATCAGTGGTGGTGTGAGGTTTTCAGAACAAGGTGAGAGATGAGAATTGGACTTTATGGTTTTAGAAGGCTGATTTATTGTTCTATTCTATTCTATTCCATGAAATTCTATGAAATTCTATTCTATGAAATGATATACTAAAATTATACTAAAGAAAGAGAAAGGATACATCAGAAGGCTACAAAAGAATGAATAAAAACTCATTACTGACTCAGTCCAGCACCGCTGGCTGTGATTGGCTATTAATTAAAAACAATTAATATGTTTGGATAAACAACCCCCAGACTACATTCTAGAGGAGTAGAACATGGAGAAGCTGAGGCTTCTCATCTTCCCAGGAGAAGAAATCCTGGCAAAGGGATTTTTTAGGAAATATTATGGTGAGATCCATCAGTGTAAGGAGGGGGGAGGATGTGCTGTGACACTGCTCCTGCCACAGTGCCACTCTTTGGGAGCCTGGTTAAACTGCTGCCACTACTGAGCACTGCCCTGCAAAGCCAAGGTCACAGCACACAGCACAGACTGACTCTGGGTTTTTTAAGCACAGGCAAGAAAATAAAGCAAGGAGCAGGAATGGAATGGGAAGGGTGGTCTGGGCTCATCTACAAGGAGATGGCAGAAAGATTCTCAGCTATGATGTTCCATTCTGGATACAGACATTCCACAGGCTCAACCTGGACCTACCTCAGGGAACAGAGGCTTGGGGTGCAGTCTCAACTTCACAATCCCTTTTACAGCCTCAGAAATGGATTGTGGCTTCCCCACAGGCTTCAGGGAGACCTCAGGGCACACAAAGGGGGCTTACAACAAGGCTGCAGGGCAACACTTCACAAGGGCTGGTAGGACAGGACAAGGGGGATGGCTTTAAACAAAAGGAGGGCAGGGATGGATGGGATATTGGGAAGGAATTGTTCCTGTGAGGGTGGGCATGCCCTGGCACAGGGTGCCCAGAGAAGCTGTGGCTGCCCCTGGATCCCTGGCAGTGTCCCAGGCCAGGTTGGATGAGGCTGGGAGCAATCTGGGACAGAGGGATGTGTGCATTCCACGGCCTCTGAGGTCCCTTCCAAGCCAAACCACTCTGTGGTTGTACACCACCACTGCTCTGTCTCTGCAGGGTATTTTGTGGGTACACAGCTTTGTGTGGGTTACACAACCATGGCTTTGTGGCTGAGGACAGAGAGATGGGAGCTGCTGCCAGCCCTGACCCTCAGGTGCTGCCCTCAGTGAAGCCACCCCAGTGTTATGCAAGCCCTGCATTGAGTCTGCCCGATGCCTTTCTGCCACTGAACACACCATGACATCTGTAAAAGCTTCCAACAATCACCCAAACTCTTTAAAAAGCTTCTCCCTTTATAAACACAGTACAGCAGCAAAGAAAATGTGATGTGAAATCAGCTTGAGTGGCTGTGTTTTCAAGCCAGCCTCGAGCTGAGAAGCCAAAAAGGTTCTAAAAAACACAAAGAGAGTGGGTCTGGGTAAGGCACTTTTGTGCAAAGCGTGCACTGACCCAAGGGGCACTGCAGGACACAGACAGGCTGCTAAAATGAACCATGCAAAGCAGCAAAGCCAAACAGGTTCAACTCCTGCACAGCTTCCTTGAGTCTGTCCCAGCCCAGCAGCCTCCCCTGCACACCTCCTTGGGAATGGAGGCACCACTGGGCAAGGGGAAGGGAAGGGCAGGCTCCTTTAGAGCAGGAATTATCCTTAGGAGGATGATTTCTGGTCTAAATGGAGTGAGGGCTGTAGGTGCTGGGGTGCACAAGCCAACTCAGGAGGTGCAGTGTGAGAGAGCAGCCAGGGAGCTGCTCTGCAGGGGCTGGGCTGTTCCTTCCAGCTCTGCAGCAATGTTCAACGGTGGCAGGAGGCAGAGATCCAAACACCAGCCTGGATCAGCTGGGAAATGCCATTTAACACCAGCACTGCAGTGCTCCCAACAGATCTGGAATTGTAACATCAGACTGGGTTGGGAGGGAACTCAGAGCTCATCCCATTCACTCCCTGCCATTCCAGGGACACTTCCCACTGTCCCAGGCTGCTCCAAGCTCCATCCAGCCTGGCCTTGGCACTGCCAGGGATCCAGGGGCAGCCACAGCTGCTCTGGGCACCCTGTGTCCCACCCTCCCAGGGAGTAATTCCTTCTGTTTGCCAAATTTCTGTATGTTCAGCCTGTCTCTAATCAACAGACAAAGACACCACTTGAACAAAAGATTAAAATCTGAAGAACAGCATTTTCCAAGGAGGAAATACATCTCTTAGCAGTAACTTCTAATACACAGATTTGCCTCAATGCACTACAAGAGCACACAAATTCTCCCTTCACCACCTCACATCCCACTCTGTACATCCCATTCCTGCTCAGCAGCATTTCAATGGACAATCTGCCTGTTATGTGCAGCCCCAGCAGTAGTTCTAATGCAGAAAACCCATCCTTTAGCACTTCAGAAGATCTGCCTGAAACAGAAGCACTCATTAAGGCAGAGACCAGCAGGAAACACAGCTCTATATGAATTTTGATTAGTCTGGCTCTGAAAGGAGAAGCTAATTCCTGAAGCCAGCCCTTTCACCATGCACAGGGCTATAAAATGTGCCATTTCCTCCTGCCCCTGTTATTCCAATGGTTTCCATGCCATTTCTTTAACAGAACAAAAAAAAAAAAAAATTAACATAATTTTCTAACATGCCAAAAAAAAAAAAAAAAAATTTAAAAAAGGGTGGGGGGTGGGGAGGGGGCTGGAAAATTCACTTCCTTGCTTTTGCTGTTTTAGCTCCAAAGCTAAGCAAGCCCAGCTGCTCAGGAAATACCATTGGAATGAACACATTATTGAACATGGAAGAATCAATCGAGATTGCTGTCAAAAATTTCACATGCTGTAAGCAGGCCAGCAATCAAAGGCCCTTACGAAATACTTCTCAGGCATGCTGGACAACTTCATCTTTCAAACCTCAGGCACATGATCAAAATTACTTCCAAAAAAAAAGGAGAGAAAAAAATAGAAATCACAGAAAAAATAACTGAATTAGAGGAATTTCACCAGGAAGCCAGGAGCTATTATTTGTTATTAACACCTGACATAACATGATGTCCTCTAGGTACTGTATTTATTCCAGATCAAATGAAGAGGGAGGGGAAAAGAAGTTGTAGCTCAAGATTCCTTCTTTATAAAGCGCAAAGCCTACTCATTTGGTGACTGATTTCGTCCTGGATTCCTTTCACTGACACATTTGCTGACAACACACAAAGAACACTCACTCTTTAAAGGACAACCTCAGCCTGTTCTGCTGTGAATATTTGAACTCCACAGAGGTTTCTCTCCATCAGCTGACACTGGTGGACACTTTGGCCATGCCAGAGTTGCTCAGGGCTCTCCTACAGCCACAAGGAGGAAATTTCAGGGCTTGCAGCACTCTGGGATAGTGGAAGGTGTCCCTGCCCATGGCAGGGGGTGGAACTGGGTGAGCTCTGAAGTCCCATCCAACTCAAACCATTCTGGGGTTTTATACCACGTTTCACATGTCCTGGTGCAACAGATTGGTTTGTTTATGGGTTTTTTCCTGCATTTCCATAATGCTGTGCCACTCTGAAGTAAGTATCTGCAGCAAGTCTGCTCTTCCTTGCATCAACAAATGGAATGTAGCTGCCTGTTCAGCTCCTTTTCCAAGCAAATCACTTGGATTCTTCCTTATTTCCCTTAAAGAACCTTTTGGTGGCCTTCATCATGTGACAGTGCAGAACTTGCAGCACACAGGAGGACACTGGGAACTGAGGCTGTTCTTGCAAACTCTGTATTCCTCCATCACTAAGCTGAAATAACCAATTTTTGCTGGGTTTTTCTAATTTTTTCTCTTAACTATGTTGACCACAATGCATTATCATCTCATGGAATTTAGCTCTGGGATATCCCATTCGACAGTATCTGAAGCTCTTTGTTTCTTTAGTGTCTGCTGTCATGTGCTTTTAGTTACTGAAATGTTCCCAGAAAAGGGGGCACTTCATTCAAAAACCCTCCACAGGAAATAGAAAATGAAAAATAATGAAAAATGAACAACCAACCCTCAGGGTACAGTGTACATAAAACAGAAAAACACCCTCAAGCACCTCCTCTTTTCCCTCCTCACCCCCACATCCCCAAGATACAAAGAAGCTACAACCTCCATCATTCTGTGACTCCACCATGAACAGACAAACGCATTAATAAACCACTATTATCCATTTCTGGCACCTCAAAACACTGCCCCCAGTGTGTATTTGAATCCTGGCTCAAATCAATTGTTGCACGAGGATGATGCTCTGCATTTATACCCCAGACAGGGAGGTTGAGTATATTGCTTATAAAAGCAAATAATTACAGAAAACTTAAGCCCCCTGCTGCTCCTAATTCGAACTGTTCTTTCAGCTCCAAGCCACAGCAATTGCTAATGGCCTGGATTACTTAGCAGAAATTAAGTTTTGTCTCAGAATCTCTCAAATTAAGTTTTGTCTTAGAATCTCTCAAATTAATGACCTCAGTGTGGAATAAGCTTTGTGAACAAGAGTCCTGAGGATCCTGGCAACCACAAGAAAATAAAGAGAACACAGGTTTTGAAGCTGAAGACTAAAATTAAGATTATTTCTAACACATGAAAGCTGAGCAGATAGTGTATTTGCCTTCCTGAGTAGAGAGAATGCGCTATGTCAAAAATTCATTCAAGAATTCAAGTCCTGTCCACCTTGAACAACAATGAATGTCTTTATTTTCTCTTCCCTTCTTATCAGGAATGGATTTTCAAGTATGCTCCTTCAGCTTTTATTATGGCTTTTATGTCCAAGTCAAATAGTTTGCTCTTGGCACAAGTGAAACTAAATCCTGACAGTTATTGACTGTAAAAGGAAATTCTTAATTGGATGAATTACACCCTCTAACAACAATTTTGTAGAAATGTTAAATCACACACAATTGCTGGCACCATGATTCCCATTTTTTATTATACAACTCAAGTTCCCAGAATTATACCTTACTGCAGTGAAAGAAGTCTATTAATTGAGTAAATTCACATGAAGATTTCTTTTATTCATATGAAGATTTAGGCACTTTTAAGGTGTTTGGTACTTCAATTAACTTGCAACATTATGAATTGTACAATCAGAACACTCTTGAATAATGTTTAATTGGGACCCAAATGTCACAACAAAGGTTATCAGAGGTGTATTTAAAAGCATGTTTTACCTGGGAAAAGCTCATCTTGATTCAAGCTGTGAAGTGATTTGAAATTCAGTGAACTGGGGGAATTATTATTAAAGTAGAACGCACAGATCTTCTGAAGAAACACTGAATCCCAGAACACAGAGCTGGCTGAGCAATTAACATAAATCATTCTGACCTGTCCCCTTCCCTTGTTCACTGAAATTGGGATGCTCACAGCAGAAGGAAGATTCTCAGGAGAGAAAGGCTGAGATTTGTTGTTCCACCCAATGAGCACCTCAAGGAGAAAAGTGCCAGGTGAAGAGTTCCAAGTGTAGCTGGGATTTTTCACAAGTTAAAACAATCCAGGTTTCATGCAGCTATAAGAAACCTAACTGAATGATGTCCTGTTCAAGAGGAAGGAGTGAGGCCACAGATGGCTGCCAACTGCACCTTGGCAAGAAGCACTTGAGTGCAAAATTCTTTACCCACCTTACATTGTCTCTGCCTTTCTTCACCAGGCAAGAAAGTGAACTAAACCTGTCTTTGCAATTCAAATCATTATGTGATCACAAGAGGGTGAGACCCCAAGAGGAACTGACTGATCTAAAATTTGGATTTTACCTCCAGGTTGCTGACTGCAGTTCCTCTGAGTGGAGACCGTCACCGTCACATTTTCTGAAAAATCCCTTTGCCAGGATTCCTCTCCTGGGAAGCTGAGAAGCCTCAGAGAAGAATGAAAACAATATTATCTCATTTGCTTTTCCTGTGTTTGCTGCTTTGGAATGTGGTTGGAGATTGTTTATCCAACAGGTGAATGTTTGATTGGTTCCATGTGAATTGTTTTTACCTAATGACCAATCCCAGCCAGCTGTGTCAGACTCTGGAGAGCCACGAGTTTTTCATTAGTATCTTGTTAAGCCTTCTGTCTGTATCCTTTCTCTATCCTTTAGTATAGTTTTAGTTCAGTATTCTTTAGTATAATATAGATCATAAAATAATAAATTAGCCATCTGAGAACATGGAGTCAGATTTGGAGTCAGATTCATAATTTCTTTCCTGCCATGGTGGACCCTGAAAATACCACAGGAGACCACCCAAAGCTCTGAAGGGCCCCAAAGGACACAAAACCAGTGAGGGAATCACCAGGATTCCCCAAAGCACAGGGCAGTGCAAAGCCTGGCCTCAGAAATCACACAGTGACACATCTCTGGCCCTTCAGCCAGCCAGCATGAGGGAATTTTGGGAAAACAGGCTGCAGCTTCTGCACTGAATTTTACCCAATTTGGCAGGTCACAGTTGCAAACAGCCTCAGCACATTTGGAAGGCCCAGCTTTGGGTTAGATGTGCTGGGTCAGGTGCTCTGGGTTAGCTGTGCTGGGTTAGAGCCACGGGCGGAGCACTGCTGTCACCCTGTCCCTGTCACCCTTCTCCAGGCAGAGGTGGCTTTTCCTGGGGCTCCTGGGAACCTGGGGCAGACAAGGCTGGACAACCAGCAGCAATCTTGGTGTGTTTGCCTCCAGCTGCTGTCCCCAGAGATCAGGATCACATTCAAAGCAGTCAGGAAACACAGCCAGACAGGTACCTTGGCAATCCTTTAGTGCCAAGCCCACAGCTCAGCTCCCTCCTGGGCCTGGAGCTGGTGTGGGACTCCAGGACTCCTGGACAACTCATCAATATGACTGAGCAGAAGCCATTTATTGTTCACCTTACACACATATTTATTTATAGGTTCTACCAACTGCTAAGGACTCACTTCTTGGTTGGTGCCTTTGTCTTGTTCACCCCTTTTCTGCCTGCATTTCTCAGAGCGTGTGATTGGTTACACTCCAGCTGTTTCAGTCCTCTTATTTACTTCTTGCTGTCTTGGTATTCAGTTTCTCAGCCTCTTCCTCCTTAATTTAGCACAATTTGTGTTTCAGAAGTCTGGATGAGTCCTGAGGCTTTGCTAACACACTTAGAATCAGGCTGGCTGGTGCACACTATGGCCTAATCCTGCAAATACATTGCAACAACCTCATATAGGTTTTACTCCTCTCCAGCCTCAGTTTTCATGGATATCTTTGCTTATGCACAGGAGGGAAAGCAACAGCACAGCAACAGCACTACCTGAAACAGGCTTGCAAAACCCCAGAGCTGGGTGTTTTACATGCTCCTATCACCTGCAGCTGGGGGGAGAGCAGAGGAGAGCTAGAGAATGGGGAATACTTCCAGAAAGTTTTGTCAAACATGAGGAATGCAGGGGTTTTTGGTTTGTTTTTGGTTTTTTTTTCAGGTCACACACCAGACAGGTTTTACACAGGTTTTGGCCTGACCTTGCCTTGTGCAGGAGGTGAAAGTAGATGACCTCCTGTGGTCTCCCCAACCTGAATTTTTCTGCAGAGGTAAAGGTTTTAAAACTGCTCAAATATGATTTTGCTATATTAAGTTTCATATCAAATGAAAACAAATTAAAAATGGAGTATTTCTCTAAGGAAAGCAAACTCATATCCATGCCTTTCACAACATTCTGTGTGGTATAACAAAATGAGAGAATAAAGCAACTGGGGGGATTTTCCCCCTCATAACAAGCACACACAAATGATGAAGGTTCAAGCTTAAGAAAACAAAAAAACCCTAATCATAACATATTCATGTTACATGAAAAAAAATCTCATTAAATCCATAAAATATGGCAACAGTGCCTCCTGACACAAGTAATCACATATTAATAACCTTAAATCATATTTTAGACTGGAATATCACTTACAGAAGAGAAGAACCATAACCAAAACAACATTCTTTAAAGACACTGAACCGTCTTCTTTAAATATTTTTAAAGCAAAACCAAACAAGTGCAGGGTAGCAGAGGGAAAGGGGCTTTACCCCAACAGCAGCAGAGGCCACCCCAGGATGTGCTCCCCTGGGAAAGGCTCCTGGGCTCAGCTCCCAGCACCTCCCAGGGAGAGAGGGAGAACTCATGTCCTCACCTATGGACAAAGCCCTGAGTGCTTTGGTGGAGGAAATACCCAAAAACTTCCCCATTTCCAGTCACTCAAGGCACTGCTCTCTCTCCACTTCCACCCAGAAAACCCCAAAAGTGGTTTGGGCTTTTTTCCCCAGCAGCTCTGAAGCAAGGGCAGCAAAGCCTGGGTTGGATTTAACATGGAGCACAGGTATCCATCCCTTCATGCCTCAAAGCTGCCTCCCTCTTCTAATCCCTCCTTTTTATTTGCCTATAAAAAAGCCTAATTACTCAGCTGCACCATTTTCTGCAAAAACAGCTGAACACTCCCACAAGATATACTGGCTTGTTTAAACACCAGGTAATAGCAGCATTAAAAGATTCATCCTTCCATAAAAAGCAGGTTCAGTCCCATCACACAAAATGAAATTCCAAGACATAATTCATCCATTAGCAAAATGAGTTACCTTAATGTATAGATCACCAAAACTCCCACTGCAGGGACTGCCAAGTTTTTCTCTCTGCATAAGTTCCATGACAGCTTTCTTTAAATAGCTGAAGTTTCAAGTGCTTTCCAAGTAAAACACAAACTGTGAATTACAGTTCAATCATACCCATACAATAAAAATCATCTTTATGCAACCACCAGCACTTTCAGGTCATTCCCCCTGTACACCATTGTTCTGTGAGGATGCCACAAGACATTTTCATTTTAAAAACCCAGATAAGGTGAGGATTTTCCAGCACTTAGTCCAATCAGAGCAAGATTCAAACAACTTCTGGGAGAAACTCAGAGTTACTCCTAAAAACTGAACTTTCTGTTTAACACAAAGAGTTTGCTCTTCACCCAGGCCTTAGTGAGCCACTGACAGAGCAAAAGGTGCTGCTCACAACTGGCATTTTCACAAACTGGATATGCTGATTCATGTCAATGAAAAACTTAACTTATGAGGGGTTTCATGCAGGTGCTGAAAAACACCTCATGAAGGGTTCATTACTCACTTCAAGAGCTCTTGTCTTTTCCAAGACATACAGTTAGGGCTCCAAATGTTATTGAAAATGTATATTCCTACTTTACAGCAAATTAGAACCCTGCTCTTTTACTGCTTCAAGTATTTATATCCACAATGGAAAGAATAATAAAAAAACTCACACAGTTTCGCATGCATTCATTACTTAACTGTTCAGCAAATCTAACGCTAAAGGTTAATCCTGAGACAGGGAGCAGATGTTCAGTGAGAAGGAAATTTTTCTCAAGAGGAGATACCCAGGAAGTCTGTCTCTCCAAGCTGCTCCAGCCCACAGAGTTTCCCACCACATGAATCCAACTGGGAAAAGCTGTGACTCAGCCTCCAATTAACCATGTACAGAGCAGACACCAGCACAGAGCCTGGAAAGCACACGGAGCACTCAGAGTTCAGAAGCAGTTAGGTGAGCATCACACCAAGCACACACAGCTCCTGTCAACATCATGATCTTATTACAAGCTTCAGAAGGAACTGTTAATTCTCTAAAATCTGAGCCATGGGGTTGTTTTAAATGAATAACAGAGCGCTGCTCTGGATTCTCACCAGCAGAACATTTCACAGGTCAGTTTAACACCAGTGGATAAGCTGGCTGAGTCTTCTCCTCTCCAGGATGGGCAGTCCCAGCTCTCAGCCTCTCCTCACGCCATCACCTTTCAGTCCCTCACCAGATTTGCTCCAGTAAATCCATGTCTTGCTTTTACAAAGCAGCCCACAATGAACAGCAGGAGTCCAGAGGAAGGATCAGCTCCCTCTCTGTCCTTCAGCCTTCCTTCAGGAAAGGAATCCTATCACAGTCTGGTTTGGCTGGGGAGGGACATCAAAGACCATCCCATTCCACCTCTTTCCACTGTCCCAGGTTGCTCCAAGCCCTGTCCAACCTGGCCTTGGGTACTGCCATGGATCCAGGGGCAGTCACAGCTGCTCTGGGCACCTGTGCCAGGGCGTGCCCACCTTCACAGGGAGGAATTCCTTCTCAATATCCCACCCAACCAAACAATTTTGTTGGCAGCAACAAAATTGTGCCTTTCACTTCTTAAAGCCACGGGAATCATTAGGAACAGGGAACCCAGGGCTGATGCCAGGCTAAGGACAGGCTTAGCATGGGCTGCCACACACACTCCTTGTAGCCAGGAGAATTTTAGTTCCTGCTGAATATAAACTCTTGTACTTGGCACATCTTGTTTCCCTCAGCGTGAGCAATAAACCTAAAATCCCACTGTCCTGGACTGCCAAGCAAACTGTGTTCAGTTTGCCATCTGTATGGCAGCTGTCTTCTGTTCAGTGGGCAGTTTGCCTTATCTCTTCCACACCCACTCCTCCCTCAGGGAGACACCTGCTGATAACAGCTATTGAATGTCACTGCATGGCTGATAAGAACTACAGCATCCCACTGGGAGATGTGAGCCCAGAGGGAGGAGCCAAGCATTGCTACCCAGATATAATCTGGAGATTCTGGAACACCAGCACGGCTTCTCCACTGGATTCCCAGAGGAAGACCAGACCAATCTACACCACCACTGGATCTTGAGAGGAAAACTCCACCCTTCTACAGGATCACTGCTTCAGCAGAACCACACCTGTCTCTGCAGGAGGGCTGCAGTCACCCTTTAATGGGACTGCTACCAGCACCCTGACACACAGGGAGTCAGGCCATATTCTCACTCTGTCACGGTTGTTTTGTATTACTGCATTGTTTATTTTATCTTTTTTTTCCCTTCCTATTAAAGAACTGTTATTCCCTGCTCCCATATTTTTGCCTGAGAGCCCCTTAATTTAAAATTTATACCAATTCAGAGGGAGGGGGTTCACATTTCCCATTTCAGGGGAGGCTCCTGCCATCCTTAGCAGACACCTGGCTTTCCAAACCAAAACCCCCACTCAGGTAAGCCCAGAGGAGAAAGCCATTATCACAGCACACACTGCATTATCCCAAACAGCACCCAGCCCCCCTGGCTGGAGCTCAGCATTCCCCAGTTGCCAAAATGCAATGTATATCCATGTATATCCATGTGCATCCCTGGGTCTGGCCTGGCAAGCAGCCAGCTGCAGATGCTCAGAGATTTTCACTTACTTGCAACAGTGCAAGGCCGTGTTTCAAAATGAGGATAAAACATCTATCCCCAGAAAGAAGAGGATTAGATATTCATTTAGGGGTTTTCATATTAAATCCAGATCCTGCTAACGATGGGATGCCCTCTAAACCAATCCCAAATCCCCCTGTGGCCCCAGCATGTCCTAAGATATCTTTAAGCTGTTCTGCAAACCAGCAGGACAGAAAAGCCCCTCCCCAAGCCACTGGGAGTGAAGAGGGCAAAACACAAACAGCACAAAGGGAAGTTTATGGC
This sequence comes from Ammospiza nelsoni, assembly GCF_027579445.1. Taxonomy (NCBI): domain Eukaryota; kingdom Metazoa; phylum Chordata; class Aves; order Passeriformes; family Passerellidae; genus Ammospiza; species Ammospiza nelsoni. The sequence goes on from NC_080639.1 coordinate 1,706,509, forward strand.
TAATTACACCATCCGTGCTCACCTCCTGCCCTTCCACTAGCCAAGATCCCATTGCAAAGTTCCTTTAAAACAGAAATTACTTGCAGAATAATTTAAAACAGAAAAAAAGGCGTTAAGAAGCCTGAAAATATCATTTTTATTGGCTAAAAAATCAACCCAGGGTCACTACACTACTCTCATGATAGCTTTATTTGACCAAATCTTCATAAGATTTTTCTGCTCACACATTGCATCTTGGGGACAAGCACAAGCCTTGCACAGGCTTTGAACACAAATTATTAACACTACAAATGGCATTATGGTCATCAGGAGAAATGGACCCAAAAGGTTCAGCTGCATTTTGGGTTTTTTCTGGACTGTTTTTGGGCAGAGGATGGCAGCTCCAAGTTGTATAAATCTACCAGAGCAGGACATGTGTTGGCTCAAACATTTCAACAAGCACCTAATAAATAAGATATAGAGAAGCTGTATTATCATACTAAGGAATGATGATTTTACTCACCTGACAAGTATTTTTCAAGACCCTCCTGAGTAGCTTAAGGTTGCTAATAATACAATTATTGATTAAGACAGGAAAATATATCAACCAAGCCACAACTTGGAGTGTAAATCTTATGCCTTGACCTTTCTGAAATGCTCCAGCCATAACAAAATAAAACTGACAAATATTTCATTTGGAAAAGCACACCAACATATTTTAGGTGTCACCTGAAAATCCACAGCCCTTTCCAAACCTTATATGAGATAATTATTTGATCATTAAGACTGGAAAAGACCTCCAAGACTGAGTCCAACCATTAACCCAGCACCAGAGCAGATTTGCATATCTATAAATATTGCAGGTTCTATAAGCACAGCAACATCAAAGTACCATGGGATGTGCTCACCTACCAGCAGATCCACTGCAGGAAATACGTCCACTATTTGATCCAGACTGAAAAGCCTTTAGTAAGGATCTGCTTCAACCTAAGCATCATTTTCCTTCAAATTGGAAGGCAAAAATGCCTCTATTTGATATTTTCCAACATAGGCATCAGGAGTTTCACAGCAGCAAGGACTGGGAGCAGTTGATCTGGGAGGTACAACCACTGCTGCCTGCTTTCCCAGGCAATCTCTGGGACAAAATATGGCCATTTAGTGGCCATTAACCAAACCATATTTTGGCCATTTAACCAAAATATGGTTAAAGCTGTGAAAGCCCATTTCCCAGCTGGCTCACCAACTGCCTCATCCAGGCAATTCCCACACCTGTATTTCCCTCTAATATTCACTTCAGCCATCTCTCCTCAGGCTGTCACAGCCACCTGACCCTCATTGCTTTTGCAATATTAGATGATTTTACCCAGCATCCTGAGGACTGTGTTCAAATGCATGCACTCAGTTACTCAGTTCCAGTCTTACATGATTTCTTTAAAACCAGGCAAGAAAAGCTATTTATATTTTATTTTTTTTTACCATCAGCCCTTCAAGGCAGGTTTCAGCAGTAGGAGAACACTGCAGGTAATTGAGATTCTCCTTCAGCTCCCTCACTGCTCCAGCCAACATGAGGGACAGGGAAGATGGCACTGATGTGCCTGCTGGAATACAAAAGAGTGTGTGACCTTCCCACCCAAAGCTGCTTTACAAGTCTGTTTTGTGATTATCCCACCCTTCAGGTGGATCTATCAGCTACTTTAAATTACTTTCTCAGCTCCTTGCCCATCAGTCAAACAGAAACCAATTCCTCACTTCCTCATCTGCTTCCCAGTCCAGGAGCATTCATTTCATTTTCAGGTATTTTAAGAATTTGCTGCTAAATTCACTATTTTTTTTCTGTCCTTCCCCCCAGCTCTTTAGACACCTCCTCTGCTACAGTGAATGCAGGGAACATTTAAAGGTCTCCTTCCTTAAAACTAAATTAATTCAACTATCTTAGAGAAGTTTATTGGAATGGCTTCCCATTTTCTTGACAATACCCTGACAGAAGAGAAAAGGTCACCTAAAACAACAATCAGGTCTTTCCCAAGGCCTACACAGCTGCTTTCCCAACTTTTTCAGAGTAATTTCAGAGGATGAAAACAAACTGCAGGAAAAATACCTTTTTCAATCATCAAAAAGTTCAAATGGAAAAAAAACCAACCCAAACCAAAAATAACATTGTGTAGGGTTTTTTTATTCAGTCCAGTAGCCTATAAAAAGCTTCTTTTCCAGTCACAAGGGACAAAAGTGACATTTCCATTGTCTACAGACAAGCCAATTGAATTTGATGTCTGTTGATAAACACTGAACAGACATAAACAGCTTGCAGAAGCCATGCACTTGCTAGAAGGCAAATCTGAGGGTCTGACAGCCAAAATAAAGATTGACAATGCCCATGGCCACACAGAGAAGGCAAGATCAGGTGCTGAACAATGACAAAGAGCCCAGATATTCCCACAGCAGTAAGGGAACCACTCCTTAGGTCTGGTTAGGTGACATTCACATCCTCTGATAAAATCCCTTCACCCAGGATTGTTCTCCTGGGAAGCTGAGGAGCCTCAGCAAACAGGAAAACAATTCTTCTCTCATTTGCTTCTCCTGTGCTGTGCTCATGTGCAATGTGTTTGGGGATTGTTCACCCACAGGTGATTGTTCCATTGGGTTCTGCTGTGAGTTGTTTTGGCTCTTTGGCCAATCAGGGCCAAGCTGTGTGGGGACTCTGGAAAGAGTCACAAGCTTTCATCATTATCTTTTAGCATTCAGTAATTATCCTTGCTGTATTCTTTAGTATAGTATAGTATTCTTTAATATAATATACTATTATAAAGTAATAAATGAGCCTTCTGAGAACATGGAGTCAGATTCATCATTCCTTCCTGCCATGAGGGTCCCCACAAATACAATACCGGTCACATTCCAGGATCTGAGATGTTCTGCCCAGCAAAGATCAAAGTGTTAAAATTACATGACAAAACACAAACCAGATCAATTCCAAGGGCAGGTTTGAGCCACCAGGCTACAGCACCCACAAAAACTGGAGAAATGGATTTTCACCCTGCTGACTGGAGAAAATGCCAGCGCAGTGAGGAAGGAGAGGAGGAAGCCACCGGAGGAATTGCAAAGCAGAGCAACACAAATTGTGCCTCAGCCACTGAATCACAAACAAGGAGGAGCTGCCAGGGAAGCCAGGGCTCAGCCAGCCCCCAGGGGATGGGATGGGAGGGAAGGAAGCACAACAGGCCTGATAAGATCAGCCTCCTGCCCCCAGAAGCTGAAGCCACTCCAGCTTTCAGCCTAATAAAGAACATCTTTAAAACCAGGACTGAACATCTACGGAGAGAGGTTCAGCCCAGAGGCCAGCCTACAAAACCAGCCTCAAACTCCACTCCTGAAAGGAGAGAAAATTCACGCTCTTGTTCTCCCACCCAGGGGGACAAGGTGAGATTTGGATTCAGTTTTTGGAAGCAGTCTGAGTGAACAGACCCACTTCAAACCCATGGAAAGTACAGGAACGCAGAATTTCAGAAATCAAAATCATCACTGTAATGCAGGGAGCTTCCCTGTCGGGAAGGACTGGATTCCATCCTCCTGGGACAAGGATGTGACTCCTCCATCAGAGAGCTGCTCCTGTCCCACTCTGGGGCAGTGGGAATGTCACAGGGCTGTGCAGAACAGAACACGATGGTCCCAGGAATCCAAAGAGATGGCAGGGATGGCTGCAGCAAACCCAGAACAGGGAGCTTCCCTCTCCTTAAGACATCCACAGCTCTTCCAAGACATTTGAACAAAGGCATCATTCCCACTGCCTTTGCTTGGAAGTAGATGTTTTCTAATGCCCAGCAGTTTGGGAAACCATTCTAACCACAGCCAAGGCACAGACCTGCTGCTGATTTAGCTGGTTTGATAACAAAGCCAGGTCTCCTCTCTTGTCTTCTGCTTTCAGGTGATGGTTTGAGGTTTAATCCAACATTCTGCAGCAATCTTAAAGTTAAAACAATTATCCCTTTGAGACTTGTTTAGGATAACTTCACCATTTCAGTCATGTACCTCAGTCCCCTGAGGGCTACTGAACATTTTCCATTTCCTGACTGTATAATTAAACCTTTAGTATGCCATGAATTTCTGCCTCAACCCCTCTGCTTTACATTTGTCAACACGCTGCAGTCTGTCCTCATTCCATTCCTTACATTGGTTTAACCTGGTAAATTACATTCTTAGCAAAAAATGTTGTTCTTCTTAAAATACAAGCTTCTCCAACTCAACAAATATCCACATTGTCAGACAAAAATGTTGTGGAAGAGAAGGTGACTCCGCCAGGATTTTGTTATGCCCTTAAATCCACTGGGAAGAATGCATCTAAATTCAAATTAAAACATGACATAGAGCAAAATGTGAAATTTTGCTGACATGAACTCAGGAAGAAGTGATAAACAAGGAAGAACTATCAGAGGGGGAGAAGAGAAGAGCTAGACATAAAAGGGAATCACACATTACCCAAAACTGTGTTTTATGACAACTCAGCATAGGTAAGTCATAAATCTGCTTCATGAAATCTGGTGTTGGCAAAATTGAAATCAAATAAGCAAAGAACAGAAACTCACTATTCCTAAAGAGAACTGGGAGTGACCTAAAACATCAGTTAAAAAAAGCTTAATAAAAGAAGATTTTGCTCATAATTATTCCCTGTACTCCAGAAAGTATTCACACAGCTGTTATGCCACCTATTGCTTCTGTATTCTAGTTGCATAATATCCCAAATTATGCTTCTCTTCACATTTATATGGCATTAAACCTGCAAGAAGATTGCCTTTCCATGGAAGGGATCTGGGAATCCACAGAACCCAGGAAAGAGCCAGAAGGCAAATGCTTCTAAGAACTAGGTCACTCCTGCTGCTTCCAAATTATTTACAATCCCCCAACAAGGCTGCATTAACTTCAGGGACACTACGGGCAGAGCCAGCACGTGCACTCAGAGAGGGGAAAGCAAACACTGCACTTCAGCACTCACTGCCAAACCATAGATAACTCTCAATAATAGACCCTGACTCCAAAAAGCCACTTGTCTTGCACTGACACAACAGCAGTTCATGTAACATTTAGGCACAGCTTTAGTTCAATGAGGTACAGCTGTCCAAAGCGTGTGACACAAACATCCACGTGCGCTCCAGGAGAGTTTGGCCTCCTGGTTTGCAAAGTGTACATTGACCCCATTAGAAAAGGTTCTATTTGATGCTTTTCACTGTTTTCTAGGCAAGAAAAAGCCAATTACTCCCAAACCTCTGCTTTGCAGGGGCCCCAGACATTCTGCCAGCCCCTCATTGGCTTCAGCTGATACCCACTAACTCTTCTGGGATACCAACAGCATTTGAAGGATCCAGCCTTCCCACACTGCTCTCAATTTTCTGCCAGCACTGTGGCAGATCAGTGTTTCCAGCCAGCCACCCTCCACTGGAGAGCTAGACCCCCATAAATTATAGAAGGCAGCCCGTCAAAGCTCATCTCTGTACCTGCAACAACTCCGCAGTGCGACACGGCTCCCCTTGGAGCCCCTCTGCCCCTCCAGCCCCACAGCACTGCACACTTGGAGCAGAGACTCCTTAAAAGCCAACAAACTGAGGTCAACTCACAAAAGAAATGTGACTTCCTAATATTTCATTCTGCTGGCAAAACAAGATGCCTCTGCAGCTGTAATTGTCCTTGGAGCTCAGCCATCTACGTGCTTTCACTTTCCAGATAAAAATGACCCTCATCTTTCCAGGATACAGGAGCAGCAACAGGGAAAAAACATGTCAGCAGCACCATTTATTCTACATAGGATGCATGTGTGGGCTTACCTAGGATGACCTTCCTCAGGCCTCTCAGCTCAGCACCAGATGGGATTTAAATACACATACCCCCATCCTAATGCTGCTAAAGCATTTCCCGCTGTGGAAAACGCAGGAATTAGTACCTGCTACAGAACAAAGGAATTGTGGTCCAGACCAATTCCTTCCTGAAATGATTTGAAATGGTCACAGAGAAAACAACAGATGATAGAGTTGCTCCATGAAAAACAGTGAAAACCAAAATCCCTCCTTTATTCAAACAGCAATAAAAAAAGTGGAATTAAAACTGCACAGGTAGCACCAACACATTTTTTATTTAAAATGTAATATATATATATTCTCCCCACAGGCATGCAAGGGGTCTGAACACAAAGGAACTTTCCCTGGCATGGTCCAAGCAGTTGGCTATCACCAGCTGCAAACCAAGCAGACTTTGGGGACCCTACAGAACTGCAGTCCTACCTGCTCAGTGGAATAAAAATCACCACAACCTTGCAAAGGTCAAAAGCTTTCTCTCAGAGCCAAGATCTCCCAGCCTGCTTGCTACAGCTCTTACAACTTGACACAACAAATAAGTCAGAAGTACCTTGTGGTCTGGAAGGTCAGTGAGGCCAGCTGCAGGTACCTCACAAATAGAACAGGAGACCTGAACCACCACAGAACTATTTTTCCTTTTCAATTACCACAGTGTATGACCTTATCAAAAGGAAGGAGCCTCTCAAGGGAGATAAACATCAACTGATAAACCAGACCTGGAAATCCTTTTACTACAGAGGCAGAGAAGCAGATTCATGTTCAGGCTGCAGGCAGGCCAGGGAGGGCATTGTCCCTCCCTGCAGAAGGATCTGAAGCTGCTGGAGAGCATCCAAAGGAGGGACACAGAGATGCCAAGGGCCCAGAGGGGAAGCTGAATGAGGAACAGCTGGGCTAAACTGGCTGGTTCTCCTGGAGGAGGTGGGGGTCAGAGCCCACTGGGGGCTGCAGCTTCCCCGTGAGGACAGCTCCCATCTCTGCAGCCAGGGAACAGCTGGAACTCTGCCCAGGAAGGGTTGGGGGGATGAAAGGAAAAGGTTCCTCTCCCACAGGGTGGCTGGGCACTGAACAGGCTCCCCAGGAAATGTCACAGCCCCAGGCTCACAGCAGCCCAGGGTCAGTGCTAGGGGATGCTTGGACTCAATCTGAGAGGTCTTTCCCAGCCTTAATGATTCCATCACTCTACACTGCTGCAGCACATGAACCAGGTAACCATGCAGAGCTGGGAGATTGTTCCAAAAGCAGAGGGGAACACAACACAACAGGAATCTAGTAGGTGCCACCCTGATTTTTTTAAGTTTTTCTAAGCCTTCTAATGCTTACATTCTTATAACAAATTTTCTCACACACTTTCTGTAAATAACTCATTGTTTTGCATTCTTTTATGGAGGAGGAGAAATCTGATGGACTGTTTGTTTATCCAGTGTCATTGGAGAGGTGGCACTGTCACCCTCCAATCCACTGTCACTTTTGGAAATCAATAAATGTTGGAGTCAGAAATTAAATATTCTCTTTTTTACCTTAAGAGAGCTGTGTGTCTGTGTCGTGTTATTTCGTGTCCTACAGTAACAAGTAGGAATCTTCTAGCATACTCATCACACATGCCTGGTATCTTCCATTTTCATTTGCTTCTGAAGTGCTGTTACCCCTCACTGCCTTTCCAAACCACAGCTGACCACAATGGTGATGAATTTGGTCTCAGTCAATCTGAATGGCCAAAAGTCAAGTGTCTTGTGCTGTATTTTAACTCACACTGGCAAAACTCAAGGCAGCTCTTATCTCAGTCTTGACATGATTTTGCTGAGGTCCTCCCAGCCCTGCTTTCAGGTTGTGTGTATATTCCACAGGGTGCCTGCTCTGTAAGCACAGCTGTATGTGAAATTTAAATACCACTTCCAAATCCCTGGAACGCTTTTCTAGCCCCAGCTAAAATACCCATGTATTCAATTAGCGCTTCTCTCCTAGGAGTAACATTTATTTTCATCATTAACCAAGCACGTGTCCATCCATTTTTAAAGCTCTGCTTCCTCCAAGGGAGAGAACAGTAGCTGAAAGGGCTTTTATTTTCTTGTGGTGAAGGCATGCTAAAATAGACATAAAACGCCTGCCATAGCGCAGAGCCAGGTGTCCAATTTTTCCTCTTAATGGCTGGAGGCAAAGAGCAAAAATAGCTCTGACCCACTTCTGCAGGAGCCCATCTGACCATTCTGTGTTAAGCTCACTCGAAGGCAGACCATGCTCCTGCTCTGTTAATTTATTCTCTGCAGAAAACAGCCGAACCAAAGGGATTTTCAACTCGCTTCACTTGCCATACACACTCACCAGAGTTCACCCCGGTGAAAAAATTACATTTCTTTAAAATATTATTATTTTCAGACAAGTACCATAGCATAGTCTTACTGGGAGGAAGTGGAATTTAAAAAAAAAAATCAGGAGTTTTTCAAGCAAGAAACTTAGATAAAATCCTCACTGCATCAGCAGTGCCTGTATGATTCCCACCAGGCTTACTGTGCTGCAAAAGCAACACTTACAGTGAATAATCATCAGCATACACACAGAATACTGATAAAGGCTTTGGAGAATACAGAAGCTCATCAGGATAACAGAATTATGAGAATAAAGGCCAGTTATTTATATATATTGAGCTATCCCTTCACATCCTGCTTTGTCTTTATTCTTTAGGCAACCCATCTTCCAGCTGATTTTTTACCATTATAAGGGCAACACCAGACACCTGCCTACAAGCAGAGTTGCTCATGAACTATTTCCAGACTCAGAAAGCGCAATGCCCTTTTATTGCAGAGGTGATTTGGACATATCAAGCATATTTTCAATTTTTCTCCTTCAAGTTCCAGACACTGAGAAGAGTGCTCTCAAATAGAATGGTTGGGTTGGAAGGGACCTTAAAGCACATCCAGTGCCACCCTCTGCCACAGGCAGGGACACTCTGTACTACCCCAGGTTGCTCCAAGCTCCATCCAACCTGGCCTTGGACACTCTCAGGGATGCAGGGGCAGCCCCAGCTGCTCTGGGCATCTGTAACAAATCCATTCTTGTCCTCTCTCTCTTAGAAGCCTTAAGAGCCTCACCCTTTCTCTGAGGTCAAACACCAGAGCTGCTTTCCCCAGGCTGACCTCAGCTGACTTGAAGCCCCAGCAGCCACAGACACCTGATCTACAACAATGCCCAAATCACCCTCCTTGGGTCCAGCTCTTCCTCTGTGGAACAGCATGGTCTTGAAGGTCCCTCCAGCCCAAAGCAGCCCATGAATCTGTGATTTCATTACATATGGACAAACACCACTGTCCTGGAAGTGCCCTGCCACGAGTTAGACAGCCCAGAGCAAGGGAAAGGACAGCACCACCACCAAGAGTCACAGCAAGCACTGTAACAGCCTGCACTCAAGGGCTGTGGGGAACTGCACTTGCACACACACTCCAGCTCTGCTCCTGACAGGGATGGCATTAAACAAAAGGCTGGCAGACATCAGCAGAGGAGAAGCACAAGGCATCTCAGCAGATCCATTTTCCCTTTCTGTTATGGAGGGAGCACACCCAAGTGTACAAAGCAGATGATAATTATTTTAAAGTTACAAAACCCCCACCTCATCCTTGCCCAGTTATGAGGTGTGGATTTTAAACCTTCTGGAAGGGAAGAACCAAGAACTCCTGTTCAATATCCTCAGCAGATCCCTGCACAGAAGACTGACAAGCCAAGTGCCATGAGCAGATGGTTCAAGGTTTAGCAGAACCACTATCATATGCTAATTTGCTATTAATTACAGAAGCTGTCATGATTACTGCAGCACTGTGCACTGAGGAGGGCTGCCAGAAAGCACAGCCGTTAAGGAAGGTTTCTGATTAATAAAGTTTCTGATAATAAAAATACAGCATTTCTAGTGACCAAAGGGTGAAGAACATACAGTCACTGTGTTTGCCACTACACACACAAAATCTGACATTCCATGTGCAAGGCATCAGCACCAGTGCTAAACCAAACTCTTACTGGTTTAGGGTGGAATCCCAGACTGGTCTGGGTTGGAAGAGACATTAAAGATCATTTCATTCCCTCTCCCATTGTCATGGGGGGACATTTACTGCCTCCTGCTCCCAAATAATTGTGTTTTCCATCAGCCACCTTTACCCAAGTTTTGAACTGCTGACTTGAAAGCTCAAGAGCATCACCAGATTTTGAGCAAATGCTGTCACTCATCACTTTTCTCACACATAATTGGTAAGAAAAATGTCAGCAGGTGAAAATAAAAACTTACCTCACAATTTCTTGCCTCAGCATCCCATCAGTTGTGGGACAGAACATGAATGACTTTGTCCTGCTGAAGTTTGCCTAAAGGGAGGGACAAAGCTACCCAAATCTCCATGTTCCCAAAAAGTTTAATGTGTATGTAAATAGATGTTTTTTATTTCCATCAATGTTTTTGTGACCCTCAAAGTATAGAAATACCAACACCTCTCTGCCTATCAATTTTCCACCCTTTCAAAGACAATTTCCATATGGATTTTGTACAGAGCAGGTAGTCAATAACAGTATAATAGAGATTTATATCCCTACCTCTGTCAATTCCTAGAGGTTTGCACTCAGGGGTGGTAGTCATTTGTCCTTCCAAGGCTTATCACTCAGAGCTGCTCAAAGCCCAGGCAGACAGGGAAAAGAGATATCAAGAAAGGATAGGAACAACCAAAAAACTTCAGGAATTTCCTTCCCCTCAACACACAAATCCTATTAGCAACTAAGTAGTTGTCAGAGTGAATGACTAACAGCAAATATTTCATATATCATCTGGAAAGAGCCAAGCCCCTGAGATCTCATTATCAGAACCAAGTGCCCCAGCTGACATGAATTATTTACTGCAAACCAGTGGTTTTGATTATGCATATGCATTATATGCTGAAGGTACATCTGTGCCCCAGTTTTAAAGCACCACGTGGAGACAAAGGCAGAAAGAGCTAAAATCCAACATTGATTCCGCAGAACAAGGTGATGCTCTTGGCTGGTAAGTTTACCCATCACAAGTGATAGTACACAGATGTTTGCAGTACAACCCAAAGGTAAATTATAGCAGCCTGGAGAATACAGGCATTTTTCTTCCTTCTCTTTTTGACACCCTGACAGAAAAGGAAATTCTTGGTCTTAATCACCTGTACCCAAAGCACCAGGTGATCCATTTCAGTTATCTGAGTGACAGCACACAGGGAGACACAGACACATCAGAACACACTCCTTCCCATTTCCCTCGTCTGTTTCAGACCTGTTTCTATCCTCTACAGTGCAATTTCAGAAGGAAATCTATTACTCATCCAGAAACCTACAGCTTGTGGATTGCAGCATCCAAACTCTGACCATAGGGTTCCCCCCATTTCTTCTCCTTCTTTGACCCCCAGAGAGCAGCCCTAAGAGCTGCTCTGACCACAGCTTCATCAAAATAGAGAGATGCCTCACTTGTTTCTTTTCTAGGACCACAACACATTCATTTCCTACTTCCATTCCATTAACATCCAACCCTACAGGTGTTTTCACACTGATGCCTCTGACAGCCATGAAGGTGCCTGCAGAGCAGGTAGAGTGGTAGCTTCCATTTAGTGTTAAATCTAGTCTTACCTTTATGCAGAACCATTATTTGCATGCAACAGAATTTAGAATATTTGCAACACTAGTCTGAAAAACAGCCCAAGCATGTATGAATACAGCAGGCTTTTCTGATGGAAAACAGACAGCAATTATCACCTCAATATTGGGGGGCTCATTCCCAGCACTTCATTAGGCTGATTTAAGACAGCTTTCACATCTATAACATAAACCCCTTGCTCCTATACAGGGAACTCTTCTTCCTTGTGCTCCAAGTCTTTATTCCCCTTGTTTAATCAACCAGACCCTGACCTGAGGGCAGAAACCACAGGTGTAATGTACACAAAAAGCAGCTCAGCTCCCAACACCTCTTTTAAAGCACAACTCATCCCTGAGCACTTAGATACATTCAGTGCATGCGTTTACATTTGTTCCCACTGCTCTTTACAGCAACTACCTGGACTTTTTCTTAGAGAGAAGAGTAAAGGGGGTTGGTCTTGCTGTGGTTTAACCCTGGTCAAGGAGGAACATCTGTTTACAGCACCTCTCCCTTATCAGCTTGGAGATACTGACAAGCAGAACAAAGCCCGGAGCAATTACCAAGCCAACAAGGCACAGAAACGTCCTCAGGGGATCTGTAAGCATCCTACACTGTTAATTTTAACCACCAAAGCAGACATCTCAAAGGGGAGCTTTTAAAAGCAGAGGGATTTGATGTCCACAACCCTTCTAGAGAGCTACTCACAGGCTGAGAGTATCAGCCAGAGAGAAACAGGATACAGGCAGGGAATAACACCCCAGTTACCTCCTGCCTGTGCTGAGGGCAGGAACAGAGTTAGCACCTGAAAGCAAAGCCACATCACCTCCCAGTGCTCAGGGTTAAGATTAATTTTCTGCTAAACCACCCAAATCTACATTCACATTCCAAAGAAATACAAAGAATGTGAGTTTGCAAACATAAGTGAAATAACATTTTCTATCTGGTCAGAATAAACCAAGGTCTCTGCCCTGCTACCAAATACATCTAAACCTGGTAGTGCACTTGAGACCAATGCCAGTGACCCAAATCCTTCCTCCTTTTGCCTTCTGTCTTCCAAATCTTCTCATTCCCACCAGTGGCATCCTCCAGCCCCTCCCCAAGCCACCAGCCTTCCTCTAACAGCACGGTGCCAAAGAGCTTTCCCTCCAGAGCCTCCTATCACATCCTGTCTCTCCACAGTGCCCAGCTGTGCTCCCAGGCTTCCCCCCAGCTGGAGGCAGAAAGGAGCCTGCACAGGCAGGGAACAATCCCCACACACAGCAGCCTCTGGGAGCCCCGGATCTGGAGGCTTCCCTGGCACAACTGTTCCCATGGCAGGCACTGCCCATCGCTCTCCTGGCTCTGCAGGCGGGAGAAGGGAACTATTGAGCCCAGCTCCTGCATCTGTACAGAGCTGCATCTTCCCAGCTCACTGCTGCCTTGTCTGAATCACAGAGGGGGGGTTGAAAATGCAGGCAACCATTTCAATGAGCTCCTCAGCATTATTTAGCAGCGCTGAGAAATACAGTTTGCTACCAAGCTTAGCCCCAGATTAATGGCCAACACGCCCCACATTCCTAATTTATCACTGCAAATTTACAACTAGATTCAATAAGTACTATAAACACACAAGTGTAATAGATCAGTTACTGGTGCTAGAATATTTTAACCTGGAGCAAGTACAAAATATCAAAGCTGAGGTTATTTTGATTATAGATTTCAGCTGTGGGTTTTGATGTAAAGAGGAAAGTTAGGCACTAATTCACCCCTTGAACTGAATGGCAGGAGCTCAGAAACAGGAACAGTCACCAAAGGTGCCCCAAAATGTCAGGTTTTAGAGCAGCAGCCCAGAGTTACCTGAAATTCCAGGTCTCCCTTTGCCACAGCCAGGGGCTAGCTTTTTCCTAGCAGCAGCAAACCCACCACCCTACACATAAGACCTGAACTGAGAAAGCACAGGAAAAGCTGCCCTAATCAAACAAAGCAATGATAACTTGCAGTCAGAATTTCCATGCCATGCCTTACACACTAACACTGAATCAGGAGATTTAGGAAACTTCCATGGATTGAGCTCTACTCCTGAGTGCACAGGCTGATACAACACCAGAAGGGGAAAGACTTGGCACTGTGTTTTGTGAATTGGTTTAGTTCTGTGATTTCACAGAAGGACAGAATATCCTGAGTGGGAAGGGACCCCTAGGGATCATCAGTCCAACTGCTGGCCCTGCATGGACACCCCAACAATGCCACTCCCAATTTCAGAGTTGTCCCAAGCCTGCTGGAGCTCAGGCCCCCTTGGGACTGTGAACACTCCCTGGGGAGCCTGGCCAGTGCCCACCACCCTTCAGCCTTGCACTACTCAGCTGCCTCAGTGCCAGCTCACAAGCCTTTAAACAGGGAAGATTCCTGAGACATCCACAATCAGAATTCCACATACCCAATCCTTAATCCCTTCTTTAACACATTCATTCTTTCTCTGCTCTCTGGACATTTAAATATTCCTTTCACCCTTAACCCAGCCTGGGAGACATTCTCATTCTCAACTCCCAGTACATTTATTTGCTCTAGAAATCTTTGTACAGCATCCCCATACACCCACAGCACCCTGACACACACAAGTACATCCTAAAGTCTGAATTCCCTCTTTTGGGAAGGTTACTCACACAAACTACTCCAGGTGCTATTTCCATATCAGCAAGCACTCCTTCCAGGGCATTGTTTTCCATATGGTCCTGCACAAACAAGCTTCTAGAAAGCTCACAGTTATTCTCACTGATGTAAAGGAGGAAAAGAACAATACAGACCCATAAATTGCTTATATTAAGTTCATTTATTCCATGGACAGTGCATAATTGTCATAAAACAGTTCACCATGAGTGGTGACTTTCCACAAAGCTGACAGCCAATTTATGGAGAGTTCTACTTTTGCATACGAGGGAAAAAGAGTTAGTGCCAACACCTATAAAATTTGTGACAGTGCTAAGAAAAATTACATCTCCTTAGGCACTTTTCCTTTAAAAAAAGAACTCAGTCATACATATCTCACTAAGCAAAAACATGCTGGGAATGTTCAAACTGCTCTCATGCTGCCTGAAATCTCTCAGCTCTGGGTTTCTGTTTTGGTTTTGTTTAACCTTGGCCTGTGAACTCTCAGTGTCAGCAACACCTCCCTTAACTCTTCCCATGGAAAGAGATTTCAAAGTTGAAGCACAGGGATCTGAACTCTCTCTCCAAAGCAAGAGCTGAGCATGAAGCACAAGTCCCACAACAGTTATTTATTTTATACCATTACTCTGGACACCTCTGGGCAATTTTCTAATTAAAGTGAGTAGCTGAGAGGTTCAGAGGCTTCAGTTTCATCCTGTGAAGAAGCAAGACAAGGTGAGAGTGGAATAATCTCTCAACCCAAAGGCAGCAGTGCAGCACATGGAAGTTACTGTGCACCAAGTTCTGTCCTCTGAAGGCTCTCTAAAAATGATGCAACTTAAATTTCTTCACTTAGAGGACTGACTGCAAGTATTTCTTTAGATATAGAGCAGGTGGGAATGGCAACATACAAGCAACTTATAGGGGCATCCTCACAACTGAGTTTAAAAACTGTCCTACTACTCCTTAGGCAAAGGCAGCACTATGCTACTGCAACTACTACAATCTGTGAGGTTAAATACATGTAACTATCAAAAAGGGGATTGACTTGTAGGTTCTGAGGTTACCAGGAGGATTTTACACTGTAAACAAGTCTCTGGTCTTGTCCCACAAGATAAATCCCCACAGAACTCGGACACTCACCCTCAGAGCCTGCACTCGGCTAAACCAGCTTCCTTCCTTCAGCTAATTTTAAACAACAGGGTGGAATGTTATAAACCAAAAGGCAAACTAGAAAACTGCTGGGAGAGAATCAATTCTCATTGTGACTCATACTGTTAGAAGAGCCCCAAAACACTCTTACAGAAAGAATACTAATTACTTGCATAAACCATGCAGAAAATAGAGAAAAAACAGGAAACTCCCCCTGATGCAGGAACACTTGTATAGCAGCATTTTGAGTCCCAGTCCTGTTTTAAACTGGCTTGCTTAATTTCTTCTGCAAGTCCTACAAAAGGCAAAAACAAACTACAGGTTCTCCTTTTCCCTACCCATCACTTGGCTTTCATCCTATCTTCAAAGGAGTAGAGACTCCAGTTTGACTTCTGTATCTCATTACCTCCATCTACTGGCAAGAGCTGCTCCGGGTTTATAAACCCCCTCCAGACTCAGCTCACACTTAAATATTAAAAAAAAAATAAAAAAACCTCATTTCAGAAATACTGATAATTAATCAGTGAGAAGGAAGAACACAAACAATTCAATTCCAAACCACCTGAAGGTACAGGCCAACTTGTAGACCTCACACCACTTTTTTTTCCTGTTGTCTAGAATTTATTCCTCCCTACCAGTGTATGAAATTTATCTTTGGGTTGAAAATCAAGAACAGGAGCCACAGCCCAAGAGCCCATCTGAAATATTAATGTGATTTCCCATTAAATTTCACAGCCTTTACTGGTAACACATTAGACATAAAATCAGAAAATCCTGGAGCGCTTTGGGTTGGAAGGGACCTCCAAGCCCAACTCATTCCACCCTGCCATGGCAGGGACACCTTCCACTATGCCAGGGTGCTCCAAGCCCTGTCCAGCCTGGCCTTGGGCACTGCCAGGGGTGGGGCAGAAGAGTAACAGAAGCAAGAACAGCTCCTGTTTAAAACAATTCCTGGACTAGCACAAACATCCCAAGGCAATCCCACTCCCAGCCTCTGCTCCTGCACAAAGCCATAGCTCATCTGCAAACCCGTTCTTCAAAACAAGGTAGCAACTAAATAAACAACACACTACAATTCAGGCACATCAAAACATACTTTTGACACTAATGAAGGCTGGTGGTCTCTACAATCTTGCTTCCCCTGCATTAACCCTTATTAAGGGATCCCATTAATCCCTTATTAATGGGATCCTCAAATGTGCCTGGAAATTTTCCTTACATTCAGCTGTTCTCTGTAAAGTACTAGATTATTTTAAGACATCAAAACTATCTGTTCTAAAGCAAAATAAAATGCATGCATTCCTTTTTCCCAGACCTTTTTATGTTATTTATTGTACTGCTCCTCATCCCCAACTCTCACAGTTGTCAGCAGCCAGAAGAGGGCAACATTTGAAATATTATGTAAAACCACAACCAATTCCATCAGCTGCAGAGCACTGGGACATGCTTAGTCTTACCAAAAACCACCAGGTTGTCCCAAAGCTCCTCACTTATCACTGTTACATGATACTAAATTTCCATTTCCTCTTTCTACAGATCCAAGATCTCCACTGAGTGATTTGATCAGATTTTTGTAAGCAGTGAATTACTTTCCCATCAGCACTGCAGTATCATGATGCTTCAGCCCAAGCAAAACTGCTCTGCAGACACACTACTGTTAATTTGTATTATTTTATGCAGTCAATTTCAAAATGAGACCTTTTCTGAAGCATTTCTGACTCTATTTACCACCCCATGTTCCTAAAATACACTCAGCGTGCACAGGTCCTTACTTAACTTTCACAATAAAGTCAAAGTGATGATTCACTTAAGGGAAATGCAAAACCTTTTCATCTCATGATAAATAACACAGACTCAGTTATTCTTTGAAATTCAGTGAGCAAAACATGCTCTGATCCATCCAAGACAGTGCTGCTCACTGATCCACAAGCAGAGGCACAAAATTCTCTAAGAGACTGCTGCTATGGTGATGCCTCTTCAAGAGTGAGCAACATCCACAAAAACACCGTGCAGAAACATGGCAAAAAAACTCCTTTGGGTTTTAAATAGTAAATTTCAATTTGGGGAGTGACAGAGAAATGTTACCATGGAAAAACAGTTTCAAAAAAGAATCTGAATGCCCTCAATCAAAGTTAAATCTGGGATTCACCTGAGAGGTTTGTTTTTCCTTACAAGGATGCCAACAGGCTGCATTATTTTAACCTTTAAAAAGTGTATTGCTCCTAAATATGATTTTTAGCTGTTCCTCAATGCCTGGCATAGCTTACACCTGAGAATGAACCTGTGTTTGTGAGTTTGTTCATATTGTGCTTGATCAAACCTGCTCTGACTTTACCTGCTCCAGGGTGGTGCTGGCTGAGAGGAACCCCACAAGGAACCAGCACCTGAAGGCATCCAGCACTAATCCCTGCCTGAAAACAGAATATTCCCTAGTGGGATTGATTTGGGGGTAAGGATGAAGATGCTTGGCATTCTGTATCAGAATCCTTCAAGATTTCAGCCCAGTTTCCATGAGAACTAACTACTAACTGTTTAAGTCAGGCTGATGTAATTTAAATTCCCCACGGTTTTACAGACGTGTTGAGTTTTAAAATACAATAAAATATTTTCAAGCTATGACATAAAGAAATTGAAAAACAATCACATTTCACTTCATAAGTAAGCTTCACACATGGGGAAAAAAGTCAAAATTTTGTAACAGTAAAGTAAGCAAAAAAAGGAGTAAAAATTAGTCACAGAAGCAGGGGAAAGGCCGCAGTGATTTACTAATACTGGTTTAAATATCCAGTCCCAGGCTGATCTTTCCCAGTGATCTAGGAGGAAAAGGAACCCGAAGTGCCCTTTTGTACTACTCCTGAATACCAAGAGTTTGAGACAAGAAATGTCACATTTTTTTCCAGCAGGTCCAGATAAACTGGCCCTTAAGGCTGACTAATTAGGCAGCTGTTTAAGGGAATGAAAAAAAGATCATGAACCAAAAAGCTCCTGAGCCAAGATCAAACAGTTTTGTGTGTGCATGATCCCCCTCAGATGCTTTCCCAGAACTGCACTTCCTCTGCAGAAGCTGCTTTAAGCAAAATATTCACACAGACTTCAAATTTAGAAGGTGGGACAAGTGTTTGTTAATCAAAAAGCTTTTAATTTATCTTATTGTGAAAAAATTAAATATGTAATTAGTTCTGCAGTCTCGTATTTCATGACAACAGAGCACACATCATCCTCATCCTTCTTCAAGTTTCTCCTGCACTCATCCCTGTCAATAATCAAATAACCAGATCTGGAAATACTGAGAGTATTATACTGAGTCGGACATCAATACTGATAGAGGCTTTTTATTAAGTTGAAAGTCATTTGTATTCTTACTCCTCTGCCAGGACTGTATGCTGGTTTTCATTTATCCATCTACTCAAGTGTGCAACATTGCCATTTTCTCAATAAAGCGTTCTTTTAACATGATCATAACTCAGATTGTTTCTTCCCATACACACAACACATATTTATACATTTCCCTTCTGCATATTATACATCCTGTTCCAGCTAGAGAAAACTGACTGTATTTAAAATAAAATATTGTATTTCCCATCAAACCAAGACCTGCAAGGCCTAGAGCCAGTATTAAAGGTTTAAAGGATTCCAAACCCCTGGATACTCATCAGCAAATGAGTCTCCAACACCAGGTTCTGCAAGATTTCAGCCTCACCTGCCAGTAATCTTTGGACTGTCACTGGTCTGACATCACAGCAAACTCTCACCTCAACATCCTTCTGCTTCCAAAAGTCACCTAATTACTGGTGTTTGAGTTCCTCGTGTACCAACCAAATCTGCTTTGATGAATATGCCAGTTATGAATGTTAATTTCTTTGCTATATCCCAATTTATAGATGGTCATAGCTGAGGATCCTGGAAAGGCAAAACTCCACAAAATAACTGAAAATTAACCCAGAATAAGCCCAAGTGTTCCCTTTTTTAACAGGTTATGAGATGAGGTGCTGATGGAGGCAGTGGTAAATACTGCTTAGGCAAAGCTACTCCAAGGAACACAATGCTTCCTCATGGAAGAGAGGATTCAGGATGGGGAGCAATATTTCACCTTCAGAGGTCATGAGAACATCTGCATCTCCTCTGCACAACTACAGCCCACTGACCCTGAATGATCTGCCCACAGTATTTATTATTTATCTTGCTGCTCTGTTCTCCAACAGACACATAAATATAGTCACATAAATATTGTCTGGTTAAAAAAAAGCATCCATCAATCCAACAATTACTTTCCAATATTTTAAGATTATGAAAATTGCTAATCACAGTAAAACAATCTTCTTCTGTCCTTAGTGCAATGTTTCATCTCTATTCACAAAACAGTGAGAATTTTAATTTTAATTTTTTTTTAGAGATTAGGCACACTTATTAAAAGCACCTTGATGAACTGGGAGGTTCTTTGTCTGGTTGCAGAGCCCCTCCTCTTTCTTTAGCTCACTGCCCAGTTCCCAGCACCTGAGCACTTTCAATTAATCCCTGAAGTCCTTGCAAAACCGAAATGCTCCATTTATTCTGCATAGCCTGGCCCTTCAGAAACTTATCCAAATTTCTCTTTTCCAGAGTCAGGATGCTTTCAGCAGCTTGACAATATTACTTTGGTACAGAAGACTTCATAAGAACTTCAAATTCATTTGTAACTGCCACTCACAGAATCTCAGACTGCTTTGGGTTGGAAGGGACCTTCAAGCTCATCCAGTTTCACCTCTCTCCACCCTCCCAGGCTGCTCCAAGCCCCATCCAATCTGGCCTGGAACACTCCAGGGCAGCCACAATTCAAGACCTCATGTTAAGTCTGCTTCTCTTAAATCCTGGCTTGGAAAGGACTTATCACTTATACATGAAAGGACAAAATTTTAAAAACCCACTTTAAAACTCTCTTATTTCCTTTCCTAGCACCTAAACTTCTGAAAGTTAAGAGAATTCCCTGCTATCCATTTTTCAAACCATGTGGTTGAACTTGGTCACCACCAGGATGTCCAGGATGCAGGATCCAAGCAGGCCCTGATGCTGCCAAGAGCTCAATTGACAAGAGGCTGATGAGCATCAGGCAAATCCTCCAGAGCCTCATTTCTCATTTTTAATAAAAGCTGACACTGGATCATATTAGCTGCAGTTCCAAACACAGTAAATACCACCAGCATGTATTTATATTTACAAAGAGCCTAATTTTTTTGTGTGTTATTAACATTATACAATTAGCATGTTCTTTTGACAGGCACCAAGCTCAGATGAGTTCATATTGGGCAGAAGTTAATTAGTGCTTCATTCCAAAAGCAGAAAATGGAACAGTTTGGGGATGGGATTTATGTAGCACTATTTTTTGCTGCTGTTGTTGCTACTGTATTGGGGGTTTTTAAGGTTTCCATATTTTTGTCTCCCCAAAGAGACTGCTGGAAGCAAAGTCATGGATCCTGTGTATTATCAGCTCCCTCAGCAGGCAAGGAGCCCTGCTCGTTATCACCACCTTTACTTGTACCTGTTGCTCCTGGGATAACAACACTGTGCCTGAGGCTTACAATACCTCTGAACTCCCCAAAAAAGGCATTTCTTAATGTGGATACTCCCTAAAGGAAAAAACCTGAATATCCTTAAAAGCACAGGCATCAATTTTTGTGTTCTACCTATGAAGCTTATTCATCATTAATGCCAAACTTTCTGTCACATCACATTTTCATTATTATCCCCTAATTAAACATTCAAATCCATCTGCAGACATGGACTGAGTCTTCACTGCTGCCACTATGTTTAAGATGCTCTCCATAGGAAATGTTTCTGAAAAGAAGCTCAAATGAATGGCACTGCAGGATGGTCTCTGCATGGGGCACTCAGGTTCTGTCTGCTTGGCAAGGTGTGACTGGCCACAGGCTGAACTGGGTGATCCTGGAGCCCTTTTCCAACCTTAATGATTCCATGCTCAGGAACAGTGAAACCACAGCACACTCTGAGCTCTGCCAGCCAAAAGTTTCATTTTGCTATTTTCTAACTACCTGAAGACAAAATATAAGGATAATAAAGTAACTGTGAGTTGCTTACAGCACACAGGTAACATAGGCACGTGAACTCTTCAGTGCAAATACTGAAACTTTACTATAAACTATTATTTAATGATTTGTATTTAACCTGCTAAACCCTCCCAAACTCCCACTC
This sequence comes from Ammospiza nelsoni, assembly GCF_027579445.1. Lineage (NCBI taxonomy): Eukaryota > Metazoa > Chordata > Aves > Passeriformes > Passerellidae > Ammospiza > Ammospiza nelsoni. Next base: position 1,727,911 of record NC_080639.1, read on the forward strand.
ACCCTAAAAAATTGCATTTCCCAGATTGTGATGTATTCCATGTGCTCATTTGGGGTCTACCAGGGGAAGACCCTGCTACCATTACAGCTGTGCCATAGATCCATACACTCAGATTTCAAGGATTTCTTTTGGAATGGGTGCCTTAAGCCTGGGGAAAAGAAAAGGAGAGGAGGAGACCTCAGAGCCCCTCCCAGAGCCTAAAGGGGCACCAGGAGAGCTGGAGAGGGACTGGGGACAGGGGATGGAGGGACAGGACACAGGGAATGGCTCCCAGAGGGCAGGGCTGGATGGGATATTGGGAATTGGGAATTGCTCCCTGGGAGGGTGGGCAGGCCCTGGCACTGCCCAGAGCAGCTGTGGCTGCCCCTGGATCCCTGGCAGTGCCCAAGGCCAGGCTGGATGGGCTTGGAGCATCCTGGGACAGTGGGAGGTGTCCCTGCCCATGGCAGGGGTGGCACTGGATGATGTTCAAAGGCTCCTTCCCATCCCAAACCAGTGAAGGATTCTGCCATGATTCCATAAATGCCTTTACCTGAACCACTCCAGTAACACTCGAGTGACATTTCCAAACCTTGTCCTGATGAGAAACAACCATTTTTAATCTCCTCCATAACAGACTATGGTCAAGCACTGGGAAGCTGACTTCATCAGCTACAGAATTCAGGCTAGCAAGATTCTGGGCAGTCTAAAATTGTGACTGTCACAGTCATGTGAAATACCAAAACTTCACATTCCCCACAACTAAAACTTGATTCCATCTTGGGCTATAGTATACACAAGATACCTCTAGAAGGGTTTGAAGAAAAGTAAACAGCTTTGAGAAGTGGGAGTTTTACTATGTAAACTTCTTATTTTTCTCAGACAAAAAAAAAAAAAAAAAAAAACAAAAAAAACTATGAATAAGCAGTTCTTTTCAAACATTTCAGAAATAGTCTATCTTTTCCTTTAACCAACCATTATCACAAAAAATGCCCTCAGGGGGCTTCTCTGGAAGTTTTCAATGTGAGGAGGAGAAATCAAATGTCAGAGAGGTTTCCTTTGCCAGAGAGTAAGGAAAGCCAAGGGAAGCACATCACCCAGGAGGATTCCAGGCCCCACAGACTGACAGGAGTTCAGGTTTCCAAGACTTTCTCAGACAAAGCATCACGTTTTGAAGCCTGTTACATTCAGCATTCATTCTGCTGCATCCACTTGCCTGCATTCTCTCCATACAGAGTCCTGCTGAGCTGCTGCTCAGGTTTGTGCTAAACCCCCACAATATCTTCTTGGCAGTAAGAATCCCAACAGCAGCAGGCAGTGAAGCTCTGCCTGACCCAAGCACTCATTCCAGACCAGCTGAAGCAGCATCCTGGGCAAGTCATTCAGTTTCAGGTCCCTAAAAATTACCTATTGCTGGAGAGCTCACAAACACGAGAAGAAAGCACCAAGTAAGCCCGCAGCAGGAGATTTGGTGTCTCAACAGGAAGATAAGGAACCCATCTGACTCATCTCCATCATGCTCTCACTGAAGCAGCCTCACAGAAATAGAGCAGGTCATGAATTTTCTGTAAGGAGAATTGTAGAAGCCCATCAAATATTAAAAAGCACTGCAGATGTCTGCAGTCCTTTCTAAAAGCTTTTCTCAGATGAGCAAAGAGGACACATTAATTAATTCAATTAACTGTTTCCAAACATTCCCCTTGTACAGATCATCACCTTTCTTCAGATGTTTTTATTACAAAATTAGTCTGTTCCTCCAGGGTTTTCACTGCAGAGCTTCTCTCTAACTGTAACACTGTTTGTTTGTCCAGGCTTTCAGAAGAATTCACAGAACCTTACTGCCTCCTGCACAACCTAAAGCAATAGTTCCATCTCCCTGATTTTCAGAAAGCCTCTGCTATCAGCCACATCTCCAGGTTACCACTTGCACAAGCAAAAACCTTAAGTACAAATACGAAATTACCTGCAATGCAAAAACAGCCTCTTGAAAATGATCAGGAATGCATATGAATCACTTCAGCTTATTGAATTACTGCGTCTACCCCACAATCCACTTAATGGGGTTTCTTAAATTAAATTTCTCTCCATTTCCCTCTGTCACATGACACAAGCTGAATATCTACAGAGTACTGAATTTTCATCAGATCCAGCAGCAAGGTACCTGCCTGAGTAATTCTGGCAAGATCAACTTGTTTGTGTTCCAAGCAATCTTTCATTAGTGCATTCCTTAAAAATCAGTCTGTTTCTAAATAGGAAACCTGCTCAAAGACATTATTGCAGAACAGAAACTGGACTGAAAGCTGAAAAACATCATACCTATATTGGAAATGCCATCTTCCTCCAGTTCCTTTGCAGCAAATAACATCCTTTCCAAAGCAGCAGTTGCAGAATCAGCCTGTGCACCGCTTAGATGCCCCTATGCTGGTGGAAGCACATCTCCAAGGCTTCAGTCAGGGAAGGACAGAGCTCTCTGAGTGCCACCTTCAGCCACCCAGAGCTCCCCAGCTCCTTTTGCATCATCCAGGCAATCATTTCCTGCTCTTACATAAGAGCAGAGCTCCCAGGTGCCCCCGTTTGCAGCACGGGGCTGGCACTGCAGGCAGAGGCTGCGGCTGTCCCGTGCCAGGCCCAGCTCCCCATGCACTGACCTCAGAGGCAGCAAATCAGCACTTTGGGATCTCTGCTCCTCAGGGCTTCCAAAAATAGAACAGCAGCTGCTATCAGAGCCTGGGTGCTGATACCCAGCGCCACTGACCACATCTAAGACCTCCCATTTCCTTAATGCCACAGCCAGACAGATTTATGCTGCACTCTGTATCTGACAGTGAAAGGCTGCCCGATATCCATGTGGTTCTCAGCCTGATAACCTGGGTAAAAAAAATCCAAACAAACCTTTTTTTAGCATAACTTTGCATGCCAGCTGTGCTTACTTCAGGCTTTAGATGCTACCAAGTGGAGACCCTGCTCAGATTTTCCCAGCACAAGTTGCAAAGGACCATTCTCAATGCACAGACCTGGCATTGACAATTGGCACTGACACTCTTGGATCCAACATGAATTTACGATTAATTGAATCAGCTTTCAATTAATCAGATTAGCACCTCAGCTGTGAACACATACACTTCAGAACCTTATTCTTGGACTGTGACCTCCTGTTATCTCCCACTATCACAGAAATTTAATCTGTCAAACAATCCAGTACAAAGTCCATGCAATTACATCCGCTTAAGTACAAATCCACGCTTGGCCGTGAGCCCTCAGCAGATACATCTTGTTCATATGTCAGTCAAGTTTCGTTCAAGTAATTACAGCCTCTTTCTTACTGGAAACAGCCACTGCTATCTGCAAAGCCTCAGATTTCCAAAGCACTGAAGGGCAGGCCAGGATTGGGACTGCCAGTTTTACAAACAGCAGATTGGAGGAGGGACATGAAGTTAGGATGGCTGAGGCTGCTATGGATCAGCCAGTCCACCCCAACTGCAGCAGGGACACTCCATTAACACTCACCACTGCCTGTAAAATGCACACCAAGCTGAATCTTAGCATGATTCAAAAGCTTCTCCACTTGTATCTTCCTTGACAGAGAGAACTCGATCACTGCACCTTCCACCTTTCTGGTTGTAACCAATGCACACCTCAGATGGTTTAAAACAGAACAGAGAGGACCAGAAACACAAACTGCAACACGTTGGAGAGGCACAATACAACCTGAAGCAGAAACCACATTCTGTTATTCCTTACAAAAATCCCTTGTGCAGGTCCCTTCTTTTATTCCTTTCTCCCTCTATTCTCAGAATGGTGCTCATGCAGATTTCAGCTCAAAGAAAGTGTATGCATTGTACCTTAACTAGTTTCATAATAGGCAGCAAGGAAGCAAAACTGGACCTCAGTTATTTACAAAAGCACATAGGCTATAAGATACCTAGCTGTTTAAGTCAGAAAAATTAATAAAGGGATCCCACAGAACTTTGCCTTCTGTCTATTCACTCCTCAGATTACAAATGCCCCACAGATTCTTTTCAATGTAACCAACTTTATTCAATGGAACTCTGATTGTAATCTCCTTTAACAGTATTTTTTAAAAATATACAAGCCAACAAATACTCTCATTACCCTCCATCCTTTGTACAAGACACACATAATAGCTTTATATTTCTTAGATCAAATTAGATGAAACTTAATACACCAACAGAGGAAAGCTAGTTCAATCAGTTCTTCAGTCTTGTTCCTCTATTCAGTTTCTACTTATCCAGGTGTTATTGGGTCAAGTCTGGTTTTTTAGTTTCTGTAGAATAAGAGCCATGTAAAGAGATTTATTGTCTCAAGAGTTGCTACTTATTTCTAACAGAAAACGTGTTCAAAATGCTGTCTTTTCACTTTGCTCTTCAATTACCACCATTTGGTTAATTTTGAGCATTTAGCAAGTGTTAGATCATGAGAGTGTTGCTTCATGTCTTTAAAGCAGTCATGATCAACCACAGAAGACTTTATTCAGTTTTACAACGATAGATAATTATCAGGGCTAAACACTCCATGCACTTTTTCAGTTATATCTGTTACTTCAGTAAACCTTCCCAGGTAGGAGCTAGTGATTTCCTCCAGCATTATTTATGAGTTATCAGTTAAGGAAGCTGATTCCTCCTCGCTGGAATTATTTTATAGCTGATCCTCAGAACATTACAGCATCAGCCAAGCCAACGGCATTAACTCCTCAGCATTCTTTAAAAGGCTTTCCCACTATTATCAACTGATAAATGTAATTCAGCCATCGCACAGCACTGTTTATTCACTGCTTTGGCTGTTTGCTGCCCTTTGTTGATGCAGCAGAGGCTTGGTTTCATCTGCAGGGAAACACCTGCAGGGCTAATCCTGGAGCAACAGCTTCAGCTCCTGCACACGCCCCCATGCTCACAGCAAAGTTGGCTTTTCTGTTTTCCATACACGAGACATGACAAACAATTTATCATGGAATGGTTTGGGCTGGAAGGGACATTAAAGTCCACCTTGTTCCAGAGATACCTTCCACTGTCCCAGGCTGCTCCAAGCCTCATCCAGCCTGGCCTGGACACTTCCAGGGATCCAGGGGCAGCCACAGCTGCTCTGGGCATCTGTGCCAGGGCCTGCCCACCCTCACAGGGAACAATTCTGGACCAGAAATTTCAAGTCTTAAGTTTTCTTGCTCCTGCACATCAGCTGTGCTCCTGCTGCTCAACACAGAGCTGCAGAGAACAGGCAGCTGCCCTTGGCTGCTTCAGCCCAGAGGTCAGGCAGAACTAAACCACGGGCTGGTTTGGAGCTCTGCTTTCCAAGTGCATTTGCAGCCACCACATCCAACAGCACTTCCCACAGATGCCTTGGATGTGAGGCAAACCACAGAATGCTCACTCATGAACTGAGCAGCTTATCCTCAAAATACTGCAGGCTTTCAGAGTGACCTAAACCAACTACATGGGCAAAAATGAGCCCCTAGCAGCCGCGAGTCTTGGGCAAATGGTCAGCACAATCCATTCTGTGTATTTATCTTTTTGTTACAAAGCTCCAATCTAACCTTGTAAAAGCTTCTGATATCCTCCTTAACAGGGGTGGCAGACAGATATTTCTTTGTGTGTTATTCCAAAATGGTATGAATTTGCTTTACATTTTACATACTTTTTAGGTTTGTATCTATACGTACTATAGATCCTTTTGTCACCATCCTGGCTTACACTTCACATCAATATTTCAACAGTTTTCATCCTCAGCCATTGTTATGCTAAAACCTAGGTGTTAGCAGAGCTCTATTTTTGAAGTTGTCTGCCAGAGCATGTCTCACTCAAAGCAGCCTGTCAAAGAAATTCACCCCCAGCATGAACAAAGAGAGATGGAAAAAGTAGTTGATGTCATTTTATTTTTTTCAATATGAGAACAAGTCAGTGAGACAGATCTAGATTATTATGAAACATAGTAAATTAAGCTATTTGCCAGGCCTACTGAAATTCAAAATTCAGGAATCTGCCAGGAAAATGATTTTGAAATTAATTTTATTTAATTAATCCACATTACATTTGGCACAGCCATACTCCATGATCCTTACCTCATCCTTATAGGGAATTCCCCTGTAACAGAGTTCATTTATGGAGAAGACATGGCATTCATTTCATGGCATCTTTATTTTGGAATGACAAATTTGCCAATTAAAATTTTAAAAAAATGAAAGGGACAAGAATTCAAGGAAAGTCTGAATTCAATCAGGTCGTTTGATTTAAGTAAGTTGAGGCTGAACTGAAGTTACCCCTCACTGGAATCTACTCTAAAGAGCAGCAATTCCTGGTAGTTTGAGATGTTTTCTGCATTTCCTCCTCAGCCATCAACCAACTGAGGCTAATCATCACCTTTTCCATTAGCACAGGGCTGGAGAACGCTCTGGGAACATCTGCCTTCAATAATTCATCTCTCACACTAATAAACTCCTGAGCCAGTGGCTGCAGATGCTCCTCACTCTCCCCTTCCATACAAGGCCTAATTACTGCTCAGAGTGTGTTCATTAGCCTGGACAGGCACCCACCTCCCTTTGCAGCTCCCTGCTTATCATCTGCCCTCCCATGCAAACAAACACTCCTAAAACCTGGGACCTCCCAAAGATCTCGTGGAGAACCACAGCCCATCTCCATCACAAGCTGGTGGCACAAAGGAGGCATCTCACAAGGACCCTCATTAGAAGGTTCTTCCAAGAACTGGGGGCAATCACCAAGGCAGTGGCCCTCAGTTATTTAATATTTACACTCCTTTTTCCTTCCTGCCTGGGGTTCTCCTCCCTGTTCCATCACATGGGCAGCAAGCTGGGGTCCCTTCACTTGTTTCCATTTCAGCCACTGCCTGAATTTCAGATCAAAAATCCAACAGCTGATCTGTAAACCAATAAGCTAAGTTATTTTTCAAGCACGTCTTTAACATCACCAAGTCAATATTGCTAATGAAGCAAAAGGTAAAACATTCTTATAGCTGAGTCTTAAAGCAAGCAAAGAAATCAAGTTTGTACTGACCTTTTAACATGCACATGTACTCTTTTTTCAGTTATAAGCATAAGTTGAGAACACTAATTCAGAGCTGAGTATCAGCCCCTTGGCTTGGTTCTTATACTGTATTTACCACTATTTAAAAAGAAGCATCTGAGATCCTTCCATAGCAATTTCACTGCTCCTAGGCAAAGGTTTAATAATTATTAGCCTGATTCTGTCATTTCTGAAAAAAAATCCAAACAAACAAATAAACCCAGCCAAGTCCCAATTCATTACAGTAGTACCAGACTCCCCTAGTATTGTGACTTTTTTATTTCACTTCAGTTGCTCAAAGTCAATATAAATTCTTTTCACTGCACAGTTACTAGGCCAAAGTCAAAATGCTTTTTTCCCAGTTCAGCCACATCAGGCTGATCTTCATTTCTTTCCCAGAACTCTAATTAAGTCCTTCTCATAACTGCTCAGAGAATGCAATAAGATCCAATTTCTTTGCAATATTTATTATTGCAGTTATCATCTTGCAACAGCTACAGCCAAGTGAGCATCTGACCAAGTCCTAAAAAGTACCATTGTTTGGCTTAAAACCTTCTCCAAGTGCTGAGTCCCAATCGATGGGAGACATGACTCAAGAGTGAAGGAATTCTGCAGATCCACAAAAGTGAAACAAAAATTAGCTGTGAGTAGCAGCCAGCAGCCAAGGCAAATCGATTGCTGCCCTGATCAGCACACAGATCACAGCTCTGCTTTCTGCACAAACTGAAGGTGTCCAACTCAGTTATGGTCTGAAACGACACAGACTGGGGCCCTCTGCAGTGTTACAGCTCAGCCAGAAAAGAAACAGCTCTCACTGTTCACTGCTCTGCCCTGTCCGTCTGGCTGTGCCCACAAACAAACCAAACCAGCCACACTTCCAGTGCCAAATGAAACATTCCCACCAGAAAACACTTCCTGTTGACAAACAAGGCATCAGCCCTTCTCACTTGCTGTGTATTTCTAGGAAATAAAGCAGCATTCTGCAGATTTGTTTGTAAAGATAATCACTGTGAGCGATTACAGGATCAAGCTCTTGATCAGATTTAAGTGTTCAATACACACTGTCTGTCTATTTACAAACACCCGGTGATAATCCCCTGTTGTCCTAGACAGAGAGAAATAAAAAACAGTTCTGAATAGTGAGTGTTTCTTTCTAGATAACCTGAGGAAAAACTGACCTTGAATTATACAGCAAATAATTAAAATTACCAAAGGCCCTGAGGAGCAGCACCCAGCCCTCTGCTCACCCAGACCACCTTCAAACCAGGACAAACACTGGCACCTCAGCTCCTGCCATCAGGAAAAGGATGTCATTTCCAAAGCTTTTATTCCCCTCAGTCTAGGACAACGGGGGATTATCACCAGGTGTTGGCAAACACTCCCCCACAAAGCTGTGAGGTTCTGCAACTGCAGTAACACAGGCCATGGTTGTTTTCAGCCAGCTTTCACACTAACACTGCCAGAGCCCAAGCAGGAATTATTCAAAATTATTTTCAGACATAAACCAGTAGCAACCTGCTATATAATTCTTCACTCTGGTTCATGACAAATGAAAGTTCTAATTCTCTTAGGCAAACAGTGAATTATTGCAAACCGAAATAAGTGGTTCACTTCAGGAAAAATGCACTTGTTAGATTAATTCCTGCTAGGTTTTCATCTGGATGCAACACAGGGGTCACTTCCAACGTGCTGACCCTTGTCCCACAGGGCCAGGACTTGCATTTAATCCACATTCTGGCACAGCTACAGTGCCTGAAGCCTGCACAGCCTGGACAATTGCCTGAAACTGCACAGAAACCCCAGGGCAAGTCAGTTGAGAACTCCTAAGCTTCAGCCACGCTGGAATTCAACACAAAACTGCTGCATAGCACCATGGCTTCTTACACATCTTGCAGGGAGTGAAAAGTCCCTTTATTTTCAGTGTTATTGAGTATGTAGCTACTAGTGGCATTTCAAGAACACAGGAGCTAAAATTAGCAGCAGCTGCATTTTAAAAAGGCCAAGGCTCCTAGCAGTAAGCCAGAATGTGTTTTCATTAAACCTCACCTAGAAATGAAGATCCAAGTCATCTGGAAGATGCTGGAGTTTAATGGGGATCAGCATTCATTACTGAATGATGAGATGTCTCACAATACTGATCAGTAAAGATTCACACTTGAGTGACAAAGCCACCTCTGCAGTGAGAGCTCCCTGCCACTGCCATAGCAGTGGATCTGGTGTTTTACTCACACCTCCAAGCCATTCTTCCATCTCCAGGAAAAAAATATAAAGTGGAAAATACATATTAACAACTTAAAATCTGTTTTTAAACAACAAAAAAAAAAAGTTACACAGCTTAACTAATAGCTATCTAGCAGAAATTCAGTAACATTATATCAACAGATTTGTCTCAGATGTCTCTCATTCCCCAAAGGACACAAACTTTGTAAGAGAAAACTTCCTCCTGTTTGCATACTCTGAATATTCAAGAGTAACACATTAGAAATCAGATTGCCTTGGATTTGGCAACACTGTTCAAAATTTGCAGCTCTTCCCTCATTGCAACATTTTTCTGCAAGTTTAGATTTTAGAATTTGAGAGTATCAATATGAGAATCACAGGTTTTAGGAAAGGTTTTAGAACAAGTAGAGGGAAAGAAATTGCACAGAAACGCAGTACAGTATTTGTAGCAGACATATTACAGTTAGTGAGACCACTTATCTCCACCCAGCACTTCTACAATTAAAAAAAACCAATCTCAACACATGATCTGAACCCTGACTATTTAGAAAATAATGTAAATGAAACTTCCCACACTCCTAGCTTTACTGTGAGTACAACGGCAAAGGAAATTCATTGATTTACCCTGAAATCCTGTGAACTGTGCATTCTGCTCACAACCACTTGATGCTTCAAGTTCCTAACCCCTGGTATCATATCTTCAACAGAAAAGGTGAAAATTGTAAGGGTGATTGTTCAGCAATGCAGAGAACCTTTCACTAAAGCTTTGGAAGCTGTGATGCAAATTTAACCTGTACTAAAAAGCTGAAAACACGAACCCTGTGTTTTTCACTGCAATACAAGATGGCATTTCTGAAAAGCTGATGATGTATGTTCTGAGCAGGGTTACTACTCTGACTGGGCTCTATCTGCACTCATCCATTATCAGACTACTCAAACACCTCAGTATCAGGTTAGCCAGGGAAAAGGAAGCATTAGGACAACATGAGAAGGCTGCTCTAGGCTGGCCTATTAGCTTATTTTTTCATTCAATTAAATTTCCTGATAAATGTTTCCATGGAAAGCTTATATTGGCAGAATTCTCATCTCCACAGCACTCCGTGGTTTCCCAGAGCCACTGACAGAGGAATCAGCTACAGAGCCTCTGATATTGTAGGAGGGAAGAGGGACTGAGTGAGTCAAACCTACTTGGGACTCAAGCACTCATGAACTTGGGGATAAATAATAATTTTCTACAAAATTCCAGCTACCTAATGCAAAACTTAATTGTCTATTATGGCCAACAGTTGCTCTTCTAAGTGCTGCAATTATCTCACCATTAAGGGATTACCACAGTCACGCATTCATTACAAAATTACTTAGATTACACCATCCAAAGTAGCCAACACCGAGCAGCATTAGCATTACATGACTTCAGGAACATGCTCTTGATTTCACTCAAACCTAGGATACAGATTTTCCAAGTTAGAGAAATGCTTTGTTCTCCACTACAGGGGGTGTTGAGATGGTAACAAACTGTAACTTTCACCCACAAGTCTGGCAGACAACCCGAGCATCCTCCAAAAAGCTCTCCACAGTCAAGGTTAATCAAACGTTTGGAATGAAGACCAGATTTCCTTTCCTCAACGTGGTTTGGGTTGGAAGGACCTTCCCTCCCAGAGAAACAGGTTTGCTAGGGCCTGGGAGTTATTTTACACTGAGGTGTTCAGCAGCAAGAGCTTGTGTGCAGCATCCTCCCCTGCTCTGCTCCTTGAGGAAAAGCACATTGAGGTGTAAGACAGCAATTCAGCAAACACAGCCCAGAGCCCTCCACCAGCAAATTAAATTAAATATCACAGGCTCACCCACTCTTCAGCTACGCTCTCAGAGGGCCGTGAGGATCTGCATCTGTTTTTAGCAAGTTTATATTCTGCTGCTCAACTTTACCACAAGTCTTGCACATTTCTAGTATTGTTTCCAGCTAAATCCAACCTGGGAATGAAGCAGCACATCACCTCATTTTCAATTCAAGCTGAATGGAGGTTGTAGTAATTCTAAGGCACAAAGGAGCAGAGTAATATAATTCTCAGGTTACAGACTATGCTTACCTGACTAGCTTAAAGAGGCTTTACTCTGTGGGGGTTTAAAAAGAATTAAAATAAAAGCTTAATTTCCCCGCCCCCCCCCCCCCCCCAAATCACTCTCAGCATCTTTATTTATTATTAATCAGGTCTCATCTGCTCAATACATCATTTCCATAAGATTAGCAATCAGCCACATGTTATAAGGAGACAACAAATTCTGGGTCCTTTTCTCAACATAAAGCTTCCACCTCCCCAAGAGTAAACAAAGAGCAGAAGCTCAAACAGTTTGTTGCCTTTATGCAAGTCAGCCCCTGGATGAAAAACATGTTCCAGAGAACAGACCTGATTTTCAATCTCAGTTATTTCCATCTTGTACCACAATTTGTCATTAGCCCTTATCTATGCCTTCTTAGGAATATCCCCCATCACCTCCCACTTGAATGCAACATAAACACAAGTAATTTGATTTACTGCTCTTTTAAAGAAATTAACACACTGGGTTTTATTTTAAACAGGTAAAAGTTAACTCCAAATTCATACATTTGCTGACAAGTGGATGTAGGATCCAAATTAAACAAGGGCCAAGCAGTTAAAAATATTTGCTTTTACATCAGCTGCTCATTATCACATAGCACACATAAATGTCTAAATATAGAAACTGGTCTGAAAGTTGGCAATCACAGGGACCAGAAGCAGAACTGGATCCAGCAAATCCCTTCACAACATTCAAGCACACCAAAGTGATAATCCAGACGCCTTCAAAATTCTCTCAAGTTATGTCATTTTAGTTCCTATCTCAAAGTCTCCCAGAACAGCTGTTTGTCCTTGACTATTACAAGAATTTGGCTTCTTTTTGCTTTCAAAAGCCAACAGCCTGCAAGCACTCAAGAAGTTTGGGAGAGTAAAAGCCATGTACACTGAAGCTGCTGCATTCCAGCCACCACCTATGCTCAATGGCCTGTTTGTCCTGCTTGGAGGCAAACTGAGCAAAAAATGCTCCTTGCAAGTGAGGAAACCACTCACTATCCCATAGCTCAATCATATACGGCTACCTTGACCATTAAAATCCACTTTTACAGCTCCACAGGAATTACTCACAAGCTATTACAGCTAGAAAACAGATCTCACACTCTCTCCCCATGATGGTCACATCCCTCAGCAGCACCAGAGCTTCCACCTGTCCACATTCCCAAGGACATCAAACCTGAGTTCTCCATACACAGCTCCCAGCCTGCCCAAGCCCATTGCTCTTCCCTCACGTGTTTTGGGGTGCAGACAGACACATCTGCATGTACATTTTTAGCAATTGATTCAAGCTCCAGGGCCAGCAGCAACCACACTGGGCTTTCAGTTCCCCCTGCTCCATGTGGAATTGCTCCTGCAGTAGCTTGGCCACAGCACCCAAAACACAAAACCCACCGTGGATGCCAAGAGATGAGCCACTGTCACTGCTACAGAGGCCACATTTTCAAGATGCTTACTGTACTATCTCCTGAGACTCCGCTTTTACATTCTGCTTTAAAAGCTGGACTAAAATTAATCTTGTCTAATTCTTTGCTTTTTTATTATTTGAGTGTGTATAGGATGGTAATACAACAACAATTTGGCAATACACAATCTAGAGGACAATTCATAATCAGCATTATAACTGCTGCTTTTCTAGACCTTTATGTAATTTCAATCAGGTATCTCCAAGTTCAAGCCAACTTGTTCTTGATTTTAGTTTTTAACTCCTGAATGTGTAAGAAGTGCCTGTTACACCCACAGGTAACAATTTTCCTCAATCCAGAGGTGATCCTGGAGATCCATCACACAACCCAGGGACCTAAGAGTAAAAGCAACAGAAACCAACCCAAACAAAGAGTCACAGGGTAGGAGAGGGATGTTCTAGTGTTCTCCAGACACTATTCCCAGTAAAACCTGTACCTTAATCCCTGTCCAGGGAACACATTACCCTGAGGACAATAAGTGTCCAGTCTCTGCTGACAGACCTAGCTAGGAACAGCCTTTTTATTGATGGCATCAAGTTCACAGAGACACACGCTGAAATAAGACACAGATCGTACTCAGGAAGAACACAGATTTACACAACTGTATTCATCCCTGTTTGTAGCAGATGGTTATTTTGGATTTTTTTTTACTTATATCCTCAATGATCTTGTTTGAAAAAGATCTAATCCCATCTGTAATTGCAATTTATCCATATTTCGTTTCCTTAATGTGGCATCACTCAGCAGCTTTTATCAAATACCACCACTTACCTAGCAGGCAATATTTCCACCTGCTGAGTAGAAACAGTGTGAGAGCTACACAAAAGCAGCTGCAGAATGTCAGGCAGGGAGGAGGAATGTCTCCACGTTGCATGGTAACACAGGTCCCTCTGACAGCACCTTTCACTGGGGTTCAGGAAAACCAGACAACTTCTAAAGCACTCCAGTGCTGCTTTCCTCCAAGATGATGGTGCTTGTATTTGAGCTTCTAGCAGGTAGCCGGTTCAGCCTGAGCACACCACCTTATTTACATATTAATTTTAAAAAATTATCATCCAAAACACCAGCAGTAGTTACCTGCATCCCTACGAATTCTGACAAAATTCATTTCCCAATTTATCAACCAGGATTTGAAAAAGCTATTGGCCTACTTAGCAAATCAAGGGATATAAATGTGAGCTTTAATTTTAATAACATGTCATTACCTAACAACAAGTAATCCCTAAAGGGACATATTTGCACTTTTTAGGTCACTGAGGTATTTTGCCTCTTGCTGTTGACAGCCTATATTCAAATCACAGCCAAACACCTGTATTTAAATGCTTTTTGCTTCCAAATGGACTAATTTCTTTCAGCTGTCTGTAATCTCATTGCAGTGCTTGCTGTAAGAGCAAGCCAGTCAGGCTCAAATTAGAAAATTTGATATGATTAAAGTGTCTAAATCACCTTGAAATATGAAGTTTGAGATAGATTAATGTTCGTTTTGTCAAACACCCACTTTAATCCAATATGTTACAGAAGCACAGCAATCCTCCCCATTCACACAGAGCAGCCAGTACAATTCTCAATCTGAAGAATCAGCTCCTCCCTGAAACAGCTCTTGCCTTATTTAAGAAAAGGTAAAAGTCTCTCTTCAGACTACTGCATTCCATAATCTAACATCAGGATTTTCCCTATCGGCCTGGAAATACAGAATCTCTCTGGTTTACAATAAACTTCATTGGTTTGCACAGTAAAATAGTCAAAGCACATATCCTCTACCAGCATCACAGCCAAAATATCTTCATTATCCCAACAGTGCATGAATATCTGCATTTTATCTTCCTTATGTTTTCCCACTGCAGTTTTTGCTGCACTGACATCACCAGCACCAACTCAAGGGCACACGGTGTTTTCCATTACATAAAGCTGCACAGACAGACATACTCTGCCTTCACCATACAGATAACACACAAAAACTATTACCATATAGATGATGGCAATTTTCCAGCTTAAAGGGGAGGGGAAGCATGTTCTGGAATATTTTTTCAGCTGTTGTTTAAATCCCACAAAGAACAACAACGAGACTACATGAAAGCCACTGAATTTCTCATTTAGCATTACAGTGACTAAAATGGACCAGCACCTGAATTCGGCATTTAAAGCAAAACAAGGGCCCCCAATTGTTTACAGTCGTCTGCAGACCAGTTTTAAAACATATGTAATGCTCCATCCTAAAAGCTTTTGTCACATAATTTGGAGAGGATTAGCAAGTGAGCAATTAGTACCCGCAGTTCACATCAACTACCACGCCAATTAGCATCATAAATCAAACTCTGACCGAATCCTATTATGCGGGGAGCACGATGTTCCAGTAAGCAAAGTATTCCCAGGGAGGTGATGTCTTCCTGGAAGGCACCTAGGGCTCCTGCTCAGCTCCCATGCTGCTTGTCGCAGCTCTCAGGCCGCTATCGAGGCCGGTCTGCCGTCGGTACTGATCACCTGGCACCCAATGCCGACACACAGCCTGCTCCAGCTCGGGGGTCACGCCCGGGCACTCAGCCCAGCTCATCTCCAAATAAGCCAACAGCCACATCCTTCCGTCCATGAACTCGTGCACTGTTGTACATCCAGATGCTCTTAAATGCCACAACCTCACAGCGGTGAAGCTTAATTAATGCAGGTTAAAATGAGACTCTTATTTTGCATGAGAAAAACAATGAAAGGGGACTGAATGGATGGGTTGCCTCAGGGTATAGGAATCGCTTTCCCCAGCTTGTTTCTGCTCCTCCCTGCTTTCATTTACTCGGCTGCAAGGGTGGAACTACAGATTGCCGTGCAAGCAGCAGAACTGCCATGGAAAAATGATAAACCGCTCCAGCAAGGTCCCACCTGCACTCAGGCTGCAGCTATAGATTCTGCTGTACTCAGAACATACCAGCACAACTGTCAATTCTCACAGTCCCATCATCCATGTCACCACCCTGGGCAGGGGCTCAGAAGTTGGCCCAGGGACTCCCTGAGATCCTTCAACCCCAAGCCTGAACAGCAATCCAAAACTAATTTTAGGCAGGAAAACTATTACTCGGCTTTATTCACAGTGGAAAGAAAATAATCCTATTAATTCTTTAGCATGTATTGAAAATATGAACAAAGCTTTACTACAAAAGCACTTTAAACTCTGCTACATCATTGATTTTATGTTCATGACAGTAATGGTACATTATTTTCCTTCATTGTCATTATTTATTAGATTTGATAGCTGACAATTGTACCCTTGGCAGCACCACCAATAACACCTTCTGGCCAGAAACAGAGATAGTGCAATTCATGACAGAGTGATTTTTATTATCAGAATCCTCACAATCAAATACTCACATCTCTTAAGACTTTCCAAGCTATCATTCTAGTTTTAGTGCTCAACAGTGATCCAAATCAGAGATTTACAGCCCATCTTTCTCAGTCTCCACACCTGCTCCACAGCCTGCCTCCCAGAGCAGCAGATATTAAGCTGTATGTCACTCCAGTGATAGTAAGTGCCTATCTCTGCCTTTTGATTATTTCTTAACAGGCCAAATTTGTCATGTCACATCACCTCACCTGAATATAAACACCTACCAGGCCTCTCCAGGAGCTGTGCTATGGCTGTAACAGTTTACTATGACCTAATATTAATTAATGTTTTCTCTTTCCACGTCAGGAACAACTCAGTCACTAAAGCCTAACTCAGACCATTACATAAAATTTACAAAAGAAAAGACATCAGTATTCTAACCTAAGAATCCAATGGCAGCTCCATTATTCCTTACTATTCCAGCATTACTACATGGATGAAATGAGTTTCCAAGAGATCCTTTGCACCCTGCAGTCAGATCACCTCTTTGAAAGCAGCACAGGTAATTTCTTAGGCCAAGTCTATGACAAGAAGTGCCATTGGTTCCTGCCATAAATTGGCTTTATGGATTTCTTGGCTGCATTCGTGTGCTACAGCTGCCACAGGAAGGCTGAGGGATGACCTGATTTTTGCCTTGGAGACATGAAAATTACTATAAACGTTCAAGCCACCTCAAGGAATTTCACTGAATGAGTAATTCTGGCTGTAACAGTATAGAAAGCAGGTGGGAAAAGGGCCATTCCATCAATTTGCACTTGCTAACCTAGTTCAAAGCAGCAGATTTAAACTGCAAAGCCACAATCATTTTTCTGCTTTGAGAACCCCCCTGGATCCTTTCCACAATGCATTTACATAGCTCTAAAACTACCCTCCCTAAGTTTCCAGGCAAGCCTACTTTAGATTGTTTCCTGGACCTGGACATGTATTTCAGCTTCGTGTTTATCAATCCATCCACAGCCTTAGACACTTCAATCACCTCCTCACCTCCCTAGTTATGGAGCATTTCCCTGAGTTTGGCTGCTGTATCTTTGAGGAAATTCACTGCTGGATGAAAAACAGCAGCTGTCCAAACACTGTCTGACTTGCACAGCAAGGTCACCCTCCAGAACCACAGGATCTCTCTCCTGAGCTGGAGTAATCCTGATCCACAAGGATCATTGATCCAGCCCTTGGCCCTGCACAGACACCCAACAATCCCACCCTGGGCATCCCTGGGAGCATTGTCCAAACCCTCCTTGGGCTCTGGCAGCCTTGAGGCTGTGCCCATTTCCTGCCAGCACCCTCTGGGGGAGAACCTTTTCCTAAAATCCAACCTCAACATCCCCAACGCAGCTTCGAGCTGTTAGAGATGCTCTAACAAAGGGTTCCACAGATACTGGGGAGAATTTCGGGGGAAAAAAGAAAAATAGGAGAAGTAACATCTCTTCAACACTAAAGCTTTAAAGTCCAAGGTGATTCTAACCAGGCAGAAAGCTCCTCATTTGTCCATTGGCCATCTCCAAATTCACGTGCCAGACACCCGAGCTGGGATGTTGCCCGAGTGATGCAGACAGCTCCTGGCACACGAGGGGTTAACTCAGACACAGCAGCACTTGCCAGGTTAAATAGGATCCATTTAAGTGATTGCTGTCTGGGCATTCCAGTGCCATGCTTTTAGCATATTTCCTCTGGAGAGCACAGTTGCTGCGATACCAAAAAGCCAGGCGTCCTGGCTGCTGTCCTGAGCATGAGAAGCTCAAACAAAGATAAGGATCTCTCACACTCGAACCTGCTGCATCTGTGTAACCCAGCCCTGATGCCACAAACCCTGCCACAGAGACTGCCTGGCTGTGTCGCTCCTCCCTCTGGTTATGGCACTGGAGAAGGCAGCTGGAAATTATAGAGACAGTGGTAGAATTAATAAGGAATTTACTGAAAGGAACAACATCTGTGGTTTTAGTTTAATAGAAAATGTAAGCACTACCAAGTCGAGGTTTGGAGTTAAGTCATGCTGAGCATTGATTTGGTCTAAGCTATAAAGAGTTCCTCAATCCCTTTAAAACAATGAAAAAAAATTGAAAATGTAAGCTTCTCACAGACAAACACAAAGCAATCCACACAAAGCTATAGATTCAATTCCAGTGCTCCCCAGAGTCCCTTTGCTTGCCTGTACCTTTCTTTGGGATAAAAGGGGAAATTACCAAACAAAGTCACTGCCTCACCATTGGGTTTACATTCATTATCCAACTATGTAAACTAGTAAAGCTACAAAGGAAACACTGAAATTACATCTTTCACACCGATCAACCCTGTGGTTTCAGCTCTGGGTTCCTGAAGTGGTTAACTGAAGCTCATTTAAGCAGTAAGAAAGAAAAGTGAAAGAACAAGTCATTCTCTGGTTTAGAAATGCACCACTATCTTAACACCCTGTCATCTGTACCACTATGCAGGCTCCAAATAGATTAGTCAGGATCCTGAAATTGCATTAATGAGGCTGAATGTGCACATACTGATTAAGTAACACATCTGCTTCTACCCACTTAAGAAAAAAAATGATTAAATACTTCCAGAGGGCTTTGGAATTGCCAGCTGCCCACAATGGACTCACCAGCACCACTAAGAAAACCTGAATCCTCACCATTTCCACCTTGGAACTAAAATTTAAAACAAACTTTCTAGGAAATCAAAGATGCCTGGTAGCCAAAATACATCTAAGCAAGACATGACCTTATTTCTAACATGGATCACCAGATTTATGCTGCATTTATAACCTTAGCACAATTACAAGAGAAGCACAAACTAACTGCAAACAACTTCAGATCAAAACCTACTTAGGAAGCAGTTGAAAAGTCTCCCCTTACAAACACTAGGTTCAAATCACCCTCCTTTTCAGCCTCCATTGGTACAGAAATCACAAAAGTCAAACATCAAAAATCAGCAGCATCCCAACTTGTCCACATCTGGCACCATCTTTGCTCAGTTTCATGGTGTGAGGACAGACAGGCACACAAAAGAGAAGCTGAGCCACAGTTCTCCCTCAGTACAGGTGACTCAAAGTACAAACAGTGCTTGAAGGCAGTCAAGGACAAAAACTAATATAACAGAAGACAAATCTCTTACCCCCACAGACATCAGGATTATCAAAACTATTGAATACACCACTTGCTGTCTCAGAACAGAAAACTTTATCCAGTGTAGATTACTAAGCAATCACTTTGGATTTGTTCCACAACTGATAGAAAGCCATGTGTATGAAGGTCACACAGAAAACCCCTCACATAAAAACTGACAATTGCAGAAAGGGATGTTTGAAATGCACTGTCAGCAAAGGGTCACACAGTTGAGATGCAACTGAGTTCTGAGATTTTTCTGGAGCTTATATTACCTTTTCTTCTAAGATTTGCTAAAAATATCAACACTACCACTCACCTTGCTCATTGGAAAGGACAAAACCAATCCCAGTGGTGACACAGTGAGAACAGAGTATTCCTGAAGTCTGGGGAGTTGTTCAACTGCCTGGAACTAATCCAAGCCTCTCTCATTAGCCAAAAAGAGTGTGGGATTTTTTAATTTCACTTATAACTGTAAGGCTGCAGTATGTTTGCAAGTGCATCCCTTAAATATTAGCAATGAATGACGTAACTGAGGTGGGGATACGAGGTTTCACAGCATGATCAAAGATACAAACCCATTCCTTCAGGTGGCAAAGTTAAAGCTAAGCCCATGGCTGCTCCAAGTGCTGGGAAAGAAGCACTTCTCCTAATTGGAAGCCAAGTCCTGTGAAGACACTTAGCCTGAGCACCGCTGTCACCTCCTGAAACCACAACTGCCCTTTGTTAGTGCTCAGTACAATGGAGAACACAGACACAGCAACCCAGCTCCCAAAGTGTTCCCTTCTCCCAAGAGCTGAGCAAAAGCAAATGCAATGTGCTGTCTGCTGCGCTGCCGAGCGCCCCTCTTAGGGAGCAGGACTCATTCGCCAATTTCAACAGAAATAAAAACAGTGGTGTGTATACACAGCAGCGCGAACCCTTGTATCAGCATCACTGCCTGCTGCTTTCCGCTAATCCCCCAAAGCAAACGGCGGAGAAGGCCCGGCACACTCCCTGAAACTCCAAAGCCTCGCTGCACGTTTGCTCCACCAACATCAGCTGATGCACAGCAGGTCTCCTTCTGTGCCCCGGGGAAAGGAGTTCTCCTCACAGTCAATGGTGCAAGGCTTTCCTCTTGATCTGCAAGCCTCCTGCGCTTGCTCAGAAGCAGCTGATATTTAATCATGCAGCTTTTGCAGAGAACAGCAGTGAAGCATATAATTTAAAGCCAGAATAAGACATTCCAGGAACTTCAGACACAATTATCAAACCTAGTTTTTAGTTTGCTCTGCAAGTACAGTTAATATCACACACTTGAATCTTCTCATTTACCTACACGCTCGAGTCTGACATCTTCAGCGTTAAAAAGAAATAGCTTTCATTTGCATATGAGCCACACAAACAGCAAAACGTGCTGCATCTCACCAACTGCTTCACACTGGAGGTCTACAGACAACAAGAGCAGATCACAGAATGGTTTGGTTTGGAAAGGACCTTTAAGATCATCCAGTTCCACCCCCTGCCATGGGCAGGGACTATCTCACTGTGCCAGTTGCTCCAAGCCCTGTCCAGTCCGGCCTTGGGCACTGCCAGGGATCCGGGGCAGCCACAGCTGCTCTGGGCACCTGTGCCAGGGCCTGCCCACCCTCAGTGTGTTACCTCTGAGGCAGGTTAACAGCTCAGGGCACGATCAGCAAAAAAGGGCATTAAGAGACTCGTTCCCAGCACGCTGCCCTGGCTGTGACAGGAAACCATCCTCACCCAAGTCCGTGCTCACTGTGTTCGTGCAAGCTCAGAATCCACCTGGATACACTCACCAGCTCTGTGGGCAGATTCCCCACCCTGGATTTAATCCCCCAGCAAACCAACACAACCAGCACACTGCCATGCTCAGCTGTGCTCAGCCAGCAATCTGAAACAAGATGGCTCTAGGGAGAATCAGACTGAGCTGTGCAATTACACAGTTTGAGCCACAGTTCCAACATGCAAACATAACAAAAGCACAAAGAGGCCAGTTGCTACTTTGGTTTCTGGATGCAATTGTTTCATGTGATATCTGGGGGTTTCTTCAGCTTTGGCCGGTGATGCCTGAAGAGCTGAACTACGCCACCATTCCTCTGATGTATTGAAATAATGTAACAAGCACCCAGAGACTGCCACAATGGTCTGGGCTGGAAGGGACCTTAAAGCCCATCCCATCCCACCCCTGCCATGGCAGGGACACCTGCCACTGTCCCAGGCTGCTCCAAGCCCTGTCCAAGCCGGCCTGGAACAGCTGTATTTCCCTAGAGAGAACAATGCTTTGGCAGCACATGCATTGTGCAGTAACTTGTCTCAGCCTTCAGTAGCAGCACAAGTGCTCAGACACAACTGCTGCCTCAACTCAGACCCAGTACAACTCCTGCTGTAACACTGCTCTCAACAGACTCGGTGCCAGCATCCAAGGGCTGCAAAGCTGGAGCTACAACAATCAGATGCCTCCAAGGCTCAGGTACTTCAGGAGTTTTAGCTGCACCCTGAATTACTTTCTTTTCAGCAAACAGTACTTTTTAAAGTGACCAGAAGGAAAAAAATAAAGCAAGGTTTGTACCTTCTCCCATTTTCTCCCACCCACACACTTGCCAGTGTATCTTTGCACTGCCTTGAGCAAGTTATTTCCAATGTACAATCTCATTTCTCCTAAGACTTCAAGTACTACTTCACAATCACGTAATAATCATCATTTCAAAATTAAAATTTACACTTACAACATGCTTTTAAAAAATTTACTTTTAACAGAAAAACTAAAATAAAGATCACAAAATGCTCTGGAACACAGCAATTCATACCTACATGATGGCTGGTATGGTATTCTTACCAATTAAAGCAATAATTTCCCCCTAAATAAATAAATAAAAGCTATTTGAGATGCTCAACACCTGCTGCATCAGCATGTTAGTACTAATATATTAATATTTTATAGAGTATTAATAATGTGTACATCATCTTGGCTAAAGTGTTTTAAAGTCTTTTTATGAAGCATTAAAAATTAGATTTTTCACCATCTTTCCTTGGTTTTCCATCTTGCTAAAGTTTACAAAAATATAGTGTAGTCTGAGCCTGGATGGTGAGAAACTGGAACTGACACATTCAGCTATCACCACACCTTGGAACCTCAGGATATTTGCAGTACCCCAAAGACCACTGAAGGCAATCCATATTTTCTCTCCCTGTTTCTAAGCACACATCATCCTTGGTACAAGGAATGTTTAATGTTGACCAAGCAGTGGTGCAGTGAACTACAGAACATGGGAAGGCAGATTTGACTATGGTAAAGCCTGTGTAACAGACTAATAATATTAATTACACTGTCATTAAACTAATAGAACAGTCTAATTTACTCTAAAACTGATTGGCTACTTAACATTTATAGAACTTTATACAAAAAATACAGAATAAATGCTGTTCCACTGTTGGCTCTGCAACTGTGAGACATGCAAGAACCTGAGAGCAGCCTACTTCTATTTCAGCACCTTTATCCACTGAGGAAAAACTAATGAACATTATCACCCAGAACTGTTTTATCCAGTATCACATGTAACTTAGAATAACACAAGGCAAGAAATCTCTGTGCAAAAAAAGTAAGGACAAATCAATTCAGGACCCAGGTGAGCACTTACTCCCTTCATATTAGACAGCACTCTTGCACTTGAATATAAACAACTGCTGCTGAAGGGAGAATTTGAATTTCAGGTTATTTCAACAGTCTTTGGTCCAGCAAGCACGCCCAGACACCCCTATGGGCTCCTAATGTAAAAAGGAAGAGGGTTCACACTGCCAATAAAACCTGAAGTTTTATTGAGTGGCACTGGAAAGACAGTGCCACTCTACATAGGAAAGAAAACTCCAGGAATCAGTAATAGGAACTTCACTGAAAGTCCCAAATTGCTTAAAATTCCAAGCATGTTCTTCTCCAGAGCTGTCATCCCTCTCTTGAGCAGGAGAGCATTAAATGAGCAGTTCAAGGAGCACATGTAGGCTGGAGCTGGTGTTTAAAGCAGCCTGCACTTAACAAGACTACTCTCTTCTCTTTACAGGGTACAGCTCTCCTTGCAGCGGAAGGAGCTCTTCCAGGAAGTCACTCGGTGTTTTCTCACAGCAGCCACATGCCAACCACACCACAAGTCCTGTCAGTGAACCTCAAGCACCCTGAGGTTAAAGGATTTTGTGATTTGGGGAGTTATCAGCACAACACTAAGCTCTTTGCAGCAAAATTGGAAGGCAACCACCACAAGCCAAATGTCTGTTGCTCCTACATGCAACACATGGCACTGCCACACGGATTTACAGGCTGCTATCAGTGAGAAAGAGTTAGCTACAGGAGGTTTACAAAAAAATACAGCCTGGTGGAGCTGTAATCCAAAGGGGCGAGGAGTTGTTGTTTACCTCTAACTCTGTAACTATTCCATGTTGAAATATTTAAGAGCTAGCTGAAGAGCCCTCAGAAGACATACAATACACTCATTTTCTAGATAAATCGTTCCCAGCTATCAGAGCTGCTGCTCTCATGACTCAGTGTCCAATAAAAGTTAGACAGCAAATTATCTGTGAAGGTTTTACTCATCCTCTCAGCTCTTGAAACATGTTTTTAGACTGCTATTTTGGTTTTCAAGTCTTTGTGATTGACAAACGAGCTGAGGCACAGTTAGGTAACAGAAATCATTAATACATGAAAAGACTATCACGTGCTAAGGAGATAACTACATCCAGCGCTCCACATCCTCCTCCCACTTCCACACCAGCCTGGCACCTCACTGGAGCCCGAGCATCTTATTCACAAACACATTTATACCTCAGAAACTTGTATTAATTACCACTGGAAAAACACTCTGCTGCAGGCATCATCCATCCCAGGGAAATGCAAACAGCAGCAGCACGGAGAAGGGGACAGTGCCTGCCACCAGGTGTACTAATAAGCTTTAAACTCCTCAGGAGAGGAAAGAAAAGGCAAAGCACCCTCAGGAGGGGACAGCCCCACACCATAACCTCAGTAGTGACTGGTAAAGCAGAGAATGTGCACAAACCTCCAGCACACACTTGGTGTGAGTTGGGGAGTGCTCTGCAGTAAGTGACAGGCACTGCCAGCCTCCCCACACAGCACACCAACCCCAAAATGTTAGCTGCAAGAACCAGCATCTGTCTGCCCGAGCTCCTCTGCTCCAGAGGCACACAAATAAATCTTTCAGGCAACAACCTCAATAGCAGCTTTTCCATCGGGACTTTTGGATTACATATCACTCAAAGAGCAGCTAGGCCACCAACACAAGTGGGTTTTAGGCAGCTCTGTCTCAGCTGCTGTACATCACACTCTGCTACCTTGAATCCCTTCCAAAACAGCGACAGGATACTCCAGTTGGAAAAGCACACGATGTGAAGCTCAGCAAGTTATCGAGCAAAATAAGCCATAAATTTCTCCACAAAACACACATTCCTAGCCAATACCGTTTGCTCTTTTTAACTCCAGCGACAGTAAAGAAAAAATATCTGCAGACTTCCCTACGCTGGTGATTTCTCTCCTTTATTTTGTGCATCCTAAGCAGTTCAAGCCTCTGTAGTGCTCCTGCGGGGATAGACGCACATAAATCTAAGCTTAGAGGGCTGTTATCTCCATCTTGCCTCCCGACCTGTTTTCACACTACGGCACAGACCGACACCGCTCTGTAACCCAGCTGCACGTCTTGTTTACCCGCTTCACACCACCAAACCACAGCTCCACACTGTCTCCATCACATGCTGCAGGGAGCGCCGGAGAAAATTTCATTTTCCCGAACCCTTCTGCCGGCAAAGCGAGCATCACCCTTCCCACTGCACCCCAGCCCGAAGGAACACGCTGCTCTCCCACACAGCAGCAGTGCACGAGTAGCAGAACAACTTCTAAACCCCACAAATCCCAACAGAGGGAACAGCCGGGGCACGCAGCGCCGAGGAAATGATGGGGACCAAGCGGGAACACCTCCGGCTCCCTGAAAACGACGGGTGGAGGAAGGAAGGGCAGGCAGCCCGGAGAGGAGAGGCGGCTGCTCCCCACGACCCGCGGGCTGGGGGGCACGGGGGGTGCAGTGCAAGGGGCTGGGGGAGATGGAGGGAAGTGGGGAGCAGCACCATGGGCTTGGGAGATGAGGGGGAGCAGGGCCATGGAGGAGGCGGAGCGGCGGGGACAGGGCTATACACGAGGTGGCAATGGTGGGGGGGAAGAAGGGGAGCGCGGAGGGAAGGGTAAGAAACAGAGCCGTGGGCTGGGGGAGGATGGATAAACAGAGCCGTGGTCTTGGGGAGGGCTGAGAGGGGATGGATAAACAGAGCCGTGGTCTTGGAGAAGGGACGGGGGGGGGTGGATAAACAGAGCCATGCGCTGGGGGAGGCTTGAGACGGAGAACAGGACTGGCAGACGTCTGGTGCGGGGGAGCAGAGCAGCGGGCTGGGGGAGGCTTTCGGGGCGCAGGGCCATGGCCAGGGGAGGCTTTGGGGAGCACAGCACCATGGCCTGGGGAGGCTTTGGGGAGCACAGCACCATGGCCTGGGGAGGCTTTGGGGGAGCACAGCACCATGGCCTGGGGAGGCTTTGGGGAGCACAGCACCATGGCCTGGGGAGGCTTTGGGGGAGCACAGCACCATGGCCTGGGGAGGCTTTGGGGAGCACAGCACCATGGCCTGGGGAGGCTTTGGGGGAGCACAGCACCATGGCCTGGGGAGGCTTTGGGGAGCACAGCACCATGGCCTGGGGAGGCTTTGGGGAGCACAGCACCATGGCCTGGGGAGGCTTTGGGGAGCACAGCACCATGGCCAGGGGAGGCTTTGGGGAGCACAGCACCATGGCCTGGGGAGGCTTTGGGGAGCACAGCACCATGGGCTGGGGAGGCTTTGGGGAGCACAGCACCATGGGCTGGGGAGGCTTTGGGGGAGCACAGCACCATGGCCTGGGGAGGCTTTGGGGGAGCAAGCCATTGGCTGGGGAGGCTTTGGGGAGCACAGCACCATGGGCTGGGGAGGATTTAGGGGAGCACAGCACCATGGGCTGGGGAGGATTTAGGGGAGCACAGCACCATGGGCTGGGGAGGATTTGGGGGAGCACAGCACCATGGGCTGGGGAGGATTTGGGGGAGCACAGCACCATGGGCTGGGGAGGTTTTGAGGGATGCAGGGCCAGGGGTTGGGGGAGGTTTTGGGGCACCCCTCGCCGCTCGCTGCTCTCCCGGCCGTGCCGTCTCACCTTCGATGGCGATGACATGCTCGCGGATCTGGTTCTGCAGCACGGGCTCCTCCACCCGCTCCAGCAGCTCGTAGATGGAGTAGATGTTGGGGTGCACCGACTCGAAGCGCTGGATCTCGGCCCGGATGGCTGCCGAGTTCGCCAGCTGCTGCTGGTAGTTCATGGCGCGGCCGCTCCGCTCCGGCCCCTTCGCGCCGAGACCCCCGGGCGGCGGCGGGGGCGAGCCCGGGCCGCCGCCGCCGCCTCACTCACCGGACACCCCCCCGCGCCCCGTGCCGGGCCGGCAGCAGCGCCTTGGCCTCGCAGCGCGCTGTCACTTCACGACGGCGGCGGCGGGGCGGGGCAGGGCCGCCCCCGGCCCCATGGAGGGAGGGAGGAAGGACCCGCTCCCGGTCGCGGTCCTGCTCCGCCGGTCGCGGTCCCGCCGCCTCCTCAGCCCCTCACGGCTCCCGGTCCTGCCGCCGCCGCCGCCCCCGGCGCGCGCGCGCCCCCCCCCCCAGCCAATGGCCGGGCCCCCCCCGGCAGGCGCGCGCCCCCGCGGCAGCCAATGGTCGGGGCCCCGCCGCGGCCTCGCGCCCTCCCGCGCGCTCGCCCCGCGTCCTTCCCCGCTTAGCCCCGCTTCACGCTGGCGCAGGCCACGCCTCCTCCCGGCGACGTCACCGCGCAGGCCCCGCACTGCCCCACCCTCGGGCACGCTGGGAAATGTAGTCCGGGAGGGAGGCGCTGAGGGAGGGTCGGGCTGGTACCGCTCCCGTCCTCTCAGGGACGCCGGACCCGGCCCGGTCCCGCCCTCAGGAACGGCCGACAGCGCTCACCCCGCAGGGAGGGATGGGGCCCCTCACCGTGAGTCCGGCCCCCGCAGCCGCTGGAGCCCTGAAAGTGATGAAAGTAGGAGTTAGTGCCCAGTCCGCCATTCACGCCGGGAATGGCAGCCCCAGCCCTGGAGGGGCTCCAGGCCAGGTTGGACACTGGGGCTTGGAGCAGCCTGGGATAGTGGAAGCTGTCCCTGGAACGGCAGGGATGGAATGGGATGATCCTTAAGGTTCCTTCCAGCTGAAACTGCCCTATAATTCTATGGCTTGTCACAAATATTTGTCTCGTGGAGTAATGAAGCACTGTTGGCATGACACAAACAGGGTTATTTGCAATATTGCCAGCTGTGCTCTGTCAGCCCCTGACCTCAATTAATCCATTTTTGGGATCGATACTCTATGGATCTAAGCTCCAAAGCTGTGAAACGTGGAGCAAACTTTGCTGTAGGAAACAGCATAAGGACAACTTGGTATAGGATAGCCCCAGGAAAACTGTATCCATCCATTCTAGTGACATATACCACAGGAAGGAAAAGAGTTATTTCGATAACTTCCCCCCCAAAATATCTTTATTTGGGCATAGAGCTCTGGCCTGGGGTGGAATGAGGTGAGCTTTATGTCCCTTCCAAGCCAAACTGCTCCTGATGTGATGGTTTGCACCAAAAAAGAAAGAACTATAGAGGTGCCAAATCAAGCTGTGATATGGGATTGAGTCTTTGGATGCTGCTGGGACTGGAGCTTCCTCAGCAGTGGTCGATGTCTGCTGCAGGAGTTGTCTTCTGCTCATCTGAACAGTTCAGGGGCATTCTGCCATAGATGCCTGTGTCTTCTTTCCTCCTCCTTCTCAGCAGAATTTGGTATCATTTTTATCACCTTTCTTGTTTTTATTTTCTAATCCTAGGAGGAAATTCTTGAGTGGATAAAGAAATAAATTTAAAACTTAGGAAGAATATAGCCCCCTTTCCACTGGTGAGTGCCACTCAGGGCATTAATGATGCTGATGAAAACTTGTGCAACATAAGAGGATTTTTGCTTTCATTTGCCTTAAACTGTTTGAATAAGCTAAATGTATGTAGAAATCTGGATGAAAGCTGCAATTCTCCCCTTTTCCTCCCTCTAGCCTGATCTGGAGCAGAGGCACTACCTCACATTGTGTCTCAGAAAATGCCAAAACAAGCAGCAGAGCCAAGAGTCAGGCAACAGCCTCTGCTGTATGTGGGGCTGATTGTTTCCACTGCTGCCATATGCTTTGTGTTCTTCCAGCTCTAAAATTCATGGAAAACAACTCCCAGAGTAGTCTCAGCTGTAAATGAATGCAGCTACTGCACACAAATAACTGAAGCATTAAAACCCTGTGTTAATAGAAAGCCTTTTTGTGATATTTTCATCTCTAGTCCTCCCATGAAGCCTTGGCTACCCTGATTTTTTTACTACATAATAGCTTTTGTGTAAGCTTTGTAAAATCACAGCAAAATATAAGCTACTATTGCAGCTTACATAGATTTCTTGTGGAAGAAGGCTTTAACAATAAATATTTTGCTTTTGCTTGCAGCTGAGGTTGGCCTGAAATGCTGCTGGTGGTGCACAGGGAGATGCTGGATGCCTCTCTGCTCTCAGAGGTCTGGCTTCCAAAGTGTTCCACCAACCTTTAGTGTGAGCTGGCAGAGAGTGACTGGGGCAGCTCTGCTGAGAGCAGTGAGGAATTCAGGTTTGTTTTTCTTTGCTCTAGCGTGGGCACTTCACAGCTTTTTGGGGTCTGGCTTTGTGGAAGGCAAGGTGAGCGTGCTCCTCTGGGGAGGTGATGAAGCTCAGCCAGTCTCACAGGTATGGAGGGGCTGCAAGTGCAGCAGGCAGAGTGCTCCCAGTGTGGGTCACCCTGCTGGCACTGGCTTTCCTTGCTGAGGGTGAAAGCTTGCCAGGGGTGAGGCTTCCCACCGCTCTCCCACGCAGCTGGTTGTGTGCTGGAACAAAGTTCCATCTGTGCTGGCTTCCTCCTCCTCCTCCTCCCCATCTGGCACATCCACTCAGTGCCCTACCTACAGAGAGCCAGCCTGGATGGGTTCCTTCTGCTCCTGGTGCCTCATTCCTGGAGGTACCAGGAGCTGGAAAGCAGCACTGAATCACTGCCCCAAACACTTCCACCTCCCATCACATGGCAGGGCTTATCCTCTTCCTGCTGTGCCCACCAAACCAAACCCTACAGAGAGTGGGGGAAAGAATTTTGGGGAGTCACAATTGATGCACTTGGACTCAAGGCACGGGGACAATGACATTTTGCTTTCTAACTGAGCCTGACATGTGCACCTTAATGGAAACATCACAAAAGTTCCACAGAGATGTTGCAGCCAGGGTTCATGAGCCATTAAGGTGATGTTTCAGCACAGATCTTGGAAATTGAGAACTCCAGTGGAATTTCATTTCAACCCTGCCCGCACCTTCCCCTAATGCTTTGTTGGGATGTGGAGGAGCTTTCCTGGCTGCTGAAATGGGAATTAGGCAGCACTAGCTTGCAGTTACTAATCCAGTAGCTGAAATGTTGATTGGAGGGGGAAAAAAAATGTCTGAAAGGTGTTCAAGCATCCTATCCTGATCTGTGCCTGAATTTAACATAAATTAAACATCACAGACAGCTTGGCACAGGGACTGCATTGTGGGCCTAACAGGAAAGGGATTAACTGAAAAAGCTGAGAGCATAAGGACTCCTGCACCATCCAGGGGATGTTATAAGAGAAATCTCAGCTGATGGTTGTCAGCAGCATTTCACATGCCTGGGACTCTTTCTGTGTCTGCTTGTCACTGACATCTTTTCATAAAAATCTTTTCTTTAAGATTTTTCTCCCTTCTGAGAAGCTGTGGCCTCAGCAACAAAACGTGAAACAGTGGTTATCTGCTGCTGTGGAATGCAACAGGTGGATCCGTGATTGGTCTCCTGGGGATGTTTGGATTTACTGACCACTCACAGCAGAGCTGGGTCTCGCTCTCTGCTGAGACACAGAACTTTGTTATTCATTCTTTGCTATTCTTAGCTTAGCTAGCCTTCTGAGAACTTTTCTCTCTATTTCTTTTAATATAGTCATAATGTAATATATATCATAAAATAATAAATCAAGCCTTCTGAACATGAAGTCAACATTCTCATCTCTCTCTTCATCTTGCAACCCTTGTGACCACTGTAACATCTGCTGACAATCTTAAAGCCTGGCTGTTTCTGGGATGGCTGTTGGTGTGAGCAGTGTTTTGTTTAATAGGCAGGGAGTGCCTGGAAAAACACAGCAGACAGAGTGTTAGAGATGCATCTTTGTGCCTATACTACTGATATTGCTGTGGAGATTGAAGTCAAACCCATATGAAAAACAGATATGGAAACGTCAAGTTTTCCTGAATGATCTTCACTGTAATTTTCAGTGAATATAAAAATTTAAATAGGTTAAGCTTCCTCTCCTAACAAATTGGGATGAAATTCTGTTATTTTACTGGGTAAATATTTGGGTCAGTCAGTTACTATTAGAGAGTGATTAGATTGCTCAAGAGGCTTTGAAACAAATGTAACTAATGAATTAACCTCATTCAGGGAGTGTGAAATCTGTTCCAGGAGAAATGCCAACTAGTTCAAACAATCCTAATTATGGAGCAGCAACAACAAGCGGCTGTGGGAGCTGTAGCTCATTCCCCAGTGCTCCTGTCAGACCTGGGGAAATGCTGCTCTCTACCCAACCTGCCTGGAAAAAGGTGCCATGGCAAAAGCAACCTGCATTTCTGGAGGTGGGAGCACAGATCCAATCCCTGCTGCAAGGTCAAATTATCCTGCTGAAGGGGTCTGCTAATCAGAAGTGAGCCACACACCAGCTGCAGAACAGGGAACTAGCAATAACTCTGTGTGTTCACCATATGGGGAAGGAATCTGAGTCACTTCTCAATTCTAGCCCCAGGGACTTGGATTTCCACTAACCTGGAACTTTCTGAAATGTTAGAATGAACCGTCTTTTAAACTGCCTGGGTTTTGGCTCCTTGTTGATCAAAGTTTCACTGTAAAACCATTTACAGCATTTGCAGATTTGCACAACTACTATCTTCATGAAACCAAAGCCATTGCTCAGATCTGGAGTTGTGCTGTGGCTTTGATCAGGCTGCTGATGGTCTGTGCTCCAGCTTTAAGTTGTTTTCAGTGAAAATAAATGACTTCTTCACACAAGGCAGGTTTTCAGTGCTAAGTTCTACCCAAGCTATCCAAAGCTCAGACAGCTTCATTGCAGCAAAGACTCAACTCACATACAACAAAAAAAAATTGTTCAATTGGTACCCCTGAGTCAGGGCTCAGCTAACATCCTGAATTTTATAGCAGAGCAAATCCAGTGACAGCTTCATATGCCAGCTCCAAGATACTCAGCACTTTACTGAGCTCTTATCATGGCTAAATATGATTACACTGAAAGTGTCTCTAAGCTTGTTGCTGTTGTCACTTCCTTGACAGAGAATCAATATTTGATTCGCCACATAATTCCATGTTAAGCTCAGGTCTCACTTCAGCTGTGGTGTGCTGACAGGGCTTGAAAAGTTGTGGAATATTGTAGGCTCAGTTGTTACCTTGGAACTTTCAGACACAGGCTATTAATTTAATGCAGAAAAACCATGGGAGAGGTCACTCTGGATTAGTTCAAGCTCATCTTTTAGAACAATTGCCTTAATATTTAATAATATGTTCTATGCATAAAGCTGTGACATCCAATGGTAAGGAATTAAGAAACAGGATAAAAATTGATACTGTAAAGTCAAAACAAGTAGGTCTGGCAAAAGCCTTGCTGGTGGAGGTCCCACATGACTTATTTTAAGAGCATGACATTGGCCAACTGGCTAACCCAGCACTGCCTGAAATGCAGGTTTTTGGTGACAGATTGCACAGTTTAAATAGCAACTTGAAATCATTCCTCTGGTAAGAAAACAAAACCTTTTCTTAGGTGTTAAGAGGAGTGTGAGCTGTTACTGATCAGTGAAGGAATGCAAAAGAGCATGAAAACAAAGCTGAGGATGGTAGTCAGGGCTGGTCATGGTGCTTCCCTACATTTCAGGTGAGAAATCCAGTTCTTTTTGCCTTTGAGACTTGTGCAGGTGAGTGCAGACATCACAAAACCAGCCAGCAGTAGCTGTAGCTTCTTAGAATCCAAGGATCATTTCAGTTGGAAAAGACCTCCAAGATCAAGTCCAGCCTTTGGCTGTCACAAGCCCAGAGCTCTGAGTGCCACATCCAGACATTCCTTGAACACCTCCAGTGATGGGGACTCCACCTGGGCAGCCCCTTCAATCCCGGAGCACCCTTTCCATGGAGAAATTCCTGCTGCTGTCCACCCTGAGCCTGCCCTGGCCCAGCCTGAGGCCGTTCCCTCTGCTCCTGTCCCTGTCCACCCTGGCTGTCCCCTCCTGTCAGGAGCTGTGCAGAGCCACAAGGGCCCCCTGAGCCTCCTTTGCTCCAGGCTGAGTCCCTTCCCAGCTCCCTCAGCCCCTCTTGGGGCTCCCTTCCCTGCCCTGGCCATTCTCCAGTGTCCCCTCAGGGTCCCTCTGGCTGTGAGTGCCCAGAACTGGCCCCAGCCCTGGAGGGGCCTCAGCAGGGCCAGCCCTGGGGACAATCCCTGCCCTGGGGGTGTCACACCACAGCTGGCACAGCCTGGGGGCCATGACCTCGTGGCCAGCCCTGGGGACAATCCCTGCCCTGGGCCTGCTGGCCATGGAGAAGAGAGTAACAGGCACTCTGCTACAGCTGTGCAACAGGCAGCCTGCCCAGGAAGGAGAGTGCTGTCACCAGCACCACGTTCTGTGGGAAGATGTGGATGTGTAGAATTGTTCACTTCAGTGCCTGTCAGAATGGTTATGGGCTCCCTGCAGCAGCACTTGGAGGACAGCCCTGCTGCTTGTTACACACAGGGCCGAGTTTTCTACTCACTGTGTTTATTTGGGTGTGTGTTTGACATCAGCATCACCTGAGTTTGCCTTTCCTTGGAACTTGTAACTTCCAAATCAGTGAGATTTGGCTGCTGTGGGAAGGCCAGCCTTTCAGCTTTCCCATGGAAGGAGTTCCCCCAGGGATGGCTGCAGCCCTGGCAGCCCCCCACCCCAGTGGGCAGTATTCCTGAGCACTGTGGGGTCAGAAGGGGGTCTCCAAAGGGCTGCCATCTAGGACACTGTCACCATAGAAACTGGGGGGATTTGCTGTCACTGTGTCAGCTCTTTGAGCTGCTTAACCGCTCGCTCATAGCAACTCACACACAGCTCAGGGAGAAACTCACACACAGCTCAGGGAGCAAATCACACACAGCTCAGGGAGCAACTCACACACAGCTCAGGGAGCAACTCACACACAGCTCAGGGAGAAACTCACACTCACACAGCTCAGGGAACAGCTCACATTCACACAGTTCAGGGAGAAACTCACACACAGCTCAGGGAACAACTCATACACAGCTCAGGGAGAAACTCACACTCACACAGCTCACGGAACAACTCACAGCTCAGGGAACAGCTCACACTCACACAGCTCAGGGAGAAACTCTCACACAGCTCAGGGAACGGTTCACACACAGCTCAGGGAGCAGCTCACACACAGCTCAGGGAACAACTCACACACGGCTCAGGGAGGTGGCACAGACAGGGCTGCACTGCAGATCCCAGCAAGAATTCCCTGGAAAGGCTCTCCTGCTCATGCCTTGTGTGCATCACCTTGTATGCCCCCTTCCTGCAGCTGCAGCTTCCTCATAAAAATGTAATAAAACCCCATGGGCTCTTTGTCTAGAGACAAGGAAGGGCTCCTGGCACGTTTCCACCATCCCATTTTGCTTATGGTTTGACCAGGTTTGTCTGACCTAGTTCTGTTCATAAACTGGGCTTAATGGTGGAGCCCTGGAAACGTTCCCAGCTGCTAAAGCCTGGCTATTCCCTCTGCAGTAATTAATTGCAGTTCAAAAGCCCTGCACCAGCTATGTATCATAACATTAACATAAAAAAAAAACATGTTCTCTGGGAGTCTAAGCTTTGAACAATCTTCTTATGGTGCCCAGACTTATATTCCATAGCACAGGAGCACCATGGGACCCTGCTCATCAATTGCTTGCTTCTAAGTACAGACTGAACTGGAAAATCTCTTTCCTGTGTACCCATTGCAGACCTGTTATCACAGCACAAAATGAAGCTTGGAATTGTTTTTATTAAGCTGGGTGTGATTTTTCATTCCAGTCTAACTTTCCATCCACTTGCAAAAAAAAATAAAAGAATTTGAGAACAAGTATAATGAGTTGAAACTCGATGCCCAATAATAACTTTAACACCATGAGGCTCCTGGAGAGTGTTCAGCAATTATTAGAGACAGGGAGAATTTTTAGCTCTAACTGCCTGACAAAGAGTAACTTTTGGTTGAGCTAAGGGTACCTAAATAACACATCTTCAGCAGAGAGAGCAGGAGACTGCTGTAAAACCTATTGATGCTTTATTAAAAAAAAAAAAAAAAAAAAAAAAAAAAAAAGAGGTTTGAGCAAGTATTCATGTGCTTAGCTCCTGACTGTGTGAATTGTAGAAGAACTTTTGGCACTGCAGTTCCTGTGATGGTTCCTTGGGGATTTCCTGGCCCTGAACTGTGTCAGCTGCACTTGCTTCCAGCTCGCTGAGAAATGTGGAGCTAAGGCCAGGAGCTGGCCAGAGCTCAGCCTGGGTACCTGCCCTGGCCACGGGGAAGGCTTTTCTGAAATGCTGCCCTCTGGGAAGGAGAGGCTGCTCCTGCCCAAGGTGCTCAGCCTGAGCTGTACATCTGATACCACTGCAGACCAATTCAACCCACAGAATTTCCTGCAAAGGCCAGAAATCCTTTGTGTAAAGATCTCTTCTTCACAAGGATGCAAGTGACTGGAAGTTACAGTGAATCCTCCCCTGCATAATTTATATCCTCCTCTTCAGTGCTCACCACATCATTTCTCTTTACATGCAGGTCTAGCCCCTCAGCAGCATTCTCGAGGCTCATTAGCACATGTGCTGCCACTGAAGCAAGCTGAAGGATGAGATTTTAAAGTCTTCTGTTACCAAAGATTAATACAGATTTTTTTTTCCCCCCCAAAATAATCAGCTGCAGACCAGTGCCAGGACTCAGATGTATTTTGTCTGATGGAAAAACATTTCCTCTGCTTTGTAGAGGCTGCTTACATCCCTTCTGCTGCCCTTGAGGTATTTGTTCCAGCTTTCCTGACACCTGGAGCGGGACAAGCCGGTCCCTTGGCCCCCATCTGAAGGTGGACAGTGTTAAAAAGAAAGGTCAGCCGTGCTTCAGTAGCTTTCAAAGGAGGCCTTGGGTATTTCAAGCACAACACTTCATTTAAAGTCAAAAGACTGAGTTGCAACACTCTTCAAAGGAAGAGCAGTTCTCACTTTTAGGACAGCTCCAGTGTCCCTGAAAGCGTTCCCGAGGCAGCAGCAGCGGAAGCACCTCGGATCTGCAGTGAGGAATGCTTTGCTTTCAAAGCCTGCAAAGCTGAAACGCCTCAAAGCTTAGCCTCAGCTTTGTCTACAGTTTCAGTTTGTGTCACTACTTTGAAATGCAAGATAAAATGTAGGCTTAGGTCTCCTTGAACTCAAGCGACTTGAGGAAAGTGCAGGCAGGATGGAGCTGCATTCTGCAGGCAGGGAAGTGGCATGGAGGCATGTCCCTGCCCTTTGGCCTCAGGTCAATACAGAATGCAAGAGCCTGCTATTGACCCAGGTCTCAAGGGTCAAAACCCAGGGGAGTTTGGCACTCATTTTCCCAAGAGTAGCTGGATGGAGTAAGATGAAAGTATGGCATGGATTCTTACTCGCTCCTGTTCAATCACCCAAGCTGTCACAAGTTTTGCCCCCTTATCCTTGGGCCCTCATCTGAATTTTGATGACCTGTGTGGGGAGTGTTTAAAGCTACCACTGCAGACTCCTCACTGCTCCAGACAAGGCTGAAGAGTCTTGGTTGCACCAGAAACGTTTAAAGTCAAATCAACCATCATAAAATTTAATAAAGCCACTGGAAAAAATTCTGCTGCAGTTTCCAGTAGCAGCACTGCAGGTGTACTGTCTTGAGAACTATAAAGGCTTATTTGTGTTTTATCTCCTCACTACTTGACTTTAAAAAGGTGTAGCAGACTTTTAAATGTTCCCTAGAGAATCCTGGGAGCCCTGTAGTGTTAAGATATATGGAACCTGGGGTAGAGTGCTCTGAAAGCTGAGATAAACTACTGCAGCAGTGGTTCTGTGTCTGAGCCTGAAAAACAGGATAGAAATGTCATTCCTTGTGCAGCTGACAAGCACATGTGCACATCTGCTGGGGCTGTGCATGCCAAACAGACCTGGAACTGCTGTTGCCTTGCAGAACATGAAATCTGGGTGGTGAATAGTTACCTAACATGAAATACTTGGCAGAAGCCTCAAAAGCTAATTTCATTTTTATGCTTTGTTCTTTAAGGGAAGCAGGTTTAATTGGAAGCTAATACTTTTGTTAGAAGTATACTCTAGAGGATATAAATGTTACTGGTTTTTAGGAATGGTATAAGTCCTGTGGGTGCAGGCTGTGGTCAGTTGGAATTAACAGAGTTAAGATCTCAGACAAAAGGGCTCCAGGATGCCAGTTCTCAATGCCAAGCTAAATTGCACGTATCAAGTACTTTCCTTCATGGCTCTCACATCCAAATAAACTTGTGAGTTCAGTTAAGAAGGTATTCCAAGGATGTACCAGTCCTGCCTCTAAACTTGGTTATCTGATGCCATTCTCAATAGCTTACATGGATGGAAAAAACTGATTTCTTGGCCCCAGACCCCACCTTTGGGGGACAGGAGTCAAAGTTCCACCTGGGCTGGGTGCACCTAAGGATCAGTGGCCTCAGGAGGTTACAGTTGCATTGAGTTCTGCATTCTGGGAGTAAACTGGCTGCTCCAAGCAGAGAGAGGGATCCAGTCTTTTCTCTAGGATAGTGGTTGGAGTCACTTGAATGTTCCAGTTCTCATGGCAGCCTGTTCTTTTTTAGGTTCTTCTGAAGCACAAGGCATCATGTGGCAACTCTGCATCTTAAATTTTGTGAAAACGATGCCAAGAGGAAGTGAGCCTCTAAGTGAAAATGGGGAAACCACTGGGAAGCACTGAGTAAGTGAAGTAACTCCACACCCAAAACAGCATTACAGCATTGCAGAGAAATACAGGGAAGTGAGGAGTCACTTCCCAGAAAAATTTCCCTCTGAAACAGAGAGTATTAGAGTGACTTGGAGCTTTCCTTATCGCAGCAACCCAAACTAACATGTAGTAAAGTTGTTGGTTCCTCTAAACAGTCCACCTAGAGACCTTTCAAAGGGATTTCAGATATTTCTGGGAAGTGTTCAGAGCAAAAAAGACATGAAAGCTGTTCCACAGATTGGTCAGTTTGGGGCTTGTAAGGACAAACCATGGCACACACGAGCTTGCAGCATTCCAGTGGTTATGATCCTCCACTGCCCAGCTCAGGGATCACCTGGCACACGAATGCCCTGGGAAAGGAGTCTGGCCTGTTGTGGCCACTGGCACAGAGCACTAGGCAAACATTTGCTGTTGGAAGAGGAGTTGCCTTCTTCTCTTGGGCAGCTGGGTAACACCAGGGCTCCTCCTGTGTAAAAAGGGCAAACAAATTTGAGATGTCTGTCAGGACAGAAGTGCATCTGTCTTGTTGCTGAACTGTGCTGAACCTGCTAAAAGTGCTCTGAGCTTCCCTCAGCTGTGTAACAGTGACAGAAACAGGGCGTTGCTGCAAAAAAAAATCATCCCAGCAATGGCCAAAGTGTGCTCTGCAAGGAATTTAACACAAAAAATGTGACAGAGAGGTACAAGGAGGGGAATAATTCACTATGCACATGGTTGAACAGAACTTTTTGCCCCAAAGAGCTTAATTCTCCAAGAAGAGGTCATTTGGCATTTGAGGTTAACAGAGTTATTGTGAGAGCTTGTGACTGATGCTGGCATAAAGCAATGGTCCACTTTTAGTCCTGTTTCTATCCATGATGCAATAAGATGTAACAGAATGATGAGTTTGTCACAGATCTCAGGCTTTATTAATCATCTGAACAATTGCTATAACTTGGCATCATGGACATGATGGAAGAGCAGCTTTTGTGTCCTGCCAGCCTCTTTCCATCATTCTAACCTGCTGTTTGAAGTAAGGAGACTGGAATTCTCAGTGGATATGAGCAGTCCCAGTGTCTGTCTTCAGGCTGCCTTCTGAAGAGTCCTGGGGGTGATATTCACAATTTCTCTGCTCAGAATAAACCATAAAAATGTGTTAAAAGTTGACTGGATCAGTTCTAACCAAGCTAATGATGAACTCTTACAAGCAAATCGTTTTCTCTGTGAATTAGACTTTAAACTTCAATTCTCTCAGCTGAAAGGAAGAAAACATCCCAGTATTTCGTGAGCTCTTGCTCTGGGACAAATAGTTTCTCATCTCATGCAAACTGCTTGCAGGTTGTACAATATCCTTGCAAGGATAAAAATGGGAAATAAAATAACTGGGGAAGTATTTGAGAGTTTCACATTCTTAGGTGTTTTTTTACCGGTAGATTTACTTGCAAGGAAGTCTGTTGGGAGGACACAATTTCAAGCCTGAAAGCAATCAATCTGGAGGCTGCTGAAACTTTGCCAGAGAAAGTTTTCTGTAAACACACCTAAACTTAGTCAGTGAAAGTTCTTGTTGGTTTTAACCAGGTGTCACATTTCATCTGCTTAGCCCTGGCAGCCTCACTGCTGCAGCCCGGTTGCACATTTTCTGCAAAGTGACTGGAGAATCCCCTTTTTTTTTTTTTTTTTTTGTTAGAAATGAAAAGGTACAGTTGGTTCATGTGGGCACAAGGCTGAGGAAATATGAGCCTACACTATTCATGATCAATCTGTCAGTGTGGTCCCCTCTTGTGTTTACCTGCTCTGAATTTTCATGTCTAATGAGCTCCCTTCAGACCATTTAGCACTCTGAAGTGAGCTGTTGGGTAATTCTGTGGAAACATGAGTTCTGTGATGACCAAACACAAAAAGGGAGTTGAACAGAATATCATGCTATTTTTCATTAGTCAATAGTCCATGTGCATTTGAATATTGCACATCTGTCTAATGGCAGGAATGGGAAGAGCTCAGAAGGAAAAGCAAAGCTGAAGACCTGCTTCTATTTTTGTTGTTGTTTCGAGCAGAGATTTCTTAGGTAAGTTACTAAATACCAAAAACTGTACCTAAGCTGAAGCTGCTTGTGCCTGGGGAGTCATGGTGTGAGCCTTTCCATGTCCTTAGCTAGCCAACTTCCTTTGGCCACACCAAACTGGGCTGTCAAACTGAACTCACCTTTTCTGGTTGGTGCTGCAGTGAAATCCTGCTGAGCACTTCTGAGGGGCTGTAGCACAATGACAGCTTCTCAGTCACAGTGGTGAGCTGGGTGCTGATTAACTTGGGCTGGTCAAGGGAACAGACAGCCATGCCAGTTTAAACCTTCCCAACACGCAGCTTGCCATCTCACTAATTAGGAGGATGTATTAATTTGCTGGAAACAGAACTCTAACCACATCCAGAGAGAAAAGCATGCACTGTATAAAAAGTGTACACTTAGACTCCAGCACTCTGCTAAACTAATTCTGTCTGATGAAGCATATAGTGACATTTGACTGACCTTGTCAGCTGGAGGGGTGAATGGATAAAAGAAATGAGCTTTCAGTCTCTGGCTGAACATATTTAATATGCTGGGTAGGAGGTCAGTATGACTCATCCTTTCCGTTTGCTGCATGGCCTGGGATTTGCAGAGAAAAATCTGTGCTTCTGTCAGATCCTTCCAGAGATGTTAATGCTTTGTGGTGCTTGAATCCTCCACAGGTGCCCTTTCCAAACTGATACCAGGTTCTGTAGTGCCACTATTGGAGCCAGGATTCCCCCATGCCGCAAGGCCAGGAGCTGGCTGCATTCCTTAATGTGCCGTGGGCCACTGCAGCTTCAGAGGGCACCAGCCTGGATCCTGCCCTCCAGATCACGGAGCTGCTTCTGGAAGCTTCTCCCCTAGCTTGCTCCTGATCTAAGTAACACTGCCCTGAGGATGGAAGATGCCATGTGGCTTTTGTGCTGAACCAGACCCCACATGTCATTTACTGAGACTGGCTTGAAGAAGGCAGCAGGCTCAGCACGGGCCTGGTGCTGCCCAGGTCACAGCAAACTCTGAGAAGAGGCAGCACTTAGCTCTTCCTGCCTCACTGAGAGGTGCCTCAGCTTCATAACCTGCTTCTAAAAACAGGGCCCTGAGGAAATGGTGCACTGTACATGAAGATCTCCACAGGAG
The DNA here is from genome assembly GCF_027579445.1 of Ammospiza nelsoni. Lineage (NCBI taxonomy): Eukaryota > Metazoa > Chordata > Aves > Passeriformes > Passerellidae > Ammospiza > Ammospiza nelsoni. The sequence goes on from NC_080639.1 coordinate 1,768,521, forward strand.
TTTAATTAGGTGCTGTCCTTTGAGAAATGCACTTTTTTTTTTTTTTTTCCTCAAGACTTTTAGAGCTGGGCCTCTGGTTCCTAATTATCTTGTTCTTTTGACTGGGACAGCTAAATAATTATGATCCAGGCTGGGAGAATGAATGTTGATGTTCTTACAGGCAATCAGCCACCCATTGCTCTGACAAAAAGTGTGATAATGTAATAACCAAGCCCTGCAAGAGAGAAATGGGAATATAAAATGTAGAACATTTGCTCAAGTTTGCCTGGGAATTAATGGAGTCAGCTCTACCTTGGAAGAGGATCTAAGTCCTCCATGTCCCAGCTGAAGCTGTAAGTGATTTCTAAATGAGCATGACATCAAGTGAGCAGAAACCTAATCAGTAGTTGATAGATACAGTTGCAGGTCCCCGTCACCGCTCTGTCTCGGATCCCCAGCCTGGATTGAGCCTCTGAGCTCTCAGTGCAGCCTCTCAGCAGCCTGAGCTGCACTCCAGTGCTGTCAGAGGCCTCATTACGCTCACAGCTATGAAAGCTGAACCCCCAAAGTGAGAAAGAGGGCAGCAATAAAGTACAACTTAGCCAGAACCTCGGCCATTATCAGCTTGCACAGAACTGCTAAATGCAAAAGGAGGAGACACAGGATTTGCCGTATGCAAAGGGATAATCTTTGCTTTTTTTTTCTTTTTCTCCCAGCTGTCTAGACAGCTAGACAAATGCCAGGTTAATTTCTCAAGACCCTGACTGCAAGATATTTTAACATTTCATCCTTTATCTTGAGTGCAATCTGCCCAGATTGTCTGGTAGTTATTGATCGTATCACTAACAGACTTGGAGGCTTTCCAATCCCTTGAAAAAAGTAAAAAGTGCTCCTGACCACGATGATAGTGAGTTTGGTGTGCTTCTAAGCTGATGAACGAAACATAAAGGTGGCTGAAGTTGTGAAAATAGTATTGGAGCAATGAAACCCTTGAGCAGATTAATGTGAGTGCCAGCTGTAAGCCCAGATCCTTGTACTGATAGACAAGCTCTTGGACTCGGAAGCAAAACAGAAGGAGAGTTCAGGAAAATGGTAAGATTCAGCTTTACCCAGTGCTCACCCTACAATGGAAATGAGAGTCTGGAGAAATGGGAATACCCTCATAGCTGTGCAGCTCTCTGTCTCACCCTTCTCCCCCCCAGTTCTGCTGTCAATGTCAATCTCCACCAATCTGGTGCATGAAGAAGTGTTTTCTAGGTGTGAGAGCAAACACCAGACTTCCCCAATATGTTTCTCTGTGCCGTGTGTCTGTTGCAGTCTTGCTCAGGGCTTCTGCTTCTGACAGACTGCACCAAGCCCTGACTGCAGTGGTAGTGTTTGAAACTCAAAAGGTGGCTGCTGGAGAAAGCCTTTCCAGGACAGAAACCCAGAGTAATTCACACGGTTCTGCTTGAAAAGGGTTGTGTTTGGATTGAGCACCAGCATTTGGCACAATATGATGGAGCAGGAGGCAGCAGCACTGCAGACATATGATGGATAACAAGCTTGTGGCTCAGAGCAGTTGCTCACATCAGACCTATGGAAATTCATAGTGTGTGATTTAACACTTGCTATGAAGCAGAGTCTCAAAAAGCTGTTCGCAAAGAGGCAAGGAAAGCTGATAATGGCCTGTAATGATGGCTCTCACAGAGAACTTGCTGCCCAGCCCTTCATAAGGAGCCATCTGCCACACTGAGGGAGCACAATGGAGATGCATCCTGATCCCTAATGTGGGGCATGGCCTGCAGGGCAGTGATGGAAACCTGGCTGTGACATTCCTTTGATGTAGCCGGGATTGTGACCCCCACTGAGTCCACAAAGCAAAACTTAAATGTTCTTTTCCAGGGGTTTGTTGTGCCCAGCATTGGAGTGCCACAGCTGGAAGTGCTGCATGGCCTCTGCAGATGCAGGAAAGGTCATGGAATCATCAGAGAATGCTTTGGCTGGGAAGGGACCTCAAAGATCACCTTGTTCCAACCCCCTGCCATGGACAGGGATGCTCCCATGTGTCCCAGACTATTCTGTGCCTGTGCCCTTTGCAGAATTCATGAGGAAAACCTAGGCATGCTGCACTCCTGCATCTTAAACTCTGGATTTCTGACTGGTACCAGAAGATTGTTCCCTTGCACGGATCATGGATGTAAGGATGCAGTAAAGCACAAACTTTGACACATTTAGTAGCAGAAATGGCAAGCTCAGACAAACACCACCCAGGTTTGGTATGACAGAGAGCACCAGCTATGGTTTGTTAAGGCATCAGGTTGGAATACAGGATGGGATACTGGGAGCAGGAAATAATTAGCTGATGGGCTTTCATGCTATGCTTGAAATTTGTTTTCACTGTTCAAGCAAAACCACTCCACTGTCCCTACACAAGAAGAAACCGTTTTCCTTCAGCCTCTGACCCAGTTCCTTGCTTCCATTCCCTTTCAAGTTTGGATTTTACCTTGAGTTTCAAGTGCTGTTTTGTTCCCTAGAAGAGCTGATGTGTAGTGCAGCTGTGCTTTTCAGCAGGAGACACTTTTTTGGTTGGGGGGGACCCCAGAAATTAATTTCCAAATAATCAACACATAGGGAACATCCCAAGCAGAAATCTGCCCTGGCTTCAACAAGAGCCAGGAATGAATTCCTTAAAGTGAGGGAATGTTTGTTCTTGAGAGTCAGGAAACAGCATTATCTTCTGTAAGGATACTGGAGAGGTGTGAGCAGGGAGTCTGATCTGCTGGATGGGAATGCTGTGGTGGTGGTCAGTGTAGCCTAAACCTGGCTGCCAGGCCTGTCCTAACCAGAACTGGTTTATTTCCCTTATTAAGACAGATTAGAAAGTAAAACTACTCATATGTTCAAACACTCTGAACTGTCTGAGAAATGATCCTGTTTCAAGAGCACATCTGTTATCCCCATTGATGAGCCTGTGTTTCCAACTGCAGTTTGCCTTCTTATTCTGGATGTTGGCAATACCCACTTCTCCCAGACTTTGTTGGGGATGGGCTGCCAGCTCCAGGCTAGCTGTGCACCACAACAGCCTTTCTTAGAAGCCAGTTATGTACTCACAACCTCACTCAGACACTCCTGAACACAGTAAGAAGACCCCTTTTGAATGAAATGGACTGAGGAATTGAAGCACAAAATTGTGTCTTTTTGATCCATTCTCCCCTGAAATGCTGAGTGCTGTCTTTTTAATTGTCTGGGAATCAGCGACTCCTCTGTGAATGGGATGGTCACAGCTGACAGCCCTGCCTGTGAAATCTCTTCCCTGCTCTTCAGATACTTCTAAGTCATTTCCCACAGCCATATGGCTGTCATGAGGATTTAACCTCTATTCTCAGAGGGGCTTTCACTTCCACGAGCAGCAGAGAAGCTGCCCTGTGCTTTCCCAGCAAATACAACAGCACGGATTTGTAACAGCACCAGAAAAGATGCAAGCTCCTTTCTGAGAAATCCAGCCACTAAAAGGATACAACATGAGGAAGAAGAAAGCTGAAATGAGCCTCTGGCACAAGCAGGGAGATTCTTGTCTGTGACAAATGATGGGAACTACCCAAAAATTTTGGTAATGAAGGTCCAAATGTAGGAAGTGAAGTACACCATAATTTCCTGCGTCCAGTGCTGGTTGGTTTCTTATGGCTGTATCTAATTTTCAAAAGGCTGTGCCATAACATTGCTCTGGGCTCTGTAGCCATCCTGTCAAAGGTTGAGGCAGAGATAAGTCACTTAATATTTTTATCTCATCAGGCATATGTTTGTTATGAGACTCTCACACTGGAAGAGCCCTTCTTCCAAATCTGCATTATCCCACCTTGACTGATGAGTTTAGGGCTGACGTGGGGAATTGCCTTTATGCCAAAGCTCAATGAATTTCATAATTTTACTCAGCCCATATTTTAATTTAGTCTTTCACACCAACTCCCCTTAATATTCATCTTTCTGTGCAGGTTTTGGGGTCAGGCTCAGACTGTCAGTGTTATGTGCTGTGTGTACATGAAAGGAATATTTTCACAGTGCTAGCTGTGGTGGCAGCAGGAGGTTTCTAAGAATACATCTCATAGTAGGTGTGTTGTACCTTCTGTGTCTTCTCTGAACTCTGTAAATATGGGACTGAACTGTTACCAGCAGCTACTCCCCCCCAAGCTAGTATTACTTAGGGAAAAGCAACACTAATTTGTTTCTATATAATAAGGTTTACTCACTGCTTGATGTCATTGGCTTCACAAACTTCTGAGCATGCTAAATTCAGACACCTAAAGCACAATATTATAAATGTGTTGTTGGAATTTGAATGAAAGAATAAGCAAATCAGCCTGGAAAAGGAATTCTCTCAGAGGCACAAGGCATTTTGTGCTGATTCCATTAAGGATTTTATGAGTTTAGCTATGGCTAAGCATAATGCTTTTACAGGGAGCAGCAGTGTGATGGATGATGATTTTTAGAAGTGAAATAGCAGTGCTGCTCTTCAGCTGTGCTTAGAGCTGCTTACCAGCTCTTCTCCTGAGGCTTAATTAAAAGGAATATACTGTCCATCTCCATATGGAAATGCTGGCATTCTGGAAACATCCGCTCACTTTGATCTCAGTGATTGGTGCTTAAAAAGCAGATGGACCCAGGTGCCATATTTTTGTGTAATATGGCTGATTATCATAAATACTGCTGCTTTCTGACATCTCCTGAGTGCCAGCCTTTCAGCCCTGGGAAGCTGCAGGAGGTGCAGCCTTGGTTGCAAAGACAACATCCCCAAAACAAGTTGTTCAGTGTCATCCATCATCACAAAGAAATTCCTCTGCCCACTCCTTCCTGCTGCCTTCTGGATGGGAGATGATCCTGGGAGCCTGTGGGAGGCTGCTGTCAGCTCCTCATGGCAAGGCTGAGGTTTCCCCCTCCCCTGTGCCCCTGCTGCAGTGCAACCATAAACACACACCGTGGCACCAAGAAAAATTCACAACTGGGGCCCAGCTGGAAATTTCCCTCCAAAGTGAGGATGCTGCTGGCTTTGCAAAGTGTGTCTTAGGAGGAGGTTGTGGGATTTGCCATCCCTCTTCCCTTCATCCTCAGCACCGTCAGTCATGGGAGTGGTGCCAGGATGCAGCATGCTATCCACACACAGATCTTTCTTGGGAAGAGTAAAGCTTGGGACTTACAGAATCCTGGAATGCTTTGGGTTGGGAGAGACTTAAATCCCATCTCATTCCACCCCCTGCCATGAGCACCTTCCACTAGCCCAGGTTGCTCCAAAGCCTGTCAAACCTGGCCTTGGACACTTCCAGGAATGGGGAAGCCACAGCTTCTCTGGGAAACCTTCAGGAAGGCCCAAGTGGGAGTTGGGAAAATCCAGAAATTATGTGTGTTAAAATTAAGGGGCCAACAAGCAGGAGAAGTAAGTGAGGGAGAAAATATGATTTAGTAGAGAGTAAAGCATCCAGAGCAGAACATGTGAGGGCTGGGGAAGTGAGGGAGGCAGCTTGGTGCAAGAGGGAGTGACTTCAGCTGGCGTGGGGCTGGGGGGCACAGGCAGGATGCTTCTCTCCTCCCTGCCATCCTGCTGTGGCTGTGCAGACTGCAAACTGTCAATGCCAGCGCCTGACAACAGCATCTGTCTGTTCCATGACTTTCACATAACCAAGGAGTTTGAACCCTCTGTGGCCTTAGAGTGATGAAGGTAAATAAGCTGATAAAGCTAAGGCAGATGGGATGGAATTGCAATGAAATAAGAAAAAGAGGCTTTAACTTTTAACTTTCACCGAAATGTATTTGAAGGACAAGATTAGCTTCAGTACAAGTGTGGTATCTCCTTAGTGAGTAAAGCTTTCACTTGACTGCAGGAAAGCCACAATTTTTCATATCCCTTCTATAGTGGCTGTAAAATGTATAGCTGGCACATATGTGTTAGTGATGCATCAAGGCCAGCTCAGCAGCAAATTAATGACTATTTCTGTTGCTGAAAAGGCTGCTCATTTTTATAAGATGCCTGTTGTTGCATTCTGCTAATCAGTATAAACAACTTGTTTTCTAATTTTCTGCTATTTGGGATGATTATGCTTCTGAAAGTTCAGTCTTAGCTTCATATTTCAATTTCAAGCCCATGGAGCTGGACCAGGTTTGCCTTGGAAGCAGAACTGCTATTTTTCAATGCTGAGCATTCACTAAAGACTTCCCCTGTATTCCTGACTGTGATATTTAGAGTGTAAAAGAACAATCATATCTGCTCACATCTTTTCAGCTGCATCTCTTGTAGCTGCTAAATTGAATCTTGTGGTAGCTTAAGTGCTTGATTTATCCTAGCCAGCCCTTGAGATTTCTAATAAAGTTGCACAATGCCAGGCTGCTGTAGAGAGCCTGGTATCTGCAGTTCCAGGACAGCATCATTTTCCTGTAGGAAAGGTGGCTGGGGTGACGTCTGAAATGTGACCTGAGGGAACACTGCTGGCTGAAAAGGAGCAGCTGAGTTTTGGTTATTCTGGGAGGCTGAGCATATGGTGCAGCACAAGGCCAAACAAGTCTCAGTCTGTGCTTTGCCAACCTGTCTCTTAGTGTTCCCTGCAGTCTTCTCTCCCACCTTGGCAGGAAGAGGTTTTGCATTCCTCTTTCCCAGCTCATTAAATACAGTGTTCAGGCATTGCTTTTCCCCATGAAATGGGCTTTGTCAAACATGCTCAGAAGCTGTGGCCATGGGGGCAGCCTAATGCCTGCATTAAATGGGTGCATGCCTTTCATTTCACTGCACTTTGTTGAACCTATTACTATATTTTTAATATGATGATCAACTGTGCTGTCCAAATCATCTTCACCAGTGGCAGCTCTGCTCCACTGGTCCCTCTCTGTCACATGGCTGTTGGAGCTCAAAGATGAAGGGAGCATTTGTCCTAGACTGAAAAGAAGTTGCTCTTAAAAAGCAAGGACAACTGATTTGAGCCAAGACCCTTCTCCAGAAAGCCTTTGCTAAAGAAACCTTTATGTTTCCTTGGCATTGGCTGTGGCTGGAACGTTGGGTCAGGCTGACAAGGAATTTATTCTGTTGCAATTCTGTGAGACTGAAGCATGACACAAGGGTATTAGACAGATCCTGTGAAGTCAAGAACATGGGAAAATCTAAGAAAAGAGGAAATACAGGGATGTAGCAGTGGATTCACAATTCATTTGATAAGATTTTCAGGCACTGGGTTAATACCATGTGGTGGAGAGTTGATACTTCCAGCAGCGAGCTCAACCACTGAACTGTGTTTATGGGGATTATGCTGATGCTGGGTATTTTGCACAAGGCAGAATCTCAGTTCTCCAGGCAAACATACATTCAGGGATGATTTTTTTTCCACAACTGCAATGTTTTTAATCCCCAGTGCAAATGGCCTGCTCGGTTTTCTGATAGTTCAAACATACTGGTTTTGGTTTGGGGACAGCGTGTCCTTTTCATTACAGCACCATGCCTGTTGCATTAGCACAGGAAGCTGAGGATTGCAAGTGGTTTCTCAGCAGCAGAGACACTGTCAGCTCAGCTCATGAAGAATGTATCTAGCTGAAGGCAACACAAAATTGTGCAGCTTCTTTCAGATTGTTGTGCTGATGATTGATTAAAAACCAGGAAGAAAACAAGAGCAGATCAAGCCAGAGGGGGCTGACAGTACCAGCATCACTGGTTCCACTCTAATTATATAAATTTAGGTATCAGGAGTGACTAATGCAAGGGATTTGGGCAAGAGCTTGCCATGACTTTCATGGTTCATCCTTCTAACTGGGATGTAATGCAGTGTGTCTGAGACTAGCAACATCCTATTAGCAATGCATACAAGACATTAATTATTCAAGCTTGTTACGGTGAGCCTTAAATTGGTTGCAGCCCAGCATTGTAGAAAAGAACTTTATCATTCCCTGGTGGAAAGTAGATGTTTTAATAAATATCTGCAGACTGTGTACAAATGTACTCCGCTGATGATGCCTCACTCACCTTGTGCTGCTTACTCATGTTCTGCTTTTGTCCTTGATAAGAGCAGCAGGGCATGGTCCTGTTAAATAACACCTCCATCCTGAGCTAGAGATGATGGGATCCTCCTGCCAGAAAAAATAAAGGAATCCAACCTCCCTCAGCAGGCTGTTGCCTTCTGAAGCTGAGATCAAACATTAGAGACATGGGATCAGAGAATGGTTTGGGTTGGAAGGGACCTTAAAGCCCATCCAATTCCAACCCCCTGCCATGGGCAGGGACACTTTCCACTAGACCAGGCTGCTCCCAGCCTCATCCAACCTGGCCTGGAAATTTTCATTCTTTCAAATTATTTTCTTGCGTTTCAGCCGCATAGTTTTGGACTCGATAGGAATGAAAATATATCTAACCAAAAAGCTTTGTTCATTTTCCTTCTTATCTGCCTCAGCAGGGCAGTCTGATTAGTTTTCTGTAGTGGTTATGCTTCTTTGTCACTTAAAAATATCCCTCATTGCAAAGTTTCCCTCCCTCTCACACTCTATAAGCCATTTGGGCACTTCTGTCCTGCAGAATGTTCCAGTCTGTGAACCCCTCAGATTGTGCATGAGCAGCCTCAGTCACCAGCCCAATGAAATGTGGCAGTCTGACTTGTCAGAGAAATGAGCCATAATCCCCCTTAGCAGCTCTGCTCTGCACCAAAAGTACTTTAGCTTCAGTGAGGTTAAACCTGAAATGGGTTTGGTCCCTCTTAAAATCAGAGATGGCTTTTAAACAGACCTAAATGAGTCCATTTGCAGAGCTGAGAAATGGTCTCTTGGTTTCTCCTCCTTCTGACCCAGAGTGGTAAATTGAAAAGCCATGAAAAACAGGTTTTGTAGCCATAGCTGATACTTTGGGGGTTGTGATAATGCCCCAAGCACTGGGGTAGCAATTCCAGCAGCTGACTCTAGAGAGGAATTCTGAGTTTGCATTGGGTTCTGCTGGAGACAGACTGCTGTTAGCTTGGAGCTACACTGTCTACAATAGCACTAATTAGCATTCAAGGCAAAAAATCATTACTTCTAAAACACAGCTTTTATTCTCTGATACTTCTGGTACCAGCTATCATGTAATGTGAACCTCGAGAGAAATGCTTTGTAAGTAAGAATTGCACTTTAGCTTGTCAGACAGACTTGCACCACTGAACTCACTGAACACATTTAGAGTCAAAAATATCTTGTTTCTCTGACTCCTGTAGCAAGTATTTGGTATAATTTGCCAGTATATACAGGGCATTAAAAGACTCCAGCCTGAAATCTTCTGGCATTATTACATAAGTCAAGTCTGAATTAACCAGAGCTCATATGATCTCCTTCCTGGGGAGAAAAAGAGGTGCCTGACTAAAATTCCCTAGAAATTTCCATAGTTAGGGCCATTGGGATGGCCCGCTGGTGAAATCAAGAGAGCTACAGTTCCACAGGACATGGGCCAGCTGGAGATTATGGAGAGCATCAGGACAGGAAAAAGAAACAAGTTCTTCCTGAAGAGAGCAATGGAAGCCTCAAAGAGGTTCCTGAGAGAGGCTGTGACATTTCCATCCTTGGAGTGTGAAATTTCCATCCTTGGAGATGCTCTGAATTCAAAGCAGATGAAGTCCTGAACAATCTGATCAAACATTGAAGTTAGCCTGGTCTTGGGCAAGGAGTGAGGGCCCTTGGCCCTCCAAAGGTCCCTCCTGGCCTACAGTAACCTGTGATTGTCCCATTCCAAACCTCCTGTGGCAGGTGGGGCTTCCTGAACCACATCCACAGGGCTGCATTCAGTAGCCTTAATTCCCTTCTATGAATTTGTCCATGGGGTTTTTTTTTTTGGAACATCAAGACTTCTGCCTCCCATCACTTTGGAGCAAAATGTTCTGCAGCCTGTGTGCGCTGCCAGCTGCCACCTTCAGCTTTCCTGGAAGCTGCTTGTTCCTGGGGTGCCTTCTGCCTCCCCTGTGTGAAACAAAATCAATGTCACATGTAGATGTTCCCTGTTTTTCCTACTCCATGGGAAAAACAGATAATGGTTTCCCTAGATCTGTCTGACTGTAAAGTTGTGTGACAAAGGTTGTGTCATGGGCCAAAGTGTATTCCTTGGATCAGTGCCCAGGAAGCCAAGCCTGGCACATCCCAGCCTTTATTTGCATGAAGTTTAATACGAGGAATTGTTGTTTAGGCAAGAGACATGGGAATATTCATCCAGTAGCCATAAAAACTCCAAGATAATATTCTGATTCATCCCCTGTGTGGGTGAAAGGAGGAAATCAAAACACAAAAGGATGGCCTGTGCTGGCTTTGTTTTCCTGGTGCAGACAGAGCCGGAGCTGGGCATCGCATTAGCAGACCTGTTCATAAAATATTCCATAACAACCAGAGCAGCTCATGCTTAATGGAAAAACATTAAATGTTCCATTGGGAAACAATTGCCCTTTATACAAGATGCATTTCTTCTCTCTCCCTTTTGTTCAGGGAATCTGACTGGGAACAAAAAAAAGCTTGTCCCTTCAGACACCCTCTGTTCGTGCTGCTCCCTCCCCAAATCAGGGTCCTAATCCCTTGTTTGGACCACATAATCAGCTACACAAATATCAGTCCAGATAGCACAGACAGATTACAGCTCCCAGCAGGACCAGGGAGGATGGGTCAGGCTTTAAATACCTCTGCCTGCATGCAACTGTTTTTCCTAAGGATAAAGCAAGAGGAATATAAACAGGAATTCTTTAGGCAGATGGCCTTTAGTAACCTCTGCATGAGGCATCAGCAGCTTGTAAATAATGAGTGGTCCAGTGAGCCAGCCCTGACTGGAAGGGCTTTCCAGGCCTGGATTGGGAAGCCTTGTGCGTGGCTGAGGGGGAAGATGTTATTGGAGGGAAAAAAGGGATAAGAAAGGCTGATAATTAACAGTAAAGAGTGAAAGCCACTCTAGAAGATAAATTTGTTTTCAGTTTTAAACCACAGTTGAGAGCTGATTCCTGCAGCTATTTAGTGCAGTCATGGTTAACTTGGGAAGATAGGGAATACTTCCAGGAGCCATAAACCATAAGTTGCTTCATTCTCCCATTTGGTGAGACACAGAGATATCCTGCCCTTGGTAGGGGCCATGCCTCTCTTTCCTTCTCTTTCCTTGGGGAAGCAATATTGCTAAACTTGTAAAGAAAAAGGGAATTTTGACCTGTTGAGATTTAAGTGCTGGATGTAACAAGTACCTGTTTCTAATCCATATCCATATATAGGTCCTTGAGAGGGCCCACAAATCCAGCCTGTTTCCTGACAAATTTCTCCATATATCTGCTTTGCTTGGCTGAGCTCAAAATTGAAAGGTTGAAGTGCTTGCCTGATACATGTTTTCAATTATTGTCATTTTCCAAACCAAGTAAGGGATGCTCCAGCTGTACAAATTGGCATCACTATTTCTGGGATGCATCAATATGAGTAACAGCTCCAGAGAGATCTTTAAAGATTCCTCTTGGGAAAAGGACTGGGACATCTCAAAACTGGCTCACCTTGATTACTATCTGTTCATGTGGCAGTCCAGCTGGCTGCTGTCCATGGATATTTATATATATATATAACCTATATATTTATAGGATCTGGGGACAATGATTATCCCTTTAATATTGGGGCTGAGATTTTATGTGCAGAGCTGGGAACAGCAGCACACCATTTCAGGTCCTCAAACTGGGTAGGAAACCTGGAGCTGAGCAATCACTGCCCTCTTGGAATAGGTTTAAGATTAAATGGGCCAGATTAGATGGGATATTGGGAAGGAATTCTTCCCTGTGAGGGTGGGCAGGCCCTGGCACAGGGTGCCCAGAGCAGCTGTGGATGCCCCTGGATCCCTGGAAGTGCCCAAGGCCAGGCTGGATGGGGTTTGGAGCACCCTGGGATGGTGAAAGGTGTCCCTGCCCATGGACAAGATGGGATTTAAGGTCCCTCCCAACCCAAACCAGTCTGTGACTAGGACTCTGTGGTTGTTACTGGGGGAAAATTAAAGTTATAAATCATGCAGAGTTAGACATCCACTTTTGCAAAGTGTTTCCACAATTAGTTGAAAAATTGTAGTGGGTAGTTATGCCTATTTTCCCATAAAATCTAATAATAATTTTAAAAGCCACATTTGACTGCATTAAACCTGAGGCTCTGTGAGCTGTAATTCTAAATTAGCCTTTACCTTTAGCCTGGCACAGTAAAACCTGGGCACTTGGGGAAGAGATTGTGAGAAATGGATTGGGAAATTTGTCTGAAAAAAACCCTTTCTTCACCTTTTACCAACACACATGTAAACTGTGCAGGTTGCATGCCCCGTGTGGGGGTAAGGCTTGGTTATGATTCAGCTCAATGGAATGTAAATGAAGGCTCCTATAATGAAATGAGTGGGAACATTTTGGACTTCCATTAACTTCACACTGTAAGAAAGAGATAATTCAAAGAGCTGCTTCTCACTTCTGAGAGATAGTTTTCAAAAACCTGATTAGAGACTCATAGAATTGGGGCTTTTGTTGAAACTAAACCTTCAGTGAGAAATGTCTGTAACATCCTCTTCTCCTCGGTGCCGAGCAGGATTTAAGAAGTGAAATCTTGAACATCTGAAAGGCACAGACAAATTGAATTCAGCACAGAGAGGTTGCCAATAGCTGCAGTGAGGCACTGGCTGTGAGCTGAAGGCTATTGAAACTGGGAGTAATTTTTAGTGAAACCAGTATTCAAGTAATGACACTTTAATAACTGCAGCCAAGGGCCAAAAGGAATGGAGAATAAAAGACGGTTGGTGGAAGTTAAGTACAAGTCAGCTGGGCTAACTCTCTCCCCTTGAAGTTCTGAACCACTTGAGCAGGAATTGAGCCAGGAGATTTACCCACAGCCAACAGCGGTCAAATTTTAGGGGAAAACCCCACCTTTAGAAGCTGAAACAATCAACTCTTTTCCATCCCCAATGGCTTTTGAACTGCAGTTTGTGTGCTGAGCAGGTAGAATAATGCAAACAAAACAGTACCTCATGTGAGGAGTGATTGTGCAGTCCAAATCAGATTACAGCACCTCCAAACTAACAGAGTTTATTTTAGACACATTTGCTGAAAGGATCACCAGAAAACATCAGGATAATCATGTGTGTTGTACCACCAATTGGCTGCTGGTGAGGGGAGGATACAAAAGAAATATCAGTATAATTGTAGTTGGCACATGAGGCTGAGGCAATTTTGTAGAACCTGTCCAAATTAGTGTTGAAAATTAGCTGTTCCAACAGCAGATTGTTTTCACAGATCTTTTTTTTTTTTTGTTTCCAGGAAGAGGAAAAGCTGGTTGAATTCAAAGATGATGGGGCTGGAGGAGAAGCTGTGGCCATTTGCAGCAACACATCTGCCAAGGTACCTGCCCTGTGCCCCAGTGCTGCAAGCCTGGGCAGTGGCATGGGAGTGGAAACAGTACCAGGAGTTTGAAATTAAATTAAAATTGGAAATTAAATGAGTAGATAGTCCTCTGCAGAGCAAAGTGAGGGTACAGGGTAAGTGCTGCCTGGTGAGTTCACTGTTGTGCTCACATACACAGGGACAGGCAAACATGGGCATCACTCAACACCTACAATCCTAAAATAACTTGCCTGTATGAAAGGAAAAGGTCTCACAGGGAACAGAGGCCTGGTAGGCCCTGTGTCTGAGCTCACTGCAGGCATGAGCCATTAGATAAGGCTGAAGAATCCTCTCTTCACTTTATGAAAGCGTGCAAAAATAATTATGCTCTTTCCTTGGTGAGTAATAGCTCAACAAAGCAGCAGCTTGGAGCGTGCTGCTCGCTCTCCTCGCTGTGATTTCCCTTCCTGCAGCAGTCCAGGATGCTCCTGCTTGTCAGCCTTGGGACTGGCTGATGCATTTACGTTTAGAGATCCTGTTACAGCACAGTGTCCTGTTTAATTGGAGTGAAGATGCCTGAAAATCAACCTGATATCTGGGAGCTTGGCCTTATCTTTAGGTGCCAGCATGCTGCCTGATCAAACTGAAGTGATCAAGTTAAAATTCTGGAGCCTTTCTGGGCTAAAATTTAGAAGCTACAAATGGACCTGGCTGGAAAAAAACCCAGCTGAGTAGGAACAGAGTCTGGGACAAGACAGAGTCGAGGTTGTTTCCCTGAGCTGAGAAAATGGCCAAGCCACAGCTGCTGGTCTTGTCTGGAGCAGACAGCTGTAGAAAACATTTTGCTGTGCAACAAAAGGGCAAATACTAGGATGCCATGAGACTCATGTAGAGTTTGGCTTGCATAGCTGAACTCCTGCCCTCCTTTTGTGCCAGAATTATTCTTAGGGGCTGAAGCAAGAGCAGGATTTGGAGCAACCTGGTCAAGTGGAAGGTAGGGGGGATTAGGGCTTTAAGGGCCCTTCCCAAACCATTCTGGAATTCTGTGATTCTATGGATGTGCTCTGCTGTCAGGCATCCATAAAGCTCCTGATTTAATAGTTCAGTGATAAAGAATTCATTAATATTGTACCACAATCCCTGTGTGGAGGCTGTTGCCAAACACCTACATGGCAACAGGAGCAGCAGGGCTGGGTCTCAGTGCCAGCCTTCAGTAAGTGAATTAAAGAGAAAAGCAAGAACAAAAAATCCTGCTCTGTGACTTTAAACAGTGGTCAGACAGCCTGGTGAAAAGATACTGGCCTGCTCTGCTTTTAGCTTGCAACATAAGAAAATAAACCTTGGGCTCCTGTGGGTCGTGTCTATATAATGAAATTAAAAGGATTTAAGCTAAACTCTTGCTCAAGGGAGCATCACTGCATGGCTGCAAGAGAACATCTGCACCTGAGAGACTATTTGGATGCAAATAATGCTGCAATTCACAAGTGCCTTTTCAGAAGCCCATGGTTGATGTGCAGCCCTGACTGGGGCTGGGCAACCACACGGAAACAAAAACCTCTCCGTGGAGGCTCTGCCGCTCCAGTGACCCCAGGCAGTCAGTGTTGATGCTCCTCATCAGAGCAGTGCTGGGAAATGCAGCTGGGCAGGCAGTAAGTACTGAAATTGAGTACAAATCCACAATTCTCATCACCTCAGAACCCATGGAATACAAGCACAGGCCCTAAAATGTATATTTTTCCCTTCATAGATTAGCAAAATGTTAAAACTTACGAAGAGCATTGTTGCGGTGTTGGGTCCCCAGAACGAGGTGAGAGATGGGAATCTGACTCCAAGTTCTTAGAAGGCTGATTTATTATTCTATTCTATTCTATTCTATTCTATTCTATTCTATTCTATTCTATTCTATTCTATTCTAAAGAAAACAATATATTGAAACTATACTAAACTATAGAGAAAGAATACAGACAGAAGGCTAGAAAAGAATGAATAATAAAACCCCGTGACAGACTCAGAGAGTCCGACACAGCTGGCTGTGATTGGCCATTAATTAATGTCAATTCACATGCTGAGTAAACAATTCTCCAAATCATATTCCAAAGCAGCAAAACATGGAGAAGCTGAAGCTTCCCAGCTTCCCAGGAGAGAAATTTTGGCAAAGGGATTTTTTAGAAAATATCATGGCGACAGACTATGAAACTCTAGACTTGCTCATGACATAGCATCTGTTCCTTGTCATATTTTTCTTTTTTATCTTCTTTCTTTGGCACTGGAATAAGGTCTTAATATTCAGAAGTGTCCCAATGTTTTCTTCCTGTGGGTTTGTGAGAGTGGCCGGATCTGGGGGTTAAACAATGGCAGCTTTTGAAAGGAGAATGGGTCGGGAGCACCAGTGTCATGATGCACAGCCGGAAAAGAATGTTTGCAACTAAAAGGATCTGTTAATGAATTCTGAGTATTTATAGCTCTGTGAGCTTTCCTGCAGAGTTCATCTCCATGGGAAGTTATTAGCTCAAAAGTGAGCTTAGTCACAAGCCGCTTATGGGGAATATTTCTATTTATAATATTCTCATTTCAGTGACTGGTGCTTTCACGACATGGTTATTTACTCATTGAGGTGTCCAGTGCTGCTCAGGTCAAAATTTATCACTGCACATACCACTGCCTTAATGGGGAGAGAGCTCTGCAGCCATGACAGGCACAGAAACACCTGCCATGTGAGGCTGGGATGGCCAAGGAGAAAGGGAGGGGTTGAAACCCTATTGCTCACCCAGCAACCCCTTTTAGACTGAGCAGCAAACCACAGCAAAGGGAGCAGAATATGGGGAATGCATTGGAGCTGATGCTGTACACACTGTTTTACCATCCATTCCCTACTCTATCTGGTTTCAGAAGCCAATCTGCCTTCAGCAGCACAGGGTGAACAGGGGGTACATATGTCAGCACAGGAGAACAGCTTGGAGCATGAACTGATATTAAGGCCACTCATGCATGAGGTAATTTGTTTTATAATAGCAGCAGAAAGGCTGCTTATGCATCAGTGAGATGCAGCAGCCTGGGAGCCATGGGGGAATTAAAGTAGCACTGTGCACTGGAAATGCTAATAAATACGAACTTATGCCCAGATGGATTTTATTTGGTTTATGGCCATGCAGAGCCTCCCTGCTTCCTGCCACTGCCCGGGGCTGGGAGATGAATCTCTGGGCTGCTGCAGCAAGGATCTCTGTGCACAAAGTCGTGTGTGAAGAATCCTCTGGAGTTCCTTCCCACAGTCAGAGCTCGCGCTGTGGACGTGGCTGCCTTGCTGCTGCTGGAACGCTCCCACGCAGCCACCAGTGGCAGCTGCAGCTCATATGGTGGGAGGGTTCCTGCTGCTCTGGGGCTGCTAATGCCCCGCAGGGAATGGCAAAGGGGCAGAGAGCAGGCACAGGGAGAAAGGAGGAAAAGGAAGGATCGAGCCTGGGCAGGGCTTGTGAATGAGCAAAACTTGGCTCTTTCATCTGAATTCTGGGTTTAGCACCCTGCTTGTATGTGTCTATGTATGTCTGTGCCTGCTGAAGGCTGGTTTTAGGTTTATTTGTGGGGTTTGACTCCGAGAAAGGCCTCAAAATCAAGCACTGGCTTGTGGTATTTTTGGGGGTCCCCGGACGGAGGAGGAAGGAAATGATGAATCTGACTCCATGTTCTTAGAAGGCTATTCTATTCTATTCTATTCTATTCTATTCTATTCTATTCTATTCTATTCTATTCTATCATATCATATCATATCATATCATATCATATCATATCATATCATGCTATACTAAAACTACACTAAAGAATAGAGAAAGGATACTTACGGAAGGCTTAACAAGATACTAACGAAAAACTCATGACTCTCCAGAGTCTCAACACAGCTGGACAGTGATTGATCATTAAATAAAAACAATTTACCTGTTGGATAAAAATATCTCCAACCACATTCCAAAGCAGCAAAACAGGGAGAAGCAAATGAGATAATATTGTTTTCATTTTTTTTCCTGAGGCGTCTCAGCTTCCCAGGAGAAGAAATCTTGGCAAAGGGATTTTTCAGAAAATATGACAGTGACACTGGCTCTGTGACATGCTGCCCTTCTTGAGCAACTTTCAGTGCCAGTATAGGAAAACAACATTGAGCTTTCATTTTGAGTAATATTAATTGTTGTTTTCTTGATTAGTAGAAGTTACTTGATCTTTTTACAAGGTGCAACATCACCATTTGTTACATGATGGTCACTGGAGGTCATGCCAAGAGGGTTTCAAACGAGATTGGCTTTAAATGTACCCATTTAAAGTCACCCTCAGGTGCAAAACTTCTGCCTGAAGGTGAAGAAACACAATGGACTTACAAGGTTTAAGATGTCCTTGCATCATTCATGATTGTCAAAACATGGGTGATTTACTGTGTGTCCTTTTCCCCCTCATACGGGGAGCTGTAAATGCTGACTCAGCTCACACAGTTTATCACTCAGTGCTTGGGCTGCCTTAGCAGTTGCAGAATCACTGACAATTCCAATACCAGGCTCCCACCAAACCCAGCTCCCAGCAGCCTCTCTCTGCTGTGGTTAAAGCCATTAGTTGAGTTCCTTTACCAAAAACTCTCTAATGTTACTCATTTATTGTCGCTGGGGGTTACTAATGGTTGCTGAGGGCCCTTGAGGGGGTATTTTGCCTTTATTAAAAATGCTAAACAGCATTTTAGCAACCTTTTGGGAAGCTGAGGCTGGCTTGACTTCTTGGTTGATGAGGCAGCACCATGATTCATGAAACCACAGCAGTTCAGCTAAACCCTGCCCTGCAGTGCCTGAATTTTGTGCCAGCAAACCTCTCAAAATGTGGCTCAGGAACCTGAGATATCTCCATTTGCAATGGGATTCACTGGAATGTTGACCAAAGTCTGAAACCCCAGAATTCTGGGCTGTAAAGCATCCATTTTTTAATCCATTTTTATCAGATTTATTTTGGGTTTGATGCAGACTGAAGACTGTGTGCCCCCTTCAGTGTGAGTGAGCATGAACAGACCATCAGTCTGATGGTACGGAGGGGGGAGCTGGAGCTGCAGATGACTTTCCAGCTGAAAGGGCAGCTGGAAGCACAGCCCGCCACCAGCAGCCCTTGCCACAGGCAGGCCCTGCAGTCATTCCTGCCCTGATGGCTCCCTGGCTCCAGACAGAACATGCTCTGATGGTCAGCCTGAGAAATAAAGCCCCAAAACTTCATTTGTCTACTTAATATCACTCCCAATGGCTCTTCTTTCCCTCAAGACTGAAGGAAACTTGCTGCCAGGTGTTCCCAAACATCTCCAGCTCCTAAATGCAGGGAGATGTCTGTCAGCCCCAGAAAAAGCATGTTGTGCCAACCCTGATAATGAAAAGCTCCAAACAAAACAAAGCAGTGAAAGAATTTTTGATGCTGCTATAAATCACTTTGAAATGAAGCATGTCAATGCCTTATGTGGAAAACCAAACTGATGCAAACAGCACTCAGGAGCTGGCAGCATTTCATGGTTTTTTACACTCATCCCACACAGAACTGGCTTTCTTTCTTTTGCACAGGCAGGTTTTCACCCATCATCCTTGCTGGTGTCTCATGTTGACATCAGCAGGAGCCTTCATCAAATACATTTGTCTTTATACTGATACTTTTTATAGAATTGGGCTGCTTGCCACTCAAGGAAATTGTAGTTTCAGAGGAGTTCAAGTGGTTCCTCAGTATAATTCATTCCCAGAGAAGATTAAGAAAAGCTTAACTCTGGCAGCATGACTATTTGCCTGGAAGAAGCAGGGAGTATTTCTTACTCAATCTGACAAAAAAAAACCAAGACTCGTTGGGGTTTTAATGAAAAACAGAGTGTGACTAAATATAAATCCACACTTTAGCTGTCTTCTGCAGGGGAGAAACATCTCAGGGTAACCTCCAGAGTTACAACGATTTGCCCTGAGAAATTCAGGCTTTGGGTGGATGTAAAGCACTTTCTGAGAGCTGTCCTGTAGGAGCTCCCAGCGTGCTGCACAACTTCGTGCAAAGCAGGAGGAGTTGTGCAAAGCGGGAGGAGTCAGGGCACAAATGTCAAGTGCTCCTCTCTTGCCTGCTGCTGCCTGTCAGCAGAGGAATATCCACATGGCTGAAGGGCAACTGCTTGGTTATCAGTCAATCTGAGGGAGCAGGCTTGCTCTGACAGCTGAGGGTTGGTAACCAGTACCCAGCAGGGATGAAAACTCTGCTGAGAAAAGCCTGGCAGCTTGGGTAATTTGTTGGCTTTGTATGGCACTGAGTAATGTTTGATAGAACAGACAATGCTGTGCCTCTGGAAGTCCCAGAATCACAGAATGGTTTGGAATGGAAGGGACCTTAAAGCTCATCTCCTAAACCCCAGCATGGGCAGGGACACCTTCCACCAGTCCAGGCTGCTCCAAGCCCTGCTTAACATGGAAAACTCCCAGGGATCCAGGGGCAGCCACAGCTTCTCTGGGCACCCTGTGCCAGGGCCTGCCCACCCTGCCAGGGGGGAATTCCTTCCCAACATCCCATCTAACCCTGCCCTCTGTCACTGTGAAGCAATTTCCCCTTGTCCTGGTGCTCCAGGCCCTCATAACTAATCCCTCTCTATCTTGCTTGGAGCTCCCTCAGGCACTGGAAGGCCACAGTTAAGTCATCCTGAAGCTTCTCCAACAGAACAGTCCAGAAGAAGCTTCTCCATCCTGAACAGTCCCAGCTCTCCCAACCTTTCTCACAGCAGCTCTGCTCCATCTTTCTGCTCATCTTTGTGCTCTCCTCTGCCTGGCTCCAGCAGCTCCACATCCTCCCTGTGCTGGGAGCTCAGGGCTTGGGGCAGCCCTGCAGGGGGGTTTTACCTGAGTGGGGCACAGAGGCACAATCTGCCCCTCCCCTGCTGCCCATGCTGCTTTTGATGCTTCTTTTTGGTTCTTCTCCATGATTCCACATTTGTGTGTGCTTTTGCTCCTTTTTCTGCTTGGAACTGGAAGTTCAGTCAGATGCTTGTCCCTTTTTTCCCTGCAGAAGCTGTTTGGCTTTCAAATGCTATGGAAGAAGGCGGTGTGTGCAGCACTGCCTGAAGCCTGCCCCAATATTCTGAGGGAGAGAAGTAATTGTTTGCTTAGCTGGGCCCTCCAGGAGCCAAAGTAGCACTTCAGGTGATAAGGGCAGCCTTAAAATTGGCTCTTAACTATTTGTAGGCTGTAAGAAAACAGCATGGAAAGAATATTTTCTGCTGGAAGGGGAGTCAGGGTTCCAATCTAAGCATGCACAGAAGTTACAGTGAATAAATATGAATAAAAACTGATTAATGGGTGCCAATAAAACCAGTCACTCACTAAAGTCTCCTTGTTTGATTCTAGCTAAATCATCAGAGTCAAGAGCCTTCCTCTGCCTCTGTGGCAGAGGTTGCTGGCTGAAGCCAGTGGGAGTTTTGCAGCACTTTTTCTGGAACATGTGAGCTGGTGTAATAAGTTTACCCTACTTGGACTTAGCAGAGTAAACCTTTAGTGCCCCTGTGTAATCCTGGCTGTGCAGCTTTGCCCTGTCTGGCTGAGCTGGTCCTTGGAAAAATGGGAAGCTTGGAACTAGATGTAATGCAAACCCCTTTTCCCAGCTCTGAACAGGACTTGCCATGTGTTCATGGCTAAGGATTAGCACTCACTCCACTCTCAACTCAACATTTCAACTTTTAGTTGCAGATTTGCAGTCTGAGGGAAGGCCACTGTGGAAAACTTCATTCTCCAAAGGGAAAGCTGACATGCAAATGTCACTTTGGTGAATAAAGTAAGAGTGTTAAGTAAGTGTTTCTCAATTATCAGTGATAAGCTTTGAAGTGCAAAGCTGAATGACTAAGGCTTCTGTGCTCAAAAGTCTCCAAGTGATCTGCAGCTGGAAAATCTAACAAGAATCAGTTTTCCAACATGACAGAACCATACTCCGTTCTGCTTATATGATGATTCATGACCACCACCTCTCTGTGTGGGCTTGTCCGTGCTCTTTCCCTGTCCTTCCACAGCAGCTTTTATTTCTTTTCCCTGCAGAGTCTTCTTTTTGCACTGGTGTGTGTATATCACTGATGGACAGTGCTTAAACATCTGCACTTGGGGGCTGAGACCCAGCTCCCAGTGCCCTGGCACAGCACAGAGCCAAATCTGGGCCTGACCTAGGAGTGAAGTCAGTCCTTTGGCTCTGGGAATCAGTTCAGTGTTGGACCAGGCTTTATTCAAGCCTTGATTGCTTCACTGTTCAAAAAAAAAAAATCAGAAAAAAAGTGCACTAAAATGGGCTAAACTGTAGCTCCGAACAGTTGAGCTATTTAGCTGGAGCTCTTAGTACACTACAAACTTCAAAATAGCTTTCATAACTTATGTTTTGTCCCTTCCCTCCACAGAGATGAAACGCACTGATTTACATTTACTCTTTTTTTTTTTTTCATTAAGAGAAAAGAATCAAGCACTTTGTAGGCTGTGCAGGAAAAAGACTAAGCTATTTACTTTTTTTTTTTTTTTTTTTTTTTTTTTTGCTCCTAAATACTATGAGTTAATGAATATTTAAATGGGATCAATTCTGCATTAGCTTGGGGATAATTTGCATAATCTCCAGCGTTCTCACCAGCGCAAGTGACACTGATGCCATGCAGGACAAAGCTGTGCCAAAGGCTGGGACATGGCGTGCAGAGTGACTGCCTGTGTCTGGCCAGCTTCCAGCCTCCCAGGCATTGCTGGCACCAGCCAGGAGGACAGGAAGCCTGGAGAAAAGGAGCCCAGGGGGGACCTTCTGGCTCTGCACAGCTCCTGACAGGAGGGGACAGCCGGGGGTGGTTGGGCTGTGCTCCAGGGAACAGGGACAGGAGGAGAGGGAACGGCCTCAGGCTGGGCATCAGGAGAAATTTCTTCACAGAGAGGGTGCTCAGGCCGTGGCAGGGGCTGCCCAGGGCAGTGTGGAGTGCCCATCCCTGGAGGTGTCCAGGGGAGCCTGGATGTGGCACTCAGAGCTCTCTGGTCTGGGTGACAGGGAGGGGATCAGTCACAGGTTGGACTCGGTGATCTTGGAGGTCTTTTCCAACCTAAATGATTCTGTGATTCCATAAAGTATGAGAAAAGAAAAATGTTTGTCCCAAGCTTGAAGTACTTTCAGCTGGTGGCCTGGGAAGAGGAGAAAAGGCTTTTATTGTCAGCTCAGATTGCATAAAATACCTGTAAAAACAGACAGGGGGTAAAGCTGCCCAGAGCAGCTGTGGCTGTCTGGTGCCTGGAAGTGCCCAAGGCCAGGTTGGACAGGGCTTGGAGCAGCCTGGGCTAGTGGAAGGTGTCCCTGCCATGGCAGGGGTGGGATGAGATGAACTTTGAGGTCCTTCCCACCCCAAACCATCCTGTGATTCTCCAGTGGCCTATCAGACCATCGTGTTCTGCACTGCAGGGAGTGCGCTCACAGCACTGCTGCTGCTGCTGCTGCATCACACAAGGGGTTTGCTACAGCCCAGCCTCTCTGCATGGGCTTCAGAGAAGCTGCTGAGCCATGAACAATTCAGGTTAGGGTGACCCTACTGATCCAGTTCCTAGTCCCAGTGTTCAGCTGTTTTTATCTCCTTACCCAGCTGTGCACAATATGTGGCTTTCCAGGCGTGCTTGTGTAACCTGCTCTGCTGATGCACTCTAGCAGTCAAGTGTGTGAAGAGCCTGAGTCTGCACAGCCCTCACTCCTGGCACAAATAACAGCCCAGCAGCTGCCCAGCTGCTTGACCTGCCTGGCAGTGAGAAGGAAAAAGAAAGAAAATGCACAAGACCTGGCAAAAGCTGAAGCCTGCTTTCCAATTCTTCATAGCCCCTGCAGGAGGATGAGGGTGAAGAAGAACAGCATTTCCCTGTGTACCTTTTGTTACTCACACTTCAAAGTGCAAGGAATGGTGAAATACACCATTCTGTACATCCTGGGAATGTGTCTAAGGGACTGCCTTTGTGGATTTGCAGTGAAAATGCTTCTAAGGACTAAAATCCCACAGTACTGTATGCAGAGAGTTTTGCCAAGAACAAAACAGGGAACAGCAGGATAAATGTGTTGTCCTTGCTCTCAGCACAGGCAAGCCACAATCTCAAACATGGACCAGGAATGGGAGGTGCAAGGGTGAAGCCACTAAAAGAGTGGAATGGATAGTAAATGAAGGGAAGAAACCAAAATGAGAATAAGCCAAGTGCTCAGGCTGGACTGCAAACCTATCAGTAGATTTTTGCTTCTGTCTCTTCAGCAAGGACTTGAACTGGAAGGAATTAGTGACTGAAAACAGCTGGAAAGGGCATACTGGGATTTTGGTGTCTGGGAAGAGGGAGGAAACAAAAAGCAATTGCTAGCAGTGAGGTGGGATAACTTGCACAGCAGTGAGCAGATCAGTTCTAAAGGGCAGCCTTTCCTGTTTGAATAGTAATTGCTTATTTTCACCTCATATCAGCTATTTATTGCTAAACAGAGCTTTGTTTCAGTGAGGAGGGACTGGAACATGTCCCCTCACTGCTTGCCCATATAAATGCACATAAATAAGCCGCTTGACTGGCAAAAGTATCTAGAAAAACCAGTTCAGGCTTCCATGGAAAAGACAGTGGTGGTCTGGAAGGCAGCAGAGAGCTGAGGGGCAGCTGGAGGAGCAGTGCAGGCAGTCTCATCTGTATGAGGATGGGGACAGGGCCCCCAGCAGCAGAGACAGCTTTCCTGGAACACGGACTTCTGTGCTCCTTTTTAAATTGTTAAATGCAAATTTGTGCGCTTCACTGCCAAGAGACATGAGTTTTGTGAGCAGGAGGACAGGACTATCAAGCAGCTTGAGAGACAGAGGTTAAAAGGCAGGTCAGACCAGGTCATGGGTAAAATCTGAAGACAAACCGAGATTCACTGGAGGAGAGTTGGAGAAGGAAGGATGACCAACAGGAAATGAAGCTCCAACAATAAACCTTATCCTGAAAAATGCCAGATTGTTTTGCATTCCAGGAGGAATATCTGCCTTGGTTCTCAGGGTAGGATGCTGCTTGGTGGGATAGTAAAGAAAACAAGTAGTTCTCTGGGGAAAACGTGACGTGCCAGACATCCAGACACTGGGTGAAGTGCTGAAGGAGAAGAGGGAGAGAGATGCTTGTCATTCCCAGCACTCCCCTGAGCCCAGGGTTGGCTTCCTCCAGCTCTCAATGCAGCAGGCTTTGCACCCCATGGTTTCCTTGGACAGATATTGCTGAAGTCAGGCTCTTTTGGAGAATGACACTTGTGTGTTAGCTTGTGTGTAATAGTTACAGCTCGCTGAATTTGAACAGGCCCATCAGCTGGAGTGCAAAGCCCTTCAAATCACACATTCCCCTGCAAAAATTTGGTTTAGAAATGGCCTTGTTGCTTCTTTTCCTGCAGAAAAACACAACATTCAGCAGTAATGGTTTGTAGCACAGCAGTTTGGGTTTTGGATGCTGCATGTCTCAGTGCTGGATACATTCACTAAGTAGTAAAGCAGAAAATATCTTAATCACAGCAATGGTGTCCAGCCATTGGTGCTCTTTCCATTTTCAGGATCAGGTTTTGATAATTTAGTGGTGGATTAAGTGGACATGTAAAGTTGTTTCAGTCAAGTTAATAATAATTAGGAGCAGTAGTATGTACTTACACCTCTGGTGGGAGATCTAACTTGGAGTTCTTTTGAAACAATGGGAGAAATGGACATGGAGGAAAAAAAGGGAGATGGAACAACGCTCCATTGCCCATTTGTTTGTTGTCAGCAGCAGAACTTGAGGAAATATAAACTCTTAGGTGGACAAATGATTTAATTCTCCAGGCTTGAGGAGGAAAACTCTTTGATTTGTTTTGCCAGCTATATATCTAATATCCAGATATTAGAACTATAAACCATCATGTGACAGTACTCTTGCAGAAATTTGAGTAATTTCTTTGTTTGTCACTCTTCCCTGGTGACTTTATAGGCCTTGCAGCTGCATAGGACCACTGGGAACATTAAGTCATGGTTTCCAGCCTTTGACACGAACTAAAATGTATGCAAAGGCTTTTGGGACTGAGTCTTCGGGGATATCATGCCAGGACATGCCAAAGAAGCTCTAGGAAGATGGAAACACTTGTGGGTTTATTAAGAAATCTAAGGAATGTGGAGTATTTCACTTCAATAAATGTCAGTCTCTAGCTTCCGGCTCACTACTGCTGAGACAATTTCCTCTTACTTGAGGAGAGCTCTGGAAGGATAAAAACCAAAGCTCGAGAATGTTGGCTATCAGCCTCTGCCATGAAATGGAGGCAAATCACATATCGACCTTTTTTTCTTTCCAGTAATTCCACCCTCTTTGAGTTACTGTCTCAGGGGCAGAAATTCTGGTTAGCAGTACAAAATAAAGGTGCCTTTCTGTGACGGTGTTCACAGGGGTCTCAGGTTGAGGGAAGAGACGAGGATCTGACTCCATGTTTCAGAAGGCTTGATTTATTATTTTATGATATATATTACATTAAAACGATAGTAAAAGAATAGAAGAAAGGATTTCCTCAGAAGGCCAGCTAAGAATAGAATAGCAAAGAATGATAACAAAGGTTTGTGGCTTGGACTCTCTGTCCGAGCCAGCTGACTGTGATTGGCCATTAATTACAAACATCCAACATGGGCCAATCACAGATGCACCTGTTGCATTCCACAGCAGCACATAATCAATGTTTACATTTTGTTCCTGAGGCCTCTCAGCTTCTCAGGAGGAAAAATCCTAAGGAAAGGATTTTCCATGAAAGATGTCTGCGACACCTTTCAGCACCCAAAGTTCACCCTGGATAACAAGGCAGCACATATTGCTACAGGGAATTCACTGCACAGCTGAGCAGCAAAGGAGACAGAGGAGAGCCAAAATCTGCACCTGTGGTTCATCAGCACCTCCAGCAGAATTGTTGGGGTCACTTTAGGATTTTTGTGTTCAGTTCTGGTCTCCACAGTTCAGGAAAGACAAGGAGCTGCTGGAGAGGGTTCAGCAGAGGCCACAATGACAATGAGGGGTCTTGAGCACCTCTCTGATGAGGAGAAACTGCATGAGCTGGGCAGCCTGTTTAGCCTGGAGAAGGGAAGACTGAGCGTGGATCTCATCAGTCCATACAAATCTCTCCAAGGTGGGTGCCAAGAGGGATCTCATCAATCCATGCAAATCTCTCCAAGGTGGGTGCTAAGAGGGATCTCATCAATCCATACAAATCTCTCCAAGGTGGGTGCCAAGAGGGATCTCATCAATCCATGCAAATCTCTCCAAGGTGGGTGCCAAGAGGGATCTCATCAATCCATACAAATCTCTCCAAGGTGGGTGCTAAGAGGGATCTCATCAATCCATGCAAATCTCTCCAAGGTGGGTGCTAAGAGGGATCTCATCAATCCATACAAATCTCTCCAAGGTGGGTGCCAAGAGGGATCTCATCAATCCATACAAATCTCTCCAAGGTGGGTGCTAAGAGGGATCTCATCAATCCATGCAAATCTCTCCAAGGTGGGTACCAAGAGGGATCTCATCAATCCATACAAATCTCTCCAAGGTGGGTGCCAAGAGGGATCTCATCAATCCATATAAATCTCTCCAAGGTGGGTGCCAAGAGGGCAGTGCTGGACTATTTTCAGCGGCAGGACAAGGAACAATGGCCATAAACTAAACCACAAGAGGTTCCACCTCAACATGAGGAAGAACCTCTGTTCATTGAGGGTGGCAGAGCCCTGGAACAGCTGCCCAGGGAGGCTGTGGAGTCTCCCTTTCTGGAGGCATCCCAAACCCACCCGGAATGCATTCCGGTGTCACCAGCTCTAGGTGACCCAGGGGGTTGGACTGGATGATTTCCAGAGGAATCCTGTGGTTCTGTGAAAATGGTTGGAGGAGAGGCAAAGGGTGTAGATGGAAGGAGGAGAGAGAGAGATGGAAGTCACTGAAGTATCTGATAAGCTGCATTCCTTCCCACAATGAGAATTGTGTCCTGAAATAGCTGTGTCAACGCAACAGATATTTCCCCAGGTCAGGGTGTCCTTTCCCAGCTCCCCACTGCAAAGTTGTCTGTATTTATCATCCATGGCCACAACTAAAGGATAGAGTCATAGAATACCCTGAGTTTGAAGGGATCATCAACCTCCTGAGTCTGCTGTGGCCTCTCTGGCAGAGCCAGGTACCTCCAGCATGCCCACCTGGCTGCTGACTAGGACTCACCAGTAGCCACCACACGTGGAAGCAGCTTCCCAACAGGCATTTTGGGGTTTTGGCCTTCCCTGCAATCAAGTGGAATTTGCAGCTCTGTGGCCAAACACTACCCAGACAGTGAAGGACATTTTAATACCAAATCCACGAACAAATCAATTTACTGCAGTAAAGCTACTTAGGGGGCCCATCTGGTAACTGCTAATTTACAGACTGGGCCATCTGCCACTATCACAAGCTGAGAAGACTGGAAAAGTTACCCAACATAGCCAACAGTTTGGCTTTGTTTTCTTTTCCCCCCCCCCCCCACCTCCTCAATGCTGTGTTTTGTTTCGCTGCTAACTGACAGCAACACAGTGGTTTCTGTTCTGAAATCCAGATTTTTCAAACCTTGGATAATCTCGTGCTGCTGCTGTGACTCAGCAGTTGTCCCTGGGCATGTCTATGCAGCATTGAAGCTGCTGACAGCAGGATGGTTTGGGAAGCTGGGTTTCTACCCAGTGCCTGCATATTTTAGGTTGGTGGGACAGGATGTGTGGAAATTTTATTTTAAATGTATGTTTTTGAAGCTCTCGTCCTCTAGAGTTGCAGAATGCCTCCAGGTCCATGGAAGCAAATTGATCATAGAATCATGGAGTGGTTTGGGCTGGAAGGGACCTTAAAGATCATGCAGTTCCAACCTATGACACGGAGAGCAAATCCTCTAAGAGCTGCAGGTTTGTTCTGTGCTTGAGCTGGTTTGGACCATGTGTGGGGAACTTGAAATTCTTCACACTTTACCCTGCTCGAGCAAGACAATGGTTGGTTTTGTTCAAGGTCTGTGTGACTGGGACACAATATTTTGTTTGAAGG
This sequence comes from Ammospiza nelsoni, assembly GCF_027579445.1. Taxonomy (NCBI): domain Eukaryota; kingdom Metazoa; phylum Chordata; class Aves; order Passeriformes; family Passerellidae; genus Ammospiza; species Ammospiza nelsoni. The sequence goes on from NC_080639.1 coordinate 1,796,866, forward strand.
TGATGTGGGGAAGCTGAGCTAAGTGGCTGGAGCTGTGTCAGGGCAGGTTTAGGCAGGATGATAGGAAAAGTTCTTTCCCCAGATGATGTTCTGGCCTGATGGTCAGGCAGTGGTCGTGGTCCCAAGCATGTCAGAGCCCAAGGAGCATTTGGACAATGCTCTCAGGGATGCCCAGGGTGGGATTGTGGGGTGTCCTGTGCAGGGCCAGGGGTTGGATTCAATGATCCTTGTGGGTCCCCTCCAGCTCAGGCTGTTCTGTGATTCTGTGACTCAGTGATGAATACTACAGCAGAAAGTTCCAACTGGGCAAAGCCTTGGACAGAATACAGCTTTCCTTTGAGAATTCTGCTCTTCAGAAAGGGTTGGGATTTAATCCATGCTTTTTCCTCTGCTAACTGGATAATGTTTTAGGCACCTGAGCAGTGGAAGTGGTGGCATATAGGATTTACATATTCTTCAACAGACGGGGGAAACCAAATGAGCACAACAGGCCCAACACTGATCTTCTGAAGGTTTGACCCTGAGAACTCCTTTGGGCTTCCCTGAATTAAGATGGCAGATCATCCTAAAATGGGGGGAAAATCAGCAGCAGCAAAGATTTTTGTTCCCAAGGCAGAAACCCAAAGCCCTTCCTTAATTAATGAAGCTAGTGGGTGTTCTGCCCACTGCGACACAGAAGTTTGGAGCTGGAGTTTCTTTTCCATCTGAGCATGCTTTTCCTCACTTATTGTGATTGAATGTGTTATCCTTGGGGGACACATTAATTGAATTCTCTAGCAGCCTCTGCTTTAAGAACAAGGAGGGCCCAGAGGACAGATTACCAATAGGGATTCTGTGGCTGAGGTGATTAAAAATTATTTGGCTGTGGAAGAGAGAATGTTGTTGTTCTCCATTGTGTTTCTCAGCAAGGAGATAACACTGGGACTGACAACAGGGGGACAGGTCATACATGTTTAATTTGATCAGCTATAAAAAGAAACTTGCAGTAGGGCTGCTCATTCAGAATCTAATAAATAAAAGTTAATATCATAGCTCACTGTAATCCCAAGGATAGCTCTTCATGAGCTCCTCTTGGAATCTAAGCTATCAAAAACTTACGATGGGAGGCTGTTGTCAAGAGCAGGGTATGTCTGAAAGGCAGAATTCTCTATTCATATGATGGAATTTGGCTACTGAGCACTGATCAGTTTTGTGCTCAAAAAGCTAAAACATGGACAAATCATAGAAAAACAGAATATGCTGAGCTGGAAGGGACCCACAGGGATCATGGAGCTCAGCCCCTGGCCCTGCACAGACAGCCAACAACCCCACCCTGTGCATCCCTGGGACCATTGTTCAGATGTTCCTTGGGCTCTGGCAGCCTGGGGGCTGTGCCCATCCCCTGGGGAGCCTGGGCAGTGCCAGCACCCTCTGGGGAAAGAACCTTTCTCTAAAACCCAACCTAAACATCCCCTGACACAGCTCCAGCCATTCCCTCAGGCCCTGGACTGCTGCCAGGCTGTTCTACAGCTGTGGAGCAGAGGCTCAAACAAAGCAACCCACCCAAAGCTGCCCTAGGTCCCCTTGCTGTGGTTGTGGTGGCTGCTGTGTTTATCAATGTCGCCTTATCTCTCAGCACTTCCCTGCCGGAGCCACGGTGCTGTGATGGCTCTTGGTGCTGCTGGAGAGCTCCCGCAGGTGCAGCTGTCTGGGTGAAGGCAGCTGGGAGGGCACATCTCTGCCCCAGCTGTGCTCATCCCTCACAAGGCTATAAACGAGGCTGAAATGCAGTGTGGGGCTGTAATTTGGGCAGGGATAAGAAGAAAAGGAGGGAAGCTGTAAGTCCTCAGCCTAGATCTGCTTTCCCAGAGTCTTGCCTTGCCTCCTGGATGGGCTTTGTGTGCCTGATGCCCTGGGATGCTGCTGGAGGCCCCTTGGCCCTGTGCCAGGCTCCCTGTGATTGTCTGTGCTGCGGGCTTTTGTCAGGAGCCACTGACCCTGCCAGGAGATGCTTTGATGTTCCTGATCCTGCCTTAAATGTGCAGGCAGGAAGGCAGGTACACATCCTGCTCTAAGCCTGACTGCTGTAAGATCACAAAATGCCTTGTAGGGGTTTTAGGCTGTTTTATTGAAATCTGTGGTTTGTTTTTGCCTGCTTTCCTCAGGAATGCACTCCTGGGAGAGGCATTGCATCTCCTGCAGCGTTGGAACCTGAGGAAATTGGCCACCAGGAGCTGTGATTTCCTTCTCCTGTGATCCTCCAGCTGTTCCACCTCTCTGTGTGCTGTGAGTATGGCATTGCTGAAATGATGAAACACCTGATGCAAGCAACTTTCAGCCATTTAATCAGTGCACTGAGGGAAAGAGTTGGATATAGGTGCCATGGTGGACTTCCTGTTTCTGAAAGTAAGTTAAATAATTATCCATTGCTTTGCAACTTAGAAATAATGGTGAGAGCCTCATTTGTGTGAATTCTGATTGAATTCTGCAGTGACAATGGACCAACATGATCTCATTATGTTTCTTGCTCTGGAGGATACTTCACACACAAACAAGGTTTCTTTGTCTCCTGAATAAGTTAATCACTAACTAATATTTGTGGTTATTCCTTTCCTTATTGGAAGGCTCTTTGCTCAGTAAAATTCAGGTGTGTCCTTAAACTGCCTTTCAACTGTAACTTCAAAGCTTTGTTTCCTTGTTTGTGGCAGCAGCAAAGTCTTGCCAGTGTGAAGTATCCTGAAACATCTTGAGCAGAGATATCCACAAGTACAGCTTGAGCTTCAGAACTGCAGGGAGATGTGCACAGTGGGCGGGTGGAGAAAAGATCCCTGCAGGAGGTGGACTGTGCCTTTAAAAACTGCCTAAGAAAACAAGTCATTTCCTCATGCTGAGCCTAGGCCTCTCTGTTTGTTTTTTGAGAATTATTGCTGCCTGGGTGTTATGGCTTGTAAAATAACCACATGGGAACTCAGGGGACTGGCAGTGCAATCATCCAACAAGTTCCAATAACAAGCTGTCTTTGCCTTGGCCATCGGTGTTTCACTTTGCTGGTCCCTTTGATGCAGGGAAGAGCCAAGTGCCAGCTGGCAGTGCTTGACTTTGGGGCACCTGGAATGTCCCATCAGCACTTGCCTCAGGAGCCAGGCTTAGGTTTGCCTAGCCAAGAATTCCATGATCGTGCTGAAGCCAAAAACTTGGTTGGATTTGGGTTTCTGTGGCTGGGATACCTTTGAGGCAGGAATGTAGAGTGGGGCTGTGGTATTGTCCTGCTCTTCCTGCATCCTGTGGTGGAGCTGGGCTCAGTGGGACAGCCAAGCTGAGAAGCTGTCAGTGTTTGTCAGATAATCTTTTCAGAAGTAAATCTCTTATGGCATGGCTTTTCCAGACCTCTAGATAGATCCATCTCTTGGAAGTGCCAAGCTTCTGTTTTTCAGGGGCTGTGAGCACTCAGCTCTTAACTGCAGGTTTGTTTAGAGGTTAGGGAGCATTTCCCCCAAGCTTAGTAAAGAAAAAGCCATACATAGCAAAATTACTTATTTTAGGGTTGGTGTAAATCTTGACATGAAATGGTTTAACCTAATCAAGCAATGCAATGTTTTAATAAAGCTGCCAAGAAAGAAGTAAGGGCTGTGGTTGTGCTCATTATTGCACAGAATAAATCTTTCAAGCTCTGCACAGAAATGGGCAGAAGAGAAGACAAGCTGACTCTATTTCTAGAATCAGCAGCACATCAAGCCTTTAGGAGTGGCTGCTGCTCACAGTGTGAGGAAAGGTGTCCCTTCCAGCCTTCCCCAGCAAGGTGACATTGTCCTGTCCCTAAGAGGACTGTTGGAGCTCTGAAGTATTTGAGAGGGAGTCTGTGACTCGAGGTTTAACTTGGTCCTTGCTGGATAACCCATCCTTCTTGGGGCATTCCCTTGGCACTTCACCCGTTCTGCTGTTGCCCAGAAAGTTGGGGGTTCCCCATCCCTTTAAAGTGTTCAGGATTGGTCAGGGCTTGGAGCAAACTGCTCTAGTGGAAGGTGTCCCTGCCCATGGCAGGGGGTGCAATGAGATGGAGCTTTAAGGTCCTTTCCAACCCAGCCCAGGCTGGGATTCTGTGATTTGCTGCAATAGAACTCCCCTTGCTTTCCCTCTTGCCAGGGTTTCCTGCAGAAGCTCTCCATAAAGCCAAGCCTGTGGCTGGGGCTGCTCCAAAGCCCTTCATCATCCTCTGCCTGGAAAGGGATGTGTTTTTATTCCATCACATCTTCAAGGGCTTTGAGCTGGGCTTGTGGGCTCTTGACAGGTTGTCTCGGTTTGGAAAGACAGGAGTCTGCTAAGGAAGGCAGGAGCCTCCCCTGAAATGGAGAATGCAAACCCTCCCCATCCCTCCCAATTGCTATCAATTTTAAATTAAGGGCCTCTCAGGCAAAATTATGGGAGCAGGAAATAACAGTTCTTTAATAGGGAAAGAAAAAAATGAAGGATAAAATAAACAATGCAGTACACTAGAACAACAGTGACAGAGTCAGAACCCAGCCTGACACCCTGTGGGTCAGGCTGTTGGTGGCAGTCCCATTGGAAATGTGGCTGCAGCCCCCCTGCAGTGTCAGGGGTGGTTCTGTTGGAGCAGGGGGATCTGTAGAGAAGGATCTATTCTTCCTCTGAAGATCCAGTGGAAGGAGAGGGAGCTGCTGCTCCTCTGGGGAATCCCGTGGAGAAAGCCGTGCTGGTGTCCCAAACACCTCTGGATTATATCTGGGTAGCAATGCTTGGCTCCTCCCTCTGGGCTCACATCTCCCAATGGGATGTTCTAGTTCTTATCAGCCATGCAGTGACATTCAATAGTCTGTTATCAGCAATGTCCCCTCCCCAGGGAGGTGTGAATGTGGTCACTCAGAGAGAGAGATAAAGCAAACTGCCCACCTGACAAAGGTAATCTGCCATACAGATGGGAATGGAAAACATCTTGCCTTGCAGTCTTCAACACAGGTGAACTGAAGCTTGTGAAGAGATGAGAAGCACAAGTACTTCTGTGCAGGTTCCTCTGCTCCACATGATGGCCACAGAATCCCAGAATTCTGAAGGCTGGAAAAGACCTTTCAGCTCCTCAAGTCCAGCCATCAACCCAGCACTGTGTTCACCACTAACCCATGTCCTCAAGTGCCACATCCACATGGCTTTTGAGCACTTCCAGGGATGGTTACTCCATCCCTGTCCTGGGCAGCTTGTTCCAATGCTTTACAGACCTCAGTGTTATCTCCTGGGTGCAATGAATAATTTGGATTGATGGTGTTTATGTAAGAGTTGTGAAGAGGAGTTGTCTTTGTTGGCAGTTTGGTGCTGTCAGGCTTTGGCTGAGTCACACACTAGGAAAGGAGGCATCTGGCAGCAGCAAACCCCACTTTTGTTCTGTTCCTCACAATTAAGCTTTTGTTTACCTTGAGATTTCCTGAGGTATTATTAGTCCAATTTTTGTTCTTAAACCTTTCCTAGGGGAAAAGTGGATTTAAAGTGTGATTTAAAACCAAATTGGTTTTATTTCTTCTTTCAACTGTGAGTCAGTCGAGTGCACTTTGTGACTGCATACAAAGGCCTTCATTTCAACTCTGACTAAAAGGGGATATTTTTGTACTGTCTCTGTTCAGCTTTATAAAAGGAGCTCAGTGAGCTCAAGGTGTGCAGTGACTTGTGTCAGAATGCAGCTGTGGTCAAAGCTGCTGGTCAGGACATCTAAGATAAGACTCATGAAATAAAACCAGAGCCCCTGGAAGTGTCAGATCCTGCACCAAGGAAGCTGCAGTTAAGTCAGGTGTTGAGCTTACTTGCTGTGGCATCTGGCACAGATCCATCACTGCTGTGCTGCAGAGCTGAGCCAGCCACAGGCAGCTTTTGGAAACAAACAGGGGTGAAAAAGGATTTGTCCTGCAGATGCATAAAATCTTCACTCTTCAAAAAGAGTGTGGAAGTGGCCAGCATCTTTTCTGGACATTTAATCAAGTTTTTTATTCATTGAGCCAGAGTGCAACATCATGTCTGTTGCCCACACAGACACTTGTCCAAAGCTGATCCAGATGCTGCTCAAGGCAAGCTGACTTATCCATCTCTTTGGGGAGAGATGTAGCTGAGCTCTGAGAAATGCACATCAAAAGCTGCAGATAATCAACATTCCCCTCCAGTGAGGAGAAGGTAACCCCCATGTTATTGGCATTTCCATAAGTCCCAGAAAGGGCTTGGGTGAGGGTTTGGGTGAAGCTTGCCAGCTGTTCCCTGGTCAGGGAATGAAGGAGGCTGCAGCACTGTTTCCTGCATGAGCTGGATTCCAGCCCTGGTCCTGCTTCAGAGCCATGGCTGGAACTGGTGGGGCAGTGTCACTGTGTGGGTTTTTGTGGTGTTTGTGAGGGTCCCCAGGATGAGGTGAGAGATGAGAATTTGACTCCATGTTCTCAGAAGGCTGATTTATTATTTTATGATGTTATATTATATTAAAAGAATGCTATATTAAAGCTATACTAAAGAAAAAGGACACATCAGAAGGCTAGAAAATAAAAGAATAATAAAAACTCGTGACTCCTCAGAGCCTCAACACAGCTGGACCATGATTGGTCATTAAATTAAAACAATTCACATGGAACCAATCAAACATTCGCCTGTTGGTAAACAATGTCCAAGCCACATTCCCAAGCAGCAAACACAGGAGCAGCAATCAGATAATTATTGTTTTCATTCCTCTCTGAGGCTTCTCAGCTTCCCAGGAGAAAATCCTGGGCAAAGAGGATTTTTCAGAAAACATAATGGTGACAGGTTTTAGCTAATCTCTCAGATATTCTCACCTTGAGCTTGTGTTGTTTGGGCTGGAAGGGATCACCCAGCCCAAACCTGCTGCTGCAGTGGGGTCTCTGAGAGCAGCCTGTCCAGCTGGGATCTGAATATCCCCACAGCTGAAGATTCCACAGCCTCTCTGCTGCTCCAGTGTGTGACCAGCCTCAACAAGGTCAAAAAGGGTTTTCTTTTGCTCAGATGGAATTTCATGTGTGTGTTTGTGCCTCATTCCTTCCCCTCATGTCATTGATATGATCATCCCTGAGCCTTTTCTCCAGGCTGAGCAGCCCCTGCTCTCTCAGACTGTCCCCACACAAAAGATGCTCCAGTCCCTTCATTCTCTTTTGGTCCTTTGCTGGATTTTCCCCTGTAAATCCATATCTTGTACAGAGGGAGCCCACATTTAACAGCACTCCTCCAGGTGTAGCTTCCTTAGTACCTTAGTATTGGGTGGAGAGGCAGGATCACCTCCCTCCCTATCCTTCAGTCTCTTCTGAAAAGGAATAAAATTGTGCCTTTAATTTGCAAGCAGGGTAATTATTAGGAATAACAAAACAAAAACAAACTAACAAACAAAAAAACCCCACCAAACCCAGTTGTGTAGAAGTTTGATTTCCAATGCTGCTGGGATATGGTTTAAGAATATTTTCATGCACAGACTTCTTGAATTAGAAAAGTACAAGAAAAAAAGAGAGGGAGAAAATGGAAACTACGGAGTATAGATTTTGTGAGTGGTATGCATTGTAGTGATGGGTTGTAGGGGGGCAAAATGCATTTGGTTTATGAGGAAATAATGAGGGAAAGGGCAGCAGGGGAAAAGGAATGCTGCAGGAATAAATGGCCACGAGGAATTGCAGACTCAGACACTGGAAAGGGTGAGAATTTGTTCTGGCTAAATGAATGGGTGGAAAGTACTATTGTCCAAAAGTGTAAACTTAAATATTGCTATTTTTAGACTTGTTATTCCTGTTTAGTGTGGGTTTTTTTTTTTTTTTTGGTTTTTTTTTTTCCTCAGTTGGTTATTTTGGCTCTAGTGACCTGGAGGTGTGATTTTGTAGATGCCTCAGATATGGCAGTAAAACTTTCTTTGCAGAGCAGAATCTGGTGTTTGGTGTGATTTTCTGTGCCACTCATCCCATCCCACAACAGCTTTCCTACCAGCACCTTTCAGGCTTTGCTCTGGGCAAGTTTTACACATGCAAAAAGACTACCAAGATCAGTGGAACATTTATTTTTTATGCAGAGAATGGCAGTTTTGTTTGTCAAGGCTCTTGGTTCCCGCTTCCTTTTCCAGCTCTCCACAGCACTGATGTAAATTTGCCCTCCTGGAGGCCTTAATTTCTATTTAGCTGCTATCATGGAAGCAACAGAGCTCTTCCCTGCGAGAGTGGGCAGGCCCTGGATCCCTGGGGGTTTTCCAGGTTAAACAGGGCTTGGAGCAACCTGGAACGGTGGAAGGTGTTCCTGCCCATGGAATGAGATGAGCAACCTGGAACAGTGGAAGGTGTTCCTGCCCATGGGATGAGATGAGCAACCTGGAACAGTGGAAGGTGTTCCCGCCCATGGAATGAGATGAGCTCCGAGGTCCCTTCCAGCCCAACCCATTCTGTGAGTCCAAATATTCACTCCAGCAAGTGTTCACTGGCTGTCACACCTAAGACGTGTGTTTACAGATCCTGATTGTGTTTCAGCCGGAGAGCTTTAACAGCCCCCCATCTCAAACCCTGCCTTTTGAAAGCAGTGTTATATTTAGCTGTTTTTTTTATTACCGTCAACTCCAGCAGTTGAAATTGGACCTCGGGGCTTCAAAGCAGCTGCTTGGTTAAGGAAGCGTCGCTGAATAAAAGCTCCCTGCTCCGCTCCCCTCCCCCTGCCCTGCCGCACTCCCAGCTGTGCGAGCCCGGCAGCAAGGAAGGGAAGCTGGCCTTGAAGTGAATCTAAAGAGGAAAGAGAGTGGGAAGAGGAGAGGAGGAGCCAGCCGGGGAAAGGCAATAGCAGCCCGCAGCGTGGGAAGATGAGAAAGCAGCAGCAAAGGCACCGGTGGCTGAGCTCCGCCGAGCAAGGCTGAATGGAGGGGAGGACCCAGCAGTTTAAAGAGTGAGCACACACTCGCTGGAAAGGCAGGGATTAGCCTCCTGCTTCCACCTGGAGCGTGGAAAACGCCAACCACTCGGTTTTAAAAAATTTGTAAAGTTTAATAGTAATAAATGGTTATAAAAATAGTAATATAATTAGATATATTATATATAAATATAAAAAGTATATATATATATTTATATATATTACATATATAATTAGATATATTTTATATATATATAGGTATATATATCTATATACATCTATATACCTATATATCTATAATATATAGGTATTATAGATAGATAGATATAGATATATAGATACAGCTTTACAGATATATATAATATATATTCATAAATATATAGATATAATAGTAATATAATAATAGATATATTATCTATATATATAGATATATAATAGAAATATAATAATAAAAATGTGGACAATTTGGATTAGGACAATACGAGACAATAAGAACAAAGAGTTGCTGACAGTCCAGGGACCTTTTCTGGGCAAAATAAGCCCAAAAAAGGACCCACGTTAACAGAGGATTAACCCTTAAAAGCAACAGCCTGTTGCATATTCATACACCTCATACATGGTGCATAAATTCCATTCAAACACAGGATTCTGTCTGGGCAGTGCCAGCTTTTTCCTCTGAATCCTGACAGCATCTTCAGGGCTGAGCGAGGTGGGAAGAAGTTCATTTCTTCTGATAATGGAACAATAAATTCTCTTTGTCTGAAAGATTCAGGTGTCCTGTGGCTGCTGTCTCAGTGAGAGTACCTCATTCCTCTCTTTAAAAAAGTGTCCTACACAGCATAATTTCTATTTTAACATCATTATAACCTAAAACTATATTTAACACACTACTTAAGAAAATTAATACAACATAACTTTCTAACACAACACATATAATATTCATTTTAATATTTGCGAAAAGCCAATCATAAAATAGGCATTTTTCATATGAAGTAACAATCCAAGGGAAAAGGTGAGGGGTACAAGGAGGAAGTGAGTGAAATCAGTGCCAAATTCTGCTTCATACACAAGACTTTAATAAACAAGAGGTTGTGATAGCTGAAGGCCACTTGGAAATGTCTTTGGTGCCATGCAGGAAGCAAAAAATACTAAACAGTGCTGTGAGAATCCTGCAGGCATGATGCTCTTATTTCATTGTATTCTTACTTTGGTTGTGTAACTGTAATCTAAGCTCTCCCTGGCAATACATGTTTTAATCCTTAGTGCAGCTCAAGTGTTACTGTATTTCATGGCATGAAAGTGAGTGTCAAATACAAATTATTTTTTTTAAATTTACCTATTTTTTTTCCTAAGGGATTAGCAGAAACCTGGAGACAATAGGATGGTATTTACTTTCTATAGCACTCCTGCCTTCAAAAGAGGATAGAGTGGCTTTTAGCCAAGTCTAACATGTTCAAGTTGAACCCCACATATTTTAGGCAGCTTTTGGTAAATAAATCAGTTTTTAAATGTACTGAGTAAAACTACCAGGTTCAGGTCTCTTTGATCTACTAAAAATGACTGGACTGCAACTTTGAAGGCTTGGAGGGAGTTGAAAGTATGTACAAAAGGGAACAAAACGGGGGTAAAACTTTGTTTATATCTCTCAGGGTAGTGCAGTACCTACTCTGCAGTCCCACTTTGTCGGAGCACTGCAGGTGCAATTATCCCTGCAGTTGCTAATGGCCCTCACCTCTCAGCGAGGGAGTGTTCCTTGCTCCCTTCGAACCAGAGGGAGGTGGAGCACACAAGTGGCCGGCTCAGCTTTTCCACGGTGCTTGAAGCAGACCCTCAGTGTGGGGCCCTGTGCCTCAGCCAGCACCTCACCACAGAGACATCTCTTTTACCTGAGATTTATGGGGCTCGGTGGTTGAGCAAACAGGGTGGCCACTGGCACAGGGCCGCAGTGCAGCCCCTCCAGTGCAGCTGTATCTCCCCTTGGTTACCAAACCCACAGCTATTTAGGTAGTCCTGGGTTACAGCAGGGCTTTGCTGACCCTTTCTTTCCTTTGGCAGTGGTAACAGACCAGTGACTCACTAGAAAAGACACAAAAATTTCTTCCAAAGATTCTCAGAATTAAATATGACTCTGGGCTTCATTCTGCCAGCCACTAAAATGCTAAATCTTTCTTGTGGACTCCCTTTGGGTAGTGGAAGGCCACCATTAGGTTACCCAAAGCCTTTTCTTTTCCAGGCTGAACTATCCCAATTCTCCCAGCCTTTCCCCATAGCAGAGGTGCTCCACACCTCTGATCGTCTCTGGACTCACTCCAGCAATTCCAGATCTTCTGCTGTTGTTCCCCAGGGCTGGGGCAGCTCTGCAGTGGGGTCTCACCTGGGCAGAGGGGCAGAATTTCCCCTCCCCTGCCCCCCACACTGGGGGTTCAGGGCTGGGGCAGGTCCAGCTCTCACCCACCAGCACCCCCAGGTCCTTCTCCCAGGGCTGCTCCATCCCAGCCTGGATTAATTCTGATTCTGGGGCTTGCGTGGACCCAAGTGTATGGGAATAAATCACACAGGCCTCCATCTGCTTCATGGTGGAAAAAGCCCATTCTTTATTCACATAACTCACATTTTTACACAGTTTTACAGACCTCGTGTGTGACTCCAATTGGTCAGCAGCTTTCTTGCCAATTACTGTATTTAGTAACAAGTTGTTATTCTGTATAGATTGGTCACTCAAACCAATCAAACCCAAACTGGTGTGTACAGGCAGGAAAAGCTGTTTGTGAGAGATTGTTTTCATGTTTCTATCTAAGGATGTAAAAGCAGTTCATACAGGTTGTTTTTCACCCAGGAATAGATTGCTATGCTAATGAACTGCTCACACCAGGATTGCTTCCACGAGGGAACTTGCAAAGGGCTGGCTTGACAAGGCCAGCCATTGGTTTTAGGAGAGCAGCCTTGATTTTATGAGGCCTTTCTTTATAATTTTTCTCCCTCACCACAACACAAGTCTTGTTAAACCTCGTGGGACTCCCATGGCCCCAGTGCTGGAGCTTGCCCAGGTCCCTGCGGATGGCCCCGTCCTCCAGGTGTGTCCCTGCCCCTCGCCTCGGTGAGCTCTGCAGGCTCCAAGGGAGCTGACAATCTGCGTGTTTTATCTGCAGGTTTACACCTCCCCCTTTGGGATCAGCAGCTCTGTCCTCAGAGGAGCTTGCTGTTTATCCTGATTCCTCCGTGGGCTCAATGAACCCACACACCCCACTCCCTTCTTGCCTGTGAGTAGCAGATCCACTCTGGAGGAGCAGCTTTCACCGAGCTGCAGCTCAAGGCTTCGTTTCCATATGGCTGCCTCACAAGAGAGCAGCTTTCCTTGGGCTTTCTCTGGTGGCAGAGTGCCAGGCTCCCCCACCTTCCTGCTGGGGCTCTGGTGCCTTGCTGAATGATAGGATAAATCCACTTTTTTCCCCCTCCTTCCCAGCTTTCCCTCTGTTGAGGGCTTCATGCAATTCCTTCTCTCTGAAAGACACATTAGAAACCATGAAATGCATAAGAGTATCAAAGTGTGACGTGAAAGAATAATCTACATAATCAGATTTTGGGCTTTATCTGAGGTTTTTGTACAGAAAAGGCCATGTATGACATGTTCAGTGCTGAAATCTGGACTGTGACCTCCTCTCTTCATCCCTTTTTCTGTTTTTTTAGCTGCAAAAAATGTCTCATTTTGGCCTAACTGGCATGGAAAAAAACGATGGGAGGCCAGAGGAGAATTTGAAGTGACTCTTCAAGTTGTAAAGGCCCAAAATAAATGAGGTGGATTTTTTTAAAGTATCCATGCTAGCAAAGGGGTGTCAGATGAAAAATAGGGAATAATTCAGCTTGTCTGCTCTGCTGAGGTTTCAGGAGACAGTGGACCAGGTGAGTGTGGATGTGGATGTTATCCATTATCAGGCTTGGCTGATTTTAAGGAAGGGTTTTGCTGGATGGGGCTGTGCTGTAGCTGGACTCAGGCTGTGGGTACAACACCTCCAAAACATTTTCTCTTGGCAGTGGTCCTGGTACTGCTGGCCTGGACAGGGAAGTGCTGCCTGTCCTGCAGGGATCAGTAGCAATCAGGTACATTTTGTGCTGGCTGATTTCAAATTTGATGCAACCCAGTCTGGACTCACACTGACTCACCCTCGAGATCTCAGAGCAGATGGTGAGAAGGTAAAAAGGCGATTCTGAGCAAGACAGGGGTTGGCAGCCTTTGAGATTAATTTCTTTGAACAAACAACAGCATGAATGAGCACAAAATTCAGGATGCCATAATGTTCTGTGCCATCTGTGACCTATTAGATGATGATCATGATGGGAACAACTCGTGTTTAGTAACTCCCTGCCTCAGACAGCCTGGGAAGGGGAAATCCAGAGTCATCCATCTGTGCTTTGCTGGAGCTGCTCTTGGGGAGGATCCTGCAAGTTGCATCCTTTGAGGGAGCAAGGAATGAATATACAATGATTTCTCTAGCTGAACTTGTTTGTGAAGTGCTGCCTTTTCCCAGGAAAGCACATACAAAAATAGCAGCCAGCCCTCTCTAGCCACGGAGCATATGTCTGTAGGCTCAGCTTTGAAATGCACCAGTTGCTGCAGCTCCTCCAAAGAGGCTGAAATGCTTCTGTAATGGAAATGACCTGAGCTCTGGGGTTCATTACTGCATTCCCCCACCTCTAGGCTGCTGCTGGGAGTCAGAGGCATTTAAATGAGTTGTGTCAAATGAAGTCCTTAAATTCTTCAGCGCCTCTGATGCCAGTGTGGGAGAGCTCAGCTGTGCTTCCCGGGCTGCTCCAGTGTCCCCAGCAGCAGATCCTCCCAGCCTGGGCTGTATAGACCCTTCTGTGAGCACTGCACATTCTTTCCTAGCCTTCCCCTCTCATCTGCCTTATTCCTCAAGCCCTTTTACCTGGCAGAGCTTCACCAAAATGCATAGACATGAAGCTGCTCCTCACCTCTGCAAGGTCTTGCCTCAGCTAAAAGAACTGCATTTATTGTTCAACTGAGCTGAATGTTTCCTTCTGTAACACAGAATGACTCCTGCTTTTGGCTGAAGTCTGTGTTAGGCCATTAGAGAAATTAGGCAGCTGCCCAAAAGTCTGCCAAGGGGCAAAACCTACTTGCCATTAAAGCTTTTAACAAATGAGATTGGTAGGTAAGTCCGTGACCACCTGGGCTCTTGTGCAGCAGGATTCCTGTGGACATCAAAACCCTGAACAAGTCTCATGTTTTAGATGTGACCTAATTGAAAATACAGCCAGTAATGTAATTATCATCAGGAAACAGCTCACCTTCTGTTGCTTAATTATATTTTCCTTGTCTATTTAGTCTGTTTCAAAGAAGCTGCCTTGGAAGGCACACAGGGTTTCCCTTTAATTACTGCTGTATGGTAATTGTCATGTAATTATGCTGTTATGAATATCATGTGCATGTATTATTGAGGGGCAATGATTTATGGCATGTAAGCATTTTTTTAAAGTGCTATAAATGTTCTCCACACAGCCCTTTAATGACAGGAGTCTCTCACAGCCATGCAGTGTTTTAAATTCCCTGTGTTTAAGGTCTCCTGTAATAATGCTACTCATCATCCAGTCAACACTATGGGAATTACAGCACTTGCATGTGGTGAGGTATTTGATGGTCCTCATCATGCTTGCAAAATTTGCTAGTGCAGAAATAAATTGGGCATCATGAGAGGACAAGGGGGAATAGCTTTAAGCTGAAAGAGTTGATTTAGATCTGATTTTGGGAAAACTTCATCCCTGTGAGGGTGGGCAGGCCCTGGCACAGGGTGCCCAGAGCAGCTGTGGTTGCCCCTGGATCCCTGGCAGTGTCCAAGGCCAGGCTGGATGGGGCTTGGAGCAGCCTGGGACAGTGGAAGATGTCCCTGCCCATGGCATTGGTGGCACTGGATGGGCTTGAAGGTTCTTTCCACCCCAAACCATTCCATGATTCTTTGTATTAACTACTGCCATCAACAGGTCACAGCCCCAAAGATGTGACAGAAAAGGTTTTGAATGCCTGACTCCAGAAGACTCCATGGGGGGGTTGTGGCACTGGAAGCCTGAGCACAGAGCTGATGTGGTGAAGTCACTGATGGCTGAGTGTGCTGAGCACTGCAGCACCCACTTGCAGGTGGAAATTTGGGAGCACAGTGATTAGTGTATCATTAACCTTCAATTACAATTTAAATGTGCTTGTGGTGGGGTTTTTTTTGCTCCAAGATGTTTCTTCATAATGTACTCTGTGAGTCCCCTGCGGCAATGTGCATTGTGGCAGAATTTCTGATTTATCACAGGATTTGCCTTTCTTTTTAAGGCTTTTTCAGAAGTTTTGGGCTATGCTGAAGGGACAACAAAAACTGTGGCTATGTTTAATTGTTGGTCCCTGAAACAGCAGTGAAACCCTTGCTGCCCTGGTGGTAGCAGAGGAAATCAGTCCCAGAGATTCCTGGCTGGTGAAATAAACTGCCAGGAGGAGAAGCACCCACTTGGCAAGACCTTGTACAGTGAGTGCTTTATGATGGGTGATTGTAAGATATCAGGGAAAGGCTTTCTGAGCACACTGTAGTTCCTGGAACTAACATTTTCATCCTGGATTTGTTGCACATATTGTATAAATGAAAGCTGTATCAGGAAAAATAAATCTTCAGTTTTGTGCCAATGCACAAATGCTACTCCTGTATTATATTCCCAAATTTAGCAAAACCAAAGTGACTGGACACAACTCAAGTGCATCTGCCTGTTTGCAATAGAAGCAAGCAGGAATCAGTGAAGTATGACTAAACTGTGCTGGCAAACACATTTTTATCCTGAATTAAATTTGTCTGTGGGCTCTGGCTCACTGCTGTGCACAAAGGGTGAAACTGGCTGTGAAGAGGACAAAGAGCTCATCAGGAGCACACAGAATTGCCCTGACACGCTGCACTGTGGCTCTGCTGAGCCTGGCTTGGCTGCACACCTGCAAGAGCAGGCTCGGTAAGTTTGTGGTCCCAGCTCAGGCAGCAGGCAGAGGATGCCATGCAAGTCCCATGCTCAGTGTCCTGGTGTGTCAGTGGTCACAAGGGTTGCAGGATGAAGAGAGAGGTAAGAATGTTGACCTCATGTTCAGAAGGCTTGATTTATTATTTCATTATATATGTATTACATTATGACTATATTAAAAAGAAACAGAAGGAAAGTTCTCAGAAGGCTAACTAAGCTAAGAATAGAAAAGGAATGAATAACAAAGGTCTGTGTCCCAGCAGAAAGCAAGAACAGTTCTGCCATGAGTGGTCAGTAAATCCAAACATCCACCTGAGACCAATTACGGATCCACCTGTTGCATTCCACAGCAGCAGATAACCATTCTTTACACTTTGTTGGTGAGGCCACAGCTTCTGAAAAGGGAGAAAAATTCCAAGAAAGGATTTTTCACAAAAGATGTCTGTGACATCCTGGTGGCTGCACAGAGCCATGTTTGGAGCAGGGGAGATGATAACCAGGGTCACTCTTGTCCTGCTTCTTACTGCCACAGACACATTTTATGGAAAATCCTTTCCTTAGGATCTTTTCTCCTGAGAAGCTGAGAGGCCTCAGGAACAAAATGTAAACATTGATTATCTGCTGCTGTGGAATGTAACAGGTGCATCTGTGATTGGTCTCATGTTGGTTTGTTTGTAATTAATGGCCAATCACAGCCCAGCTGTCTGGACTATCTTGGTCAGTTCACAAGCCTTTGTTATCATTCTTTTTCTATTCTTAGCTAGCCTTCTGATGAAATCCTTACTTCTATTGTTTTAGTATAGTTTTAATATAATATATATCATAAAATAATAAATCAAGCTTTCTGAAACATGGAGTCAGATCCTCATCTCTACCCTCATCCTGGGACCCCTGTGAACACCACCAAATCTGGTGACCCGAGTGAAGAAAAAGTCCACACCTTACCCTTGCCAGGCTGGTTACTCATTGTTTTGCATCTTCCCCTCCACCCTGGAAATGACAGCAGTACTCAAGTAATTTTATCCCTTTATTACTTTTTTTTTCTTCAAGATTTGTGTGTTTCCAGGCCTGGGGGGTTCTGCCCCACCACACACAGGCACAGCAGCTCTGCTGTCATTGGCACAGCACAGCCCCATGGGTTTGCTAACCCAGCATCTCTGGTACCAGCCTTGCAGGAGACATGAGCTGAGCTTTAGAGGATGCTGAGCTGCCAGAACAGCCAAGGACTTCCCCCAAGGTTGGGGGAGCAGCTGCTTTTTCATATTGAGCCAAACTCTTCTCTTGTGCAATGTGCTGCCCTCTGAGGATGAGCAGGTTAATCCCTTACAGATGTAGGAGCTCTGCCCTCTTCCCTGCTGAGCCAATGTACCAGCCAGCTTTCTCCAAGCTGATCACCAAGCAAAATATCTGACTGCTGAAATCTGATCCGCCGGAGCTTCCTTTTCATCTGGCAGGGATGAACCTCTGCAGCAGGGCAGGTGAAAAAATCTTGTGGGTTCAGATAAGGGCAAGGAGATCCTCCACCAATCAGTCATGGGCAAACCAGACTCGGCTTGGGGAAGTTTAATTTATTGCTAATTAGAAATACAGCAGCATAGTAACAAACTGGAACTAAATTTTTTCCCTCACTTCCCATTCAGAAACTATGAGGAAAAGGTTTCTTGCCTGTCTGTTTTCTCCTTATTAACAACCAGGACACATGAGCCTCTTCCCCAACACCTGAAAATAAACCAATAATCTCCAATTTTTCGCTCCTCTTCTAGTCCTGTTGCTAAACTGGAAATGTGAAGTGTGAAATGCTGCTAAGAGGGCTCATTTACACTCTCCGGGGTTGTGTTGGCAACAATTAATTACAGCCCTTGCCAGAAGTGACTTTGAAGCGGCATTTTTCAGGTGAAGAGCACTTCGAGCCGGCTGGAGCCCCTCGCACCTGGAGTTCTATGTCCTTTAATCTGGGAAAGGATCATCTCTTCCCTATTCATCTCTTTGTGGACTGGATGTTCTGCCAGTGGTGGGATGGTCAGAGGCTCTCCTGACTGCTTTTTGTGCCAGTTTGTGTCAGTTTGTGTAGGAGTGGCAAGAACCAGCATCTGTTTAACAGGAGAGGATCCATTCAGCTGCAGTGTCCAGACTCTGAGGGGTGTGTCACAGACATCTTTTATGAAAAATCCTTTCTTTAGCATTTTTCCTCCTGAGAAGCTGAGAGCCCTCAGGAACAAAATGAAAACAATGATTATCTGCTGCTGTGGAATGCAACAGGTGCATCTGTGACTGGTCTCATGTGGATGTTTGTAATTAATGGCCAATCACAGTCAGCTGGCTCGGACTCTCTGAGACAGAATCTTTGTTATCATTCCTTCTTATTCTGTTCTTAGCTTAGCTAGCCTTCTGATGAAACCTTTTCTTCTATTCTTTTAGTATAGTTTTAATGCAATATATATAATAAAATAATACATCAAGCCTTCTGAAACATGGAGTCAGATGCTCGTCTCTTCCCTCATCCAAAAACCCCTGTGAACACCGTCACAGGGGTGGGCTCAAGCTGATGGAAAAAGGGATATTCCACCCAGGGATGAAGCTGGTGGCAAGAGAGGGTTGATAGCTTTTCCCAAACAATCGTTTGTCTGTTCTCTCCTGACACCACCAAAGGCCTCATTTCAGCAGCAGCCCTCCCAGAGGACATTTGCTGTAGTAAGTGCTGTGCTGTGCCCAGCAGTGCCTTCAGGGGGGCTTGGGAATGCTGGAGGGACTGCAGGGCCCTGGCTGCTGTGATCAGCTGTCCTTGAGCAAGGCTCCAGCCTGCAGGGCTCCTTGCTGGCACTCAGCATCTCCTCTTTCCAGTGCCAGCTCCATCTTCTGCCCTGGGAAGAAAAATACAGAGGAGACCAGCAAGCCAGGAACAGCTGCTGGCTTTGCAGTCCTGCTCATTTAGATCCTGCTGTTTGATTCCACCTCCTGCCTCCAGTGCAAGGATCAAGCTTTCCCAAATTCTCTTACACAGGTTATTAGAATAAACCTTCCACTTACTCTGTAAATAATATTGGTATAAACCCACAACAATAGAACTTTCTTTTTACCTGTGCTCCTCTAAATGGCATGCTGCAGTAGTTTATATCAGTGCAATGGTGAGCAGCTGCAGGATTGCACCTTTCTGACCTTGGGAAATCATTCCTGGCTGCCTTCCACACGGGAGTGATGCAGCTGGATCTGCCTTGATCACTTGCTTAGTATCTAAAAGTTCCTGCAGTGTTCTTTCAGGTGATGGTTTAATTTAAACCTCCATCCTGCTCCCAAATATCAAAATATGCCAAATAGGTCACATGCAGCTGAAGCAAAAGATTTTTATGAGCTTTCAATGGGAATTGAGGATGAACACCTTTGGAACAGTTGGGATTTATATTCCTTCCCCCTCACCTTCCTCCAGTCATTTGCAATTCATGTGGCACCCAGGTGATGAGTCTGCAAGTGTTACTCAGAAATCATTGAAACATTAAAAAAGAGCTTGAGTATCTGTTTTGCCCCAAAACTGTTTCTGTTTTATGAGCTCAGAACACAAGCTGCTGATGGAGTGAATTTGAAAACTAGGTCTTGCTCCATTCCCAGGGCTTTGCTCCCTGGAGGTGAGTTTTTTTTTGAAGCAGGAGTTATGTGTATTTGACACTAAAACAGAGTAGTTTTGTTATTTGTTTCCTCTTGCCCTTGAAAATAATTAGTTAAAACCTTTTGGGGAAACATTAGCGGTATAATTTAACTAAGCAGGGATTTTTCCAGGCTGGCAGGAAACAAAAGGGGAAGGTGTTCCTCCTGGAACTAAATGGTTTGTGAGGTCTCTTCCAATCCAAACCATTCTGTGATTCTGTGATCCTATGGAGAAGTCTGGTGATAACTGTGTCAATGAGATGCCTGAGGAAGAATAGTAATCTGAAGCAGTTTAAAATTTGAGGTTAATGCAGCTCAATTAGAATTATGGAAATTTTTTTTCTTTAACTGAGAAGGAAGGGATTTATTTTGAGCTCATCTTTCCCACAAAAAGCATTACCCTTAAGCTATATATCTAGACAAGAGCTTTAGAAAAATAAGGAATAGACAGAATTTATGAGCTGATGTACAGGATTTGTCAGCAAAAGTAGCTGCACTTTAATCACGTAGTCCAGTAACTGCATGCTGTGCATACAGAATCCCAGAATGGTTTGGGTTGGAAAGGAGCTCAAAGCCCATCCAGTGCCACCAATGTCATGGGCAGGGACACCTTCCACTGTCCCAGGGTGCTCCAAGCCCCGTCCAGCCTGGCCTTGGGCACTTCCAGGGATCCAGGGGCAGCCACAGCTGCTCTGGGCAATGCCAGGGCCTGCCCACCCTGCCAGGGAACAATTCCCAATTCCCAATTCCCAATATCCCATCCATCCCTTCCCTCTGGCAGTGGGAGCCATTCCCTGTGTCCTGTCCCTCCATCTCCTGTCCCCAGTCCCTCTCCAGCTCTCCTGGAGCCCCTTCGGGCCCTTCAAGGGGCTCTGAGCTCTCCCCAGAACCTTCCATCCTCCACTCCTCTCTGCCTGTGGAGCTGTACCAGGTTGGGGATTTGGGGAGAGCCCTCCTGGAGCAGATCCACCTCGGGGGTGAGGTTCCTTTGGCTCTGGGCAGGTGACACCACTGGTGACAAGTGTCCCTCACTGCCAGGAGCAGATGAATCCAGCAAGAGAAGCTGCCCCATTGCACTGCACCCCAGCCAAATGCCAGATCTTAGGGTTTTTGTTTAAATACCAAATAAGTTTCTGTGGCTGACAGTGTGCTAACAGGGATGACCCCAAACTGGCTCAAACAGGGGGATGTGAGCACTTTATTTAAATATAACTTGCAAGTATTGACCAAACCACATACAGTCTGCCCAGCAGTCTCATTAATTGTAGTCATTAAGTGGATTTTAAATCAGAATCATCAGATCAACAAAAAAAGGATGAGGCTCTCACTTTTCAACAGCACAAACAGTATTAAACTCTATCAGCTCTCCCTGTTGGGATGTAATTATCTGATCTTGTGCTTTTTCTTTATTTTTATTTTTATTTTTTAAATCCATATGTGTCGTTTCATTGAACTTGCACCCACTATTTTGTGAACCCTACCCAACCCACTACTAAATGCAGAGACTGACTTCCAACTGGCTTAGGGGGATTTGGACAGCACTGGCACAGCTCAGATTTGAAGTTCAGAACTAAAATACTTTAAGCCCTGTGTCAGATGTATTTCGAGTAGGGCTCAGTACTGTATCACTTAACCTCTTCACTCAGGCAGGCATAAATCCTCTTTTTTGACTTTTATGGGCCCAAACTCTCATAAATAATGGTGACCAGAGTGGACATTTGTTCTGTATGCACTAATGGGTGATAAAGGAGGTAGGGAGAGTAAGCTCTGAGTAGTGCTGTGCCCAAACCAGAGAGAAGAGACTTTTAACCTGCTCTTAGACATGAAAGCCTTTCTCTGGCATACACTGGACTCAATCCCCTGGCCTGCAGATGAGGAGGAGAGTGTTCAGTGGGACTTGGATGTGTGGCTAAAGGAAAACAAAAAGGTAGAAAGAGAAAGGGAAAAAGGGGAACCCAAGCCCTGTTTGGCACTGCCTGGCCCTCTTGTGCTCAGCAGTGATCATTCCCAATGGACTTTGTGCTTCAGCATCTCTGGATCTCTTGCAGCCTCTGTTTAATTCAGTTCCTAGGGTTTAAGCTGGATCCCTTTTCTGTAAATAGGAATGAACTGTCAGTCTTAGTCTGTCACAGACATCTTTTCATTAAAAATCTTTCCTTAAGATTTTTTCTTCCTGAGAAGCTGAGAGGCCTCAGGAACAAAATGTAATCATTGATTATCTGCTGCTGTGGAATGCAACAGGTGCATCTGTGATTGGTCTCATATGCTTGTTTGTAATTAATGGCCAATCACAGCAGAACTGACTCGGAAAGAGAGTCTGAGGTAGCTGCCTTTGTTATCATTCTTTCCTTTTCTATTCTTAGTCTAGCCTTCTGAGATGAAACCTTTTTCTTCTATTCTTTTTAGTGTAGTTTTAATATAATGTATATCATAAAATAATAAATCAAGCCTTCTGAACATGGAGTCAGATCCTCATCTCTTCCTTCACCTGAAAACCCCTGTGAACACCGTGACATTAGTCTCTTGTCCTGTAGAAAAATTAATTGAGTTTAACTCCTCACTTCTGCCAGAGCACACGGCTATAACACCTCTACCAAAATTTCTGTGTGCTTTGGCACTTTCTAGTAGGGTGCCTAAGTGTGCCTAAGCACAAATAACTGGTTTTGGTGGAGTAACTCGAGTCAGTGGCCTTCTGGAGGAGCTGGGGCACTGCTCTGCTGTGCTGTCCTCCTTCAGGTTTGGTTTTCAGTGGCTGTGACAATGACAAAATGACAGTTTCCCTCCAGTTCAGGCTCTGCCTCTTGCTCCTGCAGGTAAGCTGCTTTTTGAGCTCACAGCTGAAGTGCTGGGGAGCTCCCTGCCCTGCGTTTGAGGAGGATTCCCATCTCTTATCAGGTGTAAAAGCTTAGCATAAGCGCAGTTAGTGCTGTGGTGGAAGGAATTTGAAATGGTTTTGCTCTTCAGCTCTCGGGGAGCTGTGAGGAGGGAGCCCCAGCTGGGTAAGCAGTTTGGGCAGTGGTGTGCATCTGGTGGCACATCCATGGGCATGGCCTCCAAAAGGCTGAGAATAAAACAAAGGAAGAGGAAGAAACCCAGAGGGCTGCTCATACAGATTTGTTGTGGCTTTCATTTGGGGTTCCTGGGATGTCACCTTGATTTTTTAAGTTTTTCTAAGCCTTCTGATGTTGACATTCTTGTAACAAACTTTCTCACACGCTTTCTGTAAATAACTCCTTGTTTTGCATTCTTTTATGGAGGAGGAGAAATTTGATGGACTGTTGGCTTGTCCAGTGTCAATTGAGAGGTGGCACTGTCACCCTCCAATCCACTGTCACTTTTGGGAATCTATAAATGTTGGAATCAGAAATTTAAAAGTCCCCTTTACCTTAAAAAGAGCAGCGTGTCCACATGGTGTTATTTTGTGTCCTATAGTAACTGGGATAGGAAAGAAAAATGGAATTGGATTTCCGAGGAAGGCAGAGGGAAAGGGAAACAAAGGAGGCCTGGGAGGATCTGCTCTGGTGTTACAGGGGGACACTGGAGGCAGGGCAGGTGGAGACATAAAAGGGCTGGTTCTCCTTCAGGGCTAAACAGCCCTGACTCAGGATTTGGTACTTGGAAGGGAAGACTCCTTCTAGGTGGGTGTTATGTTGTGGATCAGAAAACTCAGGCTGATCTCAGAGGAGAAGAAAACATCTTTGTCAAGGGAAAGACTTGCTAGAGTGGCTTCTGGCAATGCTTCTGAACTCAAGCAGTGAACACCTTGGCACAGGTGATGACTTGCTGCTCCTCAAGGCATGGAGTGGATAATCTTGGGGCTCTTTTTCAGCCCCAGTGATTCAATGATTCTGTGACAGCATTTACCAAAAGCCTTGAAAAGACTGGCTGAAACAGCAGGGACTCGGGGAAGGAAAACAAACAATGGCAACTGTGAGGCAAACAAGGGAAGCACAAGCACAGACTGATCCAGACAAGGAATTCAAGCTGGCTCTGGGATGGGATGGGATGGGATGGTGTGTGAGCAAACAACTGCCCAGAATGTGCTGGGCTCTGTTACAGCCTGAGAGAGGGAGACAGCTCTTCTTTCCAGAATGAGACCCTGTTTGGCTGGGAATGTCCTCTGCCCCCCAGCTTTGGTGGGGCAGATGGCATTGGAAGCTTGATGCTCACAAACACTCCATAGTCATGGGCCCTTTCCATGAGCTGTCAGGCAGTGGGAAGTGAGCACAAAGTCAATTAGCAGAAAATGAAAGGGCACATCTGTTGTACCTGGAGGGGCTTGGATTTCTGAGCTGCTGTGTCCTGCTCTGGCGAGGAAGCTCTCTGGATGGATGAACAGTACAGGTTTTAAATTTTAAAATCTCATTTCTACAGATGCACAAAGGCACCAGATCTGGGCCTGAAAGCATCATCTACTTTGCAAGCTTGGAATGTAAACGAGAGGTTTAAACTTCCAGTGTTTTCAAAGGAGGTGGGCAGATAGTGACAGCACCAGGGGCAATGGTTTTAAAGTGACAGGGGGCAGAGTTAGAGCA
This sequence comes from Ammospiza nelsoni, assembly GCF_027579445.1. NCBI lineage: Eukaryota > Metazoa > Chordata > Aves > Passeriformes > Passerellidae > Ammospiza > Ammospiza nelsoni. The sequence continues at coordinate 1,820,883 of NC_080639.1, forward strand.
GATGTTAGGTGTGGGGGTACCAGTTGTGGGTTTCTCTGGGTCTGGATTGAAGGCACTTGAGACAGTAATTTATGTTCAGGCTTGTGTTTATTATTTCTTATCAGTAAAACAGCCTCACAACCATGAGTTTGGCATTAGAAGGCTCAAAATGGCTAACTATGTGTTGTTACGAGGTCTTTTAAGACTGAATTATCCAATTAAGAACTGACACCTGGATTATTTTCCCTTTTAACCCAATAACTGATCCCAAAGAGCTGCAATGTGGACTTTTCTGCCCAATTACAAAATGCCACCCAAACCCATGGAGAAGCATGAGGAAGAAACCCAGGATGACACCCTGTGCCCTTCATCTTGCTTCCATCCACTACACACTAAAAATCCCAAAACCTCAATTTCTCACCAGGTCACACACCTACACTGCTCTCTATAATCTATTTCACACTTTTGTGGGCTCCAGTCTATCTTGAACTCTGGGAAGCTTTCTCCATGAGTGAGGGTCAAAGTCAGTGCTCCCCTGGGGGTCAGGGCACCCCAGGGCAGACAGAGAAATATCAAATATTCCCAGTGCCTTCGGTTTCCACAGTTAGGAAGGAATTGTTCCCTGTGAGGATGGATGGGATATTGAGGAGAAATTCTCCCCTGTGAGGGTGGGCAGGCCCGGACACAGGGCCCAGAGCAGCTGTGGCTGCCCCTGGATCCCTGGCAGTGCCCAAGGCCAGGCTGGACGGGGCTTGGAGCAACCTGGGACAGTGGGAGGTGTCCCTGCCATCGCAGGGGGCAGAACAAGATGAGCTTTAAAATCCCATCCAATTTAAAGCAGTCTGGGATTCTACAGGCACAAGACCATGGACGCAGATCTGGCATGCTGAGCTGGGATGGAGCATGGCTGGAACGCTCAGGCTGCTCCCTAGCTGCGGTGCCAGCTTCCCTTGAGCCGTGAACCTCTCTTTATCCCCAGCCCTCACCCAGCAGGCTGCAGAACGCGGGGATAACCTCGTTCCCTCCCTCTGCAGGCTGCCGAGCGCGCTGACAGCCCCGTCTGAGCTGCTTTGTGGCTGGGCTAGGTTAAACCCGGGCGCTCATGCCCCGCAGCTCTGCCCGGGATTTGTTTGCAAATGCAGACACTCAATGGCGAAACAAGGCATGCCAGCCCTTGCCAGCCAGGGGGAGCCGCCAGAGCTGTGCCCTCAGCGCTGTGAAACCCAACTGAGGGCTGGGGAGCGCTTGGCTGATGGACACGGTGAGCTTGGCAGGAGAGGAAGGGGTTGCGTTCCCTGCCACGTCAAAGATTGTGACCTAATTGTGAAAAATGTGTATTTTATGACTGGCTTTTGGCAAATATTAAAATAAATATTATGTATGTTATGTTAGAAGGTTATGTTGTATTCATTTTCTTAAGTAGTGTGTGTTAAATATAGTTTTAGGTTATAACATAAGGTTAAAATAGAAACTATGCCATGTAAGATCCCTTTTTTAAAGAAACGACTCGCACTGAGATAGCCACAGGACACCTGAATCTTTCAGACAAAGAGAATTTATTGTTCCATTATCAGAAGAAAGGAACTTCTTCCCACCTCACTTAGCCCTGAAGATGCTGTCAGGATTCAGAGGAAGAAGCTGACACTGCCCAGACGGAATCCTGTGTTTGAATGGAATTTATGCATCATGTATGAGGGGTATGAATATGCAACAGGCTGTTGCTTTTAAGGGTTAATCCTCTGTTAACTTGGGTCCTTTTTTGGGCTTATGTTGCCCAGAAAAGGTACCTGGACCATCCAAAACTTATTGTATTTATTGTCTCATATTGTCCTAATCCAAATTGTCCAAACTATTATTACTCTAATTATATTGCTATTTTTATAACAATTTTATTATCATTAAACTTTTAAAATTTGAAAAAACAAGTGATTGGCATTTTCCCCATTGCTCTCCTTGGTGTCAGGTTCTGCTGCAGGGACACAGAGCAGTCCTGGAGATCCCGATGTCTCTTCTGCAGCTTGGAAAGGAAATTAATAATGTTTGTTTCCTGCATTTCCGGGCTGTGTTGCTGCTGCAGTGTCCCAGCACCATCCCAGAAATGTGTGAGGTGACTGAGAAATATCTGCCACATGCTGTTTGTCTTCTCATCCTCTCCCCAGGAATGAGTGCTGAGCAGTGACCTTGCTTCAAATGTGCACAGCCTTGGTATGATATTATTTCAGATCTTTGAATCCCAGGGAACCAGGTATTGTTGTTTTCATAGTTTGTTTTTGTTTTTGTTTTTGTTTTTTTACCTGTATCCCTCTTACTCCTCTGGGGCCTACTGGACCTTCGGGGCCCTGAAACATAAGTGAAAAAAATGATGTATTTCTGTATATTTAGATTTTGTCAAAACCACTTTTAGGTAACTTTTTACTAAGGTGTCTTATTTAGATATCTTTACATTAAAGTCAAAACTAAATTTTAGAGAAGCTTATCAGCCACAAAGTATTAAATAAATAATTTTAAATTGACTGATAATCAAATTGCAGCGTAATGATGAACATTATCAAGGATCAGTAGTGCAGGATTAAACTCTATTTGAAGTATTTAAAGCAATTATGCACTAAATCTTTGAGATTGGAATTAGAAATCTTGTTTTCATTTTTATGTCTCATTCCCTTCAAGCCTTCTGCATCTGTTAAAGTAGAGTTTGTCCATTGTTTTAAACAGGCTCAGCCTAGGGCCATAAGAAGAATCACATGAAAATGTAGAAGGAGCTCAGAAAGTTCGTAAAAATGGTGCCCTTGCTCACTACATAATTCCAAACTGTCAGATGTCAATTTACCTCAGCCTTATGTTAAAGGCAAGAGCGACACAGAAATGGATATTCACCCAAAGCTGCTGAGGAGCAGGGGTGAGCACATTGAAAAGTGATGCTGTTTGAAGCAGCACAGGTTTGTGGCCACTGGTACCAGCATTTAATTTGGCTTAGGATTGGTCTACAGTGCAGAGGAGTATTCAATGTGTAATTAAAGAGCTCTTATGATAAGACTGGGGGTGAAGGAGTCCCCTTGAAGTGGGCTCTGCTTCTCTGCAGTGCTTGAAAGCCCTTCCTTTGTTGCCTGCTGCCAAAGTTTGAGAAGCTTCGTGCGGAACCTGTTGGGGGCATTCCCATGCCAGGATGGGAAGACAGGGAGGAAAATCCCTGCTAGGCTAGCAGCTGATCCCAGCCACGAGGAGCACTGCTCCAGGGATTTAGCTGGCTTGCTGCACCAGAGGGCTGGAGGTGGAGAGACACTGAGAGTCCAAGAGGTTCATGCAGAGGGGCTGGAGACACTCCTGGGACACTCCTTTGTCCTGACTCAGGCCAGGATTGTCTTGGTGTGGTATTTTCAGGGTCCCCCAGATGAAGGGAGGAAGGATGAATCTGACTCCATGGTCTCAGAAGGCTAATTCATTATTCTATTCTATTCTATTCTATTCTATTCTATTCTATTCTATTCTATTCTATTCTATTCTATTCTATTCTATTCTATTCTATTCTATTCTACTAAAGAATACAGAAAGGATACAGACAGAAGGCTAAAAGATAATAATGAAAACTCCTGACTCTCTCCTCAGAGTCCAACACAGCTGGCATGTCCGACACATTCACATGAAACCAATGAAACAATCAGCTGAACCTCTGTTTTGGATAAACAATCTCCAAACACATTCCACATGAGCACAACACAGGAGAAGCAAATGAGATAATATTGTTCTCCTTTTTCTCTGAGGCTTCTCAGCTTCCCAGGAGAGAAATCTTGGGCAAAGAGGATTTTTCCAGAAAAATATGACAGTGACCATCCTGGTTGGAGTGGAGATGCTGCTCTGCGGGTGGAGGTCCCAGGTGGGGCTGCTCAGGGCACTAAATGCTCATTCTTCTCTGGTTTCTGACCTGCCACAGGTGAGGAAGGGATTGTTGGTCCCTGCTGCTGTTCAGTTCAGTGCTGGATCCCTGGAAGTGTCCCAGGCCAGGCTGAACACGGCTTGGAGCACCCTGGGACAGTGGAAGGTGTCCCTGCCATGACAGGGGGTAGAATGGGATGAGTTTTAAAGTCCCTTCCAACCCAAACCATTCTGGGACTCTCTGATGTTGTGCTTAGCACTAGGAACTAATGGAAAATAGGAGGAAGGGGGGGATGTGCAGGTAAAACTTATTTTCATAGGGACGTTGTGGTGGTGTTTGCAGCGTCCTCAGGATGAGGGAAGAGCTGAGAATCTTGACTCCATGTTTCAGAAGGCTGATTTAGTATTTTATGATATTATACTAAAAGAAAATGATATATTAAAACTATACCAAAGAAAGAGACAGGAAAGGAAAGGAAAGGAAAGGAAAGGAAAGGAAAGGAAAGGAAAGGAAAGGAAAGGAAAGGAAAGGAAAGGAAAGGAAAGGAAAGGAAAGGAAAGGAAAGGAAAGGAAAGGAAAGGAAAGGAAAGGAAAGGAAAGGAAAGGAAAGGAAAGGAAAGGCGATTGACTAGAGTCTCAATACAGCTGGAGTTGTGATCGGTCATTAATTAAAAACAACTACATGACACCAATCAAAGATGCATCTGCCACATTCTACAGCAGCAGATAATTATTGTTTACATTTTGTTTCTGAGGCTTCTCAGCTTCTCAAGAGAAAAATCCTAGCAAAAGAATTTTTCAGAAAATATGTCTGTGACAGGACATTAAACCTTGCATCATAAAAATCCACACATTTCCATATTGCTTCTTTGGCACCTGAGAAAAATAGAGGCAGAATTACCTGCTGCACATCCCTCCAGCTGTGCTAATAAACATCTCCCCGAGCCTGACCTCGGGTGCAAGCCACATTCTTCTGTGAGAATGTTTGCTGTAAACAATGTACTTGTTATCAGGGAAGTTAAAAAGAGCCTTGTTGGATACTGAAGGGAAGGAGCACTTGCCAAAAGATAAACACCCAGCCGTGCCTGCTTCCCATTCCTAGGCTGAGGGAAAATCACTGCAGCACCAAACATCAGCTGCACTGACAGGAACGTGGGAATTACTTGAGATGTAGGGGCTGTGTGTGGTTCTTCCTCTGGCTTTTTTAAGGCTTGGTTGGTATGCTGTCCACAGCAGCCCAGGGCATCTTGCAGAATTCCAAATCCTTAGTTAAATGCAGCTGCACTCTGTGAGAACTTCTTTCTCTGGCAGTTAAAAAAAAAAAAAAAAAAAAAAGGGGAGGGATGGGAGAAGGGAGAAGAGATGGTCCAAAAAAAAAAAAAAAGCAAAGATAGAAAGGATTCTGATAAAAGGGAATGGCTTATTAAAGGGATTCAGGAGGAGGGAGAGTAAGAAGAGATTGTCTCATGGGAGATTTTGTATGAAGTACTTGGGGGAGAGAACTGCCCCAGGGCTGGGAGGTTGAATCTGTTGGGTTTTTTCTTTAATTTGGGAAACCAGGATTTGCTACAGTGCCTGGATCAGTATTAGACACTGGACAGTAGCAGAGAGACCTGTGTGGGGCAGAAAATGACAGGACATCTGTCTGTAGCTCACTCTGTAGGAAATGGCACATCTCTGCATCTCAGTCTCAAAACTGAAGGCTGGACCACATTCATGGTCTCATACCATGGAGCATACACTTCCCCTTTCAGTGCAGAGGAATCACCTGGTGTCTGTTCGTTTTTACTTTTCAGATTTTTTGGTGGATAATTTCATCATTTCAGGTTTTTGCTCAAGATTCCTCCACCAGCAGCATGTGTGGGGTTCTGCCTCCTGCTTGCTAATGTCTGCTTAAATATTTTTCACTTGCATGAAAAGGCAGCCTAGCAAATTAGAAGCATTTCGTAGGCATTATGCTGCTGTTAATTATGTAGGAGCCCAGACACTATTCACAACAGTAATAGGAAAACTACCAAAGCAAATGCAGCAGCCTGAAATGCCAAATTAAGGTCTCAGCTCTTGAATGCAGCTCAGTTTGCAAGTGGCTGCTGTACACAGTCAGTGTGGGGGTCCCTGCTTCCCTGAGTGGTTCCCAAGCTCTGTGCAGTGCAGGACAGGGTGAGAGCTGTGCTTGCAGGTGGGTTCAAACCTGAGCTGGGAGCCAGGGGAGCCCCCAGGGTCTGCACTGAGGTTTGGTGGAACGCTCTGTTCTCCCCCGGGGGAAGGAGAACTGCTCCTGCTGCTCCAGGCCTGCACAGAGCTGGGTGACACTGCTGGCAGTGTGGCTCTGGTGGTGGCAATTGTCCAGCTCATTGTCACAGACACATTTTATGAAAAATCCTTTCCTTGGGATTTTTCCTCCTGAGAAGCTGAGAGCCCTCAGGAGCAAAACGTAAACATTGATTATCTGCTGCTGTGGAATGCAACAGGTGCATCTGTGATTTGGCTCATGTGGTTGTTTGTAATTAATGGCCAATCACAGCCCAGCTGGCTCAGACTGTCTTGGTCAGTCACTTTGTTATTAATTATTTTTCTATTCTTAGCTAGACTTCAGATGAAACCCTTTCTTCTATTCTTTTAGTATAGTTTTAATGTAATATATATCATAAAATAATAAATCAGCCTTCTGGAACATGGAATCAACATTCTCATCTCTTCCCTCAGCCTGGGAGCCCTGTGAACACCACCACATCTCATGGCTTCAACCCGTTCCATGTTCCTGGGGCAGCTCCTGGTCAGCCCAGCAGCTTTTAATTCTAGGTGAGGTCTCAGTGAGTGCTCGCTGTTTTCTGTCAAGGCTGGTTATGTAAGGGAGCCACTTTTACAGTTCTCACTGCACACAGTCATGGCACTGGTCAGTTTTATTTTCTTTGCTGTTGCAGGCTCTGTTTTCATTTCATGGCTGAGGTCCATGGCAAGAGAATTGCCTGGGCAGACAGCCCTGGGATAAATTCATCTTCATTACAGGAGGTGGGAATTCTTAACATGAGAGCTCTGCAGTGATATTTACACCAGATTTAGATTTATATTAGGAACAAATTATTGACAGTGAGGGTGGGAGGGACCTGGCACAGGTTGCCCAGAGAAGCTGTGACTACCCCATCCCTGGAAGAGTTCAAGAATGTTTGCTGTGGCTAGATTGACACAAAACTCTGGTGCCTTGTTGTCAGTGATTGAGGAATTGCTTTCCTTGTTTGCCTCATGGTAGTTTTCCTGCTGGCAGCCTGGATTAGGGGTGGGAAATTGAGCCAGCAGTGCCAGGAACTTGTTTGAGTCCAGGTGCTTTGGGTAACCTTGCCAGTGCCAAAGTCAAATGCAAATTCAGCAGGTCCTGGCTGAGTTTTGTCATTCTTCTTCTGGACACCCCCAGACATGATCAGTCATCCAACATCTGACTAGACAGGCATTCCAAGAGCAAACTTCTGTCTGTATTAAGTCTGCTTTGACCTTTTTCTTTTTATCCTGTAGCTTCTGAGCATGAAAAGCATGCGCTCTGATAATATTGTCCTTAGGTACCCTGTTATAGTGTGATACCTTTGTGGATGACTATATATTCATCTTTGCAGCAGTAATACAAGAAAGATGCACTTGGATGGGGGGGGAAACACCCCTCTACTTTCTAATTTTGATCAGACTTACTGGATCTTTTCCAGTAAAGATTCTGCAGGAGCTAGGAAAATATTCCTACTCTTCTTTTAGGACTGAAATTGCCACAGGACAGAAATTACTGTCATTAATATTGTATGCATATTTTGCCAGAGGATGGCAGTGTGGAAGGGTTTGGATTGCTCTGGGAATGCCTTTGTATCAGCTGGGGAAGGAAAATGCCATCTGCTTTCACAGGCCAGTCAGCTCATGCACCCAGACAGCTCCACCTGCAGCCAGATCAGAAAAATAAGGTTAAGGGCTGGTGGGTTAAATGGGTTTAAGTTTAAAGATTGCCAAACCAGTGACCTGCCCCAACAGTGCTGTCTTTAAAGGGAGAATAATCCATTGAAGAAATCAGTTATTTGTTAAAATACAAAGTTTGTGTGGGAAGGGAGAGTTAAATGTATGTAAACCAGAACTGGGACTAGAGCACTTAATTTAAGTAATGCTATTCCTAAAAACTTCAGCTAGCAATCTGTGGGCCTCTTGAGCTAATTCATAAGAAAGTAATAATGCTAAGTATGTGGGGTTTTCCCTATTTGTGTGTTCCATCACCTTGTGTTAGTGCAGCCTTTAGAACATTTGTCAAAATATTCATTTCCTGCTTCTCCTTTCAGCTTGCAGAGGTGGCATATATCTAGGCAAGAGACTAAAATAAGTGCTCAACCTCCTTATTACCAAACCAGTAGGTTTATTCTGTCTGCAAGGCATTGATCCAGTGCTTACACACAATTCCATGTGCAGTTCAGACAAATCCAGTTCCCAAGGTGTTGAGTTTGTGAGGTCCCCAGGACAAGGTGAAGAGATGAGAATCTGACTCCATGTTCTCAGAAGGCTGATAGGATATATATGATATGATATGATATGATATGATATGATATGATATCATATCATATCATATCATATCATATCATATCATATCATATCATATCATATGATATTATATTTATTGAAAGAGTATATATATATATTATATATATTGAAAGTATATATACATCACAAGGCTTAACAAGAATGAAATAATAAAAACCCATGACTGACTCCTCGGAGTCTGACACAGCTGGCTGTGATTGGTCATTTAATTAATAACAATTCACATGAAACCAATCAAACATTGACCAGTTGCTAAACAATGTCCAGCCACATTCCAAAGCAGTAAAACAGGGAGAAGCAGATGAGATATTGTTTTTTCTCTGAGACTTCTCATCTTCTCAGGAGAAGAAATCCTGGCAAAGGGATTTTTCAGAAAATATGACAGTGACACCAAGGAGCTGTCCTGCAGCCTGATGTTGGAGCTCCAGATGTTGGCCCATCCCCTGTCCCTTGCTCTTACATGGTCCCATGGGGAATTTGGATGCACAGGGTGTTCCCAGAGCTGGGTTTGTGTCCAGCTGCCCCAGTTCTGTTGGCTTTGGGACAGCAAATAGCAAGTGACCCTTTGGACCATGCGCCAAGGTGTTTGCAGGGTGGTGACACATGCACAGGAGAGTCTGGGTGCTGGGCAGTGGACAGGTGAACATCTCAGTGAACATCTCAGCAGGAAGCTGCTGCCCTCACCTGTGCCTCTGGGAGCTGGCAGGGGTGTGTGTGTGAGAAATGGGGCCAAATCCTGCATCCAGCTGAATCCCAGTGAGAGGAACCTTGTGGCTCTCCAAAGAGCCAGGAGTATCAGGAAAAGGAGGCAGGGGGAGACCAAAAGCTGCTAGAGAGACTGTACAATAAAATTAAAGCTTGAGGGGCTCAGAATTGCTTAACAGGGGCTTCCTAGTACTGACAGCCAGGTGAAACCTCTTTGCTGTCCTTTGGAAGCCTCACTGCCTTGAAGGCTGTCTCCAGTGGTGCTGTGCCTGTGAACTGTCTGTGAAACTTGTGAGCACTTGAGGCTGGTCAGTACAGCTGCCAGTGTCCCCTGCAATCCATCCACTGTGACAGCAACAAAATACCTCCAACACAACCAGAACCACAGCCAGGGCTGGGCTTTGCCATTGGAAACCTCCTCAGGGCCCTGGGGATGCAGCAGCAGAGCTGGGTGCTGCTGGAAGGGTCTGTGGAAACCCAAGTGAGGGGATGGAGCAGGATCCATGCAGGGCTCCAGACATGAGCAGCAGGGACTGGGGCTGCAGGCAAGGCTGCAGGTGGGTCCAGGGGTCACCTACCTGCCTGCCAGCTCAGGAACTTCCAGATCAGGACTGGGTGCCAGGCATGGAGCTGAACAGAACCCTATGGACAGTGACACCTTAGGTTTTCCTGTTCTGTTTCAGTGTGCACTTTTAGCTGTATATTAAGTGTCACTGGGATCTTTCCACAGGATGGTGAAGACAAAACAATCCTACTCTAGCTGGAGACTCAAGGACAAGCTCTTCAAACTTCAGGCCCAAAGCATAAACAACATGAGAAGAGGAGAACGGGCAAACAGGCAAGGAGGATGAAACTTCATCATTTGAAGCTGTTAATTGGCTCCTATATGCAAATGGACTAAAACTTATAAAAATTAGAGATCTCTTGACCAAGCCCTCTTTGCTTCCATCTTGGAGCCATCTGGGCAGAGCCATGGTACTGCCAGGGTGTGGCCTTTGAATACACTTCAATAAATCTCCACTTTATTGCTCTTAACCCCATCCAGACTCTGTTCCAGCTCCTCAAAACATCAGCAGGACTGCAGGCAGAGGCTGCTCAGGGCAGTGAGGGGCTGTTGGTGCATCAGGGTGCTGGTTCTTGTGGCTCTGCACTCAGGCAGCCTCCTGCCTCCAGCTCCATCTTCATCTCCTATCTCCATGTGCTGATACTGTTGGGACATTTGCTGTTCCTCACTGTGGCAGACAACTTCTATAAAAAATCCTTTCCTTAGGATTTTTTCCTCCTGAGAAGCTGAGAGGCCTCAGGAACAAAATGTAAACAATGATTATCTGCTGCTGTGGAATGCAACAAGTGGATCTGGGATTGGCCCATGTTGGATGTTTCTAATTAATGGCCAATCACAGCCCAGCTGGCTCAGACAGAGAGTCCAAGACAGAGCCTTTGTTATCATTCCTTCTTATTCTATTCTTAGCTTTGTTAGCTTTCTGATGAAATCCTTTCTTCTATTCTTTTAGTATAGTTTTAATGTAATATATATCACAAAATAATAAATCAGCCTTCTGAAACATGGAGTCAGATCCTTGTCTCCTCCCTCACCCAAGAACCCCTGTGAACACCGTCACACCTCACCCTTGTGAGAATGGGGAATGTTTCACAGGTAAACATTGAACAGGCCATTGATCCCTGTTTCTGACTTTCCACAGTCAAGCAGTACTCCCAGCCCCACTTGGAAAAGCCAGGACAAATTCAACAGCAGGTTTTTGTGGCTTACACAGGTCAGCACCCCAATTTAATGAAGCAGGAGGTGGGTCTGAGCTTAGCTGTGTTCTGACAGTCTTGAGGGCAAAGCTCCTGAGCTGAAACTGCTGTTGTTTATTTGCAATGGCTGAAGAGAAGTGCTGCAGAAATAAATCCAGGTTTACCAAGGGAATTGTACAGTGTAATTTGGCATCTGTCAGCTGAATCCTGGGCCAAAGTCACTTCCTTGGCTTCCTTCTCACCTAATCCTTAGCCGGTCACTTCTTATCATTGGATTAAGCAGCTAGAATGCACAAAGTAGAGCTGGGACCAAATTCCAGCCTGACAGTGGATCACAGAAGCCTCTTCTCTCACACACTGGCCATTCCCTGTGCATCTTCTGCTGAGTTTGTTGTGCTGGGACTTGTGACACTTTCCATGTGATGCACTGCACAGCTCCTGCAGAGGAGACACCTCAGGCTTCTCAGAACTCAGCTGGGCTTTGTACTCATGAATAAAATATCTCCTTCCTTGGTTTGCTTAGGGGTTTTGTGTGCTGAGGCATGAGTGGTGACAGGAAATCAGGAAACTGTTCTGTAAATAAAAATAGGGTTTATTTATGTGGCTGTCAAATGTTTGGTGTCCACACTGGGCTGAAATGATCCACCCCTTGTAGCAGAAAATCTCTGTTGCACACAGGGCTGTGCCAGCTGTGGGATGAAATCCTGTTGCCTTATAAAAGTCAAGTTTCAGGGGTTGAGTTTTCTTCTGTCTCTGGAGTTCTTTTCTGTCCTTTCTTGCCTCTGTTCTCCTCCTGGAAAACACACAGAAGCCCCTGGGATATTATAGCCAGGCAGGGGTGAGAAGATTCTTGCATGGCTGGGATATTGCCACTCCCCACTAAGGAAAACACCTTCACTGCAGGCAGAATTAATTGTGTTTAATTGTGGGGCAGCTTTCCATGGTGCAGTTACTCAGTGGTGAGGAAGGAGCACCAGTGTCTACCTCAACTTCACTAAAGCCTTTGGTGCTGTGTCCCACACCATCCTGACAAAGGGGCTGGCAAAGGGCAGCTCAAGGAAGTTGTCGCAGACATCTTTTCATGAAAAATCCTTTCCTTAGGATTTTTTCCTCCTGAGAAGCTGAGAGCCCTCAGGAACAAAATGTAAACATTGATTATCTGCTGCTGTGGAATGCAACAGGTGCATCTGTGATTGGTCTCATGTGGTTGTTTATAATTAATGGCCAATCACAGCCCAGCTGGCTCAGACTCTCTGTCCAAGACACAAACCTTTGTTATAATTCCTTCTGATTCTATTCTTAGCTTAGCCAGCCTTCTGATGAAACCTTTTCTTCTATTCTTTTAGTATAGTTTTAATATAATATATATCACAAAATAATAAATCAAGCCTTCTGAAACATGGAGTCAACATTCTCATCTCTTCCCTCACCCTAAGACCCCTGGGAACACGGTCACAGGAGGTGGCCAGTGGGGCAAACTGAAACCTGGACAAAGGACCAGAGGGTGCTGAACAGGGGCACAAAGCACAGGAGATGCTGCTAAGTTACCCAGGGGATTGATTATATTGATTGTCATTAATTGCCAGCCTGATGGGACACAGCACATTCTCCGTTTTCACTGATACTTTACAGTTCTTGCTCTGATGTTTATTTTAATGCTGAAATAAACATCAACAAAAATTGTTCCCATGGGGTAATAGCTTCATTAAATGCTTCATTATAATGCAAATAATTCCCTGCTAGAATTGCATTATATTTAAAAGTTAGAGAACTAAAGCATAGAAACAACCTGAATATGGGATTAACATCTAATATTATACCATCAAAATTGCTGTTAAATTAATATATCAATCCAGCAAGAGTCTTTTGTTGTATTTACACATTTGAGAAAGCTTTCACTGGGTTGAATAATACATTAAGAGTTTAAAGCAGCTCAAATGAAAATAAATCCAAATTACAATTAGTTTACAGTGCTCCCCTCTGGATTCTCCCCTTACTTGTGGGACATCTAGTGGCAGAAAGGAGACTGGATCTTGGCAGACAAAATTATATTTAAAAATGTGATGCTTGCTTTTAAAAAGGACACTAAAACGTTTTTCTTTGCTATAGTTGGAGGCTGAAAGAATTGTGTGGATTTTTAGTATTGATATTTAAAAGCAGGTTTGGCTTTTAGTCACAAAAGCAGTTTGTGTGGGAGCAGCAGGGACAAACTGCAACTTGCTTTCCTTAATGCTGCTCCATTGGGAAATAGCTTCCAGAAAAGTTTTCCCTGATCAAGACTGATCCCTGTTCCAGCTCACCTCTCTCTGTTCCAGCTTCCCTGAGTCTCATTTATGACACCCCAGCTGCTCCTTCCAGAATCTGTTTATACGTTTTATTTCCCCTTGATATTTTCTTGCTGGCATATTCCACTGTTTTACTGTACTGTAGAGCTGTGGGGGTCTCCAGCAGACAGAGCAGAACTCTGAATTTGGAAATACAGCTGAGTTGTGAGGTGGGGGCAGGAAAAAAGAAGTGCTGTGCTCAAATCTTGCTACACCTGCAGGATATTCAATGTAGTCTGCTATAAATATTTTGGAAGAAGGAGCTCAGGCTTTTCATGGGTATGGCCTGGGATGGAACAGCTCCCTTTTCCCTTTTGTGCTCCTCCTTCCAGGCCAGGGAGAGGTGCAGCACAGGCCAAATAATGGATGCAAGAGGAGCCTTCTAAAAGGCAGCAGCCCTGGGCTCAGGGTGGCTGTGAGCTTTCACAGCAAGAGGTTTCCTGGGTGTTGTTGTGCTGTCCCACTCCACTGGCTCTGCAAGAACAATTGTGCAAACTGTGGAATGTTCTTCCTTTTTCTCTTTTGTTTTTTCCCCTGAACTTTCCTCTCTTCTTGGCAAAGCCCACGCAAACATTCTTTCTTGATGGAGCTGGAAGAACTAATGAGAACTTCTGTAACAGCCTTGGGTATTTCACGGCAGCATCAGATCAGCTAGAATATGTACCTGCCTTTAAATCTCTTGCTTTAATGGTGTGGGGTTTATCACCTTTCTAGTACTTGGCCTGTTTGAGGGCTTTTTCTGTTTTTTTTCCCATTATGATCTGTAGCCTTAAGGGAACAGAATCCACTCAGAAAGCAAATTGATACTCCTCTGACCCTCAGTTTTGGGAGTTTGTGCAGCAGGGCCCTAATGGAAGGATTAGCTGAAATTTCTGAGCTCTCTCAGTACATTTCTGTACTTGAGAGTCTGAAGAAGGTCATGGCTCTGCCCTTGCAATCAGCCAGGTAACACCTGGGCTCTGAGATGCTGGGTGACATCTTCAGAGAGGCTGGGACACCTGGGAACCCAGGAATGCTCTCTTGTGACAAACCCCACAAGCTTCACCCTTGTTCCATGTCCCCCTCAGCAGAATGGGGAACTAAATAAAGACCCCAAATATTTTATTTTTCTGGGCTGAGCATGGTGCGACATGGTGTGGGCTATCCCTTTGGTCAGCTGTGCTTGTTCTGAGGTGATCCAAGATCCACTATTGATGCAAGGTGCCCTCAATGTGAGAGGAACATGCTCTGACTCCATGATTCAAAGGCTGAACAAATGCTTTAAGCTATACTATATTACATTTTATTACTACTATGATACTAAATATCATAGCAGTATCATACTATGATACTACTGTGATATTTAGTAGTACCATAGTAGTATGATACTACCAAATATCATAGTAGTTATGATATACTAAAACCATATACTAAATACTAAAACTATACTAAACTATACTCTAAATACTAAAACTATACTAAACTATACTAAAGAAATGCTAAATGCTAAAACTATATTAAATACTAAATACTAATACTAAAACTATACTAAAGAAAAACCCATGACCCTTTCCAGACAGTCAGGACACAGCTTTGAGCCAACTGGTCAATCAGTCCAAACAACCATCAGCAGAGTCCAAGTAAGAAATTCACTTTCAGTAAACAATCTCTGCAACACATTCCACATGTGCCAAAGAACAGGACCAGCAAGTAGAGATAGAATTGTTTTCCTTCTTCTTTCTCTGAGCTTTCTCACTGCCTTCTCCAGGAAAAATCCTGGGAGAGAGAATTATGTCTCTCTCTGTTCAGAGAATGTGAATGCCACAGCCCACCACTAGCACTGGTTGCTGAAGCAAGGAACAAGGTGGGAGGCTCTGGAGCTGTGCCCATGAGAGAAGCCATCTCCACTGATATTCAAGGCTATTTCCCACCCAAAAGAAGCTGGAGCAGCAGTCGAGTCTCTTCTTGTGCCTCTCTTCCAGTTCTCTAAGAGGGGACTTGGAAAAAGCAATGGCAGGGCATGAGCAGAGGTTGTCTGAGGTGGAACAGAGGGACCAGCACCTGGAAAAAAGATGTGCCTGCAGGCAGCAGGGTTGCATGGAGCTTCCTTCCCATGGGCCAGGAAGGCTTCAGGAGTGAAGTCCAGTGGCTTTAAAGGCTTCCATCTAGGCCTCCTACACTACAAGACACTTTGGAGACGCTCAGAATGCTGAATCTGTTATCAGATCTGTTATCTGACTCAGAATGTGGAATCTGTTATCACTGGGAATGCTGGGCTTGGAGAGGTGATACCCTCCACTGCAGACCAGGAGAGAGACTTCCCTGCAAACTCTCTATTCCCATTTTCCCTGCCTCCCTCATTGGTCAGGTAGCACTTGCAGATCACACTTTGATAACATCTAATTTTTCTCATTTCAAATCTCTCTGAATGTTTAGGATTAATCCATTTTTTAAACCAAAGAATAATGTAGGCAGCCCCACATGGATCTCTAACTTAATTCTTCCACATCCAAAGGTATGGCCCCTGCCCTGACCCAGGTTCAGCCACATTGTCACAGGTTTTACACAGCTGAGCATTCCTGGGCTCCAGTCTTTACTGCTGTGTCCCTCTGAGCAATCCTCCTGTTGTCCAATGTCCTGATAGCCAGGAGCACCTGTAAATCTGCAAGTTCAGCTTTAAAACCATCCAACCTGTGGTTGTGAAGCCTCATTTGAAAACGAGCTCCTTAAATGTCTGTGTGTGTGTTTGGGGGAAAGTGTATGAGTGGCATAAACACTGGGTTTTGAGAGAAATCTTGGAATTACAGCAGTTTGTTCTGTACCTGGAATCCAGGGTGAATCAGGTAAGCTGTTGTTGCACAGCTCTGGCAACTGGTGGAGACAAAAGGAAAAGCTGAGAGAATTGGGATTGTTCAGCCTGGAGAAGAGAAGGCTCCAGGGTAACATAACTGACCCTTCCAGGGCCTGAAGGGAACCCACAGGAAAGATGGAGAGAGACTTTTTACAAGGGGTTGGAGTGACAGGACACAGGGAATGGCTTCCCACTGCCACAGGGATGGGATGGATGGGATATTGGAAAGAAATTCTTCCCTGTGAGGGTGGGCAAGCCCTGGCACAGGGTGCCCAGAGAGGCTGTGGCTGCCTCTGGATCCCTGGAAGTGTCCAAGGTCAGGTTAATGGGGTTTGGAGCACCCTGGGACAGTGGAAGATGTCCTTGACCATAGCAAAAGGGATTGGGGTGAGATGAGCTTTAAGGTCCATTCCAACCCAAACCATTCTGGGATTTTGTGATCTGCTCTGAGGCTGATGCATGCACCAGCCTGCTGAGCTCCAGGGCTCTCTGGGACAGAGAACAGCAGGATTTACTGCAAGAGCAGTTGTTTATTTATTTATTTTGCTTGGGACTCTAGGGCTGTTGGGAGTCTGGTCACTCTTACAGGACTGATCATGGGACAAGCCCACGAGCAGCCTTTGGGCTCAGGGAGGGTCAGGTCTGGTCTTTCTGGCCCTAGGAATCCAAACTGCTATGAAGGGAACTGCCTGCCTCTCCTTTTCTGTTGGGATGTTTCTTTTCACAGAATCACTTAGGTTGGAAAAGACCTCTGAGATGGAGCCCATTTCCTGCATTCCTGCCGACTGAGCCTCATGCACAGGTACACTTGCTCCTGGTTTTCCTCTGTCATTCCTGAAGTTGTGACAACTGGACCCATGAGAAATGGAATTTCCAGCTCTGGCGGTGGGAAAGGCAGTAAGGTGAGGAACAGGATGTTCAGATGTTCAGCTCACTGCCGGGAAGGGAGCAGAGTGGCACAGCACAGCGTGGATTTGGGTAACAAAAAAAGGTCACCAGAGTTCCTGCTGTGCCGAAAATTTGCTTTAGAGGTGGACTTGATTTGCAGATACGGCGTTCAACTCACCTACTGTGTGATGGAAAATTACTGCCCTCACATTCTCCCTTTGTCCTGCTGTAATCCTAAATACTCGCAGAGATGTTTATCCATGCTGTTAATGTGTAGTAATGGGATTGCTATTTTAAAAATCGATACAAATCTCACACTAAAAAAGAAAGGCTTAAAGATTAGTCTGTCAAGAGCTGTCTTAATAGATCTGTCTGACATTTGAGACACTTCCCCCAAAAGTATTCTTGCAGTTTCAAATTACTTCTTAAATGTTGCTGCCTGCAGATTCCAGGCCAGCTAATACAAGTTGTCAGAGTGAAAACCTTTCTCTGCAGCTTCAGAGAAGCTGGAAATCATAAATGTTTTCATTCTTTTTTTTTTCATTTGATCAAGAATGTGTTCCCTCCTAAATCAGGGAGCAGTGGTTTCAAAGACATTCTTTACTTTTGTGGTTTCAGCCATCTGGGAGGCTGGAGAAGCTGGAGAGGTGGGGATGATGGGGAGGCTCAGAATGGATCTTTGTAATACTGCCACTTGCAGTGTGTGAAAAGCTGAATGGTGCTGACTCGATTAAGACTCCTTTTTGAGATGCAAAAAATTGCTAGCAGATGGTATATGCAATTATAGTCTAGGTAATTGAAGCTGGCTTTAATATCCTTTTCATATTTTAACAGTATTCCATACCCTTCTAATTTCCTTCCACAGCTCTGGCTGGAATGTCTCTGGTCCTCCTCTGTCAGTGTACTCACTTCTGACTTCTTCTGACTCTTAAAGGCCTGTTAATTAGCAATAATTGCAGTTATTCATCAAGTTCAGGGCCATGTCTTTGTGGGGTGTGTGTCCTGGTGAGAGCCCGAGACCAAAAAACATTCCCAGTTCCAATAACTCGCAGACTTTGCAAACCTTTGGAGAGTTACTGCTGCTGTTGCCCTCTACAAGACTTTGGTTCAGGGGCATGTTTGACTTCTCTGCATCTCAACATCTGCTGCACCTTTCACTCTCCAACGGGGATGAACAAGGAACTGGCACAATTACCCCACTCCCTGTGGAGCCCACAGCATCAGGGGCAAGCAGGGGGATGAATGGAGCACATGGAGAGGTGGCAGGAATGCAGCTTGGTGATTCTTCACTCCTTTGGAGGCTCTTTCTGAGCCTGGGCAGGACTTCCTGCACTAGATCAGGATGTTTTGTCCTTAATTCAGCATTTTGCAGAGTGGCTATAAAGCTCTGCTTGCTGTAGGGTCTGTCTGCAATGGCTGTCAGATCTAGGCTTTCCCAAATAACCTATAATCCCAATTATTTTCTTTAAAGTCTTCACAGCACACAGCTCCACCCATAAACTAAAGATTCCATGATCTTTTTGGGGTCCTCAAACTCTAATCAACATAGAACTGGGTGTGCAAAATTTGTGTAGTGATGGAGAGAAAATCCCAAACCTGGGGTGTTTGGTGCTAAGTGCAGTGAAGCAGTAAAGAATAAAAAAATCTGGCTTCAGATGTCTGCAGGGAAGCAAGGGTAAACCTTGGAAAATTTGGCCATCTTTGAAAGATTTGCAATTGTAAAGAAAGGCCCAATGTGTTACCATTACTCTGATTCAGAAATAGTTGTCTGATATTAGTCTAGAACTGCTAAATGTCTCTCCTCTCCCAGGTAACAAGTGGCAGGACCAGAGAAAATGCCCTCAGGTTGCCCCAGGGAAGGTTCATGTTGGATATTGGGAAAGATTTCTTCCTGAGAGGGTGGTCAGGCATTGGAACAGGCTGCCCAGGGAAGTGGTGGAGTCACCATCCCCAGAAGTGCTCCAAGCAATGCAGTCTTGGTGCTAAAGACACCATTTGGTGCTGGGTTAATGGTTGGACTTGATGTTCTTAGAGGGCTTTTTGAAACCTCAGTAAACACCTGTTTAAAATCTCTCCCTGCCATAAAAAGCCCAGGCAGCTTCAGCCTTGCCTTATCTACATTTTAAAGCATTTTTGAGTTCACAAACCTGCTGTAGGGTTTGACATCCTGGAAGGTAACTTGAAATCTTATTTCTCTCTGGGCAAAGTCTGCCCGCAGGCAGACCAAGGCCGAGCCTAAAGGCCTTAACCCTTGGTATTGCAAATAGGGTGGTTAAACCTGGCAAAATTTTGTTCATGTTTTGTAGGGTTTATTTATAGCGTGTTCCTCTCCACCACTATTCCAAGGCTCCCCATTCTCCCCCAGTAGCTGGTTTTTAGGGACACCTATCATTCCTGCCTGATGCTGATCTTGCTGGAAGTGGTGCCTGAGGTGTCTGAGCAGCCCATCCACCAGCAGGACAGGCAGGGTCTGTTCCTTGTCTGTGTCTCCATGGTGGCTTTGTCAGGTCTGTGACTACATTTCTTTGTGGTTTCTCCCTTTTCCCCTCAGAATTCTCAACTGACAGAGTCTCCAGTCAGATAACCTTGCTGAAGTAAATATTCTCACACTCATCAGTTGATGTGACCACTGTGGGGATGAAGATATTTGCATTTTTTCAACCCCCATCTTGGCCACATTTTCCACCTGATACTTTTTTCCACTGCTTTTTTCAGGCTGTGCTTCCAGCTGGGACTAAGGCTGGTGTCAGCACAGAGCCCAGTGAGCTGTTCCAGCCTCACTGGCAGCCAGGACAGCTACAGCACAGAATAAATAAAGTACACTTGCTGGCCTTAACTTCTGCTCCTGGGATTTTGAGTGGTGTCTACCCTTGTGAACAAAATATTTTGGGCAAAGAGTGAGTGAATGCTTTGCATTGCTCTTGTGCTAAGAATAGTGGAAAAAAGGCAAGCAGAGGATCAAAATATGAGATTTTCAGTGGGCAAAGTCCAAGCCTTACAGAAATGGATATTCTGGAAGCAGGACTAAAGGGTTCTAGAGACATTGATGAGTCAGTGGTACCTGTCCAGGCAGGGAGAGTGAGACAGGTGTTTGTGCTGCCCTTTGTGCAGCTGGCTGTGACTCCAGGGAGACTTGGGCTGGGTGACAGTGATGCTCTGTGTCCTCCAGTGCTGCATGTGAAATCTGGGGGGTCTCTCAGAAGCAGAAACTCTCCAGAAGTTGAACTCCAGACAAGTCATGCACTTCTTTTGGTGCCTGACCTTGGGCTTGTGCTGTTCTTACCCTCAAAGTCAATCAAAGCCTCCCCAGACACCAAGCTCCTTGTGGGCTTGGGAAAGCAATGAAATATATGAGTGAGTGGATCAAATTCATGGTTTACTCTAAATCACTTATCTTTCATTTGAATGCTGTGTGATGGACATAAAATCAAGTTGATAAACTGCCCTTTATAAAGAATGCTCCACTCGGTGTTTTTAAGCACACAGGCTTGACAGCAGCAGCTGATTAATTATTAATTAAAATAATGGTCAGGGAAAGAAATACAACGTTGCCAATCTATAATTACTTGGAAGCTTCTTCATACATTTTCCATGAGAGTCTTTTCCTTGTAAGACTCTGAAAAAGTATATTTAGTGTTTGTTTGCTTTCAGCTATGGTTTTCAGCGGATATTGACTGAAACAGCATCTTAATCAGTCTGACCTCAGCCTCCAGGGGATTTTTTTCCATTGACTCTATCTCTTCCTCCTTGCCTCTCACTGTGTGCTGAAATTCTTGTCAGAGCTGCTAACTCTGTTACCTTTAGTGCCTCCTTTTTAAAGACTCTTTAGCTCAAAACTTTTCCTACACATTTCCATCTTGGGGTGGAGGGGGGACAGCCAGTTCTTCCCGACTGTGACCCGAGCTAAATTTCTTGGAAGCAGTTTCCTCCCATCCTCCTACTTTCCTCAAACTGATTTTCCAGCAGCAGCTGTGCTGAGGACAAATTATTAAGTAATGCAAAGCATTTTAGAGCCTTAAGGAGTGGGGTCTTCTGTCTATCCATTCAAAATGGATAATTCAGCTGGGGTTTCCTACTTCAAGCCTGCAGTGTGGCTGTTTTATTTTTTGCCTGCAAATTTGGCAAGGGCTTTTGTGTTATTTTCATCTCTGAATGCTCAGACACTTTGTTTTTCATTGCTTCCTATTTCAGCAAGTTCAACTGAATCCAGCTTTTTCATTTCAAAACTCAAAGGTGTCCTTGGCCTCCCATTCCCTTGTTGTTTTTTGTTCAGAGTGATCTGGGGTGAATGTCACAGCTCACTTGATTTCCAGCCACATTTTCCAGCTGAACATTTCTCCTGGCACTGTCTTTATATTATCTCCATGGGATCGGTGATTCACTATTTCTGTCCCTATTTCTTCTGTGGCAGTAGGAAAACAGAAACCAACAGGACTTTACAGGTTATCTCTCAGCCTGGTCAGGGATTGGGAACAGGCAGCATATTACTGAAAGCTGAAGGGTTTTTCCATAGTTTAGCTAGAGATTTGTTAATGGCTGACTGCATGTTTTTGGTCCCCTCCCAGGTGAATAAAATATCCTGGAATCTTCCTGGTTGGAAAGTACCTTAAATATCATCTAGTTCCAGCCCAAGGAGAGTTTGAGATGGAAATGTGCTGTGGGATCTTCATTGTGTCTGCAACTTCCTCATGTGGGAATGTGGAGAGAAAATGGATCCAGGAGTGTCTGAGGTGTGCAGGAATGTGGCACTGGGCACAAGCTGGAACAAAGGATTAAGTAGGAGAGCAACCTGGGATAGTGAAATGTTGGAACCCTGGATGCTGAGAATTTTAGGCTTTCTGTGTGTTGAAAGACACAGATCCTAAAGAGAACACTGCATTTGACCTGAGGCCATGGAGAGGACTTCCAAAATAGAATGATAGAACTGGGATTGTAGGTGTGTAGTTTGAATGGAAACGTGTAATATCACAGCATGGAAAACTTAGAGTTTAAGGGTTTATAATATACTAATATAGATAAAGATAAGATGGAGATTTTAGGGTGGAGTCTGGTCCTTCTTTTTCACCTTCTTCTTCTCCTTCACCTTCTTCTCCATGGGTTTGGGTGATTTTGTGTAATTGGATAAAAAAGTCCCCATTGCGGGGCACAGGTGGTTGGTTATTGGGTTAAAAGTGAAAATAATTTAGGTGTCATTTCTTAATTGGACAGTTTTTCCTTAAAATACCTTGTAGAGATAGATACAGGACCATTTTGTAGCTTGGCAGTGAAATGCTGTAGAACTCACAACTTGTAAGACTGTAACATTGGTAAGAATTAACAAACATCTGAGTCCAAACACAAAACAGCGTCTCGAGCACTTTCAATACTGACCCTGAGCCAGGCAGGAAAAGAAGAAAGAAACACAATAGTGAAAGGTCCCTGCTCAGGGCAGGGGCTTGAAATGAGGTTGACTTTAAGGTCCCTTCCAACCTAAACCATTTTGGGCTTTTCTTGTCATAGGAAAAAACATGCACCTGAGGATGTTCAAGTATTGTATTTGCTGGGAATGTCTCAACAAAGGCAGGAATGATGAATCTTACTCCATGTTCTCAGAAGGCTAATTATTACTTTATTAATTATATTATATGAAAGAATACTATACCATACTAAAGAATACAGAAAGGATACTTACAGAATGCTAAAAAGATAATAATGAAAACTCCTGACTCAGTCCAGAGTCTGACACAGCTTGGCCCTGCTTGGCCAAAGAGCCAAAACAACTCACAGCAGAGCCCAATGGAACACTCACCTGTGGGTGAACAATCCCCAAACACATTGCACATGAGCACAGCACAGGAGAAGCAAATGAGAGAAGAATTGTTTTCCTTTTCTCTGAAGCTTCTCAGCTTCCCAGGAGAACAATCCTGGGTGAAGAGAGTTTTCCAGAGAATATGAATGCCACATTCAAGCACTAGAAAAGACTCTGGAGAGACTGTGGGATTTCTGTTCCTTGAGCTCTTGAGTCATGTGTAGTTTATTGTGACTTATTTGGACCTCTAGAGGTACCTTCCCACTTACTCTGAAAACTCTGATTTCTGCGGCTTAAAGGCATTTTACTCAAGGTATCTTTGGATATCTGATTAAGTGATGTTTTTTGGGGTGGGATAATCTACTGCCTGCTGCTGACACACACCATTATCCACACAGTGGTGTGAGATTGGAATGGATGTGCAAGGTTTGCATGTTACTCCCAGAGAATGGAGACTGAAATAGTCCCAAGCATATGTTAATTTTCACTGAATATCAGATGAATTTGACAGCGTGTTTTAGTCATATGGCTCTGTGGAAACAGATGTACTTCTTCACTGGAGGAGTTTCTGCAGATTAAATGAATATTTGAGAGCTTTTTTTTTGGTGTTACCACTTGTCTTTGTACTGTATGGCTTTGATTTCTGTATATGATCTCAGTGCATGCAAAATAGGCACAAGAAATTATGCATAAACTCTTAGAAAGATTATACAGTTTGGTTGAATTCTGAACTTTACAACAATGAGCAACAGCAGTTATTACTAAGGATAATACTCTGAATCTTGCAACAATATTATCATGAGCCTTGAAAAATTAATCAACTCGGTATTTTCCTTAAATATTCTAGCCATATTCAAGTATACTTGATTATTGAAATGTGTCCTTCCTTTACAAGAACGTGGTTTTCATGAAGTTTTGATGCAAATGTGAGAAGAATTTAATTTATTTATTGCTTTTAATTTGAAGGTTTTTTAAGTTCTGAAAGTTTTTGTTGCTGAGACTTTCCTATGATTGTCATCAATAGGAATATTCTGGATTAATGCACATTTTTATTTTGATCCTGGCTAAATTCTAAGAAATCCATGGGGCTGTAGCTAAGATGTGAACTCACACTGGTGGAAGTGAGTCTCCAGTTGACTGCTGTGTTGATTAGAGCCTCCTTATTGCTTTTTCTTTGGGTTTGGGGTGCTTTTTTAGCTCATCTCAAGCATTCATCTCCTCTCCTCACCTCTCCTAATTTTTAAAGCTTGATGAAGACTTTCTCAGAACATTTCCATCAAATAAAGTGCATAAAAGCCCGAGGTGCACAATTTCTAGTCACTCAACACTGATAAGCTGAAAATTACATAATTCTTTCTGGTGGATTTATTTTTTTTTTCTTATTTTTAGGGCTTTTACAGAAAGAATCTGCCAGTGTTCTGTTCCTACCTATTAATATTTCACACCAAAATGCACTTTCAGAGCTTTCTGGGCTGACATGCACATCGGAATGATTTCATTGTTCTTCAAATGCAAAGCACTCTCACACTGAAAGGAAATACAAGTGTCTGCATTTAGGGATGTAAATTGTGAAAAAGGGTTTTAAATGCTTGTGGACAGCAGGATGGATGATGAGGGAGGGCAGGACCACAGCTCTCTGCTTTGTTGTATCCCCATTTTCAGCGTTCCACAGCATTAGGTCTTTGCAGGGTCACATTTAAATTTTCCAGGAGACTTTTGTCTTTCAGCTAGACTAGTTTGACACTCAGACTAGTCAGAAGTGCTTCTGATAGATTTAAATTCCATTAAAAATCCCCTTTTGAACAGTTCCAGCATCACTAATTGCCAAAATATTGCCATTTTGCACCAGCTTGTGTTCTCTTTTCTCTTTGGTGTGTCCTTTAGTGTGTCATTTCAGGCTTGATGGAATGTTCTGCTACATCCTTAGGTAAGTGGCTAAAAATTGCTTTCAGTAATTAATATTACATTAAAAATCCCTGTGAATTGAGCAGCCAGATGGAAATATGCCATTCCACAGTATCTGCCATTCAAAATGAGCAAGAGTCACTGGAGCTGGGATCTTCTGTGACATTTGGTTTGTGCCCAGCAGTGCACCTGCCTTCCCAAATGCAGAAGAAAGGATGAACCAGAAAGTGTTGCTTGCACACAGAACTTGAGCAGCTGTCACCACAGAAAAGTGCTCTTTAGGCTTTTCCAGGATTTTTAAAGACCCAAACCTCAAAGAAGTTGTGATGTCTGTGCTTGTTGTAGTTGAGACAATACAAAACAACACACGCCATTTTCAGAAAGCTTCAAACCCCTCTTTTATCTTAGTAGGCATCCTTTTTATGCATTCTTATAAAGCTCATAAGTTTATACTTTACTCATTGGTTAGAAGAGACAAAGTAGTCATTGGAATAGGCAGTTGCAGGTTTCTCTTATTTATTCTCTTATTTATCCTTCTTTCTTTCTTGGTTTCTATGTCAGTGACCTTGGTAGGAAATTCTTTCAGGGGTAAACATGGATCCCCTTCTCAAACATGGATCTCCTTATCAAACATGGATCCTCTTTTCAAACATGGATCCTCTTCTCAAGCTTCTCCCTGGCTCACAGAAGTCGCTGTAAAACCTCTTCCACATGTGCTTTTGTTGCCAGATTTGTAACAGGAGTTATCCCACCTCTGCTGTGGGTAGGACTCCAGTCTGGTTTGAGGAGTTTCATTGACCTTTCTTGCACTGAAGATTTTCTGTGGCTCCTCATTGTACTGTGCCTCCATATAACCCAAAATAAGGACAAGAAATTGCCTGTATTAATATGGCAGCTAATTCCCTGGCAGATAATTATGGCAGATAATTCTCTGCATTTCTCCTCAGGTTTGTTGTGCTCATGCTCGTTATGTTTCAGATGCTTCTGAGGATGAGGAGTGCTCAAATGTTGTCTTACAGTTCCCATTTAGGCTATGAATCCAAAATCCCAACATGAAGGGAGTAAGGAGCCACACACCAGCTCATATCCCAGTTCAAGGTGGGCTTCTGCAGCTTGGATAAAAAGGGGAGAAGTGGATTTTTGTGCAAGCAATAAAGGGGTGCAGAAGGCAGGTCATGCACAGCAAATGAAATTCTGTGTGCAGCTGCATCAGTGCCAGTTTCTTGCTCAGAAACAGGAACAGTGTTAACAGCTTGCAGCCAGAGCAAGAGAAATCCAGAGGGATTTTGGGGATAGAAATGTTCTTTGTGAATCTCCATGTAAAGCTTTGTTTGAGCTGCTGTAATTAGTAAGTGCCCTGGCTGTTCTACGACAGTGTTTGACATTTTGTTCTCTCTGGCAGTCCATGGGGAGAGCTGAGATGAGGGAATGGTCGTGATTAGCACTCCACAGAGTAAGTATTAGGGGTTTTTTGCCTTTTTGATCCATCATACTTTTAACCATTGGATTCTAAGCTTTGAAATCCCACACACAAACCTCCAGTCAGACACTGCCTTGCAGCAGTGGGATAATAATCACAGAATCCCACAATGGTGTGGGTTGGAAGGGACCTCAAAGCCCATCTTCTTCCCCCCTCTGCCATGGGCATGGCCACCTTCCACTATCCCAGGTTGTTACAAGGTGTGCCCAAAGCTTAGCCAAAACCCCCTTGCTCCTAAAAAGGCATTTCATGTGCAGTAATGGTGATGTCAGTGCTGTCAGCCAATGATAGAGTGATAGGACAAGGGGAAGTGGTTTTAAAATGAGAGAAGAGAGATTTAGATGAGGTGATAGCAAGAAATTGTTCCCTGTGAGGGTGGGCAGGCCCTGGCACAGGGTGCCCAGAGCAGCTGTGGCTGCCCCTGGATCCCTGGCAGTGCCCAAGGCCAGGCTGGATGGGGCTTGGAGCAACCTGGGACAGTGGGAGGTGTCCCTGCCCATGGCTGGGATGGGATGGGATGGGCTCTTAGGTCCCTTTCAACCCAAACCATTCTGAGATTCTCTGATGTCACTTGATTTCACAGGTACATTGTCAATTCTGCTCTCACCCACAAAAAGCCCCTCTCAAGCTTTCACAGGTTCTGGGAGAGAAAGTGATTTCCTGCCAGCCACAGAATTAAATCCCATTGTAGCTATTTTTGTGCACAGTGGGGGCTGCAGGGCTCAAATCCCCGTAGCTCTTCAGGCACCATTTTCCTTAAAGCTGCTCTCTGGCTTTATACTTCATTTTAAACAATCAGAAGGCTCATTCAGATGCAGAAGAAGTTTTTTCTTCCCAGTATCTTCACTGCTCTCAATACAATGGAAAATATTTTTGTATCTATGTGAATTCCCACTTCTTAGTAATACAAGTGCTTGCTGCATTTTGATTCCTGCATAGAGGACAAGGACTCTGATCCTGAGGATGTAAAGCTTTTGCCTGTTCACCAGAAAGACACAGAGCTCTTTGGCCAGGATCCATAACAACACCTTTTCTTTTGGTTGTTCACAAATAGCTCTGTCTGATCCAAACCCAGAGTCACATAACTTCTGTAAATTGGGAGAGACAGGAGTGCTATGCAGTTTGGCAAATTCTCACTGAAATCTCTGCTGGAGTCAGCCCTGATTTTGCTGGAATACAGTAAATATTAACATTTTCCTGTAGATTTGGAATAGCTGTATGTGTATTCTCAAAGCAAGAGTGCAGGAATGCTGGAAAGTGTGAATTATTGCCCATGGAGGTGCTCTTGTCTTTGGGAAATATTGATTACTCTAAAAACTTTCAGGGAGCATTTTTTACTTATGTTTGGGTTACCGAATTTCTTACTTGAGAAAAGTAAAGTGGCCCCAAAAAACTGTCTCTTTTCCAGGTTGGTTCTACCTAAGAGGACCAGGCAGAAGTGTTTGCTCCTCAACTGTGCATTAACATTTTTAAAGGAATATCTGAGCTCTCCATTTATGTACAGAGTAGTTATTTTTCTTGAGAGTAGCCAGCCAGGCAGGTTTCACAGGGCAGTGATTAAGGGACTCTCTGCAGGTATGAACCACAGATTTGTGTTCAGTACTTCAGGGATGTTGCTGCATGACCATGGTGCTGCTGTCCATGAAAACTCTGCTTTAGGGAAACAAGATGCCAGAAAATGAACAGGAGCTATTTAGCTCCTCCTCAGGTTTACCTTCAAGTCCTTGAAATCTGTTTTCTTTATGTTCTTTAGAAGCAGTGGATCACGGGATGTGTTCTGTCTTTCTCCACGCACATGTTTTAAGGAGCTGTTAGATGCTGTCGTGTGGGGTGAAGGCCCTAAGGGATAGTTCATGAAAATGCAGATGTGCACATGCCAAGGTAATGTGAGATTTAAGACAAATAAACCTACCTTCCATCACAGAAGGAAAGATGACTCTGAAACTTAAAATCCTGAAGTGATTTAAGTTTGAAGGGACTCTCAAAACTCAAATTTTCCACCCCATTCTATGGGCAGAGACCCTTCCACTAGACCAGGTTGCTCCAAGCCCCATCCAGCCTGGCCTAAACTGGTCCAAACTGGGTGATAGAAAGGCAGTAGAAGGTTCTCCAGCAGCAAATGGGGCAGCACTGCTTCCTGCAAGGAAGGCGGCCTGGGAGCAATCCATCTCTCCATGGAGCCACTGAATATCACAGCTATAGAAATTGCTTTTACATGAGTGAAAAGCTTTAAGTCAAAGGCAGGAGAAGACCAGATTACTCCATGCCAAGTGTCAAACAAAAAATTAAGGAACTGAGTCTGATTTTTATTGAGTAAAAACACTACTAAAATCCTCTATTGCACTCAACAGTGCTTCAACAACCTTGTAGTAAATTAGATTAATAGGTGTTGATTTTACAGCTGCTTCATTATCATCTGCTACATTAAAATCTAATTATTTATTCCCACAAGCGTTTCCTTCTACTCCTGGCTTTTTACTGGTGCAAAGGAGCTGCAGTGCTATCTGTTCCTGCAGCCCCTGGGCAGCAGCAGGTGGGACAGCAAACATCTCTGTCACAAATTACCTGAGCAGCCATCCCTGCTCCCTACTGCAATTAAGCCTTCATTAGGAGCTGGTGAATAACTCTGCTGCTCCTGGCCACTGATCCCTCCCTCCCTTAAAAGGCAGGCATGACACAGATAAAGGTGGGGCTTTGCCCGCCCGAGTATTTCAGAGCATCCTCTCGGAGTCATGATTGCAGAAGGAGTCCTGGGGCACGTTCTGGACACTGTGGTAAGTCTGTGCTGCTGGTTAAGCGTGGGTTTTTCTCTCCTTAAGTGAATATACTTTGGATTTGCTGAAGTTGTGTGAGAGGGTGCAGCTGAAGTTCGACGCATCCTCTGCTCTAACCTGGAGAGGTTTCATGTAAAGCCAATTTTGGGAATTGTTAATGCAAATAGTAGATTCGGGTATCTAGGAGCTTCCTGAGAATGGAACTGGTCTTGCTTTTTTAAATTACAGGCAAGTTTCTAAAAGCCTCTTAATTTCTCTCTTTAGAACTAGATATTTTTTGTCTTTTTTTTCTCTTTTTTAACATCACCTCAGGCTGAAGATTTCCTTGGATATGCTCCTTGAATCACCGTGGAAGTTACAGTCTTACACTTTAGAGGATTATTTTGGAGTTTATTCAATGCTTATTATTCTCAATATATGTTGTTTTAAGAAAGTTACACTTCAATGCTTTGAGTATCTTATATATTTAATTTAATGGGTTGGAAATGTGTTAGCAAAAGAATAGTTTGCCTGTTCCGTGGACTGCAGCTGTGTCGCATATTTAAAAATATGTATAATTGCTGTGTTACTCCAACACTCACAGAGTTAATGAGCGTTGCTCACTGGTATCAGCTAAACACTGTGCTATCAATGAGGCTTTTCAGAATTTAAAATTAAATACCAGGTTTTCAGGGGGGCTCTTTGCACTCTCGCTAACTTTCTTCAGTTTCTTTGTTCGTTCTTATAAATTATTTACGAAAGCAGCAAGGCAAACTTGAAATCCTGTAGTGTTTGGAATTAATAATTTAATGCTCTTGTTCCCTTTTAATCTCCTCACTGTGCAGTTATGTCCATAGTCACTTTTCTGGTGTTAAATTTTATAAAGCAAATCAACAATGAAAGTAAAGCTGTCAATAAATAAGTTGCGTAGATCCAGACTTAAATGTTATTTCCCTCCGTGGAGCTTTTATCTTGAATTACAGCTTTAAAACCATCTTTACACTGAACATTAATCATTTGAAATATTAAGAATGGCTTTCTGGGTTATTGGGAAATACATCTCCCAGTGCAGAATTGCCTGTGTCCTTAAACCAAGTTGCAGTTTCATGGAGTTTCTTGATGCCTGTGGCTGTCAAGGTGTTTTTTCATGTCTCTGTGATGTGTGCCAGCCCTGAGCCCCTCTGTATTTTGTGTACAACTTCCCCCTTTTCCTTATTATCCTATTTGACAAGCCTGCCCTGTCAGAGATAACAGTTTTGGAGTAAACATTCCCACGTTATCGATCACTCTTGCTGACCAGCTTTGGGTCCCTTATTCTCTGCCAGTTCGGGTTTTCCTCCTTGGTCACTTTGGGATCACAGATGAAGAGATCACACAACAAAGGGGTTCAGAGTAAAGGGGGTGGTAGCTGTTAAAAACGGGACCACACTCCTGGTGCTAAAAGTGATTTCAACATTTATAATGATAAAAAGAAAAGGCCTAAAGCAAGGGGACCCACGGGCTGAGCAGGAGTGCTCCCGTTGAGGATGGCACTGGGGCTTCTTCAGCAGCCCCCATGTTCCTGGTGGAGAGGTACAAATTCAGTGGGTCCGAAGCCCCTTTTTATCTTGTTTTTTGTCCCTTGGGATTGGTTTCTTTTTGGATCCTTCATTTGCATGAAGGTTTTAGGCCTTGATTGGCCCATGACAGTTCTGTCCAGGCTGGCTCATGGTGCACTTTACTGAGGTGTGTTATGGTTCGTTGAGTACTGGATTTCTTATAACTACCCTTTTAACCCCTTTTACAATATAATAACTAACAGTACATGCTTAACAATTATCAACTGTTTTCCAACAGTTTCTAACCTATTTTTAACAGTAGTTATTGTTCCTCTGGGCTGAGGATCCCAAATGGCTGTGGTGGGGCTCTGTGGAAGGTGATGCCCTCCACTGGTTCTGGTGCCTGCCAACCCTTTCAGGGATTCAATTTATCCCAAAATCCACCTGAGCCTGCCCTGGCCCAGCCTGAGGCTGTTCCCTGTGCTGCTGTCCCTGTTCCCTGGAGCACAGCACGACCTCCCGGCTGTCCCCTCCTGTCAGGAGCTGTGCAGAGCCACAAGGGCCCCCTGAGCCTCCTTTGCTCCAGGGTGAGCCCCTTCCCAGCTCCCTCAGCCCCTCCTGGGGCTCCATTCCCTGCCCTGGCCATTCTCCAGTGTCCCCTCAGGGTCCCTCTGGCTGTGAGTGCCCAGAACTGGCCCCAGTCCTGGAGGGGCCTCAGCAGGGCCAGCCCTGGGGACAATCCCTGCCCTGGGGGTGTCACACCACGGCTGGCACAGCCTGGGGGCCATGACCTCGTGTCCAGCCCTGTCCCCAGCACCGCCAGGGCCTTTTCCAGCCCTGTCCCCAGCACCGCCAGGGCCTTTTCCAGCCCTGTCACCAACACCACCAGGGCCTTTTCCAGCCCTGTCACCAACACCACCAGGGCCTTTTCCAGCTTCCCAGCTGCTCCTCCCTGAGCCTGCAGTGTCCCATGGCTCACAAGGAGCTGGCCCTTGGCCTTGCTGACCCTGGGCCCATGGATCCCTCTGCAGAGCCTCCTGCCCCCCAGCAGATCCACATCCCACCAACTCTGTGTCTGCAGCTGCCTGAGGGTGCTCTCCATCCCCTCAGCCACATCCCTGGTAAAGATAAAAGTATTAAACAGAGCTGGGCCCAGTACTGAGCCCTGGGGAGCCCCACTGGTGACTGGCCACCAGCTGGATATAATTTTGTTCCCTTCTTTCTGGGCCCAGCCTTCCAGCCATTCACTTTCCAGCCTTTTTTTCCTTTTCTTGGGTTGAAATCATTCCTGTTCTGTGCAGGAGCTAGGAAGGAGGAGGAGGAGGGCTTTTTTCTGTGCTCTTCCATCACTTATCAGTGACAGAGTGGCACAGATCCCTGGGCATGCTGCAGAATTTGGGGGAAGCAGCTGAGGGCTTCTGCCATGCACAGTGAACAACATCCAAATTGTGTTTGGATCCTTTTTTGTGTTTGGATTCTTGATTCATATTTGGATCTTCAATTTGTGCTTGGATCCTTGTTTGGTGCTTGGATCCTTGTTTGGTGCTTGGATCCTCAATTTGTGTTTGGATCCTCAATTTGTGTTTGGATTCTCTATTTGTGTCTGGATCTTTTTTTGTGTTTGGATCCTTGGTTCATGTTTGGATCCTTTTTTGTGTTGGATCCTTGCTTGGTGTTTGGATCATGCTCCCCCTCAACACGAAATGTTTTTCAAAGGATTTTAAAAATAACCATAACACACAAATATTTGTGTCTTTGTGGAAAGTTGCTGTTTCTTACTGCTTTGGGGGCTTGCTCACAGCACATCCCATCAATTCTGTTTACTGAAGCTGCAGCTTCCCACTGCCCATGCCATTCCTCCTGTGTGGAGTGCCCCAAGGAAACGTTCACACTTGCTGGTTCCTGGCCCTCAGGAGCTCTGTATTTACAGGGTGATGCTTCAGTGATGCTGTGCCTGGGAGGGGTGCTTTGTGTGCCATGCAGTGGCAATGTTAGCCCAGGGGCAAACCCAGAGCACACAGGCAGGAGAGAAAACAGTGATGGAAGCACAAGTAGGCTCTGGGCTCCCCATGTTCACTGGCTGACAGCTTTTCTTTCAGGAAAAGGCCTTTGCCAATATTATTCACAGAGTGTCATGAAGGGAATTAAAATATTTATATTAGAATAAATATTATTTTGTTCTGTGCTTTGCTGCAAGTGCAGTGATGCTCCTTCAAAGACAGTGACTTCAACACAGAGATCTGCTTTGGAGGGCAATTGAAATGTGTTTGCTTTTATAAGTCACTCCCTAAATTTTGGATCCAATATCCTTTAAATCTACTTGCTCTTTGGTTTGCACATTGACTGTCCTTGTTCCAGGAGTGGGATCAATGGTGGGTGCTGCTTCTCTAAGCTCCCCTGCTGGGCCAACTGCTTTAACACTGCAGGTTTTCCTCTGTGCCTGAAGCACTTCTTTAATAGCCCCTTTAATTTGCAAATACATTGGATTAAGGACTGTTCATGTATATAAGCCCGAGCTTTCTCATCAGAGACAAAAGAGTTAAAATATGGGAATGAACTGAATGAGATGGCTCTTAAGGTATGTTCCTTTCTCAAAGGATGTTGACTTTGGGGAGGGGAAAGATAAAAGAAAGACTCTTTGTGGTATGGAATAATAGAAAATATATTTTCTGAATTTTTATTTCACACTTTATGAATAATCTCCTTCCTAATTCTTTTTGCTGGATTCAAACAACCTCTTCCTTGCCTTGCTAGGGCACAAAGTGCCCTTGCTGTTGTCTGGTTGTTCTCCATCTCCCCCTCTACTGTGCTTTTCCAGGCTTCCGTGGGCAGCATGAGGCACCGAAGGAATGGCAATTTTGAGAGCTCCAGGCTCCTCTATTCCAGCATGTCTCGCAGCATAGACGTGGCTTGCAGCGATGCTGTGAGTACCTGGTACACTCTGCTGTCTTGGGAGGGGCCACAGTGGTGAATTCGCTCAGGTCAGGGCAGGATGTGATGGATTTGTCACTTTCCCCTTTGTGGGACACTTTCCTAACCAGTGACCCTCAAGCAGCAGCTGGCACGGTGAAACCCTGAGGGTGTATTGCCTTCCTTTTGAGCCCTGTAGCTCTTCATTGTGCTTTCTCCATCACTTCTGGTTTTAAACCGTGTCCCACGTGGCAGCAAGAGACAAATTTGTCTGTGTAAAGAACGAGCTTGATGGCCAAGGCAGCCAACATATGGTTCTGTTAAACATCCTTTCATGCCTGAAAGATTGCTGACTCCAGCAACTGTGTGGCAGATTCCCTGCTCCTGATGGGTTTGCAGAACGCCCTAATATGGCCAATCCTTAGGACTTCAGCAAGTGCTTCCCTCTCCTTTTATTTTTTTGGTCTTGCACTGCTGTGACTTTTACTGGTTGAATGCGTTCCCTTCCATTTTCCTTTCCTTGGATATAATGCTTGTAATGTTTTCTTCTGCTTGGAATAACTTTTTCTACCTGCTGTTTAACCACAAGTGTTGTGTCAAACTAAACAAAAGTGTTGTGTCGAACAACTGAACTATGGCTGCCTGTCTTCCCTTTGTGTCCCAGGTGAAATCTTGCCCTGCAAATCTAACTATACTTAAAAGCAAACAAAAAACCCCCAACACTTCATGAGCAAGTGAGAATTTCTCTTTGCTTTCTTAGCTCGCAGAGGCAGATGAGGGGCGAATTTGAGTTTCAAGGTTAATAGCAGAGTTAATGGTTAAACAAGCTGCAGAGACTTCACATTTCACTGAGCTCCCATAAAGGAGGACTTGAAGTTGTTCTGGACTCCTGCTGGGGTCTGTGTGTTGAATTAAAACAGCCCCTACCCTAAAGAACTTTCCAGTGTTCTCTTTTTCATCTTTATTTTTTCTTTTTACCATTGGGAAGAATGTTTGCCATAGTGTTTTAAGCAGTATCTTTGTGTTCACACTGACTGTGATATTACTGAGGTCTCTTCTGTTTTGTGAGTTATCAGAAATAAACTTCTAAAAATTATCTTCCAGGATTTGGCCAACTTCATCCAAGAAAACTTTAAGAAGAGAGAATGTGTCTTTTTTACAAAGGACACCAAGTCCATGTAAGGAGATATTTTTCTCTTGTTTTTCAAGAATGGTGGGCTGGTGCATGAGGGGATTTCTGTCTGCAAAGGATGGGAGAAAAGTTTTGGGTTTTTTTTGTTCAGAGCCTGGATCTAGCGGTGCAATCTCACCTCATTCCCCTTGTTTGGGTCACTCCACAAGTAACTTGATGCAAAACTAGGGATCTCATCTTCCAGCAGCTCTGTCACAGGGTTTAATATCAAATTCCCTATTTGAAGCATAAATGGGGCAATGGGATGCTTGAAGGATGCAGCTCTGGTATTGGTGTATGAAAAGGTGTATGCATCAGATGTTTGCATAATTTAAATTTTCCTTTTAAACCCAAATCACAAATTTTGTGCACAAACCACGAAGTTTTGCTCAGGCTGATGTTCTCTTAAGACAGGGCATTAAACTGGCTCCATTGTCAGGCACAGGTACCAGTGCAGTGCTGGTTTGAGGACCATAATGCTGCTTTGTGGTTTTGGGGTGGTTTTTAGTCTCAGGAGAAAAGTGATCAAACAAATACAGCTGCAGAAATGCTGATATTGAGCTCTGAGGGCTCTCTGACACCATTCTTCTCTGAAGCTGGGAGGGAAATTAGTCTCATTTCAGAAACTCTCACTCAGGGTCCTCCTCTGCCACCAAAAATGGGATGTCTGGCAAGGCACCAACAATGGATGGAGGAGCTGGTGCTCATCAGCTTCTCTTCCTAAAAGCTCTCTGGGAGAGGATTGCAGGACTTGCTGGGTTATTTTTGTCTAGATATTTTTAAGGTAAGCTGGTATCATTTGCAAGGTACAGCAGAGTAAAAGAAACCTTTCTAAAGGAGACAAGCAATGCCCCCTGCTCCATGTCCTGTGTGGAAGCAGGAATGTGGGCTGTGGAGAGGACCTTTAAAACCAAGTCAGCCCAGCACCACCACTAAAGCATGTCCTCAAGTGCCACATCCATGTAATTTTGGAATACTTCTAGGGATGGTGGCTGCACCACCACCCTGGGTAGCCTGTACCAATGCCTGACACCCCTTTCCATACAATTTTTTTTCCTAATATCCAATCTGAACCTCCCCAGGCACAACCTGAGGCCTTTTTCACCTGTCCTGTCACTTGTCACCTGGGAGAGGAGATGCAGGGAACTCATCCTGTGTGGTTAAGGGCAAAAAAAGGGAAGAAACCCCTCAGCACAGCCTGGTTCCTGAGCTGTGTCCCTCTTCCCAGTGCTGGGCAGAAGCAGGTTTGGGGAAGGAAGTAGCATCAGGTGTTGCTCTGCTTTGTCAGGTGCTAAATCCCAGTATAGTCCCACGCACAACTGGTTCTGTAGCTCCACCTGCTGCTTTCCTTGCTGGCAGAGCTCACTTTCCTGTGCTCAGGGTTTCCTCAGGGATGCCTATTCCCTCTTCTTTCAGGGGTAACTTATGTAAATGTGGATACCCTGAAAATCAGCACATAGAAGGCACCCAGGTTAACACGACTGAGAAATGGAATTACAAGAAGCACACCAAGGAGCTGCCTACTGATGCCTTTGGGGACATCCAGTTTGAAAACTTGGGAAAAAGAGGAAAGGTAAGTGGAAATATTAAGGATATTCATGAGGGCCCTGTGGAAGCTCCTCAAAAGCAAGGAAGGTGAAATGGATTTTATTCTGATGGCAGGAGAGAAGCTACAAAGGGCACAAGCTTGTTTTTCAAGCCCTGAAAATAGGTAACAAAGGATAATTCCTTCTGTGTTACTTGTTAGTTAGGCTGGTCATGGGAGTGAAAAGAGATTTTCTCTTTCCAGGCATGGCAGGAGAATGGGTGAATGATAGTGAATGTATATAAAATAATCCCTAAATTATTTTATATCCTCATAGACCAGCTCGCTCAGGTCTATAAACAATTGCATCTTGAATATTTCCCATGGTGGAGAGTTCTGGAGGGATGTAAGATGTCTGTGGAACTTCAAAAGTTTTATTCCATTTGTTGGGTTTTTTTCCCCTTGTGTCTTTGCTCTGAGCATGGACAGTGGAGGTGTGGGAAGAAGAAAATAGCTGCTGTTGCTGTTTTTGGTGGTTTATACTGGTGCTTGTGAGGAGTCACATGTGGCTGAGCTCATCTGCTGCCTCTAAATGGCTGATATTTAACACCAGTGCAGGTTGCTTGGGACAATCAAAATAATGAGGAAAATCAGAGCCTGCTATGTAAATGAATTTAGTTTGTTTTATGCAAAGTAGCAGAAATAAGAGGCACTTGAGTGGGCAATGAGACTGCAAGTTTCAAATCAGGCTTTAACAGATCCACGTACTTCACATATTTTTTGATGTGCACGTTTTAGCTTTGTCCTGCTTAGTTGTAAGCTGCTGTGTGACTGTACTGGAACAAAAAGTGCTTTGCTCTCTTGCAATATTTCAGACTTCTCAAAGGTTAAATGTTCTTTCCTCAGAGTGTGTCTTCCCCACTTCCAACTCTGGGGATCAGTTCATGGGGCCTCACTTGTTTCATGCGGACTCTCAAGGCCACTGTGCATATTTCAGAGCATTCTTTGTTCAAACACTGCACATAGGTCTCCTTGTCCATCCCATTGGAATGTTGGCTGGAATCACATCGTAATTCCCTGTTCTTATCCCCTGCACAGCAAGGCACCTACTGCTCCTGAAGACTGCCAAGTATTTTCTGTGGATGCACAGCAGAGATGACATAAATCTCAGGGTGACCTGAGAATTGCTGTCAGTTACCAGAGAGGGATGGGAAGTTTTATACCCTGCACTATGCTTTTTAGGACACACGAGTCCCGAAAAGTTCTGAGCAGAAATGAGATGTGAACAAACCCATAAAGAGGTTTGAGGACAAGTTGGGAGAGCTGGGGGTGCTCACCTGGAGAAGAGAAGGCTCCAGGAAGAGCTCAGAGTCCCTAAAGGGGCTCCAGGAGAGCTGGAGAGGGACTGGGGACAAGGCATGGAGGGACAGGACACCGGGAATGGCTCCCACTGCCAGAGGGCAGGGCTGGATGGGAGATTGGGAAGAAATTCCTCACTGTGAAGGTGCTGAGGCCCTGGCACAAGTTGTCCAGAGGGGCTGTGGCTGCCCCTGGATCCCTGGCAGTGCCCAAGGCCAGGTTGGATGGGGCTTGGAGCACCCTGGGATGATGGAAGGTGCTCATAGCAAGGATGAGACTAAAGCATCTTTAAGCTCCCTTCCAGCCCAAACCACTCTGGGATTCTATAAAATCCCACCCTCTGTAAGTCCAGCTTTTGAGCTCTTCGTTTCTGCCGTGCTGCTCAGACCCTCTAACACCCACGAGCATCTCAGTCGCTGCATTTACCGTTCTGGGAGCCCAGAGCCCAGAAAGGCTTCCCGAATGCCATCCCTGGCCTGGGAGCAGCATCCAGCGGCACCACGAGATGGCATCCTTGCACTCCGCAAGGAGAGAGGGGCTGAGCACTGCAGTTCACTGCCTGCACTGGAGCTGACACTTTGCTATGGGCAGGGTATTTTTCCGGGTAGCACCCCCCTCTCCTATAAGGGTTCCCCTCCAACAAAACACTCAAAGCTTCATGAGACTGAGGCTTCTTAGGGCAGAAGCTGTGGGAGCCCTCAGCTCTCCTGTGTAGCTGCTGGAGCCTGCTCGGCATCCTCCGTGATGCCCTGAATGCTTTAACTCCTTCTGGGAACCTGTCTTGGAGCACATGAACATTTTTATTCAAGTTCAGTGTCTCTTAGGTGGAGACATTTCCTTCTCAAAGTAATCCTTTCATTTGGCTCTCCTGCAAGTACTGGGCAATCCATATTAAATCCTCTATGGTTCAGGTCCACCTTTTCATCTCCTGATTTGGCTTGTGCAGCCATGAATGTCTTCCAAAAGTGATGAAAAAGTGAAGGGGCTTTAAATAGCAAAGCATGACAAGGCCAGAGAAGCTTTTAAATAAATGGAGACATGTTAAGTCTACCTGAAGCTAAATTTTGTCTCTTAGGTGCTTTTTGGCATCTTTGTAGAGTGTTCAAGCTTTACTACAAATTTGATGTATTTGTTTTGCCTTGTACTTGAAGCACTGGAGTGGGTAAGTGTTGTGATAGGGACACCTCTCACATGGAGCCTGGAATTTATTTGAATAGTGTAATCAAAATACAACTGTCATTATGATTATTAGTTCACTTTCAACAATGCTGCCTCTGATTCATAATCCAAGCTTTAAATAGCACCACTGGAGTTAGTTGCTGTAGGGGTGGTGTGTTCATCCTTGCAGAGCTCCTCTGAAGCCCAAGGTCATTGCTTATTGTGTTTGCTGGGAAATGCCCCAGTGAAGGCAGGAATTATGCATCTGACTCCATGTTCTCAGAAAACTAATTTGTTATTTTATAATACTATATTATATTAAAGAATGCTATACTATACTAAAGAATACAGAAAGGACAATTATTGAATGCTAAAAAGATAACAATGAAAACTCCTGACTCTTTCCAGAGTCTGACACAGCTTGGCCCTGACTGGCCAAAGAGCCAAAACAACTCACAGCAGAACCCAATGGAACACTCACCTGTGGGTGAACAATCTCCAAACACATTCCACATGAGCACAGCACAGGAGAAGCAAATGAGATAAGAATTGTTTTTCTTTTCTCTGAGGCTCTTCAGCTTCCCAGGAGAAAAATCCTGGGTGAAGGGATTTTTTCTGAGAATGTGAATGCCACAACTGCTCTTGCCCTCTCTAGAGGAAGCTGGGTTGGGTGCCTGGTTGTAGGGGAAGGATAAAGGTGCTTCAGGGGAAGAACAAGGATTTCATCTTTACCTTTCCTTTCATCTCCTGGCTGCTGGAACAAGGCTGAGCTGCAGAGAAGAAATCTCCTGCTGTGTTTGTTCTCCTGTTTTCTCTCCCCAAGTACATCCGCCTGTCATGTGACACAGACTCTGAGACCCTCTACGACCTCATGACCCAGCACTGGAACCTGAAGACCCCCAACCTCGTCATCTCCGTCACCGGCGGCGCCAAGAACTTCGCGCTCAAGCCCCGCATGCGCAAGATCTTCAGCAGGCTGATCTACATCGCCCAGTCCAAGGGTGAGCACCTGCTGCTGGGCCTCTGCCACCTCACTGCTGCACTGCAGGGCTGCAGGGACAGCAGCTGCAAGGGTCTGGGGGGGAGCAGAGTGCTCATCTGTCTGCTGCCAAATGTGATTTATTAAAAATATGGATGTTGATCTAGTACTGATATCCAACTGTGACGGACAAAGACTCTCTAGCAGTTTAAAGCTAGAAAGTGTGTGTTTATTGTGGGATAGCTGCCAAGTACACACTGCAATATACAGGTGATTACAGAGTCCTTTTATCTATACAAGTATTGAATATCCAAAATACAAATGTATATTCATAACTTTGGTGCTTCCCATTCTCTGTTTCATATGGTAATTAGTTCAAATTCATTCATATGGTAATTAGTTCAACCATTAAGCTTGCACAGTTTGTTCCTTGGAATGGGTCGGTGGTCCCTTTCATGGGGAGGGGTCCCAAAATGAGGAAGTAAATGAAGTCTTCCTCGTTCTGACCTTTCTGCCTTTTCAATGCAGATATGACAAATGAACCCTTGGTAGAACTCCCATTCCCGTCTTCAATTGGTTTCAGAACAGAGGAGGCCACAATTGTCTTATGTTCCTAAAAGCTATTTATTGGTTTCTATATTCTTCTTTATAAACCCAGCTAACCAAACATTGTGTTGACAAGCAATCAATTATTACTTAACTACTGGGTGATGGTGTGATGGTGTTCACAGGGGTCCCAAGACCAGGGAAGAGATGAGAATCTTGACTCCATGTTTCAGAAGGCTTGATTTATTATTTTATGATATATATTATATTTAAACTATATTAAAATGATAGAAGAAAGGATTTCATCAGAAGGCTAGCTAAGAACAGAAAATGAATGATAACAAAGGCTTGTGACTGACCGAGACAGTCCGGACAGCTGGGCTGTGATTGGCCATTAATTAGAAACAACCAACATGGGCCAATCACAGATCCACCTGTTGCATTCCATAGCAGCAGACAATCACTGTTTATATTTTGTTCCTGAGGCTTCTCAGGGGAAAAAATGCTAAGGAAAGGATTTCTCATAAAACGTGTCTGTGACACTTAACTTCATCAGGGTCTACCCATTTGCTTTGATTAACTACAACAAAGCTTATCTCTAACTAAAACCTCAGCTCCTGTAAAATCCCTAAATTCCTTAAAGTTTACATCTCACCTGGGACACGTGTGGCATTAATGGATTGGAAGTAACAGGAGTGGGATTTAGGGGAGTGGACTCAGGGGTGCCTGTGATAGCGTAAGTGAGTTGTGTATCATCTCTCTTGTGCTCAATTGAAGAGCCACCCCCAAGGTCACAAGAGGGGTTTGGTTGTATCTTTGATGCCATGGCAGGGTGGGTGTTGGGCTGTGCTCCCCCAGGTGAGCGGGTGTTGTTCCAGGAGCCTGGATCTTCACCGGGGGAACGCACTACGGGCTGATGAAGTACATCGGGGAGGTGGTGAGGGACAACACCATCAGCCGCAGCTCCGAGGAGAACGTGGTGGCCATCGGCATCGCCGCCTGGGGCATGATCTCCAACCGGGAATCGCTCATCCGCACCGCCACCAGCGACGTAAGGAGCGCGCCATGGCGTGTGGGAAGGGTGAAAGCTTCACAAAACAGTCTCACAGATATGTGTGCTTGGCAGAAGGATTTTTACATGTAGAATCTGAAGAAGGAATAGAAATGAAAGCAAGTTTTGATATAGAAGAAAAGAATTGCTGAGCCAGTCTCACTGGATAACCAAGGAGCCAAAGGGTGTGTTAGTTAGAAGGAGTTTTTATGGCTTAGAGCAAAGGATAAACCCACTCCAAACAAGAAGATGTTTTTACCAAGCAGAAGGAGAGCACAGGCAAACAAGTCAGCAAATGTTGCAAGTAGGAAAAAGGTCTCAGAATTTTCCACTGCAAGAAAACTGAAAAACAACTTCTAGCTTAAACTGTAATGCACTGACTTTTAGTGATTGGAGAACAGTAACATGAATATGGTAATTACAGTAGTTGTGATAGGCTGTAGGTAAAAGTTAAGGTATAGATTGGTTCTACTATATGAAGATGCTCAGCAAAGAAAAGTATATAATGCATTGTAACCAAAAGAAAAGTATATAATGCATTGTAACCAAAACCAAAGGGTCTCCAGGCCTGCCTGCAGCAGGAGCTGACAGCTGTAGGCACAGCTCTGTCACCCACAACCCTGGATTGCTGTGACATTTTGGATGGAATAAACTGCATTTTGAAGAGCTGCCTAGAGTCCCACATCTCTCACTCAGGCTCTTACAGTGGGGTTATTAATGAGCTTAAAATTAAGGTTGGACAAACTGTGACTTCTAAGAGTCCAGCTGTCAGCCCAGTGCTGCCACCACATTCACAGTTTAACCACATCCTCAAGTGCTGCATGCATGGGGTGGTGGGGAAAGAAAGAGAAGGCTCAGCCTCAAAATGTCAGGAGTTCTTCCCAGAACAGGAGGAAACTAAAATGTTCTCGTGCCCTAGTTAGTCCCACACATCAGGCCTGGTGAGGAGGATTTCAGCTGTGCCAGGTTTTGGCATGTCTGTGTGGGAGTTCAGCTGCTCTAACTCTGTGTCTGGCATTGCTTTAGGGAATAACCCACTCCCATGGTTATTCCAGCTCTGAATTCCCTGTGCACTCCCCCACAGCAGGGCTTCCCATGAGCTAAGGCACACGGTGGGTACCTGCTGCTGCTGTTTAGGATCTTCATTACAGAATCACAGAATAATGAGGCTGGAAGAGACCTCTAAGATCATTGAGTCCAACCTATGCCCTCACACCTCAGCTAGACTCTAGCACCAAGTGCCATGTCCAGTCTTTTTTAAACACGTCCAGAGATAGTGATTCCACCACCTCCCTGGGAAGAGAATTCCAGTACTTTATTATTCTTCCAGTGAAAATTTTTTCCTAATATCCAACCTATCCCTTCCCTGACATAGCTTGACCCTGCCATCCTTCCTGTCAGAAGGGATAGCCCCCCTTGTCTCTTGTCCACCAAACACGACAGAACACCTCTGAAAAACTGTCCCACCACATAAATAAGGTGTGTGTGTCCTTGAATCTTTGTCAAACACATTGTGTGCCCCCAGGGGAGCTACTTGGCCCACTACATCATGGATGACCTGAAGAGAGACCCCCTGTACTGCCTGGATAACAACCACACCCATCTGCTGCTGGTGGACAACGGCACCCACGGGCACCCCACCACGGAGGCCAAAGTGCGGACCCAGCTGGAGAAGTACATTTCAGAGAGGGTCATCCCAGGTATCCTCCTCCTGCTGCCTCTGCATGCTCTGGGGCACAGCCACAGTGATTTCCTTGGAATCAGAAAGCACTGGCAGCATCCTGTGGCTGCTGAGCTGGAAGGTTCACACTGTGTGTGTGAACTGCAGTGCATCTGGAGCTCTTTCAGGAGCAGCACCTTCCCTCATCTTCCTTTCTGTGTGTCCTTTGTGTCACAGGAAATGCTTCATTTCAGCCACACAGCCCTTCCCTCCCTTCCTCTTAGAAGCTGGCCCTTCTATATCCATCCCCACTGAATTCCAGGTAGCTGGAGCACAGTTACACAGAAGCTGAAATTTGGCTTTTCCCAAAATATTTATTTATGAGGGTGATTGAGCCACCTGCAACCTACTGCTAAATAATTTCTCTTTCATCCACTTCTTTACCAAAAAAAAAATAAAAATCAAACCCTTAGCAATAAATTCTTAAAAAGCTTTTGTGAGTGTTGTTGTTTGGGTTTGGTTGTTTTGGGTTTTTTTTGGAATGTCTCTCAGACACTAGCTCCAGTTACAGAATTCTTACTTTTCTTTTACGACTGGAAATGTGAACTCAGAGGTTCTGTATCTTGAGTTTGTGATAAGAACCTTTTTTCTGAGACTCAAAATTTTATTGTGTTTATCTGCTCCTTTGACTCTCTGAGTTAAAGGAGCAGATAAATACAATAAAATTCCATTTTAAGGCCCTCAGAGATAGCAAGAATTAGGCTTTCTAGAAGGGAAAAGCTTCTGTTGGAGAAGGGTGTCTGAATGTTAGGCAAAACCGAGTTTTTATCAAGAACAGCTGTTAGTAACTCTGGCAAAATCAACAGCAAACTAGTATTTGCATGAATGGCTTAGAA
This sequence comes from Ammospiza nelsoni, assembly GCF_027579445.1. Classification (NCBI taxonomy): domain Eukaryota; kingdom Metazoa; phylum Chordata; class Aves; order Passeriformes; family Passerellidae; genus Ammospiza; species Ammospiza nelsoni. Next base: position 1,864,520 of record NC_080639.1, read on the forward strand.
ATTCTTTCATTGTACTCAGGAAAAAAAAAAGTTGTTCAAACTGCATTAATTGATTTAATATTTTGCCTTCTTTTTTCTTTTGGCATATTTCACAGAATCTAATTATGGCGGGAAGATCCCAATTGTGTGTTTTGCCCAAGGTGGTGGGAAGGAGACTTTGAAAGTAAGTTCATTTCTTTTATTTATTTCCAGGAATGACAACAGGGGCATTGCTCTGATATTGAAGACTGATTGCTCCAAAAGAAACTTGATGAAATAGAGAGTGCTGTTATTTACAGAAGCTTGCCTTGCACTTGCTACAGAAGGACCTTGTTTGCAATTTAAGCTTTTGAAGTTTGTTTCTGTTAAAATTTCTCTGCAAAGTTTCTGCCTTGGGCTGACATCCTGGAAAAGTATTGGCTGGGACAGTTCAGTTGTCTCAGTTTTTCCACACCCCAGAATGTGAAGGGACAATTAAGACCACTCAATTCCATGGGCAGGGACACCTTCCACTATCCCAGGTTGCTCCAAGCCCCATCCAGCCCAGCCTTGGACACTTCCAGGGATCCAGGAGCTTCTCTGGGCACCCTGTGCCAGGCCCTGCCCACCCTCACAGTGAATCATCTCCTAATGTAAATATAAATTTCTCCGCTTGTAGTTTAAAACCATACCCTCTTGTCCTATCACTATCTACCCATGTAAAAAGTTTCTCTCCCTGTTTCTTATAAGTGCATTTTAAATACATTTGGAGTCTAGTTTAGATCTAGAGCTGGTTTAAGTCTTGGCAGCTGAGCAGGGCAGGAGGGCTCTGCTGACTCTGACCCTTCCAAGCCTACATGGAGAAGGACCAGACATCCTCTTCAAACAGAAGACAGGCAGGAGGAGGCTGAACAGAGCAAAGAAATTCCTTGAAACAGGATGTGTAAGTGGCTCTGAGGGGAGGGGGAAAGGGAGATCCCTTCTAAATCTCTCTCAGGGTTAAAACCCAGGGTTGGTACTTGCCCATCTGCCTTGCCAGAGTGAGGATGAGTGGCCTGAGGGAGCAAAGGGACCTGCCCAGGGCTTTCAGAGTGAGGGGGTGTGGAGTCAGGCCATGTGGGAAGGGAACAGGAACAGTGAGGACAAGCTCTGACCAACTGCAGGAAGAGCTGGTTTAGCCTGTACAGAGAGCTGGATTGTGCAAGAGAGTAGGATGCTGCAAAAATAAAGCTGAAGCAGCATTATATTTATGATTTGTTTTTGTAGGTGTTATCTTGGTACTTCCTGTTCTCACCAGAGCTGTGCTGTTACTGTCAAGGTTAATAAAATTTTGCTTGTCAGGAGGATAAACAATGTGATTTCAGAGCACGATCTCTGCTACCACTGTGTTGCTGGTGTTAATCAGTTGGTCTGAATCAGTGTGTGAAATTCCAGATTGCTATCCCAGCCTCCCTGTATGTTTCCTGTGGGGTTGGCTCCATTCACATGATGAATTTTGTCTTTGCCCAGTTGTAGATAGATTCAGATGCAGTGTTAATCAGAGGTCCTGAGATGAAATGAAGCATCCAGTCAGGTTTTAGAGGAAAGCTGTGCTCAGAGGGTTGTGTTGAATATGTCCATTTCCTTTTAGCTCCAAATTGCTGATGTTTGAGAAAGGATTCGGCCATCACTGAAGGAGCTGACTGACTGCCAGGTGCTGTAGCTGTGATTTCACAGCTACAGACTTATGATTTCACATTTTTTGGAGAGACCTCAAACCCACTGTTCGGCAGTGATACATAACACAGAGTTAATAGCTGCCTGACCAGAATGAGTAAAAACCTTGTTAAATCAAATGCATAATTCCTGGCAAGAGTTTCCTCTGGGAAGTACCTGGATGATGGTTCCATTAAGGGTTCATGCCTCTCTCTTGGCTCTTTCACAGGATCATAATAACATTGAAGTTGGAAAAGATCTCTAAGATCCCATGGTCAATTTAGCACCATTATCATGTTCACCACCAAACCATGTCCTCAGGTGCTACATCCACACATTTTTTGAACACTTCAGGAATAGTGACTTCCATAAGCAGCCTGTTTCAGTTCTTGATAACTCTTTCAGTGAAGAATTTTCTGTGATATCCAACCTAAACCTCTCCTGGTGCAACCCGAGGGTGGTTTATGTCACGCCGAGTTTTTATTTCTCAGTGTGGGAAGTGCACTGAGCTATTCTGAGGTGAAGCCTTTTTTCAAGGAGTAAACTGAGTCTCTGACCAGCCCAGATGACTCAGCAGAGTCCATGCTGTGGATGTCTGTCCTTGCCATGCCTTGGTCCTGGCAGGGCTGGCCAGGAAAGGCTCCCCCTTCCTCAGCTTCTGTGGCTGGTGCATGATGACAAGAATCAGCATTAGTGAGGGAGAGGTAAAACTGCTCCAAGCTTCTGTTTGAAATTTCCCTGTGATGTAAAACATGCACTTTAGCTGAACCCTTCTTTAGAAAACCCCTTTCATCTAGCTGATAAGAAAAGCCTCCTTGCCTTTGTCAGAGACCTGCTCCAGTTGACAGGAGGAATGTGTGCACGGTTTTGATGACTGAGGTGATTTTTTTGTTTTGTTTTTGTTCTCAAGAAACTCTCTTAACTAATAGCTGTTCTGTTTTTTCAGTGCTTGGTGATAACTTGCATTGACTCCCTTTGTGCAATTTGCTGGCAGCAGCTCATGCTGTGACTCTGTTCTCAGTGTAGGGATGCAAATGAAATCAGTGTCTCCTATGGTCTTTGCCTTAATGGGTTAATGGTCCTTCCAGCACGATTCCAGCAGATTTTTGTCTTGCTGTTAATCCATGGACAATGTTGCTGTGTGAGAAATCATGTCAGTGGCTACTTGGAGACTTTCAGTAACATTAGAGTTTGATGTTCTTGTGATGCTACAGAAGTGATCTCTCTGTAAAACACTGCTGCTGCTGCCTCCAGCAGGTAAATCCAGAGCCCTTGGTCTCAGCTGAGCAATGCTGAGCCATAAAGCAGCAGTGGCTGTGGCTGGGCAGCACTGTTGTGTGACCTGAATGCCATTTCCACTTGGCTGCTGTCCTGATCTGCTGACCCACTCTCAAGCTGAGCAGCCTGGCCTAGTGGAAGGTGTCCCTGCCCATGGCAGCGGGGGGGAACAAGTTGTGCTTTGAGGTCCCTCCCAACACAAATTGCTCTGTGATTCTGTGAAAGTTTGGCAGATGGTGATTTCTGACCCCCAGTCTCTCTGGGGCTCTCACAGCCCCCTCTCATCAGATGATGATGTTTTAAAGTGTTGTCACTGGTAAAGTATCGGTGTATAACAATAAAAATACTGCTGTGGGCTGTGGGTTTCTGTTGTTCTCTAGGCTTCCTTACTCAGTAGCACTCATGCTCAAGTGCTCTCCTCTCCCTGTGTGTCCCCAGTCCATCAACGTGGCCATCAAGAGCAAGATCCCGTGTGTGGTGGTGGAGGGCTCGGGGCGCATCGCCGATGTCATTGCCAGCCTGCTGGAGGCCGAGGGCACGCTGGCCTCCTCCTGTGTCAAGGAGAGCCTGCTCAGGTTCCTGCCCCGCACCATCTCCAGGCTCTCCGAGGAGGAGACGGAGAGCTGGATCAAGTGGGTGAGTTGGTGCTGTGGGAGGAGCTGCAGGGAGCAGACGCTGCCTTCCAAGGCAGGGGTGTTGCTGTCTGGGGGTACCCACGGGCTGTGCAGGGCTCCTGGCCATGCTACACCTGTGCAGATTTAAAAAAGGAACATTCTCCATCTGCAGGGATTGGAACAAAGGCATTGTGGGGGCTGCAATCAGGTCAGCAGGTGTGTGGTGACAGGAAAGTGAATAAGGTTCCAGAAGGATCTCTTCCCTGTGGAGGGGGGAGCTGCTGAAGGCCGTGTTTGTTCCCTGTCTGGCCCCACTCTTCACAGCTTCTGCTGGGATGCCCTGGAGTGCGCCTCCTCCCGCATCAGAAATGGACAAGATTATTTGTCTTCTGTGTGCTGAAATGAAATGAACTCTACAAAGTTTCATTATGGGAGAAATTATCTGGTTTTGACAAAGCACAAGGAGCTAGAGACTGTTCTCTAACAAGCTGCTTGACATAAGTTGAAACTTGTGCTGTCAATCTTTTCTACTTTAAGAGTCACTTCTAATTACTGAGATTATATCTTCTTGTTAAAGATGATCTGCATAGGGGAATCACAGTTATTTGCTGTATTTTCAGAGGATAATTAATGTTGTCCTTTGGTGACTTTAAAATCAAGCTCATTATCTACTTCTATTTGGGTTTGTTTAAATTTGTTAAAACCCAGGACTGATGAGAAGCAGCTTTGCTATGATGTGGTGACAAATTTCTTTCTAATAGGAGATCTGCTACTAAACAGCCTTGATAGCTTTGAAACACAACTTTTCTTTTTTTTTTTTTTTTTTTTTTTTTGTAGATCAAAGAAGTCCTTGAGAGCCCTCATTTACTGACTGTGATCAAAATAGAAGAAGCTGGAGATGAAATTGTGAGCAATGCCATTTCCTTTGCCCTGTACAAAGGCAAGTAATTGTTTTTCTGAGTTTTTTTGGGGATTTAAAAATAATTGGGAGAAGGATGGCTGTTCATTCTCTAGAAGTTTCTTTAGAGCAGTGCCATCTCTCTAGAGCTAAGCTCCTGCCACAGTGTGGAGCCTGCATTCCTCTGAAGGGGTGTGGGCAGGCTGCAGCAGCAGCATGGGATCTCTCAGGGTGGGAAAGATCCAAACCAGGTAATTGGGAAGGTGTTTTGGAGAGCCCTGGGGATGCTGACAGGGCCCCACTGGGAATCCTGCAGGATCTCTCCTGTGTAGAGAGTGCAGGACTCTGAGGAGCCTGAAGGAAGTGTTGTGCTGTTCTTGGTCATGAGGTGCTCCTGGCAGCTCCTTTGTGGCCTGTCTTGGGCCATAAATACATCCCTGAGCCTCCAGCCCCCAGTTGGGAAGATGTGCATGAGTCAGGGGAAAGCCCCTTGGAAGGAGTCTTGTCCTGGCAGTGTGTCACATTCACATTCTCTGATAAAATCCCTTCGCCCAGGATTTTCTCCTGGGAAGCTGAGAAGCCTCAGAGAGAAAGGAAAACAAATTCTTATCTCATTTGCTTCTCCTGTGTTGTGCTCACATGTGGAATGTGTTTGGAGATTGTTCACCCACAGGTGATTGTTTGATTGGTTTCATGTTAATTGTTTTGACTCTTTGGCCAGTCAGGGCCAAGCTGTGTCAGGACTCTGGAAAGAGTCAGGAGTTTTCATTATTATCTTTTTAGCATTCAGTAAGTGTCCTTTCTGTATACTTTAGTATAGTATAGCATTCTTTAATATATTTTAGTGTTATAAAGTAATAAATTAGCCTTCTGAGAACATGGAGTCAGATTCATCATTCCCTCCTTTGTCTGGCAACCCCAAAATACAGTAGTAGTGTGAGAAGCAGAGATAATAAATATGGCTGGCCTTGACCAGGGGTTGTTCCTGCTCTGCAGCTTTCAGCACCAACGAGCATGACAGGGACAACTGGAACGGGCAGCTGAAGCTGCTGCTGGAGTGGAACCAGCTGGACCTGGCCAGCGACGAGATCTTCACCAACGACCGAAACTGGGAGGTACAGCCCCCTCTGAGTGAGTGCAGGGGCTCTGGGGAGGGACTCAGCCCAAGAGGAGCCCCCCTGTCCCAGCACCTCAGCCTCTGTGCCCAGAGTGTCTCCTGCTCCTGCACTGACTGTCACATGCCATTCAGCCTGGAGAAGAGGAGGTCACACCTCCTTGGGAGCTGCTGCTTCCTCACGAGGGGCAGCTCCCCTCTCTGCTGTGACAGGGACAGGACCTGGGGAGCAGCTGGAGCTGTGTCAGGGGAGGCTCAGGCTGGATATTCTTCCCCCAGAGGGTGCTGGCATTGCCCAGGGAATGGGCACAGCCCTCAGGCTGCCAGAGCCCAAGGAACATTTGAACAATGCTCCCAGGGGTGCACAGGGTGGGATTGTTGGGCTGTCTGTGCAGGGCCAGGGGTGTCAGACTTGGTGATCCTTGCAGGTCCTTCCCAACTCGGGGTATTCCATATCCATGAATGATAGTTTTGGATCATTCCAAAATGATCCATTGTCGCTCTGTTTTTTTAAGTTCTTCTAAGCCTTCTGATGTTTACATTCTAGTAATGAACTTTCTCACACACGTTATATAAATAGCTTATTGTTTTGCATTCTTTTATGGAGGAGGAGAAATTTGATGGACTGTTGGTTTGTCCAGTGTCATTGGAGAGATGGCACTGTGACCCTCCAATCCACTGTCACTTTTGGAAATTGATAAATCTTGGAGTCAGAAAATAAAAAGACCCTTTTTACCTTGGAAAGAGCAATGAGTCTGCATCGTGTTTTGTGTCCTATAGTGACAATCCATCATTCCATGATGATCCATTGAACCATCAGTGGTTGCAAAGGTGATGTGCCCATGCCAGAAATGCTCTGGGCCATCCAGCCAAGGCAACTGTGTACAGAAAAAAACCTGATTCTGATGAAGATGTGACAGTGACCGTGTGTCAGGCCTTAGATAAGGTGCACATGTCTCACGTGATCCCCAACATTTGCTTTTCCATTCCTGCCCAGTCTGCAGACCTGCAGGATGTGATGTTCACAGCCCTGGTGAAGGACAGGCCCAAATTTGTCCGGCTCTTCCTGGAGAACGGCTTGAATCTGCGCAAGTTCCTGACCACAGAGGTCCTGAGGGAGCTCTACACCAACAACTTCAGCAGCCTGGTGTTCAAGAACCTGCAGATTGCCAAGAACTCCTACAACGATGCCCTCCTCACCTTCGTGTGGAAGATGGTGGAGGATTTCCGCAGAGGTTTCAAAAGATACTACAAGAACAGCAAGGATGAGATGGAGATTCAGCTCTCAGTGAGTGATGAGCAGTTGGATCCTGCTCTGAGTGAGGTTCTCTGGCTGCAGTGGTTAAAGCAGCAAGTGCCTTTTACACAAATATTCTTTAGTACCAGCTTCAGGAAAAACAAGGAGGCTGATTCTTCCTTGTCAAACACAAGCTTTAATAGAAACATCAAATATAGCCTAACTCACCGTAGTGTGTTGCAAGCGGCAGAGAGCTGAGAGAAGGGATTGGTGTGGTGGCTGTGAAACAAAGAAAATACAAAAACAGGAGAGTCCATGCTCAGATTTGTTCCAGTTGAAAACATTTGGTGATTTCAGGCCTGAATACTTGCTCTCTCTTCCAGGAGGAGTGTCCTATCACAAGGCACCCATTGCAAGCTCTGTTTATTTGGTCAGTTCTTCAGAACAAGAAAGAGTTGTCCAAAGTCATTTGGGAGCAAGTGAGTTCTCCTTTATTTCTCTTTGCAGGCAGTGCACTGGGGTTTTGTGTCTTTGGTTCTTTGGCCTTTGAAGGCTCCACATCCAGCTTCAAACACAACACCACAAGAGATGATTGCTAGATGACTCTCAGTAGGTTTTATATTGCCCATTTTGTGTCTGGGTGTGGACTTGATACTTTGATTTCCTAAGGCTGTGTGTGAGTCAGGAGTCCACATCCACTGTTTCTTGTTATCTGTGCCTGACCTGGGATGCTGAGCTCCTGCCCATTCCAAAGCATGGATGGGTTCTGACTCCAGGGGTTTGATTGAAATCCAACTTCTAATTTGGAACAGTAATTGAATGGTTGTAGAATCAAATAGATCATTCTGGACTGGGAACTGAGAAGGTGCAAAATGGAGAATAACTTTTAAAGGATTCTACCTGGTGTAGTGGAAGGTGTCCCTGCCTGTGGCAGGGGGTTGGGATGAGATAAACTTTAAGGTCCTTTCCTACCCAAATCATTGTGGTTTCAGGGTTCTATGATCATGTTCCCTTCTCAGAGGGATGTGCATGACTTCACTCTCTCTCCACAGACCAGAGGCTGCACTTTGGCAGCCCTGGGGGCCAGTAAGCTCCTGAAAAGCATGGCCAAGGTGAAGAATGATATAAATGCTGCTGGTGAGTCCGAGGAACTGGCTAACGAGTATGAGACAAGAGCAGTAGGTAAGTGCCTGCTCTGTGAGTCCTTTAGAAACTTAGTGGGAAGGGTCAGAGACCAGGGAATCAAAAACTAGAAACCCCACATTAAATAAATTTTTCCTTTATGTCAACCTGTGGTTTTACTGCTTGGAAATTCCTTCCACACCATTTGTTCCCAGTAGAAATTTTGTGCCCTGTCTTAAGAGCTTGGCTTCAAAAGGTGGATGTTGTGAAGTGGCCTTTTTTTGGGGTGGAGAATTTCTTTTATGGGGAAGAAAAGCTACTTAGCTCCACTGGCAAGGCTGAAGAAGGATGCCCACAAACAGGAAGGAGAATATGGAAAAGGGGAAACTTTCCTAATGAATACTGGTTGGGAAAAAACACTCTTCAGATTTGTGGGAGTACTTCTGGGAGTGAAAACAAGTTGCAGGTAAAAAGTAGATTGATTGTTCTGTGACTTTATAAGGACCAGCTCAAGGCCATGCTGGAAATATATTGCTTGTTTCCAGAGTTTTCTCTTATTCCACAAAGCACAAACTGCTTAAATAGACCTTTTAAAAGGTATCTACATCCCTCAGGCCTGATGATTTAGCAAGACACTAAGGAGTGAACAATGCATTTCCCAGGGAAAAAGCATCAGATTCTGACTATTTCAACCCTACTGTTAATTTTGGACTGACTATAATTCATCAGATCAGTGCCAAGCAGAATTTAAGAAAAGAGGATGAATCAAATAGATTTACTGAGTCATTTAAGGAGAAATTCACATTTTTTACTCAATTTTTTAGTGCAGAACTAAATGCTCTCTCTGCGATTTAGTGTTACAGTTTTCCATCCAGGCTCAAACTCTGTATGAAAAGTTGAAGATGTGCAAGTGAGGTTGTAAAGTGATTTCAGCACAGTCATTCTGCAGTGCTGAAAATGTGACATCACAAATATTACACTAAAGATATTTGCACCCAAGTTGGTGGGAAATTGAAGTTGGAGCTGCCTCTTCCTTGCAGAGCTGTTCACCGAGTGCTACAGCAACGATGAAGAGCTGGCTGAGCAGCTGCTGACTTATTCCTGTGAAGCCTGGGGAGGCAGCAACTGCCTGGAGCTAGCAGTGGAGGCCAGGGACCAGCAGTTTATTGCCCAGCCAGGTGTGCAGGTAATGGCTGTGAGGGAAAGGTGTGCAGGTCACTGTGGCTCTTGTGCTCTAACAGGGGCTGTTGGCTCCTCTACCCACAAATGTAAATCAGGAGGGGAAAAAAAATCTTGGCTTGGGGCTATAAATCATAATGAAGTGGATAATAAAGGCTGCCTGAAGTGATTTCTGCTCCTGGCTTGCACAGAGTGGGTGTAATGCCCAGCATGGATGAGCATTGCACAGAATGCAGTGGTTTATGAGTGTTTTATCAATCAGGTCAAGTCCTGCTCAGCCTCATTTTTAACTCCTCATCACATAGATGGAGAATGGCTGCCCTAAGAAGCCAGCATTGCTGAGACCTTTCTGGTTTGTTGCAACAGAAATCTCTAGTATTTTGATTGAAATATCAAAGTTTGGGGTTTATTTTTATCAAATCAAATGTTCTAAATAGCATTCTTAGGTGATTTTGTTGCTGTTAGCACAAATGAGGATGTTTCCTTCTTCCCTGCAGAATTTCCTCTCCAAGCAGTGGTATGGAGAGATTTCAAGAGACACAAAGAACTGGAAGATTATACTGTGCCTGTTCTTTTTCCCTTTAATAGGCTGTGGTTTCATCTCATTCAGGTAATCAACTGACTTTTCATCAGTGGGAAAACTTTCCAGAGGGAAAGCAAGTTAATTAATTGTAGAATCTTAGGGCAAGTCAGGCTGGGTGGAGATCATCCCATCCAACCCTGTGCTCAGACAGGGTCAGCTGGACTGTGGACTGTGCCCAGTTTTGGATCTCTCCAAGGGTGGAGACTCCACAGCCACTCTGGGGAAGCTCTTCTAGTGTTCAGTCAGTCTTAGATGAAGGTATTAAAAAGCCAAATGAGCTTTTGACAGTTTGTGTTTCACTCTGATCTAGGATTTAAGATCACAGAATCACAGGATGGTTTGGGTGGGAAGGGACCTTAAAGCTTATATTGTTCCAGCCCCTGCCATGAGCAGGGACAACATCCACTATCCCCGGTGACTTCAAGCCCCATCCAAGCTGGAAGATTACCAGTTTGCTGGAGTGCCTGAGGGTAGTGGGTGCAAGATGTCTTTACCTCTGAAGTAACATCCTGAGCTAGACCTTGCACCCTTTGCTCTTTCTCTTTTAAGAACACAGATGTTTCCAGGCATTAAAAGCTATGCTTTGAGACCTTTTCCCTCTTTTAATTCCTCAGAAAAAAGCCTGTGGAGAAGAGTAAGAAACTCTTCTTGTATTATGTGTCTTTCTTCACCTCCCCCTTTGTGGTCTTCTCCTGGAACGTCATCTTCTACATCGCTTTCCTGCTGCTCTTCGCCTACGTGCTGCTGATGGATTTCCAGAAGGAACCCACGGCCCTGGAGATCATCCTCTACGTGCTGGTCTTCATTCTGCTTTGTGATGAAGTGAGACAAGTAGGCAGCTCCTGCAAGCCCAGAGAGCTTAGTGTTAGAGCCACAGCCCTGCGGCTTTTCCCCTCCAGGGCAGTGCAGGTGCTCAGGGGAGCCATTTCCCAGCAGAGCTGCTCAGGGCTCACTGAGGGTTTTTTCCTCTGGTGTTTAATTCCTGTCTGTGCACCAAGAGGATGATGATGCCAGTGCAGATGTTCCCCAGGAATGCCTGGCTTGCCAAGCTAGTTGGTAATAAAGGGTTAAATTTAGCACATTTATCTTGGTGCAGAGCTTTAGATTAATCATTTAGATTAGCTTTAGATTAAGTCGTGCCTGCCTCCCTTCCCTACATTCCACCCCCTTTATTTTTTATTTTACCAGTAAGCTGCATACCTTTGTGCATTTCTATTTAGCTTTTAATCATCTGTACAGTTTTTGGTGGCTCATTGCAGACTCAGGGACCAGCTGTGATGTGGGAACAGCATGTGGGGCTGCCTTTATAGGTATCTTCTCCTCACTTCACATGGAATCTAGTGGGTTTTGGGCAAGCTGCTCTCTGCCAGTCTGTGGCCAGAGCAGTGGGAGGATGCCGGGGCAGTCAAAAGAGCAAAGAGCAGTGGGTCTGTGGGTTTGGTGCTGCTTTCTGACTCTGCTGAGTCCCCTCATGAGTGTTTGTGGGTGATCTGCTGGATCATCCCACCCTGCAATAATATTTTTTAACTTGAGCTCAGATGACATTTCTGATGCTGCTGTTACTGTGGTGTTTTCCCTTTTTAATAGTCAAGGTGGAACCCTGTTTATGGCAACTTTACTTGCTAAGAAAATGGGGGAAAAGTAAAAGACTTTTTTTTTTTTTGCCATGAAAACACTAATGGAGTGTTTGTTTCTGCTGATTTAGGTTCTGGTGTCTCTGGACCTGTCCTTGCACGTCCTGTGTGCACTCAGCAAAAGTCCTAGGGAAAACCTTAGGGATAGAAACCTTATTTTCCTATCAATGTCCCTTTTTCTTACTACCCTGAGCATGTAGAACTGCTGCAATTCTCTTTAGTAAGGGGATTGCAGTAGCCAGGCAGTACCAATTTGGCAGTGGAGGCAGCTAAATTTGAAGATTTCAAGTTATCTGCAGACAGTGTTCTGGCTCCTGAGGAGGAGAAATGGAGCAGAAAAGCAGAGCAGTGTCCCAGTCCTCTAAACTTCTTGGGGAAATTCCTCCCTGGCTTCCCCTGAGATAGACCATGTGTGCATTGCTCTAACTCTGCATCAAAATTGGGTCTGTGTCCTTTGTATTTAAAGAAATAAAAGAACAGGGGTCTCTTAGATGGTGCTTTTACATCCAAAGCAAGTAAGAGCAGCTTGCCAGGGGTCCCTGCAGTCAGATACCCAGTCCTGGAGAGAAATCAGCCCTTGGTCTGGAGCAGTCTCTGAACTGTAAGGCACTGGCTCAGCCCTGCTTTCACTTCTGGTGCTCCCGGGGATTTGTAAGTAGCTGGAGCTCTCCCAGTCCTGTTTAGAGCCCTAGGGAAACTGGAGAGGCCTTTTCCCTGCTGCTTCCTTAGGCACATGGAGGTAGCCTCCAGCCAGGTGAGTGGGTGCACTGGTGGGGTGTGAAGGAGAGCCCTGTTTTCTCCTGTGGAGGAGGAATTGGGACAGAACCTCTGTGCACTTCACAGCAGTAGGAACTGCTTGGCATTTGGAGAACTGCACCTCAGTCCCAGATGTTTTGTTTGATTTAGGGAGCTACTGGGCAGAGACAGCACCTAGGAGAAAACTCCCTTTGATTTCTGTTTGTTTCCCATAGAAGCAGTAAGGGCAGAATTGCCTTCCTTGGATATGCCAGTTAGAGATTCACTGAACAGTACTCTCCAAAACTTTTATTATTTCAGTAAAAATTGAAATTCAAAAGAATTATGATTGGGAATGCAGTTTATTTCTCCAGGCCTGGCAGAGGTTTGTCCTGGTGAAGCTTCTTGTCCTCATGAGTCACCTCTGAATTGACTCCTGAGGTTGGTTCTTGCACAGATCCAGGATCTGTGGGGATCCAGGCTGCTGTGCCAGTCTGTCTGGGAATGAGCAGGGATTCTCACTAGACCTGCAATTCAAAAATAGAGAGCTCTGTAGTTAAAAGAATAAATTAAATCTGCATCTTGGATCCAAAGCATGTGCATGTAGCTGGGGGCAGATCAGTCAATGATCTCTGTGAAGGGAGAGAAGCCAGGATGCATCAGCTACCCCTAAACTGTGACCCCCCTCCCCTCTGCAGTGCTTCCTGGGTCACACCAAGACCCAAAAAACCAGCTTGCCAGTAACTTGTGGCATTGCTGGACACACTAAACCCTTCTTTCTGGGGAAACTGAAAGCCATCTGAACTCTGGTGTTATCTGTTGTGTGACAAAAAGGTAATTGGGCAAGGAAACTGTCCTGTGTGGAGGTTACTTTCTGTTCTTTTTCCTTCCCAGTGGTACATGAACGGCAGCAAGTATTTCTCAGACCTGTGGAATGTTATGGATACCCTTGCAATCTTCTACTTCATAGCAGGGATTGTGTTCAGGTGAGTAGTGCCTTCTCTTGTGTCCATCTTACAGCTTTACTTCTCTTCCTTGGTGGGTTTTGACTACAACCTGCAATGAAATTCTGGGGAGCAGTCTGTTAATGAAATTCCCTTTATGAAGGCCCCAAATACTGACCAAAAAAAAAAAAAGTCAGGGGATCTTTAGGATTTTCTGTGGCTCCTGTTACTGGCTATTTAGTATGACCACGTGGGCCTTGCATTATATTTAAGAGGACTGTGATTGTCCCTGCAGCAGCCTAACAATGTCATTATCTCCCAAAGCTGTTCTACACGATGGGGTCAGTTAAAAACCATGGCAAAGAAATGATGGAATCACATTTTCCAAAGGAATTGTTCAGTCAGCTGTAACTAAGTCCTTGTTGCCTCAGGGCAGTGGAGCAGTTGTTGCACTGTGGTGGTTTCACAGGGCTGTGGGAGTAGCTCCAGGTACAGATTTCTGTGCTGTTAATGGCTTTAAGGGTAAGAGAAGAAATAAGAGAAGAAATGAGCAGGGATATGATGCATGTCAGGAAGGAAGGGTGTAAACAGAGTGTGCATTAACCATCTCTGTCACCTGTCATTAGATGTGGGAGGCCATGGGGCCCTGCATAGCTGTGCTCTGCTTTCCAATTACTCACCTTCCACTCTCCATTTCAATGTTTCTGTGTGGTTTTACCTGATTTCTGCATGATTCACCTAAGGCTTCTCTTTGTTTTCTTCTGCTGTCTCCATCAGGCTTCACTCTGATGAAAGCTCTTGGTATTCCGGGAGAGTAATTTTCTGTTTGGACTACATAGTTTTTACCCTGAGGCTCATCCACATTTTCACTGTTAGCAGGAATCTAGGACCCAAAATTATTATGCTGCAGAGGATGGTAAGATTCTGGCAGCTATTCAAGAGAGTCTGAATAAATGATGTGACACTTTTTTTCCCTTCCCTCTTAAGAGCAAAATCACCATGTTCTGATGATGGCAGCAGTTAAATCTGCTAAACAGGATGAATTAAGATTTAAATGGGATCTAATTAAGAGCAGGGCATTTTTCTGTGTCAAGAGAGAGAATAAGGATCAGGCTGAAGAACAGAAGAGGAAATTTGCTTTCTGGTAGCTTTTGTCTTCCACACCTCAAATGTTTCAGCAGTATTTCTATTGCTCCCATGAGTATTCCCCAAACAAGACAGTGATGATAGAGGGTACAGGGGGAGGATTTTGGTCCTCCACTGCATCCATCACACGAGTACCTAAGGAAGAGGGTGGTGAAGATCCTCTCATACAGTGCTAGAAATTCATGAAACCATTGGCCAGAGTGTCTGTGCTGTAAATGCTGGCTGGAAGCCATCCAGAGTGGCATTTCCAGAAGCTTTCATCTCACAGGGATAAGGTGAGCCACAGTCCTTTTTACCTGGTTCTGGCTTTTGTGGAGCCTGTGTGATGCCAGGGGGATATCCTGTGTTCCAAAACATGCCTTGCTTTTGTGGTTGCATAAATATGTTTGAAGTTCTCTGAATGGGAGCAGTCAGTTGCTACCACGTGTGTTGGTGAAAAGAGGAGCAAAAAGCCATCCATGTGTGGATGCAGAGGGGCACTGATTGCTGCCTGTTGTCCCTTTTTCAGATGATAGATGTCTTCTTCTTCCTCTTCCTCTTTGCTGTGTGGATGGTGGCCTTTGGTGTGGCCAGGCAAGGCATCCTGAGGAAGAATGAGCACCGCTGGGAGTGGATCTTCCGCTCGGTCATCTACGAGCCCTACCTGGCCATGTTTGGCCAGTACCCTGATGATATTGATGGTATTTGCCTTCTGGGGGTCTCTCCTGGCTGGGTCAAAGGCTCTGTCCTCCTAAATGTTGTCCAGACTGTGCTGGCCCCTTGCCTCCAAGTCTAAAGAGGAGCAGGGATGGAGGGATGAGGGCAGGAGCTGGGGCTGGGCCCATGTCTTGGTTTGGAAAGACAGGAGTCTGCTAAGGAAGGCAGGAGCCTCCCCTGAAATGGAAAATGTAAAACCACCCCTCCCTTTTCTGAATTGCTATAAATTTTAAATTAAGGGGTTCTCAGGCAAAAATATGGGAGTAGGGAATAACAGTTCTTTAATAGGGAAGAAGATAAAAAGATAAACAATGCAGTAAACTAAAACACTGAGAGTCAGAACCCAGCCTGACACCCTGTGGGTCAGGGTGTTGGTAGCAGTCCCATTGGAATTGTGGCTGCAGCCCTCCTGCAGTGTCAGGAGTGGTTCTGTTGGAGCAGGGATCCGGTAGAAGGGTGCAATCTTCCTCTGAAGATCCAGGGGAAGAGAGCAGCCGTTCCTCTGGGAAATCCAGTGGAGAAAAGCCCTGCTGGTGTTCCAGAGCCTCCACATTATATCCGGGTAGGAATGCTTGGCTCTCCCCTCTGGGCTCACATCTCCCAGTGGGATGCCGTAGTTCTCATCAGCCATGCAGTGACATTCAATAGCCTCTTATCAGCAAATGTCCCCCCAGTTGTGGAAGAGATAAGGAAAACTGCCCACTTAACAGAAGAGAACTGCCATGCAGATGGCAAACGGAACACAATTTGCTTGGCAATCCAGGACAGCCCAGCAGAACAGGAGCTCACTGTTTGCTCTCCCCTCTCTCTCTGAGGTACCACCTACAACTTTGACCACTGCACCTTTTCTGGGAACGAGTCCAAGCCCCTGTGCGTGGAGCTGGATGCCAACAACCAGCCCCGCTTCCCCGAGTGGATCACCATTCCCCTGGTGTGCATCTACATGCTCTCCACCAACATCCTCCTGGTCAACCTGCTCGTGGCCATGTTCGGGTGCGTACCCCAGGGGCCCTCCCGGCCACCCCCGCACTGGCATTTCCCTGGGAAAGGGAGTGCACTGCTGGAAAACAGCAGGAAGCCTCCCCTTGCCTCTGCATCTGTCCCTGCAGCCTGGGGGAGCTGGTGCAGTGTCCTGGGGAGGGACTGCTGCTTGTCCTTGGCCTCCACCTCTGAGCATCCTCTGAGCTGGGGGCTTGGTGTGAACCCCCGTGGGTCACACAGGGGTGATGCTGGGTCAGGGCCTGGCCAAGTGTGAGCTGCTGCCCCAGTGACCTTGCTGGAGTGAGTAAATGAGTTATTCTCACCCTTCTGTCCCAGTGACCTTGCTAGAGCAGAGTCAAGGAGTTATTCTCACTCTTCAGGACTCTATGGTTTTATTAACCTGAACTTGCTCCTGTGGTTGAGGCCTTGCTGGGTTCATACAGTGCTTTGTGCCATGGATTTGATCCATGCCTGGAATGTCCTTAATACCTCTACTACAAATCTTAGGATCTTTTAAATTTTTTGTTAGTGTTCTAGGTTTAGATTTACTTGTTTTGTTTTTTTTCCCCCTAAGAAGGGAGTTATCTGCTCAGTTAATAAGACACAATATCTTGTGAAGAAGCATCCTGTTCTCATGTGTTTAGGCTGCAAGAAGATTGCTTAGAGCTGAGGTAGTAAAAGTACATGGAGCATTTTCTTCCTATTCAAATTTTTTCCAGTTTATTTGTAACTTCAAGGGGTTTTTTTTTCCTACTGTCTTAGTTCCACCCATTTGCAAATTACTAAGAAGGAGAACAAGCTAAATAACCTCCTAGCCAATAAATGAATGATTGGGGCCCTAACATCAGAAGCTGCTGGGATGAGTCCAGAGGAGAGTCTCCAAGGGCTGGAGCCCCTCTGTTCTGGAGCCAGGCTGGGAGAGGTGGGAGTGCTCACCTGGAGAGGAGAAGGCTCCAGGGAGAACTCAGAGCCCCTTCCAGGCCCTAAAGGTCTCCAGGAGAGCTGGAGAGGGACTGGGGACAAGGCACGGAGGGACAGGACACAGGGAATGGCTCCCACTGCCAGAGGGCAGGGAGGGATGGGATGGGATATTGGGAATTGGGAATTGTTCCCTGGGAGGGTGGGCAGGCACAGGATGCCCAGAGTAGCTGTGGCTGCCCCTGGCAGTGTCCAAGGCCAGGTTGGATGGGGCTTGGAGCAACCTGGGGTGGTGGAAGGTGTCCCTGCCCATGGCAGGGATGGATTGGGATGAGCTTTAAGGTCCCTTCCAAGCCAAACCACTCTGGGATTCTGTGACTATAAAACCATGCCCTGGTACAGTAGAGGAGTGCTCTGTTCTTGGCTCTGCTGCAACTCTTTGGTGAATAACTCATGCTGGGTGTGTTCTCTCTTTACCACCAGCTACACGGTTGGATCAGTGCAGGAGAACAATGACCAGGTGTGGAAGTTCCAGCGTTTTTTCCTGGTGCAGGAATACTGCAGTCGCCTGACCATCCCCTTCCCCTTTGTCATCTTTGCCTACATATACATGGTGCTGAGGAAATGCTTCAAGTGCTGCTGTAACAAGGAAAGCAAAGAGCCATCCATTTGTTGTGAGTTGGATTTTTCCTTGTTGCCCAAGGAACCTTGGATTTGGCCCTTGTTGCCCAATGCAGCAAGTGCATTGCAGATCCTCCATGGCATCCTGTGCTTATTCCAGGCATTTTGTGCTCCCCTGGGAAATTTCCAAGGGCCATGTAGACCTCTGTCATGCAAATCCACTGTGCTGCTGGAAACCTCTTCAGTAGGATTCAAGTTTTCAAGTGAGATTTATCCAGTGCTCTCTTGTCCAAACCATTTCGATGTAGAATTGCTTTGTGTGTGTAAATGATTAAGACTTCAGATTAATCCCAACTCTTTAGGGCTGCCTGTGCTGTTTCCCAGCCTTGCAAGGTTTTTTGTAATTCATCCTGCTTGCTAGGAATGACAGAAAGAGAATAAACAGTTTCCATGTAGCCAAACGAGCAAACCACCTCAAAAATTGCAAGTCAATTCTTGAGCTATTTCTCCTTTAATTTCTCTGTCAGAGGACACAGATAGGAATTGTTTTAACAAGCTTTCCCCCCATCTCTCCTGCAAATGTAGTGTTTTCTCAGCTGAGAGAGCATAAGTTGAGTTAATTGACAGGCCTGTTCCCATTCATCAGCAATCTGCCTGTTGCCCTGCAGCAGAAGCTGGATTTGTTACCAGTTTAGGAGGAAGAGCCTGCTTTGGGCTGTCCAAATTGCTTAGCACTAAATCACTTTGGCTGTCCAGATTGCTGTGTGGATTCCTCGCTGGGGAAGCTGTTGGATGGCAGAAATTCCTGCTCAAATGATGCACAGTGGATGCTGCAGCTCTGAAAGAATGGGAGAGTTAATTAGAGCCAGAAAATGATTGTGGTTTTGCTGATGATAGGACCTGAGAACTGTGTGGAGGAAGCACATTGATGTATTGACTGTTGTAAAATCCTGCCTTCTCATTTAACTCTTATGGAAATGATTGGGATTTGGGTGCTTATGTGTTTCTTGGAATGTAGGAGAACAGCTGAGGGGTGTGTGAGCTCCGAGGAGCACTGGGTGGAAGAAAGGGACTTCAGCTTCTTTTGTCTCAGTTAATTTTATTTTTTACTTTAAACCCCTGTGGTTTACCCTATCCTCCTGGAACATGATAAAATGCTGAAGTATTACCTTGGAGGGCTTTGATGCCTCAAAGTGGGCTCCTCTGTATCAATTCTTGAATTCACAGCACCACCACAAAATGCTTCTTAGAGAAGACAATTCTTCATCATTCTGGAGGGTTTCAGTTCAGTGAAAAATCCTACATTGTAGTTCTTAGAAGTGTTACTCTTAATGACCCAATGTGGGATAATATAGAAACAAATGGAAAGCTCAAACCCAGATGGGAACTTGCTAGAATGTCCTGTACCTGCTGAAGCAGAGGCACCTGTGTTAACCAAGACTCAGAGAATCCAGAAAGACTTTTGGAGCTTGTAAGGTTGGGGAGGAGGGGGGTGTTTTGTGTTTGTTTGGCAGGTTTGGGGTTTTATGTTTGCTCATATTTTGCATTTTTAAGTGACTCTGGTTGCCAGGAGCATTCAGTGCAAGGTGTTGGTGTCACATCTGTCAGGGGTGGGCAGTGGGGCTGTGAGTGCTCAGGATGTGGGGAAGGGAATCATTAACCTCAGAATCCACGCACTGACCCAACCTTTTTGCACCTTGGCTTTGGAAAGACAAATTAAGTGTTTTTTCTTCAAATACATTTGCCAGGCTCGAGAAATGAGGACAATGAAATCCTGGCATGGGAAGCTGTCATGAAGGAAAATTACCTCGTCAAAATCAATACAAAAGCAAATGATTCATCAGAAGAGTAAGCCTGCCCATCTTTGTCTTCATTCTCTTAATTTTCTCTTGAACATTTCTAGTGAAGGCAAGTTTTCAGCAGCTCTAAATGTTTACAAATTAATGAGTAAGTAAGCAATCTCAGCATAAACATGCTTTTTATTCCTAAAGTGAAATGGTGCTTTTTTGTCTGCTGAAGAGAAGAAAAATGTCTTCCCATGGTGTTTTGAGATCTCATCATGGGAAGCAGTGCCACAGCTGACTCTTGCTGTAGCATTAGTTTAGGTTGGATATTAGGAAAAAGTTCTTTATGGAAAGGGTTGTCCAGCCTGTCCAGCCCTGGAATAGACTGCACAGGGCAGTGGTGGCACTCCCACCTCAGCGTGGGGATTTAAAAGCTTTGTGGATTTGGCACTTGGGGACACAAGTTAGTGGTGGGATTGGTTGGACTCAATCTTTTCCAACCCAGATAATTCCATGGTTATACATTTAGCAGAGAATGTTTGCCATTGGATTTGGAATCTGATGTTCCCACAGCAGTAATCCAGATGGAGATGTGTACTTAGTCTGGAAGGCCTCTGAGGAGGGAAGATGATCTTTAGAATCATGGTATTTGGAGGTTGGACACTTAGACTTGGATGTTTCTTTTACTGCCAACTCATGGAAACATTATCTTTGGGATCTGTCTCACTGTTTTCAGAGTAATAGTACAAGAGAAAAAAGAAACAGAAAGAAAGGAAGAAAACAGAGCACTGCTAGAGAGCAAAACCTGCTCTGTATGATTGCTTAACTTTGCTAACTTCTGACAGCTTGAGTATTTCCCTTAATCAGAGAGAGCTGTTAGGAATGGGCAAGAAAAACCAGACCCTTCCTATCCGTGCGCATGAACATTGCTGTCCCCAAATAAGTGTTTAGTTAAGACTACCCAGAGACATGCAGCATTGGATAAGAAGCCAAACAAATACCAAAACCATCTCCTCGGTACTGGAAGCAAAAGTGTCTTGAGAAGGAAAATGGAATAGCATCCTACTACTAATAATAATTTGCATATTAGTTCATTTACTTTTACTAAAAATGATGCCAGTCACGTGCAGCCCTGCCTCCCTGGGAGGATGGAACCCTGGGGGAGATGGGATGTGGTAATTGGCCAAGTTTTCCTTGGTATTCAGACTGATCCCTTTGCTCCGTGTTCTCCTTCTGCTTCTAGGATGGTGCATCGATTTAGACAGCTGGATGCAAAGGTACTTCTGTCCCAGACTGCTCTGGGGAATGTGATTCTCTCTGGTGAACAGGGGGTGTGCCATGGCAAGGAAAATGAGCTCCCAGAGTTGTGTGCAGTCTTTGTCACTGTCCCCAGGACCCCATTTTAACTGGGCTTTTTTACCATGGTGCTTTGATTGCATGGACAGGAACGTGTATGGTGTGTAGAGATTAGGACAAGAGGGAATGGGTTTGAACATAGAGCAGGTAAAGATGGGATAATGGTAAGAAATTCTTGGCTGTGAGGGTGGGCAAGCCTGGCACAAGGTGCCCAGAGCAGCTGTGGCTGCCCCTGGATCCCTGGAAGTGCCCAAGGCCAAGTTAGATGGGTTGGAGCAGCCTGTGTCCGTGCCCACAGCAGGGGTGGAACACAATGAGCTATAAGGTCCCTTCCAACCACAAGAGCTTCATATTGTGAAGGAAAATGAAACAAATGAAACAGAAAGACACTTGCTGGAGGAGTGTTTCTCAGTATTCCTTGTGGGATGGAATAAAATAAAAGTAATTTCCGCCTTAAACTGCAGCATTCAGCTGTGTAACAGGCCCATGAAACACCAATGGGAAGAAGGGGTGTCACACACCTGGAATGTCCCCTTCCCAAGGTGTCTGTCAATTTTAGCTTCTGGTGCTGTTGGCATTGGGTAATTAAGCAATAGAAAGCTACCAATCTGCCAGAGAGCACATTACGAGAATTGCCATACAAATAATCTTTTTATGACTGTGATGCTGAAAAGACATTCACAGTGGGTATTTTCTGAGGCTTGACTGAACAATCTATTTGGCCTCTGAAGTGGGGAGTGGCTTTGACATGAAGCACAGACTTTTGAGAAGCTCACAGGTGAAAAGAGCCAGGTATACTTCAGAATACATATTTTGGTTGCTGTCAAATAATTTAGATTACAAAATTATAGTTTGCTTCCCAAGACTGAAAGGGAAGTGGTGAGCCAGTCTGTGGCTAGTGATGCTGCTCTTGAAACTGAAAAGAGATCCTCCTAACCTTAATTCCCTCCTGAAAAGAAATACCCATCTGCTTCTCTCTTCTGGTAACTGCTGGTTAACTCACTGAAATACAGAGGCATCAGGACTTGCTGCATTAATTGCCCTGATGAACATTGTAATTGGGAGTGTCCTCTCCAGCACTCTTGCATTTGGTGCAATACTTGAAGAGGCAATTAGTCATTACTTCCTTTTCTCATTAGCATTGCTTTCCTTCAGCTAGATAGACTTTACCAAAATAACCTCCTTCTTCTTTTTTTTAAAGCTCTCTGATTTGAAAGGCCTTCTGAAAGAGATTTCCAGTAAAATTAAATGAGTGCAGCTGAAATCCAAGAGCAGCTACTGGAGCAGGGTAAGCCCTCTTTACATCCATTCTCTGCCTTGAAAAAGCCTACCAGAATTTGTGGTGTTCAGTTGGTGTGTCTTTGGAAGAAGAGCTAGTATTAATTGTCGATGCTTGTATTCATATTGTCTGATACTGGGAAAGAAAGGAGACCAGAATTCTGTTCCTCATTTGTGTTTTTCTTTCTGAAAAATACAGTTTTCCATCTGGGGTTTCTATCAATTTTGGCACTGTTTAAAATACCTTGTTTTGCTCACTTCTCTTTGAAAAACTGTGACTAACCCAAGGTCATTTCAGTTGTCTTTGTGTTGGAGGGCCTCAGCACAGGGCTGCTGTGCTGGATCCTCTACCCTTGGTACCTTTTAACTCTGAAGAGCATGCAACCCAAATAGAAAAGACAGGAGTGAGGGCAGGAGTAAGGTTTATTTTTCCATTATCAAAGTGCGGCTTAGGCTGGATCCCTGTAGCCTTCCTGTGTCCTGTACAATAAGCTGCACTGTGAGGAGCTGACCCAAAGCCTCCAGTCCGGCTGAGTGTCTAGTCATCAGCCTTGTGTACTTTCACCTCCAGTTTTAAGGAAGAATTGGCTTGGATCCCACAGTGGGATGTGAAAGGTAGACAGAACACTGATGGATGCAGAGAACACTGTCATCTTTAGAGACAGCAGGTTAAGAAGAGTAACTGTTGAATGAGATAATCTGGAACAACTTGATCAGCCTGGACATTAGGGCCTGGCTCCTCCTTCCACAGAGTGGTTTTGTCCAGGAGAACTTAAACCTATGCCAAACACTCCCCAGTCAGCTCACTGTTTTCCTGGGAAAACTGAATATTCACTTGACCTAAGTTCCATTTAGTCATGAATGACTTGCAACCACCTAATAAAATCTACAAGGGTCACCAGTTCCTGGGCTGGTTGTAGGAGGTGCTGGACTCCAAGTTGCTTAAAAACCAGGCTGTAGAATAGTGGAATTCTGGAGGCCATTTAGGCCAGCACAGATCAAAGGGAGCTGCAGTGTGGCTGGAAAACCAGGCTGTAATTCAGACTGTAATTAGTTACAGTGGGGCAGCCTGGGACAAGGGACAGCAGTTTATGATGGAGCTTGTGGAAAAGGATCTCCCATTGCAGATGATAGTGCCTTCAGAAGAATCCTAGAATCCCAGAATGGTTTGGGTTGGAAGGGACCTGAAAGCTCATCCATTCCACCCTCTGCCATGGGCAGGGACCCTCCCCCCAGACAAGGCATCCAAGTCACCTGAGCTGATGTGGGGAGGATGAAAGCAAAGCCTTGAGGTCGGCTGGGAGCTCTACTCTCCAATTCTTTCTGTTGCTCACACAGGTACCAATTCATGAAGAATAATTGCTCGGAGCTGGCAGTAACCCCCAAGCAGATGGCAACAGAGGCACCAGACTATCAATGTCTCAGCAGGAGTCAGCAGGATTTTCTTGCTATTTTTATTTTCATTGATCAAACAGCCCTTTCTGCTTGTTGCAAGGTTGTGGGGAAACAGGAGACGACTGCTTATCTCCTGACATGATTCCTGCATTACCCAAACTCTTCTCATCTGCCCTAATGTCCAGTGGCAGATTAGTCCTAGTAAGCTGCTGTTGCAAAGCACTCCTATTTCCAAGAGTTCTGCTACTGTTGCCAAAATCCTTTTGCTTTTCCATTTCACTCAAAGGGACCTGTGCATGGGTTTCCTTCAAGCACTAATTGCTTGTCTGAATGAATCCATCTCCCTTCCCATTCCATCCTCTAGTAGCTGGATCTTGCTTGTTCCTTGCATGGGCTGTCTGTCAGACCTGCTGGGGTCTGGAATGCTGGTGTGCCAGAATGCAATGGATTTTGGCATCATCCCCCTGAGGAAAGCCTTTGGTCCAACCCTGCATCCCTATTTCGGACCAAACAGGAACATTGTGGACTTGTTCCCACTCTACCTGAAACCTTTCAGCACTGCAGAAGTTCAGCTATTACAGCCCTGCATGGAAGAGACTTTAATTCATCTAGGAAGTGATTCCAAAGGCTTTGTGGGCAATCCTTGCTTGGTTTCATTAGTGAAAATTTGTATCCTGGGAATGCTGGAACTCATTTGACTTTTGCAACCTGTGTTTGCTGATGTTTCCATCTGGAAATGGAGAAGAGACTGTTGGAACCTTTAAATAGAGCAATGCTCGATATGGTGAGGTGGCGCTTTGCGCTTTCTGTCTAAAACAGCAGCTGAATTCTGTCACATTTGTTTGGTACAACTGAGAGCACAGCCAACTGAAGGCACTACAAATAGCATTTATTTACATGGCAAAGCACTGTAAAAAAGCAATCTTCCTTCCCAGGGTCTAGGAATCATGGAATCATACACTCACCAGAGAAAAGGACCTGCAAGGATCAGGAGCCCAGCCCCTGGCCCTGCACAGACACCCCAACAACCCCACCCTGTGCATCCCTGGGGCATTGTTCAGATGTTCCTTGGGCTCTGGCAGCCTGGGGGCTGTGCCCATCCCCTGGGGAGCCTGGGCACTGCCAGCACCCTCTGGGGAAAGAACCTTTTCCTGATCTCCCACCTGACCCTGCCCTGACACAGCTCCAGCCATTCCCCCAGGTGCTGTCCCTGTCACAGAGAGCAGGGATTGGAGCTGTCCCTGGGGAGAAAGATGCTGAGATCTCCTCCCCCTCTCTCCTCCTCCTCTCCAAGCTGAACAAGCCAATTGACCTCAGCTGTTCCTCATACACTTTCCCCTCCTGTCCCCTCATCATCTTCATGCCCCTCTTTGGATACTCTCTGCTAGCTTTATATCCTTATGATATGTTCAGAGAGGTTGCTGCTCTTCTCTCCCTGCATCTCCTGACCCAGCTGTACTGTATGCTGTGCATGACACCATCCTGGGGGATCCAGCACTAACAACAGCACTGGTATCTGTTTACATGGGGAAATACTTCCTGCTGAAAACTAAAGGAGCCAGGCTTTCACTGATTCACATGGCAGTTAGCTTGCATCATAAATTCTCGAGATAAGGTTCCTTTCTGGAAATAATTTTCCTCATATCATTTGTCTGCCTTGGATGTGAAAATTGTACTTTTTGTTCACTCCTTTCCTATATAAAACCTGTGGAATCCTTTGAACCCTTCAGGGAAATCCCAACGGCCTTGCCTTGGAAGAATATACAATAGTCTCCACCTAGGCTGAAAGACTTCTGCCACGGAGCCTTGCAACACTATGATCCACCCCTGTACCTTCCTCCATAGGTCCCAAATTCTCATGGTTTCTCCTTTCTGTGTTTCCTCATTGGTTGGGGTACCCCTGGTGTCTGGCCCTGTCTTCCCTGAAAGCCAATCCCCTTTGCATTGCAATTTGTGCTGCCCCATTTGCCCACTGACCCCTATGTAACCTGGATGGTGCAGAGCATACATCCAGGTCTGTCTCCCTGATCCCTTCGGCATGGTGGATGCAATAAACCTTTGCTGGAACACATCATACAAAGGCCCTTCCTGTCTTTGCTCTGCTGAGCTATCTGTGCTGTGTGTGTGTCTCTGTGTGTGTGCATGGACTTGAAATGGCTGCTCTTGTGGCCTTGCTCCAAGCAGCTTCTGAAGGAGATGCTTCAAAGAAGACTGCAGCATTTCTGCCACTCCGCCACATGGAAACAAAAACCTGCTGTGTGATTGCCCAGAGCTCTGGAGATCTGTTCTTGTGTGAATGTAACTGTGAAGCCATGTTCTGTCAGGTCTGAATTCTGGACTCAGTCCAGGTCCAGTGTTGCAGCCAGGGGCACCAGCCTGTGCCTCACACGCCACTCCCTTCCCTGGGCGGCGCAGGCTCTTCTCCCGGCACCCGTGGGCCCGAGCCGGGTGCCCACGGAGCCCCGGCCCGGTGGGTCTGCGGGCCGGCACCGCGGCTCCCCGGGCAGCAGCCGGCCCTCTGCCCCCTGCCCTCGGGAGCCCTTGGCCAGCGGCTGCTGGCTGCACCTCAGGGCTGTGCGGCATGGGGAGGCCGGGGCTGGGCGCAGGCAGCGCCCGGCCCCGGGGCTGAGCCCGCGCCAACCCTTCCCTCCTGCCGCTCTCTGCAGCTGGCACAGGACAGGAGCAGAGCGGCCGAGCACCTGCGCCAGGCCCTGCGCTACCTGGAGAGCCCACAGGAGCGCCTGCGAGAGGCGGCCGTCAGGTTCATGGGTGAGCCACGAGCCCGGGCTGCCCTTCCCCTCCCCGGCCCGGCCCGCCGCAGCTCGGCCCCAGCCCCGCCTGCTGCCCCGGCAGCGCCAGCCGGGCCCGGTGCCGTGGAGCCCTGACCCCCCAGGCTGCTGTCTGGATGCTGCCAGTAAGGGGCAGAGGCAGAGCTGGCGGCCAGGCAGGGCTGGCAGCTGTCCGAACCACGGTGCCGTGACCGAGGCCCCCCTGACCCAGAGCTCTGGGCCTGCAGAACTGCTGCCACCATGGGGAGGGCGGCCGTGTCTCCTCCAGCAGGGCTGCAGAGTCGCTGCTGCCCCGGCGGCTCTGGGCCCCACAGAAAGAGCACCAGGGCGGGCTCAGGAACAAGCACAAGAACAGCAAGTCTATTTTCAGCGCTTGCAATGGCTGCTCCTTTAGGGTGCTTGCACCATACTCAGAGAAAAAGAAAACCTCTTTCTCCTCTGAGAGTTATCCCTGTCTTCTGCACTTTCCCAATGCACGGGATATTACGTGCTAGCCTCAGACAAACAAACACTGCTGCGATAAACTTTAAACTCAACTGGTATTTTTATTCCAGAAGGCATGAAAAACTTGCAGAAAAGTCCAAAGAGACATATTTGTGTCTCTGTAGAGTCCCTCTGGTCCGTGAAATGCAGTAGCTGTTGCTGTGTTTGTGCAGCTGCTGATCCCTGCTATGGAAAAATTCCTTTCAGGAAGGAGCACAATTATCTGTCAGGGACAAAGTGTGCCAGCAGTTGCTCCAGGTGCTTCTGCCGTCAGCCCCTGCAGGAAGGAGCACAGCCCCCAATGCACGTGGGCTTTGGCTCCCTGTGGCACAGAAGCCCCCCGGGGGCACAGGTCTCTGGGGCAGGAGACGGGCACCAGCGCTGCCAGGGCTCGGGGGGTGGCAGCTCTGCTTGGGCAGGGACTCTGCCCCAGCTGCTGATGGCAGCGCTGCCCGGGCCCCAGGGCTCACAGCAGCATTGGTGCCCGGGCCCACACGTTCCTTGTGCGAGTCACACCCGCGGGTTTAGGATGGCCATGGGCCGGGACGTGTCCCAAGGAGGCCGTGCCAGCGTCCCTGGAAGGGCCCATGCCCTTCCCAGCGCGGCTGCGTCGGCAGCCCTGGGGGCTCCTTCTGCTGCCCTGAGCCCGCAGAGCAGGGCAGCGTTTGCTGATGCTCTGAGCCCTTCCTCAAGATCCTGTGGGGCTGCCTTGGACACCTGGGGCCAGGCATTCCTTCCAGCCTGGGCCACTTTGGCTGGGCTGGGGGCGGCCCCAGGGAGGGCGGCAGTGTGTGCAAGGGCCCTTGGTGACACACTGCAGTACGGTCACCATGCCATAGAACAGAACCCGGTGTCCAAGGTCCCTTTGTGACATGCGGGAAACAGAAGCATGCCTGGGTGCTCGGAGCAGGTGACAGGACAGGACGGGAAAGAGCGGTGCCGTGAGAAGCCCCCACACAGCGCGCTCCTTCCCGTCTGACGCGGAGCTTTCCCGAAACATTTTTCCTTTAGCTGAGCTCGAGGCCAGACCACAGGATTGCTGACCCGTGGTCTCCCCGAGGTTCCTCTTTTGCAGCTGCCCTTGAGGGCAGAGTGTGGGACTTGGTGCCCCGGAGCTTTTCCAAGACATCTCTCCTGCAAGTAGCTCCAGTCACTGACATGGAGCAGAGAACCCCAGGAGTGCCCAAGTGGGTCTGGGTGGAGGACGAGGAGGAAGAAGGCCCTGGAGCTGCCCCAGCACTGGAGACCAAGGAGGTGGTGCCGTTACAGCCACCACAGGAGGGTGAGTGGCAGAGCTGGGCATCAGAATGGTGCCTGCAGCCAGCTTGGTGCCATGCCATGCCATGCCATCCCCTGGGGACATTATGAAGGACAGGACAGAAGAGGGGCCGGGCAGACACCCTGCAGGGGCCCTGCTCCATCCCCTGGGCCATCCCGGGGCTCTCCCTGCCTGGGCAGCGCAGGGCTGGGCTGTGTTCTCCGGCCTCTCCCGCAGCCCCTCAGCTCTGGCTGCGCTCGCTCTTTGCCAGATGCAGCCCTGGAGCGCACACAAGAGCAGGAATCCAGCCGTGGCCACTTCCGCAGCACAGCACAGGTACCTGCAGCCACCCCCACCGGGGCTGGGCCTGCTGTCCCTGCTCAGCCCAGCACCGTGTGTGCAGCACTCCATGCAACATCCCCGGCTTCCTGCCCTTCTCCTAACACTTCTTTACAAATTCATCAAGAGAATTCAGGAGGAAGAGACCATCTCCATGGGCACTGGGCCCAGACCATACTCACCCATCTTACAAACCAAGACACGTGCTGCCCTCCTGCCTATGCTTGGAGAAAAAAAATTTTACAATCCAAAGCAAGTAAGCAGCCTGTGGGAAGGGTTTGATGATCCCAGGAATTGCTTGGCCTCCTAAGCCACGTATGCTGGTTGCTGTGAGCCTTTGAGGCCATGGCAGTGCGCTGGGAAGGGAAGCACTTCTCTGGGGAAGCTGGGAACATTGCTCCCTCTGGCAGCTTTCCAAGTCTCCCTGCGCCTTCTCCAGGTGCCCGCCATGGTGATGTTCATCCACCAGTGCATCATGGCCAATGATTGTGCTGAGCACAGGCTGGAAAAGGCCCTGCTGGATCTCACTGAAGCACAGCCACATGACGCAGTGATGACGCTCCTGCGTGTGGCCCCGTCCTGTGACAGGTATGGGGCCCACCTGCCCACAGGGCTCAGGCCCCCCCAGCCCATCACCCTGTACAGCCTGGCCCACGTGTCTGACCAACAGACACTTCCAGGCCCCTCTGGCTGCTGCCTTTCCCAGCCCTGGCACGTCAGCCCCTGAGCCTGCTGCCATGCTCCCTCCCTGCCCCTCAGGCCTCTGTCCCCACAGGCCTGGGCTGCCTGGCTGCTGCTGGCCAGGGCCAGTGGCCAGAGGCAGAACTGGCAGCCAGCTCAGCTCCTCCCGGGGCTGTGTCTGAGATGCCCCTGAGACAGAGCTCTGACCCCACAGAGCTGCCATGGCCATGTGGAAGACCATCATGGGCTCAGCCAGGACTGCAAAGCTGGCACAGCTGATCCTCCTGGATGTGCTGGGGAGCTGGCCAGAGCACAGCACGTGCACCTCTGATGGGGATGAAACCGGTGTCTTTGCCCTGGCTGTGAGTTTCTGCAACTGGCCTTTGCTGGCCCCAAAGCCGCCCCTCCAGCAGCTCTCCATCCTCCTTCCCCCACTGCATCTCCCTGCCTCAGGCGCTGCCCTGAAACCTGGCCCAGGGGCAGCTTCAGGCCCACCAGGCCCCGTGCTCCCCCTGCCTCTCTGCCGGCCTCTCCCTGCCACGCTCGGGCCCTGCCACACAGACACCTCGGCACTGAGCGCTGTCTCGGGGGCTTTGTCCTTTGCAGGCAACCATGCTGATGTGGAAGATCCTCCAGGAGCCCCCTGTCCCACGTATATTGAAGGTATATTTCTCCCGCCTGTTTGTGCATCTGCTATTCCAAGTGTTTCTCAGCACAGAAGAGATGCCAGTGGAGGTCAATACACTCTGGAAGCGATGCCAGGAAGAGCACGGCCTTGCCACCAGCCCCAACAGGTGCTCCATCCCACTCCTCCTGTCCCTGCCACGTGGCCTGGGAAGGAGCCAGTGCTGCCAGTGTGACCTGGGCTTTGCTGTGCTCACAGGTTTGCAGTGCAGACCCTGAAGTCCCTGCTCTGCCGAAAGCAGTACAATGATGTCGTGGTGGCAATGGAACGCAGGTGTGGCTGGGACATGCTGCTCTCTGTTGACACCCGCCACTATGCTGTGGGTCTGCTGGCCAGGTGAGACCCCCTTCTCCCCATTGCCTCTGACATTTGTGCTCTGTGCCCAGAGTGACCCACACAGTCCCCATGGTCATGGGCCAGAGGGCCTTGTCACTGAGGGACGGCCAAGGAAACTGGAAAGTCTGGGGGAGGAGGGTGGCCAAAAGAGCCACCTCTGAAGTAGCCCAAGTGCGCTTGCAGGCTGCTGGACAAAGACCTGACCTGTGTGAGTCACTCCTGGGACGGGTTTTATTCTCCTGCCTCACAGTCTTGCTGACTTTTTCTCCTGCCAGGGAGATGTCCTGCATCTCCATACCTTCCTGTTCCCGGATCTTTCGCTACCTGCTGCGGCTGCTCAGAACACGGGAGCCACGCTGGGATCTGCCCGCCCTGGCGTTTCTCGTGGAGGTGAGCCTCAAGGCCAGCGCTGCCTGGCTGAGCTGCCTCCCAGCTCTCTGCCCTCTCACAGCCACAGCTGCCAGGACGGTGCCCGTGCCCTGTGCTGCTGCCTGGGCCCAGCCCTGTGCGGCTCCGGGCTCCTGCGGCCGGCTCCCTGTCACTGCCCTGTGCCTTGCAGGTCCTCGAGTGCCTGGACTTGAGGGAATGTGATGCTGACAGAGTCCTGCAAATCTTCTCAAGGTACCTGCAGAGTGAGTGCAGGGAGAGGCGTCGTCTGGCACTCAGGGCCCTTCTCAAACTCACTGACGATCCCTCGATGGTGAGAAAGGGGCAGTGGCTGAAGCCGTGCAGGCAGCGTGGGACTGGACAATGCAGTTGCTTGGCCTTGCCTGGGCTTTGGGTGCTGGGGCAGCTGCTCCCAGCTCTCCTGCCTCCCGCTTCAGCTGCCCCAGTGCTTCGGGACAGGCCTTTGGCCTGTGGGCCCTGTGGCAGCAGGGTGGCCTTTCACAAACTTGTGTTCCACACAGGCTGAAAATATGTGGAGCCTCATTGAAAAACTTGTGGAGCTCCTGCGTGATGAAGATGGGGAGATAGTTAAGATAACAGTCATGGTAGTCAGCTTTATAATCTTGGACAAGGACACGTCAATACCCACCCCCATCGCCCTGCAGCTGGCTGAGGGGCTCCTGCCACTCTTTGACCATGTAAGGCTCTGTACCCACAGCCCTGGCCACTGGCTGCTGCCCGGACACTTGGTGCCCTGTGCAAATGCAGGCCTGCACCCAGGTGAGCCCCTCACAGCCCATGCAAAGATCTTCTTTTCTTCTCTTCTAACAGGACAATAGCAAGGTGAAGCAGCTCTCCATATTGCTCTTCCGAACATTGCTGGCTCTTCCAATGGGAAAGAAAAGAAAGGCCCTGGAGACAAAAGTGCGCCACACCCTTCTACCACTCTTCTTCCACTGCCATGATGAGAATCAGCGTGTGGCACAGGTGAGGAATCGTGGGCTGCTGTTGTCCCCTTGGGAGGGGACTCGGCTGCCTCCTGCTCTGGTCACCTCTCAGGCTGCAGCCTCCTCCAGGCCTTGGCACAGAAACAGGGGTGCTGTGTCCTGTGCTCTGTGGACATCTCTGCATCTCTGCTACTCTCCAGGCTTCTTTGGAAACACTGCTTTGTGTGGCCAAATTCCTGAAGAGGAAGGAACTTGACAAACTGGTGAAAAAGAAGAAGCTCTGGATGTTCACACACAGCCTGGTAAAAGCAGACAAGAATCCTAAGCCTCAACCCGCAGAAAGCTCCTGAGGGCGGTGCTCAGGGTGCAGGCTGGCAGCTGTGCCCCTGCCCGCTGCTGCAGCCAGAGGCCCCGCGGGCTCTTCTCCAGGCTCCCGTGGGCACAAGCCGGATGTCCATGGAGCCCCGGCCCGGCGAGGCTGCGGGCCGGCAGCGCGGCTCCCCGGGCAGCAGCCGGCCCTCTGCCCCCTGCCCTCGGGAGCCCTTGGCCAGCGGCTGCTGGCCGCGCCTCCCCGTGGCCAGGGGAGGCCGGGGCTGGGCGCAGGCAGCGCCCGGCCCAGGGGCTGATCCCGCGCCAACCCTTCCCTCCTGCCGCTCTCTACAGCTGGCAGAGGACAGGAGCAGAGCGGCCGAGCACCTGCGCCGGGCCCTGCGCTACCTGCGGAGCCCACAGGAGCCCCTGCGAGAGGCGGCCGTCAGGTTCATGGGTGAGCCACGAGCCCGGGCTGCCCTTCCCCTCCCCGGCCCGGCCCGCCGCAGCTCGGCCCCAGCCCCGCCTGCTGCCCCGGCAGCGCCAGCCGGGCCCGGCGCCGTGGAGCCCCGCCTGGCCTGGGCATTGCTGCTGCCGCCCTCTGGCAGCCGTGCCCTGGGGCGGCAGCGTGCGGCAAGGGCCGGGCTGAGCCCTGCCGGGCCAGCAGCCCGTGCGGCCACAGCGCCGGCAGTGCCGCTGGCAGGGAGCTGTGCTGCTGGGGCCGTGACAGGCTCTGTGTTCACAGGCATGGCAGGGCGGCACCTGAGGGGGCAGCAGCAAGAGCTGCAGCTGATCTGCACTGGTGAGTGAGGGCAGCGGGCTGACAGCGGGGGCTGCCAGGGGGAGAGCTGGAAGCCCTGCCCCGGCTGTGGAGGGCTCTGCTCCCGTGGGCAGAGCACACTGACATTTCAGGGCCACTTGGGCCATTCGTGGCCAACAGCTTCCGGCTGATCCCCTTGCTCCCTGCTCCCTCCTGGCCATGGCAAGAGCCAGCTGGGATGGCCCTGGCAGGAGGCTCTCCTTAGTTCCCCGCAGATCTGGGATCTGACCTTGGCTCGGTTCCTCTCTCTTGCAGCCCTGGAAGAAATGGCAAATGACATCAGCCTTTCTGTCAGAAGCCTGGCTCTTCAAACTTTACACATTCTCAGGGCAGAAGCTACAGTTCGATATCCCATCTTAGAGAACCTGGAAGATCGGCTCCGCAGGGCCTGGAAGACAGGGCTTCGTGTCTCAGGGCTTGGCCGCCTGTGCTGCTGGAGCTCTATGGTGATCTGATGCCAGGGGCTCTGTCTGCTGGGACCACCAGAGCCAGCATGGATTTTTTCAGTTTGTTCAAAACTGTTCTTTTCTTCTTTTTATTTTTCTTTTGTATGTAAATATAGAATGTGTTAATATAGAGAGAATCCCAGGATCTTTCTTTTGCAGCCCAGGGTCAGTAGGGCTTACGGGACGAGGATGAAAAGGGTGCTTGTGCTCAGCCAGCTGCCCAGGCGTGCAGTGCTGCAGGGAAAATGGCCAGAAGCCCCTTGGCCTTTGGTGGTTCTGCTGAAGCCTTTGTGCTGCCCACAGAGCGGCTGGGCAGGGGCCCGAGCTGCGGGGATCCCTGCCAGAGCCGTGCCTGGAGATGGCCACGAGCCCTGTGCCAGGCAGGAAGCGCCATCCGTGTCCTCCTGCCCGTGTGCTGCTGGCTGCCTTGCTGAGGGCTCCCAGGTGCCTCTGGATGGGGCTGCTCTGGAGCTGCTGTGGGGTTGCAGAGCTGCTGCCGGGCAGCTTGGCCGGGCTGGGGCAGCCCCTGAGGGGCTGGGGCACTGGCAAGCCCTGAGCAATGGGCTGTCAGAGGCCACAAGCAGCCCCCTGGCAGCTGCCTTGATCCTGAGAGCAGGCTGCTCTGGCACTTCCTCAGTGGGCGGTTGGAGGGATCCCCTGGAATCAGGCGTGGAACCCTGGTCCCAGCCTTTGAGGCCTGTGAGGCCAGGAGTTTTGGGGCTGGGAGTGTGCCCTCCCTGTGCTCCAGACTGGAGCCCCTGGTCCCTCAGCCTTAGGCATTGAACACCACTGCCTGCCTACCAAGTCTTGTTCCTGTTGCCGTGGGGGAGGCTGAGCTTTGTGGTTTTAGGCCCCATTGAGCCAGAAGAGCAGCAGCTTTGAGCTCAGAGGGGCCATAGAAAGGCCCTCGTCACAAAGGGCATTCGTTGCTTTCCCAGGGCAGGGACACATGAGATTGTGGCAGGTAGCTTCAGGGTGCCACGCTGCCTTTGCACTGGGCCACCTCCCTGTGTGCAGGGCTGGCTCTTGGCTTTGCTGTCCTCGGCCTGTTGCTGTTGTGCTCCTCTGGCTGCCTGCAGAGAGGGGCAGCCCTATAAGGAGGGTGAAAGGCCCTGTCTCCAACATCTCAAGGGGGAAATGGAGCTCTCGCGGTCCTCAGCCCATGCTGTAAGCAGAGCAGAGCCTTTTCCCCAGCCCTGGTGGATTTCTGCCTGCGGCTGGCCCCTGGCAACCGTCACCTACAGGATGGCTGGTGCCTCTTGATTTGCTGATGGGACGTGAGGGGCACTGAGGGAAAGGTGGGTGTCCCAATGCTGAGGGACACAAAGGTCACTGAGCAGACTTGAGGCTTCCCCAGCAGGTTGCAGGTGCCTTCTGTGTCACTGAAGGCAGGGCAGAAGCCCTGCATGCCACTGAGGCCAGCGAGAGTCACTGAGGGGAGGCGGGTGTCTATCGTGTCCCTCAGGGTACGGCGGTTTCAGTGAGGGAACGGGAGTGTCACTTGAGGGGGACACGGGCACGCCGCGTGTGGCTGAGCGCACATGCCGCTGGCTGAAGGGACGCCAGGGCCGCTGAGGGGCTGTGGGCTCGCCCTGAGGGACACGGCAGGGCCGGGCCGGTCCCCGTTGCACCGCCGCCGCCCGCTCCCCTCAGCCGCAGGGAGCGTTTCCCGCCCAGGCGCGGGCGG
This sequence comes from Ammospiza nelsoni, assembly GCF_027579445.1. NCBI lineage: Eukaryota > Metazoa > Chordata > Aves > Passeriformes > Passerellidae > Ammospiza > Ammospiza nelsoni. The sequence goes on from NC_080639.1 coordinate 1,898,853, forward strand.
CCCCGCCCCGCCGCTCCCCTCAGCCGCGGGCGGCAACTCGAACACGCTGGGGCCGCCCCGCGGGGCCGGGCGCCGGGTGGCCTTCCAGAAGCCCCCGGGGAGCTGCCCCGGGGCTGCCCTGCGCTCAGACACACCGAGGAGCATGGGCAGCGTTGGCTCAGCGCCAGGGAGTGTTTCACTTTGTCAGGGGTGAAGCTGCAGTAGCTTAGAGGGACAGAACTTTCTAGCACAGGAATGCTGGAATTACCTGGTGTCACTTGCAGGGCACAGAATGAACGTTTGGGCTTTCAAGTTGAGGTAATCACTGGAGTGTGGGAGTAATGATATTGGAGGTGATCTGTCGAGTACGTGTAGTGGATATTTGAGAAGATCTGTGGTGATCTCTTGGGGAAAAAATTACTTTTGAGGAAAAGTCTGAGTAATTTCTAGAGGGCGCATAGAGATCATTTTGTGACAAATCCTGAGGTAAATATTAGGGCAAAGCCAGAACATTTGGGGGTTAAATCTCAGGTTCTCGGCCTTCCCACTCCCTCATGCCATGCCCCAGCAGGGCAGCTTTGCCCTCCCTGTGCCCAGCCAGCCGAGCCTGGGCACCTCAGGGGTGCCCCCACCCTCCTGCTGAGGCCCGGACTCCAGGGCTTCTGCCGCAGGCCTGGGAGATGCTCTGGGGAAGCGCCAGAGCAGCCGGGTGCCAGGGACAAGGCGGCTGCCTGGGGGCTGCTTGTGCCCTCTGACACACAATTCCTCAGGGGTTCCCAGCACCCCGGCTGCGCAGGGGCCTCCTGGTGTTCTGCCAATTGACTGAGGCGATTTAAAGGACACACCATTGGAAATAATGTCCTTCTTTTATGTGAGTATGAAGGAACCACAGTGCTGGATGATTCATTCAATTAAAATATTCGCTTGGTTTTAGTGACAAGCAAAAACAAGCAAGGTAGTGCACCAAAAACAGCAGTAGAATGTTATAAATGAGAAGCTTGACGTGGTCATTATTCAAGCAGTAATCAATTTATTAAATATTTTGGTAATGTATGAGCCATACAGCGCTGAGTACAGTGGGGGAACTTTAACCTCCAACTGCACACCAATAGTTGAGGCTTACAGGTATTTATAGGGGCACTCATGAGCTTTCTCAGCAATTTCTATTCCAAATTTTTACTCATCAGCAGTTTCCCTTCTCAATTTTTACATCACATTTCTATACAGTGTTGTGGTTTAGTTTTTCTCAGGATGTATCCCAGAAAAGGGGAAACCATTTCCCAGCAACTGGGAAAATCCAAGGTCATCAATCCACTCAGAGATGAGGTCTCCAAATTTGCCCCAAAAGTGGGTCCAGCTTTTACAGACCAAAAAGAGCAAGTCCAAGTGACTTAATTACATTTTTAGCCCAGAAAGCCCTACAGCTGATGGCACACTTCACAATCAGCAAGGAACACAGCTAGGCCAAAGCCCAGACCTCTGCTGGGAGGGTTTCCCCTCAAATACCCTTCAATCCAACCTCTATTCAAGTCAGGTGGGAAAGTTCCTTCAAATGATCCATTTCTGGCACCTAACCCCACAGTGTTATGTGAAAGTTTCTAAATCAGCTGTTATGGAGTCAAACAGCCAACACTAAGAGTCCTTGTCATCTATTTGTAGCTAAATCACACTTAGGGGGATTTGAAGGAGTTTGGAACGAGCAAGAGAAAAGACCTCTGAGCTTTATGGATGATGCCATTTCTTTTTCTTATCTTCTACATAGATAGGAAGGGTGAGTTTGGCTCACATCTCCACCGAATGGCTCAGAAGGTCACAAGACTTGAATTTACAAGACCTTTAAAGGGTTTATTGGCCAATAAAACATTGCCAACAAGGATATGTATGTTTCTGACCCAATCCTTCAGTATTTAATCTCATGGACTCTTGCTACAGTGTAAGCTTTCTTAGGCAATCATGTTCTGACACACAAACCTACAGCACTGCAGTCTAAACTTTGTCTTTACTGTTGTAACTACTTTTATTTCTGCTATATCTTAAAACTCTAAAATGCTAAACTCCTCCACTTAGCAAAAGATGTCTCTGCTTCATACTAGAAATCTAAATTCTCGCTTCTAGCATCTGAGTTTGGAAGCCCTTTCCAAGGCCTCAGCTCAAATCCCGTGTTTAACTCTAGGCCTTGGCTAACAGGCCCAAAGATCGGAGAACTCCCTGCATTTCTGTTTCCAACAACAATGATGCTATTAATTCCAGAGGGCCAGGAACCATCTTGCAAGTCACTCAGGCAGGATCAAGGCAGCTGCCAGGGGGCTGCCAATAGCCTCTGACAGCCCATTGCCCAGGGCTTGCCAGCGCCCCAGCCCCTCAGGGGCTGCCCCAGCCTGGCCAAGCTGCCCGGCAGCAGCGCCACAGCCCCACAGCAGCTCCAGAGCAGCCCCATCCAGAGGCACCTGGGAGCCCTCAGCAAGGCAGCCAGCAGCACACGGGCAGGAGGACACGGATGGCGCTTCCTGCCTGGCACAGGGCTTGTGGCCATCTCCAGGCTCCGCTCTGACAGGGATCCCCGCAGCTCGGGCCCCTGCCCAGCCGCTCTGTGGGCAGCACAAAGGCTTCAGCAGAACCACCAAAGGCCAAGGGGCTTCTGGCCATTTTCCCTGCAGCACTGCATGCCTGGGCAGCTGGCTGAGCACAAGCACCCTTTTCATCCTCCTCCCCAAAGCCCTGCCGATACTGGCAAGGAAAAGATCTTGGTAGTCTGTTTACTATACATATTTTTATTTACATACAAAAGAAAAATTAAAATATTAAAACAAAAATCATGATTAAAAAGAAAATCCCTGCTGGCTCAAGTGGCCCCAGCAGACAAGAGTCTTCCAGATCAACTTTACACAGAGTTCCAGCAGAACAGCAAGACTCTGTGGCACAGGCGAGGCCGTTTCTTCCATGCGCTGCGGAACTCATCCTGCAGCTTACGCCACGTGGAGTAGGGAGCCCTCTGTACAGCCCAGAGAACAAACCCAGCTTCAGCTGACAGATTTCTGATGGCAGGACTGCTGTCATATGCCATTTCTTCCAGGGCTTCAAGAGAGAGGAACAGAGTCAAGGTCAGGTGCCAGATCTGAGAGGAGCTGAGGAGAGGCCCCTGCCAGGTTCATCCCAGTCGGCTCTTGCCATGGCCAGGAGGGAGCAGGGAGCAAGGGGATCAGCCCGAAGTTGCAACCAACAAATCCCACATGTGGCCCTGAAATTTCAGTGTGCTCTGCCCACGGGACCAGAGCCCTCCGCAGCCGGGCCAGGGCTTGCAGCTCCCCCCGGCAGCTCCCGCTGTCAGCCCGCTGCCCTCACTCACCAGTGCAGATCAGCTGCAGCTCTTGCTGCCGCCCCCTCAGGTGCCGCCCTGCCATGCCTGTGAACACAGAGCCTGTCACGGCCCCAGCGGCACAGCTCCCTGCCAGCGGCGCTGCCGGCGCTGTGGCCACACGGGCTGCTGGCCCGGCAGGGCTCAGCCCGGCCCTTGCCGCACGCTGCCGCCCCAGGGCACGGCTGCCAGCGGGCGGCAGCAGCAATGCCCAGGCCAGGCGGGGCTCCACGGCGCCGGGCCCGGCTGGCACTGCCGGGGCAGCAGGCGGGGCTGGGGCCGAGCTGCGGCGGGCCGGTCCGGGGAGGGAGCCCGGGATCGTTGCTGACCTATGAACCTGATGGCCGCCGCTCGCAGGGGCTCCTGTGGGCTCTGCAGGTAGCGCAGGGCCTGGCGCAGGTGCTCGGCTGCTCTGCTCCTGTCCTGTGCCAGCTGCAGAGAGCGGCAGGAGTAGGGTTGGCGCGGGATCAGCCCCTGGGCCGGGCGCTGCCTGCGCCCAGCCCCGGCCTCCCCATGCCGCACAGCCCGGAGGCGCGGCCAGCAGCCGCTGGCCAAGGGCTCCCGACGGCAGGGGGCAGAGGGCCGGCTGCTGCCCGGGGAGCCGCAGTGCCGGCCCGCAGACCCGCCGAGCCAGGGCTCCATGGGCACCCGGCTCGGGCCCACGGGAGCCTGGAGAAGAGCCCGCGGGGCCTCTGGCTGCAGCAGCGGGCAGGGGCATCGCTGCCAGCCCAGCACACTGAGCACCGCCCTCAGGGGCCTTCTCCAGGCTGAGGCTGGGGATTTGCGGCGGCTCTTACCAGGCCCTCGCCGAACCTCCAAGTCTGATCCACCTGGAGCATTTGTTCAATATCCCTCCTTTTCAGCAGTCTGGCTGCAGAATGCAGCGTTTCCCGAGAGGCCTGGAGAGCACCAGAGAGGCACAGTTGGCCCCACAGTCCAGCGCACAGGAGCATCCCAGTGCCACAGCCTGGAGGAGGCTGCAGCCCCCAAGGTGCCAGGGCAGGAGGCAGCCCAGCCCCCTCCCGGGGGGACCACAGCCGGCCACAAGTCCTCACCTCAGCAACCATCTGATTCTCATCATGGCAGTGAAAGGACAGTGGGACCAGGCTCTGGCGCACATGGGACTTCAAGGCCTTTCTTCCATCTTCTGTTAATAACTCCAGCATCTCTTGAAAGACACACATGCAGCTCAGCTGCACCTGGCTATCATCCTGTATGAAAGGAAAGGCAAAAGACCTCAGCATCAGCTGCCTCAGGCCCCCAGGGCACAGGCCTGCATCTCCACAGGGCACCAAGTGTCCGGGCAGCAGCCAGTGGCCGTGGCTGTGGGCACAGAGCCTTACATGGTCAAAGAGCGGCAGGAGCGCCTCAGCCAGCTGCAGGGCGATGGGGGTGGGTATTGGTGCACCATTATCCAGCAGCAAATATCTCAGTAGAAGAATGGTCATCCTGATCATGTCGCTATCATTTTCCTGCAGGAGCTCCACAAGACTTTCAGTCAGGCGCCACATTTTTTCTGCCTGTGTGGAACACAAGGTTGTGAAAGGCCACCCTGCTGCCACAGGGCCCAGAGGCCAAAGGACTGTCCCGAAGCACTGGGGCAGCTGAACCAGGAGGCAGGAGAGCTGGGAGCAGCTGCCCCAGCACCCGAAGCCCAGGCAAGACCAAGCAACTGCGTTGCCCACTCCCACGCTGCCTGCACGGCTTCAGCCACTGCCCACTTCTCACCAAGGAGGGATTCTTTCCCAGCACTACGAAGCCTCTGAGTGCCAAGTGACGCCTCTCCCTGTGCTCACTCTGCAAGTTCTCTGACATGATGTCCAGAACACTGTCACTGCATTCCCTCAAGTCCAGGCATTTGAGGACCTGCAAGGCACAGGGCAGTGACAGGGAGCCGGCCGGCAGGAGCCTGGAGCCGCACAGGGCTGGGCCCAGGCAGCAGCACAGGGCACGGGCACTGTCCTGGCAGCTGTGGCTGTGAGAGGGCAGAGAGCTGGCAGACAGCTCAGGGAGGTAGTGCACCTGGAGATGGCATGAGGGGACTTGGAAAGCTGCCAGATGGAGCAAAGTTTCCAGCTTCCCCAGAGAAATGCTTCCCTTCCCACTGCACTGCCATGGCCTCAAAGGCACCCAGGGACCAGCAGGCGTGGCTCAGGAAGCCATGTGATTCATGGCAGAATTGAAGCCTGGCCACAGGCTGCTTACTTGTTCTGGCCTGAAAACACCCTTCTCCACAAGCAAATGCGTCAGGGTGACGCTGGCCTTAAGTTTGAGGAGCTCCGAGTGTGCTCGGAGCCCAGTGCCCATAGTGCTGGTGTCTTCCTGCTGAATGCTCTTGGTGAATTTGCAAACGAGCTGTAGGAGAAGGGCAGGAAGCCGGGGATGTTGCATGGAGTGCTGCACACACGGTGCTGGGCTGAGCAGGGACAGCAGGCCCAGCCCAGGTGGGGGTGGCTGCAGGTACCTGCGCTGTGCTGCGGAAGCGGCCACGGCTGGATTCCTGCTCTTGTGTGTGCTCCAGGGCTGCATCTGGCAAAGAGTGAGCGCAGCCAGGGTGTCTGCCCGGCCCCTCTTCTGTCCTGTCCTTGGGCATGTCCCCAGGGAATGGCATGGCATGGCATGGCATGGCATGGCATGGCATGGCATGGCATGGCATGGCATGGCATGGGGTCAAGCTGGCTGCAGGCACCATTCCTGCGGCCCAGCTCTGCCACTCACCCTCCTGCAGTGGCTGGAATGGCACCCCCTCCTCGGTCTCCAGTGCTGGGGCGGTTCCAGGGCCTTCTTCCTTCTCCTCCTCCACCCAGGCAAAGTTTCGCACTCTCGGCACTCTCTGCTCCATATCTCTGATTGGATTTGTGGCAACTTGCAGGAGAGATGCCTTGGAAAAGCTCCAAGTAACCAAGTTCTGCACTTGTGCCTGGGATGCACCTTCAAGAGAGAAGCCTCAGGAAGGCTGCAGGACAGCAAGTCCTGCACTCGGTCTAAAGGGCTCCTGCCACAAGGACAGGAGACTCCTGTCAAGGATTGTGGTCTCTCCTCGAGGGCGCCAGCAGCAGTGATGAGAAATGCTTCAGAAAAGTTCTGAGGCACCAAGTCCCACAGTCTGGCCTTGCCAGCTCCTGCAAAAGAGAACCTCGGGAAGGCCACAGATCAGCAAGGCCCGCAGTCTTTCCACAAGGTCACCTTTGGGACTCACGCCTCAGAAAAGCTCCGGGTGGGACATGAACGAGCGCGCTGTGCGGGGGCTCCTCACGGCACTGCTCTGTCCAGTCCTGTCCCGTCGCGTGCTCCGAGCACTGTGGCCTGCTCCTGTCACCGCCAGCTCCTTTGTCACCACGTGTCACAAAGGGCCCTTGGACAGCCGTTCCATGTCACAGTGACCGTGCGGCAGCGTGTCACCAAGGGCCCTTGCACACACTGCCGCCCTCCCTGGGGCTGCCCCCAGCCCAGCCAAAGTGGCCCAGGCTGGAAGGAATGCCTGGCCCCAGGTGTCTAAGGCAGCCCCACAGGATCTTTAGGAAGGGCTCAGAGCATCAGCAAACGCTGCCCTGCTCTGCGGACTCAGGGCAGCAGAAGGAGCCCCCAGGGCTGCCGACGCAGCCGCGCTGGGAAGGGCACGGGCCCTTCCAGGGACGCTGGCACGGCCTCCTTGGGACACGTCCCGGCCCGTGGCCATCCTAAACCCGCGGGTGTGACTCGCACAAGGAACGTGTGGGCCCGGGCACCAATGCTGCTGTGAGCCCTGGGGCCCGGGCAGCGCTGCCATCAGCAGCTGGGGCAGAGTCCCTGCCCAAGCAGAGCTGCCACCCCCCGAGCCCTGGCAGCGCTGGTGCCCGTCTCCTGCCCCAGAGACCTGTACCCCCGGGGGGCTTCTGTGCCACAGGGAGCCAAAGCCCACGTGCATTGGGGGCTGTGCTCCTTCCTGCAGGGGCTGATGGCCGGAGCACCTGGAGCAACTGCTGGCAGCACGTGGTCTCTGTCAGAGGGCAGAAGCTGTTAGTCAGTCCTGAAAGGATTTTTTCATGGAAGGCATTGGCAGTAGCACCACAACACCATCAACTGCTGAGTTTCCCTGGACGATTTGATTGTACAGAGGCACTGTCATGTTTCATGTGATCTTCTGTCAGTTCTTCTGGGAAAAACACTAGCCCAGTCTGCGATGTTCAACGCTCCAGTTCCTGCCCTTCTGTCTGTGTCGTAGCTGATGCAAGGCAGTTACTTCCTCCAGACCCAAAGAGTTGTGCCTGAAAAGTCACAGGGCTACATCTCTTTTTGATTTTTTATTTAATGCTTTCCCGAGCCTGCTGACCATTTTCGAGGTTTTCTCCCTATCTCTAGGGCACCCTCTCCAGAAGTTCTGCTGTTCCATCCTTTTGCATTTAGTAAAAGCTACCTGCAGTGACCAGTCGATCAAAGCCCTGGGAACACCTGAACTCCTGGGTGAAGCCAGGCTAAACTTTTCTCTCCCAGATCTGAAGCCATTAAGTGCCAAGCACTGTCCCCAGTGTCATACTCTGTCCCTTGGAAGTGTTCTGATGCAATTTAAAAGGGGTTGAAAACACCCAACTTTTAACATTTTTGTCATTTCTGCATTAGCATTCAAATCCTTGACCAGAAAAATCACATGTAGACATTTCTGGGATTCTTAAATACCAAAGCTGTCCTTTTCATCCTGGATTTCAGAGTCTCTGAATGGAGTCTCTCACACAAGGATTTAGTTTGAAACACTACAGAAAAACACCCTGGTGTTGAGCTGTACCTTTACATTGGCATATACTCCTAATGATTACTTTAGGCAGGAGCAGCAAACCCAAGAATGAGCCGAAGAGGTGATTCCTGTCTTCTCCTGTGCTGCACAGCCCTAACTGGGAATTCGAGGATGGATTCAGGAGTCTCAGGGTGCACAGGAAGCCCCAAAGGCTTTGGGATGCTGAAATGGACCAGCCTGCTGCCTGTGCCTGGGCTGCACAGGGCTGAGCTCCATCTGGATGGTCTAACAAAGGCTGAATGGACATACCATGGCCCACTGGAGACTCCAGATCCTGTGAGCTACATAATTCAGTTGTAACCAGCTGAATTTTTCATGTTAACCTGATACCCAGGAGAGGAAATGGTAAACATGGAAAAGTGTTCTTCCAGTTCTAGTGACAGCTGTACCTGCACAGCACCTGTGCCCACGGCAGGGTGGTGGGAACTGGATGATCTTTATGATACTTTGCACCACAGAGTCTTCTGGCATTCTGTGATTCCCCAAGCGGAGAAGAAAACTTGAATTCTCCTCATGTTGTCCACTGCTGAGCAAACATAAGAGCATCAAAGGAAGCATGGGACTCTAATGTATCCTTCCATTGCCACCATTCCAACTGCGCAGCCCCTACTGCCACTGCAGACCTTGGAATTGGTGGAAGTTCCTGGTCCAAGCATTAGACAGTCCCAAGAGAGCAAAACAAGCACTGACAGAGTCAGAGGAGCTCTTTCTTCCTAAAGGAAACCACATATTTGAACTGAAAGATTCTATATTTAGTTTAGAGGCTCTTGCCAGAACCTTCCAGGTCTCTCTGCTGTGCACGCAGCGCTTTTCATGCCCGCTCCCAACAGGCTTTGGAACACAGAGCCCAACCTGGCTGGCTCTGCCACCAGCACAGCCCAAACGCAGGCGGAGGAAGAAGCAGCAGGGGCTGTTTTGCGGCCATGCCCAAGAGAGACTGGCAGGGTGCCCTCCCTCTGCTCTCCCTTGGCTGGCTTTCTGACTGGCTCTGAGCCTGGGGCTGCCATTCCTCACTTGTGGGGAGCAGAAGCACGGCCGGGATCCCGGCACTGCCTGACAGCGCTCCGGGCACCGGCACGGCCGCGAGTCCGAGTCTCGGGCGCCATGGTCCTGCTTCATTTGCCCTTAGGCACACCCAGAGCTCCCTGCTAAGCCAGGATGCTCTCTGCTTGTGCCCTCTTCCTCATCCTGTGCGGGGATGGAGCACTGCTGTGCTTTCAGGAAGATATTCCTGAAAACTTTCACCATTCCAAGCTCCTTTGTCCTCCATGGATGCTTGCCATGGATTCAATCTCAGCTGGGTTCAGTGCATACTCAGGTTGGCTCTTTCAAAATTCAGGGGCTCTGAGGTGCTCAGCAAGATCTGGAACTTCACAGTGCTGTGGAACTGCACCTTCAGCACAGGGACCTTTCCAGCCTGACCTGCCCTCGTTCCTCTGTGTCTGTGCACAAAACACAGCAAGCGAGAGAACGGCAGCAAAGGCCTGTGTGTCTCAGGGCCCCGGATTTTCTTCAGCTCCACAGAGATGCAGGCAAAGTGAAGAAGCCAAACTGTTTATTGATGGAAGGCAAAGCAAAGAGATGAGCTGGGAGAGAAAAAAGGGGATCAGCAGGATCTGAGGGCTAAAGGGAAAGAGTTGTCCATAGGGAGGGAGAGTGGAGGGAAAAAGAAGGGCTGGGCAGAACCAGAGGGCTAAAGGGAAAAAGTTGTCTACAGGGAAGGAGAGTGGAGGGAAAAAGAAGAGCTGGGCAAAACCAGAGGGCTAAAGGGAAAGAGTTGCCCACAGGGAGGGAGAGTGGAGGGGAAAAGAAGGGCTGGGCAGAGGCTGAGGGCTAAAGGGAAAGAGTTGCCCACAGGGAGGGAGAGTGGAGGGAAAAAGAAGGGCTGGGCAGAGGCTGACGGCTGGAGGGAGGGAGCTATCTATAAGCAGGGAGAGGGCTGAAGCAAGGCAAGTTTCCCGCAGGCTCAGGTGTGCCAATCATCAGCTGTGTCTGGAGCTCCAGCTGGTCTCTTCTGGTCTCAGAGTAGTCTCATCTTCCATTGCATTTGGAGGTCTTAAAGAAATACTTGTTCTTCTGAGCCATTTCTGCAGCTTTTTTACTGAATATCTGTTGAACAACTATGTTTGTCTGTGAAGGCTTGTCATCTCTCCTCAGGGCTTGAAGGGCTGGAAGAGAGAGGAAGCGAGGCAGGGTAAGAGCCTGGATCTGTGGGAATCCTAGGAGACCTTCCTGCGAGGGCCATCCCACCCAGCTCTTGCCACGGCCACAAGAGCGGGGGTGTCAACTGGATCCGCTGGCCACTGAATCCGCTGCCCTGCATCCCTGAAACCTCTGTGCGCTCTGCCCATGCCAGCCTTCACACACAAGGAGCGAAGCCGGCCCCAGCCGGGACAGGGATTGCAGCTCCCTGCCCAGGCATTGCAGCTCCCTGCGCCAGGCCCCGCTGCCAGCCCGCTGCCCTCACTCACCCTCACAGATGACCTGGAGCTCTCCTGGCTGCCCGATGAGGAGCACCCCGGCGATGCCTGTGAACACAGAGCCTGTCACGGCCCCAGCGGCACAGCTCCCTGCCAGCGGCACTGCCGGCGCTGTGGCCGCACGGGCTGCTGGCCCGGCAGGGCTCAGCCCGGCCCTTGCCGCACGCTGCCGCCCCAGGGCACGGCTGCCAGAGGGCGGCAGCAGCAATGCCCAGCCCAGGCGGGGCTCCACGGCGCCGGGCCCGGCTGGCGCTGCCGGGGCAGCAGGCGGGGCTGGGGCCGAGCTGCAGCGGGCTGGGGAGGGAGCCCGGGCTCGTGGCTCACCCATGAACCTGACGGCCGCCTCTCGCAGGCGCTCCTGTGGGCTCTCCAGGTAGCGCAGGGCCTGGCGCAGGTGCTCGGCCGCTCTGCTCCTGTCCTCTGCCAGCTGCAGAGAGCGGCAGGAGGGAAGGGTTGGCGCGGGCTCAGCCTCTGGGCCGGGCGCTGCCTGCACCCAGCCCCGGCCTCCCCATGCCGCACAGCCCGGAGGCGCGGCCAGCAGCCGCTGGCCAAGGGCTCCCGAGGGCAGGGGGCAGAGGGCCGGCTGCTGCCCGGGGAGCCGCAGTGCCGGCCCGCGGCCCCGCCGGGCTGGGGCTCCGTGGACAGCCGGCTCGGGCCCACAGGGGCCTGGAGCAGAGCCCGCGCGGCCTCTGGCTGCAGCAGCGCGCAGGGGTACAGCTGCCCGGCCCGCACACTGAGCACCGCCCTCAGGGGCCTTCTCCAGGCTGAGGATGGGGCTTGCAGGGCCTCCTTACCAGGACCTCGGGAAATGTCAACAGGTTCTCTGTCTCCAGCAGCTGCTTGAGTTCCCTCTTCTTCAGGAACCCGACCGCACAATGCAGCGTTTCCCGAGATGCCTGAAGAGCAGCAGAGAGGCACAGATGGCCCCACAGGCCAGGGCACAGGAGCATCCCAGTGCCACAGCCTGGATGAGGGTGCAGCCTGCAAGGTGCCAGGGCAGGAGGCAGCCCAGCTGCCTCCCAGGGGAACACCAGCAGCCGGCCATGATTCCTCACCTGTGCCACGTGCTGATTCTCATCATGGCAGTGGAAGAATAGTGGAGGTAGGCTCTGGCACACATATGACTTAAGGGGCTTTTTTCCCTTGTCTACTACCAAATCCATCACCTTGAAGAACAGGTTAAGGGAGAGTAGCTGCACATGGCTGTTGTCCTAGATGAAAGGAAAAAAAAGTCAGCACCAGCTACTCCAGGCCCCCCTGAACAGCACAAAAATCCACAGGGCCCAAAGTTTCTGGGCCGTAAACAGTGCCCAAGACTGGGGACACAGAGCCTTACGTGGTCAAAGAGCAGCAGGAGCGTCTCAGCCAGCTTCGGGGCAGTGGTGTCAGATACCGGCATGTCTTTGTTCTTGAGCAAATTAGTCAAGACAGAGAGCGTCATTCTGACCACCTCTCCATCTGCATCACTCAGCAGCTCCAGAAGGCTTTGAACAACGCTGCATATACGCTTGGCCTGTATGGAACCAAAGGCACTGTGCTAGGAAGCCATGGACGGCTGCACCGCAAACACCGCCAACACCGCCCTGGCACTGCAAGCCCACCCTGCTGCTGCAGGGCCCACAGGCCAAAGGGCTGACCCAAAGCACTGGGGCAGGTGAGGCAGGAGAGCTGGGAGCAGCTGCCTCAGCTCCTGAAGCCCTGCCAGCCCAAGGGACTGCTTTCCCCCACGCAGCTTCAGCCGCTGCCCCCTTCTCACCATCGAGGGATCCTTGCTGACCACCACGAGCCCTCTGAGCGCCAGGCAACGTTGCTCCTTGCACTCGCTCTGCAGGTGCCTTGACATGATCTCCAGTGTGCTGTCAGCAGCTTCACTCCAATCCAGGCACTCGAGGACCTGCAAGGCACAGGGCAGTGACAGGGAGCCGGCCAGCAGGAGCCTGGAGTCGCACAGGGCTGGGCCCAGGCAGCAGCACAGGGCGTGGGCACCGTCCTGGCAGCTGTGGCTGTGAGAGGGCAGAGAGCGGGGAGGCAGCTCAGCCAGGCAGCACTGGCCACCAGGCTCACCTCCACAAGGAATGCCAGGGCAGGCAGATCCCAGTGTGGGTCCTCCTTGCTGAGCAGCCCAAGCAGGCGGAGAGCAATCGCAGAACACAAGGAGAGGGAGACACGGCACATCTCCCTGGAAGGGCAAAAAAGGCAGCCAGACCATGAGGTGGAGGGGCAAACTTCTTCCAGGAATGCCTCACAGAGGTCTGGTCTTTCCCCAGCATTCCTGGAGGGGATGTGAGCACTGTGGGAGGTCCCCCCTTCTGGGCACCCTCCTCTCCCAGCCTTTTCCAGTCTCCTTGGCTGTCCCTCAGGGATGAGGCTCTCTGGCCCATGACCACAGGGACTGAGTGGGGCACAGGGCACAAATGCCAGGGGCAGTGGGCAGAAGGGGTCTCACCTGGCCAGCAGACCCACGGCAAAGTGCTGGGTGTGAGCACACAGCATCATGTCCCAGCAACGCTTGCGCTCCATAGCCACCACCTCATTGTCATACCACAGTCGGCAGAGCAGAGCCTTCATGGCCTGCACTGCAAACCTGTGTGCAGAGCAAAGCCCAGGTCACACTGGGAGCACTGGCCCTGGCCACAAGGGCTTGGGAAGGACAGGAGGACTGGGACCTGTTCGGCTTGCTGGGAATGCAGTGCTCCTGCTGGCATGCTCTCCAGAAGTTATCAACTTCCTCTGGTGGCATCTGCTGTGTGGTGATGACAACATGGAAGAGCAGAGCCACAAACAGGCGGGAAGAATAAAGCAGCATTGCCTTGTGGCACTCAGGCACGATAACCCAGATCACCAGAGTTGCCTGCAAAAGAAGCAGCCCAAGACAGCGCTCATTGTCGAGGTGTCCATGGGGCAGGGCCCAAGGGCAGATGCAGGAGGAGCAGCGGGCCTGGTGCCCCCTGAGCCTGCCCCTAGCCCAGGGTTCAGCTCAGTGACTGAGGCACAGAGTGGATGGAGAGCTGCTGGAGAGACGACTGGGTGGCCAGCAGAGGCCAGTTCCAGAAACTCACAGCCAGGGCAAAAACATCCCTGTCATCCCCATCAGAGGTGCACGTGCTGTGCAGAGGCCAATCCTCCATCACACAGATCAGTGTTGGCAGCACTTTCTCCATGGCTGGTCCCGATGATCCTATGGCTTTCCACATCATAGCAGCAGCTCTGTGGGATCAGAGCTCTGTGTCAGGGGCATCTCAGTCCCAGTACCCTGCCCTGTGCAGCTGTGGGGGCCCAGGTGACAGAGCCCCAGTGCCCTGAGGGGCAGGGAGGGAGCATTGGCAGCAGGCTTGGGGAACAGAGGGGCCCCAGGATCCTGGACCTCTGTGCCTGTCTGGCAGAGCCCATAGCACAGGCTGTGCAGGGCCATGGGCCCCAAAGGCTGGTGGGCCCTGAGCTGTGCAGGCACGTGGGCCCCGTACCTGTCACACGTTGGGGCACAGCGCAGGAGGGTCAGCACCACATCAGCAGGGTGTTCTTCAGCCAGCCTCACAATGTCACTTTGCAGCCTGGCATCCACAGTGACATGGGACACCAGCCTCTGGTGAATGCTCCTTACAATGGCTGGCACCTGGAGGAGGCATGGGGAAGACTTGGAGCGCTCTCCGGGGGAGCAACTTCTCCAGCTTCCCCCAAGAAGTGCTTCCCTTCCTGCCACACTGTGCTGGCCTCAAAGGCTGAGGGGGCCCAGTGACCGTGGCTTGAGGGGACACACGATCCTGGCAGGCCTCCAGGCCTGGCCCCAGGCTGCTTACCTGCTGCTGAGAAGGAACAGAACTCTCTTCCAAAAAATCCTTAGTGGGAACGGGCGTTGTGTCAGTATTTGTGATTCCCTGAGTCTCTCCAGTGTTGGTGGCTGTGATGACATCCTCAGTCACTGCCTGGTCATCCTTTGCCCTGTGATCACTGGAATTCATTGCAGCATCAGAGTCTTCTGAGCACTCAGCCAAATCTGGTTTGGTGTCAGTATTTGTCATGCACTGAGTCTCTCCAGTGTCGGCCACATCCTCATTCAGTGCCACATCAGCCTTGGCTCTGTCCTTGTTCATTGCAGCATCAGAGTCTTCTGAGCACTCAGCTGAATCTGGTTTGGTGTCAGTATTTGCAATGCCCTGAGTCTCTCCATGGTCGGTGTTTGTGATGGCCACATCCTCGGTCATTGAGGTGAGAACAGCCTTCTCCCAGATTTCAGTCACTGAGGTGTCAGAGTCCTGTGAGAACTCAGCCAAATCTGGGCTGACATCAGGCTCTGCCTGGAGCTCGGTCAGCCCCGAGTCAGGCTGGGCTGTGCCCTCAGCTGCTGCAGTGCTGGTCTTCCTACGCGGAATGCGCAGGAATTTCCGGAACCTCTGCAGGAGAATAAAGGAGAGGGAAGGCAGGGATGCTCCAAGCCTGGTGCTCGGCTGAGCAGGGACAGCAGGTGGGGATGGCTGCAGGTACCTTCAGGGTTTTGCGCAAGCGGCCACGGCTGGATTCCTGCTCTTGTGTGCGCTCCAGGGCTGCATCTGGCAAAGAGCGAGCGCAGCCAGAGCTGAGGGGCTGCGGGAGAGGCCAGAGAGCACAACCCAGCCCTGCGCTGCCCAGGCAGGGAGAGCCCTGGGATGGCCCAGGGGATGGAGCAGGGCCACTGCAGGGTGTCTGCCTGGCCCCTCTTCTGTCCATGGTCATGTCCCCAGGGTGTGGGGTGGGATGGCATGGCATGGCATGGCATGGCATGGCATGGCATGGCATGGCATGGCATGGGTAGGGGCCCAGCTGGCTGCCACCATCAGCTCTGTGGCCCAGCTCTGCCACTCACCCTCCTGCAGTGGCTGCTTGGGCTCTTCAGGCTGTTTTCCTGGGGCAGCTCCAGGGCCTTTGGCTTTTCTCCTCTGGGAGACTTTAAACAGGCTGAGAAATCTGCCTGCCATGCTAGAGTCTGTCCTTGAGGGCCCCTTAGAGATATATGCTTTGTGAAAGCTCTGAGTCAGAAAGTCCTTTAGTTGTGCCTTGAAGGCATCTGAGGCAGAGAAGCCTCAGGAAGACTGCAGGACAGCAAGTCCTGCACTTTGGTCTCGAGGGCTCCTGCCGCAAGGACAGGAGACACCTCGTAAACGGTTTTGGTCACTAAGTCCAGGGATCACTCCTTGAGTGCACAGGCCAGAAGGATGGGAGATGCCTCAGACAAGTTCTGAGTCACCAAGCCTGGCCTTGTGGACACCTGGAAAAGAGAAGCCTCGGGAAGGCCACGGGTCAGCAAGGCCCGCAGTCTTTCCACGAGGTCACCTGTGGAAGTAACGCCTCGGAAAAGCTCCGGGTAGGACACGAACGAGCGCGCTGTGTGGGGGCTCCTCACGGCACCGCTCTGTCCCGTCCTGTCCCGTCGCGTGCTCCGAGCACTGTGGCCTGCTCCTGTCACCGCCACCTCCATTGTCACCACATGTCACAAAGGGCCCTTGGACAGCCGTTCCATGTCACAATGACTGTGCGGCAGCGTGTCACCAAGGGCCCTTGCACACACTGCCGCCCTCCCTGGGGCCGCCCCCAGCCCAGCCAAAGTGGCCCAGGCTGGAAGGAATGCCTGGCCCCAGGTGTCCAAGGCAGCCCCACAGGATCGTTAGGAAGGGCTCAGAGCATCAGCAAACGCTGCCCTGCTCTGCGGGCTCAGGGCAGCAGAAGGAGCCCCCAGGGCTGCTGACGCAGCCGCGCTGGGAAGGGCACGGGCCCTTCCAGGGACGCTGGCACGGCCTCCTTGGGACACGTCCCGGCCCGTGGCCATCCTAAACCCGCGGGTGTGACTCGCACAAGGAACGTGCGGGCCCGGGCACCAATGCTGCTGTGAGCCCTGGGGCCCGGGCAGCGCTGCCATCAGCAGCTGGGGCAGAGTCCCTGCCCAAGCAGAGCTGCCACCCCCCGAGCCCTGGCAGCGCTGGTGCCCGTCTCCTGCCCCAGAGACCTGTGCCCCCGGGGGGCTTCTGTGCCACAGGGAGCCAAAGCCCACGTGCACTGGGGGCTGTGCTCCTTCCTGCAGGGGCTGATGGCCGGAGCACCTGGAGCAACTGCTGGAAACACTTTGTCTCTGTCAGATGATTTTGCATTTTCCTGAAAGGAATTCTTCTCATGGAAGGGATTGGCAGTAGTACCACAACACCACCAGCTTCTGAGTTTCCCAGGACCATCAAGTTTCAGAGGAACATTGTGCTTTTCTCACTCTCTTTCCTGCATTTTGGAAAAAATAGAATCTGCGCAGCCTCTGATATTCTTGGCTTCAGTTGCTGTCTGTCTGGTGGAGGCAGCTCATGTCCAAACAAAACTTTGTCCCTGCTGAGCACAGCAATGGGCAGCCCCAAATAGAGAGGTTCCACAGTGAACATGAAGGCAGACACATGGAAGTACAGAGGATAAGGATATCTCTGGGAGGAAAAGGTGTTCTGTGTCTCTGATTATGGTGCCCACACCCTGAAGCAGCAGCCAAGAGAAGCGCTGTAAGCAGACAGGTGCACTTTTCGGCACCACAATATACAAATATATTAAGCCATTGTCCAGAATGCAAAGGAGGACTGCAAGAATGAAGTGTGGTCTGGAGGGGAAGCCCTAGGTGCAGCTGAGGCCACTCTAGTTTGTTCAGCCTGGAGGAGAGTAAAGGGCATCGCTGTGGTCTTCAATATCCTCCTGAGGGCAATCAGAGGGGCTGCTGCAGCTCCTGTCACTGTTGGGACCAGTGACAGGACTGGAGAAAAGGGCAGGGAGCTGGGACAGGGCAAGTTTCATTTCCATATCAGGAAAAGGTTTTTCACCCAGAGCACGGTCAGCACTGGCACAAGTGCCCCATTGACGCAGCCCAGCAGAGCCCAGGCTGGCTCTTGGGAAAACTGCGGCGCTGTGCCAGGAGTGGGGAACGGCCAAGTCATGGGTTCTGCCTGCGGCTGAAGCTGCCGAGCCACTGCTCAGTGGTTCAGTGTCTACTAACTGCAGCACGGACCAGGCAGAAGAGAAGGAGGAAGCACTTCCATTGTGAGGTTCCACAGGCAAAGGTTTATTCCAAGGGAGGGATTTAGAAGGAAAGAGCCATGAGCATTTCTGTGCACAGGATTTTATAGGGGTACAGCTCAGGGGGTGGATACAAACGATTGAGCAAGAAGGAAGCTGCAGGGGAGCAGCGAGGGGATTCATTCAGTTGCTTGGGACTAATTTCGACAGGTGTGAGGAGAGGGTAGGTCCCATGGGCCAGTGGGGTTCCTGCAATAGGGGAATTCCAAAGGCGTGGTGCAGCCAGGGATTGGTCCAAGACAAAACTGACAGGGAAGGTTCAGGAATAAAGAGCTGGGTTACCTTGACAGGCAGGGAAGGAGCTGCAACAAAGAGTGGGGCATGGCATGAGGGACAGCTTTGAGGGAGGGAAAAACCTAGGGGTAAACCAACTTGGGGAAAACATCGGGTACATCAAAACAAACTATTATACCATAGCTGATAAAGAAACATGAACTGCAACACCCCAGGGAAATGGGCAGAGCACCAAGCCCATCTGAGGTTGAGAAGTGTTTGAACAACATCGAGCAGTCACCCAAGCTTTTAGCCACTACATAAAAACTCAAGGGTTGTGAACTCTAGGCTTACATGAGCATCTACTCCTGAGTATTATTTAAGGCAGTGTTGTAAGAAACTTGTTTAATCTCTGATCATACCCCAGTTCCTTGTAGATTGTGTGGAACGTGTAATCCTTTTGTGTCCATTGCTTGTTAGGACTATAAAAAAGAACATTGGTGCTGGGTGACTCAGAGACACCCAGTGTGTGTTAGGTGCAGTATACAGGGCATAAGGAGAAGGAAAAGAGAAGTACTAACACATACTGATAAGTTTGGAAATTTAGATAGCATTAAGAATGAATAACCTAAGAAGTAAAAATGTTATTAAAAAAGACTCCACTAGAATGTATTTTAGCACATGAGAAAGATTTGGGAGGAATCCCAGAGGGTAATATTTCAAAGAAAGCTAATCTGATTAAATACTCTACCCAATGGTAGCCTTGGTATCAGTTAGAAAGTGGTGAAAAGTGACCACCTAATGGAACTTTAAATTATCATACATTCTGACAGTTGATGTTATTTTGAAGAAAAGAAGAAAAATGAGATCAAGTGATATATGCAGACATGTATTTTTCCCTGAAGGATAAACCTGAGTGGCAGAAAGAATGTGGCTTTGATTTGGTCCCACAGGACCCTTTAGTCCTAACTTAGGAAAGAGATAACAGGCAGGAAATAAAGCCATGTTGTTCTGCATGTAGCATAGGGCAGAGATGTTTGAAATTGGCTAAAAAGCACGAGGAAATTGATTTCTAGGTGTCCAAGCCTTACAGCCGAGTTACCCCAGGCCAGCTCGGGTACATTCCCCCTCACCCAACCACTCCGCCCCCTGAATTAAACCCAAATGGCAGTGAGGATGAGATGAATAATCCTGGTGAGGGGACAATTTCAGAGACAACCAACACAAGGAATCAAACCAACCAAAGCTGTGCCTTTAGTCAGCCCCTTAAGGCAATTAGTGGGTCCCCCAGGTGAAGCCATGTGGGTGAACATCTGCTTTTCTACTAGTGACTTAAGAGTTGGCAGGAAAAAGTTAAAATGGATATTGAAAAGCCCTGCAAAGTAGCAAAATTGTATGAGGTCATAGTCAAGAATCAAGACCCAAACTGAGGCGATACTGAATTCCTGCTGATAGTGCTAAGAAAACCAACAAAAGAGTTGGTGATAAAGACAGACAGAGCCCATGTGCAGGGGCAAATTGCTAGTGGAGCCTGACAAGGTACAGTGCACCAGTTGTTTCCTACTGTAAACCCTTTGTGGGACACGAATGTTGCAGGCAGCTGTGTAATGTTAACCAGATACCAAGAACTAGTCAAATTGGAATTAAAAAATACCATTCCAAAAGCAATAAATTGGTCAGTAATATACAATATTACACAGGGACAGCAGGAGTCACCCACTGACTTTGTGGAAAGGCTCTGAGCAGCTGCACGTAAACACACAGCCCTGGATCCCTGGTCGGATATGGGAAGCAGCAGTTCATTTCCCTGATGTTTTGGCAATCCAGCCCAGATGTCAGGCAGAAACTTCAGAAGCAGAAAGAGCCTGTAAAGAGAGACTTAAAGGCATTAGTGAAGAAAGCACAGAGGGTGTATGATAAAAAAGACAGAGAAAAACGAAAAGAACTCCCTGCAGCCATGGTGGCAGCTCTGGATCGGCATCAGGGAGAGGACGTGGGCATGGATGAAGCAGAGGCAGGGGCCAAGATAGCAGAGGCCGAGGAGGTTCAAAGCAGCCACAGACCAAGCTGGGGCCAAATCAAGGAGAAGGAGAGGGGACTCCAGCTTTATTAGAGAGCTCCAAGCAGATCTGCAACCCCAGGGATCCAGCCAACTGCAGACAGAGAACTGGGCTGTGCAAGGTGTTATAAAGAGGCAAGTGAACAGGGGAGGGGATCGCCCATCTGCCAATGGAATTACAGGAGGGCATGGGCAGCAGGGAAACAGACATATAGGGGAACCAATGGGGGTAAATGGGGGAGGGGCCCCAGTGCACGAACCTATCACTCGACACCCTTGGAAGAAGTTTCTGGAGGGAAGGGATGGGCTGTGGACTGACAGACAGGACACAGGGGAGGGGTTGAGGGGATGACAAGGCAGTTTTCAGGGAACCAGGGGAGGAGGCAGCGAGATTGACATTAAAAAGGAGGGAGGAGGCAAGGGGGGCAGAACCACTGTAACAGGGAGGAACTGCAGCAAACCAAAGTACAGCTTAATGCAATACAACAGATCAGAGCACAATAGAACAAGCAACAAGCGGATATGGGGTCTCGGGATGACAACGGTCTTTGGCAACTGCCCGGAAGGAAGCAATTTGCCAGACACCTCGACCACAAACTGTGAGATAACTTCCTGCTTTCCTTGGAATGACAGCTTGGTGCCAACTGCGCATATACAGCTAAGATTGATCATGAAACCTTTAGACAATTGGTGAAAATCTCTAAAAATACCATGATATGGACCCCCGAATTGAACAGGGCCTTTGAAGAACTGAAGCGTGAACTCATGAGGGCCCCTGCTGTGGGGCTGCCTGACCAGAGCAAGCCATTTTGGTTATTCCCAGTGAGAGACAGAATATCTGCACAGGTTCTGGCACAACACCTGGGTCCTTACAAAAGGGCAGTGGCCTGATTTCAAAACGACTCAAAATTGTGAGAAAGGGCTGGCTTGCCTGCTCCAGGGCAGTAGCAGCAGTGATCATGAACACTGAAGAAGCAAGGAAGTTTATATAGGACGAAAGATGAATGTCTCAGTGTCACACACAGTGTTGGCTGTTTTAGATCAGAAAGGGAAACATTTGCTGTCTTCCTCGAGGTTCCTAAACTACCAAGCAGTCCTGGCCGAATCCGATGATACTGGAATCCAGTGACCAATATTGTTAACCCTGCCTCTTTTCTGCCAGGAAAATCCAAAGCTGAACCTGCAGTACACAACTGCCCAGAGACCATGGAAGCTGTGCGCTCCAGCCGCCAAAATCCAGAGGAACAGCCGCTCCCAGATGCCATGAACTGGTTCAGCCATGAACTGCTGCTGTGATGGCAGCAGTTTTGGGAGACAGGGAGTGCGAATGGCGGGCTACACTGTGAGCACAGTCTCAGAGGTAATAGAGTCAAAGCCATTTCCAGCAGGAACCTCAGCACAAGAGGCTGAGCTGATAGCCCTCCCTCTGGCATTAGAAGTGGCAAAAGGAAGGGAAGTTAATGTTTGCACTGATTCCAAACATGCCTATGGAATTGTTCATGCCCACGCAGCCATATGGAGAGAAAGAGAACTCCTGACTGCACAAGAGAAGATGGCCAAATATGCAGCTGAAATCCTCAGGCTCCCCGAGGCGGTGGAGCTCCCATTGCACGTGGCAACTGTGCATTGCTGAGGGCACTCTAAAGGTAACACCCTCCTGGAAGCAGGTGACAGATTTGCAGATTATGAAGCTCGAATCGCTGCTGAAAGGAATGAACCACTTGTTGCAGCTCTAATACCTACTGCAGTATCAACTGAGCAGCCATAAGATACCAACCTTCTCATTGTAAATGGATTAATGAAAGTAAAGGAAAACGTTCAGAAAATGGTTGGGGACAATTAGAAACAGGTCAACTCATAATACCAGAGAAGTAAATGAGACAGTATGTGAAATCTGAACATGATAAGACTGGCTGGGGAGCAGAAACCAATACCTAAAGGTAAGAATTGCAGGCCCAGACATGCAGAACACTGTTAAAGAAGGATCATCACAATGTGTGACTTGTTTGAAGAATAATGCAAATCCAACAGTCAGGCTACAACAAGGGGTTTTGAGCAGAGGAGCTTTTCCTGGAGACTTGTGGCAAATAGACTTTGCTGGAGTCCCAAGAAAGGAAGGTTTCCAATATTTACTGGTACTTCCTGATACTTTCTCTGGGTGGCCAGAAGCGTTCCCTTGTAGGACAAAGAAAGCTAGTGAATTAATAAAAGTATTGTCGAATGAGGTCATACCTTGGTTTGGTGCACCTAGAGAAATATCCTCTGACAGAGGATCTCATTCCTGTGCCATCTCAAATGGTGCAAGCTGTCAGCAATGCATTAGGAATCCAATGGCAGCTTCACATGCCCTACAGAACACAAGCTAGCGGTCACGTAGAAAAGGCTGAATCATATGATCAAAGAATGGATAGCTAAAATTTGGCAAGAAGTGCATTTATTTTGGTATCAAGCTCTACCTATTGCCTTTATCAGACTCAATAAAACATACCTCCAAAGTAAAAGCCCATTTGAAATGCTTTCTGGCAGACCTTAAGGATTAAATGTCACTCATGATGAAAATTTGCCTCAAGGTGGTAGTCAATATATCTATGACTATTTACTGGCTACAAGCAAACAATTGCACCAGAAGTTTAGTACGGTGTTTGAGAATCAATGTAAGCTGCCAGATCATGAATTGCATGCAATTGATCTGGGTGGCTGGGTGTGTGTTAAGAATTTTACAGGTGATCCTCTGCAGGAAAAGTGGGATGGACGGTTCCAAGTGCTCCTGACTACCTTTATCCGTCTGAGTAAAGGAAAGACCTGCCTGGAATCACTACACCCCTTCAATCTTCTTGATTCAAGAAATCACCAACTAAACCCTGGACGAACAAACCTGTTGGGGATCATGGACTGAAACGGAAATTCACTCCTAAACCATGTAATTCACATTGTATTTCACTGTCTTTTTCATTGGTTACACTGTCAGTGCCTGTGTTGTTAACACCTGTGTAACACTAATAGGAAGCATAGCTCATTTTACAGGACTCAGGGATTGCAGGCTTTGCGGAGAGGAGCAACAATGGAAGCTTCCCTTAACAGGGCTACCATCCAGCAATTGGTCAGATTTGAACCCCCACAGCTTCCACAATGCTAGTGCTCAGTGTAGACAGGCAGGATCTTCTTGGGAAAGCCCCTTTTCCAGTTACAGCCTCTGAATGAGTCAGTCACAGATGCACAGGGATGAACACGTCTAGAACAAATTTCAGCAGCTTTAGCAGTAACACAGCTGGGTGGGTCAGAGGCACTCAGCCAGTGAGTGATCATGGAAAAACTGTCTTTTTGATAGACATATGGGAAACAAGTCAGTGAGAATTAACACCAACTGCCTTCTTCCTGATGCACCTGGGTGCCTTTGTGGGAATGGAATAGCATTAAAACAATTAGCAGGTAACTGGACTGGCCGATGTACATGGGATGCCTTATCCCTTGGTTACAGGTATAAATCAAACTCATAAAATAACAGGTGTTATTGAAGGACTGTGGAAGAACAGGCTCACTAAGAGAACACCCCGTAACCCAGTGGTGTGATACAGCAATAGTTTTCACAGTTTTGTGAGGGCGTAGCTCCCATGTTTAGGAATTGCACAACTAGAAAACGCAATTTCAAACATCTCAGCCAAAACAGAACTAATTGATTGCTAATTCAACAGCAGATGCCTTAGGAAGACTACAAACAGAAACAGACTTGTTGCAGACATTTCTCCACAGAAATCCTTTCTTTCGGATTTCTGCGTCTTCAGGAGGCCAGAGGCCCCCGAAGAGAAGGTAAACAATTATTATCAGCTGCTGTGGAATGCAACAAGATTCACCTTGATTGGCTCATTTTCTATGTTTATAATTAAGAGCCAATCACCAGTGCAAGCCAGGGGACTGAGTCCTTGGCCACAGCTTTGTTGTGGATTCTTTTCTATCTATTCTTAGCTTAGCTAGCTGCTCTGCAAACCTCTCTCTATATTCTTTTTAGTATAACTATAATGTATTATATCATATATTAATAAATAAGCCTTCTGATTCAAGAAACAAGATTCACCGTCTCTCTCTCACCATCAGCGACCCACACAGGACGCTGTAATATCTGGTGACCCCTCGTGTCAGAGCAAAAATTAATCTGATAAGACCAGAGGAGCAAAATTGCTGCACTGGGTAAAAATCCTGTATGTGTGGCATTTGATGGTTGCTCTGAAGTGATCAGAAAGTGGATTCAAGCCAGGAGCTGAAGAACCGAAGATCCTGATTTGGACAGAGTTCACAGCCAAGGCTGACCACAAGAGAACCTTTCTTCTGGAAAACCATCAGGAAAGATGATGGAAAAGAGCAGCAGACCTGTGGAGCTGGCCAGAGCAAGCTGGACTCTTTCAAAAGGTACTGTTCACTTTTCTATCCCTGATGAACCAGCCCTTCGTAGCTTGTGGCTGTTCGTATGGCAGACACATGCCTTGCCAGAAGAGATTCAATTCTCCCCTTCAGAGGAAAAACTCATAGCCCTCTGGAAATATTGGTGCAGAGAAGATGGTTGCTTTTTGTCAAAAACAGATATCTATGGGTTCTTTCGATGGGCAAAGCTTTTTGGGTTCTTTGCTGATGTCTTATATGCTTTAGATGCTTTTGTCTGGGAGTGCATGGACTCGATTATCCAGCGCGTCTTCAGTAAGGGACGCGTGTTGCCTTCCATCTACCCAGCATTTATAAAGCTTTTCCCAGTCCTGAAGCGCAGAGCAGCTTGTTTTCAGTGGATCTCTAATTGTTATGGCCAAGCTCCGTTTCCACCGCCTTTGGCAGAAGACCCCGTGGGTGACGACTTTGGGTTTTTCCCCCCCCCCCCCGCTTCATGGTGGGGGGGGGGGCGAAACTTCGCGGCGCGAAGAAGTTTTTTTTACTCTTTCTCCGGAGCATGCTCAGATGGAGTGTTCTCCTTCCCCCCCTTCTCTCTCTCCGGGGGGATGGGAGTGGCTGCTCAAGCCAGCGCCGGCCTCTCAGACTCCGCCTCCTTCACACATGGGGGCGGCACCGGTCTCTGAGGCTTCCTCCACGCCCCTGCAAGAGCCTGCGTCGGAGACTGAAGTAGCACTTCCAGTCCCTGAGCTGTTGCTAGGCGACGAGGATGCGTCTCCAGCTTCCGGCTCAGCGTCGGAGAAGGCAGAAGAGACAGCACTTTCGCCGATTGACCTGTTGCTAAGCAACAGCGATGCTCCACCGCTTCTCCAAGCTCCGATGCTGCCCGTGCCGTGCCTGCTGCCGCTTTCAGAGCCAAGGGACGCAGCAACAGCGTGTTCCCACGCTGCCCCGCCGCCTCCAGCCGAGACAGTTCCTGTTCAGGATGGGGCTGAAAACAGAGCTGAAGCTGTGGGACCCTCGGAGCAGCCCGCGGCGGATCCCACGATCAGCGCAGTTCCCTCCCCAGTTCCGGCTCCCTCCCCGATGCTTCCACCGGACGTCCCAGGAGTCGTCCCGGAGGGGGGTCTCTCCTTCCGTGGAGCGGGGGCTGCCCGCCAGCTGACTTTTGCGGCAGTCCGGCTGCCGGCTTTCAAGCTCGGCGGTTTGGGGGGTGGTGTTTAGGTTGCTGTCTCATGGAGGCTGCCATCTCTGCCGCCCCTCTTGTGCCCTAGCGGCGAGGGGGAGGGGGCTCCCGAAAGTTTTGCCTTTGGTCCCCAGCCCAGTGGGGGTGGTGCCGTGATGCTGTGGGAAACAAACATTCCCAGACCCGAGATGAAGATTCTCGGGGCAGCTTCTATTTCCCTGCTGCTGGCATGCCTCAGTGGTTTAGGGGAAAGGAAGCATCTCACTACCCGTGCTGCCATTGTGCTGGCAGCAGGGCTCAGGCCTGCGGGAATGCAGAGCCTTCCTCATGGGTTTGGCCTGGGATGCTGGGCTCAGGAAATTTCTGGGCCGGGTCCACTGCGAGGCCTCCTTATATTTTTGGGGATTTTGGTTTGTCCTACTGGTCCGGGTCCCCCTGTGTGAGCCAGTTTTGGGGTTCCTGGTCCAGTATGGGCCAGGGCCCCCAGGGCCTTTCCTTCTCTGGCACTGCTCTGCTCGGCTACTGCTTCTTTTGCTTTTCGATCAAAAAAAAAAAAAAAAAAAAAAATTTAAAAATTAAATAAAAAAGATTGAAAATACTGGGCAGCAGCCCTGAAGCACTGAAGGGCCAGAAAAGGACATTCTAAAAATTGTTCAAATTGTTTCAAATTGTTTTATGCTGTTTCAGGACAAAAAGGACTCTAAGGACTCTCAGATGTCCAAAAGAAAAAACTTCAGCTGATGGACTGTTCCTGAAACTCAGCTGCATGGACTTGAATTCTCTTTGCATTGTTTCTTGCAATTTTCTTATATTGTAGGATTGTTTTAGTGAATTGTTAGTATTCTATACTTTGCAGGTGAAGGAATTTCCTGTTCATTCCACATCAGCATTTTTCTTTTATTTTATACAATTTAGAAAGGTGAGATGTCGCAGACATTTCTCCACAGAAATCCTTTCTTTCGGATTTCTGCGTCTTCGGGAGGCCAGAGGCCCCCGAAGAGAAGGTAAACAATTATTATCAGCTGCTGTGGAATGCAACAGGATTCACCTTGATTGGCTCATTTTCTATGTTTATAATTAAGAGCCAATCACCAGTGCAAGCCAGGGGACTGAGTCCTTGGGCACAGCTTTGTTGGGGGTTCTTTTCTATCTGTTCTTAGCTTAGCTAGCTGCTCTGCAAACCTCTCTCTAAATTCTTTTTAGTATAACTATAATGTATTATATAATGTATTAATAAATAAGCCTTCTGATTCAAGAAACAAGATTCACCGTCTCTCTCTCACCAGCAGCGACCCACACAGGACGCTGTAATACAGACTCACTAAAAGACGTAGACTTTCAAAACCTCAGGGTGTTAGAAATGGTAACAGCCAAATGGGAGGAGTTTGTATTCTAATTAATGCCAGTTGTTGCACTGATACAGATCAATCAGGGCAAATAGCACTGGATATCCATGCCATTTGGCAACAGGCAAAAGTACTCCCTGCTGTAACCCAAGGCATTACATCTTGGAGCAAACATTTGAGGGAAACTCTGATATCTTGGCTACCTAATCTGAACTGGCCTGCACAACTTTTTGTAGGAATTTTAGGAACTGGAATACCATTCTTAGGAACCTGCACGATGAGCCAATGTTGTATATGGTATTGTAAACAAAATGCCACCACATATCACAAATGGAAGCAAAATAAAATGAGATACAGGATCGAAACAGGTAAATATTTTGAGACCACAACAAGACTATAGTTGCCAAAGATTTTGCAAAGGATAAAAGAAATGGGGGACTTGATGCCTAGGCAAAGAGAGAATGCTTGAGCTGAACAAAAAGCTGTAGCTGTAAAGAAGGAAGTAGCTACTTTGTAACAGGGTATGTGAATGAAGCACCTTTTGGAAATCAGCAAATTTAGCAGAACAAGCTACCTGCAAAAGCTGACCACTGGCTATTTGAGCAGACAATCCTATAGAGCATGCACAAGAAGCAGGTGTGGAGAGCTCAAGCCCGAGGAAGGCTTATGAGCCTTCATCCAAAACGACCACCAGAGGCTGATGACCAGCTTGTGCAGAAACCATGCATGTGCTACAAGGGCTTGCATCATGGTGGGATTAGAAAATATGTTGCAATGTGAAGTGAGGAAAGTATAATGTGCACATGAAGTAAAACACGTATAAAAGCCTGAACTGTTCAAAGAATGGATGAGTGAGTTTGTGGTGCAGCAATGCCCCTCACTCCTGGCACTGAAAAAACAAATACCAGCTGCATAGGCCTTATACCATGGAGGGCTGTTTTCTTGCCTAGTTTTTGGGCATCAGCACCATAATCAGAGACACAGAATAGCTTCTCCTCCCAGAGTTATGCCTATCCACTGCACATCCCCAGGTGTCTGCCTTGATGTTCACTGGGGAACCTCCCTCTTTGTGGCCATCCATTGCCACGCTCAGCAGGGACGCAGTTTTGTTTGGACATGAGCTGCCACAGGCAGACAGGCAGCGACCGGAGCCTATCAGAGGCAGTGAAGATTCTATTTTTGCCAGAATGAAGGAAAGAGAGTGAGAAAAGCAGAGCGTTCCATTGAAATCTGATTATCCTGAGAAACTCAGAAATGGATGGTGTTGTGGTGCTCCTGCCAATGCCTTCCATGAGAAAAATTCCTTTCAGGAAGGAGCAGCATCAACTGACAGAGACCAAGTGCTGCCAGCAGTTGCTCCACGTGCTCCTGCCATCAGCCCCTGCAGGAAGGAGCACAGCCCCCAATGCACGTGGGCTTTGGCTCCCTGTGGCACAGAAGCCCCCCGGGGGCACAGGTCTCTGGGGCAGGAGACGGGCACCAGCGCTGCCAGGG
Source organism: Ammospiza nelsoni (assembly GCF_027579445.1). Classification (NCBI taxonomy): domain Eukaryota; kingdom Metazoa; phylum Chordata; class Aves; order Passeriformes; family Passerellidae; genus Ammospiza; species Ammospiza nelsoni. The sequence goes on from NC_080639.1 coordinate 1,927,181, forward strand.
CTCGGGAGGTGGCAGCTCTGCTTGGCAGGGACTCTGCCCCAGCTGCTGATGGCAGCGCTGCCCGGGCCCCAGGGCACACAGCAGCATTGGTGCCCGGGCCCACACGTTCCTTGTGCGAGTCACACCCGCGGGTTTAGGATGGCCACGGGCCAGGACGTGTCCCAAGGAGGCCGTGCCAGCGTCCCTGGAAGGGCCCGTGCCTTCCCAGCGCGGCTGCGTCGGCAGCCCTGGTGGCTCCTTCTGCTGCCCTGAGCCCGCAGAGCAGGGCAGCGTTTGCTGATGCTCTGAGCCCTTCCTAACGATCCTGTGGGGCTGCCTTGGACACCTGGGGCCAGGCATTCCTTCCAGCCTGGGCCACTTTGGCTGGGCTGGGGGCGGCCCCAGGGAGGGCGGCAGTGTGTGCAAGGGCCCTTGGTGACACGCTGCCGCACAGTCACTGTGACATGGAACGGGTGTCCAAGGTCCCTTTGTGACACATGGTGACATAGGAGCTGGCGGTGACAGGAGCAGGCCACAGTGCTCGGAGCACAGGACGGGACAGGACGGGACAGAGCGGTGCCGTGAGGAGCCCATGCACCACATGCTCGTTCATGTCCCACCTGGAGCTTTTCTGAGGCGTTATTCTCAAAGGTGACCTCGTGGAAAGACTGCGGGCCTTGCTGATCTGTGGCCTTCCCGAGGTTCTCTTTTGCAGGAGCCGGCGAGGCCAGACTGTGGGACTTGGTGACTCAGAACTTTTCTGAAGCATTTCTCATCACTGCTGCTGGCGCCCTCGAGGAGAGACCACAATCCTTGACAGGAGTCTCCTGTCCTTGTGGCAGGAGCCCTTTAGACCGAGTGCAGGACTTGCTGTCCTGCAGCCTTCCTGAGGCTTCTCTCTTGAAGGTGCATCCCAGGCACAAGTGCAGGACTTGGTGACTTGGAGATTTTCCAAGGCATCTCTCCTGCAAGTTGCCACAAATCCAATCAGAGATATGGAGCAGAGAGTGCCGAGAGTGCGAAATTTCACCTGGGTGGAGGAAGAGAAGGAAGAAGGCCCTGGAACCGCCCCAGCACTGGAGACCGAGGAGGGGGTGCCATTCCAGCCACTGCAGGAGGGTGAGTGGCAGAGCTGGGCCGCAGGAATGGTGCCTGCAGCCGGCTTGACCCCATGCCATGCCATGCCATGCCATGCCATGCCATGCCATGCCATGCCGTGCCGTGCCGTGCCATGCCATGCCATGCCGTGCCGTGCCGTGCCATGCCATGCCATGCCATGCCATGCCATGCCATGCCATACCCTGGGGACCTGCCGAAGGACAGGACAGAAGAGGGGCCGGGCAGACACCCCACAGTGGCCCTGCTCCATCCCCTGGGCCATCCCGGGGCTCTCCCTGCCTGGGCAGCGCAGGGCTGGGCTGTGTTCTCCGGCCTCTCCCGCAGCCCCTCAGCTCTGGCTGCGCTCGCTCTTTGCCAGATGCAGCCCTGGAGCGCACACAAGAGCAGGAATCCAGCCGTGGCCGCTTCCGCAGCACAGCGCAGGAACCTGCAGCCACCCCCACCTGGGCTGGGCCTGCTGTCCCTGCTCAGCCCAGCACCATGTGTGCAGCACTCCATGCAACACCCCCGGCTTCCTGCCCTTCTGCTACAGCTCGTTTGCAAATTCACCAAGAGCATTCAGCAGGAAGACACCAGCACTATGGGCACTGGGCTCCGAGCACACTCGGAGCTCCTCAAACTTAAGGCCAGCGTCACCCTGACGCATTTGCTTGTGGAGAAGGGTGTTTTCAGGCCAGAACAAGTAAGCAGCCTGTGGCCAGGCTTCAATTCTGCCATGAATCACATGGCTTCCTGAGCCACGCCTGCTGGTCCCTGGGTGCCTTTGAGGCCATGGCAGTGCAGTGGGAAGGGAAGCATTTCTCTGGGGAAGCTGGAAACTTTGCTCCATCTGGCAGCTTTCCAAGTCCCCTCATGCCATCTCCAGGTGCACTACCTCCCTGAGCTGTCTGCCAGCTCTCTGCCCTCTCACAGCCACAGCTGCCAGGACAGTGCCCGTGCCCTGTGCTGCTGCCTGGGCCCAGTCCTGTGCGGCTCCAGGCTCCTGCCGGCCGGCTCCCTGTCACTGCCCTGTGCCTTGCAGGTCCTCAAATGCCTGGACTTGAGGGAATGCAGTGACAGTGTTCTGGACATCATGTCAGAGAACTTGCAGAGTGAGCACAGGGAGAGGCGTCACTTGGCACTCAGAGGCTTCATAGTGCTGGGAAAGAATCCCTCCTTGGTGAGAAGTGGGCAGTGGCTGAAGCCGTGCAGGCAGCGTGGGAGTGGGCAACGCAGTTGCTTGGCCTTGCCTGGGCTTTGGGCGCTGGGGCAGCTGCTCCCAGCTCTCCTGCCTCCTGGTTCAGCTGCCCCAGTGCTTCAGGACAGGCCTTTGGCCTGTGGGCCCTGTGGCAGCAGGGTGGCCTTTCACAAACTTGTGTTCCACACAGGCAGAAAAAATGTGGCGCCTGACTGAAAGTCTTGTGGAGCTCCTGCAGGAAAATGAAAGTAACACGATCAGGATGACCATTCTTCTACTGAGATATTTGCTGCTGAATAATGGTGCCCCAATACCCACCCCCATCGCCCTGCAGCTGGCTGAGGCGCTCCTGCCACTCTTTGACCATGTAAGGCTCTGTGCCCACAGCCACGGCCACTGGCTGCTGCCCGGACACTTGGTGCCCTGTGGAGATGCAGGCCTGTGCCCTGGGGGCCTGAGGCAGCTGATGCTGAGGTCTTTTGCCTTTCCTTTCATACAGGATGATAGCCAGGTGCAGCTGAGCTGCATGTGTGTCTTTCAAGAGATGCTGGAGTTATTAACAGAAGATGGAAGAAAGGCCTTGAAGTCCCATGTGCGCCAGAGCCTGGTCCCACTGTCCTTTCACTGGCATGATGAGAATCAGATGGTTGCTGAGGTGAGGACTTGTGGCCGGCTGTGGTCCCCCCGGGAGGGGGCTGGGCTGCCTCCTGCCCTGGCACCTTGGGGGCTGCAGCCTCCTCCAGGCTGTGGCACTGGGATGCTCCTGTGCCCTGGACTGTGGGCCAACTGTGCCTCTCTGGTGCTCTCCAGGCCTCTCGGGAAACGCTGCATTCTGCAGCCAGACTGCTGAAAAGGAGGGATATTGAACAAATGCTCCAGGTGGATCAGACTTGGAGGTTCGGCGAGGGCCTGGTAAGAGCCGCCGCAAATCCCCAGCCTCAGCCTGGAGAAGGCCCCTGAGGGTGGTGCTCAGTGTGCTGGGCTGGCAGCTATGCCCCTGCCCGCTGCTGCAGCCAGAGGCCCCGCGGGCTCTTCTCCAGGCTCCCGTGGGCCCGAGCCGGGTGCCCATAGAGCCCCGGCCCGGTGGGGCTGCGGGCCGGCACCGCGGCTCCCCGGGCAGTAGCCGGCCCTCTGCCCCCTGCCCTCGGGAGCCCTTGGCCAGCGGCTGCTGGCCGCGCCTCAGGGCTGTGCGGCCAGGGGAGGCCGGGGCTGGGCGCAGGCAGCGCCCGGCCCAGGGGCTGATCCCGCGCCAACCCTTCCCTCCTGCCGCTCTCTGCAGCTGGCACAGGACAGGAGCAGAGCAGCCGAGGACCTGCGCCGGGCCCTGCACTACCTGGAGAGCCCACAGGAGCCCCTGCGAGCGGCGGCCATCAGGTTCATAGGTCAGCAACGATCCCGGGCTCCCTCCCCGGCCCGGCCCGCCGCAGCTCGGCCCCAGCCCCGCCTGCTGCCCCGGCAGCGCCAGCCGGGCCCGGCGCCGTGGAGCCCCGCCTGGCCTGGGCATTGCTGCTGCCGCCCTCTGGCAGCCGTGCCCTGGGGCGGCAGCGTGCGGCAAGGGCCGGGCTGAGCCCTGCCGGGCCAGCAGCCCGTGCGGCCACAGCGCCGGCAGCGCCGCTGGCAGGGAGCTGTGCCGCTGGGGCCGTGACAGGCTCTGTGTTCACAGGCATCGCCGGGCGGCACCTGAGGGGGCGGCAGCAAGAGCTGCAGCTGATCTGCACTGGTGAGTGAGGGCAGCGGGCTGACAGCGGGAGCTGCCGGGGGGAGCTGCAAGCCCTGGCCCGGCTGTGGAGGGCTCTGGTCCCGTGGGCAGAGCACACTGAAATTTCAGGGCCACATGTGGGATTTGTTGGTTGCAACTTCCCGCTGATCCCCTTGCTCCCTGCTCCCTCCTGGCCATGGCAAGAGCCGACTGGGATGAACCTGGCAGGGGCCTCTCCTCAGCTCCTCTCAGATCTGGCACCTGACCTTGACTCTGTTCCTCTCTCTTGAAGCCCTGGAAGAAATGGCATATGACAGCAGTTCTGCCATCAGAAATCTGTCAGCTGAAGCTGGGTTTGTTCTCCGGGCTGTACAGAGGGCTCCCTACTCCACGTGGCGTAAGCTGCGAGATGAGTTCCGCAGCGCATGGAAGAAACGGCCTCGCCTGTGCCACAGAGTCTTGCTGTTCTGCTGGAACTCGGTGTAAAGTTGATCTGGAAGACTCTTGTCTGCTGGGGCCACTTGAGCCAGCAGGGATTTTCTTTTTAATCAAGATTTTTGTTTTCATATTTTAATTTTTCTTTTGTATATAAATAAAAATATGTATAGTAAACAGACTACCAAGATCTTTTCCTTGCCAGTATCGGCAGGGCTTTGGGGAGGAGGACGAAAAGCGTGCTTGTGCTCAGCCAGCTGCTCAGGCGTGCAGTGCTGCAGGGAAAATGGCCAGAAGGCCCTTGGCCTTTGGTGGTTCTGCTGAAGCCTTTGTGCTGCCCACAGAGCGGCTGGGCAGGGGCCCGAGCTGCGGGGATCCCTGCCAGAGCCGTGCCTGGAGATGGCCAAAAGCACTGGGCCAGGCAGGAAGCGCCATCTGTGTCCTCCTGCCCGTGTGCTGCTGGCTGCCTTGCTGAGGGCTCCCAGGTGCCTCTGGATGGGGCTGCTCTGGAGCTGCTGTGGGGCTGTGGCGCTGCTGCCGGGCAGCTTGGCCGGGCTGGGGCAGCCCCTGAGGGGCTGGGGCGCTGGCAAGCCCTGGGCAATGGGCTGTCAGATGCCACAAGCAGCCCCCTGGCAGCTGCCTTGATCCTGCCTGAGTGACTTGCAAGATGGTTCCTGGCCCTCTGGAATTAATAGCATCATTGTTGTTGGAAACAGAAATGCAGGGAGTTCTCCGATCTTTGGGCCTGTTAGCCAAGGCCTAGAGTTAAACACGGGATTTGAGCTGAGGCCTTGGAAAGGGCTTCCAAACTCAGATGCTAGAAGCGAGAATTTAGATTTCTAGTATGAAGCAGAGACATCTTTTGCTAAGTGGAGGAGTTTAGCATTTTAGAGTTTTAAGATATAGCAAAAATAAAAGTAGTTACAACAGTAAAGACAAAGTTTAGACTGCAGTGCTGTAGGTTTGTGTGTCAGAACATGATTAAGCTTACACTGTAGCAAGAGTCCATGAGATTAAATACTGAAGGATTGGGTCAGAAACATACATATCCTTGTTGGCAATGTTTTATTGGCCAATAAACCCTTTAAAGGTCTTGTAAATTCAAGTCTTGTGACCTTCTGAGCCATTCGGTGGAGATGTGAGCCAAACTCACCCTTCCTATCTATGTAGAAGATGAGAAAAAGAAATGGCATAATCTAAAAAGCTCAGAGGTCTTTTCTCTTGCTCGTTCCAAACTCCTTCAAATCCCCCTAAGTGTGATTTAGCTACAAATAGATGACAAGGACTCTTAGTGTTGGCTGTTTGACTCCATAACAGCTGATTTAGAAACTTTCACATAACACTGTGGGGTTAGGTGCCAGAAATGGATCATTTGAAGGAACTTTCCCACCTGACTTGAATAGAGGTTGGATTGAAGGGTATTTGAGGGGAAACCCTCCCAGCAGAGGTCTGGGCTTTGGCCTAGCTGTGTTCCTTGCTGATTGTGAAGTGTGCCATCAGCTGTAGGGCTTTCTGGGCTAAAAATGTAATTAAGTCACTTGGACTTGCTCTTTTTGGTCTATAAAAGCTGGACCCACTTTTGGGGCAAATTTGGAGACCTCATCTCTGAGTGGATTGATGACCTTGGATTTTCCCAGTTGCTGGGAAATGGTTTCCCCTTTTCTGGGATACATCCTGAGAAAAACTAAACCACAATACTGTATAGAAATGTGATGTAAAAATTGAGAAGGGAAACTGCTGATGAGTAAAAATTTGGAATAGAAATTGCTGAGAAAGCTCATGAGTGCCCCTATAAATACCTGTAAGCCTCAACTATTGGTGTGCAGTTGGAGGTTAAAGTTCCCCCACTGTACTCAGCGCTGTATGGCTCATACATTACCAAAATATTTAATAAATTGATTACTGCTTGAATAATGACCACGTCAAGCTTCTCATTTATAACATTCTACTACTGTTTTTGGTGCACTACCTTGCTTGTTTTTGCTTGTCACTAAAACCAAGCGAATATTTTAATTGAATGAATCATCCAGCACTGTGGTTCCTTCATACTCACATAAAAGAAGGACATTATTTCCAGTGGTGTGTCCTTTAAATCGCCTCAGTCAATTGGCAGAACACCAGGAGGCCCCTGCGCAGCCGGGGTGCTGGGAACCCCTGAGGAATTGTGTGTCAGAGGGCACAAGCAGCCCCCAGGCAGCCGCCTTGTCCCTGGCACCCGGCTGCTCTGGCGCTTGCCCAGGGCGTCTCCCAGGCCTGCGGCAGAAGCCCTGGAGTCCGGGCCTCAGCAGGAGGGTGGGGGCACCCCTGAGGTGCCCAGGCTGGGCTGGCTGGGCACAGGGAGGGCAAATCTGCCCTGCTGGGGCATGGCATGAGGGAGTGGGAAGGCCGAGAAACTGAGATTTTACCCCCAAATGTTCTGGCTTTGCCCTAATATTTACCTCAGGTTTTGCCAAAAAATGATCTCTATGCGCCCTCTAGAAATTACTCAGACTTTTCCTCAAAAGTAATTTTTTCCCCAAGAGATTACCTCAGATCTTCCTGCCCAAATATCCACTACATGTACTCGACAGATCACCTCCAATTTCATTATTCTCACAGTCCAGTGACTACCTCAACTTGAAAGCCCAAATGTTCATTCCGTGCCCTGCAAGTGACACCAGGTAATTCCAGCATTCCTGTGCTAGGAAGTTCGGTCCCTCTAAGCTACTTCAGCTTCACCCCTGACAAAGTGAAACACTCCCTGGCGCTGAGCCAACGCTGCCCCATGCTCCTCGGTGTGTCTGAGCGCAGGGCAGCCCCGGGGCAGCTCCCCGGGGGCTTCTGGAAGGCCACCCGGCGCCCGGCCCCGCGGGGCGGCCCCAGCGTGTTCGAGTTGCCGCCCGCGGCTGAGGGGAGCGGCGGGGCGGGGCCGCCCGCGCCTGGGCGGGAAACGCTCCCTGCGGCTGAGGGGAGCGGGCGGCGGCGGTGCAGCGGGGACCGGCCCGGCCCTGCCGTGTCCCTCAGGGCGAGCCCACAGCCCCTCAGCGGCCCTGGCGTCCCTTCAGCCAGCGGCATGTGCGCTCAGCCACACGCGGCGTGCCCGTGTCCCCCTCAAGTGACACTCCCGTTCCCTCACTGAAACCGCCGTACCCTGAGGGACACGATAGACACCCGCCTCCCCTCAGTGACTCTCGCTGGCCTCAGTGGCATGCAGGGCTTCTGCCCTGCCTTCAGTGACACAGAAGGCACCTGCAACCTGCTGGGGAAGCCTCAAGTCTGCTCAGTGACCTTTGTGTCCCTCAGCATTGGGACACCCACCTTTCCCTCAGTGCCCCTCACGTCCCATCAGCAAATCAAGAGGCACCAGCCATCCTGTAGGTGACTCAGTGTGAGTGCAGTGGGTCACGGTTGCCAGGGGCCAGCCGCAGGCAGAAATCCACCAGGGCTGGGGAAAAGGCTCTGCTCTGCGTACAGCATGGGCTGAGGACCGCGAGAGCTCCATTTCCCCCTTGAGATGTTGGAGACAGGGCCTTTCACCCTCCTTATAAGGCTGCCCCTCTCTGCAGGCAGCCAGAGGAGCACGACAGCAACAGGCCGAGGACAGCAAAGCCAAGAGCCAGCCCTGCACACAGGGAGGTGGCCCAGTGCAAAGGCAGCGTGGCACCCTGAAGGTACCTGCCACAATCTCATGTGTCCCTGCCCTGGGAAAGCAACGAATGCCCTTTGTGACGAGGGCCTTTCTGTGGCCCCTCTGAGCTCAAAGCTGCTGCTCTTCTGGCTCAATGGAGCCTAAAACCACAGAGCTCGGATTCCCCCACGGCAACAGGAACAAGACTTGGTAGGCAGGCAGTGGTGTTCAATGCCTAAGGCTGAGGGACCAGGGGCTCCAGTCTGGAGCACAGGGAGGGCACATGCCCAGCCCCAAAACTCCTGGCCTCACAGGCCTCAAAGGCTGGGACCAGGGTTCCACGCCTGATTCCAGGGGATCCCTCCAACCGCCCACTGAGGAAGTGCCAGAGCAGCCTGCTCTCAGGATCAAGGCAGCTGCCAGGGGGCTGCTTGTGGCCTCTGACAGCCCATTGCCCAGGGCTTGCCAGTGCCCCAGCCCCTCAGGGGCTGCCCCAGCCCGGCCAAGCTGCCCGGCAGCAGCTCCGCAACCCCACAGCAGCTCCAGAGCAGCCCCATCCAGAGGCACCTGGGAGCCCTCAGCAAGGCAGCCAGCAGCACACGGGCAGGAGGACACGGATGGCGCTTCCTGCCTGGCACAGGGCTCGTGGCCATCTCCAGGCACGGCTCTGGCAGGGATCCCCACAGCTCGGGCCCCTGCCCAGCCGCTCTGTTGGCAGCACAAAGGCTTCAGCAGAACCACCAAAGGCCAAGGGCCTTCTGGCCATTTTCCCTGCAGCACTGCACGTCTGGGCAGCTGGCTGAGCACAAGCACCTTTTTCCCTTCTTCTTCTATGCGCTACGGACCCTGGGCCACAAAAGAAAGATCCTGGGATTCTCTCTATACTAACACATTCTATATTTACATACAAAAGAAAAATAAAAAGAAGGAAAGAACAGTCTTGAACAAAGTGAAAAAATCCATGCTGGCTCTGGTGGCACCAGCAGGGATCATCTCTCTGCAGAGCTCCAGCAGCACAGCCAGCTGAGCCCCAGCAGTTGTGGCCCTGTCTTCCACACCCTGCAAAGTAGGTCGGGCAGATTCGTAAAAGTGAAATATTGAGTTCTGTGTAGTGCCCTGAGAATATGCAAAGTTTGAATTGTCAGGCTTCTCACGGAGAGGCTGATGTCATTTGCCATGTCTTCCAGGGCTGCAAGACAGAAGAACAGAGCCAAGGTCAGATCCCAGATCTGTGGGGAGCTGAGGAGAGCCCCCTGCCAGGGCCATCCCAGCCGGCTCTTGCCATGGCCAGGAGACAGCAGGGAGCAAGGGGATCAGCCCGAAGAGCAGCCACGAATCCCCCACGTGGCCCTGAAATCTCTCTGTGTGTGACCAGCCAGGGCAGGGCTTGCAGCTCCCCCGGCAGCCCGCGCTGTCACCCGCTGGCCTCACTCACCAGTGCAGATCAGCTGCAGCTCTTGCTGCCGCCCCCTCAGGTGCCGCCCTGCCATGCCTGTGAACACAGAGCCTGTCACGGCCCCAGCGGCACAGCTCCCTGCCAGCGGTGCTGCCGGCGCTGTGGCCGCACGGGCTGCTGGCCCGGCAGGGCTCAGCCCGGCCCTTGCCGCACGCTGCCACTCAGGGCACGGCTGCCAGAGGGCGGCAGCAGCAATGCCCAGGCCAGGCGGGGCTGCACGGCGCCGGGCCCGGCTGGCGCTGCCGGGGCAGCAGGCGGGGCTGGGGCCGAGCTGCGGCGGGCCGGGCCGGGGAGGGGAAGGGCAGCCCGGGCTCGTGGCTCACCCATGAACCTGACGGCCGCCTCTCGCAGGGGCTCCTGTGGGCTCTCCAGGTAGCGCAGGGCCTGGTGCAGGTACTCGGTCGCTCGGCGCTTGTCATCTGCCAGCTGCAGAGAGCGGCAGGAAGGAAGAGTTGGCGGGGGCTCAGCCCCTGGGCCGGGCGCTGCCTGCGCCCAGCCCCGGCCTCCCCTGGCCACAGTGCCCTGAGGCGCGGCCAGCAGCCGCTGGCCAAGGGCTCCCGAGGGCAGGGGGCAGAGGGCCGGCTGCTGCCCGGGGAGCCGCAGTGCCGGCACGCAGCCCCACCGGGCTGGGGTTCCATGGGCACCCGGCTCGGGCCCATGGGAGCCTGGAGAAGAGCCCGCGGGGCCTCTGGCTGCCGCAGCGGGCAGGGGTACAGCTGCCCGGCCCGCACACTGAGCACCGCCCTCAGGGGCCTTCTCCAGGCTGAGGCTGGGGCTTGCAGGCTGTCCTTACTAGGCAATTGGCGAAAATCCAGAGTTTCTCCTTCTTCACCAGTTTTTCTAGATCTTTCCTCTTCAGGAACTTGACCACACGATGTAGCGATTCCCGAGAAACCTGGAGAGCAGCAGAGTCCCAGATATGGCTACACAGCCCAGGGTGCAGGACACATGTCCCAGTGCCACAGCCTGGGGGAGGATGCAGCCTGGGAGGTGACCAGAGCAGGAGGCAGCTGAGTCCCCTCCCAGGGGCAGACCAGCAGCCCACAAGTCCTCACCTGTGCCACACGCCGATTCCCATCATGGCAGTGGAAGAAAAGTGGGAGAAGGCTGTGCCGCACTTGTGTCTTCAGGTCCTTTGTTTTCTTTTCCAGTGGAAGACTCAGCAATGTTTGGAAGAGCAATATGGAGAGCTGCTTCACCTGGCTATTATCCTGTAGGAAGAGAAGAAAAGAAGATCTTTGCATGGGCTGTGAGGGGCTCACCTGGGTGCAGGCCTGCATTTGCACAGGGCACCAAGTGTCCGGGCAGCAGCCAGTGGCCAGGGCTGTGGGTACAGAGCCTTACATGGTCAAAGAGTGGCAGGAGCCCCTCAGCCAGCTGCAGGGCGATGGGGGTGGGTATTGGCGTATCCTTCTCCAAGATTATAAAGCTGAGCACCATGACTGTTATTTTAACTATCTCTCCATCTTCATCCCGCAGGAGCGCCACAAGTCTTTTAGTCAGGCTCCACATTTTTTTGGTCTGTGTGGAACGCAATTTTGTGAAACACTACCCTGCTGCTGCAGGGCCCAGAGGCCAAAGGCCTGTCCCAAAGCAGTGGGGCAGCTGAAGCGGGAGGCAGGAGAGCTGGGAGCAGCTGCCCCAGCGCCCAAAGCCCAGGCAAGGCCAAGCGACTGAGTTGCCCAGCCCCACGCTGCCTGCACGGCTTCAGCCACTGCCCCCTTCTCACCATCGAGGGATCGTCAGTGAGTTTGAGAAGGGCCTTGAACGCCAGGCGACGCCTCTCGCTGCACTCGCTTTGCAGGTACCTTGAGAAGATTTGCAGGACTCTGTCAGCATCACGTTCCCTCAAGTCCAGGCACTCGAGGACCTGCAAGGCACAGGGCAGTGACAGGGAGCCGGCCGCAGGAGCCCGGAGCCGCACAGGGCTGGGCCCAGGCAGCAGCACAGGGCACGGGCACCGTCCTGGCAGCTGTGGCTGTGAGAGGGCAGAGAGCTGGGAGGCAGCTCAGCCAGGCAGCGCTGGCCTTGAGGCTCACCTCCACGAGAAACGCCAGGGCGGGCAGATCCCAGCGTGGCTCCCGTGTTCTGAGCAGCCGGAGCAGGTAGTGAAGGATCCGGGAACAGGAAGGTATGGAGATGCAGGACATCTCCCTGGCAGGAGAAAAAGTCAGCAAGACTGTGAGGCAGGAGAATAAAACCCGTCCCAGGAGTGACTCACACAGGTCAGGTCTTTGTCCAGCAGCCTGCAAGCGCACTTGGGCTACTTCAGAGGCGGCTCCTTTTGGCCACCCTCCTCTCCCAGCCTTTTCAGTTTCCTTGGCCGTCCCTCAGTGACAAGGCCCTCTGGCCCATGAGCACAGGGACTGTGTGGGTCACTCTGGGCACAGAGCACAAATGCCAGAGGCAGTGGGGAGAAGGGGGTCTCACCTGGCCAGCAGACCCACAGCATAGTGGCGGGTGTCAACAGAGAGCAGCGTGTCCCAGCCACACCTGCGTTCCATTGCCACCACCACATCGTTGTACTGCTTTCGGCAAAGCAGGGACTTCAGGGTCTGCACTGCAAACCTGTGAGCACAGCAAAGCCCAGGTCACACTGGCAGCACTGGCTCCTTCCCAGGCCACGTGGCAGGGACAGGAGGAGTGGGATGGAGCACCTGTTGGGGCTGGTAGCAAGGCCGTGCTCTTCCTGGCATCCTTTCCAGAAGGTTTCGACCTCCTCTGGCATCTCTTCTGTGCTGAGGAACACTTGGAATAGCAGATGCACAAAGAGGCGGGGGAAATACACCTTCAATATATGTGGGACAGGGGGCTCCTGGAGGATCTTCCACATCACCATGGTTGCCTGCAAAGGACAAAGCCCCCGAGAAAGTGTCAGTGCCGAGGTGTGCGTGTGGCAGGGCCCGAGCGTGGCAGGGAGAAGCCCGGAGAGAGACGGGAGCACGGGGCCTGGTGGGCCTGAAGCTGCCCCTGGGCCAGGGAGATGCAGTGGGGGAAGGAGGATGGAGAGCTGCTGGAGAGGCAGCCTTGGGGCCAGCAAAGGCCAGTGTCCGAAACTCACAGCCAGGGCAAAGACACCCGTTTCGTCCCCATCGGAGGTGCATGTGCTGTGCTCTGGCCAGCTCCCCAGCACATCCAGGAGGATCAGCTGTGCCAGCTTGGCAGTCCTGGCTGAGCCCATGATGGTCTTCCACATGGCCATGGCAGCTCTGTGGGGTCAGAGCTCTGTCTCAGGGGTGTCTCAGACACAGCCCCGGGGGGAGCTGAGCTGGCTGCCAGTTCTGCCTCTGGCCACTGGCCCTGGCCAGCAGCAGCCAGGCAGCCCAGTCCTGTGGGGACAGAGGCCTGAGGGGCAGGGAGGGAGCATGGCAGCAGGCTCAGGGGCTGACGTGCCAGGGCTGGGAAAGGCAGCAGCCAGAGGGGCCTGGAAGTGTCTGTTGGTCAGACACGTGGGCCAGGCTGTACAGGGTGACGGGCTGGGAAGGCCTGAGCCCTGTGGGCAGGTGGGCCCCATACCTGTCACAGGACGGGGCCACACGCAGGAGCGTCATCACTGCGTCATGTGGCTGTGCTTCAGCGAGATCCAGCAGGGCCTCGTCCAGCCTGTGCTCAGCACAATCATTGGCCATGATCCACTGGTGGATGAACCTCACCATGGCAGGCACCTGGAGAAGGCACAGGGAGACTTGGGAAGCTGCCAGAGGGAGCAATGTTCCCAGCTTCCCCAGAGAAATGCTTCCCTTCCCAGCGCACTGCCATGGCCTCAAAGGCTCACAGCAACCAGCATACGTGGCTTGGGAGGCCAAGCAATTCCTGGGAGGATCAAACCCTGTCCACAGGCTCCTTACTTGCTTTGGATTGTAAAAAACTTCCTCTACAAGCATACACAGGAGGGCCGCGGTGGTCTCATGTTCGAGGAGCTCTGAATGTGCTCTGAGCCCAGTGCCCATGGCGATGGTCTCTTCCTCCTGGATTCTTTTCATGAATCTGCAGACCAACTGTAGGAGAAGGGCAGGTAGCCGGGGGTGTTGCATGGAACGCGGCACACACGGTGCTGGGCTGAGCAGGGACAGCAGGCCCAGCCCCGGTGGGGGTGGCTGCAGGTACCTGCGCTGTGCTGCGGAAGCGGCCACGGCTGGATTCCTGCTCTTGTGTGCGCTCCAGGGCTGCATCTGGCAAAGAGCGAGCGCAGCCAGAGCTGAGGGGCTGCGGGAGAGGCCGGAGAACACAGCCCAGCCCTGCGCTGCCCAGGCAGGGAGAGCCCCGGGATGGCCCAGGTGATGGAGCAGGGCCCCTGCAGGGTGTCTGCCCGCCCTCTCTTCCGTCCTGTCCTTGGGCATGTCCCCAGGGGATGGCATGGCATGGCATGGTATGGCATGGCATGGCATGGCATGGCATGGCATGGCATGGCATGGCATGGCATGGCATGGGGTCAAGTCGGCTGCAGGCACCAGTCCTGTGCACTCCAGCTCTGCCACTCACCCTCCTGTGGTGGCTGGAGTGGCTCCAACTGTTTTGTCACCAGTGGTGAAGCAGCTCCAGGGCCTTCTTCCTTCTCTTCCCCCCAGGCCAGCTTGGGCACTCCTGCGGTTCTCTGCTTCATGTCAGTGACACGAGCTTCTTGCAGGAGAGATACCCTGGAAATGCTCCAAGGGCACCAAGTCCCACACGCTGCCCTCAAGGGCAGCTGCGAAAGAGAAGCCTCGGGGAGACCACGGGTCAGCAAGTCCTGTGGTCTGGCCTCGAGCTCAGCTAAAGGAACAAAGCCTCAGAAAAGTTCCAGGTGGGACACGAATGAGCGCGCGGTGAGGGGGCTCCTCACAGCACCACTCTGTCCCGTCCTGTCCCATTGCGTTCTCCCAGCAACCGGGCACGCTTCTATTTCCCACGTGTCACAAAGGCACCTTGGACACCGCCTTCCATGAGTGACCGTGCTGCAGTGTGTCACCAAGGGCCCTTGCACACGCTGCCGCCCTCCCTGGGGCCGTCCCCAGCCCAGCCAAAGTGGCCCAGGCTGGAAGGAATGCCTGGCCCCAGGTGTCCAAGGCAGCCCCACAGGATCTTTAGGAAGGGCTCAGAGCATCAGCAAACGCTGCCCTGCTCTGCGGGCTCAGGGCAGCAGAAGGAGCCCCCAGGGCTGCCGACGCAGCCGCGCTGGGAAGGGCACGGGGCCTTCCAGGGACGCTGGCACGGCCTCCTTGGGACACGTCCCGGCCCGTGGCCATCCTAAACCCGCGGGTGTGACTCGCACAAGGAACGTGTGGGCCCGGGCACCAATGCTGCTGTGAGCCCTGGGGCCCGGGCAGCACTGCCATCAGCAGCTGGGGCAGAGTCCCTGCCCAAGCAGAGCTGCCACCCCCCCGAGCCCTGGCAGCGCTGGTGCCCGTCTCCTGCCCCAGAGACCTGTGCCCCCGGGGGGCTTCTGTGCCACAGGGAGCCAAAGCCCACGTGCATTGGGGCCTGTGCTCCTTCCTGCAGGGGCTGATGGCCGGAGTATGTGCTGGAAAAACTTTGTCTCTGTCAGATGATTTTGCATTTTCCTGAAAGGAATTTTTCTCATGGAAGGCATTGGCAGTAACATCACAACACCATCAGCCTCTGAGTTTCCCAGGACAATCAAATTTTAGTGGAACGTTGTGCTTTTCTCACTCTCTTTCCTTCATTCTGGCAAAAATAGAATCTTCACTGCCTCTGATAGGCTCCGGTCGCTGCCTGTCTGCCTGTGGCAGCTCATGTCCAAACAAAACTGCGTCCCTGCTGAGCGTGGCAATGGATGGCCACAAAGAGGGAGGTTCCCCAGTGAACATCAAGGCAGACACCTGGGGATGTGCAGTGGATAGGCATAACTCTGGGAGGAGAAGCTATTCTGTGTCTCTGATTATGGTGCTGATGCCCAAAAACTAGGCAAGAAAACAGCCCTCCATGGTATAAGGCCTATGCAGCTGGTATTTGTTTTTTCAGTGCCTGGAGTGCGGGGCATTGCTGCACCACAAACTCACTCATCCATTCTTTGAACAGTTCAGGCTTTTATACGTGTTTTACTTCATGTGCACATTATACTTTCCTCACTTCACATTGCAACATATTTTCTAATCCCACCATGATGCAAGCCCTTGTAGCACATGCATGGTTTCTGCACAAGCTGGTCATCAGCCTCTGGTGGTCATTTTGGATGAAGGCTCATAAGCCTTCCTCGGGCTTGAGCTCTCCACACCTGCTTCTTGTGCATGCTCTATAGGATTGTCTGCTCAAATAGCCAGTGGTCAGCTTTTGCAGGTAGCTTGTTCTGCTAAATTTGCTGATTTCCAAAAGGTGCTTCATTCACATACCCTGTTACAAAGTAGCTACTTCCTTCTTTACAGCTACAGCTTTTTGTTCAGCTCAAGCATTCTCTCTTTGCCTAGGCATCAAGTCCCCCATTTCTTTTATCCTTTGCAAAATCTTTGGCAACTATAGTCTTGTTGTGGTCTCAAAATATTTACCTGTTTCGATCCTGTATCTCATTTTATTTTGCTTCCATTTGTGATAGGTTGTTGCAGTTTGTTTACAATACCATATAAAGCATTGGCTCATCATGCAGGTTCCTAAGAATGGTATTCCAGTTCCTAAAATTCCTACAAAAAGTTGTGCAGGCCAGTTCAGATTAGGTAGCCAAGATATCAGAGTTTCCCTCAAATGTTTGCTCCAAGATGTAATGCCTTGGGTTACAGCAGGGAGTACTTTTGCCTGTTACCAAATGGCATGGATATCCATTGCTATTTGCCCTGACTGATCTGTATCAGTGCAACAACTGGCATTAATTAGAATACAAACTCCTCCCATTTGGCTGTTACCATTTCTAACACCCTGAGGTTTTGAAAGTCTACTTCTTTTAGTGAGTCTGTTTCTGTTTGTAGTCTTCCTAAGGCATCTGCTGTTGAATTAGCAATCAATTAGTTCTGTTTTGGCTGAGATGTTTGAAATTGCGTTTTCTAGTTGTGCAATTCCTAAACATGGGAGCTACGCCCTCACAAAACTGTGAAAACTGTTGCTGTATCGCACCACTGGGTTACGGGGTGTTCTCTTAGTGAGCCTGTTCTTCCACAGTCCTTCAATAACACCTGTCATTTTATGAGTCTGATTTATACCTGTAACCAAGGGATTAGGCATCCCATGTACATCGGCCAGTCCAGTTACCTGCTAATTGTTTTAATGCTATTCCATTCCCACAAAGGCACCCAGGTGCATCAGGAAGAAGGCAGTTGGTGTTAATTCTCACTGACTTGTTTCCCATATGTCTATCAAAAAGACAGTTTTTCCATGATCACTCACTGGCTGAGTGCCTCTGACCCACCCAGCTGTGTTACTGCTAAAGCTGCTGAAATTTGTTCTAGACGTGTTCATCCCTGTGCATCTGTGACTGACTCATTCAGAGGCTGTAACTGGAAAAGGGGCTTTCCCAAGAAGATCCTGCCTGTCTACACTGAGCACTAGCATTGTGGAAGCTGTGGGGGTTCAAATCTGACCAATTGCTGGATGGTAGCCCTGTTAAGGGAAGCTTCCATTGTTGCTCCTCTCCGCAAAGCCTGCAATCCCTGAGTCCTGTAAAATGAGCTATGCTTCCTATGAGTGTTACACAGGTGTTAACAACACAGGCACTGACAGTGTAACCAATGAAAAAGACAGTGAAATACAATGTGAATTACATGGTTTAGGAGTGAATTTCCGTTTCAGTCCATGATCCCCAACAGGTTTGTTCGTCCAGGGTTTAGTTGGTGATTTCTTGAATCAAGAAGATTGAAGGGGTGTAGTGATTCCAGGCAGGTCTTTCCTTTACTCAGACGGATAAAGGTAGTCAGGAGCACTTGGAACCGTCCATCCCACTTTTCCTGCAGAGGATCACCTGTAAAATTCATAACACACACCCAGCCACCCGGATCAATTGCATGCAATTCATGATCTGGCAGCTTACATTGATTCTCAAACACCGTACTAAACTTCTGGTGCAATTGTTTGCTTGTAGGCAGTAAATAGTCATAGATGTATTGACTACCACCTTGAGGCAAATTTTCATCATGAGTGACATTTAATCCTTAAGGTCTGCCAGAAAGCATCTCAAATGGGCTTTTACTTTGGAGGTATGTTTTATTGAGTCTGATAAAGGCAATAGGTAGAGCTTGATACCAAAATAAATGCACTTCTTGCCAAATTTTAGCTATCCATTCTTTGATCATATGATTCAGCCTTTCTACTTGACCGCTAGATTGTGTTCTGCAGGGCATGTGAAGCTGCCATTGGATTCCTAATGCATTGCTGACAGCTTGCACCATTTGAGATGGCACAGGAATGAGATCCTCTGTCAGAGGACATTTCTCTAGGTGCACCAAACCAAGGTATGACCTCATTCGACAATACTTTTATTAATTCACTAGCTTTCTTTGTCCTACAAGGGAACGCTTCTGGCCACCCAGAGAAAGTATCAGGAAGTACTAGTAAATATTGGAAACCTCCCTTTCTTGGGACTCCAGCAAAGTCTATTTGCCACAAGTCTCCAGGAAAAGCTCCTCTGCTCAAAACCCCTTGTTGTAGCCTGACTGTTGGATTTGCATTATTCTTCAAACAAGTCACACATTGTGATGATCCTTCTTTAACAGTGTTCTGCATGTCTGGGCCTGCAATTCTTACCTTTAGGTATTGGTTTCTGCTCCCCAGCCAGTCTTATCATGTTCAGATTTCACATACTGTCTCATTTACTTCTCTGGTATTATGAGTTGACCTGTTTCTAATTGTCCCCAACCATTTTCTGAACGTTTTCCTTTACTTTCATTAATCCATTTACAATGAGAAGGTTGGTATCTTATGGCTGCTCAGTTGATACTGCAGTAGGTATTAGAGCTGCAACAAGTGGTTCATTCCTTTCAGCAGCGATTCGAGCTTCATAATCTGCAAATCTGTCACCTGCTTCCAGGAGGGTGTTACCTTTAGAGTGCCCTCAGCAATGCACAGTTGCCACGTGCAATGGGAGCTCCACCACCTCGGGGAGCCTGAGGATTTCAGCTGCATATTTGGCCATCTTCTCTTGTGCAGTCAGGAGTTCTCTTTCTCTCCATATGGCTGCGTGGGCATGAACAATTCCATAGGCATGTTTGGAATCAGTGCAAACATTAACTTCCCTTCCTTTTGCCACTTCTAATGCCAGAGGGAGGGCTATCAGCTCAGCCTCTTGTGCTGAGGTTCCTGCTGGAAATGGCTTTGACTCTATTACCTCTGAGACTGTGCTCACAGTGTAGCCCGCCATTCGCACTCCCTGTCTCCCAAAACTGCTGCCATCACAGCAGCAGTTCATGGCTGAACCAGTTCATGGCATCTGGGAGCGGCTGTTCCTCTGGATTTTGGCGGCTGGAGCGCACAGCTTCCATGGTCTCTGGGCAGTTGTGTACTGCAGGTTCAGCTTTGGATTTTCCTGGCAGAAAAGAGGCAGGGTTAACAAGATTGGTCACTTGATTCCAGTATCGTCAGATTTGGCCAGGACTGCTTGGTAGTTTAGGAACCTCGAGGAAGACAGCAAATGTTTCCCTTTCTGATCTAAAACAGCCGACACTGTGTGTGACACTGAGACACTCATCTTTTGTCCTGTGTAAACTTCTATGCTTCTTCAATGTTCATGATCACTGCTGCTACTGCCCTGAGGCAGGCAAGCCAGCCCTTTCTCACAGTATCGAGTTGTTTAGAAATCAGGCCACTGCCCTTTTGTTAGGACCCAGTTGTTGTGCCAGAACCCCTAAAGTTATTCTCTCTCTCACTGGGAATACCCACAACGGCTTGCTCTTGTCAGGCAGCCCCACAGCAGGGGCCCTCATGAGTTCGCACTTCACTTCTTCAAAGGCCCTTCTCAATTCGGGGGTCCATATCACGGTAGTTTTAGAAATTTTCACCAATTTGTCTGAAGGTTTTGTCCTGGTTTAGGGCAAATTTGGTAGAGAACCTCCAAAGGAGGGCCCCTCCCGAAAGAAAACCCACACGGCCCCTCCCCCCAACCGGTTCGGGAAAAAATTCCTCGGAGAGAAGGGGAAAGAACCTGTTTATTTGACAGGCACAGCACCCCCCAGCACACAAAATGAACAATACCGGATGACACCGCTCTGAGAAAGATGACAAAATCAGAAAGTCTCTTTCGGGGGTGGTTGCTCTGTTCTCAGTCCCTCCGGCGCTGGGGCAGCTGCTGCAGCCAAATGGTGCAATCCCTCGGTGTTCCCAGGTCCCAGTCCGGAGCAGGTTCGAGATGGTCACAGAAACAGGAGAGGAGAAATTTGGAAGAAATTTGGACTGTTTAGCTAAACTAGCTAATAAGCAGAAGCAAAAGCAAAAGCGAGAGCAGAGAGACAGCAAGCAAAGCAGAAAAGCCAAAAGCTAAAAGCAAAAAGCGAAAACAGCCCTATGTACTGCCCGTCTCTGTGTCCCTGATAAGAGAAACCCAAACAAAACTTCCACTCGTCAGAGACACTCTTAAAGACACAGAACACATGAATGGGGATACAAGCATCATAATGTCACCCCAGGACATTCCACCCCTTATCCCCATATCATCAACATACTACAACACATCATGCATTATTCATACAAAATTTCCGTCTGTTTCCCCAAAATTTACGAGCAATACCCATCATGCCTTCATCACATCCACACACTGGGCCACTGAATCCAGACCCTATATAACAGAGCTGCAGGATTCCCCCCTTTCACTTTACTCACTTACAGCTCCATCTATCACTTGCTCAGGCCTTCAACACATACACATTTCCTTTTCCATCTTCCACTTGCTCAGACCTCCGACACTTACACATTTCCTTCTATCTCAT
This sequence comes from Ammospiza nelsoni, assembly GCF_027579445.1. NCBI lineage: Eukaryota > Metazoa > Chordata > Aves > Passeriformes > Passerellidae > Ammospiza > Ammospiza nelsoni. The sequence continues at coordinate 1,947,491 of NC_080639.1, forward strand.
GTCTGTATGGTTTAATGTACAGACAATGGCAGTAACATCCAATGAACAGTGATATTGCATATCATTCTTACCTCACAATCAGATCTCCCTGAGGTACACATTGTGTTGTTCCATCTCTTTGCATTATCCACCATGTGCAACCTGGTCCCTGAGCAAAGACAACCCCACGAATGGGTTTGTCTGTACTCGAGGCAGAATTGATCCACACAGTCTTCCCTAACAAACCTCCGATATGTACCACTGGGACTTTGTCTCCTTCTATTACATTCAGGGACTCAGACTGGGCAGGACCTGCTCGGTTGGTGGAACCTCGGGTGTTAACTAGCCAGGTGGCCTTTGCGAAATGCTGCTCCCAATTTTTGAAAGATCCCCCACCCAAAGCTCTCAACTGAGTTTTTAGTAATCCATTGTACCTCCCCACTTTTCCTGCAGCTGGTGCATGGTAGGGGATATGGTACACCCACTCAATGCCATGCTCCCTAGCCCAGGTGTTGATAAGGCTGTTCTTGAAATGAGTCCCGTTGTCGGACTCGATCCTCTCAGGGGTGCCATGTCTCCACAGAACTACAGAACTTGCTTTTCAAGGCCCAGGATGGTGTTCCGGGCTGTAGCATGAGACACAGGGTAGGTTTCCAACCATCCAGTGGTGGCTTCCACCATGGTCAGCACGTAGTGTTTGCCCTGGCGTGTCTGGGGCAGTGTGATGTAGTCAATCTGCCAGGCCTCCCCATACTTGTACTTGGACCACTGCCCACCGTACCAGAGGGGCTTCACTCGCTTGGCCTGCTTGATGGCAGCACAATGTCTCACAGTCATGGATAACCTGAGAAATACTGTCCATGGTTAAATCCACCCCTCGGTCTTGTGCCCATTTATAGGTGGCATCTCTGCCCTGATGGCCTGAGGCATCATGGGCCCATCGAGCTAGGAATAACTCTCCCTTATGTTCCCAATCTAGGTCTATTTTGGACACCCCTATCTTTGCAGCCTGGTCTACCTTCTCATTGTTTTGGTGCTCCTCATTGGCCCTACTCTTGGGTACATGGGCATCTACATGGCGGACTTTCACAGGAAGCCTCCCTACCCTGGTAGCAATGTCTTTCAAATCTTCAGCAGCCCAAATTGGTTTCCCTCTATGTTGCCAGTTAGCCTTTTTCCACCTCTCCAGCCATCCCCACAGAGCATTGGCTACCATCCATGAATCAGTGTAGAGGTAGAGCTTTGGCCGCTTCTCTCTCTCAGCAATGTCCAGGGCCAGCTGAACAGCTTTGAGTTCAGCAAGTTGACTTGATCCACCTTCTCCTTCGGTAGCTTGTGCAACCTGTCGTGTGGGGCTCCATACGGCTGCTTTCCACTTCCGGTTCATCCCTACGATGTGACAGGAACCGTCAGTGAAAAGAGCGTAGCGTGTTTCCCCTGGTGGCAGTTGGTTATAGGGAGGAGCCTCTTCAGCATGTGTCACTGGTTCTTGTTCCTCTTCATCTGTGACACCAAAATTCTCACCTTCGGGCCAATTTGTAATGACCTCCAAAATCCCAGGGCGATTCAGTTTACCTATACGGGCGCGCTGAGTGATAAGAGCAATCCACTTGCTCCATGTAGCACTGGTGGCATGGTGAGTGGAAGGAACCTTGCCTTTGAACATCCACCCCAGCACCGGCAATCGGGCTGCCAGGAGAAGTTGTGCTTCAGTGCCTATTACCTCCGAGGAAGCCTGGACTCCTTCATAGGCAGCCAAGATTTCCTTCTCTGTGGGAGAGGAGTTGGCTTCAGACCCTCTGTAGCTTCAACTCCAAAATCCCAGTGGTCGGCCCCGAGTCTCCTCAGGCACCTTCTGCCAAAGGCTCCAGGACAAGCCATGGTTCCCGGCTGCAGAGTAAAGCATGTTCTTTACCTCTGGTCCGTCCTGACCGGGCCAAGGGCTACTGCATGAGCAATCTCCTGCTTGATCTGGACAAAGGCCTGTTGCTGCTCAGGGCCCTAATGGAAATTGTTCTTCTTGTGGGTGACCAGGTAAAGAGGGCTCACGATCTGACTGTACTCAGGAATATGCATCCTCCAAAAACCTATTGCACCCAGGAAAGCTTGTGTCTCTTTCTTATTGGTGGGTGGAGACATTGCTGTGATCTTGTTGATGACATCTGTAGGAATCTGACGCCGTCCATCTTGCCACTTCACTCCCAGGAATTGAATCTCACGAGCTGGTCCCTTTACTTTACTCTTTTTAATGGCGAAACCAGCTCCCAGGAGGATCTGGATGACTTCCTTCCCTTTCTCGAACACTTCCGCAGCTGTGTTCCCCCACACAATGATGTCATCAATATACTGCAGATGTTCTGGAGCCTCTCCCCTTTCTAGTGCAGCCTGGATCAGTCCATGGCAGACGGTGGGGCTGTGCTTCCACCCCTGGGGCAGTCGGTTCCAGGTGTATTGCAGTCCCCTCCATGTGAAAGCAAACTGAGGCCTGCATTCGGCTGCCAGAGGAATGGAGAAAAATGCATTGGCAATGTCTATAGTGGCATGCCACTTTGCTGCCTTGGACTCAAGCTCATCCTGGAGCTCTAATATGCCTGGCACGGCAGCACTCAGCGGTGGAGTCACTTCATTCAATGCATGGTAGTCCACAGTCAATCTCCATTCTCCTTCAGATTTTCGCAAAGGCCAAATGGGGCTGTTGAAGGGTGAGTGGGTCTTGCTGACCACCCCTTGGCTCTCCAGCTCTCGGATCCTCTTATGGATGGGGATCACAGCATCTCGAGTGGTTCTATACTGTCGTCGATGCACTATGGAAGTGGCAATTGGCACTCGTTGCTCTTCTCCCGTCAGGCATCCTACTGCAGATGGATTCTCACACAACCCAGGCAAGGTGTTCAATTGCTGGATGCCCTCTGTTTCTACAGCAGCTATTCCAAATGCCCATCTGAGTCCCTTTGGGTCTTTGAAGTACCCACTTTGAAGGTAGTCTATGCCCAAAATACATGGGGCCTCTGGGCCAGTCACAATAGGATGCTTCTTCCACTCATTTCCAGTCAGGCTCACCTCAGCTTCCACCAAAGTGAAATCCTGGGATCCCCCTGTCACACCAGCAGTAGAAACAGACTCTGTCCCCACATGTCTTGATGGCATTAATGTGCATTGCGCACCAGTATGGACCAAAGCTTTGTACTCTTGTGGTTCCGATGTGCCAGGCCAATGAATCCACACAGACCAGAAAACACGATTTTCCCTGGTCTCTACCTGGCTAGAGGCAGGGCCCCTCTAAGCCTGGTTATCCTTCTTCCCCTGGGCGTATGTTTTGGATGTTCCTTCGAGGGGGTCAGACATGTCATCATCATCATACCTGGCTGTTTGGCTACGGGCAACTGGTGCTGCTTTCCTTCTGGTGGCTTCCTTCATTTCACGCACCCGTCATGCCAGAACAGCAGTAGGATTCCTATCCCACCTTCTCATGTTTTCCCCACAATCACGCAGGTAAAACCACAGCACAGCTCGTGGGGTGTACCTTCTCTCACCATCTGGGAAACGTCTGCCTTGGATACCAGAACCTCGGATCTGTACTGCTGAAATTTGGAGAAGGTCTTCTTTAATCTCCTCTCTAAGCTTCTTATGGTTCTCCTCTATCTTATCCTCTAAGTTCTGCAGACGTGTTTCTACCGCTGCGATTCTGGCACGTGTTGGGCCATGTACAGCACCTGCATATGCTCGGAGCTTCCTTGCCATGTCAAGCACAGTCTCATCCCTCTCATCCCTCTTCATGATGGCTAAGGCAGAAGCATATTCATGTGGCCCAAGTTGTACAAGTTTTTGCCACATCACAGACGTGCATAGTGCTAAGTCTGGGTTCCTAGTTGTTACATTATCTGAGAAGATAATCTCTGCCACTGTCATTTCTCTCAGGCGTTGAATCCCTTGCTCTATTGTCTCCCACTGAGTTTGCTGCACACAGAGATCGTCTGCGCACTGGTATCTTTCTGCTACACTTCTTAGGACCCGTTCCCAGAGGCTGTGAGTGTAAGACCCCTCATCATTCCTTGGTCTATGACAGGATCCTGTGACAGGGATCCCAAATGCCTGGCTTCAGTGCCGTCCAGAATTGTAGCCTCGCCTGCAGCATCCCAGAGACGGACCAGCCAACTAATTATGGATTCATCAGACCTTTGAGTGTAATCCTTCCGTAGGCCACGAAGGTCCTTCAGGGAAAAGGACTCAATATTTGCATCTGATCTTGCACCTGCTGCTTTGACTCCTGATTTTATGTCAGGAGGCATTGAGGTTCCTTCTCCTTCATCATCATCATCATCATCCACTGGTCGATGGGTCTTGTCCATGCATTTCCCACTTCTAGTGCTGGTAGCAACAGCCATGGGTTTAGATGCTGCCTTGGCCTCACTATCTGGTTTGGCTGCTGGCTTCGAGCCTGGGCTGTTGGCTGCAGCCTGAATCACCGGGATAGTTGCTGATTTATCTCCCTGCCCCCTGCCTCTGTCTGCTGCCCGACAGTATCTAGCAGTGTGCAATAAGCATATGCCAGGGCCCAGCTCACTGCAATGACCTTCCTCTCCTTAGGCTCATCCTGGTACTTCTCTTTCAGATATTTCCCCACTTCAGCTGGGTTCTGAATTTGTTCATGGGGAAAATCCCAGACTATAGGGTCAGAGAATTCCTTCAGGATTTGGCCCATATTCTCCCATTTCCCACACCACTTAGGATTTTCCACACCAGGGTTTACTCCTGAGTCAGAGGTCTCATCAGCCTGTCTAGAAATCTCAGCCCTCATTCTAGAGAAGCAGCAGGCTATATAGAGGAAGGTTACCAGATTGAATACCAGAAAGATGGTTTCCTTAACATTGAGGGGAAACTGACCATCCTTCACTAGTGATGCAACTGATTCATAGGAGAAGAAGGAAAGCAGAGGCTGAAAAACCTCATTCCCTGCTGCTCCTCCTCTAACAAACTGGATGCATAATCACAGCCATGAACCATTCATACCTGGAGCAGACCCCAGCATGTTTATAAACTTCTTGCACATCATTGCCACCAAGCCCAGCAGGATAGTTACTCTGGTCACTGCCCCTCTGATGTAAAAACTACGTGTTAGGGACAATACTAAAGCTATTTCTGGATAAGAAAATAAACCTAGGGACCAGAGAGGTATTAAAATCTCAAAAAACCCGAGGGACCAGAAATGCATGCAAACCTTCACCCCAACAGACATTATGAATTCAAAAAGCATGGCTATTAGCTGATTTAAACGAACACAGAGTAATAGCAACCAAAATGCAGTCAAAACAGGGTTTTTCCAATCTCGCTCGAGCCCCACGATTGGGCACCAATATTTTGTCCTGGTTTAGGGCAAATTTGGTAGAGAACCTCCAAAGGAGGGCCCCTCCCGAAAGAAAACCCACACGGCCCCTCCCCCCAACCGGTTCGGGAAAAAATTCCTCGGAGAGAAGGGGAAAGAACCTGTTTATTTGACAGGCACAGCACCCCCCAGCACACAAAATGAACAATACCGGATGACACCGCTCTGAGAAAGATGACAAAATCAGAAAGTCTCTTTCGGGGGTGGTTACTCTGTTCTCAGTCCCTCCGGCGCTAAGGCAGCTGCTGCAGCCAAACGGTGCAAACCCTCGGTGTTCCCAGGTCCCAGTCCGGAGCAGGTTCGAGATGGTCACAGAAACAGGAGAGGAGAAATTTGGAAGAAATTTGGACTGTTTAGCTAAACTAGCTAATAAGCAGAAGCAAAAGCAAAAGCGAGAGCAGAGAGACAGCAAGCAAAGCAGAAAAGCCAAAAGCTAAAAGCAAAAAGCGAAAACAGCCCTATGTACTGCCCGTCTCTGTGTCCCTGATAAGAGAAACCCAAACAAAACTTCCACTCGTCAGAGACACTCTTAAAGACACAGAACACATGAATGGGGATACAAGCATCATAACGTCACCCCAGGACAGGTTTCATGATCAATCTGTAGCTGTATATGTGCAGTTGGCAGCAAGCTGTCATTCCAAGGAAAGCAGGAAGTTATCTTACAGTTTGTGGTCGAGGTGTCTGGCAAATTGCTTCCTTCCGGGCAGTTGCCAAAGACCGTTGTCCTCACAAGACCCCATATCCTCTTGTTGCTTGTTCTATTGTGCTCTGATCTGTTGTATTGCATTAAGCTGTACTTTGGTTTGCTGCAGTTCCTCCCTGTTACAGTGGTTCTGCCCCCCTTGCCTCCTCCCTCCTTTTTAATGTCAATCTCGCTGCCTCCTCCCCTGGTTCCCTGAAAACTGCCTTGTCATCCCCTCAACCCCTCCCCTGTGTCCTGTCTGTCAGTCCACAGCCCATCCCTTCCCTCCAGAAACTTCTTCCAAGGGTGTCGAGTGATAGGTTCATGCACTGGGGCCCCTCCCCCATTTACCCCCATTGGTTCCCCTATATGTCTGTTTCCCTGCTGCCCATGCCCTCCTGTAATTCCATTGGCAGATGGGCGATCCCCTCCCCTGTTCACTTGCCTCTTTATAACACCTTGCACAGCCCAGTTCTCTGTCCGCAGTTGGCTGGATCCCTGGGGTTGCAGATATGTTTGGAACTCTCTAATAAAGCTGGACTTTGCCCCCAGCTGGAGTCCCCTCTCCTTCTCCTTGATTTGGCCCCAGCTTGGTCTGTGGCTGCTTTGAACCTCCTCGGCCTCTGCTATCTTGGCCCCTGCCTCTGCTTCATCCACGCCCACGTCCTCTCCCTGATGCCGATCCAGAGCTGCCACCATGGCTGCAGGGAGTTCTTCTTCTTTTTCTTTTTCTGTGTCTTTATTATCATACACCCTCTATGCTTTTTTCATTAATGCCTTTAAGTCTCTCTTTACAGGCTGTTTCTGCTTCTGAAGTTTCTGCCTGACATCTGGGCTAGATTGCCCAAACATCAGGGAAATGAACTGCTGCTTCCCATATCCGACCAGGGATCCAGGGCTATCTGTTTACGTGCAGCTGCTCAGAGCCTTTCAACAAAGTCAGTGGGTGACTCCTGCTGTCCCTGTGTAACATTATGTATTACTGACCAATTTCTTGCTTTTGGAATGGTATTTTTTAATTCAAATTTGACTAGTTCCTGGTATCTGGTTAACATTACACAGCTGCCTGCAACATTTGGGTCCCACAAAGGATTTACAGTAGGAAACAACTGGTGCACTGTACCTTGTCAGGCTCCACTAGCAATTTGTCCCTGCACATGGGCTCTGACTGTCTTTATCACCAACTCTTTTGTTGGTTTTCTTAGCACTATCAGCAGGAATTCAGTAACACCTCAGTTTGGGTCTTGATTCTTGACTATGAACTCAAATCATTTTGCTACTTTGCAGGGCTTTTCAATATCCATTTTAACTTTTTCCTGCCAACTCTTAAGTCACTAGTAGAAAAGCAGATGTTCACCCACATGGCTTCACCTGGGGGACCCACTAATTGCCTTAAGGGGGTGACTAAAGGCACAGCTTTGTTGGTTTGATTCCTTGTGTTGGTTGTCTCTGAAATTGTCCCCTCACCAGGATTATTCATCTCATCCTCACTGCCATTTGGGTTTAATTCAGGGGGCGGAGTGGTTGGGTGAGGGGGAATGTACCCGAGCTGGCCTGGGGTAACTCGGCTGTAAGGCTTGGACACCTAGAAATCAATTTCTTCGTGCTTTTTAGCCAATTTCAAACATCTCTGCCCTATGCTACATGCAGAACAACATGGCTTTATTTCCTGCCTGTTATCTCTTTCCTAAGTTAGGACTAAAGGGTCCTGTGGGACCAAATCAAAGCCACATTCTTTCTGCCACTCAGGTTTATCCTTCAGGGAAAAATACATGTCTGCATATATCACTTGATCTCATTTTTCTTCTTTTCTTCAAAATAACATCAACTGTCAGAATGTATGATAATTTAAAGTTCCATTAGGTGGTCACTTTTCACCACTTTCTAACTGATACCAAGGCTACCATTGGGTAGAGTATTTAATCAGATTAGCTTTCTTTGAAAAATTACCCTCTGGGGTTCCTCCCAAATCTTTCTCATGTGCTAAAATACATTCTAGTGGAGTCTTTTTAATAACATTTTTACTTCTTAGGTTATTCATTCTTAATGCTATCTAAATTTCCAAACTTATCAGTATGTGTTAGTACTTCTCTTTTCCTTCTCCTTATGCCCTGTATACTGCACCTAACACACACTGGGTGTCTCTGAGTCACCCAGCACCAATGTTCTTTTTTATAGTCCTAACAAGCAATGGACACAAAAGGATTACACGTTCCACACAATCTACAAGGAACTGGGGTATGATCAGAGATTAAACAAGTTTCTTACAACACTGCCTAAAATAATACTCAGGAGTAGATGCTCATGTAAACCTAGAGTTCACAACCCTTGAGTTTTTATGTAGTGGCTAAAAGCTTGGGTGACTGCTCGATGTTGTTCAAACACTTCTCAACCTCAGATGGGCTTGGTGCTGTGCCCATTTCCCTGGGGTGTTGCAGTTCATGTTTATTTATCAACTATGGTATAATAGTTTGTTTTAATGTACCCGATGTTTTCCCCAAGTTGGTTTACCCCTAGGTTTTTCCCTCCCTCAAAGCTGTCCCTCATGCCATGCCCCACTCTTTGTTGCAGCTCCTTCCCTGCCTGTCAAGGTAACCCAGCTCTTTATTCCTGAACCTTCCCTGTCAGTTTTGTCTTGGACCAATCCCTGGCTGCACCACGCCTTTGGAATTCCCCTATTGCAGGAACCCCACTGGCCCATGGGACCTACCCTCTCCTCACATCTGTCCAAATTAGTCCCAAGCAACTGATGGAATCCCCTCGCTCATCCCTTGCAGATTCCTTCTTGCTCAATCGTTTGTATCCACCCCCTGAGCTGTACCCCTTTTAAATCCCGTGCACAGAAGTGCTCGTGGCTCTTTCCTTCTAAATCCCTCCCTTGGAATAAACCTTTGCCTGTGGAACCTCACAATGGAAGTGCCTCCTCCTTCTCTTCTGCCTGGTCTGTGCTGCAGTTAGTAGACACTGAACCACTGAGCAGTGGCTCGGCAGCTTCAGCCGCAGGCAGAACCCATGCCTTGGCCGTTCCCCACTCCTGGCACAGCGCCGCAGTTTTCCCAAGAGCCAGCCTGGGCTCCGCTGGGCTGCGTCAATGGGGCACTTGTGCCACTGCCGACCGTGCTCTGGGTGAAAAACCTTTTCCTGATATGGAAATGAAACTTGCCCTGTCCCAGCTCCCTGCCCTTTTCTCCAGTCCTGTCACTGGTCCCAACAGTGACGGGAGCTGCAGCAGCCCCTCTGATTGCCCTTGGGAGGATGTTGAAGACCACAGCGATGCCCTTTACTCTCTTCCAGGCTGAACAGACTAGAGTGGCCTCAGCTGCACCTAGGGCTTCCCCTCCAGACCACACTTCATCCTTGCAGTCCTCCTTTGCATTCTGGATAATGGCTTAATATATTTGTATATTGTGGTGCCGAAAACTGCACCTGTCTGCTTACAGCGCTTCTCTTGGCTGCTGCTTCAGGCTGTGGGCACCATAATCAGAGACACAGAACACCTTTTCCTCCCAGAGATATCCTTATTCTCTGTACTTCCATGTGTCTGCCTTCATGTTCACTGTGGAACCTCTCTATTTGGGGCTGCCCATTGCTGTGCTCAGCAGGGACAAAGTTTTGTTTGGACATGAGCTGCCACCGCCAGACAGACAGCAACTGAAGCCAAGAATATCAGAGGCTGCGCAGATTCTATTTTTTCCAGAATGCAGGAAAGAGAGTGAGAAAAGCACAATGTTCCACTGAAATTTGATTGTCCTGAGAAACTCAGAAGCTGGTGGTGTTGTGGTACTACTGCCAATCCCTTCGTTGAGAAGAATTTCTTTCAGGAAAATGCAAAATCATCTGTACAGAGACAAAGTTTTTCCAGCAGTTCTTCCAGGTGCTCCGGCCATCAGCCCCTGCAGGACAGAGCACAGTCCCCAATGCACGTGGGCTTTGGCTCCCTGTGGCACAGAAGCCCCCCGGGGGTTCAGGTCTCTGGGGCAGGAGATGGGCACCAGCGCTGCCAGGGCTCGGGGGGTGGCAGCTCTGCTTGGGCAGGGACTCTGCCCCAGCTGCTGATGGCAGCGCTGCCCGGGCCCCAGGGCTCAGAGCAGCATTGGTGCCCGGGCCCACACGTTCCTTGTGCGAGTCACACCCGCGGGTTTAGGATGGCCACGGGCCGGGACGTGTCCCAAGGAGGCCGTGCCAGCGTCCCTGGAAGGGCCCGTGCCCTTCCCAGCGCGGCTGCGTCGGCAGCCCTGGGGGCTCCTTCTGCTGCCCTGAGCCCGCAGAGCAGGGCAGCGTTTGCTGATGCTCTGAGCCCTTCCTAAAGATCCTGTGGGGCTGCCTTGGACACCTGGGGCCAGGCATTCCTTCCAGCCTGGGCCACTTTGGCTGGGCTGGGGGCGGCCCCAGGGAGGGCGGCAGTGTGTGCAAGGGCCCTTGGTGACACGCTGCCGCACGGTCACTGTGACATGGAACTGGGTGTCCAAGGTCCCTTTGTGACACGTAGTGACAAAGGAGCTGCCGGTGACAGGAGCAGGCCACAGTGCTCGGAGCACGAGACGGGACAGGACGGGACAGAGCAGTGCCGTGAGGAGCCCCCGCACAGCGCGCTCGTTCATGTCCCACCCGGAGCTTTTCTGAGGCGTTATTCCCAAAGGTGACCTCGTGGAAAGACTGCGGGCCTTGCTGACCCGTGGCCTTCCCGAGGCTTCTCTTTTCCAGGTGTCCACAAGGCCAGACTTGGTGACTCAGAACTTGTCTGAGGCATCTCCCATCCTTCTGGCCTGTGCACTCAAGGAGTGATCCTGGGACTTAGTGACCAAAACCGTTTACGAGGTGTCTCCTGTCCTTGCGGCAGAAGCCCTCGAGACCAAAGTGCAGGACTTGCTGTCCTGCAGTCTTCCTGAGGCTTCTCTGTCTCAGATGCTTTCAAGGCACAACTAAAGGACTTTCTGACTCAGAACTTTCACAAGGCATATCTCTCTAAGGGGCCCTCAAGGACAGACTCTAGCATGGCAGGCAGATTTCTCAGCCTGTTTAAAGTCTCCCAGAGGAGAAAAGCCAAAGGCCCTGGAGCTGTCCCAGGAAAACAGCCTGAAGAGCCACTCCAGCCACTGCAGGAGGGTGAGTGGCAGAGCTGGGCCACAGAGCTGATGGTGGCAGCCAGTTGGGCCCCTACCCATGCCATGCCATGCCATGCCATGCCATGCCATGCCATGCCATGCCATTTCATGCCATGCCATCCAATGCCATCCCATGCCATGCCAATCCACGCCCTGGGGACATGACCATGGACAGAAGAGGGGCCGGGCAGACACCCCGCAGTGGCCCTGCTCCATCCCCTGGTCCATCCCGGGGCTCTCCCTGCCTGGGCAGCACAGGGCTGGGTCGTGCTCTCCGGCCTCTCCCGCAGCCCCTCAGCTCTGGCTGCGCTCGCTCTTTGCCAGATGCAGCCCTGGAGCGCACACAAGAGCAGCCGTGGTCGCTTGCGCAAAAACCTGAGGTACCTGCACCCACCCCCACCTGCTGTCCCTGCTCAGCCGAGCACCAGGCTTGGAGCATCCCTGCCTTCCCTGTCCTTTATTCTCCTGCAGAGGTTCCGGAAATTCCTGCGCATTCCGCGTAGGAAGACCAGCACTGCAGCAGCTGAGGGCACAGCCCAGCTTGACTCGGGGCTGACCGAGCTCCAGGCAGAGCCTGATGTCAGCCCAGATTTGGCTGAGTTCTCACAGGACTCTGACACCTCAGTGACTGAAATCTGGGAGAAGGCTGTTCCCACATCAATGACCGAGGATGTGGCCATCACAAACACCGACCATGGAGAGACTCAGGGCATTGCAAATACTGACACCAAACCAGATTCAGCTGAGTGGTCAGAAGACCCTGATGCTGCAATGAATTCCAGTGATCAGAGGGCAAAGGATGACATGGCAGTGACTGAGGATGTCATCACAACCGCCAACACTGGAGAGACTCAGGGAATCACAAATACTGACACAACACCCGTTCCCACTAAGGATTTTTTCGAAGAGAGTTCTGTTCCTTCTCAGCAGCAGGTAAGCAGCCTGGGGCCAGGCCTGGAGGCCTGCCAGGATCGTGTGTCCCCTCAAGCCACGGTCACTGGGCCCCCTCAGCCTTTGAGGCCAGCACAGTGTGGCAGGAAGGGAAGCACTTCTTGGGGGGAGCTGGAGAAGTTGCTCCCCCGGAGAGCGCTCCAAGTCTTCCCCATGCCTCCTCCAGGTGCCAGCCATTGTAAGGAGCATTTACCAGAGGCTAGTGTCCCATGTCACTGTGGATGCCAGGCTGCAAAGTGACATTGTGAGGCTGGCTGAAGAACACCCTGCTGACGTGGTGCTGACCCTCCTGCGCTGTGCCCCAACGTGTGACAGGTACGGGGCCCACGTGCCTGCACAGCTCAGGGCCCACCAGCCTTTAGGGCCCATGGCCCTGCACAGCCTGTGCTATGGGCTCTGCCAGACAGGCACTGAGGTCCAGGACCCTGGGGCCCCTCTGTTCCCCAAGCCTGCTGCCAATGCTCCCTCCCTGCCCCTCAGGGCACCGGGGCTCTGTCACCTGGGCCCCCACAGCTGCACAGGGCATGGTCCTGGGACTGAGATGCCCCTGACACAGAGCTCTGATCCCACAGAGCTGCTGCTATGATGTGGAAAGCCATAGGATCATCGGCAGCAGCCGTGGAGAAAGTGCTGGCAACACTGATCTGTGTGATGGAGGATTGGCCTCTGCACAGCACGTGCACCTCTGATGGGGATGACAGGGATGTTTTTGCCCTGGCTGTGAGTTTCTGGAACTGGCCTCTGCTTGCCACCCAGTCGTCTCTCCAGCAGCTCTCCATCCACTCTGTGCCTCAGTCACTGAGCTGAACCCTGGGCTAGGGGCAGGCTCAGGGGGCACCAGGCCGGCTGCTCCTCCTGCATCTGCCCTTGGGCCCTGCCCCACGGACACCTCGGCACTGAGCGCTGTCTTGGGCTGCTTCTTTTGCAGGCAACTCTGGTGATCTGGGTTATCGTGCCTGAGTGCCACAAGGCAATGCTGCTTTATTCTTCCCGCCTGTTTGTGGCTCTGCTCTTCCATGTTGCCATCACCACACAGCAGATGCCATTGCTGGCAGTTGATAACTTCTGGAGAGCATGCCAGCATGAGCACTGCATTCCCAGCAAGCCCAACAGGTCCCAGTCCTCCTATCCTTCCCAAGCCCTTGTGGCCAGGGCCAGTGCTCCCAGTGTGACCTGGGCTTTGCTCTGCACACAGGTTTGCAGTGCAGGCCATGAAGGCTCTGCTCTGCCGACTGTGGTATGACAATGAGGTGGTGGCTATGGAGCGCAAGCGTTGCTGGGACACGCTGCTTTGTGCTGGCACCCAGCACTTTGCCGTGGGTCTGCTGGCCAGGTGAGACCCCTTCTCCCCACTGCCCCTGGCATTTGTGCCCTGTGCCCCACTCAGTCCCTCTGGTCATGGGCCAGAGAACCTTGTCCCTGAGGGACAGCCAAGGAGACTGGAAAAGGCTGGGAGAGGAGGGTGCCCAGAAGGGGGGACCTCCCACAGTGCTCACATCCCCTCCAGGAATGCTGGGGAAAGACCAGACCTCTGTGAGGCATTCCTGGAAGAAGTTTGCCCCTCCACCTCATGGTCTGGCTGCCTTTTTTGCCCTTCCAGGGAGATGTGCCGTGTCTCCCCCTCCTTTTGTTCTGGGATTGCTCTCCGCCTGCTTGGGCTGCTCAGCAAGGAGGAGCCACACTGGGATCTGCCTGCCCTGGCATTCCTTGTGGAGGTGAGCCTGGTGGCCAGCGCTGCCTGGCTGAGCTGCCTCCCCGCTCTCTGCCCTCTCACAGCCACAGCTGCCAGGACGGTGCCCACGCCCTGTGCTGCTGCCTGGGCCCAGCCCTGTACAACTCCGGGCTCCTGCTGGCCGGCTCCCTGTCACTGCCCTGTGCCTTGCAGGTCCTTGAGTGCCTGGATTGGAGTGAAGCTGCTGACAGCACACTGGAGATCATGTCAAGGCACCTGCAGAGTGAGTGCAAGGAGCGGCGTCGCCTGGCGCTCAGAGGGCTCATGGTGGTCAGCAAGGATCCCTCGATGGTGAGAAGAGGGCAGCGGCTGAAGCTGTGCGGGGGAAAGCAGTCCCTTGGGCTGGCAGGGCTTCAGGAGCTGAGGCAGCTGCTCCCAGCTCTCCTGCCTCACCTGCCCCAGTGCTTTGGGTCAGCCCTTTGGCCTGTGGGCCCTGCAGCAGCAGGGTGGGCTTGCAGTGCCAGGGCGGAGTTGGCGGTGTTTGCGGTGCAGCCGTCCATGGCTTCCTAGCACAGTGCCTATGGTTCCACACAGGCCAAGCGTATATGCAGCGTTGTTCAAAGCCTTCTGGAGCTGCTGAGTGATGCAGATGGAGAGGTGGTCAGAATGACGCTCTCTGTCTTGACTAATTTGCTCAAGAACAAAGACATCCTGGTATCTGACACCACTGCCCCGAAGCTGGCTGAGACGCTCCTGCAGCTCTTTGACCACGTAAGGCTCTGTGTCCCCAGTCTTGGGCACTGTTTATGGCCCAGAAACTTTGGGCCCTGTGGATTTTTGTGCTGTTCAGGGGGGCCTGGAGTAGCTGGTGCTGACTTTTTTGTCCTTTCCTCTAGGACAACAGCCATGTACAGCTACTCTCCCTTAACCTGTTCTTCAAGGTGATGGATTTGGTAGTAGACAAGGGAAAAAAGCCCCTTAAGTCATATGTGTGCCAGAGCCTACCTCCACTATTCTTCCACTGCCATGATGAGAATCAGCACGTGGCACAGGTGAGGAATCATGGCCGGCTGCTGGTGTTACCCTGGGAGGGAGCTGGGCTGCCTCCTGCCCTGGCACCTTGCAGGCTGCACCCTCATCCAGGCTGTGGCACTGGGATGCTCCTGTGCCCTGGCCTGTGGGGCCATCTGTGCCTCTGTGCTGCTCTTCAGGCATCTCGGGAAACGCTGCATTGTGCGGTCGGGTTCCTGAAGAAGAGGGAACTCAAGCAGCTGCTGGAGACAGAGAACCTGTTGACGTTTCCCGAGGTCCTGGTAAGGAGGGCCTGCAAGCCCCAGCCTCAGCCTGGAGAAGGCCCCTGAGGGCGGTGCTCAGTGTGCGGGCAGGGCAGCTGTGCCCCTGCCCGCTGCTGCAGCCAGAGGCCCCGCGGGCTCTGCTCCAGGCCCCTGTGGGCCCGAGCCGGCTGTCCATGGAGCCCCGGCCCGGCGGGGCTGTGGGCCGGCACTGCAGCTCCCCGGGCAGCAGCCGGCCCTCTGCCCCCTGCCCTCGGGAGCCCTTGGCCAGCGGCTGCTGGCCGCGCCTCCGGGCTGTGCGGCCAGGGGAGGCCGGGGCTGAGCGCAGGCAGTGCCCGGCCCAGGGGCTGAGCCCGCGCCAACCCTTCCCTCCTGCCGCTCCCTGCAGCTGGCACAGGACAGAAACAGAGCGGCCGAGCACCTGCGCCAGGCCCTGCGCTACCTGGAGAGCCCACAGGAGCGCCTGCGAGAGGCGGTCATCCGGTTCTTGGGTGAGTCCCGAGGCGGGCTCCCTCCCCTCCCCGGCCCGGCCCGCCGCAGCTCGGCCCCAGCCCCGCCTGCTGCCCCGGCAGCGCCAGCCAAGCCCAGCGCCGTGCAGCCCCGCCTGGCCTGGGCATTGCTGCTGCCGCCCTCTGGCAGCCGTGCCCGGGGGCGGCAGCGTGCGGCAAGGGCCGGGCTGAGCCCTGCCGGGCCAGCAGCCCGTGCGGCCACAGCGCCGGCAGCGCCGCTGGCAGGGAGCTGTGCCGCTGGGGCCGTGACAGGCTCTGTGTTCACAGGCATCGCTGGGGTGCTCCTCATCGGGCAGCCAGAAGAGCTCCAGGTCATCTGTGAGGGTGAGTGAGGGCAGCGGGCTGGCAGCGGGGCCTGGCGCAGGGAGCTGCAATGCCTGGGCAGGGAGCTGCAATCCCTGTCCCGGCTGGGGCCGGCTTCGCTCCTTGTGTGGATGAAGGCTGGCATGGGCAGAGCGCACAGAGATTTCAGGGACGCAGGGCAGCAGATTCAGTGGCCAGTGGATCCAGTTGACACCCCCGCTCTTGTGGCCATGGCAAGAGCTGGGTGGGATGGCCCTCGCAGGAAGGTCTCCTAGGATTCCCACAGATCCAGGCTCTTACCCTGCCTCTGTTCCTCTCTCTTCCAGCCCTTCAAGCCCTGAGGAGAGATGACAAGCCTTCACAGACAAACATAGTTGTTCAACAGATATTCAGTAAAACAGCTGCAGAAATGGCTCAGAAGAACCAGTATTTCTTTAAGACCTCCAAATGCAATGGAAGATGAGACTACTCTGAGACCAGAAGAGACCAGCTGGAGCTCCAGACACAGCTGATGATTGGCACACCTGAGCCTGCGGGAAACTTGCCTTGCTTCAGCCCTCTCCCTGCTTATAGATAGCTCCCTCCCTCCAGCCCTCAGCCTCTGCCCAGCCCTTCTTTTTCCCTCCACTCTCCCTCCCTGTGGACAACTCTTTCCCTTTAGCCCTCAGCCTCTGCCCAGCCCTTCTTTTCCCCTCCACTCTCCCTCCCTGTGGACAACTCTTTCCCTTTAGCCCTCTGGTTTTGCCGAGCTCTTCTTTTTCCCTCCACTCTCCTTCCCTGTGGACAACTTTTTCCCTTTAGCCCTCTGGTTCTGCCCAGCCCTTCTTTTTCCCTCCACTCTCCCTCCCTGTGGACAACTCTTTCCCTTTAGCCCTCAGATCCTGCTGATCCCCTTTTTTCTCTCCCGGCTCATCTCTTTGCTTTGCCTTCCATCAATAAACAGTTTGGCTTCTTCACTTTGCCCGCATCTCTGTGGAGCTGAAGCAAATCTGGGGCCCTGGGACACACAGGCCCCTGCTGCCGTTCTCTCACTTGCTGTGTTTTGTGCACAGACACAGAGGAACGAGGGCAGGTCAGGCTGGAAAGGTCCCTGTGCTGAAGGTGCAGTTCCACAGCACTGTGAACTTCCAGATCTTGCTGAGCACCTCAGAGTCCCTGAATTTTGAAAGAGCCAACCTGAGTATGCACTGAACCCAGCTGAGAGGGAATCTATGGCAAGCATCCATGGAGGGCAAAGGAGCTTGGAATGGTGGAAGTTTTCAGGAATATCTTCCTGAAAGGACAGCAGTGCTCCATCCCTGCACAGGATGAGGAAGAGGGCACAAGCAGAGAGCATCCTGGCTTAGCAGGGAGCTCTGGGTGTGCCTAAGGGCAAATGAAGCAGCAGCACGGCGCCCGAGACTCGGACTCGCGGCCATGCCGGTGCCCGGAGCGCTGTCAGGCAGTGCCGGGATCCCGGCCGTGCTTCTGCTCCCCACAAGTGAGGAATGGCAGCCCCAGGCTCAGAGCCAGTCAGAAAGGCAAGCAAGAGAAAGGTGAAGGAGGGCACCCTGCCAGTCTCTCTTGGGCATGGCCGCAAAACAGCCCCTGCTGCTTCTTCCTCCGCCTGTGTTTGGGCTGTGCTGGTGGCAGAGCCAGCCAGGTTGGGCTCTGTGTTCCAAAGCCTGTTGGGAGCGGGCATGAAAAGCGCTGCGTGCACAGCAGAGAAACCTGGAAGGTTCTGGCAAGAGCCTCTAAACTAAATATAGAATCTTTCAGTTCAAATATGTGGCTTCCTTTAGGAAGAAAGAGCTCCTCTGACTCTGTCAGTGCTTGTTTTGCTCTCTTGGGAGTGTCTAATGCTTGGACCAGGAACTTCCACCAATTCCAAGGTCTGCAGTGGCAGTAGGGGCTGCGCAGTTGGAATGGTGGCAAAGGAAGGACACATTAGAGTCCCATGCTTCCTTTGATGCTCTTATGTTTGCTCAGCAGTGGACAACATGAGGAGAATTCAAGTTTTCTTCTCTGCTTGGGGAATCACAGAATGCCAGAAGACTCTGTGGTGCAAAGTATCATAAAGATCATCCAGTTCCCACCACCCTGCCGTGGGCACAGGTGCTGTGCAGGTACAGCTGTCACTAGAACTGGAAGAACACTTTTCCATGTTTACCATTTCCTCTCCTGGGTATCAGGTTAACATGAAAAATTCAGCTGGTTACAACTGAATTATGTAGCTCATAGGATCTGGAGTCTCCAGTGGGCCATGGTATGTCCATTCAGCCTTTGTTAGACCATCCACATGGAGCTCAGCCCTGTGCAGCCCAGGCACAAACAGCAGGCTGGTCCATTTCAGCATGCCAAAGCCTTTGGGGCTTCCTGTGCACCCTGAGGCTCCTGAGTCCATTCTCGAATTCCCAGTTAGGGCTGTGCAGCGCATGAGAAGAGAGGAATCACCTCTTTGGCTCATTCTTGGGTTTGCTGCTCCTACCTAAAGTAATCATTAGGAGTATATGCCAATGTAAAGGTACAGCTCAACACCAGGGTGTTTTTCTGTAGTGTTTCAAACTAAATCCTTGTGTGAGAGACTCCATTCAGAGACTCTGAAATCCAGGATGAAAAGGACAGCTTTGGTATTTAAGAATCCCAGAAATGTCTACATGTGATTTTTCTGGTCAAGGATTTGAATGCTAATGCAGAAATGACAAAAATGTTAAAAGTTGGGTGTTTTCAACCCCTTTTAAATTGCATCAGAACACTTCCAAGGGACAGAGTATGACACTGGGGACAGTGCTTGGCACTTAATGGCTTCAGATCTGGGAGAGAAAAGTTTAGCCTGGCTTCACCCAGGAGTTCAGGTTTTCCCAGGGCTTTGATCGACTGGTCACTGCAGGTAGCTTTCACTAAATGCAAAAGGATGGAACAGCAGAACTTCTGGAGAGGGTGCCCTAGAGATAGGGAGAAATCCTCTAAAATGGTCAGCAGGCTCGGGAAAGCATTAAATAAAAAATCAAAAAGAGATGTAGCCCTGTGACTTTTCAGGCACAACTCTTTGGGTCTGGAGGAAATATTTGCCTTGCATCAGCTACGACACAGACAGACGGGCAGCAACTGGAGCGTTGAACATCACAGACTGGGCTAGTGTTTTTCGCAGAAGAACTGACAGAAGATCACATGAAACATGACAGTGCCTCTGTACAATCAAATCGTCCAGGGAAACTCAGCAGCTGATGGTGTTGTGGTGCTACTGCCAATGCCTTCCATGAAAAAATCCTTTCAGGACTGACTAACAGCTTCTGCCTTCTGACAGACAGCAAGTGTAGCCAGCAGTTGTTCCAGGTGCTCCGGCCATCAGCCCCTGCAGGAAGGAGCACAGCCCCCAATGCACGTGGGCTTTGGCTCCCTGTGGCACAGAAGCCCCCCGGGGGCACAGGTCTGTGGGGTGGGAGACGGGCACCAGCGCTGCCAGGGCTTGAGGGGTGGCAGCTCTGCTTGGGCAGGGACTCTGCCCCAGCTGCTGATGTCAGCGCTGCCCGGGCCCCAGGGCTCACAGCAGCATTGGTGCCCAGGCCCACACGTTCCTTGTGTGAGTCACACCCGCGGGTTTAGGATGGCCACGGGCTGGGATGTGTCCCAAGGAGGCCGTCCGTGCCAGTGTCCCTGGAAGGGCCCGTGCCCTTCCCAGAGCAGCTGCGTCGGCAGCCCTGGGGGCTCCTTCTGCTGCCCTGAGCCCACAGAGCAGGGCAGCGTTTGCTGATGCTCTGAGCCCTTCCTAAAGATCCTGTGGGGCTGCCTTGGACACCTGGGGCCAGGCATTCCTTCCAGCCTGGGCCACTTTGGCTGAGCTGGGGGCGGCCCCAGGGAGGGCGGCAGTGTGTGCAAGGGCCCTTGGTGACACACTGCAGCACGGTCACTGTGACATGGTACCGGGTGTCCAAGGGCCCTTTGTGACACATGGTGACATAGGAGCTGGCGGTGACAAGAGCAGGCCACAGTGCTCAGAGCACGCGACGGGACAGGACGGGACAGAGCGGTGCTGTGAAGAGCCCCTGCACCGCACGCTCGTTCATGTCCCACCTGGAGCTTTTCTGAGGCGTTATTCCCAAAGGTGACCTCGTGGAAAGACTGCGGGCCTTGCTGATCTGTGGCCTTCCCGAGGTTCTCTTTTGCAGGAGCCGGCGAGGCCAGACTGTGGGACTTGGTGACTCAGAACTTTTCTGAAGCATTTCTCATCACTGCTGCTGGCACCCTCGAGGAAAGACCACAATCCTTGACAGGAGTCTCCTGTCCTTGTGGCAGGAGCCCTTTAGACCGAGTGCAGGACTTGCTGTCCTGCAGCCTTCCTGAGGCTTCTCTCTTGAAGGTGCATCCCAGGCACAAGTGCAGGACTTGGTGACTTGGAGCTTTTCCAAGGCATCTCTCCTGCAAGTTGCCACAAATCCAATCAGAGATATGGAGCAGAGAGTGCCGAGAGTGCGAAACATCGCCTGGGTGAAGGAGGAGAAGGAAGAAGGCCCTGGAACCGCCCCAGCACTGGAGGCTGAGGAGGTGGTGCCATTCCAGCCACTGCAGGAGGGTGAGTGGCAGAGCTGGGCCACAGGAATGGTGCCTGCAGCCGGCTTGACCCCATGCCATGCCATGCCATGCCATGCCATGCCATGCCATGCCATGCCATGCCATGCCATGCCATGCCATCCCCTGGGGACATGTCCAAGGACAGGACGGAAGAGGGGCCGGGCAGACACCCCGTGGTGGCCCTGCTCCATCCCCTGGGCCATCCCAGGGCTCTCCCTGCCTGGGCAGCGCAGGGCTGGGCTGTGTTCTCCGGCCTCTCCCGCAGCCCCTCAGCTCTGGCTGCGCTCACTCTTTGCCAGATGCAGCCCTGGAGCGCACACAAGAGCAGGAATCCAGCCGTGGCCGCTTCCACAGCACAGCGCAGGTACCTGCAGCCACCCCCACCTGGGCTGGGCCTGCTGTCCCTGCTCAGCCTAGCACCATGTGTGCAGCACTCCATGCAACATCCCCGGCTTCCTGCCCTTCTCCTACAGCTCGTTTGCAAATTCACCAAGAGCATTCAGCAGGAAGACACCAGCACTATGGGCACTGGGCTCCGAGCACACTCGGAGCTCCTCAAACTTAAGACCAGCATCACCCTGACGCATTTGCTTGTGGAGAAGGGTGTTTTCAGGCCAGAACAAGTAAGCAGCCTGTGGCCAGGCTTCAATTCTGCCATGAATCACATGGCTTCCCGAGCCACGCCTGCTGGTCCCTGGGTGCCTT
This sequence comes from Ammospiza nelsoni, assembly GCF_027579445.1. NCBI lineage: Eukaryota > Metazoa > Chordata > Aves > Passeriformes > Passerellidae > Ammospiza > Ammospiza nelsoni. Next base: position 1,968,626 of record NC_080639.1, read on the forward strand.
TGAGGCCATGGCAGTGCAGTGGGAAGGGAAGCATTTCTCTGGGGAAGCTGGAAACTTTGCTCCATCTGGCAGCTTTCCAAGTCCCCTCATGCCTTCTCCAGGTGCACTACCTCCCTGAGCTGTCTGCCAGCTCTCTGCCCTCTCACAGCCACAGCTGCCAGGACGGTGCCCGTGCCCTGTGCTGCTGCCTGGGCCCAGCCCTGTGCGGCTCCGGGCTCCTGCGGCCGGCTCCCTGTCACTGCCCTGTGCCTTGCAGGTCCTCAAATGCCTGGACTTGAGGGAATGCAGTGACAGTGTTCTGGACATCATGTCAGAGAACTTGCAGAGTGAGCACAGGGAGAGGTGTCACTTGGCACTCAGAGGCTTCGTAGTGCTGGGAAATAATCCCTCCTTGGTGAGAAGTGGGCGATGGCTGAAGCAGTGCAGGCAGCGTGGGGCCGGGCAACGCAGTTGCTTGGCCTTGCCTGGGCTTTGGGCGCTGGGCCAGCTGCTCCCAGCTCTCCTGCCTCCCGCTTCAGCTGCCCCAGTGCTTCGGGACAGGCCTTTGGCCTCTGGGCCCTGTGGCAGCAGGGTGGCCTTTCACAAACTTGTGTTCCACACAGGCGGAAAAAATGTGGCGCCTGACTGAAAGTCTTGTGGAGCTCCTGCAGGAAAATGAAAGCAACATGATCAGGATGACCATTCTTCTACTGAGATATTTGCTGCTGGATAATGGTGCCCCAATACCAACCCCCATCGCCCTGCAGCTGGCTGAGGCGCTCCTGCCACTCTTTGACCATGTAAGGCTCTGTGCCCACAGCCACGGCCACTGGCTGCTGCCCGGACACTTGGTGCCCTGTGGAGATGCAGGCCTGTGCCCTGGGGGCCTGAAGCAGCTGATGCTGAGGTCTTTTGCCTTTCCTTTCATACAGGATGATAGCCAGGTGCAGCTGAGCTGCATGTGTGTCTTTCAAGAGATGCTGGAGTTATTAACAGAAGATGGAAGAAAGGCCTTGAAGTCCCATGTGTGCCAGAGCCTGGTCCCACTGTCCTTTCACTGCCATGATGAGAATCCGATGGTTGCTGAGGTGAGGACTTGTGGCCGGCTGTGGTCCCCCTGGGAGGGGGCTGGGCTGCCTCCTGCCCTGGCACCTTGGGGGCTGCAGCCTCCTCCTGGGTGTGGCACTGAGATGCTTCTGTGCCATGGACTGTGGGCCAACTGTGCCTCTCTGGTGCTCTCCAGGCCTCTCGGGAAACGCTGCATTCTGCAGCCAGACTGCTGAAAAGGAGGGATATTGAACAAATGCTCCAGGTGGATCAGACATGGAGGTTCGGCGAGGGCCTGGTAAGAGCTGCCGCAAATCCCCAGCCTCAGCCTGGAGAAGGCCCCTGAGGGCGATGCTCAGTGTGCGGGCCGGGCAGCTATGCCCCTGCCCGCTGCTGCAGCCAGAGGCTTCACGGGCTCTTCTCCAGGCTCCCGTGGGCCCGAGCCGGGTGCCCATGGAGCCCTGGCCTGGCGGGTCTGCGGGCCGGCACCGCGGCTCCCCGGGCAGCAGCCGGTCCTCTGCCCCCTGCCCTCGGGAGCCAGGGGAGGCCGGGGCTGGGCACAGGCAGCGCCCGGCCCAGGGGCTGATCCCGCGCCAACCCTTCCCTCCTGCCGCTCTCTGCAGCTGGCACAGGACAGGAGCAGAGCAGCCGAGCACCTGCGCCGGGCCCTGCGCTACCTGGAGAGCCCACAGGAGCACCTGCGAGCGGCGGCCATCAGGTTCATAGGTGAGCAACGATCCCGGGCTCCCTCCCCGGCCCGGCCCGCCGCAGCTCGGCCCCAGCCCCGCCTGCTGCCCCGGCAGTGCCAGCCGAGTCCGGCGCCGTGGAGCCCCGCCTGGCCTGGGCATTGCTGCTGCCGCCCTCTAGCAGCCGTGCCCGGGGGCGGCAGCGTGCGGCAAGGGCCGGCCTGAGCCCTGCCGGGCCAGCAGCCCGTGTGGCCACAGCGCCGGCAGCGCCGCTGGCAGGGAGCTGTGCCGCTGGGGCCGTGACAGGCTCTGTGTTCACAGGCATCGCCGGGCCACACCTGAGGGGGCGGCAGCAAGAGCTGCAGCTGATCTGCACTGGTGAGTGAGGGCAGCGGGCTGACAGCGGGGGCTGCCGGGGGGAGCTGCAAGCCCTGGCCCGGCTGCGGAGGGCTCTGCTCCCGTGGGCAGAGCACACTGAAATTTCAGGGCCACATGTGGGATTTGTTGGTTGCAACTTCAGGCTGATCCCCTTGCTCCCTGCTCCCTCCTGGCCATGGCAAGAGCCGACTGGGATGAACCTGGCAGGGGCCTCTCGTCAGCTCCTCGCAGATCTGGCACCTGACCTTGACTCTGTTCCTCTCTCTTGAAGCCCTGGAAGAAATGGCATATGACAGTAGTCCTGCCATCAGAAATCTGTCAGCTGAAGCTGGTTTTGTTCTCCGGGCTGTACAGAGGGCTCCCTACTCCACGTGGCGTAAGCTGCGAGATGAGTTCCGCAGCGCATGGAAGAAACGGCCTCGCCTGTGCCACAGAGCCTTGCTGTTCTGCTGGAACTCTGTGTAAAGTTGATCTGGAAGACTCTTGTCTGCTGGGGCCACTTGAGCCAGCAGGGATTTTCTTTTTAATCATGATTTTTGTTTTCATATTTTAATTTTTCTTTTGTATGTAAATAAAAATATGTATAGTAAACAGACTACCAGGATCTTTTCCTTGCCAGTATCGGCAGGGCTTTGGGGAGGAGGATGAAAAGGGTGCTTGTGCTCAGCCAGCTGCCCAGACGTGCAGTGCTGCAGGGAAAATGGCCAGAAGGCCCTTGGCCTTTGGTGGTTCTGCTGAAGCCTTTGTGCTGCCCACAGAGCGGCTGGGCAGGGGCCCGAGCTGCGGGGATCCCTGCCAGAACCGTGCCTGGAGATGGCCACGAGCCCTGGGCCAGGCAGGAAGCATCCGTGTCCTCCTGCCCGTGTGCTGCTGGCTGCCTTGCTGAGGGCTCCCAGGTGCCTCTGGATGGGGCTGCTCTGGAGCTGCTGTGGGGCTGTGGCGCTGCTGCCGGGCAGCTTGGCCGGGCTGGGGCAGCCCCTGAGGGGCTGGGGCGCTGGCAAGCCCTGGGCAATGGGCTGTCAGATGCCACAAGCAGCCCCCTGGCAGCTGCCTTGATCCTGCCTGAGTGACTTGCAAGATGGTTCCTGGGCACTCTGGAATTAATAGCATCAGTGTTGTTGGAAACAGAAATGCAGGGGCTTCTCAGATCTTTGGGCCTGTTAGCCAAGGCCTAGAGTTAAACATGGGATTTGAGCTGAGGCCTTGGAAAGGGCTTCCAAACTCAGATGCTAGAAGTGAGAATTTAGATTTCTAGTATGAAGCAGAGACATCTTATGCTAAGTGCAGGAGTTTAGCATTTTAGAGTTTTAAGATATAGAAAAAATAAAAGTAGTTACAACAGTAAAGACAAAGTTTAGACTGCAGTGCTGTAGGTTTGTGTGTCAGAACATGATTTCCTAAGAAAGCTTACACTGTAGCAAGAGTCCATGAGATTAAGTACTGAAGGATTGGGTCAGAAACATACATATCCTTGTTGGCAATGTTTTATTGGCCAATAAATCCTTTAAATGTCTTGTAAGTTCAAGTCTTGTGACCTTCTGAGCCATTCGGTGGAGATGTGAGCCAAACTCACCCTTCCTATCTATGTAGAAGATGAGAAAAAGAAATGGCATAATCTAAAAAGCTCAGAGGTCTTTTCTCTCGCTCGTTCCAAACTCCTTCAAATCCCCCTACGTGTGATTTAGCTACAAATAGATGACAAGGACTCTTAGTGTTGGCTGTTTGACTCCATAACAGCTGATTTAGAAACTTTCACATAACACTGTGGGGTTAGGTGCCAGAAATGGATCATTTAAAGGAACTTTCCCACCTGACTTGAATAGAGGTTGGATTGAAGGGTATTTGAGGGGAAACCCTCCCAGCAGAGGTCTGGGCTTTGGCCTAGCTGTGTCCCCTGCTGATTGTGAAGTGTGCCATCAGCTGCAGGGCTTTCTGGGCTAAAAATGTAATTAAGTCACTTGGACTTGCTCTTTTTGGTCTATAAAAGCTAGACCCACTTTTGGGGCAAATTTGGAGACCTCATCTCTGAGTGGATTGATGACCTCGGATTTTCCCAGTTGCTGGGAAATGGTTCCCCAGATCCCTGGTGCTAAACGGGGCTCCCCAGCAAATGCAGATCTGTAAGATGATAAACAATTTAGGCAATTGGTGATGCATCTTTCTAAATCGCTCTACTTTCTCTCCTTTTGTGAAATACAAAGGTGTGTTTCGTGTCAGGTACATACAGGCAACGCTAGTATTTGTGATTGTGATATGTGTGGAAACCAACCATGGGACACTTATAAAGACAAATTCTAATAATAACTGAGGAAAGTAAAGCATGCAAAAAAGGCCTTTGAACCTATCCTTTGTTCGCAATTAACTTTTATAAGTCTTAAGTTGATTTAGGAGCATTTGAATGAAAGTTTTGAGGATGTTCCTTTTTGACAGGAACTTTCTGCTTGTGGTTAAGCCTTAAAGAGTTTTGCAATAATAACCTTTTGAAGTATAATTTCAGAATATTGCTTGCAGTAAGGATCTTTGAAACTACAGCTTTAGAATATATGAAAAGGAAATATGCTTATCTCGCACCTTGACAAAACAGCAAAAAGCAGCTTGAGAAAGGAATATGAACATCAACTCAGGGACTAATAGTTTTGATTAAGGGAAGCTGGACATCACTGTAATGAGATTTATAGTCCTTGCAATCAAAAGGAAAAGCCATGTCTGGAATCTGGACCCCACGAGCTGGGAGACTTCTTTGTTCGTTCAGAAGTTGGACTCTCCACCACCTGGGATACTCCTTTTCTGGGATACATCCTGAGAAAAACTAAACCACAATACTGTATAGAAATGTGATGTAAAAATTGAGAAGGGAAACTGCTGGTGAGTAAAAATTTGGAATAGAATCTGCTGAGAAAGCTCATGAGTGCCCCTATAAATACCTGTAAGCCTCAACTATTGGTGTGCAGTTGGAGGGTAAAGTTCCCCCACTGTACTCAGCGCTGTATGGCTCATACATTACCAAAATATTTAATAAATTGATTAATGCTTGAATAATGACCACGTCAAGCTTCTCATTTACAACATTCTACTGCTGTTTTTGGTGCACTACCTTGCTTGTTTTTGCTTGTCACTAAAACCAAGCGAATATTTTAATTGAATGAATCATCCAGCACTGTGGTTCCTTCATACTCACATAAAAGAAGGACATTATTTCCAATGGTGTGTCCTTTAAATCGCCTCAGTCAATTGGCAGAACGCCAGGAGGCCCCTGCGCAGCCGGGGTGCTGGGAACCCCTGAGGAATTGTGTGTCAGAGGGCACAAGCAGCCCCCAGGCAGCCGCCTTGTCCCTGGCACCCGGCTGCTCTGGCGCTTCCCCAGAGCATCTCCCAGGCCTGCGGCAGAAGCCCTGGAGTCCGGGCCTCAGCAGGAGGGTGGGGGCACCCCTGAGGTGCCCAGGCTCGGCTGGCTGGGCACAGGGAGGGCAAATCTGCCCTGCTGGGGCATGGCATGAGGGAGTGGGAAGGCCGAGAAACTGAGATTTTACCCCCAAATGTTCTGGCTTTGCCCTAATATTTACCTCAGGTTTTGCCAAAAAATGATCTCTATGCGCCCTCTAGAAATTACTCAGACTTTTCCTCAAAAGTAATTTTTTCCCCAAGAGATTACCTCAGATCTTCCTGCCCAAATATCCACTACATGTACTCGACAGATCACCTCCAATTTCATTATTCTCACAGTCCAGTGACTACCTCAACTTGAAAGCCCAAATGTTCATTCCGTGCCCTGCAAGTGACACCAGGTAATTCCAGCATTCCTGTGCTAGGAAGTTCGGTCCCTCTAAGCTACTGCAGCTTCACCCCTGACAAAGTGAAACACTCCCTGGCGCTGAGCCAACGCTGCCCCATGCTCCTCGGTGTGTCTGAGCGCAGGGCAGCCCCGGGGCAGCTCCCCGGGGGCTTCTGGAAGGCCACCCGGCGCCCGGCCCCGCGGGGCGGCCCCAGCGGGTTCGAGTTGCCGCCCGCGGCTGAGGGGAGCGGCGGGGCGGGGCCGCCCGCGCCTGGGCGGGAAACGCTCCCTGCGGCTGATGGGAGCGGGCGGCGGCGGTGCAGCGGGGACCGGCCCGGCCCTGCCGTGTCCCTCAGGGCGAGCCCACAGCCCCTCAGCGGCCCTGGCGTCCCTTCAGCCAGCGGCATGTGCGCTCAGCCACACGCGGCGTGCCCGTGTCCCCCTCAAGTGACACTCCCGTTCCCTCACTGAAACCGCCGTACCCTGAGGGACACGATAGACACCCGCCTCCCCTCAGTGACTCTCGCTGGCCTCAGTGGCATGCAGGGCTTCTGCCCTGCCTTCAGTGACACAGAAGGCACCTGCAACCTGCTGGGGAAGCCTCAAGTCTGCTCAGTGACCTTTGTGTCCCTCAGCATTGGGACACCCACCTTTCCCTCAGTGCCCCTCACGTCCCATCAGCAAATCAAGAGGCACCAGCCATCCTGTAGGTGACTCAGTGTGAGTGCAGTGGGTCACGGTTGCCAGGGGCCAGCCGCAGGCAGAAATCCACCAGGGCTGGGGAAAAGGCTCTGCTCTGCTTACAGCATGGGCTGAGGACCGCGAGAGCTCCATTTCCCCCTTGAGATGTTGGAGACAGGCCTTTCACCCTCCTTATAAGGCTGCCCCTCTCTGCAGGCAGCCAGAGGAGCACGACAGCAACAGGCCGAGGACAGCAAAGCCAAGAGCCAGCCCTGCACACAGGGAGGTGGCCCAGTGCAAAGGCAGCGTGGCACCCTGAAGGTACCTGCCACAATCTCATGTGTCCCTGCCCTGGGAAAGCAACGAATGCCCTTTGTGACGAGGGCCTTTCTGTGGCCCCTCTGAGCTCAAAGCTGCTGCTCTTCTGGCTCAATGGAGCCTAAAACCACAGAGCTCGGATTCCCCCACGGCAACAGGAACAAGACTTGGTAGGCAGGCAGTGGTGTTCAATGCCTAAGGCTGAGGGGCCGGGGGCTCCAGTCTGGAGCACAGGGAGGGCACATGCCCAGCCCCAAAACTCCTGGCCTCACAGGCCTCAAAGGCTGGGACCAGGGTTCCACGCCTGATTCCAGGGGATCCCTCCAACCGCCCACTGAGGAAGTGCCAGAGCAGCCTGCTCTCAGGATCAAGGCAGCTGCCAGGGGGCTGCTTGTGGCCTCTGACAGCCCATTGCCCAGGGCTTGCCAGTGCCCCAGCCCCTCAGGGGCTGCCCCAGCCCGGCCAAGCTGCCCGGCAGCAGCTCCGCAACCCCACAGCAGCTCCAGAGCAGCCCCATCCAGAGGCACCTGGGAGCCCTCAGCAAGGCAGCCAGCAGCACACGGGCAGGAGGACACGGATGGCGCTTCCTGCCTGGCACAGGGCTCGTGGCCATCTCCAGGCACGGCTCTGGCAGGGATCCCCACAGCTCGGGCCCCTGCCCAGCCGCTCTGTGGGCAGCACAAAGGCTTCAGCAGAACCACCAAAGGCCAAGGGCCTTCTGGCCATTTTCCCTGCAGCACTGCACGTCTGGGCAGCTGGCTGAGCACAAGCACCTTTTTCCCTTCTTCTTCTATGCGCTACGGACCCTGGGCCACAAAAGAAAGATCCTGGGATTCTCTCTATACTAACACATTCTATATTTACATACAAAAGAAAAATAAAAAGAAGGAAAGAACAGTCTTGAACAAAGTGAAAAAATCCATGCTGGCTCTGGTGGCACCAGCAGGGATCATCTCTCTGCAGAGCTCCAGCAGCACAGCCAGCTGAGCCCCAGCAGTTGTGGCCCTGTCTTCCACACCCTGCAAAGTAGGTCGGGCAGATTCGTAAAAGTGAAATATTGAGTTCTGTGTAGTGCCCTGAGAATATGCAAAGTTTGAATTGTCAGGCTTCTCACGGAGAGGCTGATGTCATTTGCCATGTCTTCCAGGGCTGCAAGACAGAAGAACAGAACCAAGGTCAGATCCCAGATCTGTGGGGAGCTGAGGAGAGCCCCCTGCCAGGGCCATCCCAGCCGGCTCTTGCCATGGCCAGGAGACAGCAGGGAGCAAGGGGATCAGCCCGAAGAGCAGCCACGAATCCCCCACGTGGCCCTGAAATCTCTCTGTGTGTGACCAGCCAGGGCAGGGCTTGCAGCTCCCCCGGCAGCCCGCGCTGTCACCCGCTGGCCTCACTCACCAGTGCAGATCAGCTGCAGCTCTTGCTGCCGCCCCCTCAGGTGCCGCCCGGCGATGCCTGTGAACACAGAGCCTGTCACGGCCCCAGCGGCACAGCTCCCTGCCAGCGGCGCTGCCGGCGCTGTAGCCGCACGGGCTGCTGGCCCGGCAGGGCTCCGCCCGGCCCTTGCCGCACGCTGCCACTCAGGGCACGGCTGCCAGAGGGCGGCAGCAGCAATGCCCAGGCCAGGCGGGGCTGCACGGCGCCGGGCCCGGCTGGCGCTGCCGGGGCAGCAGGCGGGGCTGGGGCCGAGCTGCGGCGGGCCGGGCCGGGGAGGGGAAGGGCAGCCCGGGCTCGTGGCTCACCCATGAACCTGACGGCCGCCTCTCGCAGGGGCTCCTGTGGGCTCTCCAGGTAGCGCAGGGCCTGGTGCAGGTACTCGGCCGCTCGGCGCTTGTCGTCTGCCAGCTGCAGAGAGTGGCAGGAAGGAAGAGTTGGCGGGGGCTCAGCCCCTGGGCCGGGCGCTACCTGCGCCCGGCCCCGGCCTCCCCTGGCCACAGTGCCCTGAGGCGCGGCCAACAGCCGCTGGCCAAGGGCTCCCGAGGGCAGGGGGCAGAGGGCCGGCTGCTGCCCGGGGAGCCGCAGTGCCGGCACGCAGCCCCACCGGGCTGGGGTTCCATGGGCACCCGGCTCGGGCCCATGGGAGCCTGGAGAAGAGCCCGCGGGGCCTCTGGCTGCCGCAGCGGGCAGGGGTACAGCTGCCCGGCCCGCACACTGAGCACCGCCCTCAGGGGCCTTCTCCAGGCTGAGGCTGGGGCTTGCAGGCTGTCCTTACTAGGCAATTGGCGAAAATCCAGAGTTTCTCCTTCTTCACCAGTTTTTCTAGATCTTTCCTCTTCAGGAACTTGACCACACGATGTAGCGATTCCCGAGAAACCTGGAGAGCAGCAGAGTCCCAGATATGGCCACACAGCCCAGGGTGCAGGACACATGTCCCAGTGCCACAGCCTGGGGGAGGATGCAGCCTGGGAGATGACCAGAGCAGGAGGCAGCTGAGTCCCCTCCCAGGGGCACACCAGCAGCCCACAAGTCCTCACCTGTGCCACACGCCGATTCCCATCATGGCAGTGGAAGAAAAGTGGGAGCAGGCTGTGCCGCACTTGTGTCTTCAGGTCCTTTGTTTTCTTTTCCAGTGGAAGACTCAGCAATGTTTGGAAGAGCAATATGGAGAGCTGCTTCACCTGGCTATTATCCTGTAGGAAGAGAAGAAAAGAAGATCTTTGCATGGGCTGTGAGGGGCTCACCTGGGTGCAGGCCTGCATTTGCACAGGGCACCAAGTGCCAGGGCAGCAGCCAGTGGCCAGGGCTGTGGGTACAGAGCCTTACATGGTCAAAGAGTGGCAGGAGCCCCTCAGCCAGCTGCAGGGCGATGGGGGTGGGTATTGGCGTATCCTTCTCCAAGATTATAAAGCTGAGCACCATGACTGTTATTTTAACTATCTCTCCATCTTCATCCCGCAGGAGCGCCACAAGTCTTTTAGTCAGGCTCCACATTTTTTTGGTCTGTGTGGAACGCAATTTTGTGAAACACTACCCTGCTGCTGCAGGGCCCAGAGGCCAAAGGCCTGTCCCAAAGCAGTGGGGCAGCTGAAGCGGGAGGCAGGAGAGCTGGGAGCAGCTGCCCCAGCGCCCAAAGCCCAGGCAAGGCCAAGCGACTGAGTTGCCCAGCCCCACGCTGCCTGCACGGCTTCAGCCACTGCCCCCTTCTCACCATCGAGGGATCGTCAGTGAGTTTGAGAAGGGCCTTGAACGCCAGGCGACGCCTCTCGCTGCACTCGCTTTGCAGGTACCTTGAGAAGATTTGCAGGACTCTGTCAGCATCACGTTCCCTCAAGTCCAGGCACTCGAGGACCTGCAAGGCACAGGGCAGTGACAGGGAGCCGGCCGCAGGAGCCCGGAGCCGCACAGGGCTGGGCCCAGGCAGCAGCACAGGGCACGGGCACCGTCCTGGCAGCTGTGGCTGTGAGAGGGCAGAGAGCTGGGAGGCAGCTCAGCCAGGCAGCGCTGGCCTTGAGGCTCACCTCCACGAGAAACGCCAGGGCGGGCAGATCCCAGCGTGGCTCCCGTGTTCTGAGCAGCCGGAGCAGGTAGTGAAGGATCCGGGAACAGGAAGGTATGGAGATGCAGGACATCTCCCTGGCAGGAGAAAAAGTCAGCAAGACTGTGAGGCAGGAGAATAAAACCCGTCCCAGGAGTGACTCACACAGGTCAGGTCTTTGTCCAGCAGCCTGCAAGCGCACTTGGGCTACTTCAGAGGCGGCTCCTTTTGGCCACCCTCCTCTCCCAGCCTTTTCAGTTTCCTTGGCCGTCCCTCAGTGACAAGGCCCTCTGGCCCATGAGCACAGGGACTGTGTGGGTCACTCTGGGCACAGAGCACAAATGCCAGAGGCAGTGGGGAGAAGGGGGTCTCACCTGGCCAGCAGACCCACAGCATAGTGGCGGGTGTCAACAGAGAGCAGCGTGTCCCAGCCACACCTGCGTTCCATTGCCACCACCACATCGTTGTACTGCTTTCGGCAAAGCAGGGACTTCAGGGTCTGCACTGCAAACCTGTGAGCACAGCAAAGCCCAGGTCACACTGGCAGCACTGGCTCCTTCCCAGGCCACGTGGCAGGGACAGGAGGAGTGGGATGGAGCACCTGTTGGGGCTGGTAGCAAGGCCGTGCTCTTCCTGGCATCCTTTCCAGAAGGTTTCGACCTCCTCTGGCATCTCTTCTGTGCTGAGGAACACTTGGAATAGCAGATGCACAAAGAGGCGGGGGAAATACACCTTCAATATATGTGGGACAGGGGGCTCCTGGAGGATCTTCCACATCACCATGGTTGCCTGCAAAGGACAAAGCCCCCGAGAAAGTGTCAGTGCCGAGGTGTGCGTGTGGCAGGGCCCGAGCGTGGCAGGGAGAAGCCCGGAGAGAGACGGGAGCACGGGGCCTGGTGGGCCTGAAGCTGCCCCTGGGCCAGGGAGATGCAGTGGGGGAAGGAGGATGGAGAGCTGCTGGAGAGGCAGCCTTGGGGCCAGCAAAGGCCAGTGTCCGAAACTCACAGCCAGGGCAAAGACACCCGTTTCGTCCCCATCGGAGGTGCATGTGCTGTGCTCTGGCCAGCTCCCCAGCACATCCAGGAGGATCAGCTGTGCCAGCTTTGCAGTCCTGGCTGAGCCCATGATGGTCTTCCACATGGCCATGGCAGCTCTGTGGGGTCAGAGCTCTGTCTCAGGGGCATCTCAGACACAGCCCCGGGGGGAGCTGAGCTGGCTGCCAGTTCTGCCTCTGGCCACTGGCCCTGGCCAGCAGCAGCCAGGCAGCCCAGTCCTGTGGGGACAGAGGCCTGAGGGGCAGGGAGGGAGCATGGCAGCAGGCTCAGGGGCTGACGTGCCAGGGCTGGGAAAGGCAGCAGCCAGAGGGGCCTGGAAGTGTCTGTTGGTCAGACACGTGGGCCAGGCTGTACAGGGTGACGGGCTGGGAAGGCCTGAGCCCTGTGGGCAGGTGGGCCCCATACCTGTCACAGGACGGGGCCACACGCAGGAGCGTCATCACTGCATCATGTGGCTGTGCTTCAGTGAGATCCAGCAGGGCCTCGTCCAGCCTGTGCTCAGCACAATCATTGGCCATGATCCACTGGTGGATGAACCTCACCATGGCGGGCACCTGGAGAAGGCACAGGGAGACTTGGGAAGCTGCCAGAGGGAGCAATGTTCCCAGCTTCCCCAGAGAAATGCTTCCCTTCCCAGCGCACTGCCATGGCCTCAAAGGCTCACAGCAACCAGCATACGTGGCTTGGGAGGCCAAGCAATTCCTGGGAGGATCAAACCCTGTCCACAGGCTCCTTACTTGCTTTGGATTGTAAAAAACTTCCTCTACAAGCATACACAGGAGGGCCGCGGTGGTCTCATGTTCGAGGAGCTCTGAATGTGCTCTGAGCCCAGTGCCCATGGCGATGGTCTCTTCCTCCTGGATTCTTTTCATGAATCTGCAGACCAACTGTAGGAGAAGGGCAGGTAGCCGGGGGTGTTGCATGGAACGCGGCACACACGGTGCTGGGCTGAGCAGGGACAGCAGGCCCAGCCCCGGTGGGGGTGGCTGCAGGTACCTGCGCTGTGCTGCGGAAGCGGCCACGGCTGGATTCCTGCTCTTGTGTGCGCTCCAGGGCTGCATCTGGCAAAGAGCGAGCGCAGCCAGAGCTGAGGGGCTGCGGGAGAGGCCGGAGAACACAGCCCAGCCCTGCGCTGCCCAGGCAGGGAGAGCCCCGGGATGGCCCAGGTGATGGAGCAGGGCCCCTGCAGGGTGTCTGCCCGCCCTCTCTTCCGTCCTGTCCTTGGGCATGTCCCCAGGGGATGGCATGGCATGGCATGGTATGGCATGGCATGGCATGGCATGGCATGGCATGGCATGGCATGGCATGGGGTCAAGTCGGCTGCAGGCACCAGTCCTGTGCACTCCAGCTCTGCCACTCACCCTCCTGTGGTGGCTGGAGTGGCTCCAACTGTTTTGTCACCAGTGGTGAAGCAGCTCCAGGGCCTTCTTCCTTCTCTTCCCCCCAGGCCAGCTTGGGCACTCCTGCGGTTCTCTGCTTCATGTCAGTGACACGAGCTTCTTGCAGGAGAGATACCCTGGAAATGCTCCAAGGGCACCAAGTCCCACACGCTGCCCTCAAGGGCAGCTGCGAAAGAGAAGCCTCGGGGAGACCACGGGTCAGCAAGTCCTGTGGTCTGGCCTCGAGCTCAGCTAAAGGAACAAAGCCTCAGAAAAGTTCCAGGTGGGACACGAATGAGCGCGCGGTGAGGGGGCTCCTCACAGCACCACTCTGTCCCGTCCTGTCCCATTGCGTTCTCCCAGCAACCGGGCACGCTTCTATTTCCCACGTGTCACAAAGGCACCTTGGACACCGCCTTCCATGAGTGACCGTGCTGCAGTGTGTCACCAAGGGCCCTTGCACACGCTGCCGCCCTCCCTGGGGCCGTCCCCAGCCCAGCCAAAGTGGCCCAGGCTGGAAGGAATGCCTGGCCCCAGGTGTCCAAGGCAGCCCCACAGGATCGTTAGGAAGGGCTCAGAGCATCAGCAAACGCTGCCCTGCTCTGCGGGCTCAGGGCAGCAGAAGGAGCCCCCAGGGCTGCCGACGCAGCCGCGCTGGGAAGGGCACGGGCCCTTCCAGGGACGCTGGCACGGCCTCCTTGGGACACGTCCCGGCCCGTGGCCATCCTAAACCCGCGGGTGTGACTCGCACAAGGAACGTGTGGGCCCGGGCACCAATGCTGCTGTGAGCCCTGGGGCCCGGGCAGCGCTGCCATCAGCAGCTGGGGCAGAGTCCCTGCCCAAGCAGAGCTGCCACCCCCCGAGCCCTGGCAGCGCTGGTGCCCGTCTCCTGCCCCAGAGACCTGTGGCCCCGGGGGGCTTCTGTGCCACAGGGAGCCAAAGCCCACGTGCATTGGGGCCTGTGCTCCTTCCTGCAGGGGCTGATGGCCGGAGTATGTGCTGGAAAAACTTTGTCTCTGTCAGATGATTTTGCATTTTCCTGAAAGGAATTTTTCTCATGGAAGGCATTGGCAGTAACATCACAACACCATCAGCCTCTGAGTTTCCCAGGACAATCAAATTTTAGTGGAACGTTGTGCTTTTCTCACTCTCTTTCCTTCATTCTGGCAAAAATAGAATCTTCACTGCCTCTGATAGGCTCCGGTCGCTGCCTGTCTGCCTGTGGCAGCTCATGTCCAAACAAAACTGCGTCCCTGCTGAGCGTGGCAATGGATGGCCACAAAGAGGGAGGTTCCCCAGTGAACATCAAGGCAGACACCTGGGGATGTGCAGTGGATAGGCATAACTCTGGGAGGAGAAGCTATTCTGTGTCTCTGATTATGGTGCTGATGCCCAAAAACTAGGCAAGAAAACAGCCCTCCATGGTATAAGGCCTATGCAGCTGGTATTTGTTTTTTCAGTGCCTGGAGTGCGGGGCATTGCTGCACCACAAACTCACTCATCCATTCTTTGAACAGTTCAGGCTTTTATACGTGTTTTACTTCATGTGCACATTATACTTTCCTCACTTCACATTGCAACATATTTTCTAATCCCACCATGATGCAAGCCCTTGTAGCACATGCATGGTTTCTGCACAAGCTGGTCATCAGCCTCTGGTGGTCATTTTGGATGAAGGCTCATAAGCCTTCCTCGGGCTTGAGCTCTCCACACCTGCTTCTTGTGCATGCTCTATAGGATTGTCTGCTCAAATAGCCAGTGGTCAGCTTTTGCAGGTAGCTTGTTCTGCTAAATTTGCTGATTTCCAAAAGGTGCTTCATTCACATACCCTGTTACAAAGTAGCTACTTCCTTCTTTACAGCTACAGCTTTTTGTTCAGCTCAAGCATTCTCTCTTTGCCTAGGCATCAAGTCCCCCATTTCTTTTATCCTTTGCAAAATCTTTGGCAACTATAGTCTTGTTGTGGTCTCAAAATATTTACCTGTTTCGATCCTGTATCTCATTTTATTTTGCTTCCATTTGTGATAGGTTGTTGCAGTTTGTTTACAATACCATATAAAGCATTGGCTCATCATGCAGGTTCCTAAGAATGGTATTCCAGTTCCTAAAATTCCTACAAAAAGTTGTGTAGGCCTGTTCAGATTAGGTAGCCAAGATATCAGAGTTTCCCTCAAATGTTTGCTCCAAGATGTAATGCCTTGGGTTACAGCAGGGAGTACTTTTGCCTGTTACCAAATGGCATGGATATCCAGTGCTATTTGCCCTGATTGATCTGTATCAGTGCAACAACTGGCATTAATTAGAATACAAACTCCTCCCATTTGGCTGTTACCATTTCTAACACCCTGAGGTTTTGAAAGTCTACTTCTTTTAGTGAGTCTGTTTCTGTTTGTAGTCTTCCTAAGGCATCTGCTGTTGAATTAGCAATCAATTAGTTCTGTTTTGGCTGAGATGTTTGAAATTGCGTTTTCTAGTTGTGCAATTCCTAAACATGGGAGCTACGCCCTCACAAAACTGTGAAAACTGTTGCTGTATCGCACCACTGGGTTACGGGGTGTTCTCTTAGTGAGCCTGTTCTTCCACAGTCCTTCAATAATACCTGTCATTTTATGAGTTTGATTTATACCTGTAACCAAGGGATTAGGGATCCCATGTACATCGGCCAGTCCAGTTACCTGCTAATTGTTTTAATGCTATTCCATTCCCGCAAAGGCACCCAGGTGCATCAGGAAGAAGGCAGTTGGTGTTAATTCTCACTGACTTGTTTCCCATATGTCTATCAAAAAGACAGTTTTTCCATGATCACTCACTGGCTGAGTGCCTCTGACCCACCCAGCTGTGTTACTGCTAAAGCTGCTGAAATTTGTTCTAGACGTGTTCATCCCTGTGCATCTGTGACTGACTCATTCAGAGGCTGTAACTGGAAAAGGAGCTTTCCCAAGAAGAGATCCTGCATGTCTACACTGAGCACTAGCATTGTGGAAGCTGTGGGGGTTCAAATCTGACCAATTGCTGGATGGTAGCCCTGTTAAGGGAAGCTTCCATTGTTGCTCCTCTCCGCAAAGCCTGCAATCCCTGAGTCCTGTAAAATGAGCTATGCTTCCTATTAGTGTTACACAGGTGTTAACAACACAGGCACTGACAGTGTAACCAATGAAAAAGACAGTGAAATACAATGTGAATTACATGGTTTAGGAGTGAATTTCCGTTTCAGTCCATGATCCCCAACAGGTTTGTTCGTCCAGGGTTTAGTTGGTGATTTCTTGAATCAAGAAGATTGAAGGGGTGTAGTGATTCCAGGCAGGTCTTTCCTTTACTCAGACGGATAAAGGTAGTCAGGAGCACTTGGAACCGTCCATCCCACTTTTCCTGCAGAGGATCACCTGTAAAATTCATAACACACATCCAGCCACCCGGATCAATTGCATGCAATTCATGATCTGGCAGCTTACATTGATTCTCAAACACCGTACTAAACTTCTGGTGCAATTGTTTGCTTGTAGGCAGTAAATAGTCATAGATGTATTGACTACCACCTTGAGGCAAATTTTCATCATGAGTGACATTTAATCCTTAAGGTCTGCCAGAAAGCATCTCAAATGGGCTTTTACTTTGGAGGTATGTTTTATTGAGTCTGATAAAGGCAATAGGTAGAGCTTGATACCAAAATAAATGCACTTCTTGCCAAATTTTAGCTATCCATTCTTTGATCATATGATTCAGCCTTTCTACTTGACCGCTAGATTGTGTTCTGCAGGGCATGTGAAGCTGCCATTGGATTCCTAATGCATTGCTGACAGCTTGCACCATTTGAGATGGCACAGGAATGAGATCCTCTGTCAAAGGATATTTCTCTAGGTGCACCAAACCAAGGTATGACTTCATTCGACAATACTTTTATTAATTCACTAGCTTTCTTTGTCCTACAAGGGAACGCTTCTGGCCACCCAGAGAAAGTATCAGGAAGTACTAGTAAATATTGGAAACCTCCCTTTCTTGGGACTCCAGCAAAGTCTATTTGCCACAAGTCTCCAGGAAAAGCTCCTCTGCTCAAAACCCCTTGTTGTAGCCTGACTGTTGGATTTGCATTATTCTTCAAACAAGTCACACATTGTGATGATCCTTCTTTAACAGTGTTCTGCATGTCTGGGCCTGCAATTCTTACCTTTAGGTATTGGTTTCTGCTCCCCAGCCAGTCTTATCATGTTCAGATTTCACATACTGTCTCATTTACTTCTCTGGTATTATGAGTTGACCTGTTTCTAATTGTCCCCAACCATTTTCTGAACGTTTTCCTTTACTTTCATTAATCCATTTACAATGAGAAGGTTGGTATCTTATGGCTGCTCAGTTGATACTGCAGTAGGTATTAGAGCTGCAACAAGTGGTTCATTCCTTTCAGCAGCGATTCGAGCTTCATAATCTGCAAATCTGTCACCTGCTTCCAGGAGGGTGTTACCTTTAGAGTGCCCTCAGCAATGCACAGTTGCCACGTGCAATGGGAGCTCCACCGCCTCGGGGAGCCTGAGGATTTCAGCTGCATATTTGGCCATCTTCTCTTGTGCAGTCAGGAGTTCTCTTTCTCTCCATATGGCTGCGTGGGCATGAACAATTCCATAGGCATGTTTGGAATCAGTGCAAACATTAACTTCCCTTCCTTTTGCCACTTCTAATGCCAGAGGGAGGGCTATCAGCTCAGCCTCTTGTGCTGAGGTTCCTGCTGGAAATGGCTTTGACTCTATTACCTCTGAGACTGTGCTCACAGTGTAGCCCGCCATTCGCACTCCCTGTCTCCCAAAACTGCTGCCATCACAGCAGCAGTTCATGGCTGAACCAGTTCATGGCATCTGGGAGTGGCTGTTCCCCTGGATTTTGGCGGCTGGAGCGCACAGCTTCCATGGTCTCTGGGCAGTTGTGTACTGCAGGTTCAGCTTTGGATTTTCCTGGCAGAAAAGAGGCAGGGTTAACAAGATTGGTCACTTGATTCCAGTATCATCGGATTTGGCCAGGACTGCTTGGTAGTTTAGGAACCTCGAGGAAGACAGCCAATGTTTCCCTTTCTGATCTAAAACAGCCGACACTGTGTGTGACACTGAGACACTCATCTTTTGTCCTGTGTAAACTTCTATGCTTCTTCAATGTTCATGATCACTGCTGCTACTGCCCTGAGGCAGGCAAGCCAGCCCTTTCTCACAGTATCGAGTTGTTTAGAAATCAGGCCACTGCCCTTTTGTTAGGACCCAGTTGTTGTGCCAGAACCCCTAAAGATATTCTCTCTCTCACTGGGAATACCCACAACGGCTTGCTCTTGTCAGGCAGCCCCACAGCAGGGGCCCTCATGAGTTCGCACTTCACTCCTTCAAAGGCCCTTCTCAATTCGGGGGTCCATATCACGGTAGTTTTAGAAATTTTCACCAATTTGTCTGAAGGTTTTGTCCTGGTTTAGGGCAAATTTGGTAGAGAACCTCCAAAGGAGGGCCCCTCCCGAAAGAAAACCCACACGGCCCCTCCCCCCAACCGGTTCGGGAAAAAATTCCTCGGAGAGAAGGGGAAAGAACCTGTTTATTTGACAGGCACAGCACCCCCCAGCACACAAAATGAACAATACCGGATGACACCGCTCTGAGAAATATGACAAAATCAGAAAGTCTCTTTCGGGGGTGGTTGCTCTGTTCTCAGTCCCTCCGGCGCTGGGGCAGCTGCTGCAGCCAAACGGTGCAATCCCTCGGTGTTCCCAGGTCCCAGTCCGGAGCAGGTTCGAGATGGTCACAGAAACAGGAGAGGAGAAATTTGGAAGAAATTTGGACTGTTTAGCTAAACTAGCTAATAAGCAGAAGCAAAAGCAAAAGCGAGAGCAGAGAGACAGCAAGCAAAGCAGAAAAGCCAAAAGCTAAAAGCAAAAAGCGAAAACAGCCCTATGTACTGCCCGTCTCTGTGTCCCTGATAAGAGAAACCCAAACAAAACTTCCACTCGTCAGAGACACTCTTAAAGACACAGAACACATGAATGGGGATACAAGCATCATAATGTCACCCCAGGACATTCCACCCCTTATCCCCATATCATCAACATACTACAACACATCATGCATTATTCATACAAAATTTCCGTCTGTTTCCCCAAAATTTACGAGCAATACCCATCATGCCTTCATCACATCCACACACTGGGCCACTGAATCCAGACCCTATATAACAGAGCTGCAGGATTCCCCCCTTTCACTTTACTCACTTACAGCTCCATCTATCACTTGCTCAGGCCTTCAACACATACACATTTCCTTTTCCATCTTCCACTTGCTCAGACCTCCGACACTTACACATTTCCTTCTATCTCATGTCTGTATGGTTTAATGTACAGACAATGGCAGTAACATCCAATGAACAGTGATATTGCATATCATTCTTACCTCACAATCAGATCTCCCTGAGGTACACATTGTGTTGTTCCATCTCTTTGCATTATCCACCATGTGCAACCTGGTCCCTGAGCAAAGACAACCCCACGAATGGGTTTGTCTGTACTCGAGGCAGAATTGATCCACACAGTCTTCCCTAACAAACCTCCGATATGTACCACTGGGACTTTGTCTCCTTCTATTACGTTCAGGGACTCAGACTGGGCAGGACCTGCTCGGTTGGTGGAACCTCGGGTGTTAACTAGCCAGGTGGCCTTTGCTAAATGCTGCTCCCAATTTTTGAAAGATCCCCCACCCAAAGCTCTCAACTGAGTTTTTAGTAATCCATTGTACCTCTCCACTTTTCCTGCAGCTGGTGCATGGTAGGGGATATGGTACACCCACTCAATGCCATGCTCCCTAGCCCAGGTGTTGATAAGGCTGTTCTTGAAATGAGTCCCGTTGTCGGACTCGATCCTCTCAGGGGTGCCATGTCTCCACAGAACTTGCTTTTCAAGGCCCAGGATGGTGTTCCGGGCTGTAGCATGAGACACAGGGTAGGTTTCCAACCATCCAGTGGTGGCTTCCACCATGGTCAGCACGTAGTGTTTGCCCTGGCGTGTCTGGGGCAGTGTGATGTAGTCACACTGTGATGCTGCCAGGCCTCCCCATACTTGTACTTGGACCACTGCCCACCGTACCAGAGGGGCTTCACTCGCTTGGCCTGCTTGATGGCAGCACACGTCTCACAGTCATGGATAACCTGAGAAATACTGTCCATGGTTAAATCCACCCCTCGGTCTTGTGCCCATTTATAGGTGGCATCTCTGCCCTGATGGCCTGAGGCATCATGGGCCCATCGAGCTAGGAATAACTCTCCCTTATGTTCCCAATCTAGGTCTATTTTGGACACCCCTATCTTTGCAGCCTTGTCTACCTTCTCATTGTTTTGGTGCTCCTCATTGGCCCTACTCTTGGGTACATGGGCATCTACATGGCGGACTTTCACAGGAAGCCTCCCTACCCTGGTAGCAATGTCTTTCAAATCTTCAGCAGCCCAAATTGGTTTCCCTCTATGTTGCCAGTTAGCCTTTTTCCACCTCTCCAGCCATCCCCACAGAGCATTGGCTACCATCCATGAATCAGTGTAGAGGTAGAGCTTTGGCCGCTTCTCTCTCTCAGCAATGTCCAGGGCCAGCTGAACAGCTTTGAGTTCAGCAAGTTGACTTGATCCACCTTCTCCTTCGGTAGCTTGTGCAACCTGTCGTGTGGGGCTCCATACGGCTGCTTTCCACTTCCGGTTCATCCCTACGATGTGACAGGAACCGTCAGTGAAAAGAGCGTAGCGTGTTTCCCCTGGTGGCAGTTGGTTATAGGGAGGAGCCTCTTCAGCATGTGTCACTGGTTCTTGTTCCTCTTCATCTGTGACACCAAAATTCTCACCTTCGGGCCAATTTGTAATGACCTCCAAAATCCCAGGGCGATTCAGTTTACCTATACGGGCGCGCTGAGTGATAAGAGCAATCCACTTGCTCCATGTAGCACTGGTGGCATGGTGAGTGGAAGGAACCTTGCCTTTGAACATCCACCCCAGCACCGGCAATCGGGCTGCCAGGAGAAGTTGTGCTTCAGTGCCTATTACCTCCGAGGAAGCCTGGACTCCTTCATAGGCAGCCAAGATTTCCTTCTCTGTGGGAGAGGAGTTGGCTTCAGACCCTCTGTAGCTTCAACTCCAAAATCCCAGTGGTCGGCCCCGAGTCTCCTCAGGCACTTTCTGCCAAAGGCTCCAGGACAAGCCATGGTTCCCAGCTGCAGAGTAGAGCATGTTCTTTACCTCTGGTCTGTCCTGACCGAGCCAAGGGCTACTGCATGAGCAATCTCCTGCTTGATCTGGACAAAGGCTTGTTGCTGCTCAGGGCCCTAATGGAAATTGTTCTTCTTGTGGGTGACCAGGTAAAGAGGGCTCACGATCTGACTGTACTCAGGAATATGCATCCTCCAAAAACCTATTGCACCCAGGAAAGCTTGTGTCTCTTTCTTATTGGTGGGTGGAGACATTGCTGTGATCTTGTTGATGACATCTGTAGGAATCTGACGCCGTCCATCTTGCCACTTCACTCCCAGGAATTGAATCTCATGAGCTGGTCCCTTTACTTTACTCTTTTTAATGGCGAAACCAGCTCCCAGGAGGATCTGGATGACTTCCTTCCCTTTCTCGAACACTTCCGCAGCTGTGTTCCCCCACACAATGATGTCATCAATATACTGCAGATGTTCTGGAGCCTCTCCCCTTTCTAGTGCAGCCTGGACCAGTCCATGGCAGATGGTGGGGCTGTGCTTCCACCCCTGGGGCAGTCGGTTCCAGGTGTACTGCGCTCCCCTCCATGTGAAAACAAACTGAGGCCTGCATTCTGCTGCCAGAGGAATGGAGAAAAATGCATTGGCAATTTCTATAGTGGCATGCCACTTTGCTGCCTTGGACTCAAGCTCATCCTGGAGCTCTAATATGCCTGGCACGGCAGCACTCAGAGGTGGAGTCACTTCATTCAATGCACCGTAGTCCACAGGCAATCTCCATTCTCCTTCAGATTTTCGCACAGGCCAAATGGGGCTGTTGAAGGGTGAGTGGGTCTTGCTGACCACCCCTTGGCTCTCCAGCTCTCGGATCCTCTTATGGATGGGGATCACAGCATCTCGAGTGGTTCTATACTGTCGTCGATGCACTATGGAAGTGGCAATTGGCACTCGTTGCTCTTCTCCCGTCAGGCATCCTACTGCAGATGGATTCTCACACAACCCAGGCAAGGTGTTCAATTGCTGGATGCCCTCTGTTTCTACAGCAGCTATTCCAAATGCCCATCTGAGTCCCTTTGGGTCTTTGAAGTACCCACTTTGAAGGTAGTCTATGCCCAAAATACATGGGGCCTCTGGGCCAGTCACAATAGGATGCTTCTTCCACTCATTTCCCGTTAGGCTCACATCAGCTTCCACCAAAGTGAAATCCTGGGATCCCCCTGTCACACCAGCAATAGAAACAGACTCTGTCCCCACATGTCTTGATGGCATTAATGTGCATTGCGCACCAGTATGGACCAAAGCTTTGTACTCTTGTGGTTCCGATGTGCCAGGCCAATGAATCCACACAGACCAGAAAACGCGATTTTCCCTGGTCTCTACCTGGCTAGAGGCAGGGCCCCTCTAAGCCTGGTTATCCTTCTTCCCCTGGGCGTATGTTTTGGATGTTCCTTCGAGGGGATCAGACATGTCATCATCATCATACCTGGCCGTTCGGCTACGGGCAACTGGTGCTGCTTTCCTTCTGGTGGCATCCTTCAGTTCATGCACCCGTCATGCCAGAACAGCAGTAGGTTTCCTCTCCCACCTTCTCATGTTTTCCCCACAATCACGCAGGTAAAACCACAGCTCAGCTCGTGGGGTGTACCTTCTCTCACCATCTGGGAAACGTCTGCCTTGGATACCAGAACCTCGGATCTGTACTGCTGAAATTTGGAGAAGGTCTTCTTTAATCTCCTCTCTAAGCTTCTTATGGTTCTCCTCTATCTTATCCTCTAAGTTCTGCAGACGTGTTTCTACCGCTGCGATTCTGGCACGTGTCGGGCCATGTACAGCATCTGCATATGCTCGGAGCTTCCTTGCCATGTCAAGCACAGTCTCATCCCTCTCATCCCTCTTCATGATGGCTAAGGCAGAAGCATATTCATGTGGCCCAAGTTGTACAAGTTTTCGCCACATCACAGACGTGCATAGTGCTAAGTCTGGGTTCCTAGTTGTTACATTATCTGAGAAGATAATCTCTGCCACTGTCATTTCTCTCAGGCGTTGAATCCCTTGCTCCATTGTCTCCCACTGAGTTTGCTGCACACAGAGATCGTCTGCGCACTGGTATCTTTCTGCTACACTTCTTAGGACCCGTTCCCAGAGGCTGTGAGTGTAAGACCCCTCATCATTCCTTGGTCTATGACAGGATCCTGTGACAGGGATCCCAAATGCCTGGCTTCAGTGCCGTCCAGAATTGTAGCCTCGCCTGCAGCATCCCAGAGACGGACCAGCCAACTAATTATGGATTCATCAGACCTTTGAGTGTAATCCTTCTGTGGGCCACGAAGGTCCTTCAGGGAAAAGGACTCAATATTTGCATCTGATCTTGCACCTGCTGCTTTGACTCCTGATTTTATGTCAGGAGGCATTGAGGTCCCTTCTCCTTCATCATCATCATCATCATCCACTGGTCGATTGGTCTTGTCCGTGCATTTCCCACTTCTAGTGCTGGTAGCAACAGCCATGGGTTTAGATGCTGCCTTGGCCTCACTATCTGGTTTGTCTGCTGGCTTCGAGCCTGGGCTTTTGGCTGCAGCCTGAATCACCGGGATAGTTGCTGATTTATCTCCCTGGCCCCCCTGCCTCTGTCTGCTGCCCGACAGTATCTAGCAGTGTGCAATAAGCATATGCCAGGGCCCAGCTCACTGCAATGACCTTCCTCTCCTTAGGCTCATCCTGGTACTTCTCTTTCAGCTATTTCCCCACCTCAGCTGGGTTCTGAATTTGTTCATGGGGAAAATCCCAGAATCTATGGTCAGAGAATTCCTTCAGGATTTGGCCCATATCCTCCCATTTCCCACACCACTTAGGATTTTCCACACCAGGGTTTACTCCTGAGTCAGGGGTCTCATCAGCCTGTCTAGAAATCTCAGCCCTCATTCTAGAGAAGCAGCAGGCTATATAGAGGAAGGTTACCAGATTGAATACCAGAAAGATGGTTTCCTTAACATTGAGGGGAAACTGACCATCCTTCACTAGTGATGCAACTGATTCATAGGAGAAGAAGGAAAGCAGAGGCTGAAAAACCTCATTCCCTGCTGCTCCTCCTCTAACAAACTGGATGCATAATCACAGCCATGAACCATTCATACCTGGAGCAGACCCCAGCATGTTTATAAACTTCTTGCACATCATTGCCACCAAGCCCAGCAGGATAGTTACTCTGGTCACTGCCCCTCTGATGTAAAAACTACGTATTAGGGACAATACTAAAGCTATTTCTGGATAAGAAAATAAACCTAGGGACCAGAGAGGTATTAAAATCTCAAAAAACCCGAGGGACCAGAAATGCATGCAAACCTTCACCCCAACAGACATTATGAATTCAAAAAGCATGGCTATTAGCTGATTTAAACAAACACAGAGTAATAGCAACCAAAATGCAGTCAAAACAGGGTTTTTCTAATCTCGCTCAAGCCCCACGATTGGGTGCCAATATTTTGTCCTGGTTTAGGGCAAATTTGGTAGAGAACCTCCAAAGGAGGGCCCCTCCCGAAAGAAAACCCACACGGCCCCTCCCCCCAACCGGTTCGGGAAAAAATTCCTCGGAGAGAAGGGGAAAGAACCTGTTTATTTGACAGGCACAGCACCCCCCAGCACACAAAATGAACAATACCGGATGACACCGCTCTGAGAAATATGACAAAATCAGAAAGTCTCTTTCGGGGGTGGTTGCTCTGTTCTCAGTCCCTCCGGCGCTGGGGCAGCTGCTGCAGCCAAACGGTGCAATCCCTCGGTGTTCCCAGGTCCCAGTCCGGAGCAGGTTCGAGATGGTCACAGAAACAGGAGAGGAGAAATTTGGAAGAAATTTGGACTGTTTAGCTAAACTAGCTAATAAGCAGAAGCAAAAGCAAAAGCGAGAGCAGAGAGACAGCAAGCAAAGCAGAAAAGCCAAAAGCTAAAAGCAAAAAGCGAAAACAGCCCTATGTACTGCCCGTCTCTGTGTCCCTGATAAGAGAAACCCAAACAAAACTTCCACTCGTCAGAGACACTCTTAAAGACACAGAACACATGAATGGGGATACAAGCATCATAACGTCACCCCAGGACAGGTTTCATGATCAATCTGTAGCTGTATATGTGCAGTTGGCAGCAAGCTGTCATTCCAAGGAAAGCAGGAAGTTATCTTACAGTTTGTGGTCGAGGTGTCTGGCAAATTGCTTCCGTCCGGGCAGTTGCCAAAGACCGTTGTCCTCACAAGACCCCATATCCTCTTGTTGCTTGTTCTATTGTGCTCTGATCTGTTGTATTGCATTAAGCTGTACTTTGGTTTGCTGCAGTTCCTCCCTGTTACAGTGGTTCTGCCCCCCTTGCCTCCTCCCTCCTTTTTAATGTCAATCTCGCTGCCTCCTCCCCTGGTTCCCTGAAAACTGCCTTGTCATCCCCTCAACCCCTCCCCTGTGTCCTGTCTGTCAGTCCACAGCCCATCCCTTCCCTCCAGAAACTTCTTCCAAGGGTGTCGAGTGATAGGTTCATGCACTGGGGCCCCTCCCCCGGTTCACCCCCATTGGTTCCCCTATATGTCTGTTTCCCTGCTGCTCAAGCCCTCCTGTAATTCCATTGGCAGATGGGCGATCCCCTCCCCTGTTCACTCGCCTCTTTATAACACCTTGCACAGCTCAGTTCTCTGTCTGCAGTTGGCTGGATCCCTGGGGTTGCAGATCTGTTTGGAGCTCTCTAATAAAGCTGGACTTTGCCCCCAGCTGGAGTCCCCTCTCCTTCTCCTTGATTTGGCCCCAGCTTGGTCTGTGGCTGCTTTGAACCTCCTCGGCCTCTGCTATCTTGGCCCCTGCCTCTGCTTCATCCACGCCCACGTCCTCTCCCTGATGCCGATCCAGAGCTGCCACCATGGCTGCAGGGAGTTCTTCTTCTTTTTCTTTTTCTGTGTCTTTATTATCATACACCCTCTATGCTTTTTTCATTAATGCCTTTAAGTCTCTCTTTACAGGCTGTTTCTGCTTCTGAAGTTTCTGCCTGACATCTGGGCTAGATTGCCCAAACATCAGGGAAATGAACTGCTGCTTCCCATATCCGACCAGGGATCCAGGGCTATCTGTTTACGTGCAGCTGCTCAGAGCCTTTCAACAAAGTCAGTGGGTGACTCCTGCTGTCCCTGTGTAACATTATGTATTACTGACCAATTTCTTGCTTTTGGAATGGTATTTTTTAATTCAAATTTGACTAGTTCCTGGTATCTGGTTAACATTACACAGCTGCCTGCAACATTTGGGTCCCACAAAGGATTTACAGTAGGAAACAACTGGTGCACTGTACCTTGTCAGGCTCCACTAGCAATTTGTCCCTGCACATGGGCTCTGACTGTCTTTATCACCAACTCTTTTGTTGGTTTTCTTAGCACTATCAGCAGGAATTCAGTAACACCTCAGTTTGGGTCTTGATTCTTGACTATGAACTCAAATCATTTTGCTACTTTGCAGGGCTTTTCAATATCCATTTTAACTTTTTCCTGCCAACTCTTAAGTCACTAGTAGAAAAGCAGATGTTCACCCACATGGCTTCACCTGGGGGCCCACTAATTGCCTTAAGGGGGTGACTAAAGGCACAGCTTTGTTGGTTTGATTCCTTGTGTTGGTTGTCTCTGAAATTGTCCCCTCACCAGGATTATTCATTGTAAATTTTCTATTTTTCTCCCGGCGTTCTTCTTGCTGATTTATGTCTAGAGCTATTTCAGGGACGCCGCTTGTAAGGTTTTCTGTGTTTTTTTGCTGTTTAGGTGGCCTGGAAAGGCCCAGGGATGGCCTTGGAGAGCCGACGCTTCAAAGAACGAGGAGAGACTTCTGATCTTGTCTCGGTCTCGGTGTTTATTAATTGTTTATCTAAAAGATTTTCTTTCAGCCCGACAGAGGTCTGCACAGCAAGTCAGCCATGGGCACACTCCGAGCCCCCTGGGCGGTCACTTATCTTTATACTCGAAGTTACGTATACAATATTTACTATTTCTCTCCAATACTTTCTACTCTTATTAACTGGTGCACTTTTAATAATGACCAATCCTAAAGTGCCACCACCACCACAGAAGATGGAGGCCAAGAAGAAGAAGAAGAAGGACAGGACACGCCCCAATTCCTCTATCTTACTTCTTTAGACCCCCCTGTACCAAAATCCTAAACCCTGTGTTTCACACTTTAACTAACTTATCTCTTCACCATTCACCCAGTGAATTCCTCCTATCCTCATACAGGTCTCATCTCCTGTGTAGGATCAAAATCTTGCTACCAGACACTTCTGGCAACATTCTAGGATTCTCGAGCCCCCCAAGGGTGGTCTCGGCCTCTCTGCACCTCCATCCTGAGGTGCTGAGATCTCACAATTCATCTCATCCTCACTGCCATTTGGGTTTAATTCAGGGGGCGGAGTGGTTGGGTGAGGGGGAATGTACCCGAGCTGGCTTGGGGTAACTCGGCTGTAAGGCTTGGACACCTAGAAATCAATTTCCTCGTGCTTTGTAGCCAATTTCAAACATCTCTGCCCTATGCTACATGCAGAACAACATGGCTTTATTTCCTGCCTGTTATCTCTTTCCTAAGTTAGGACTAAAGGGTCCTGTGGGACCAAATCAAAGCCACATTCTTTCTGCCACTCAGGTTTATTCTTCAGGGAAAAAAACATGTCTGCATATATCACTTGATCTCATTTTTCTTCTTTTCTTCAAAATAACATCAACTGTCAGAATGTATGATAATTTAAAGTTCCATTAGGTGGTCACTTTTCACCACTTTCTAACTGATACCAAGGCTACCATTGGGTAGAGTATTTAATCAGATTAGCTTTCTTTGAAAAATTACCCTCTGGGGTTCCTCCCAAATCTTTCTCATGTGCTAAAATACATTCTAGTGGAGTCTTTTTAATAACATTTTTACTTCTTAGGTTATTCATTCTTAATGCTATCTAAATTTCCAAACTTATCAGTATGTGTTAGTACTTCTCTTTTCCTTCTCCTTATGCCCTGTATACTGCACCTAACACACACTGGGTGTCTCTGAGTCACCCAGAACCAATGTTCTTTTTTATAGTCCTAACAAGCAATGGACACAAAAGGATTACACGTTCCACACAATCTACAAGGAACTGGGGTATGATCAGAGATTAAACAAGTTTCTTACAACACTGCCTAAAATAATACTCAGGAGTAGATGCTCATGTAAACCTAGAGTTCACAACCCTTGAGTTTTTATGTAGTGGCTAAAAGCTTGGGTGACTGCTCAATGTTGTTCAAACACTTCTCAACCTCAGATGGGCTTGGTGCTGTGCCCATTTCCCTGGGGTGTTGCAGTTCATGTTTATTTATCAACTATGGTATAATAGTTTGTTTTAATGTACCCGATGTTTTCCCCAAGTTGGTTTACCCCTAGGTTTTTCCCTCCCTCAAAGCTGTCCCTCATGCCATGCCCCACTCTTTGTTGCAGCTCCTTCCCTGCCTGTCAAGGTAACCCAGCTCTTTATTCCTGAACCTTCCCTGTCAGTTTTGTCTTGGACCAATCCCTGGCTGCACCACGCCTTTGGAATTCCCCTATTGCAGGAACCCCACTGGCCCATGGGACCTACCCTCTCCTCACATCTGTCCAAATTACTCCCAAGCAACTGATGGAATCCTCTCGCTCATCCCTTGCAGATTCCTTCTTGCTCAATCGTTTGTATCCACCCCCTGAGCTGTACCCCTATAAAATCCTGTGCACAGAAGTGCTCGTGGCTCTTTCCTTCTAAATCCCTCCCTTGGAATAAACCTTTGCCTGTGGAACCTCACAATGGAAGTACCTCCTCCTTCTCTTCTGCCTGGTCCGTGCTGCAGTTACTAGACACTGAACCACTGAGCAGTGGCTCGGCAGCTTCAGCCGCAGGCAGAACCCATGCCTTGGCCGTTCCCCACTCCTGGCACAGCGCCGCAGTTTTCCCGAGAGCCAGCCTGGGCTCCGCTGGGCTGCGTCAATGGGGCACTTGTGCCACTGCCGACCGTGCTCTGGGTGAAAAACCTTTTCCTGATATGGAAATGAAACTTGCCCTGTCCCAGCTCCCTGCCCTTTTCTCCACTCCTGTCACTGGTCCCAACAGTGACGGGAGCTGCAGCAGCCCCTCTGATTGCCCTCAGGAGGATATTGAAGACCACAGCGATGCCCTTTACTCTCTTCCAGGCTGAACAGACTAGAGTGGCCTCAGCTGCACCTAGGGCTTCCCCTCCAGACCACACTTCATCCTTGCAGTCCTCCTTTGCATTCTGGATAATGGCTTAATATATTTGTATATTGTGGTGCCGAAAACTGCACCTGTCTGCTTACAGCGCTTCTCTTGGCTGCTGCTTCAGGCTGTGGGCACCATAATCAGAGACACAGAACACCTTTTCCTCCCAGAGATATCCTTATTCTCTGTACTTCCATGTGTCTGCCTTCATGTTCACTGTGGAACCTCTCTATTTGGGGCTGCCCATTGCTGTGCTCAGCAGGGACAAAGTTTTGTTTGGACATGAGCTGCCACCGCCAGACAGACAGCAACTGAAGCCAAGAATATCAGAGGCTGCGCAGATTCTATTTTTTCCAGAATGCAGGAAAGAGAGTGAGAAAAGCACAATGTTCCACTGAAATTTGATTGTCCTGAGAAACTCAGAAGCTGGTGGTGTTGTGGTACTACTGCCAATCCCTTCGTTGAGAAGAATTTCTTTCAGGAAAATGCAAAATCATCTGTACAGAGACAAAGTTTTTCCAGCAGTTCTTCCAGGTGCTCTGGCCATCAGCCCCTGCAGGACAGAGCACAGTCCCCAATGCACATGGGCTTTGGCTCCCTGTGGCACAGAAGCCCCCCGGGGGTTCAGGTCTCTGGGGCAGGAGATGGGCACCAGCGCTGCCAGGGCTCGGGGGGTGGCAGCTCTGCTTGGGCAGGGACTCTGCCCCAGCTGCTGATGTCAGCGCTGCCCGGGCCCCAGGGCTCACAGCAGCATTGGTGCCCGGGCCCACACGTTCCTTGTGCGAGTCACACCCGCGGGTTTAGGATGGCCACGGGCCGGGACGTGTCCTGAGGAGGCCGTGCCAGCGTCCCTGGAAGGCCCCGTGCCCTTCCCAGCGCGGCTGCGTCGGCAGCCCTAGGGGCTCCTTCTGCTGCCCTGAGCCCGCAGAGCAGGGCAGCGTTTGCTGATGCTCTGAGCCCTTCCTAAAGATCCTGTGGGGCTGCCTTGGACACCTGGGGCCAGGCATTCCTTCCAGCCTGGGCCACTTTGGCTGGGCTGGGGGCGGCCCCAGGGAGGGCGGCAGTGTGTGCAAGGGCCCTTGGTGACACGCTGCCGCACGGTCACTGTGACATGGAACTGGGTGTCCAAGGGCCCTTTGTGACACGTAGTGACAAAGGAGCTGCCGGTGACAGGAGCAGGCCACAGTGCTCGGAGCACGAGACGGGACAGGACGGGACAGAGCAGTGCCGTGAGGAGCCCCCGCACAGCGCGCTCGTTCATGTCCCACCCGGAGCTTTTCTGAGGCGTTATTCCCAAAGGTGACCTCGTGGAAAGACTGCGGGCCTTGCTGACCCGTGGCCTTCCCGAGGCTTCTCTTTTCCAGGTGTCCACAAGGCCAGACTTGGTGACTCAGAACTTGTCTGAGGCATCTCCCATCCTTCTGGCCTGTGCACTCAAGGAGTGATCCTGGGACTTAGTGACCAAAACCGTTTACGAGGTGTCTCCTGTCCTTGCGGCAGAAGCCCTCGAGACCAAAGTGCAGGACTTGCTGTCCTGCAGTCTTCCTGAGGCTTCTCTGTCTCAGATGCTTTCAAGGCACAACTAAAGGACTTTCTGACTCAGAACTTTCACAAGGCATATCTCTCTAAGGGGCTCTCAAGGACAGACTCTAGCATGGCAGGCAGATTTCTCAGCCTGTTTAAAGTCTCCCAGAGGAGAAAAGCCAAAGGCCCTGGAGCTATCCCAGGAAAACAGCCTGAAGAGCCACTCCAGCCACTGCAGGAGGGTGAGTGGCAGAGCTGGGCCACAGAGCTGATGGTGGCAGCCAGTTGGGCCCCTACCCATGCCATGCCATGCCATGCCATGCCATTTCATGCCATGCCATCCAATGCCATCCCATGCCATGCCAATCCACGCCCTGGGGACATGACCATGGACAGAAGAGGGGCCGGGCAGACACCCCGCAGTGGCCCTGCTCCATCCCCTGGTCCATCCCGGGGCTCTCCCTGCCTGGGCAGCACAGGGCTGGGTCGTGCTCTCCGGCCTCTCCCGCAGCCCCTCAGCTCTGGCTGCGCTCGCTCTTTGCCAGATGCAGCCCTGGAGCGCACACAAGAGCAGCCGTGGTCGCTTGCGCAAAAACCTGAGGTACCTGCACCCACCCCCACCTGCTGTCCCTGCTCAGCCGAGCACCAGGCTTGGAGCATCCCTGCCTTCCCTGTCCTTTATTCTCCTGCAGAGGTTCCGGAAATTCCTGCGCATTCCGCGTAGGAAGACCAGCACTGCAGCAGCTGAGGGCACAGCCCAGCCTGACTCAGGGCTGACCGAGCTCCAGGCAGAGCCTGATGTCAGCCCAGATTTGGCTGAGTTCTCACAGGACTCTGACACCTCAGTGACTGAAATCTGGGAGAAGGCTGTTCCCACATCAATGACCGAGGATGTGGCCATCACAAACACCGACCATGGAGAGACTCAGGGCATTGCAAATACTGACACCAAACCAGATTCAGCTGAGTGGTCAGAAGACCCTGATGCTGCAATGAATTCCAGTGATCAGAGGGCAAAGGATGACATGGCAGTGACTGAGGATGTCATCACAACCGCCAACACTGGAGAGACTCAGGGAATCACAAATACTGACACAACACCCGTTCCCACTAAGGATTTTTTCGAAGAGAGTTCTGTTCCTTCTCAGCAGCAGGTAAGCAGCCTGGGGCCAGGCCTGGAGGCCTGCCAGGATCGTGTGTCCCCTCAAGCCACGGTCACTGGGCCCCCTCAGCCTTTGAGGCCAGCACAGTGTGGCAGGAAGGGAAGCACTTCTTGGGGGAAGCTGGAGAAGTTGCTCCCCCGGAGAGCGCTCCAAGTCTTCCCCATGCCTCCTCCAGGTGCCAGCCATTGTAAGGAGCATTCACCAGAGGCTGGTGTCCCATGTCACTGTGGATGCCAGGCTGCAAAGTGACATTGTGAGGCTGGCTGAAGAACACCCTGCTGACGTGGTGCTGACCCTCCTGCACTGTGCCCCAACGTGTGACAGGTACGGGGCCCACGTGCCTGCACAGCTCAGGGCCCACCAGCCTTTAGGGCCCATGGCCCTGCACAGCCTGTGCTATGGGCTCTGCCAGACAGGCACTGAGGTCCAGGACCCTGGGGCCCCTCTGTTCCCCAAGCCTGCTGCCAATGCTCCCTCCCTGCCCCTCAGGGCACCGGGGCTCTGTCACCTGGGCCCCCACAGCTGCACAGGGCATGGTCCTGGGACTGAGATGCCCCTGACACAGAGCTCTGATCCCACAGAGCTGCTGCTATGATGTGGAAAGCCATAGGATCATCGGCAGCAGCCGTGGAGAAAGTGCTGGCAACACTGATCTGTGTGATGGAGGATTGGCCTCTGCACAGCACGTGCACCTCTGATGGGGATGACAGGGACGTTTTTGCCCTGGCTGTGAGTTTCTGGAACTGGCCTCTGCTTGCCACCCAGTCGTCTCTCCAGCAGCTCTCCATCCACTCTGTGCC
The DNA here is from genome assembly GCF_027579445.1 of Ammospiza nelsoni. NCBI lineage: Eukaryota > Metazoa > Chordata > Aves > Passeriformes > Passerellidae > Ammospiza > Ammospiza nelsoni. The sequence goes on from NC_080639.1 coordinate 2,001,313, forward strand.
TCAGTCACTGAGCTGAACCCTGGGCTAGGGGCAGGCTCAGGGGGCACCAGGCCCGCTGCTCCTCCTGCATCTGCCCTTGGGCCCTGCCCCACGGACACCTCGGCACTGAGCGCTGTCTTGGGCTGCTTCTTTTGCAGGCAACTCTGGTGATCTGGGTTATCGTGCCTGAGTGCCACAAGGCAATGCTGCTTTATTCTTCCCGCCTGTTTGTGGCTCTGCTCTTCCATGTTGCCATCACCACACAGCAGATGCCATTGCTGGCAGTTGATAACTTCTGGAGAGCATGCCAGCATGAGCACTGCATTCCCAGCAAGCCCAACAGGTCCCAGTCCTCCTATCCTTCCCAAGCCCTTGTGGCCAGGGCCAGTGCTCCCAGTGTGACCTGGGCTTTGCTCTGCACACAGGTTTGCAGTGCAGGCCATGAAGGCTCTGCTCTGCCGACTGTGGTATGACAATGAGGTGGTGGCTATGGAGCGCAAGCGTTGCTGGGACACGCTGCTTTGTGCTGGCACCCAGCACTTTGCCGTGGGTCTGCTGGCCAGGTGAGACCCCTTCTCCCCACTGCCCCTGGCATTTGTGCCCTGTGCCCCACTCAGTCCCTCTGGTCATGGGCCAGAGAACCTTGTCCCTGAGGGACAGCCAAGGAGACTGGAAAAGGCTGGGAGAGGAGGGTGCCCAGAAGGGGGGACCTCCCACAGTGCTCACATCCCCTCCAGGAATGCTGGGGAAAGACCAGACCTCTGTGAGGCATTCCTGGAAGAAGTTTGCCCCTCCACCTCATGGTCTGGCTGCCTTTTTTGCCCTTCCAGGGAGATGTGCCGTGTCTCCCCCTCCTTTTGTTCTGGGATTGCTCTCCGCCTGCTTGGGCTGCTCAGCAAGGAGGAGCCACACTGGGATCTGCCTGCCCTGGCATTCCTTGTGGAGGTGAGCCTGGTGGCCAGCGCTGCCTGGCTGAGCTGCCTCCCCGCTCTCTGCCCTCTCACAGCCACAGCTGCCAGGACGGTGCCCACGCCCTGTGCTGCTGCCTGGGCCCAGCCCTGTACAACTCCGGGCTCCTGCTGGCCGGCTCCCTGTCACTGCCCTGTGCCTTGCAGGTCCTTGAGTGCCTGGATTGGAGTGAAGCTGCTGACAGCACACTGGAGATCATGTCAAGGCACCTGCAGAGTGAGTGCAAGGAGCGGCGTCGCCTGGCGCTCAGAGGGCTCATGGTGGTCAGCAAGGATCCCTCGATGGTGAGAAGAGGGCAGCGGCTGAAGCTGTGCGGGGGAAAGCAGTCCCTTGGGCTGGCAGGGCTTCAGGAGCTGAGGCAGCTGCTCCCAGCTCTCCTGCCTCACCTGCCCCAGTGCTTTGGGTCAGCCCTTTGGCCTGTGGGCCCTGCAGCAGCAGGGTGGGCTTGCAGTGCCAGGGCGGAGTTGGCGGTGTTTGCGGTGCAGCCATCCATGGCTTCCTAGCACAGTGCCTATGGTTCCACACAGGCCAAGCGTATATGCAGCGTTGTTCAAAGCCTTCTGGAGCTGCTGAGTGATGCAGATGGAGAGGTGGTCAGAATGACGCTCTCTGTCTTGACTAATTTGCTCAAGAACAAAGACATCCTGGTATCTGACACCACTGCCCCGAAGCTGGCTGAGACGCTCCTGCAGCTCTTTGACCACGTAAGGCTCTGTGTCCCCAGTCTTGGGCACTGTTTATGGCCCAGAAACTTTGGGCCCTGTGGATTTTTGTGCTGTTCAGGGGGGCCTGGAGTAGCTGGTGCTGACTTTTTTGTCCTTTCCTCTAGGACAACAGCCATGTACAGCTACTCTCCCTTAACCTGTTCTTCAAGGTGATGGATTTGGTAGTAGACAAGGGAAAAAAGCCCCTTAAGTCATATGTGTGCCAGAGCCTACCTCCACTATTCTTCCACTGCCATGATGAGAATCAGCACGTGGCACAGGTGAGGAATCATGGCCGGCTGCTGGTGTTCCCCTGGGAGGGAGCTGGGCTGCCTCCTGCCCTGGCACCTTGCAGGCTGCACCCTCATCCAGGCTGTGGCACTGGGATGCTCCTGTGCCCTGGCCTGTGGGGCCATCTGTGCCTCTCTGCTGCTCTTCAGGCATCTCGGGAAACGCTGCATTGTGCGGTCGGGTTCCTGAAGAAGAGGGAACTCAAGCAGCTGCTGGAGACAGAGAACCTGTTGACGTTTCCCGAGGTCCTGGTAAGGAGGGCCTGCAAGCCCCAGCCTCAGCCTGGAGAAGGCCCCTGAGGGCGGTGCTCAGTGTGCGGGCAGGGCAGCTGTGCCCCTGCCCGCTGCTGCAGCCAGAGGCCACGCGGGCTCTGCTCCAGGCCCCTGTGGGCCCGAGCCGGCTGTCCATGGAGCCCCGGCCCGGCGGGGCTGTGGGCCGGCACTGCGGCTCCCCAGGCAGCAGCCGGCCCTCTGCCCCCTGCCCTCGGGAGCCCTTGGCCAGCGGCTGCTGGCCGCGCCTCCGGGCTGTGCGGCCAGGGGAGGCCGGGGCTGAGCGCAGGCAGTGCCCGGCCCAGGGGCTGAGCCCGCGCCAACCCTTCCCTCCTGCCGCTCCCTGCAGCTGGCACAGGACAGAAACAGAGCGGCCGAGCACCTGCGCCAGGCCCTGCGCTACCTGGAGAGCCCACAGGAGCGCCTGCGAGAGGCGGTCATCCGGTTCTTGGGTGAGTCCCGAGACGGGCTCCCTCCCCTCCCCGGCCCGGCCCGCCGCAGCTCGGCCCCAGCCCCGCCTGCTGCCCCGGCAGCGCCAGCCGGGCCCGGCGCCGTGGAGCCCCGCCTGGGCTGGGCATTGCTGCTGCCGCCCTCTGGCAGCCGTGCCCTGGGGCGGCAGCGTGCGGCAAGGGCCGGGCTGAGCCCTGCCGGGCCAGCAGCCCGTGCGACCACAGCACCGGCAGCGCCGCTGGCAGGGAGCTGTGCCGCTGGGGCCGTGACAGGCTCTGTGTTCACAGGCATCGCTGGGGTGCTCCTCATCGGGCAGCCAGAAGAGCTCCAGGTCATCTGTGAGGGTGAGTGAGGGCAGCGGGCTGGCAGCGGGGCCTGGCGCAGGGAGCTGCAATGCCTGGGCAGGGAGCTGCAATCCCTGTCCCGGCTGGGGCCGGCTTCGCTCCTTGTGTGTGAAGGCTGGCATGGGCAGAGCGCACAGAGATTTCAGGGACGCAGGGCAGCAGATTCAGTGGCCAGTGGATCCAGTTGACACCCCCGCTCTTGTGGCCATGGCAAGAGCTGGGTGGGATGGCCCTCGCAGGAAGGTCTCCTAGGATTCCCACAGATCCAGGCTCTTACCCTGCCTCTGTTCCTCTCTCTTCCAGCCCTTCAAGCCCTGAGGAGAGATGACAAGCCTTCACAGACAAACATAGTTGTTCAACAGATATTCAGTAAAACAGCTGCAGAAATGGCTCAGAAGAACCAGTATTTCTTTAAGACCTCCAAATGCAATGGAAGATGAGACTACTCTGAGACCAGAAGAGACCAGCTGGAGCTCCAGACACAGCTGATGATTGGCACACCTGAGCCTGCGGGAAACTTACCTTGCTTCAGCCCTCTCCCTGCTTATAGATAGCTCCCTCCCTCCAGCCCTCAGCCTCTGCCCAGCCCTTCTTTTTCCCTCCACTCTCCCTCCCTGTGGACAACTCTTTCCCTTTAGCCCTCAGCCTCTGCCCAGCCCTTCTTTTCCCCTCCACTCTCCCTCCCTGTGGACAACTCTTTCCCTTTAGCCCTCTGGTTTTGCCGAGCTCTTCTTTTTCCCTCCACTCTCCTTCCCTGTGGACAACTTTTTCCCTTTAGCCCTCTGGTTCTGCCCAGCCCTTCTTTTTCCCTCCACTCTCCTTCCCTGTGGACAACTTTTTCCCTTTAGCCCTCTGGTTCTGCCCAGCCCTTCTTTTTCCCTCCACTCTCCCTCCCTGTGGACAACTCTTTCCCTTTAGCCCTCAGATCCTGCTGATCCCCTTTTTTCTCTCCCGGCTCATCTCTTTGCTTTGCCTTCCATCAATAAACAGTTTGGCTTCTTCACTTTGCCCGCATCTCTGTGGAGCTGAAGCAAATCTGGGGCCCTGGGACACACAGGCCCCTGCTGCCGTTCTCTCGCTTGCTGTGTTTTGTGCACAGACACAGAGGAACGAGGGCAGGTCAGGCTGGAAAGGTCCCTGTGCTGAAGGTGCAGTTCCACAGCACTGTGAACTTCCAGATCTTGCTGAGCACCTCAGAGTCCCTGAATTTTGAAAGAGCCAACCTGAGTATGCACTGAACCCAGCTGAGAGGGAATCTATGGCAAGCATCCATGGAGGGCAAAGGAGCTTGGAATGGTGGAAGTTTTCAGGAATATTTTCCTGAAAGCACAGCAGTGCTCCATCCCTGCACAGGATGAGGAAGAGGGCACAAGCAGAGAGCATCCTGGCTTAGCAGGGAGCTCTGGGTGTGCCTAAGGGCAAATGAAGCAGCAGCACGGCGCCCGAGACTCGGACTCGCGGCCGTGCCGGTGCCCGGAGCGCTGTCAGGCAGTGCCGGGATCCCGGCCGTGCTTCTGCTCCCCACAAGTGAGGAATGGCAGCCCCAGGCTCAGAGCCAGTCAGAAAGGCAAGCAAGAGAAAGGTGAGGGAGGGCACCCTGCCAGTCTCTCTTGGGCATGGCCGCAAAACAGCCCCTGCTGCTTCTTCCTCCGCCTGTGTTTGGGCTGTGCTGGTGGCAGAGCCAGCCAGGTTGGGCTCTGTGTTCCAAAGCCTGTTGGGAGCGGGCATGAAAAGCGCTGCATGCACAGCAGAGAGACCTGGAAGGTTCTGGCAAGAGCCTCTAAACTAAATATAGAATCTTTCAGTTCAAATATGTGGCTTCCTTTAGGAAGAAAGAGCTCCTCTGACTCTGTCAGTGCTTGTTTTGCTCTCTTGGGAGTGTCTAATGCTTGGACCAGGAACTTCCACCAATTCCAAGGTCTGCAGTGGCAGTAGGGGCTGCGCAGTTGGAATGGTGGCAAAGGAAGGACACATTAGAGTCCCATGCTTCCTTTGATGCTCTTATGTTTGCTCAGCAGTGGACAACATGAGGAGAATTCAAGTTTTCTTCTCTGCTTGGGGAATCACAGAATGCCAGAAGACTCTGTGGTGCAAAGTATCATAAAGATCATCCAGTTCCCACCACCCTGCCGTGGGCACAGGTGCTGTGCAGGTACAGCTGTCACTAGAACTGGAAGAACACTTTTCCATGTTTACCATTTCCTCTCCTGGGTATCAGGTTAACATGAAAAATTCAGCTGGTTACAACTGAATTATGTAGCTCATAGGATCTGGAGTCTCCAGTGGGCCATGGTATGTCCATTCAGCCTTTGTTAGACCATCCACATGGAGCTCAGCCCTGTGCAGCCCAGGCACAAACAGCAGGCTGGTCCATTTCAGCATCCCAAAGCCTTTGGGGCTTCCTGTGCACCCTGAGGCTCCTGAGTCCATTCTCGAATTCCCAGTTAGGGCTGTGCAGCGCATGAGAAGAGAGGAATCACCTCTTTGGCTCATTCTTGGGTTTGCTGCTCCTACCTAAAGTAATCATTAGGAGTATATGCCAATGTAAAGGTACAGCTCAACACCAGGGTGTTTTTCTGTAGTGTTTCAAACTAAATCCTTGTGTGAGAGACTCCATTCAGAGACTCTGAAATCCAGGATGAAAAGGACAGCTTTGGTATTTAAGAATCCCAGAAATGTCTACATGTGATTTTTCTGGTCAAGGATTTGAATGCTAATGCAGAAATGACAAAAATGTTAAAAGTTGGGTGTTTTCAACCCCTTTTAAATTGCATCAGAACACTTCCAAGGGACAGGGTATGACACTGGGGACAGTGCTTGGCACTTAATGGCTTCAGATCTGGGAGAGAAAAGTTTAGCCTGGCTTCACCCAGGAGTTCAGGTTTTCCCAGGGCTTTGATCGACTGGTCACTGCAGGTAGCTTTTACTAAATGCAAAAGGATGGAACAGCAGAATTTCTGGAGAGGGTGCCCTAGAGATAGGGAGAAATCCTCTAAAATGGTCAGCAGGCTCGGGAAAGCATTAAATAAAAAATCAAAAAGAGATGTAGCCCTGTGACTTTTCAGGCACAACTCTTTGGGTCTGGAGGAAATATTTGCCTTGCATCAGCTACGACACAGACAGACGGGCAGCAACTGGAGCGTTGAACATCACAGACTGGGCTAGTGTTTTTCGCAGAAGAACTGACAGAAGATCACATGAAACATGACAGTGCCTCTGTACAATCAAATCGTCCAGGGAAACTCAGCAGCTGATGGTGTTGTGGTGCTACTGCCAATGCCTTCCATGAAAAAATCCTTTCAGGACTGACTAACAGCTTCTGCCTTCTGACAGACAGCAAGTGTAGCCAGCAGTTGTTCCAGGTGCTCCGGCCATCAGCCCCTGCAGGAAGGAGCACAGCCCCCAATGCACGTGGGCTTTGGCTCCCTGTGGCACAGAAGCCCCCCGGGGGCACAGGTCTGTGGGGTGGGAGACGGGCACCAGCGCTGCCAGGGCTTGAGGGGTGGCAGCTCTGCTTGGGCAGGGACTCTGCCCCAGCTGCTGATGTCAGCGCTGCCCGGGCCCCAGGGCTCACAGCAGCATTGGTGCCCGGGCCCACACGTTCCTTGTGCGAGTCACACCCGCGGGTTTAGGATGGCCACGGGCCGGGACGTGTCCCAAGGAGGCCGTCCGTGCCAGTGTCCCTGGAAGGGCCCGTGCCCTTCCCAGAGCAGCTGCGTCGGCAGCCCTGGGGGCTCCTTCTGCTGCCCTGAGCCCGCAGAGCAGGGCAGCGTTTGCTGATGCTCTGAGCCCTTCCTAACGATCCTGTGGGGCTGCCTTGGACACCTGGGGCCAGGCATTCCTTCCAGCCTGGGCCACTTTGGCTGAGCTGGGGGCGGCCCCAGGGAGGGCGGCAGTGTGTGCAAGGGCCCTTGGTGACACACTGCAGCACGGTCACTGTGACATGGTACCGGGTGTCCAAGGGCCCTTTGTGACACATGGTGACATAGGAGCTGGCGGTGACAAGAGCAGGCCACAGTGCTCAGAGCACGCGACGGGACAGGACGGGACAGAGCGGTGCTGTGAAGAGCCCCTGCACCGCACGCTCGTTCATGTCCCACCTGGAGCTTTTCTGAGGCGTTATTCCCAAAGGTGACCTCGTGGAAAGACTGCGGGCCTTGCTGATCTGTGGCCTTCCCGAGGTTCTCTTTTGCAGGAGCCGGCGAGGCCAGACTGTGGGACTTGGTGACTCAGAACTTTTCTGAAGCATTTCTCATCACTGCTGCTGGCACCCTCGAGGAAAGACCACAATCCTTGACAGGAGTCTCCTGTCCTTGTGGCAGGAGCCCTTTAGACCGAGTGCAGGACTTGCTGTCCTGCAGCCTTCCTGAGGCTTCTCTCTTGAAGGTGCATCCCAGGCACAAGTGCAGGACTTGGTGACTTGGAGCTTTTCCAAGGCATCTCTCCTGCAAGTTGCCACAAATCCAATCAGAGATATGGAGCAGAGAGTGCCGAGAGTGCGAAACATCGCCTGGGTGAAGGAGGAGAAGGAAGAAGGCCCTGGAACCGCCCCAGCACTGGAGGCTGAGGAGGGGGTGCCATTCCAGCCACTGCAGGAGGGTGAGTGGCAGAGCTGGGCCACAGGAATGGTGCCTGCAGCCGGCTTGACCCCATGCCATGCCATGCCATGCCATGCCATGCCATGCCATGCCATGCCATGCCATGCCATGCCATGCCATGCCATGCCATCCCCTGGGGACATGTCCAAGGACAGGACGGAAGAGGGGCCGGGCAGACACCCCGCGGTGGCCCTGCTCCATCCCCTGGGCCATCCCAGGGCTCTCCCTGCCTGGGCAGCGCAGGGCTGGGCTGTGTTCTCCAGCCTCTCCCGCAGCCCCTCAGCTCTGGCTGCGCTCACTCTTTGCCAGATGCAGCCCTGGAGCGCACACAAGAGCAGGAATCCAGCCGTGGCCGCTTCCACAGCACAGCGCAGGTACCTGCAGCCACCCCCACCGGGGCTGGGCCTGCTGTCCCTGCTCAGCCCAGCACCGTGTGTGCAGCACTCCATGCAACATCCCCGGCTTCCTGCCCTTCTCCTACAGCTCGTTTGCAAATTCACCAAGAGCATTCAGCAGGAAGACACCAGCACTATGGGCACTGGGCTCCGAGCACACTCGGAGCTCCTCAAACTTAAGACCAGCATCACCCTGACGCATTTGCTTGTGGAGAAGGGTGTTTTCAGGCCAGAACAAGTAAGCAGCCTGTGGCCAGGCTTCAATTCTGCCATGAATCACATGGCTTCCCGAGCCACGCCTGCTGGTCCCTGGGTGCCTTTGAGGCCATGGCAGTGCAGTGGGAAGGGAAGCATTTCTCTGGGGAAGCTGGAAACTTTGCTCCATCTGGCAGCTTTCCAAGTCCCCTCATGCCTTCTCCAGGTGCACTACCTCCCTGAGCTGTCTGCCAGCTCTCTGCCCTCTCACAGCCACAGCTGCCAGGACAGTGCCCGTGCCCTGTGCTGCTGCCTGGGCCCAGCCCTGTGCGGCTCCGGGCTCCTGCCGGCCGGCTCCCTGTCACTGCCCTGTGCCTTGCAGGTCCTCAAATGCCTGGACTTGAGGGAATGCAGTGACAGTGTTCTGGACATCATGTCAGAGAACTTGCAGAGTGAGCACAGGGAGAGGCGTCACTTGGCACTCAGAGGCTTCGTAGTGCTGGGAAATAATCCCTCCTTGGTGAGAAGTGGGCGATGGCTGAAGCAGTGCAGGCAGCGTGGGGCCGGGCAACGCAGTTGCTTGGCCTTGCCTGGGCTTTGGGCGCTGGGCCAGCTGCTCCCAGCTCTCCTGCCTCCCGCTTCAGCTGCCCCAGTGCTTCGGGACAGGCCTTTGGCCTCTGGGCCCTGTGGCAGCAGGGTGGCCTTTCACAAACTTGTGTTCCACACAGGCGGAAAAAATGTGGCGCCTGACTGAAAGTCTTGTGGAGCTCCTGCAGGAAAATGAAAGCAACATGATCAGGATGACCATTCTTCTACTGAGATATTTGCTGCTGGATAATGGTGCCCCAATACCAACCCCCATCGCCCTGCAGCTGGCTGAAGCGCTCCTGCCGCTCTTTGACCATGTAAGGCTCTGTGCCCACAGCCACGGCCACTTGCTGCTACCCTGACACTTGGTGCCCTGTGGAGATGCAGGCCTGTGCCCTGGGGGCCTGAAGCAGCTGATGCTGAGGTCTTTTGCCTTTCCTTTCATACAGGATGATAGCCAGGTGCAGCTGAGCTGCATGTGTGTCTTTCAAGAGATGCTGGAGTTATTAACAGAAGATGGAAGAAAGGCCTTGAAGTCCCATGTGTGCCAGAGCCTGGTCCCACTGTCCTTTCACTGCCATGATGAGAATCCGATGGTTGCTGAGGTGAGGACTTGTGGCCGGCTGTGGTCCCCCTGGGAGGGGGCTGGGCTGCCTCCTGCCCTGGCACCTTGGGGGCTGCAGCCTCCTCCTGGGTGTGGCACTGAGATGCTTCTGTGCCATGGACTGTGGGCCAACTGTGCCTCTCTGGTGCTCTCCAGGCCTCTCGGGAAACGCTGCATTCTGCAGCCAGACTGCTGAAAAGGAGGGATATTGAACAAATGCTCCAGGTGGATCAGACATGGAGGTTCGGCGAGGGCCTGGTAAGAGCTGCCGCAAATCCCCAGCCTCAGCCTGGAGAAGGCCCCTGAGGGCGGTGCTCAGTGTGCTGGGCTGGCAGCTATGCCCCTGCCCGCTGCTGCAGCCAGAGGCTTCACGGGCTCTTCTCCAGGCTCCCGTGGGCCCGAGCCGGGTGCCCATGGAGCCCTGGCCTGGCGGGTCTGCGGGCCGGCACCGCGGCTCCCCGGGCAGCAGCCGGTCCTCTGCCCCCTGCCCTCGGGAGCCAGGGGAGGCCGGGGCTGGGCACAGGCAGCGCCCGGCCCAGGGGCTGATCCCGCGCCAACCCTTCCCTCCTGCCGCTCTCTGCAGCTGGCACAGGACAGGAGCAGAGCAGCCGAGCACCTGCGCCGGGCCCTGCGCTACCTGGAGAGCCCACAGGAGCACCTGCGAGCGGCGGCCATCAGGTTCATAGGTGAGCAACGATCCCGGGCTCCCTCCCCGGCCCGGCCCGCCGCAGCTCGGCCCCAGCCCCGCCTGCTGCCCCGGCAGTGCCAGCCGAGCCCGGCGCCGTGGAGCCCCGCCTGGCCTGGGCATTGCTGCTGCCGCCCGCTGGCAGCCGTGCCCTGGGGCGGCAGCGTGCGGCAAGGGCCGGGCTGAGCCCTGCCGGGCCAGCAGCCCGTGTGGCCACAGCGCCGGCAGCACCGCTGGCAGGGAGCTGTGCCGCTGGGGCCGTGATAGGCTCTGTGTTCACAGGCATCGCCGGGCCACACCTGAGGGGGCGGCAGCAAGAGCTGCAGCTGATCTGCACTGGTGAGTGAGGGCAGCGGGCTGACAGCGGGGGCTGCCGGGGGGAGCTGCAAGCCCTGGCCCGGCTGCGGAGGGCTCTGCTCCCATGGGCAGAGCACACTGACATTTCAGGGCCACATGTGGGATTTGTTGGTTGCAACTTCAGGCTGATCCCCTTGCTCCCTGCTCCCTCCTGGCCATGGCAAGAGCCGACTGGGATGAACCTGGCAGGGGCCTCTCGTCAGCTCCTCGCAGATCTGGCACCTGACCTTGACTCTGTTCCTCTCTCTTGAAGCCCTGGAAGAAATGGCATATGACAGTAGTCCTGCCATCAGAAATCTGTCAGCTGAAGCTGGTTTTGTTCTCCGGGCTGTACAGAGGGCTCCCTACTCCACGTGGCGTAAGCTGCGAGATGAGTTCCGCAGCGCATGGAAGAAACGGCCTCGCCTGTGCCACAGAGCCTTGCTGTTCTGCTGGAACTCTGTGTAAAGTTGATCTGGAAGACTCTTGTCTGCTGGGGCCACTTGAGCCAGCAGGGATTTTCTTTTTAATCAAGATTTTTGTTTTCATATTTTAATTTTTCTTTTGTATGTAAATAAAAATATGTATAGTAAACAGACTACCAGGATCTTTTCCTTGCCAGTATCGGCAGGGCTTTGGGGAGGAGGATGAAAAGGGTGCTTGTGCTCAGCCAGCTGCCCAGACGTGCAGTGCTGCAGGGAAAATGGCCAGAAGGCCCTTGGCCTTTGGTGGTTCTGCTGAAGCCTTTGTGCTGCCCACAGAGCGGCTGGGCAGGGGCCCGAGCTGCGGGGATCCCTGCCAGAACCGTGCCTGGAGATGGCCACGAGCCCTGGGCCAGGCAGGAAGCATCCGTGTCCTCCTGCCCGTGTGCTGCTGGCTGCCTTGCTGAGGGCTCCCAGGTGCCTCTGGATGGGGCTGCTCTGGAGCTGCTGTGGGGCTGCGGCGCTGCTGCTGGGCAGCTTGGCCGGGCTGGGGCAGCCCCTGAGGGGCTGGGGCGCTGGCAAGCCCTGGGCAATGGGCTGTCAGAGGCCACAAGCAGCCCCCTGGCAGCTGCCTTGATCCTGCCTGAGTGACTTGCAAGATGGTTCCTGGGCACTCTGGAATTAATAGCATCAGTGTTGTTGGAAACAGAAATGCAGGGGCTTCTCAGATCTTTGGGCCTGTTAGCCAAGGCCTAGAGTTAAACATGGGATTTGAGCTGAGGCCTTGGAAAGGGCTTCCAAACTCAGATGCTAGAAGTGAGAATTTAGATTTCTAGTATGAAGCAGAGACATCTTATGCTAAGTGCAGGAGTTTAGCATTTTAGAGTTTTAAGATATAGAAAAAATAAAAGTAGTTGCAACAGTAAAGACAAAGTTTAGACTGCAGTGCTGTAGGTTTGTGTGTCAGAACATGATTGCCTAAGAAAGCTTACACTGTAGCAAGAGTCCATGAGATTAAATACTGAAGGATTGGGTCAGAAACATACATATCCTTGTTGGCAATGTTTTATTGGCCAATAAATCCTTTAAATGTCTTGTAAGTTCAAGTCTTGTGACCTTCTGAGCCATTCGGTGGAGATGTGAGCCAAACTCACCCTTCCTATCTATGTAGAAGATGAGAAAAAGAAATGGCATAATCTAAAAAGCTCAGAGGTCTTTTCTCTCTCTCGTTCCAAACTCCTTCAAATCCCCCTACGTGTGATTTAGCTACAAATAGATGACAAGGACTCTTAGTGTTGGCTGTTTGACTCCATAACAGCTGATTTAGAAACTTTCACATAACACTGTGGGGTTAGGTGCCAGAAATGGATCATTTAAAGGAACTTTCCCACCTGACTTGAATAGAGGTTGGATTGAAGGGTATTTGAGGGGAAACCCTCCCAGCAGAGGTCTGGGCTTTGGCCTAGCTGTGTCCCCTGCTGATTGTGAAGTGTGCCATCAGCTGCAGGGCTTTCTGGGCTAAAAATGTAATTAAGTCACTTGGACTTGCTCTTTTTGGTCTATAAAAGCTAGACCCACTTTTGGGGCAAATTTGGAGACCTCATCTCTGAGTGGATTGATGACCTCGGATTTTCCCAGTTGCTGGGAAATGGTTCCCCAGATCCCTGGTGCTAAACGGGGCTCCCCAGCAAATGCAGATCTGTAAGATGATAAACAATTTAGGCAATTGGTGATGCATCTTTCTAAATCGCTCTACTTTCTCTCCTTTTGTGAAATACAAAGGTGTGTTTCGTGTCAGGTACATACAGGCAACGCTAGTATTTGTGATTGTGATATGTGTGGAAACCAACCATGGGACACTTATAAAGACAAATTCTAATAATAACTGAGGAAAGTAAAGCATGCAAAAAAGGCCTTTGAACCTATCCTTTGTTCGCAATTAACTTTTATAAGTCTTAAGTTGATTTAGGAGCATTTGAATGAAAGTTTTGAGGATGTTCCTTTTTGACAGGAACTTTCTGCTTGTGGTTAAGCCTTAAAGAGTTTTGCAATAATAACCTTTTGAAGTATAATTTCAGAATATTGCTTGCAGTAAGGATCTTTGAAACTACAGCTTTAGAATATATGAAAAGGAAATATGCTTATCTCGCACCTTGACAAAACAGCAAAAAGCAGCTTGAGAAAGGAATATGAACATCAACTCAGGGACTAATAGTTTTGATTAAGGGAAGCTGGACATCACTGTAATGAGATTTATAGTCCTTGCAATCAAAAGGAAAAGCCATGTCTGGAATCTGGACCCCACGAGCTGGGAGACTTCTTTGTTCGTTCAGAAGTTGGACTCTCCACCACCTGGGATACTCCTTTTCTGGGATACATCCTGAGAAAAACTAAACCACAATACTGTATAGAAATGTGATGTAAAAATTGAGAAGGGAAACTGCTGGTGAGTAAAAATTTGGAATAGAATCTGCTGAGAAAGCTCATGAGTGCCCCTATAAATACCTGTAAGCCTCAACTATTGGTGTGCAGTTGGAGGGTAAAGTTCCCCCACTGTACTCAGCGCTGTATGGCTCATACATTACCAAAATATTTAATAAATTGATTAATGCTTGAATAATGACCACGTCAAGCTTCTCATTTACAACATTCTAGTACTGGTTTTGGTGCACTACCTTGCTTGTTTTTGCTTGTCACTAAAACCAAGCGCACTGTTTCATTGAATGCATCATCTTCCACTGTGGTTCCTTCACATTCACAGTAAAAGAAGATCATTATTTCCACTGCTGTGTCCTTTAAATCGCCTCAGTCAATTGGCAGAACACCAGGAGGCCCCTGCGCAGCCGGGGTGCTGGGAAGCCCTGAGGAATTGTGTGTCAGAGGGCACAAGCAGCCCCCAGGCAGCCGCCTTGTCCCTGGCACCCGGCTGCTCTGGCGCTTGCCCAGAGCATCTCCCAGGCCTGCGGCAGAAGCCCTGGAGTCCGGGCCTCAGCAGGAGGGTGGGGGCACCCCTGAGGTGCCCAGGCTGGGCTGGCTGGGCACAGGGAGGGCAAAGCTGCCCTGCTGGGGCATGGCATGAGGGAGTGGGAAGGCCGAGAACCTGAGATTTTACCCCCAAATGTTCTGGCTTTGCCCTAACATTTACCTCAGGATTTGTCACAAAATGATCTCTATGTGCCCTCTAGAAATTACTCAGACTTTTCCTCAAAAGTAATTTTTTCCCCAAGAGATTACCTCAGATCTTCCTGCTCAAATATCCACTACATGTACTCGACAGATCACCTCCAATTTCATTATTCTCACAGTCCAGTGATTACCTCAACTTGAAAGCCCAAATGTTCATTCCGTGCCCTATAGGAGACACCCGGTAATTCCAGCATTCCTGTGCTAGGAAGTTCTGTCCCTCTAAGCTACTGCAGCTTCACCCCTGGCAAAGTGAAACACTCCCTGGCGCTGAGCCAACGCTGCCCCATGCTCCTCGGTGTGTCTGAGTGCAGGGCAGCCCCGGGGCAGCTCCCCGGGGGCTTCTGGAAGGCTGCCCGGTGCCCGGCCCCGCGGGGCGGCCCCAGCGGGTTCGAGTTGCCGCCCGCGGCTGAGGGGAGCGGCGGGGCGGGGCCGCCCGCGCCTGGGCGGGAAACGCTCCTTGCGGCTGAGGGGAGCGGGCGGCGGCGGCGCAGCGGGGACCGGCCCGGCCCTGCCGTGTCCCTCAGGGCGAGCCCACGGCCCCTCAGCGGCCCTGGCATCCCTTCAGCCAGCGGCATGTGCACTCAGCCACACACGGCGTGCCTGTGTCCCCCTCAAGTGACGCTCCCGTTCCCTCAGTGACACCGCCGTACCCTGAGGGACACGATAGACACCCGCCTCCCCTCAGGGACTCTCGCTGGTCTCAGTGGCATGCAGGGCTTCTGCATCCCATTCAGAGACCATCATGACACCTCAGCAACACAGGGGGCATCTGCATACATCTGGGGATGCCTCAAGTCTGCTCATTGACCTCCCGTGTGCCCTCAGCATTGGGACACTCACCTTTCCCTCAGTGCCCCTCACGTCCCATCAGCAAATCAAGAGGCACCAGCCATCCTGTAGGTGACTCAGTGCGAGTGCAGTGGGTCACGGTTGCCAGGGGCCAGCCGCAGGCAGAAATCCACCAGTGCTCGGGAAAAGGCTCTGCTCTGCTTACAGCATGGGCTGAGGACCAGGAGAGCTCCATTTCCGCCTTGAGATGTTGGAGACAGGCCTTTCACCCTCCTAATAGGGCTGCCCCTCTCTGCAGGCAGCCGAAGGAGCACGACAGGAACAGGCCTTTGGAGAGTTTAGTTCAAGTATGGCTTAAAGAAAAAGCACTGGTTTTATTTTGTGTAAACAATCAACGGTATTGTAAAACAAAAGGATTGGTTAGAGTTTTCTCTGTTAGCCTATCATGAACCTGGATTTTGGAATATGCATGAAGTTCGTTAACACTATTATTTAGACTGGCTGATCGATCAATAAACTTGAGTTCGATGCATCAAAAGATAGTCGTTCTCTCCTCACTTCAACAAATAGTGACACCCGGACGTGATAGCGGACACCACGACGATCGCGAACACCACGGGGATTGCGAACACCACGAGAAGTGAGGACTGGTTCGGGTTCCGAAGCAGCCGGAACGGCAAATAAGCGCGAAACCAAAGCAGAAGAAAGGCCGCCGATACGCGCTGTGCCCTGGAGACTGTATAGACGAGACCAGCCGACACGTGCGGCACGACGCCTGAAAAAGCTGCAAAGTGAAAGTGTGCACTTAAAGAAGTATAGAAAGACAAGCCGCATATGAACTTTTTATTATGTTTTTGCAAAAAAAGCAAATTAAGAGAATAGACTTACAGAAAGAATTGCAAAGTGTTTTAACTTATGGTCTGGAACGGGGAGTCTTTGTGAATCCCCACACAGTTTACGAGTTAACAGAATTGCGTGAATTCAGTGATTTATTGTCAGAGGCTGCTTTAGAGAGTAGTAAAACTGCCAAAAAGCTAAGCAAGCCATGGCGAGTGATATATAGTGCACTGTTTTACTATCTCTCTGAGTGCAAGACAGCGGCCACAGCTCGTGGCGCCCGCAGCGCTGTGCTACTCCAAACTCGGCACGGGCGCTCTGCCATGGCGAGCAGCCGCGGTGAGCGACCGCCTGAAATGCTGCGCTGTAGCGGCGGGAGCGGAGGCAGCGGCGGAGAGAGCGGAGCCGCCGCCGCGGGAGCCGAGCCGCGCCGCCCTGAGAGGGAGCGGAGCTGCCACCGCGGGGGGAGAGCGAAGCCGCCGCAGGGGGAGAGCGAAGCCGCTGCAGTGGTGCCTGCAGCGGAGTCAGCCTGCCGGCGAGTAAACAAAGAGCCCAGCGCAGGGGGAGGGTTTTTGCCCGCTCCGACACACGTGCCGCGGGACTGGAGCGCTTTTTGCAGCGGGAGCGTTTCTCCCTCCCCCCACAGCCGACAAAAGCTTCAGTTTAAGACCTAACAGCCTAATAGATGTAACTTTTGTCAACAAAAGGAAAAGATCCCTGTTGAAATTGAGAAACCAGTGATGATAAACAAGAGAAGTTAAAAGAACTTTTGTTCTTCCTGGCAGAGACTGAAACAAGAATCAGCGTACTGTATGCATGAGTCAAATTTCGGCCGGTTTGGCTCAGCATTGGTTATGCTGTCTTGAAATCACCTGTATTGGCAGAGACTTTACCATCAGAAGCCCGGATGGCTCAGTCGGGGGAACATCAGACTCTTAAATTATATTTTGAAAAGTTTAAAAATGTTCAGATGTGTTAGACTGATTGTATGAGTGAGATGTTCTGAGTGTGCTTTTTAGTATAGAAATGCTATAGCAAACACGTGAACAAAGTTATTTTAGCTTAGTATTTTAGAATCAGGCCTGTAAGTAAGTTATAGTGAATGCTATATTTTATGTCTATAGTAAGTTATCTGTTATTAAGTAGTTTAAGTTAAATTATTTATTAAATGCTGAATACTATTAAGGTTAAGTTTGTTAGGTTTATTTTCTGTTAAGTTCGAGGTCTGTTAAGTTTAAATTATATTAGGTTTAAGTTATGTAAAATTTAAAGTCAGTTAAGTTTTTTTATAGTTAAGTTTTGTTAGAATGGAAAGATTTTACATGTAAGTTCTGTTGATTTAAAAATCTATTAAGTTTAAGTAATGTTAAGTTCTATTAAGTTTAAATATTTTAGGTTTAAGTATTTTAAGTATAAGTGCTATTAAGTTTAAGTGATGTTAGATAGATTTATGCTTTTACGATAGGCGTTTATTTTATGACTTGTGGGCAAAGTGTTGTTGTGAACATCAGAGAAACCTTGCTAGCTGAAAATACTGTTTAGTTATTAGAATTGCCTATTCTTATGTTGCAAAGAGTGTGACACAGTTAGCCCATAGAATTTTGAAGCCAGTTAAGTTTTGTTAATTTACAAATAAGTCTGCTAAGTTAAATATTTTAAGTGCTTTCTCACCACTCCAAATCAACAAAAGACTGAGAATCGCCCAGCTGATGCCATTTCAGCCAAATGACTAAAGGATTACAGACTGTAAAACTGATTTTGAACCAGACTGTAAAACTGATTTTGAACTTTTCTGAGAAACCCAAAGAAAAGGTAGATGTGAAAATCTCAAAGACAGAAAGGATCGTTTTCAGACTTGCCGTTCACCTCCTCTCCAAGTTCACATGAATGAAAACAGCTAACAGTTTTCTTTTCTTAGTCCAATTACCACCTACCTTGCAATGCCTGATAAGGCCAGACATTGTGGCTCAGCTGGGGGTGCTTTTAACCCTTTGAGATAAAACGACGTTGCCGGAAGACCAGGGAACTCATTGACATTATTGAATCATTATCATCTTTCCATATAAAAGGACCGGCAAAAGAGAACTGCCTTGAATGTCACAGCCCCAATTGTGCTGCTTAAGTTGCACTGTGTTGTGGAGGTTGTGATAAGACCTTTATAGATCAGTTGTCACTTTTTCATTTATGGTGTAATACCTGTAATCATAGACATACCTAGGAACATAATTGGGAGTGGGCACTACAGAATAAAACAAGACTAAACACTGCCTCAGCTTTAGATCTTTATGAATCGCATGAGCAGAAAATCTTAGCTTATTGTCGGTGGGAGGTACAGTGTATTTTGAAAAGGGTTAAAGCTCAAAGTGCATCATATATAACCTCTGTAAGGTGTAGAAAACTGGTGCCTTTAACACAACATTCCGTTGTAGGGCCTATAAAAGGAGATCCCAATCAGGCATTAGATAACTGCATTAGAAAGTTACAAAGGTGTGGTCTTCAGGTCTCAGGAACAGTAAGGTTAAAAACTGATAAGAAAAAGAAAGTCAAAGTAAAACCAGAAAAATGAAGTTTACTTTTGTTATATTGCTTAGTGTAGTGGTAGCTGAAGAATTAAAAGTAACACATTTTAGTCAACCTAGAGATAATGTATAGATAACACTTGCTAAGCAGATTAATCAGTCGTCGCTTTGTCTCAGCATTGGAAGAGTTACTAACCCTTTTCGAACATGTTTGGTAGGGCTTCCAGTATAGTCTCCTCAAGAATTCTGCAGTCTTATTAACAACCGTGCCTTATGTATGCGCAGTATGGTAAATATTAAATTGCCCGCACAAAAAGGGTATACTGCCAGTCAGAGTGACGGCTACCATCAATGCCTGTTAATTCAATCACTTAATACTCCTTTGCATTCCCCACCTGAGGAGTTAGAGCTTTTCGGAAGTGCAAATGCTAGCATGACCAGCACTTCCAATGGTGGGTGGTTCAGCTTTGATTACTCTAATCCTCAAAAGATGAATCAGCATAAACAGACATGGGCTACTCTGGATTCATCTCTAAGCCCGGATATAGTGTCTAAACAACTTTACAACCAATGTAAAGGCTCTAGCATCATGACACCTAAGAAAATACCTACAGAGATATTTCTAATTTGCGGAGATAGAGCCTAGAATGGCATACCTGCCCAACCTCAGAGTAGACCTTGTTATTAAAGGAAGTTATCACTATTCCACCCTAGTATATCTGTGTTAATGCAATTAAGTCATAAGATAAACAAGCAAAAGCGTAGCTTACATAATTTAGACTGTAGTCAAATAAGAGATCCATAGTTCTGGAGTAAATTTAAACAAGTGATAGTTTCAGCTCTCCTACCATGGGGTGCTGCAAGCAAAGCATTGACTTTAGCAAAACAAATAAGATGTTAGACTAAGGGTGAATTGAATAAAACATCACAGATATCAAATATGTTAACTGCAGATGTACAGAGTGTTAATCATGCTGTATTGCAAAATAGAGCTGCCATAGATTTCTTACTATTAGCACAAAGCCATAGGTGTGAAGAGTTTGAAGAGATGTGTTGCATGAACTTATCTGATCATTCTGTATCTATTCATGCTAAGTTAAAAGAGCTACGGCTAGAGCTTAATAGCCTTAAGGGAGAAGAAGGATTGAGTATTGATGAGTGGCTTAAAAGTTTCAGATTGAGACAATAGTTAAGAAACCTTATAATATATGCTAGAGAGATATTAAGTGTACTCTTATTGCTTTTACTTATATTACCTTGCTTTTGTAGCTGTATCCAAAAGATAGTTAGTAAGATGATAGAGAAAACCTGGCAAACTAACCTCCTTTCTCTTAAAGAAAAAAGCGAGGGAAGTGTGGAGAGTTTAGTTCAAGCATGACTTAAAGAAAAAGGCCATGAAGCCATGCAATTGAGAGAAAAGTAAAAGGTAGTTGTGAAGCAGTTCCAAAAGCAGTTCCCAGCCTGATTTCTATAAACAATTAGACTCTCTCAGGCATCACTTTATAAACAATAAGGTTCTCAGGCAGTCTTCCCATAACAAGCGAAACACCCTCTCTGGGAAAAGATGGCACCCTGGGGACAGATATGGAAGCTTTGGGAACCTTTCATATCACAGTGGGAACACTGGTTTTATTTTGTGTAAACAATCAACGGAATTGTAAAACAAAAGGAGTGGTTAGAGTTTTCTCTGTTAGCCTATCATGAACCTGGATTTTGGAATATGCATGAAGTTCGTTAACACTATTATTTAAACTGGCTGATCAATCAATAAACCTGAGTTTGATGCATCAAAGGATGGTCGTTCTCCCCTCACTTCAAAACAGGCCGAAGACAGCAAAGCAAAGAGCCAGCCCTGCACACATGGAGGTGGCCCAGGGCAAGGGCAGCGAGGCACGCTGAAGGTGCCCATCGCACTCTCATGTGTCCCTGTCCTGGGAAAGTCAGGAATGCCCTTTGTGCAGAGGGCCTTTCTGTGGCCCCTCTGGGCTCAAAGCTGCTGCTCTTCTGGCTCAATGGGGCCTAAAGCCACAAAGCTTGGCCTCCCCCACAGTGACAGGAACAAGACACAGCAAGCAGGCAGTGGAGCCCAACGTCTAAGGCTGAGGGGCCGGGGGCTCCAGTCTGGAGCACAGGGAGGGCACATGCCCAGCCCCAAAACTCCTGCCCTCACAGGCCTCAAAGGCTGGGACCAGGGTTCCACGCCTGATTCCAGGGGATCCCTCCAACCACCCACTGAGGAAGCAGCTGGCTCTCAGGATAAGGGGGCTAAAGCGCCAGAGCAGCCGGCACTCAGGATCAAGGGGGCTAACAGGGGGCTGCCAATGGCCTCTGACAGCCCATTGCTCAGGGCTTGCCAGCGCCCTATCCCCTCAGGGGCTGCCCCAGCCCGGCCAAGCTGCCCGGCAGCAGCGCCGCAGCTCCAGAGCAGCCCCAGAGCAGCTCCAGAGCAGCCTTCAGCAAGGCAGCCAGCAGCACACGGGCAGGAGGACACGGATGGCGCTTCCTGCCTGGCCCAGGGCTTGTGGCCATCGCCAGGCACGGCTCTGGCAGTGATCCCCACAGCTCGGGCCCCTGCCCAGCCGCTCTGTGGGCAGCACAAAGGCTTCAGCAGAACCACCAAAGGCCAAGGGGCTTCTGGCCATTTTCCCTGCAGCACTGCACGTCTGGGCAGCTGGCTGAGCACAAGCACCTTTTTCCCTTCTTCTTCTATGCGCTACGGACCCTGGGCCGCAAAAGAAAGATCCTGGGATTCTCTCTATACTAACACATTCTATATTTATATACAAAAGAAAAATAAAAAGAAGGAAAGAACAGTCTTGAACAAACTGAAAAAATCCATGCTGGCTCTGGTGGCACCAGCAGGGATCATCTCTCTGCAGAGCTCCAGCAGCACATCCAGCTGAGCCCCAGCAGTTGTGGCCCTGTCTTCCACACCCTGCAAAGTAGGTCGGGCAGATTCGTAAAAGTGAAATATTGAGTTCTGTGTAGTGCCCTGAGAATATGCAAAGTTTGAATTGTCAGGCTTCTCACAGAGAGGCTGATGTCATTTGCCATGTCTTCCAGGGCTGCAAGACAGAGGAACAGAGCCAAGGTCAGATCCCAGATTTGTGGGGAGCTGAGGAGAGCCCCCTGCCAGGGCCATCCCAGCCGGCTCTTGCCATGGCCAGGAGACAGCAGGGAGCAAGGGGATCAGCCCGAAGAGCAGCCACGAATCCCCCACGTGGCCCTGAAATCTCTCTGTGTGTGAGCAGCCAGGGCAGGGCTTGCAGCTCCTCCCGGCAGCCCCCGCTGTCAGCCCGATGCCCTCACTCACCAGTGCAGATCAGCTGGAACTCTCGCTGCTTCCCCCTCAGGTGCCGCCCGGCGATGCCTGTGAACACAGAGCCTGTCACGGCCCCAGCGGCACAGCTCCCTGCCAGCGGCGCTGCCGGCGCTGTGGCCGCACGGGCTGCTGGCCCGGCAGGGCTCAGCCCGGCCCTTGCCGCACGCTGCTGCCCCAGGGCACGGCTGCCAGAGGGCGGCAGCAGCAATGCCCAGGCAAGGCGGGGCTCCAGGGCGCCGAGCTCGGCTGGCGCTGCCGGGGCAGCAGGCGGGGCTGGGGCCGAGCTGCGGCGGGCCGGGCCGGGGAGGGGAAGGGCAGCCCGGGCTCGTGGCTCACCCATGAACCTGACGGCCGCCTCTCGCAGGGGCTCCTGTGGGCTTTCCAGGTAGCGCAGGGCCTGGTGCAGGTACTCGGCCGCTCGGCGCTTGTCGTCTGCCAGCTGCAGAGAGCGGCAGGAGGGAAGAGTTGGCGGGGGCTCAGCCCCTGGGCTGGGTGCTGCCTGCGCCCAGCCCCGGCCTCCCCTGGCCACAGTGCCCTGAGGCGCGGCCAGCAGCCGCTGGCCAAGGGCTCCCGAGGGCAGGGGGCAGAGGGCCGGCTGCTGCCTGGGGAGCCGCGGTGCCGGCCCGCAGCCCCACCGGGCTGGGGTTCCATGGGCACCCGGCTCGGGCCCATGGGAGCCTGGAGAAGAGCCCGCGGGGCCTCTGGCTGCAGCAGCGGGCAGGGGCACAGCTGCCCGGTCTGCACACTGAGCACCGCCCTCAGGGGCCTTCTCCAGGCTGAGGCTGGGGCTTGCAGGCTGTCCTTACTAGGCAATTGGCGAAAATCCAGAGTTTCTCCTTCTTCACCAGTTTTTCTAGATCTTTCCTCTTCAGGAACTTGACCACACGATGTAGCGATTCCCAAGAAACCTGGAGAGCAGCAGAGTCCCAGATATGGCCACACAGCCCAGGGTGCAGGACACATGTCCCAGTGCCACAGCCTGGGGGAGGATGCAGCCTGGGAGGTGACCAGAGCAGGAGGCAGCTGAGTCCCCTCCCAGGGGCACACCAGCAGCCCACAAGTCCTCACCTGTGCCACACGCCGATTCCCATCATGGCAGTGGAAGAAAAGTGGGAGCAGGCTGTGCCGCACTTGTGTCTTCAGGTCCTTTGTTTTCTTTTCCAGTGGAAGACTCAGCAATGTTTGGAAGAGCAATATGGAGAGCTGCTTCACCTGGCTATTATCCTGTAGGAAGAGAAGAAAAGAAGATCTTTGCATGGGCTGTGAGGGGCTCACCTGGGTGCAGGCCTGCATTTGCACAGGGCACCAAGTGTCCGGGCAGCAGCCAGTGGCCAGGGCTGTGGGTACAGAGCCTTACATGGTCAAAGAGTGGCAGGAGCCCCTCAGCCAGCTGCAGGGTGATGGGGGTGGGTATTGGCGTAGCCTTCTCCAAGATTATAAAGCTGAGCACCATGACTGTTATCTTAACTATCTCTCCATCTTCATCCCGCAGGAGCGCCACAAGTCTTTTAGTCAGGCTCCACATTTTTTTGGTCTGTGTGGAACGCAATTTTGTGAAACACTACCCTGCTGCTGCAGGGCCCACAGGCCAAAGGCCTGTCCCGAAGCACTGGGGCAGCTGAAGCGGGAGGCAGGAGAGCTGGGAGCAGCTGTCCCAGCGCCCAAAGCCCAGGCAAGGCCAAGCGACTGAGTTGCCCAGCCCCACGCTGCCTGCACGGCTTCAGCCACTGCCCCCTTCTCACCATCGAGGGATCGTCAGTGAGTTTGAGAAGGGCCTTGAACGCCAGGCGACGCCTCTCGCTGCACTCGCTTTGCAGGTACCTTGAGAAGATTTGCAGGACTCTGTCAGCATCACGTTCCCTCAAGTCCAGGCACTCAAGGACCTGCAAGGCACAGGGCAGTGACAGGGAGCCGGCCGCAGGAGCCCGGAGCCGCACAGGGCTGGGCCCAGGCAGCAGCACAGGGCACGGGCACCGTCCTGGCAGCTGTGGCTGTGAGAGGGCAGAGAGCTGGGAGGCAGCTCAGCCAGGCAGCGCTGGCCTTGCGGCTCACCTCCGCGAGGAACGCCAGGGCGGGCAGATCCCAGCGTGGCTCCCGTGTTCTGAGCAGCCGGAGCAGGTAGTGAAGGATCCGGGAACAGGAGGGTATGGAGATGCAGGACATCTCCCTGGCAGGAGAAAAAGTCAGCAAGACTGTGAGGCAGGAGAATGAAACCTGTCACAGGAGTGACTCACACAGGTCAGGTCTTTGTCCAGCAGCCTGCAAGCGCACTTGGGCTACTTCAGAGGCGGCTCTTTTGGCCACTCTCCTCCCCCAGCCTTTCCAGTTTGCTTGGCGCTCCCTCAGTGACAAGGCCCTCTGGCCCATGAGCACGGGGACTGTGTGGGTCACTCTGGGCACAGAGCACAAATGTCAGAGGCAGTGGGGAGAAGGGGGTCTCACCTGGCCAGCAGACCCACAGCATAGTGGTGGGTGTCAACAGAGAGCAGCGTGTCCCCGCCACACCTGCGTTCCATTGCCACCACCACATCGTTGTACTGCTTTCGGCAAAGCAGGGACTTCAGGGTCTGCACTGCAAACCTGTGAGCACAGCAAAGCCCAGGTCACACTGGCAGCACTGACTCCTTGGCAGGCCACGTGGCAGGGACAGGAGGAGTGGGATGGAGCACCTGTTGGGGCTGGTGGCAAGGTCGTGCTCTTCCTGGCATCGCTTCCAGAGTGTATTGACTTCCTCTGGCATCTCTTCTGTGCTGAGGAACACTTGGAATAGCAGATGCACAAACAGGCGGGGGAAATACACCTTCAATATACGTGGGACAGGGGACTCCTGGAGGATCTTCCACATCACCATGGTTGCCTGCAAAGGACAAAGCCCCCGAGAAAGTGTCAGTGCCGAGGTGTGCGTGTGGCAGGGCCCGAGTATGTCAGGGAGAAGCCCGGAGAGAGGCAGGGGGAGCACGGCGCCTGGTGGGCCTGAAGCTGCCCCTGGGCCAGGGAGATGCAGTGGGGGAAGGAGGATGGAGAGCTGCTGGAGAGGCAGCCTTGGGGCCAGCAAAGGCCAGTGTCAGAAACTCACAGCCAGGGCAAAGACACCCGTTTCGTCCCCATCAGAGGTGCATGTGCTGTGCTCTGGCCAGCTCTCCAGCACATCCAGGAGGATCAGCTGTGCCAGCTCCGCAGTCCTGGCTGAGCCCATGATGGTCTTCCACATGGCCATGGCAGCTCTGTGGGGTCAGAGCTCTGTCTCAGGGGCGTCTCAGACACAGCCCCAGGGGGAGCTGAGCTGGCTGCCAGTTCTGCCTCTGCCCACTGGCCCTGGCCAGCAGCATCCAGGCAGCCCAGTCCTGTGGGGACAGAGGCCTGAGGGGCAGGGAGGGAGCATGGCAGCAGGCTCAGGGGCTGACGTGCCAGGGCAGGGAAAGGCAGCAGCCAGAGGGGCCTGGATGTGTCTGTTGGTCAGACACCTGGGCCAGGCTGTACAGGGTGATGGGCTGGCGGGGCCTGAGCCCTGTGGGCAGGTGGGCCCCATACCCGTCACAGGACGGGGCCACACGCAGGAGCGTCATCACTGCGTCATGTGGCTGTGCTTCAGTGAGATCCAGCAGGGCCTTGTCCAGCCTGTGCTCATCACAATCATTGGCCAGGAGCGACTGGTGGATGAACCTCACCATGGCAGGCACCTGGAGAAGGCACAGGGAGACTTGGGAAGCTGCCAGAGGGAGCAATGTTCCCAGCTTCCCCAGAGAAGTGCTTCCCTTCCCAGCGCACTGCCATGGCCTCAAAGGCTCACAGCAACCAGCATACGTGGCTTAGGAGGCCAAGCAATTCCTGGGAGGATCAAACCCTGGCCACAGACTCCTTACTTGCTTTGGATTGTAAAAAACTTCCTCTACAAGCATACACAGGAGGGCCGCGGTGGTCTCATGTTCGAGGAGCTCTGAATCTGCTCTGAGCCCAGTGCCCATGGCGATGGTCTCTTCCTCCTGGATTCTTTTCATGAATCTGCAGACCAACTGTAAGAGAAGGGCAGGAAGCCAGGGATGTTGCACGGAACGCGGCACACACGGTGCTGGGCTGAGCAGGGACAGCAGCCCCAGCCCAGGTGGGGGTGGTTGCAGGTACCTGCGCTGTGCTGCGGAAGCGGCCACGGCTGGATTCCTGCTCTTGTGTGCGCTCCAGGGCTGCATCTGGTAAAGAGCGAGCGCAGCCAGAGCTGAGGGGCTGCGGGAGAAGCCAGAGAACACAGCCCAGCCTTGCGCGGCCCAGGCAGGGAGAGCCCCGGGATGGCCCATGGGATGGAGCAGGGAGACTGCGTGATGTCTGCCCGGCCCCTCTTCCGTCCTGTCCTTGGGCCTGTCCCCAGGTGATGGCATGGCATGGCATGGCATGGCATGGCATGGCATGGCATGGCATGGCATGGCATGGCATGGCATGGGGTCAAGTCGGCTGCAGGCACCAGTCCTGTGCCCTCCAGCTCTGCCACTCACCCTCCTGCGGTGTCTGGAGTGGCTCCAACTGTTTAGTCACCAGTGGTGAAGCAGCTCCAGGCCCTTCTTCCTTCTCTTCCCCCCAGGCCAGCTTGGGCACTCCTGCGGTTCTCTGCTTCATGTCAGTGACACGAGCTTCTTGCAGGAGAGATACCCTGGAAATGCTCCAAGGGCGCCAAGTCCCACACGCTGCCCTCAAGGGCAGCTGCGAAAGAGAAGTCTCGGGGAGACCACGGGTCAGCAAGTCCTGTGGTCTGGCCTCGAGCTCAGCTAAAGGAACAATGCCTCAGAAAAGTTCCAGGTGGGACACGAATGAGCGCGCGGTGCGGGGGCTCCTCACGGCACCACACTGTCCCGTCCTCTCCCATTTCGTTCTACCAGCAACCGGGCACGCTTCTATTTCCCACGTGTCACAAAGGCACCTTGGACACCGCCTTCCATGAGTGACCGTGCTGCAGTGTGTCACCAAGGGCCCTTGCACACACTGCCGCCTGCCCTGGGGCCACCCCCATCCCAGCCAAAGTGGCCCAGGCTGGAAGGAATGCCTGGCCCCAGGTGTCCAAGGCAGCCCCACAGGATTTTTAGGAAGGGCTCAGAGCATCAGCAAACGCTGCCCTGCTCTGCGGGCTCAGGGCAGCAGAAGGAGCCCCCAGGGCTGCCGACGCAGCCGCGCTGGGAAGGGCACGGGCCCTTCCAGGGACGCTGGCACGGCCTCCTTGGGACACGTCCCGGCCCGTGGCCATCCTAAACCCGCGGGTGTGACTCGCACAAGGAACGTGTGGGCCTGGGCACCAATACTGCTCTGAGCCCTGGGGCCCGGGCAGCGCTGACATCAGCAGCTGGGGCAGAGTCCCTGCCCAAGCAGAGCTGCCACCCCCCGAGCCCTGGCAGCGCTGGTGCCCATCTCCTGCCCCAGAGACCTGTGCCCCCGGGGGGCTTCTGTGCCACAGGGAGCCAAAGCCCACGTGCATTGGGGGCTGTGCTCCTTCCTGCAGGGGCTGATGGACTGAGCACCTGCTGGAAATACTTTGTCTCTGTCAGATGATGCTGCTCCTTCCTGAAAGGAATTTTTCTCATGGAAGGCATTGGCAGTAGCATCACAAACCATCAGCCTCTGAGTTTCCCAGGACAATCAAATTTCAGTGGAACGTTGTGCTTTTCTCACTCTCTTTCCGTCATTCTGGCAAAAATAGAATCTTCACTGCCTCTGATATTCTAGGCTCCGGTCGCTGCCTGTCTGCCTGTGGCAGCTCATGTCCAAACAAAACTGCGTCCCTGCTGAGCGTGGCAATGGATGGCCACAAAGAGGGAGGTTCCCCAGTGAACATCAAGGCAGACACCTGGGGATGTGCAGTGGATAGGCATAACTCTGGGAGGAGAAGCTATTCTGTGTCTCTGATTATGGTGCTGATGCCTGAAAACTAGGCAAGAAAACAGCCCTCCATGGTATAAGGCCTATGCAGCTGGTATTTGTTTTTTCAGTGCCAGGAGTGAGGGGCATTGCTGCACCACAAACTCACTCATCCATTCTTTGAACAGTTCAGGCTTTTATACGTGTTTTACTTCATGTGCACATTATACTTTCCTCACTTCACATTGCAACATATTTTCTAATCCCACCATGATGCAAGCCCTTGTAGCACATGCACGGTTTCTGCACAAGCTGGTCATCAGCCTCTGGTGGTCGTTTTGGATGAAGGCTCATAAGCCTTCCTCGGGCTTGAGCTCTCCACGCCTGCTTCTTGTGCATGCTCTATAGGATTGTCTGCTCAAATAGCCAGTGGTCAGCTTTTGCAGGTAGCTTGTTCTGCTAAATTTGCTGATTTCCAAAAGGTGCTTCATTCACATACCCTGTTACAAAAGAGCTGCTTCCTTCTTTACAGCTACAGCTTTTCGTTCAGCTCAAGCATTCTCTGCCTAGGCATCAAGTCCCCCATTTCTTTTATCCTTTGCAAATTCTTTGGCAACTATAGTCTTGTTGTGGTCTCAAAATATTTACCTGTTTCGATCCTGTATCTCATTTTATTTTGCTTCCATTTGTGATAGGTTGTGGCAGTTTGTTTACAATACCATATAAAACATTGGCTCATCATGCAGGTTCCTAAGAATGGTATTCCAGTTCCTAAAATTCCTACAAAAAGTTGTGCAGGCCAGTTCAGATTAGGTAGCTAAGATATCAGAGTTTCCCTCAAATGTTTGCTCCAAGATGTAATGCCTTGGGTTACAGCAGGGAGTACTTTTGCCTGTTACCAAATGGCATGGATATCCATTGCTATTTGCCCTGACTGATCTGTATCAGTGCAACAACTGGCATTAATTAGAATACAAACTCCTCCCATTTGGCTGTTACCATTTCTAACACCCTGAGGTTTTGAAAGTCTACTTCTTTTAGTGAGTCTGTTTCAGTTTGTAGTCTTCCTAAGGCATCTGCTGTTGAATTAGCAATCAATTAGTTCTGTTTTGGCTGAGATGTTTGAAATTGAGTTTTCTAGTTGTGCAATTCCTAAACATGGGAGCTACACCCTCACAAAACTGTGAAAACTGTTGCTGTATCACACCACTGGGTTACGGGGTGTTCTCTTAGTGAGCCTGTTCTTCCACAGTCCTTCAATAATACCTGTCATTTTATGAGTTTGATTTATACCTGTAACCAAGGGATTAGGGATCCCATGTACATCGGCCAGTCCAGTTACCTGCTAATTGTTTTAATGCTATTCCATTCCCACAAAGGCACCCAGATGCATGAGGAAGAAGGCAGTTGGTGTTAATTCTCACTGACTTGTTTCCCGTATGTCTATCAAAAAGACAGTTTTTCCATGATCACTCACTGGCTGAGTGCCTCTGACCCACCCAGCTGTGTTACTGGAAAAGCTGCTGAGATTTGTTCCAGACTTTTTCAGCCTGTGTATCTGGGACTGGCTCGTTGAGAGGCTGTAACTGGAAAAGGGGCTTTCCCAAGAATATCCTGCTTGTCTACACTGAGCACTAGCATTGTGGAAGCTGTGGGGGTTCAAATCTGACCAATTGCTGGATGGTAGCCCTGTTAAGGGAAGATTCCATTGTTGCACCTCTCCGCAAAGCCTGCAATCCCTCAGTCCTGTAAAATGAGCTATGCTTCCTATTAGTGTTACACAGGTGTTAACAACACAGGCACTGACAGTGTAACCAATGAAAAAGACAGTGAAATACAATGTGAATTACATGGTTTAGGAGTGAATTTCCGTTTCAGTCCATGATCCCCAACAGGTTTGTTCGTCCAGGGTTTAGTTGGTGATTTCTTGAATCAAGAAGATTGAAGGGGTGTAGTGATTCCAGGCAGGTCTTTCCTTTACTCAGACGGATAAAGGTAGTCAGGAGCACTTGGAACCGTCCATCCCACTTTTCCTGCAGAGGATCACCTGTAAAATTCATAACACACATCCAGCCACCCGGGTCAATTGCATGCAATTCATGATCTGGCAGCTTACATTGATTCTCAAACACCGTACTAAACTTCTGGTGCAATTGTTTGCTTGTAGCCAGTAAATAGTCATAGATGTATTGACTACCACCTTGAGGCAAATTTTCATCATGAGTGACATTTAATCCTTAAGGTCTGCCAGAAAGCATTTCAAATGGGCTTTTACTTTGGAGGTATGTTTTATTGAGTCTGATAAAGGCAATAGGTAGAGCTTGATACCAAAATAAATGCACTTCTTGCCAAATTTTAGCTATCCATTCTTTGATCATATGATTCAGCCTTTCTACTTGACCGCTAGATTGTGTTCTGCAGGGCATGTGAAGCTGCCATTGGATTCCTAATGCATTGCTGACAGCTTGCACCATTTGAGATGGCACAGGAATGAGATCCTCTGTCAGAGGATATTTCTCTAGGTGCACCAAACCAAGGTATGACTTCATTCGACAATACTTTTATTAATTCACTAGCTTTCTTTGTCCTACAAGGGAACGCTTCTGGCCACCCAGAGAAAGTATCAGGAAGTACTAGTAAATATTGGAAACCTCCCTTTCTTGGGACTCCAGCAAAGTCTATTTGCCACAAGTCTCCAAGAAAAGCTCCTCTGCTCAAAACCCTTTGTTCTAGCCTGACTGTTGGATTTGCATTATTCTTCAAACAAGTCACACATTGTGATGATCCTTCTTTAACAGTGTTCTGCATGTCTGGGCCTGCAATTCTTACCTTTAGGTATTGGTTTCTGCTCCCCAGCCAGTCTTATCATGTTCAGATTTCACATACTGTCTCATTTACTTCTCTGGTATTATGAGTTGACCTGTTTCTAATTGTCCCCAACCATTTTCTGAACGTTTTCCTTTACTTTCATTAATCCATTTACAATGAGAAGGTTGGTATCTTATGGCTGCTCAGTTGATACTGCAGTAGGTATTAGAGCTGCAACAAGTGGTTCATTCCTTTCAGCAGCGATTCGAGCTTCATAATCTGCAAATCTGTCACCTGCTTCCAGGAGGGTGTTACCTTTAGAGTGCCCTCAGCAATGCACAGTTGCCACGTGCAATGGGAGCTCCACCGCCTCGGGGAGCCTGAGGATTTCAGCTGCATATTTGGCCATCTTCTCTTGTGCAGTCAGGAGTTCTCTTTCTCACCATATGGCTGCGTGGGCATGAAGAATTCCATAGGCATGTTTGGAATCAGTGCAAACATTAACTTCCCTTCCTTTTGCCACTTCTAATGCCAGAGGGAGGGCTATCAGCTCAGCCTCTTGTGCTGAGGTTCCTGCTGGAAATGGCTTTGACTCTATTACCTCTGAGACTGTGCTCACAGTGTAGCCCGCCATTCGCACTCCCTGTCTCCCAAAACTGCTGCCATCACAGCAGCAGTTCATGGCTGAACCAGTTCATGGCATCTGGGAGCGGCTGTTCCCCTGGATTTTGGCAGCTGGAGCGCACAGCTTCCATGGTCTCTGGGCAGTTGTGTACTGCAGGTTCAGCTTTGGATTTTCCTGGCAGAAAAGAGGCAGGGTTAACAAGATTGGTCACTTGATTCCAGTATCGTCAGATTTGGCCAGGACTGCTTGGTAGTTTAGGAACCTCGAGGAAGACAGCCAATGTTTCCCTTTCTGATCTAAAACAGCCGACACTGTGTGTGACACTGAGACACTCATCTTTTGTCCTGTGTAAACTTCTATGCTTCTTCAATGTTCATGATCACTGCTGCTACTGCCCTGAGGCAGGCAAGCCAGCCCTTTCTCACAGTATCGAGTTGTTTAGAAATCAGGCCACTGCCCTTTTGTTAGGACCCAGTTGTTGTGCCAGAACCCCTAAAGATATTCTCTCTCTCACTGGGAATACCCACAACGGCTTGCTCTTGTCAGGCAGCCCCACAGCAGGGGCCCTCATGAGTTCGCAGTTCACTTCTTCAAAGGCCCTTCTCAATTCGGGGGTCCATATCACGGTAGTTTTAGAAATTTTCACCAATTTGTCTGAAGGTTTTGTCCTGGTTTAGGGCAAATTTGGTAGAGAACCTCCAAAGGAGGGCCCCTCCCGAAAGAAAACCCACACGGCCCCTCCCCCCAACCGGTTCGGGAAAAAATTCCTCGGAGAGAAGGGGAAAGAACCTGTTTATTTGACAGGCACAGCACCCCCCAGCACACAAAATGAACAATACCGGATGACACCGCTCTGAGAAAGATGACAAAATCAGAAAGTCTCTTTTGGGGGTGGTTGCTCTGTTCTCAGTCCCTCCGGCGCTGGGGCAGCTGCTGCAGCCAAACGGTGCAATCCCTCGGTGTTCCCAGGTCCCAGTCCGGAGCAGGTTCGAGATGGTCACAGAAACAGGAGAGGAGAAATTTGGAAGAAATTTGGACTGTTTAGCTAAACTAGCTAATAAGCAGAAGCAAAAGCAAAAGCGAGAGCAGAGAGACAGCAAGTAAAGCAGAAAAGCCAAAAGCTAAAAGCAAAAAGCGAAAACAGCCCTATGTACTGCCCGTCTCTGTGTCCCTGATAAGAGAAACCCAAACAAAACTTCCACTCGTCAGAGACACTCTTAAAGACACAGAACACATGAATGGGGATACAAGCATCATAATGTCACCCCAGGACATTCCACCCCTTATCCCCATATCATCAACATACTACAACACATCATGCATTATTCATACAAAATTTCCGTCTGTTTCCCCAAAATTTACGAGCAATACCCATCATGCCTTCATCACATCCACACACTGGGCCACTGAATCCAGACCCTATATAACAGAGCTGCAGGATTCCCCCCTTTCACTTTACTCACTTACAGCTCCATCTATCACTTGCTCAGGCCTTCAACACATACACATTTCCTTTTCCATCTTCCACTTGCTCAGACCTCCGACACTTACACATTTCCTTCTATCTCATGTCTGTATGGTTTAATGTACAGACAATGGCAGTAACATCCAATGAACAGTGATATTGCATATCATTCTTACCTCACAATCAGATCTCCCTGAGGTACACATTGTGTTGTTCCATCTCTTTGCATTATCCACCATGTGCAACCTGGTCCCTGAGCAAAGACAACCCCACGAATGGGTTTGTCTGTACTCGAGGCAGAATTGATCCACACAGTCTTCCCTAACAAACCTCCGATATGTACCACTGGGACTTTGTCTCCTTCTATTACGTTCAGGGACTCAGACTGGGCAGGACCTGCTCGGTTGGTGGAACCTCGGGTGTTAACTAGCCAGGTGGCCTTTGCTAAATGCTGCTCCCAATTTTTGAAAGATCCCCCACCCAAAGCTCTCAACTGAGTTTTTAGTAATCCATTGTACCTCTCCACTTTTCCTGCAGCTGGTGCATGGTAGGGGATATGGTACACCCACTCAATGCCATGCTCCCTAGCCCAGGTGTTGATAAGGCTGTTCTTGAAATGAGTCCCGTTGTCGGACTCGATCCTCTCAGGGGTGCCATGTCTCCACAGAACTTGCTTTTCAAGGCCCAGGATGGTGTTCCGGGCTGTAGCATGAGACACAGGGTAGGTTTCCAACCATCCAGTGGTGGCTTCCACCATGGTCAGCACGTAGTGTTTGCCCTGGCGTGTCTGGGGCAGTGTGATGTAGTCAATCTGCCAGGCCTCCCCATACTTGTACTTGGACCACTGCCCACCGTACCAGAGGGGCTTCACTCGCTTGGCCTGCTTGATGGCAGCACAATGTCTCACAGTCATGGATAACCTGAGAAATACTGTCCATGGTTAAATCCACCCCTCGGTCTTGTGCCCATTTATAGGTGGCATCTCTGCCCTGATGGCCTGAGGCATCATGGGCCCATCGAGCTAGGAATAACTCTCCCTTATGTTCCCAATCTAGGTCTATTTTGGACACCCCTATCTTTGCAGCCTTGTCTACCTTCTCATTGTTTTGGTGCTCCTCATTGGCCCTGCTCTTGGGTACATGGGCATCTACATGGCGGACTTTCACAGGAAGCCTCCCTACCCTGGTAGCAATGTCTTTCAAATCTTCAGCAGCCCAAATTGGTTTCCCTCTATGTTGCCAGTTAGCCTTTTTCCACCTCTCCAGCCATCCCCACAGAGCATTAGCTACCATCCATGAATCAGTGTAGAGGTAGAGCTTTGGCCGCTTCTCTCTCTCAGCAATGTCCAGGGCCAGCTGAACAGCTTTGAGTTCAGCAAGTTGACTTGATCCACCTTCTCCTTCGGTAGCTTGTGCAACCTGTCGTGTGGGGCTCCATACGGCTGCTTTCCACTTCCGGTTCATCCCTACGATGCGACAGGAACCGTCAGTGAAAAGAGCGTAGCGTGTTTCCCCTGGTGGCAGTTGGTTATAGGGAGGAGCCTCTTCAGCATGTGTCACTGGTTCTTGTTCCTCTTCATCTGTGACACCAAAATTCTCACCTTCGGGCCAATTTGTAATGACCTCCAAAATCCCAGGGCGATTCAGTTTACCTATACGGGCGCGCTGAGTGATAAGAGCAATCTACTTGCTCCATGTAGCACTGGTGGCATGGTGAGTGGAAGGAACCTTGCCTTTGAACATCCACCCCAGCACCGGCAATCGGGCTGCCAGGAGAAGTTGTGCTTCAGTGCCTATTACCTCCGAGGAAGCCTGGACTCCTTCATAGGCAGCCAAGATTTCCTTCTCTGTGGGAGAGGAGTTGGCTTCAGACCCTCTGTAGCTTCAACTCCAAAATCCCAGTGGTCGGCCCCGAGTCTCCTCAGGCACTTTCTGCCAAAGGCTCCAGGACAAGCCATGGTTCCCGGCTGCAGAGTAAAGCATGTTCTTTACCTCTGGTCCATCCTGACCGGGCCAAGGGCTACTGCATGAGCAATCTCCTGCTTGATCTGGACAAAGGCTTGTTGCTGCTCAGGGCCCTAATGGAAATTGTTCTTCTTGTGGGTGACCAGGTAAAGAGGGCTCACGATCTGACTGTACTCAGGAATATGCATCCTCCAAAAACCTATTGCACCCAGGAAAGCTTGTGTCTCTTTCTTATTGGTGGGTGGAGACATTGCTGTGATCTTGTTGATGACATCTGTAGGAATCTGACGCCGTCCATCTTGCCACTTCACTCCCAGGAATTGAATCTCACGAGCTGGTCCCTTTACTTTACTCTTTTTAATGGCGAAACCAGCTCCCAGGAGGATCTGGATGATTTCCTTCCATTTCTCGAACACTTCCGCAGCTGTGTTCCCCCACACAATGATGTCATCAATATACTGCAGATGTTCTGGAGCCTCTCCCCTTTCTAGTGCAGCCTGGATCAGTCCATGGCAGACGGTGGGGCTGTGCTTCCACCCCTGGGGCAGTCGGTTCCAGGTGTACTGCACTCCCCTCCATGTGAAAGCAAACTGAGGCCTGCATTCTGCTGCCAGAGGAATGGAGAAAAATGCATTGGCAATGTCTATAGTGGCATGCCACTTTGCTGCCTTGGACTCAAGCTCATCCTGGAGCTCTAATATGCCTGGCACGGCAGCACTCAGCGGTGGAGTCACTTCATTCAATGCATGGTAGTCCACAGGCAATCTCCATTCTCCTTCAGATTTTCGCACAGGCCAAATGGGGCTGTTGAAGGGTGAGTGGGTCTTGCTGACCACCCCTTGGCTCTCCAGCGCTCGGATCATCTTATGGATGGGGATCACAGCATCTCGAGTGGTTCTATACTGTCGTCGATGCACTATGGAAGTGGCAATTGGCACTCGTTGCTCTTCTCCCGTCAGGCATCCTACTGCAGATGGATTCTCAGACAACCCAGGCAAGGTGTTCAATTGCTGGATGCCCTCTGTTTCTACAGCAGCTATTCCAAATGCCCATCTGAGTCCCTTTGGGTCTTTGAAGTACCCACTTTGAAGGTAGTCTATGCCCAAAATACATGGGGCCTCTGGGCCAGTCACAATAGGATGCTTCTTCCACTCATTTCCCGTTAGGCTCACATCAGCTTCCACCAAAGTGAAATCCTGGGATCCCCCTGTCACACCAGCAATAGAAACAGACTCTGTCCCCACATGTCTTGATGGCATTAATGTGCATTGCGCACCAGTATGGACCAAAGCTTTGTGCTCTTGTGGTTCCGATGTGCCAGGCCAACGAATCCACACAGACCAGAAAACACGATTTTCCCTGGTCTCTACCTGGCTAGAGGCAGGGCCCCTCTAAGCCTGGTTATCCTTCTTCCCCTGGGCGTATGTTTTGGATGTTCCTTCGAGGGGATCAGACATGTCATCATCATCATACCTGGCTGTTTGGCTACGGGCAACTGGTGCTGCTTTCCTTCTGGTGGCTTCCTTCAGTTCACGCACCCATCGTGCCAGAACAGCAGTAGGTTTCCTATCCCACCTTCTCATGTTTTCCCCACAATCACGCAGGTAAAACCACAGCTCAGCTCGTGGGGTGTACCTTCTCTCACCATCTGGGAAACGTCTGCCTTGGATACCAGAACCTCGGATCTGTACTGCTGAAATTTGGAGAAGGTCTTCTTTAATCTCCTCTCTAAGCTTCTTATGGTTCTCCTCTATCTTATCCTCTAAGTTCTGCAGACGTGTTTCTACCGCTGCGATTCTGGCACGTGTCGGGCCATGTACAGCATCTGCATATGCTCGGAGCTTCCTTGCCATGTCAAGCACAGTCTCATCCCTCTCATCCCTCTTCATGATGGCTAAGGCAGAAGCATATTCATGTGGCCCAAGTTGTACAAGTTTTCGCCACATCACAGACGTGCATAGTGCTAAGTCTGGGTTCCTAGTTGTTACATTATCTGAGAAGATAATCTCTGCCACTGTCATTTCTCTCAGGCGTTGAATCCCTTGCTCCATTGTCTCCCACTGAGTTTGCTGCACACAGAGATCGTCTGCGCACTGGTATCTTTCTGCTACACTTCTTAGGACCCGTTCCCAGAGGCTGTGAGTGTAAACCCCCCTCATCATTCCTTGGTCTATGACAGGATCCTGTGACAGGGATCCCAAATGCCTGGCTTCAGTGCCAGAATTGTAGCCTCGCCTGCAGCATCCCAGAGACGGACCAGCCAACTAATTATGGATTCATCAGACCTTTGAGTGTAATCCTTCTGTGGGCCACGAAGGTCCTTCAGGGAAAAGGACTCAATATTTGCATCTGATCTTGCACCTGCTGCTTTGACTCCTGCTTTTATGTCAGGAGGCATTGAGGTCCCTTCTCCTTCATCATCATCATCATCATCCACTGGTCGATTGGTCTTGTCCGTGCATTTCCCACTTCTAGTGCTGGTAGCAACAGCCATGGGTTTAGATGCTGCCTTGGCCTCACTATCTGGTTTGGCTGCTGGCTTCGAGCCTGGGCTTTTGGCTGCAGCCTGAATCACCGGGATAGTTGCTGATTTATCTCCCTGCCCCCTGCCTCTGTCTGCTGCCCGACAGTATCTAGCAGTGTGCGATAAGCATATGCCAGGGCCCAGCTCACTGCAATGACCTTCCTCTCCTTAGGCTCATCCTGGTACTTCTCTTTCAGCTATTTCCCCACCTCAGCTGGGTTCTGAATTTGTTCATGGGGAAAATCCCAGAATCTATGGTCAGAGAATTCCTTCAGGATTTGGCCCATATCCTCCCATTTCCCACACCACTTAGGATTTTCCACACCAGGGTTTACTCCTGAGTCAGGGGTCTCATCAGCCTGTCTAGAAATCTCAGCCCTCATTCTAGAGAAGCAGCAGGCTATATAGAGGAAGGTTACCAGATTGAATACCAGAAAGATGGTTTCCTTAACATTGAGGGGAAACTGACCATCCTTCACTAGTGATGCAACTGATTCATAGGAGAAGAAGGAAAGCAGAGGCTGAAAAACCTCATTCCCTGCTGCTCTTCCTCTAACAAACTGGATGCATAATCACAGCCATGAACCATTCATACCTGGAGCAGACCCCAGCATGTTTATAAACTTCTTGCACATCATTGCCACCAAGCCCAGCAGGATAGTTACTCTGGTCACTGCCCCTCTGATGTAAAAACTACATGTTAGGGACAATACTAAAGCTATTTCTGGATAAGAAAATAAACCTAGGGACCAGAGAGGTATTAAAATCTCAAAAAACCCGAGGGACCATAAATGCATGCAAACCTTCACCCCAACAGACATGAATTCAAAAAGCATGGCTATTAGCTGATTTAAACAAACACAGAGTAATAGCAACCAAAATGCAGTCAAAACAGGGTTTTTCCAATCTCGCTCAAGCCCCACGATTGGGCGCCAATATTTTGTCCTGGTTTAGGGCAAATTTGGTAGAGAACCTCCAAAGGAGGGCCCCTCCCGAAAGAAAACCCACACGGCCCCTCCCCCCAACCGGTTCGGGAAAAAATTCCTCGGAGAGAAGGGGAAAGAACCTGTTTATTTGACAGGCACAGCACCCCCCAGCACACAAAATGAACAATACCGGATGACACCGCTCTGAGAAAGATGACAAAATCAGAAAGTCTCTTTCGGGGGTGGTTGCTCTGTTCTCAGTCCCTCCGGCGCTGGGGCAGCTGCTGCAGCCAAACGGTGCAATCTCTCGGTGTTCCCAGGTCCCAGTCCGGAGCAGGTTCGAGATGGTCACAGAAACAGGAGAGGAGAAATTTGGAAGAAATTTGGACTGTTTAGCTAAACTAGCTAATAAGCAGAAGCAAAAGCAAAAGCGAGAGCAGAGAGACAGCAAGCAAAGCAGAAAAGCCAAAAGCTAAAAGCAAAAAGCGAAAACAGCCCTATGTACTGCCCGTCTCTGTGTCCCTGATAAGAGAAACCCAAACAAAACTTCCACTCGTCAGAGACACTCTTAAAGACACAGAACACATGAATGGGGATACAAGCATCATAACGTCACCCCAGGACAGGTTTCATGATCAATCTGTAGCTGTATATGTGCAGTTGGCAGCAAGCTGTCATTCCAAGGAAAGCAGGAAGTTATCTTACAGTTTGTGGTCGAGGTGTCTGGCAAATTGCTTCCTTCCGGGCAGTTGCCAAAGACCCTTGTCCTCACAAGACCCCATATCCTCTTGTTGCTTGTTCTATTGTGCTCTGATCTGTTGTATTGCATTAAGCTGTACTTTGGTTTGCTGCAGTTCCTCCCTGTTACAGTGGTTCTGCCCCCCTTGCCTCCTCCCTCCTTTTTAATGTCAATCTCGCTGCCTCCTCCCCTGGTTCCCTGAAAACTGCCTTGTCATCCCCTCAACCCCTCCCCTGTGTCCTGTCTGTCAGTCCACAGCCCATCCCTTCCCTCCAGAAACTTCTTCCAAGGGTGTCGAGTGATAGGTTCATGCACTGGGGCCCCTCCCCCGGTTCACCCCCATTGGTTCCCCTATATGTCTGTTTCCCTGCTGCCCATGCCCTCCTGTAATTCCATTGGCAGATGGGCGATCCCCTCCCCTGTTCACTTGCCTCTTTATAACACCTTGCACAGCCCAGTTCTCTGTCCGCAGTTGGCTGGATCCCTGGGGTTGCAGATATGTTTGGAACTCTCTAATAAAGCTGGACTTTGCCCCCAGCTGGAGTCCCCTCTCCTTCTCCTTGATTTGGCCCCAGCTTGGTCTGTGGCTGCTTTGAACCTCCTCGGTCTCTGCTATCTTGGCCCCTGCCTCTGCTTCATCCACGCCCACGTCCTCTCCCTGATGCCGATCCAGAGCTGCCACCATGGCTGCAGGGAGTTCTTCTTCTTTTTCTTTTTCTGTGTCTTTATTATCATACACCCTCTATGCTTTTTTCATTAATGCCTTTAAGTCTCTCTTTACAGGCTGTTTCTGCTTCTGAAGTTTCTGCCTGACATCTGGGCTAGATTGCCCAAACATCAGGGAAATGAACTGCTGCTTCCCATATCCGACCAGGGATCCAGGGCTATCTGTTTACGTGCAGCTGCTCAGAGCCTTTCAACAAAGTCAGTGGGTGACTCCTGCTGTCCCTGTGTAACATTATGTATTACTGACCAATTTCTTGCTTTTGGAATGGTATTTTTTAATTCAAATTTGACTAGTTCCTGGTATCTGGTTAACATTACACAGCTGCCTGCAACATTTGGGTCCCACAAAGGATTTACAGTAGGAAACAACTGGTGCACTGTACCTTGTCAGGCTCTACTAGCAATTTGTCCCTGCACATGGGCTCTGACTGTCTTTATCACCAACTCTTTTGTTGGTTTTCTTAGCACTATCAGCAGGAATTCAGTAACACCTCAGTTTGGGTCTTGATTCTTGACTATGAACTCAAATCATTTTGCTACTTTGCAGGGCTTTTCAATATCCATTTTAACTTTTTCCTGCCAACTCTTAAGTCACTAGTAGAAAAGCAGATGTTCACCCACATGGCTTCACCTGGGGGACCCACTAATTGCCTTAAGGGGGTGACTAAAGGCACAGCTTTGTTGGTTTGATTCCTTGTGTTGGTTGTCTCTGAAATTGTCCCCTCACCAGGATTATTCATCTCATCCTCACTGCCATTTGGGTTTAATTCAGGGGGCGGAGTGGTTGGGTGAGGGGGAATGTACCCGAGCTGGCCTGGGGTAACTCGGCTGTAAGGCTTGGACACCTAGAAATCAATTTCCTCGTGCTTTTTAGCCAATTTCAAACATCTCTGCCCTATGCTACATGCAGAACAACATGGCTTTATTTCCTGCCTGTTATCTCTTTCCTAAGTTAGGACTAAAGGGTCCTGTGGGACCAAATCAAAGCCACATTCTTTCTGCCACTCAGGTTTATCCTTCAGGGAAAAATACATGTCTGCATATATCACTTGATCTCATTTTTCTTCTTTTCTTCAAAATAACATCAACTGTCAGAATGTATGATAATTTAAAGTTCCATTAGGTGGTCACTTTTCACCACTTTCTAACTGATACCAAGGCTACCATTGGGTAGAGTATTTAATCAGATTAGCTTTCTTTGAAAAATTACCCTCTGGGGTTCCTCCCAAATCTTTCTCATGTGCTAAAATACATTCTAGTGGAGTCTTTTTAATAACATTTTTACTTCTTAGGTTATTCATTCTTAATGCTATCTAAATTTCCAAACTTATCAGTATGTGTTAGTACTTCTCTTTTCCTTCTCCTTATGCCCTGTATACTGCACCTAACACACACTGGGTGTCTCTGAGTCACCCAGCACCAATGTTCTTTTTTATAGTCCTAACAAGCAATGGACACAAAAGGATTACACGTTCCACACAATCTACAAGGAACTGGGGTATGATCAGAGATTAAACAAGTTTCTTACAACACTGCCTAAAATAATACTCAGGAGTAGATGCTCATGTAAACCTAGAGTTCACAACCCTTGAGTTTTTATGTAGTGGCTAAAAGCTTGGGTGACTGCTCGATGTTGTTCAAACACTTCTCAACCTCAGATGGGCTTGGTGCTGTGCCCATTTCCCTGGGGTGTTGCAGTTCATGTTTATTTATCAGCTATGGTATAATAGTTTGTTTTGATGTACCCGATGTTTTCCCCAAGTTGGTTTACCCCTAGGTTTTTCCCTCCCTCAAAGCTGTCCCTCATGCCATGCCCCACTCTTTGTTGCAGCTCCTTCCCTGCCTGTCAAGGTAACCCAGCTCTTTATTCCTGAACCTTCCCTGTCAGTTTTGTCTTGGACCAATCCCTGGCTGCACCACGCCTTTGGAATTCCCCTATTGCAGGAACCCCACTGGCCCATGGGACCTACCCTCTCCTCACATCTGTCCAAATTACTCCCAAGCAACTGATGGAATCCCCTCGCTCATCCCTTGCAGATTCCTTCTTGCTCAATCGTTTGTATCCACCCCCTGAGCTGTACCCCTTTTAAATCCCGTGCACAGAAGTGCTCGTGGCTCTTTCCTTCTAAATCCCTCCCTTGGAATAAACCTTTGCCTGTGGAACCTCACAATGGAAGTGCCTCCTCCTTCTCTTCTGCCTGGTCTGTGCTGCAGTTAGTAGACACTGAACCACTGAGCAGTGGCTCGGCAGCTTCAGCCGCAGGCAGAACCCATGCCTTGGCCGTTCCCCACTCCTGGCACAGCGCCGCAGTTTTCCCAAGAGCCAGCCTGGGCTCCACTGGGCTGCGTCAATGGGGCACTTGTGCCACTGCCGACCGTGCTCTGGGTGAAAAACCTTTTCCTGATATGGAAATGAAACTTGCCCTGTCCCAGCTCCCTGCCCTTTTCTCCACTCCTGTCACTGGTCCCAACAGTGACGGGAGCTGCAGCAGCCCCTCTGATTGCCCTTGGGAGGATGTTGAAGACCACAGCGATGCCCTTTACTCTCTTCCAGGCTGAACAGACTAGAGTGGCCTCAGCTGCACCTAGGGCTTCCCCTCCAGACCACACTTCATCCTTGCAGTCCTCCTTTGCATTCTGGATAATGGCTTAATATATTTGTATATTGTGGTGCCGAAAACTGCACCTGTCTGCTTACAGCGCTTCTCTTGGCTGCTGCTTCAGGCTGTGGGCACCATAATCAGAGACACAGAACACCTTTTCCTCCCAGAGATATCCTTATTCTCTGTACTTCCATGTGTCTGCCTTCATGTTCACTGTGGAACCTCTCTATTTGGGGCTGCCCATTGCTGTGCTCAGCAGGGACGCAGTTTTGTTTGGACATGAGCTGCCACTGCCAGACAGACAGCAACTGAAGCCAAGAATATCAGAGGCTGCGCAGATTGTATTTTTTCCAGAATGCAGGAAAGAGAGTGAGAAAAGCACAATGTTCCACTGAAATTTGATTGTCCTGAGAAACTCAGAAGCTGGTGGTGTTGTGGTACTACTGCCAATCCCTTCGTTGAGAAGAATTTCTTTCAGGAAAATGCAAAATCATCTGTACAGAGACAAAGTTTTTCCAGCAGTTCTTCCAGGTGCTCTGGCCATCAGCCCCTGCAGGACAGAGCACAGTCCCCAATGCACATGGGCTTTGGCTCCCTGTGGCACAGAAGCCCCCGGGGGCACAGGTCTCTGGGGCAGGAGACGGGCACCAGCGCTGCCAGGGCTCGGGGGGTGGCAGCTCTGCTTGGGCAGGGACTCTGCCCCAGCTGCTGATGGCAGCGCTGCCCGGGCCCCAGGGCTCAGAGCAGCATTGGTGCCCGGGCCCACACGTTCCTTGTGCGAGTCACACCCGCGGGTTTAGGATGGCCACGGGCCGGGACGTGTCCCAGGGAGGCCGTGCCAGCGTCCCTGGAAGGGCCCGTGCCCTTCCCAGCGCGGCTGCGTCGGCAGCCCTGGGGGCTCCTTCTGCTGCCCTGAGCCCGCAGAGCAGGGCAGCGTTTGCTGATGCTCTGAGCCCTTCCTAAAGATCCTGTGGGGCTGCCTTGGACACCTGGGGCCAGGCATTCCTTCCAGCCTGGGCCACTTTGGCTGGGCTGGGGGCGGCCCCAGGGAGGGCGGCAGTGTGTGCAAGGGCCCTTGGTGACACGCTGCCGCACGGTCACTGTGACATGGAACGGGTGTCCAAGGGCCCTTTGTGACACGTAGTGACAAAGGAGCTGCCGGTGACAGGAGCAGGCCACAGTGCTCGGAGCACGAGACGGGACAGGACGGGACAGAGCAGTGCCGTGAGGAGCCCCCGCACAGCGCGCTCGTTCATGTCCCACCCGGAGCTTTTCTGAGGCGTTATTCCCAAAGGTGACCTCGTGGAAAGACTGCGGGCCTTGCTGACCCGTGGCCTTCCCGAGGCTTCTCTTTTCCAGGTGTCCACAAGGCCAGACTTGGTGACTCAGAACTTGTCTGAGGCATCTCCCATCCTTCTGGCCTGTGCACTCAAGGAGTGATCCTGGGACTTAGTGACCAAAACCGTTTACGAGGTGTCTCCTGTCCTTGCGGCAGAAGCCCTCGAGACCAAAGTGCAGGACTTGCTGTCCTGCAGTCTTCCTGAGGCTTCTCTGTCTCAGATGCTTTCAAGGCACAACTAAAGGACTTTCTGACTCAGAACTTTCACAAGGCATATCTCTCTAAGGGGCCCTCAAGGACAGACTCTAGCATGGCAGGCAGATTTCTCAGCCTGTTTAAAGTCTCCCAGAGGAGAAAAGCCAAAGGCCCTGGAGCTGTCCCAGGAAAACAGCCTGAAGAGCCACTCCAGCCACTGCAGGAGGGTGAGTGGCAGAGCTGGGCCACAGAGCTGATGGTGGCAGCCAGTTGGGCCCCTACCCATGCCATGCCATGCCATGCCATGCCATTTCATGCCATGCCATCCAATGCCATCCCATGCCATGCCAATCCACGCCCTGGGGACATGACCATGGACAGAAGAGGGGCCGGGCAGACACCCCGCAGTGGCCCTGCTCCATCCCCTGGTCCATCCCGGGGCTCTCCCTGCCTGGGCAGCACAGGGCTGGGTCGTGCTCTCCGGCCTCTCCCGCAGCCCCTCAGCTCTGGCTGCGCTCGCTCTTTGCCAGATGCAGCCCTGGAGCGCACACAAGAGCAGCCGTGGTCGCTTGCGCAAAAACCTGAGGTACCTGCACCCACCCCCACCTGCTGTCCCTGCTCAGCCGAGCACCAGGCTTGGAGCATCCCTGCCTTCCCTGTCCTTTATTCTCCTGCAGAGGTTCCGGAAATTCCTGCGCATTCCGCGTAGGAAGACCAGCACTGCAGCAGCTGAGGGCACAGCCCAGCCTGACTCGGGGCTGACCGAGCTCCAGGCAGAGCCTGATGTCAGCCCAGATTTGGCTGAGTTCTCACAGGACTCTG
The DNA here is from genome assembly GCF_027579445.1 of Ammospiza nelsoni. Lineage (NCBI taxonomy): Eukaryota > Metazoa > Chordata > Aves > Passeriformes > Passerellidae > Ammospiza > Ammospiza nelsoni. The sequence goes on from NC_080639.1 coordinate 2,045,369, forward strand.
ACACCTCAGTGACTGAAATCTGGGAGAAGGCTGTTCCCACATCAATGACCGAGGATGTGGCCATCACAAACACCGACCATGGAGAGACTCAGGGCATTGCAAATACTGACACCAAACCAGATTCAGCTGAGTGGTCAGAAGACCCTGATGCTGCAATGAATTCCAGTGATCAGAGGGCAAAGGATGACATGGCAGTGACTGAGGATGTCATCACAACCGCCAACACTGGAGAGACTCAGGGAATCACAAATACTGACACAACACCCGTTCCCACTAAGGATTTTTTCGAAGAGAGTTCTGTTCCTTCTCAGCAGCAGGTAAGCAGCCTGGGGCCAGGCCTGGAGGCCTGCCAGGATCGTGTTTCCCCTCAAGCCACGGTCACTGGGCCCCCTCAGCCTTTGAGGCCAGCACAGTGTGGCAGGAAGGGAAGCACTTCTTGGGGGAAGCTGGAGAAGTTGCTCCCCCGGAGAGCGCTCCAAGTCTTCCCCATGCCTCCTCCAGGTGCCAGCCATTGTAAGGAGCATTTACCAGAGGCTAGTGTCCCATGTCACTGTGGATGCCAGGCTGCAAAGTGACATTGTGAGGCTGGCTGAAGAACACCCTGCTGACGTGGTGCTGACCCTCCTGCGCTGTGCCCCAACGTGTGACAGGTACGGGGCCCACGTGCCTGCACAGCTCAGGGCCCACCAGCCTTTAGGGCCCATGGCCCTGCACAGCCTGTGCTATGGGCTCTGCCAGACAGGCACTGAGGTCCAGGACCCTGGGGCCCCTCTGTTCCCCAAGCCTGCTGCCAATGCTCCCTCCCTGCCCCTCAGGGCACCGGGGCTCTGTCACCTGGGCCCCCACAGCTGCACAGGGCATGGTCCTGGGACTGAGATGCCCCTGACACAGAGCTCTGATCCCACAGAGCTGCTGCTATGATGTGGAAAGCCATAGGATCATCGGCACCAGCCGTGGAGAAAGTGCTGGCAACACTGATCTGTGTGATGGAGGATTGGCCTCTGCACAGCACGTGCACCTCTGATGGGGATGACAGGGACGTTTTTGCCCTGGCTGTGAGTTTCTGGAACTGGCCTCTGCTTGCCACCCAGTCGTCTCTCCAGCAGCTCTCCATCCACTCTGTGCCTCAGTCACTGAGCTGAACCCTGGGCTAGGGGCAGGCTCAGGGGGCACCAGGCCCGCTGCTCCTCCTGCATCTGCCCTTGGGCCCTGCCCCACGGACACCTCGGCACTGAGCGCTGTCTTGGGCTGCTTCTTTTGCAGGCAACTCTGGTGATCTGGGTTATCGTGCCTGAGTGCCACAAGGCAATGCTGCTTTATTCTTCCCGCCTGTTTGTGGCTCTGCTCTTCCATGTTGCCATCACCACACAGCAGATGCCATTGCTGGCAGTTGATAACTTCTGGAGAGCATGCCAGCATGAGCACTGCATTCCCAGCAAGCCCAACAGGTCCCAGTCCTCCTATCCTTCCCAAGCCCTTGTGGCCAGGGCCAGTGCTCCCAGTGTGACCTGGGCTTTGCTCTGCACACAGGTTTGCAGTGCAGGCCATGAAGGCTCTGCTCTGCCGACTGTGGTATGACAATGAGGTGGTGGCTATGGAGCGCAAGCGTTGCTGGGACACGCTGCTTTGTGCTGGCACCCAGCACTTTGCCGTGGGTCTGCTGGCCAGGTGAGACCCCTTCTCCCCACTGCCCCTGGCATTTGTGCCCTGTGCCCCACTCAGTCCCTCTGGTCATGGGCCAGAGAACCTTGTCCCTGAGGGACAGCCAAGGAGACTGGAAAAGGCTGGGAGAGGAGGGTGCCCAGAAGGGGGGACCTCCCACAGTGCTCACATCCCCTCCAGGAATGCTGGGGAAAGACCAGACCTCTGTGAGGCATTCCTGGAAGAAGTTTGCCCCTCCACCTCATGGTCTGGCTGCCTTTTTTGCCCTTCCAGGGAGATGTGCCGTGTCTCCCCCTCCTTTTGTTCTGGGATTGCTCTCCGCCTGCTTGGGCTGCTCAGCAAGGAGGAGCCACACTGGGATCTGCCTGCCCTGGCATTCCTTGTGGAGGTGAGCCTGGTGGCCAGCGCTGCCTGGCTGAGCTGCCTCCCCGCTCTCTGCCCTCTCACAGCCACAGCTGCCAGGACGGTGCCCACGCCCTGTGCTGCTGCCTGGGCCCAGCCCTGTACAACTCCGGGCTCCTGCTGGCCGGCTCCCTGTCACTGCCCTGTGCCTTGCAGGTCCTTGAGTGCCTGGATTGGAGTGAAGCTGCTGACAGCACACTGGAGATCATGTCAAGGCACCTGCAGAGTGAGTGCAAGGAGCGGCGTCGCCTGGCGCTCAGAGGGCTCATGGTGGTCAGCAAGGATCCCTCGATGGTGAGAAGAGGGCAGCGGCTGAAGCTGTGCGGGGGAAAGCAGTCCCTTGGGCTGGCAGGGCTTCAGAAGCTGAGGCAGCTGCTCCCAGCTCTCCTGCCTCACCTGCCCCAGTGCTTTGGGTCAGCCCTTTGGCCTGTGGGCCCTGCAGCAGCAGGGTGGGCTTGCAGTGCCAGGGCGGAGTTGGCGGTGTTTGCGGTGCAGCCATCCATGGCTTCCTAGCACAGTGCCTATGGTTCCACACAGGCCAAGCGTATATGCAGCGTTGTTCAAAGCCTTCTGGAGCTGCTGAGTGATGCAGATGGAGAGGTGGTCAGAATGACGCTCTCTGTCTTGACTAATTTGCTCAAGAACAAAGACATCCTGGTATCTGACACCACTGCCCCGAAGCTGGCTGAGACGCTCCTGCAGCTCTTTGACCACGTAAGGCTCTGTGTCCCCAGTCTTGGGCACTGTTTATGGCCCAGAAACTTTGGGCCCTGTGGATTTTTGTGCTGTTCAGGGGGGCCTGGAGTAGCTGGTGCTGACTTTTTTGTCCTTTCCTCTAGGACAACAGCCATGTACAGCTACTCTCCCTTAACCTGTTCTTCAAGGTGATGGATTTGGTAGTAGACAAGGGAAAAAAGCCCCTTAAGTCATATGTGTGCCAGAGCCTACCTCCACTATTCTTCCACTGCCATGATGAGAATCAGCACGTGGCACAGGTGAGGAATCATGGCCGGCTGCTGGTGTTCCCCTGGGAGGGAGCTGGGCTGCCTCCTGCCCTGGCACCTTGCAGGCTGCACCCTCATCCAGGCTGTGGCACTGGGATGCTCCTGTGCCCTGGCCTGTGGGGCCATCTGTGCCTCTCTGCTGCTCTTCAGGCATCTCGGGAAACGCTGCATTGTGCGGTCGGGTTCCTGAAGAAGAGGGAACTCAAGCAGCTGCTGGAGACAGAGAACCTGTTGACGTTTCCCGAGGTCCTGGTAAGGAGGGCCTGCAAGCCCCAGCCTCAGCCTGGAGAAGGCCCCTGAGGGCGGTGCTCAGTGTGCGGGCAGGGCAGCTGTGCCCCTGCCCGCTGCTGCAGCCAGAGGCCACGCGGGCTCTGCTCCAGGCCCCTGTGGGCCCGAGCCGGCTGTCCATGGAGCCCCGGCCCGGCGGGGCTGTGGGCCGGCACTGCAGCTCCCCGGGCAGCAGCCGGCCCTCTGCCCCCTGCCCTCGGGAGCCCTTGGCCAGCGGCTGCTGGCCGCGCCTCCGGGCTGTGCGGCCAGGGGAGGCCGGGGCTGAGCGCAGGCAGTGCCCGGCCCAGGGGCTGAGCCCGCGCCAACCCTTCCCTCCTGCCGCTCCCTGCAGCTGGCACAGGACAGAAACAGAGCGGCCGAGCACCTGCGCCAGGCCCTGCGCTACCTGGAGAGCCCACAGGAGCGCCTGCGAGAGGCGGTCATCCGGTTCTTGGGTGAGTCCCGAGGCGGGCTCCCTCCCCTCCCCGGCCCGGCCCGCCGCAGCTCGGCCCCAGCCCCGCCTGCTGCCCCGGCAGCGCCAGCCAAGCCCAGCGCCGTGGAGCCCCGCCTGGCCTGGGCATTGCTGCTGCCGCCCGCTGGCAGCCGTGCCCTGGGGCGGCAGCGTGCGGCAAGGGCCGGGCTGAGCCCTGCCGGGCCAGCAGCCCGTGCGGCCACAGCGCCGGCAGCGCCGCTGGCAGGGAGCTGTGCCGCTGGGGCCGTGACAGGCTCTGTGTTCACAGGCATCGCTGGGGTGCTCCTCATCGGGCAGCCAGAAGAGCTCCAGGTCATCTGTGAGGGTGAGTGAGGGCAGCGGGCTGGCAGCGGGGCCTGGCGCAGGGAGCTGCAATGCCTGGGCAGGGAGCTGCAATCCCTGTCCCGGCTGGGGCCGGCTTCGCTCCTTGTGTGTGAAGGCTGGCATGGGCAGAGCGCACAGAGATTTCAGGGACGCAGGGCAGCAGATTCAGTGGCCAGTGGATCCAGTTGACACCCCCGCTCTTGTGGCCATGGCAAGAGCTGGGTGGGATGGCCCTCGCAGGAAGGTCTCCTAGGATTCCCACAGATCCAGGCTCTTACCCTGCCTCTGTTCCTCTCTCTTCCAGCCCTTCAAGCCCTGAGGAGAGATGACAAGCCTTCACAGACAAACATAGTTGTTCAACAGATATTCAGTAAAACAGCTGCAGAAATGGCTCAGAAGAACCAGTATTTCTTTAAGACCTCCAAATGCAATGGAAGATGAGACTACTCTGAGACCAGAAGAGACCAGCTGGAGCTCCAGACACAGCTGATGATTGGCACACCTGAGCCTGCGGGAAACTTGCCTTGCTTCAGCCCTCTCCCTGCTTATAGATAGCTCCCTCCCTCCAGCCCTCAGCCTCTGCCCAGCCCTTCTTTTTCCCTCCACTCTCCCTCCCTGTGGACAACTCTTTCCCTTTAGCCCTCAGCCTCTGCCCAGCCCTTCTTTTCCCCTCCACTCTCCCTCCCTGTGGACAACTCTTTCCCTTTAGCCCTCTGGTTCTGCCCAGCCCTTCTTTTTCCCTCCACTCTCCTTCCCTGTGGACAACTTTTTCCCTTTAGCCCTCTGGTTCTGCCCAGCCCTTCTTTTTCCCTCCACTCTCCCTCCCTGTGGACAACTCTTTCCCTTTAGCCCTCAGATCCTGCTGATCCCCTTTTTTCTCTCCCGGCTCATCTCTTTGCTTTGCCTTCCATCAATAAACAGTTTGGCTTCTTCACTTTGCCCGCATCTCTGTGGAGCTGAAGCAAATCTGGGGCCCTGGGACACACAGGCCCCTGCTGCCGTTCTCTCACTTGCTGTGTTTTGTGCACAGACACAGAGGAACGAGGGCAGGTCAGGCTGGAAAGGTCCCTGTGCTGAAGGTGCAGTTCCACAGCACTGTGAACTTCCAGATCTTGCTGAGCACCTCAGAGTCCCTGAATTTTGAAAGAGCCAACCTGAGTATGCACTGAACCCAGCTGAGAGGGAATCTATGGCAAGCATCCATGGAGGGCAAAGGAGCTTGGAATGGTGGAAGTTTTCAGGAATATCTTCCTGAAAGCACAGCAGTGCTCCATCCCTGCACAGGATGAGGAAGAGGGCACAAGCAGAGAGCATCCTGGCTTAGCAGGGAGCTCTGGGTGTGCCTAAGGGCAAATGAAGCAGCAGCACGGCGCCCGAGACTCGGACTCGCGGCCATGCCGGTGCCCGGAGCGCTGTCAGGCAGTGCCGGGATCCCGGCCGTGCTTCTGCTCCCCACAAGTGAGGAATGGCAGCCCCAGGCTCAGAGCCAGTCAGAAAGGCAAGCAAGAGAAAGGTGAGGGAGGGCACCCTGCCAGTCTCTCTTGGGCATGGCCGCAAAACAGCCCCTGCTGCTTCTTCCTCCGCCTGTGTTTGGGCTGTGCTGGTGGCAGAGCCAGCCAGGTTGGGCTCTGTGTTCCAAAGCCTGTTGGGAGCGGGCATGAAAAGCGCTGCGTGCACAGCAGAGAAACCTGGAAGGTTCTGGCAAGAGCCTCTAAACTAAATATAGAATCTTTCAGTTCAAATATGTGGCTTCCTTTAGGAAGAAAGAGCTCCTCTGACTCTGTCAGTGCTTGTTTTGCTCTCTTGGGAGTGTCTAATGCTTGGACCAGGAACTTCCACCAATTCCAAGGTCTGCAGTGGCAGTAGGGGCTGCGCAGTTGGAATGGTGGCAAAGGAAGGACACATTAGAGTCCCATGCTTCCTTTGATGCTCTTATGTTTGCTCAGCAGTGGACAACATGAGGAGAATTCAAGTTTTCTTCTCTGCTTGGGGAATCACAGAATGCCAGAAGACTCTGTGGTGCAAAGTATCATAAAGATCATCCAGTTCCCACCACCCTGCCGTGGGCACAGGTGCTGTGCAGGTACAGCTGTCACTAGAACTGGAAGAACACTTTTCCATGTTTACCATTTCCTCTCCTGGGTATCAGGTTAACATGAAAAATTCAGCTGGTTACAACTGAATTATGTAGCTCATAGGATCTGGAGTCTCCAGTGGGCCATGGTATGTCCATTCAGCCTTTGTTAGACCATCCACATGGAGCTCAGCCCTGTGCAGCCCAGGCACAAACAGCAGGCTGGTCCATTTCAGCATGCCAAAGCCTTTGGGGCTTCCTGTGCACCCTGAGGCTCCTGAGTCCATTCTCGAATTCCCAGTTAGGGCTGTGCAGCGCATGAGAAGAGAGGAATCACCTCTTTGGCTCATTCTTGGGTTTGCTGCTCCTACCTAAAGTAATCATTAGGAGTATATGCCAATGTAAAGGTACAGCTCAACACCAGGGTGTTTTTCTGTAGTGTTTCAAACTAAATCCTTGTGTGAGAGACTCCATTCAGAGACTCTGAAATCCAGGATGAAAAGGACAGCTTTGGTATTTAAGAATCCCAGAAATGTCTACATGTGATTTTTCTGGTCAAGGATTTGAATGCTAATGCAGAAATGACAAAAATGTTAAAAGTTGGGTGTTTTCAACCCCTTTTAAATTGCATCAGAACACTTCCAAGGGACAGGGTATGACACTGGGGACAGTGCTTGGCACTTAATGGCTTCAGATCTGGGAGAGAAAAGTTTAGCCTGGCTTCACCCAGGAGTTCAGGTTTTCCCAGGGCTTTGATCGACTGGTCACTGCAGGTAGCTTTCACTAAATGCAAAAGGATGGAACAGCAGAACTTCTGGAGAGGGTGCCCTAGAGATAGGGAGAAATCCTCTAAAATGGTCAGCAGGCTCGGGAAAGCATTAAATAAAAAATCAAAAAGAGATGTAGCCCTGTGACTTTTCAGGCACAACTCTTTGGGTCTGGAGGAAATATTTGCCTTGCATCAGCTACGACACAGACAGACGGGCAGCAACTGGAGCGTTGAACATCACAGACTGGGCTAGTGTTTTTCGCAGAAGAACTGACAGAAGATCACATGAAACATGACAGTGCCTCTGTACAATCAAATCGTCCAGGGAAACTCAGCAGCTGATGGTGTTGTGGTGCTACTGCCAATGCCTTCCATGAAAAAATCCTTTCAGGACTGACTAACAGCTTCTGCCTTCTGACAGACAGCAAGTGTAGCCAGCAGTTGTTCCAGGTGCTCCGGCCATCAGCCCCTGCAGGAAGGAGCACAGCCCCCAATGCACGTGGGCTTTGGCTCCCTGTGGCACAGAAGCCCCCCGGGGGCACAGGTCTGTGGGGTGGGAGACGGGCACCAGCGCTGCCAGGGCTTGAGGGGTGGCAGCTCTGCTTGGGCAGGGACTCTGCCCCAGCTGCTGATGTCAGCGCTGCCCGGGCCCCAGGGCTCACAGCAGCATTGGTGCCCGGGCCCACACGTTCCTTGTGTGAGTCACACCCGCGGGTTTAGGATGGCCACGGGCTGGGATGTGTCCCAAGGAGGCCGTCCGTGCCAGTGTCCCTGGAAGGGCCCGTGCCCTTCCCAGAGCAGCTGCGTCGGCAGCCCTGGGGGCTCCTTCTGCTGCCCTGAGCCCGCAGAGCAGGGCAGCGTTTGCTGATGCTCTGAGCCCTTCCTAAAGATCCTGTGGGGCTGCCTTGGACACCTGGGGCCAGGCATTCCTTCCAGCCTGGGCCACTTTGGCTGAGCTGGGGGCGGCCCCAGGGAGGGCGGCAGTGTGTGCAAGGGCCCTTGGTGACACACTGCAGCACGGTCACTGTGACATGGTACCGGGTGTCCAAGGGCCCTTTGTGACACATGGTGACATAGGAGCTGGCGGTGACAAGAGCAGGCCACAGTGCTCAGAGCACGCGACGGGACAGGACGGGACAGAGCGGTGCTGTGAAGAGCCCCTGCACCGCACGCTCGTTCATGTCCCACCTGGAGCTTTTCTGAGGCGTTATTCCCAAAGGTGACCTCGTGGAAAGACTGCGGGCCTTGCTGATCTGTGGCCTTCCCGAGGTTCTCTTTTGCAGGAGCCGGCGAGGCCAGACTGTGGGACTTGGTGACTCAGAACTTTTCTGAAGCATTTCTCATCACTGCTGCTGGCACCCTCGAGGAAAGACCACAATCCTTGACAGGAGTCTCCTGTCCTTGTGGCAGGAGCCCTTTAGACCGAGTGCAGGACTTGCTGTCCTGCAGCCTTCCTGAGGCTTCTCTCTTGAAGGTGCATCCCAGGCACAAGTGCAGGACTTGGTGACTTGGAGCTTTTCCAAGGCATCTCTCCTGCAAGTTGCCACAAATCCAATCAGAGATATGGAGCAGAGAGTGCCGAGAGTGCGAAACATCGCCTGGGTGAAGGAGGAGAAGGAAGAAGGCCCTGGAACCGCCCCAGCACTGGAGGCTGAGGAGGTGGTGCCATTCCAGCCACTGCAGGAGGGTGAGTGGCAGAGCTGGGCCACAGGAATGGTGCCTGCAGCCGGCTTGACCCCATGCCATGCCATGCCATGCCATGCCATGCCATGCCATGCCATGCCATGCCATGCCATGCCATGCCATCCCCTGGGGACATGTCCAAGGACAGGACGGAAGAGGGGCCGGGCAGACACCCCGCGGTGGCCCTGCTCCATCCCCTGGGCCATCCCAGGGCTGTCCCTGCCTGGGCAGCGCAGGGCTGGGCTGTGTTCTCCGGCCTCTCCCGCAGCCCCTCAGCTCTGGCTGCGCTCACTCTTTGCCAGATGCAGCCCTGGAGCGCACACAAGAGCAGGAATCCAGCCGTGGCCGCTTCCACAGCACAGCGCAGGTACCTGCAGCCACCCCCACCTGGGCTGGGCCTGCTGTCCCTGCTCAGCCTAGCACCATGTGTGCAGCACTCCATGCAACATCCCCGGCTTCCTGCCCTTCTCCTACAGCTCGTTTGCAAATTCACCAAGAGCATTCAGCAGGAAGACACCAGCACTATGGGCACTGGGCTCCGAGCACACTCGGAGCTCCTCAAACTTAAGACCAGCATCACCCTGACGCATTTGCTTGTGGAGAAGGGTGTTTTCAGGCCAGAACAAGTAAGCAGCCTGTGGCCAGGCTTCAATTCTGCCATGAATCACATGGCTTCCCGAGCCACGCCTGCTGGTCCCTGGGTGCCTTTGAGGCCATGGCAGTGCAGTGGGAAGGGAAGCATTTCTCTGGGGAAGCTGGAAACTTTGCTCCATCTGGCAGCTTTCCAAGTCCCCTCATGCCTTCTCCAGGTGCACTACCTCCCTGAGCTGTCTGCCAGCTCTCTGCCCTCTCACAGCCACAGCTGCCAGGACGGTGCCCGTGCCCTGTGCTGCTGCCTGGGCCCAGCCCTGTGCGGCTCCGGGCTCCTGCGGCCGGCTCCCTGTCACTGCCCTGTGCCTTGCAGGTCCTCAAATGCCTGGACTTGAGGGAATGCAGTGACAGTGTTCTGGACATCATGTCAGAGAACTTGCAGAGTGAGCACAGGGAGAGGCGTCACTTGGCACTCAGAGGCTTCGTAGTGCTGGGAAATAATCCCTCCTTGGTGAGAAGTGGGCGATGGCTGAAGCAGTGCAGGCAGCGTGGGGCCGGGCAACGCAGTTGCTTGGCCTTGCCTGGGCTTTGGGCGCTGGGCCAGCTGCTCCCAGCTCTCCTGCCTCCCGCTTCAGCTGCCCCAGTGCTTCGGGACAGGCCTTTGGCCTCTGGGCCCTGTGGCAGCAGGGTGGCCTTTCACAAACTTGTGTTCCACACAGGCGGAAAAAATGTGGCGCCTGACTGAAAGTCTTGTGGAGCTCCTGCAGGAAAATGAAAGCAACATGATCAGGATGACCATTCTTCTACTGAGATATTTGCTGCTGGATAATGGTGCCCCAATACCAACCCCCATCGCCCTGCAGCTGGCTGAGGCGCTCCTGCCACTCTTTGACCATGTAAGGCTCTGTGCCCACAGCCACGGCCACTGGCTGCTGCCCGGACACTTGGTGCCCTGTGGAGATGCAGGCCTGTGCCCTGGGGGCCTGAAGCAGCTGATGCTGAGGTCTTTTGCCTTTCCTTTCATACAGGATGATAGCCAGGTGCAGCTGAGCTGCATGTGTGTCTTTCAAGAGATGCTGGAGTTATTAACAGAAGATGGAAGAAAGGCCTTGAAGTCCCATGTGTGCCAGAGCCTGGTCCCACTGTCCTTTCACTGCCATGATGAGAATCCGATGGTTGCTGAGGTGAGGACTTGTGGCCGGCTGTGGTCCCCCTGGGAGGGGGCTGGGCTGCCTCCTGCCCTGGCACCTTGGGGGCTGCAGCCTCCTCCTGGGTGTGGCACTGAGATGCTTCTGTGCCATGGACTGTGGGCCAACTGTGCCTCTCTGGTGCTCTCCAGGCCTCTCGGGAAACGCTGCATTCTGCAGCCAGACTGCTGAAAAGGAGGGATATTGAACAAATGCTCCAGGTGGATCAGACATGGAGGTTCGGCGAGGGCCTGGTAAGAGCTGCCGCAAATCCCCAGCCTCAGCCTGGAGAAGGCCCCTGAGGGCGATGCTCAGTGTGCGGGCCGGGCAGCTATGCCCCTGCCCGCTGCTGCAGCCAGAGGCTTCACGGGCTCTTCTCCAGGCTCCCGTGGGCCCGAGCCGGGTGCCCATGGAGCCCTGGCCTGGCGGGTCTGCGGGCCGGCACCGCGGCTCCCCGGGCAGCAGCCGGTCCTCTGCCCCCTGCCCTCGGGAGCCAGGGGAGGCCGGGGCTGGGCACAGGCAGCGCCCGGCCCAGGGGCTGATCCCGCGCCAACCCTTCCCTCTTGCCGCTCTCTGCAGCTGGCACAGGACAGGAGCAGAGCAGCCGAGCACCTGCGCCGGGCCCTGCGCTACCTGGAGAGCCCACAGGAGCACCTGCGAGCGGCGGCCATCAGGTTCATAGGTGAGCAACGATCCCGGGCTCCCTCCCCGGCCCGGCCCGCCGCAGCTCGGCCCCAGCCCCGCCTGCTGCCCCGGCAGTGCCAGCCGAGTCCGGCGCCGTGGAGCCCCGCCTGGCCTGGGCATTGCTGCTGCCGCCCTCTAGCAGCCGTGCCCGGGGGCGGCAGCGTGCGGCAAGGGCCGGCCTGAGCCCTGCCGGGCCAGCAGCCCGTGCGGCCACAGCGCCGGCAGCGCCGCTGGCAGGGAGCTGTGCCGCTGGGGCCGTGACAGGCTCTGTGTTCACAGGCATCGCCGGGCCACACCTGAGGGGGCGGCAGCAAGAGCTGCAGCTGATCTGCACTGGTGAGTGAGGGCAGCGGGCTGACAGCGGGGGCTGCCGGGGGGAGCTGCAAGCCCTGGCCCGGCTGCGGAGGGCTCTGCTCCCGTGGGCAGAGCACACTGACATTTCAGGGCCACATGTGGGATTTGTTGGTTGCAACTTCAGGCTGATCCCCTTGCTCCCTGCTCCCTCCTGGCCATGGCAAGAGCCGACTGGGATGAACCTGGCAGGGGCCTCTCGTCAGCTCCTCGCAGATCTGGCACCTGACCTTGACTCTGTTCCTCTCTCTTGAAGCCCTGGAAGAAATGGCATATGACAGTAGTCCTGCCATCAGAAATCTGTCAGCTGAAGCTGGTTTTGTTCTCCGGGCTGTACAGAGGGCTCCCTACTCCACGTGGCGTAAGCTGCGAGATGAGTTCCGCAGCGCATGGAAGAAACGGCCTCGCCTGTGCCACAGAGCCTTGCTGTTCTGCTGGAACTCTGTGTAAAGTTGATCTGGAAGACTCTTGTCTGCTGGGGCCACTTGAGCCAGCAGGGATTTTCTTTTTAATCATGATTTTTGTTTTCATATTTTAATTTTTCTTTTGTATGTAAATAAAAATATGTATAGTAAACAGACTACCAGGATCTTTTCCTTGCCAGTATCGGCAGGGCTTTGGGGAGGAGGATGAAAAGGGTGCTTGTGCTCAGCCAGCTGCCCAGACGTGCAGTGCTGCAGGGAAAATGGCCAGAAGGCCCTTGGCCTTTGGTGGTTCTGCTGAAGCCTTTGTGCTGCCCACAGAGCGGCTGGGCAGGGGCCCGAGCTGCGGGGATCCCTGCCAGAACCGTGCCTGGAGATGGCCACGAGCCCTGGGCCAGGCAGGAAGCATCCGTGTCCTCCTGCCCGTGTGCTGCTGGCTGCCTTGCTGAGGGCTCCCAGGTGCCTCTGGATGGGGCTGCTCTGGAGCTGCTGTGGGGCTGCGGCGCTGCTGCTGGGCAGCTTGGCCGGGCTGGGGCAGCCCCTGAGGGGCTGGGGCGCTGGCAAGCCCTGGGCAATGGGCTGTCAGATGCCACAAGCAGCCCCCTGGCAGCTGCCTTGATCCTGCCTGAGTGACTTGCAAGATGGTTCCTGGGCACTCTGGAATTAATAGCATCAGTGTTGTTGGAAACAGAAATGCAGGGGCTTCTCAGATCTTTGGGCCTGTTAGCCAAGGCCTAGAGTTAAACATGGGATTTGAGCTGAGGCCTTGGAAAGGGCTTCCAAACTCAGATGCTAGAAGTGAGAATTTAGATTTCTAGTATGAAGCAGAGACATCTTATGCTAAGTGCAGGAGTTTAGCATTTTAGAGTTTTAAGATATAGAAAAAATAAAAGTAGTTGCAACAGTAAAGACAAAGTTTAGACTGCAGTGCTGTAGGTTTGTGTGTCAGAACATGATTTCCTAAGAAAGCTTACACTGTAGCAAGAGTCCATGAGATTAAGTACTGAAGGATTGGGTCAGAAACATACATATCCTTGTTGGCAATGTTTTATTGGCCAATAAATCCTTTAAATGTCTTGTAAGTTCAAGTCTTGTGACCTTCTGAGCCATTCGGTGGAGATGTGAGCCAAACTCACCCTTCCTATCTATGTAGAAGATGAGAAAAAGAAATGGCATAATCTAAAAAGCTCAGAGGTCTTTTCTCTCGCTCGTTCCAAACTCCTTCAAATCCCCCTACGTGTGATTTAGCTACAAATAGATGACAAGGACTCTTAGTGTTGGCTGTTTGACTCCATAACAGCTGATTTAGAAACTTTCACATAACACTGTGGGGTTAGGTGCCAGAAATGGATCATTTAAAGGAACTTTCCCACCTGACTTGAATAGAGGTTGGATTGAAGGGTATTTGAGGGGAAACCCTCCCAGCAGAGGTCTGGGCTTTGGCCTAGCTGTGTCCCCTGCTGATTGTGAAGTGTGCCATCAGCTGCAGGGCTTTCTGGGCTAAAAATGTAATTAAGTCACTTGGACTTGCTCTTTTTGGTCTATAAAAGCTAGACCCACTTTTGGGGCAAATTTGGAGACCTCATCTCTGAGTGGATTGATGACCTCGGATTTTCCCAGTTGCTGGGAAATGGTTCCCCAGATCCCTGGTGCTAAACGGGGCTCCCCAGCAAATGCAGATCTGTAAGATGATAAACAATTTAGGCAATTGGTGATGCATCTTTCTAAATCGCTCTACTTTCTCTCCTTTTGTGAAATACAAAGGTGTGTTTCGTGTCAGGTACATACAGGCAACGCTAGTATTTGTGATTGTGATATGTGTGGAAACCAACCATGGGACACTTATAAAGACAAATTCTAATAATAACTGAGGAAAGTAAAGCATGCAAAAAAGGCCTTTGAACCTATCCTTTGTTCGCAATTAACTTTTTTAAGTCTTAAGTTGATTTAGGAGCATTTGAATGAAAGTTTTGAGGATGTTCCTTTTTGACAGGAACTTTCTGCTTGTGGTTAAGCCTTAAAGAGTTTTGCAATAATAACCTTTTGAAGTATAATTTCAGAATATTGCTTGCAGTAAGGATCTTTGAAACTACAGCTTTAGAATATATGAAAAGGAAATATGCTTATCTCGCACCTTGACAAAACAGCAAAAAGCAGCTTGAGAAAGGAATATGAACATCAACTCAGGGACTAATAGTTTTGATTAAGGGAAGCTGGACATCACTGTAATGAGATTTATAGTCCTTGCAATCAAAAGGAAAAGCCATGTCTGGAATCTGGACCCCACGAGCTGGGAGACTTCTTTGTTCGTTCAGAAGTTGGACTCTCCACCACCTGGGATACTCCTTTTCTGGGATACATCCTGAGAAAAACTAAACCACAATACTGTATAGAAATGTGATGTAAAAATTGAGAAGGGAAACTGCTGGTGAGTAAAAATTTGGAATAGAATCTGCTGAGAAAGCTCATGAGTGCCCCTATAAATACCTGTAAGCCTCAACTATTGGTGTGCAGTTGGAGGGTAAAGTTCCCCCACTGTACTCAGCGCTGTATGGCTCATACATTACCAAAATATTTAATAAATTGATTAATGCTTGAATAATGACCACGTCAAGCTTCTCATTTACAACATTCTAGTACTGGTTTTGGTGCACTACCTTGCTTGTTTTTGCTTGTCACTAAAACCAAGCGAATATTTTAATTGAATGAATCATCCAGCACTGTGGTTCCTTCATACTCACATAAAAGAAGGACATTATTTCCAATGGTGTGTCCTTTAAATCGCCTCAGTCAATTGGCAGAACGCCAGGAGGCCCCTGCGCAGCCGGGGTGCTGGGAACCCCTGAGGAATTGTGTGTCAGAGGGCACAAGCAGCCCCCAGGCAGCCGCCTTATCCCTGGCACCCGGCTGCTCTGGCGCTTCCCCAGAGCATCTCCCAGGCCTGCGGCAGAAGCCCTGGAGTCCGGGCCTCAGCAGGAGGGTGGGGGCACCCCTGAGGTGCCCAGGCTGGGCTGGCTGGGCACAGGGAGGGCAAATCTGCCCTGCTGGGGCATGGCATGAGGGAGTGGGAAGGCCGAGAAACTGAGATTTTACCCCCAAATGTTCTGGCTTTGCCCTAATATTTACCTCAGGTTTTGCCAAAAAATGATCTCTATGCGCCCTCTAGAAATTACTCAGACTTTTCCTCAAAAGTAATTTTTTCCCCAAGAGATTACCTCAGATCTTCCTGCCCAAATATCCACTACATGTACTCGACAGATCACCTCCAATTTCATTATTCTCACAGTCCAGTGACTACCTCAACTTGAAAGCCCAAATGTTCATTCCGTGCCCTGCAAGTGACACCAGGTAATTCCAGCATTCCTGTGCTAGGAAGTTCGGTCCCTCTAAGCTACTGCAGCTTCACCCCTGACAAAGTGAAACACTCCCTGGCGCTGAGCCAACGCTGCCCATGCTCCTCGGTGTGTCTGAGCGCAGGGCAGCCCCGGGGCAGCTCCCCGGGGGCTTCTGGAAGGCCACCCGGCGCCCGGCCCCGCGGGGCGGCCCCAGCGTGTTCGAGTTGCCGCCCGCGGCTGAGGGGAGCGGCGGGGCGGGGCCGCCCGCGCCTGGGCGGGAAACGCTCCCTGCGGCTGATGGGAGCGGGCGGCGGCGGTGCAGCGGGGACCGGCCCGGCCCTGCCGTGTCCCTCAGGGCGAGCCCACAGCCCCTCAGCGGCCCTGGCGTCCCTTCAGCCAGCAGCATGTGCGCTCAGCCACACGCGGCGTGCCCGTGTCCCCCTCAAGTGACACTCCCGTTCCCTCACTGAAACCGCCGTACCCTGAGGGACACGATAGACACCCGCCTCCCCTCAGTGACTCTCGCTGGCCTCAGTGGCATGCAGGGCTTCTGCCCTGCCTTCAGTGACACAGAAGGCACCTGCAACCTGCTGGGGAAGCCTCAAGTCTGCTCAGTGACCTTTGTGTCCCTCAGCATTGGGACACCCACCTTTCCCTCAGTGCCCCTCACGTCCCATCAGCAAATCAAGAGGCACCAGCCATCCTGTAGGTGACTCAGTGTGAGTGCAGTGGGTCACGGTTGCCAGGGGCCAGCCGCAGGCAGAAATCCACCAGGGCTGGGGAAAAGGCTCTGCTCTGCTTACAGCATGGGCTGAGGACCGCGAGAGCTCCATTTCCCCCTTGAGATGTTGGAGACAGGCCTTTCACCCTCGTTATATGGCTGCCCCTCTCTGCAGGCAGCCAGAGGAGCACGACAGCAACAGGCCGAGGACAGCAAAGCCAAGAGCCAGCCCTGCACACAGGGAGGTGGCCCAGTGCAAAGGCAGCGTGGCACCCTGAAGGTACCTGCCACAATCTCATGTGTCCCTGCCCTGGGAAAGCAACGAATGCCCTTTGTGACGAGGGCCTTTCTGTGGCCCCTCTGAGCTCAAAGCCGCTGCTCTTCTGGCTCAATGGAGCCTAAAACCACAGAGCTCGGATTCCCCCACGGCAACAGGAACAAGACTTGGTAGGCAGGCAGTGGTGTTCAATGCCTAAGGCTGAGGGACCAGGGGCTCCAGTCTGGAGCACAGGGAGGGCACATGCCCAGCCCCAAAACTCCTGCCCTCACAGGCCTCAAAGGCTGGGACCAGGGTTCCACGCCTGATTCCAGGGGATCCCTCCAACCGCCCACTGAGGAAGTGCCAGAGCAGCCTGCTCTCAGGATCAAGGCAGCTGCCAGGGGGCTGCTTGTGGCCTCTGACAGCCCATTGCCCAGGGCTTGCCAGTGCCCCAGCCCCTCAGGGGCTGCCCCAGCCCGGCCAAGCTGCCCGGCAGCAGCTCCGCAACCCCACAGCAGCTCCAGAGCAGCCCCATCCAGAGGCACCTGGGAGCCCTCAGCAAGGCAGCCAGCAGCACACGGGCAGGAGGACACGGATGGCGCTTCCTGCCTGGCACAGGGCTCGTGGCCATCTCCAGGCACGGCTCTGGCAGGGATCCCCACAGCTCGGGCCCCTGCCCAGCCGCTCTGTGGGCAGCACAAAGGCTTCAGCAGAACCACCAAAGGCCAAGGGCCTTCTGGCCATTTTCCCTGCAGCACTGCACGTCTGGGCAGCTGGCTGAGCACAAGCACCTTTTTCCCTTCTTCTTCTATGCGCTACGGACCCTGGGCCACAAAAGAAAGATCCTGGGATTCTCTCTATACTAACACATTCTATATTTACATACAAAAGAAAAATAAAAAGAAGGAAAGAACAGTCTTGAACAAAGTGAAAAAATCCATGCTGGCTCTGGTGGCACCAGCAGGGATCATCTCTCTGCAGAGCTCCAGCAGCACATCCAGCTGAGCCCCAGCAGTTGTGGCCCTGTCTTCCACACCCTGCAAAGTAGGTCGGGCAGATTCGTAAAAGTGAAATATTGAGTTCTGTGTAGTGCCCTGAGAATATGCAAAGTTTGAATTGTCAGGCTTCTCACGGAGAGGCTGATGTCATTTGCCATGTCTTCCAGGGCTGCAAGACAGAAGAACAGAGCCAAGGTCAGATCCCAGATCTGTGGGGAGCTGAGGAGAGCCCCCTGCCAGGGCCATCCCAGCCGGCTCTTGCCATGGCCAGGAGACAGCAGGGAGCAAGGGGATCAGCCCGAAGAGCAGCCACGAATCCCCCACGTGGCCCTGAAATCTCTCTGTGTGTGACCAGCCAGGGCAGGGCTTGCAGCTCCCCCGGCAGCCCGCGCTGTCACCCGCTGGCCTCACTCACCAGTGCAGATCAGCTGCAGCTCTTGCTGCCGCCCCCTCAGGTGCCGCCCGGCGATGCCTGTGAACACAGAGCCTGTCACGGCCCCAGCGGCACAGCTCCCTGCCAGCGGCGCTGCCGGCGCTGTAGCCGCACGGGCTGCTGGCCCGGCAGGGCTCCGCCCGGCCCTTGCCGCACGCTGCCACTCAGGGCACGGCTGCCAGAGGGCGGCAGCAGCAATGCCCAGGCCAGGCGGGGCTGCACGGCGCCGGGCCCGGCTGGCGCTGCCGGGGCAGCAGGTGGGGCTGGGGCCGAGCTGCGGCGGGCCGGGCCGGGGAGGGGAAGGGCAGCCGGGCTCGTGGCTCACCCATGAACCTGACGGCCGCCTCTCGCAGGGGCTCCTGTGGGCTCTCCAGGTAGCGCAGGGCCTGGTGCAGGTACTCGGCCGCTCGGCGCTTGTCGTCTGCCAGCTGCAGAGAGTGGCAGGAAGGAAGAGTTGGCGGGGGCTCAGCCCCTGGGCCGGGCGCTACCTGCGCCCGGCCCCGGCCTCCCCTGGCCACAGTGCCCTGAGGCGCAGCCAACAGCCGCTGGCCAAGGGCTCCCGAGGGCAGGGGGCAGAGGGCCGGCTGCTGCCCGGGGAGCCGCAGTGCCGGCACGCAGCCCCACTGGGCTGGGGTTCCATGGGCACCCGGCTCGGGCCCATGGGAGCCTGGAGAAGAGCCCGCGGGGCCTCTGGCTGCCGCAGCGGGCAGGGGTACAGCTGCCCGGCCCGCACACTGAGCACCGCCCTCAGGGGCCTTCTCCAGGCTGAGGCTGGGGCTTGCAGGCTGTCCTTACTAGGCAATTGGCGAAAATCCAGAGTTTCTCCTTCTTCACCAGTTTTTCTAGATCTTTCCTCTTCAGGAACTTGACCACACGATGTAGCGATTCCCGAGAAACCTGGAGAGCAGCAGAGTCCCAGATATGGCTACACAGCCCAGGGTGCAGGACACATGTCCCAGTGCCACAGCCTGGGGGAGGATGCAGCCTGGGAGGTGACCAGAGCAGGAGGCAGCTGAGTCCCCTCCCAGGGGCAGACCAGCAGCCCACAAGTCCTCACCTGTGCCACACGCCGATTCCCATCATGGCAGTGGAAGAAAAGTGGGAGAAGGCTGTGCCGCACTTGTGTCTTCAGGTCCTTTGTTTTCTTTTCCAGTGGAAGACTCAGCAATGTTTGGAAGAGCAATATGGAGAGCTGCTTCACCTGGCTATTATCCTGTAGGAAGAGAAGAAAAGAAGATCTTTGCATGGGCTGTGAGGGGCTCACCTGGGTGCAGGCCTGCATTTGCACAGGGCACCAAGTGTCCGGGCAGCAGCCAGTGGCCAGGGCTGTGGGTACAGAGCCTTACATGGTCAAAGAGTGGCAGGAGCCCCTCAGCCAGCTGCAGGGCGATGGGGGTGGGTATTGGCGTATCCTTCTCCAAGATTATAAAGCTGAGCACCATGACTGTTATTTTAACTATCTCTCCATCTTCATCCCGCAGGAGCGCCACAAGTCTTTTAGTCAGGCTCCACATTTTTTTGGTCTGTGTGGAACGCAATTTTGTGAAACACTACCCTGCTGCTGCAGGGCCCACAGGCCAAAGGCCTGTCCCAAAGCAGTGGGGCAGCTGAAGCGGGAGGCAGGAGAGCTGGGAGCAGCTGCCCCAGCACCCAAAGCCCAGGCAAGGCCAAGCGACTGAGTTGCCCAGCCCCACGCTGCCTGCACGGCTTCAGCCACTGCCCCCTTCTCACCATCAAGGGATCGTCAGTGAGTTTGAGAAGGGCCTTGAACGCCAGGCGACGCCTCTCGCTGCACTCGCTTTGCAGGTACCTTGAGAAGATTTGCAGGACTCTGTCAGCATCACGTTCCCTCAAGTCCAGGCACTCGAGGACCTGCAAGGCACAGGGCAGTGACAGGGAGCCGGCCGCAGGAGCCCGGAGCCGCACAGGGCTGGGCCCAGGCAGCAGCACAGGGCACGGGCACCGTCCTGGCAGCTGTGGCTGTGAGAGGGCAGAGAGCTGGGAGGCAGCTCAGCCAGGCAGCGCTGGCCTTGAGGCTCACCTCCACGAGAAACGCCAGGGGGGGGAGATCCCAGCGTGGCTCCCGTGTTCTGAGCAGCCGGAGCAGGTAGTGAAGGATCCGGGAACAGGAAGGTATGGAGATGCAGGACATCTCCCTGGCAGGAGAAAAAGTCAGCAAGACTGTGAGGCAGGAGAATAAAACCCGTCCCAGGAGTGACTCACACAGGTCAGGTCTTTGTCCAGCAGCCTGCAAGCGCACTTGGGCTACTTCAGAGGCGGCTCCTTTTGGCCACCCTCCTCTCCCAGCCTTTTCAGTTTCCTTGGCCGTCCCTCAGTGACAAGGCCCTCTGGCCCATGAGCACAGGGACTGTGTGGGTCACTCTGGGCACAGAGCACAAATGCCAGAGGCAGTGGGGAGAAGGGGGTCTCACCTGGCCAGCAGACCCACAGCATAGTGGCGGGTGTCAACAGAGAGCAGCGTGTCCCAGCCACACCTGCGTTCCATTGCCACCACCACATCGTTGTACTGCTTTCGGCAAAGCAGGGACTTCAGGGTCTGCACTGCAAACCTGTGAGCACAGCAAAGCCCAGGTCACACTGGCAGCACTGGCTCCTTCCCAGGCCACGTGGCAGGGACAGGAGGAGTGGGATGGAGCACCTGTTGGGGCTGGTAGCAAGGCCGTGCTCTTCCTGGCATCCTTTCCAGAAGGTTTCGACCTCCTCTGGCATCTCTTCTGTGCTGAGGAACACTTGGAATAGCAGATGCACAAAGAGGCGGGGGAAATACACCTTCAATATATGTGGGACAGGGGGCTCCTGGAGGATCTTCCACATCACCACGGTTGCCTGCAAAGGACAAAGCCCCCGAGAAAGTGTCAGTGCCGAGGTGTGCGTGTGGCAGGGCCCGAGCGTGGCAGGGAGAAGCCCGGAGAGAGACGGGAGCACGGGGCCTGGTGGGCCTGAAGCTGCCCCTGGGCCAGGGAGATGCAGTGGGGGAAGGAGGATGGAGAGCTGCTGGAGAGGCAGCCTTGGGGCCAGCAAAGGCCAGTGTCAGAAACTCACAGCCAGGGCAAAGACACCCGTTTCGTCCCCATCAGAGGTGCATGTGCTGTGCTCTGGCCAGCTCCCCAGCACATCCAGGAGGATCAGCTGTGCCAGCTCCGCAGTCCTGGCTGAGCCCATGATGGTCTTCCACATGGCCATGGCAGCTCTGTGGGGTCAGAGCTCTGTCTCAGGGGTGTCTCAGACACAGCCCCGGGGGGAGCTGAGCTGGCTGCCAGTTCTGCCTCTGGCCACTGGCCCTGGCCAGCAGCAGCCAGGCAGCCCAGTCCTGTGGGGACAGAGGCCTGAGGGGCAGGGAGGGAGCATGGCAGCAGGCTCAGGGGCTGACGTGCCAGGGCTGGGAAAGGCAGCAGCCAGAGGGGCCTGGAAATGTCTGTTGGTCAGACACGTGGGCCAGGCTGTACAGGGTGACGGGCTGGGAAGGCCTGAGCCCTGTGGGCAGGTGGGCCCCATACCTGTCACAGGACGGGGCCACACGCAGGAGCGTCATCACTGCGTCATGTGGCTGTGCTTCAGTGAGATCCAGCAGGGCCTCGTCCAGCCTGTGCTCAGCACAATCATTGGCCATGATCCACTGGTGGATGAACCTCACCATGGCGGGCACCTGGAGAAGGCACAGGGAGACTTGGGAAGCTGCCAGAGGGAGCAATGTTCCCAGCTTCCCCAGAGAAATGCTTCCCTTCCCAGCGCACTGCCATGGCCTCAAAGGCTCACAGCAACCAGCATACGTGGCTTGGGAGGCCAAGCAATTCCTGGGAGGATCAAACCCTGTCCACAGGCTCCTTACTTGCTTTGGATTGTAAAAAACTTCCTCTACAAGCATACACAGGAGGGCCGCGGTGGTCTCATGTTCGAGGAGCTCTGAATGTGCTCTGAGCCCAGTGCCCATGGCGATGGTCTCTTCCTCCTGGATTCTTTTCATGAATCTGCAGACCAACTGTAGGAGAAGGGCAGGTAGCCGGGGGTGTTGCATGGAACGCGGCACACACGGTGCTGGGCTGAGCAGGGACAGCAGGCCCAGCCCCGGTGGGGGTGGCTGCAGGTACCTGCGCTGTACTGCGGAAGCGGCCACGGCTGGATTCCTGCTCTTGTGTGCGCTCCAGGGCTGCATCTGGCAAAGAGCGAGCGCAGCCAGAGCTGAGGGGCTGCGGGAGAGGCCGGAGAACACAGCCCAGCCCTGCGCTGCCCAGGCAGGGAGAGCCCCGGGATGGCCCAGGGAATGGAGCAGGGCCCCTGCAGGGTGTCTGCCCGCCCTCTCTTCCGTCCTGTCCTTGGGCATGTCCCCAGGGGATGGCATGGCATGGCATGGCATGGCATGGCATGGCATGGCATGGCATGGCATGGCATGGCATGGGGTCAAGTCGGCTGCAGGCACCAGTCCTGTGCACTCCAGCTCTGCCACTCACCCTCCTGTGGTGGCTGGAGTGGCTCCAACTGTTTTGTCACCAGTGGTGAAGCAGCTCCAGGGCCTTCTTCCTTCTCTTCCCCCCAGGCCAGCTTGGGCACTCCTGCGGTTCTCTGCTTCATGTCAGTGACACGAGCTTCTTGCAGGAGAGATACCCTGGAAATGCTCCAAGGGCACCAAGTCCCACACGCTGCCCTCAAGGGCAGCTGCGAAAGAGAAGCCTCGGGGAGACCACGGGTCAGCAAGTCCTGTGGTCTGGCCTCGAGCTCAGCTAAAGGAACAAAGCCTCAGAAAAGTTCCAGGTGGGACACGAATGAGCGCGCGGTGAGGGGGCTCCTCACAGCACCACTCTGTCCCGTCCTGTCCCATTGCGTTCTCCCAGCAACCGGGCACGCTTCTATTTCCCACGTGTCACAAAGGCACCTTGGACACCGCCTTCCATGAGTGACCGTGCTGCAGTGTGTCACCAAGGGCCCTTGCACACGCTGCCGCCCTCCCTGGGGCCGTCCCCAGCCCAGCCAAAGTGGCCCAGGCTGGAAGGAATGCCTGGCCCCAGGTGCCTAAGGCAGCCCCACAGGATCGTTAGGAAGGGCTCAGAGCATCAGCAAACGCTGCCCTGCTCTGCGGGCTCAGGGCAGCAGAAGGAGCCCCCAGGGCTGCCGACGCAGCCGCGCTGGGAAGGGCACGGGCCCTTCCAGGGACGCTGGCACGGCCTCCTTGGGACACGTCCCGGCCCGTGGCCATCCTAAACCCGCGGGTGTGACTCGCACAAGGAACGTGTGGGCCCGGGCACCAATGCTGCTGTGAGCCCTGGGGCCCGGGCAGCGCTGCCATCAGCAGCTGGGGCAGAGTCCCTGCCCAAGCAGAGCTGCCACCCCCCGAGCCCTGGCAGCGCTGGTGCCCGTCTCCTGCCCCAGAGACCTGTGCCCCCGGGGGGCTTCTGTGCCACAGGGAGCCAAAGCCCACGTGCATTGGGGCCTGTGCTCCTTCCTGCAGGGGCTGATGGCCGGAGTATGTGCTGGAAAAACTTTGTCTCTGTCAGATGATTTTGCATTTTCCTGAAAGGAATTTTTCTCATGGAAGGCATTGGCAGTAACATCACAACACCATCAGCCTCTGAGTTTCCCAGGACAATCAAATTTTAGTGGAACGTTGTGCTTTTCTCACTCTCTTTCCTTCATTCTGGCAAAAATAGAATCTTCACTGCCTCTGATAGGCTCTGGTCGCTGCCTGTCTGCCTGTGGCAGCTCATGTCCAAACAAAACTGCGTCCCTGCTGAGCGTGGCAATGGATGGCCACAAAGAGGGAGGTTCCCCAGTGAACATCAAGGCAGACACCTGGGGATGTGCAGTGGATAGGCATAACTCTGGGAGGAGAAGCTATTCTGTGTCTCTGATTATGGTGCTGATGCCCAAAAACTAGGCAAGAAAACAGCCCTCCATGGTATAAGGCCTATGCAGCTGGTATTTGTTTTTTCAGTGCCAGGAGTGAGGGGCATTGCTGCACCACAAACTCACTCATCCATTCTTTGAACAGTTCAGGCTTTTATTCGTGTTTTACTTCATGTGCACATTATACTTTCCTCACTTCACATTGCAACATATTTTCTAATCCCACCATGATGCAAGCCCTTGTAGCACATGCATGGTTTCTGCACAAGCTGGTCATCAGCCTCTGGTGGTCGTTTTGGATGAAGGCTCATAAGCCTTCCTCGGGCTTGAGCTCTCCACGCCTGCTTCTTGTGCATGCTCTATAGGATTGTCTGCTCAAATAGCCAGTGGTCAGCTTTTGCAGGTAGCTTGTTCTGCTAAATTTGCTGATTTCCAAAAGGTGCTTCATTCACATACCCTGTTACAAAGTAGCTACTTCCTTCTTTACAGCTACAGCTTTTTGTTCAGCTCAAGCATTCTCTCTTTGCCTAGGCATCAAGTCCCCCATTTCTTTTATCCTTTGCAAAATCTTTGGCAACTATAGTCTTGTTGTGGTCTCAAAATATTTACCTGTTTCGATCCTGTATCTCATTTTATTTTGCTTCCATTTGTGATAGGTTGTTGCAGTTTGTTTACAATACCATATAAAGCATTGGCTCATCATGCAGGTTCCTAAGAATGGTATTCCAGTTCCTAAAATTCCTACAAAAAGTTGTGTAGGCCTGTTCAGATTAGGTAGCCAAGATATCAGAGTTTCCCTCAAATGTTTGCTCCAAGATGTAATGCCTTGGGTTACAGCAGGGAGTACTTTTGCCTGTTACCAAATGGCATGGATATCCAGTGCTATTTGCCCTGATTGATCTGTATCAGTGCAACAACTGGCATTAATTAGAATACAAACTCCTCCCATTTGGCTGTTACCATTTCTAACACCCTGAGGTTTTGAAAGTCTACTTCTTTTAGTGAGTCTGTTTCTGTTTGTAGTCTTCCTAAGGCATCTGCTGTTGAATTAGCAATCAATTAGTTCTGTTTTGGCTGAGATGTTTGAAATTGCGTTTTCTAGTTGTGCAATTCCTAAACATGGGAGCTACGCCCTCACAAAACTGTGAAAACTGTTGCTGTATCGCACCACTGGGTTACGGGGTGTTCTCTTAGTGAGCCTGTTCTTCCACAGTCCTTCAATAACACCTGTCATTTTATGAGTCTGATTTATACCTGTAACCAAGGGATTAGGCATCCCATGTACATCGGCCAGTCCAGTTACCTGCTAATTGTTTTAATGCTATTCCATTCCCACAAAGGCACCCAGGTGCATCAGGAAGAAGGCAGTTGGTGTTAATTCTCACTGACTTGTTTCCCATATGTCTATCAAAAAGACAGTTTTTCCATGATCACTCACTGGCTGAGTGCCTGTGACCCACCCAGCTGTGTTACTGCTAAAGCTGCTGAAATTTGTTCTAGACGTGTTCATCCCTGTGCATCTGTGACTGACTCATTCAGAGGCTGTAACTGGAAAAGGGGCTTTCCCAAGAAGATCCTGCCTGTCTACACTGAGCACTAGCATTGTGGAAGCTGTGGGGGTTCAAATCTGACCAATTGCTGGATGGTAGCCCTGTTAAGGGAAGCTTCCATTGTTGCTCCTCTCCGCAAAGCCTGCAATCCCTCAGTCCTGTAAAATGAGCTATGCTTCCTATTAGTGTTACACAGGTGTTAACAACACAGGCACTGACAGTGTAACCAATGAAAAAGACAGTGAAATACAATGTGAATTACATGGTTTAGGAGTGAATTTCCGTTTCAGTCCATGATCCCCAACAGGTTTGTTCGTCCAGGGTTTAGTTGGTGATTTCTTGAATCAAGAAGATTGAAGGGGTGTAGTGATTCCAGGCAGGTCTTTCCTTTACTCAGACGGATAAAGGTAGTCAGGAGGACTTGGAACCGTCCATCCCACTTTTCCTGCAGAGGATCACCTGTAAAATTCATAACACACACCCAGCCACCCGGATCAATTGCATGCAATTCATGATCTGGCAGCTTACATTGATTCTCAAACACCGTACTAAACTTCTGGTGCAATTGTTTGCTTGTAGGCAGTAAATAGTCATAGATGTATTGACTACCACCTTGAGGCAAATTTTCATCATGAGTGACATTTAATCCTTAAGGTCTGCCAGAAAGCATCTCAAATGGGCTTTTACTTTGGAGGTATGTTTTATTGAGTCTGATAAAGGCAATAGGTAGAGCTTGATACCAAAATAAATGCACTTCTTGCCAAATTTTAGCTATCCATTCTTTGATCATATGATTCAGCCTTTCTACTTGACCGCTAGATTGTGTTCTGCAGGGCATGTGAAGCTGCCATTGGATTCCTAATGCATTGCTGACAGCTTGCACTATTTGAGATGGCACAGGAATGAGATCCTCTGTCAGAGGACATTTCTCTAGGTGCACCAAACCAAGGTATGACTTCATTCGACAATACTTTTATTAATTCACTAGCTTTCTTTGTCCTACAAGGGAACGCTTCTGGCCACCCAGAGAAAGTATCAGGAAGTACTAGTAAATATTGGAAACCTCCCTTTCTTGGGACTCCAGCAAAGTCTATTTGCCACAAGTCTCCAGGAAAAGCTCCTCTGCTCAAAACCCCTTGTTGTAGCCTGACTGTTGGATTTGCATTATTCTTCAAACAAGTCACACATTGTGATGATCCTTCTTTAACAGTGTTCTGCATGTCTGGGCCTGCAATTCTTACCTTTAGGTATTGGTTTCTGCTCCCCAGCCAGTCTTATCATGTTCAGATTTCACATACTGTCTCATTTACTTCTCTGGTATTATGAGTTGACCTGTTTCTAATTGTCCCCAACCATTTTCTGAACGTTTTCCTTTACTTTCATTAATCCATTTACAATGAGAAGGTTGGTATCTTATGGCTGCTCAGTTGATACTGCAGTAGGTATTAGAGCTGCAACAAGTGGTTCATTCCTTTCAGCAGCGATTCGAGCTTCATAATCTGCAAATCTGTCACCTGCTTCCAGGAGGGTGTTACCTTTAGAGTGCCCTCAGCAATGCACAGTTGCCACGTGCAATGGGAGCTCCACCGCCTCGGGGAGCCTGAGGATTTCAGCTGCATATTTGGCCATCTTCTCTTGTGCAGTCAGGAGTTCTCTTTCTCTCCATATGGCTGCGTGGGCATGAACAATTCCATAGGCATGTTTGGAATCAGTGCAAACATTAACTTCCCTTCCTTTTGCCACTTCTAATGCCAGAGGGAGGGCTATCAGCTCAGCCTCTTGTGCTGAGGTTCCTGCTGGAAATGGCTTTGACTCTATTACCTCTGAGACTGTGCTCACAGTGTAGCCCGCCATTCGCACTCCCTGTCTCCCAAAACTGCTGCCATCACAGCAGCAGTTCATGGCTGAACCAGTTCATGGCATCTGGGAGCGGCTGTTCCTCTGGATTTTGGCGGCTGGAGCGCACAGCTTCCATGGTCTCTGGGCAGTTGTGTACTGCAGGTTCAGCTTTGGATTTTCCTGGCAGAAAAGAGGCAGGGTTAACAAGATTGGTCACTTGATTCCAGTATCGTCAGATTTGGCCAGGACTGCTTGGTAGTTTAGGAACCTCGAGGAAGACAGCAAATGTTTCCCTTTCTGATCTAAAACAGCCGACACTGTGTGTGACACTGAGACACTCATCTTTTGTCCTGTGTAAACTTCTATGCTTCTTCAATGTTCATGATCACTGCTGCTACTGCCCTGAGGCAGGCAAGCCAGCCCTTTCTCACAGTATCGAGTTGTTTAGAAATCAGGCCACTGCCCTTTTGTTAGGACCCAGTTGTTGTGCCAGAACCCCTAAAGTTATTCTCTCTCTCACTGGGAATACCCACAACGGCTTGCTCTTGTCAGGCAGCCCCACAGCAGGGGCCCTCATGAGTTCGCACTTCACTCCTTCAAAGGCCCTTCTCAATTCGGGGGTCCATATCACGGTAGTTTTAGAAATTTTCACCAATTTGTCTGAAGGTTTTGTCCTGGTTTAGGGCAAATTTGGTAGAGAACCTCCAAAGGAGGGCCCCTCCCGAAAGAAAACCCACACGGCCCCTCCCCCCAACCGGTTCGGGAAAAAATTCCTCGGAGAGAAGGGGAAAGAACCTGTTTATTTGACAGGCACAGCACCCCCCAGCACACAAAATGAACAATACCGGATGACACCGCTCTGAGAAAGATGACAAAATCAGAAAGTCTCTTTCGGGGGTGGTTGCTCTGTTCTCAGTCCCTCCGGCGCTGGGGCAGCTGCTGCAGCCAAACGGTGCAATCCCTCGGTGTTCCCAGGTCCCAGTCCGGAGCAGGTTCGAGATGGTCACAGAAACAGGAGAGGAGAAATTTGGAAGAAATTTGGACTGTTTAGCTAAACTAGCTAATAAGCAGAAGCAAAAGCAAAAGCGAGAGCAGAGAGACAGCAAGCAAAGCAGAAAAGCCAAAAGCTAAAAGCAAAAAGCGAAAACAGCCCTATGTACTGCCCATCTCTGTGTCCCTGATAAGAGAAACCCAAACAAAACTTCCACTCGTCAGAGACACTCTTAAAGACACAGAACACATGAATGGGGATACAAGCATCATAACGTCACCCCAGGACAGGTTTCATGATCAATCTGTAGCTGTATATGTGCAGTTGGCAGCAAGCTGTCATTCCAAGGAAAGCAGGAAGTTATCTTACAGTTTGTGGTCGAGGTGTCTGGCAAATTGCTTCCTTCCGGGCAGTTGCCAAAGACCCTTGTCCTCACAAGACCCCATATCCTCTTGTTGCTTGTTCTATTGTGCTCTGATCTGTTGTATTGCATTAAGCTGTACTTTGGTTTGCTGCAGTTCCTCCCTGTTACAGTGGTTCTGCCCCCCTTGCCTCCTCCCTCCTTTTTAATGTCAATCTCGCTGCCTCCTCCCCTGGTTCCCTGAAAACTGCCTTGTCATCCCCTCAACCCCTCCCCTGTGTCCTGTCTGTCAGTCCACAGCCCATCCCTTCCCTCCAGAAACTTCTTCCAAGGGTGTCGAGTGATAGGTTCATGCACTGGGGCCCCTCCCCCGTTTACCCCCATTGGTTCCCCTATATGTCTGTTTCCCTGCTGCTCAAGCCCTCCTGTAATTCCATTGGCAGATGGGCGATCCCCTCCCCTGTTCACTCACCCCTTTATAACACCTTGCACAGCCCAGTTCTCTGTCCGCAGTTGGCTGGATCCCTGGGGTTGCAGATATGTTTGGAACTCTCTAATAAAGCTGGACTTTGCCCCCAGCTGGAGTCCACTCTCCTTCTCCTTGATTTGGCCCCAGCTTGGTCTGTGGCTGCTTTGAACCTCCTCGGCCTCTGCTATCTTGGCCCCTGCCTCTGCTTCATCCACGCCCACGTCCTCTCCCTGATGCCGATCCAGAGCTGCCACCATGGCTGCAGGGAGTTCTTCTTCTTTTTCTTTTTCTGTGTCTTTATTATCATACACCCTCTATGCTTTTTTCATTAATGCCTTTAAGTCTCTCTTTACAGGCTGTTTCTGCTTCTGAAGTTTCTGCCTGACATCTGGGCTAGATTGCCCAAACATCAGGGAAATGAACTGCTGCTTCCCATATCCGACCAGGGATCCAGGGCTATCTGTTTACGTGCAGCTGCTCAGAGCCTTTCAACAAAGTCAGTGGGTGACTCCTGCTGTCCCTGTGTAACATTATGTATTACTGACCAATTTCTTGCTTTTGGAATGGTATTTTTTAATTCAAATTTGACTAGTTCCTGGTATCTGGTTAACATTACACAGCTGCCTGCAACATTTGGGTCCCACAAAGGATTTACAGTAGGAAACAACTGGTGCACTGTACCTTGTCAGGCTCTACTAGCAATTTGTCGCTGCACATGGGCTCTGACTGTCTTTATCACCAACTCTTTTGTTGGTTTTCTTAGCACTATCAGCAGGAATTCAGTAACACCTCAGTTTGGGTCTTGATTCTTGACTATGAACTCAAATCATTTTGCTACTTTGCAGGGCTTTTCAATATCCATTTTAACTTTTTCCTGCCAACTCTTAAGTCACTAGTAGAAAAGCAGATGTTCACCCACATGGCTTCACCTGGGGGACCCACTAATTGCCTTAAGGGGGTGACTAAAGGCACAGCTTTGTTGGTTTGATTCCTTGTGTTGGTTGTCTCTGAAATTGTCCCCTCACCAGGATTATTCATCTCATCCTCACTGCCATTTGGGTTTAATTCAGGGGGCGGAGTGGTTGGGTGAGGGGGAATGTACCCGAGCTGGCCTGGGGTAACTCGGCTGTAAGGCTTGGACACCTAGAAATCAATTTCCTCGTGCTTTTTAGCCAATTTCAAACATCTCTGCCCTATGCTACATGCAGAACAACATGGCTTTATTTCCTGCCTGTTATCTCTTTCCTAAGTTAGGACTAAAGGGTCCTGTGGGACCAAATCAAAGCCACATTCTTTCTGCCACTCAGGTTTATCCTTCAGGGAAAAATACATGTCTGCATATATCACTTGATCTCATTTTTCTTCTTTTCTTCAAAATAACATCAACTGTCAGAATGTATGATAATTTAAAGTTCCATTAGGTGGTCACTTTTCACCACTTTCTAACTGATACCAAGGCTACCATTGGGTAGAGTATTTAATCAGATTAGCTTTCTTTGAAAAATTACCCTCTGGGGTTCCTCCCAAATCTTTCTCATGTGCTAAAATACATTCTAGTGGAGTCTTTTTAATAACATTTTTACTTCTTAGGTTACTCATTCTTAATGCTATCTAAATTTCCAAACTTATCAGTATGTGTTAGTACTTCTCTTTTCCTTCTCCTTATGCCCTGTATACTGCACCTAACACACACTGGGTGTCTCTGAGTCACCCAGCACCAATGTTCTTTTTTATAGTCCTAACAAGCAATGGACACAAAAGGATTACACGTTCCACACAATCTACAAGGAACTGGGGTATGATCAGAGATTAAACAAGTTTCTTACAACACTGCCTAAAATAATACTCAGGAGTAGATGCTCATGTAAACCTAGAGTTCACAACCCTTGAGTTTTTATGTAGTGGCTAAAAGCTTGGGTGACTGCTCGATGTTGTTCAAACACTTCTCAACCTCAGATGGGCTTGGTGCTGTGCCCATTTCCCTGGGGTGTTGCAGTTCATGTTTATTTATCAGCTATGGTATAATAGTTTGTTTTGATGTACCCGATGTTTTCCCCAAGTTGGTTTACCCCTAGGTTTTTCCCTCCCTCAAAGCTGTCCCTCATGCCATGCCCCACTCTTTGTTGCAGCTCCTTCCCTGCCTGTCAAGGTAACCCAGCTCTTTATTCCTGAACCTTCCCTGTCAGTTTTGTCTTGGACCAATCCCTGGCTGCACCACGCCTTTGGAATTCCCCTATTGCAGGAACCCCACTGGCCCATGGGACCTACCCTCTCCTCACATCTGTCCAAATTAGTCCCAAGCAACTGATGGAATCCCCTCGCTCATCCCTTGCAGATTCCTTCTTGCTCAATCGTTTGTATCCACCCCCTGAGCTGTACCCCTTTTAAATCCCGTGCACAGAAGTGCTCGTGGCTCTTTCCTTCTAAATCCCTCCCTTGGAATAAACCTTTGCCTGTGGAACCTCACAATGGAAGTGCCTCCTCCTTCTCTTCTGCCTGGTCTGTGCTGCAGTTACTAGACACTGAACCACTGAGCAGTGGCTCGGCAGCTTCAGCCGCAGGCAGAACCCATGCCTTGGCCGTTCCCCACTCCTGGCACAGCGCCGCAGTTTTCCCAAGAGCCAGCCTGGGCTCCACTGGGCTGCGTCAATGGGGCACTTGTGCCACTGCCGACCGTGCTCTGGGTGAAAAACCTTTTCCTGATATGGAAATGAAACTTGCCCTGTCCCAGCTCCCTGCCCTTTTCTCCACTCCTGTCACTGGTCCCAACAGTGACGGGAGCTGCAGCAGCCCCTCTGATTGCCCTTGGGAGGATGTTGAAGACCACAGCGATGCCCTTTACTCTCTTCCAGGCTGAACAGACTAGAGTGGCCTCAGCTGCACCTAGGGCTTCCCCTCCAGACCACACTTCATCCTTGCAGTCCTCCTTTGCATTCTGGATAATGGCTTAATATATTTGTATATTGTGGTGCCGAAAACTGCACCTGTCTGCTTACAGCGCTTCTCTTGGCTGCTGCTTCAGGCTGTGGGCACCATAATCAGAGACACAGAACACCTTTTCCTCCCAGAGATATCCTTATTCTCTGTACTTCCATGTGTCTGCCTTCATGTTCACTGTGGAACCTCTCTATTTGGGGCTGCCCATTGCTGTGCTCAGCAGGGACGCAGTTTTGTTTGGACATGAGCTGCCACCGCCAGACAGACAGCAACTGAAGCCAAGAATATCAGAGGCTGCGCAGATTGTATTTTTTCCAGAATGCAGGAAAGAGAGTGAGAAAAGCACAATGTTCCACTGAAATTTGATTGTCCTGAGAAACTCAGAAGCTGGTGGTGTTGTGGTACTACTGCCAATCCCTTCGTTGAGAAGAATTTCTTTCAGGAAAATGCAAAATCATCTGTACAGAGACAAAGTTTTTCCAGCAGTTCTTCCAGGTGCTCTGGCCATCAGCCCCTGCAGGACAGAGCACAGTCCCCAATGCACATGGGCTTTGGCTCCCTGTGGCACAGAAGCCCCCGGGGGCACAGGTCTCTGGGGCAGGAGACGGGCACCAGCGCTGCCAGGGCTCGGGGGGTGGCAGCTCTGCTTGGGCAGGGACTCTGCCCCAGCTGCTGATGGCAGCGCTGCCCGGGCCCCAGGGCTCAGAGCAGCATTGGTGCCCGGGCCCACACGTTCCTTGTGCGAGTCACACCCGCGGGTTTAGGATGGCCACGGGCCGGGACGTGTCCCAGGGAGGCCGTGCCAGCGTCCCTGGAAGGGCCCGTGCCCTTCCCAGCGCGGCTGCGTCGGCAGCCCTGGGGGCTCCTTCTGCTGCCCTGAGCCCGCAGAGCAGGGCAGCGTTTGCTGATGCTCTGAGCCCTTCCTAAAGATCCTGTGGGGCTGCCTTGGACACCTGGGGCCAGGCATTCCTTCCAGCCTGGGCCACTTTGGCTGGGCTGGGGGCGGCCCCAGGGATGGCGGCAGTGTGTGCAAGGGCCCTTGGTGACACGCTGCCGCACGGTCACTGTGACATGGAACGGGTGTCCAAGGGCCCTTTGTGACACGTAGTGACAAAGGAGCTGCCGGTGACAGGAGCAGGCCACAGTGCTCGGAGCACGAGACGGGACAGGACGGGACAGAGCAGTGCCGTGAGGAGCCCCCGCACAGCGCGCTCGTTCATGTCCCACCCGGAGCTTTTCTGAGGCGTTATTCCCAAAGGTGACCTCGTGGAAAGACTGCGGGCCTTGCTGACCCGTGGCCTTCCCGAGGCTTCTCTTTTCCAGGTGTCCACAAGGCCAGACTTGGTGACTCAGAACTTGTCTGAGGCATCTCCCATCCTTCTGGCCTGTGCACTCAAGGAGTGATCCTGGGACTTAGTGACCAAAACCGTTTACGAGGTGTCTCCTGTCCTTGCGGCAGAAGCCCTCGAGACCAAAGTGCAGGACTTGCTGTCCTGCAGTCTTCCTGAGGCTTCTCTGTCTCAGATGCTTTCAAGGCACAACTAAAGGACTTTCTGACTCAGAACTTTCACAAGGCATATCTCTCTAAGGGGCCCTCAAGGACAGACTCTAGCATGGCAGGCAGATTTCTCAGCCTGTTTAAAGTCTCCCAGAGGAGAAAAGCCAAAGGCCCTGGAGCTGTCCCAGGAAAACAGCCTGAAGAGCCACTCCAGCCACTGCAGGAGGGTGAGTGGCAGAGCTGGGCCACAGAGCTGATGGTGGCAGCCAGTTGGGCCCCTACCCATGCCATGCCATGCCATGCCATGCCATTTCATGCCATGCCATCCAATGCCATCCCATGCCATGCCAATCCACGCCCTGGGGACATGACCATGGACAGAAGAGGGGCCGGGCAGACACCCCGCAGTGGCCCTGCTCCATCCCCTGGTCCATCCCGGGGCTCTCCCTGCCTGGGCAGCACAGGGCTGGGTCGTGCTCTCCGGCCTCTCCTGCAGCCCCTCAGCTCTGGCTGCGCTCGCTCTTTGCCAGATGCAGCCCTGGAGCGCACACAAGAGCAGCCGTGGTCGCTTGCGCAAAAACCTGAGGTACCTGCACCCACCCCCACCTGCTGTCCCTGCTCAGCCGAGCACCAGGCTTGGAGCATCCCTGCCTTCCCTGTCCTTTATTCTCCTGCAGAGGTTCCGGAAATTCCTGCGCATTCCGCGTAGGAAGACCAGCACTGCAGCAGCTGAGGGCACAGCCCAGCTTGACTCGGGGCTGACCGAGCTCCAGGCAGAGCCTGATGTCAGCCCAGATTTGGCTGAGTTCTCACAGGACTCTGACACCTCAGTGACTGAAATCTGGGAGAAGGCTGTTCCCACATCAATGACCGAGGATGTGGCCATCACAAATACCGACCATGGAGAGACTCAGGGCATTGCAAATACTGACACCAAACCAGATTCAGCTGAGTGGTCAGAAGACCCTGATGCTGCAATGAATTCCAGTGATCAGAGGGCAAAGGATGACATGGCAGTGACTGAGGATGTCATCACAACCGCCAACACTGGAGAGACTCAGGGAATCACAAATACTGACACAACACCCGTTCCCACTAAGGATTTTTTCGAAGAGAGTTCTGTTCCTTCTCAGCAGCAGGTAAGCAGCCTGGGGCCAGGCCTGGAGGCCTGCCAGGATCGTGTTTCCCCTCAAGCCACGGTCACTGGGCCCCCTCAGCCTTTGAGGCCAGCACAGTGTGGCAGGAAGGGAAGCACTTCTTGGGGGAAGCTGGAGAAGTTGCTCCCCCGGAGAGCGCTCCAAGTCTTCCCCATGCCTCCTCCAGGTGCCAGCCATTGTAAGGAGCATTTACCAGAGGCTAGTGTCCCATGTCACTGTGGATGCCAGGCTGCAAAGTGACATTGTGAGGCTGGCTGAAGAACACCCTGCTGACGTGGTGCTGACCCTCCTGCGCTGTGCCCCAACATGTGACAGGTACGGGGCCCACGTGCCTGCACAGCTCAGGGCCCACCAGCCTTTAGGGCCCATGGCCCTGCACAGCCTGTGCTATGGGCTCTGCCAGACAGGCACTGAGGTCCAGGACCCTGGGGCCCCTCTGTTCCCCAAGCCTGCTGCCAATGCTCCCTCCCTGCCCCTCAGGGCACCGGGGCTCTGTCACCTGGGCCCCCACAGCTGCACAGGGCATGGTCCTGGGACTGAGATGCCCCTGACACAGAGCTCTGATCCCACAGAGCTGCTGCTATGATGTGGAAAGCCATAGGATCATCGGCACCAGCCGTGGAGAAAGTGCTGGCAACACTGATCTGTGTGATGGAGGATTGGCCTCTGCACAGCACGTGCACCTCTGATGGGGATGACAGGGACGTTTTTGCCCTGGCTGTGAGTTTCTGGAACTGGCCTCTGCTTGCCACCCAGTCGTCTCTCCAGCAGCTCTCCATCCACTCTGTGCCTCAGTCACTGAGCTGAACCCTGGGCTAGGGGCAGGCTCAGGGGGCACCAGGCCCGCTGCTCCTCCTGCATCTGCCCTTGGGCCCTGCCCCACGGACACCTCGGCACTGAGCGCTGTCTTGGGCTGCTTCTTTTGCAGGCAACTCTGGTGATCTGGGTTATCGTGCCTGAGTGCCACAAGGCAATGCTGCTTTATTCTTCCCGCCTGTTTGTGGCTCTGCTCTTCCATGTTGCCATCACCACACAGCAGATGCCATTGCTGGCAGTTGATAACTTCTGGAGAGCATGCCAGCATGAGCACTGCATTCCCAGCAAGCCCAACAGGTCCCAGTCCTCCTATCCTTCCCAAGCCCTTGTGGCCAGGGCCAGTGCTCCCAGTGTGACCTGGGCTTTGCTCTGCACACAGGTTTGCAGTGCAGGCCATGAAGGCTCTGCTCTGCCGACTGTGGTATGACAATGAGGTGGTGGCTATGGAGCGCAAGCGTTGCTGGGACACGCTGCTTTGTGCTGGCACCCAGCACTTTGCCGTGGGTCTGCTGGCCAGGTGAGACCCCTTCTCCCCACTGCCCCTGGCATTTGTGCCCTGTGCCCCACTCAGTCCCTCTGGTCATGGGCCAGAGAACCTTGTCCCTGAGGGACAGCCAAGGAGACTGGAAAAGGCTGGGAGAGGAGGGTGCCCAGAAGGGGGGACCTCCCACAGTGCTCACATCCCCTCCAGGAATGCTGGGGAAAGACCAGACCTCTGTGAGGCATTCCTGGAAGAAGTTTGCCCCTCCACCTCATGGTCTGGCTGCCTTTTTTGCCCTTCCAGGGAGATGTGCCGTGTCTCCCCCTCCTTTTGTTCTGGGATTGCTCTCCGCCTGCTTGGGCTGCTCAGCAAGGAGGAGCCACACTGGGATCTGCCTGCCCTGGCATTCCTTGTGGAGGTGAGCCTGGTGGCCAGCGCTGCCTGGCTGAGCTGCCTCCCCGCTCTCTGCCCTCTCACAGCCACAGCTGCCAGGACGGTGCCCACGCCCTGTGCTGCTGCCTGGGCCCAGCCCTGTACAACTCCGGGCTCCTGCTGGCCGGCTCCCTGTCACTGCCCTGTGCCTTGCAGGTCCTTGAGTGCCTGGATTGGAGTGAAGCTGCTGACAGCACACTGGAGATCATGTCAAGGCACCTGCAGAGTGAGTGCAAGGAGCGGCGTCGCCTGGCGCTCAGAGGGCTCATGGTGGTCAGCAAGGATCCCTCGATGGTGAGAAGAGGGCAGCGGCTGAAGCTGTGCGGGGGAAAGCAGTCCCTTGGGCTGGCAGGGCTTCAGAAGCTGAGGCAGCTGCTCCCAGCTCTCCTGCCTCACCTGCCCCAGTGCTTTGGGTCAGCCCTTTGGCCTGTGGGCCCTGCAGCAGCAGGGTGGGCTTGCAGTGCCAGGGCGGAGTTGGCGGTGTTTGCGGTGCAGCCATCCATGGCTTCCTAGCACAGTGCCTATGGTTCCACACAGGCCAAGCGTATATGCAGCGTTGTTCAAAGCCTTCTGGAGCTGCTGAGTGATGCAGATGGAGAGGTGGTCAGAATGACGCTCTCTGTCTTGACTAATTTGCTCAAGAACAAAGACATCCTGGTATCTGACACCACTGCCCCGAAGCTGGCTGAGACGCTCCTGCAGCTCTTTGACCACGTAAGGCTCTGTGTCCCCAGTCTTGGGCACTGTTTATGGCCCAGAAACTTTGGGCCCTGTGGATTTTTGTGCTGTTCAGGGGGGCCTGGAGTAGCTGGTGCTGACTTTTTTGTCCTTTCCTCTAGGACAACAGCCATGTACAGCTACTCTCCCTTAACCTGTTCTTCAAGGTGATGGATTTGGTAGTAGACAAGGGAAAAAAGCCCCTTAAGTCATATGTGTGCCAGAGCCTACCTCCACTATTCTTCCACTGCCATGATGAGAATCAGCACGTGGCACAGGTGAGGAATCATGGCCGGCTGCTGGTGTTCCCCTGGGAGGGAGCTGGGCTGCCTCCTGCCCTGGCACCTTGCAGGCTGCACCCTCATCCAGGCTGTGGCACTGGGATGCTCCTGTGCCCTGGCCTGTGGGGCCATCTGTGCCTCTCTGCTGCTCTTCAGGCATCTCGGGAAACGCTGCATTGTGCGGTCGGGTTCCTGAAGAAGAGGGAACTCAAGCAGCTGCTGGAGACAGAGAACCTGTTGACGTTTCCCGAGGTCCTGGTAAGGAGGGCCTGCAAGCCCCAGCCTCAGCCTGGAGAAGGCCCCTGAGGGCGGTGCTCAGTGTGCGGGCAGGGCAGCTGTGCCCCTGCCCGCTGCTGCAGCCAGAGGCCACGCGGGCTCTGCTCCAGGCCCCTGTGGGCCCGAGCCGGCTGTCCATGGAGCCCCGGCCCGGCGGGGCTGTGGGCCGGCACTGCAGCTCCCCGGGCAGCAGCCGGCCCTCTGCCCCCTGCCCTCGGGAGCCCTTGGCCAGCGGCTGCTGGCCGCGCCTCCGGGCTGTGCGGCCAGGGGAGGCCGGGGCTGAGCGCAGGCAGTGCCCGGCCCAGGGGCTGAGCCCGCGCCAACCCTTCCCTCCTGCCGCTCCCTGCAGCTGGCACAGGACAGAAACAGAGCGGCCGAGCACCTGCGCCAGGCCCTGCGCTACCTGGAGAGCCCACAGGAGCGCCTGCGAGAGGCGGTCATCCGGTTCTTGGGTGAGTCCCGAGGCGGGCTCCCTCCCCTCCCCGGCCCGGCCCGCCGCAGCTCGGCCCCAGCCCCGCCTGCTGCCCCGGCAGCGCCAGCCAAGCCCAGCGCCGTGGAGCCCCGCCTGGCCTGGGCATTGCTGCTGCCGCCCGCTGGCAGCCGTGCCCTGGGGCGGCAGCGTGCGGCAAGGGCCGGGCTGAGCCCTGCCGGGCCAGCAGCCCGTGCGGCCACAGCGCCGGCAGCACCGCTGGCAGGGAGCTGTGCCGCTGGGGCCGTGACAGGCTCTGTGTTCACAGGCATCGCCGGGGTGCTCCTCATCGGGCAGCCAGAAGAGCTCCAGGTCATCTGTGAGGGTGAGTGAGGGCAGCGGGCTGGCAGCGGGGCCTGGCGCAGGGAGCTGCAATGCCTGGGCAGGGAGCTGCAATCCCTGTCCCGGCTGGGGCCGGCTTCGCTCCTTGTGTGGATGAAGGCTGGCATGGGCAGAGCGCACAGAGATTTCAGGGACGCAGGGCAGCAGATTCAGTGGCCAGTGGATCCAGTTGACACCCCCGCTCTTGTGGCCATGGCAAGAGCTGGGTGGGATGGCCCTCGCAGGAAGGTCTCCTAGGATTCCCACAGATCCAGGCTCTTACCCTGCCTCTGTTCCTCTCTCTTCCAGCCCTTCAAGCCCTGAGGAGAGATGACAAGCCTTCACAGACAAACATAGTTGTTCAACAGATATTCAGTAAAACAGCTGCAGAAATGGCTCAGAAGAACCAGTATTTCTTTAAGACCTCCAAATGCAATGGAAGATGAGACTACTCTGAGACCAGAAGAGACCAGCTGGAGCTCCAGACACAGCTGATGATTGGCACACCTGAGCCTGCGGGAAACTTGCCTTGCTTCAGCCCTCTCCCTGCTTATAGATAGCTCCCTCCCTCCAGCCCTCAGCCTCTGCCCAGCCCTTCTTTTTCCCTCCACTCTCCCTCCCTGTGGACAACTCTTTCCCTTTAGCCCTCAGCCTCTGCCCAGCCCTTCTTTTCCCCTCCACTCTCCCTCCCTGTGGACAACTCTTTCCCTTTAGCCCTCTGGTTTTGCCGAGCTCTTCTTTTTCCCTCCACTCTCCTTCCCTGTGGACAACTTTTTCCCTTTAGCCCTCTGGTTCTGCCCAGCCCTTCTTTTTCCCTCCACTCTCCCTCCCTGTGGACAACTCTTTCCCTTTAGCCCTCAGATCCTGCTGATCCCCTTTTTTCTCTCCCGGCTCATCTCTTTGCTTTGCCTTCCATCAATAAACAGTTTGGCTTCTTCACTTTGCCCGCATCTCTGTGGAGCTGAAGCAAATCTGGGGCCCTGGGACACACAGGCCCCTGCTGCCGTTCTCTCACTTGCTGTGTTTTGTGCACAGACACAGAGGAACGAGGGCAGGTCAGGCTGGAAAGGTCCCTGTGCTGAAGGTGCAGTTCCACAGCACTGTGAACTTCCAGATCTTGCTGAGCACCTCAGAGTCCCTGAATTTTGAAAGAGCCAACCTGAGTATGCACTGAACCCAGCTGAGAGGGAATCTATGGCAAGCATCCATGGAGGGCAAAGGAGCTTGGAATGGTGGAAGTTTTCAGGAATATCTTCCTGAAAGCACAGCAGTGCTCCATCCCTGCACAGGATGAGGAAGAGGGCACAAGCAGAGAGCATCCTGGCTTAGCAGGGAGCTCTGGGTGTGCCTAAGGGCAAATGAAGCAGCAGCACGGCGCCCGAGACTCGGACTCGCGGCCATGCCGGTGCCCGGAGCGCTGTCAGGCAGTGCCGGGATCCCGGCCGTGCTTCTGCTCCCCACAAGTGAGGAATGGCAGCCCCAGGCTCAGAGCCAGTCAGAAAGGCAAGCAAGAGAAAGGTGAGGGAGGGCACCCTGCCAGTCTCTCTTGGGCATGGCCGCAAAACAGCCCCTGCTGCTTCTTCCTCCGCCTGTGTTTGGGCTGTGCTGGTGGCAGAGCCAGCCAGGTTGGGCTCTGTGTTCCAAAGCCTGTTGGGAGCGGGCATGAAAAGCGCTGCGTGCACAGCAGAGAAACCTGGAAGGTTCTGGCAGGAGCCTCTAAACTAAATATAGAATCTTTCAGTTCAAATATGTGGCTTCCTTTAGGAAGAAAGAGCTCCTCTGACTCTGTCAGTGCTTGTTTTGCTCTCTTGGGAGTGTCTAATGCTTGGACCAGGAACTTCCACCAATTCCAAGGTCTGCAGTGGCAGTAGGGGCTGCGCAGTTGGAATGGTGGCAAAGGAAGGACACATTAGAGTCCCATGCTTCCTTTGATGCTCTTATGTTTGCTCAGCAGTGGACAACATGAGGAGAATTCAAGTTTTCTTCTCTGCTTGGGGAATCACAGAATGCCAGAAGACTCTGTGGTGCAAAGTATCATAAAGATCATCCAGTTCCCACCACCCTGCCGTGGGCACAGGTGCTGTGCAGGTACAGCTGTCACTAGAACTGGAAGAACACTTTTCCATGTTTACCATTTCCTCTCCTGGGTATCAGGTTAACATGAAAAATTCAGCTGGTTACAACTGAATTATGTAGCTCATAGGATCTGGAGTCTCCAGTGGGCCATGGTATGTCCATTCAGCCTTTGTTAGACCATCCACATGGAGCTCAGCCCTGTGCAGCCCAGGCACAAACAGCAGGCTGGTCCATTTCAGCATGCCAAAGCCTTTGGGGCTTCCTGTGCACCCTGAGGCTCCTGAGTCCATTCTCGAATTCCCAGTTAGGGCTGTGCAGCGCATGAGAAGAGAGGAATCACCTCTTTGGCTCATTCTTGGGTTTGCTGCTCCTACCTAAAGTAATCATTAGGAGTATATGCCAATGTAAAGGTACAGCTCAACACCAGGGTGTTTTTCTGTAGTGTTTCAAACTAAATCCTTGTGTGAGAGACTCCATTCAGAGACTCTGAAATCCAGGATGAAAAGGACAGCTTTGGTATTTAAGAATCCCAGAAATGTCTACATGTGATTTTTCTGGTCAAGGATTTGAATGCTAATGCAGAAATGACAAAAATGTTAAAAGTTGGGTGTTTTCAACCCCTTTTAAATTGCATCAGAACACTTCCAAGGGACAGGGTATGACACTGGGGACAGTGCTTGGCACTTAATGGCTTCAGATCTGGGAGAGAAAAGTTTAGCCTGGCTTCACCCAGGAGTTCAGGTTTTCCCAGGGCTTTGATCGACTGGTCACTGCAGGTAGCTTTCACTAAATGCAAAAGGATGGAACAGCAGAACTTCTGGAGAGGGTGCCCTAGAGATAGGGAGAAATCCTCTAAAATGGTCAGCAGGCTCGGGAAAGCATTAAATAAAAAATCAAAAAGAGATGTAGCCCTGTGACTTTTCAGGCACAACTCTTTGGGTCTGGAGGAAATATTTGCCTTGCATCAGCTACGACACAGACAGACGGGCAGCAACTGGAGCGTTGAACATCACAGACTGGGCTAGTGTTTTTCGCAGAAGAACTGACAGAAGATCACATGAAACATGACAGTGCCTCTGTACAATCAAATCGTCCAGGGAAACTCAGCAGCTGATGGTGTTGTGGTGCTACTGCCAATGCCTTCCATGAAAAAATCCTTTCAGGACTGACTAACAGCTTCTGCCTTCTGACAGACAGCAAGTGTAGCCAGCAGTTGTTCCAGGTGCTCCGGCCATCAGCCCCTGCAGGAAGGAGCACAGCCCCCAATGCACGTGGGCTTTGGCTCCCTGTGGCACAGAAGCCCCCCGGGGGCACAGGTCTGTGGGGTGGGAGACGGGCACCAGCGCTGCCAGGGCTTGAGGGGTGGCAGCTCTGCTTGGGCAGGGACTCTGCCCCAGCTGCTGATGGCAGCGCTGCCCGGGCCCCAGGGCTCACAGCAGCATTGGTGCCCGGGCCCACACGTTCCTTGTGTGAGTCACACCCGCGGGTTTAGGATGGCCACGGGCTGGGATGTGTCCCAAGGAGGCCGTCCGTGCCAGTGTCCCTGGAAGGGCCCGTGCCCTTCCCAGAGCAGCTGCGTCGGCAGCCCTGGGGGCTCCTTCTGCTGCCCTGAGCCCGCAGAGCAGGGCAGCGTTTGCTGATGCTCTGAGCCCTTCCTAAAGATCCTGTGGGGCTGCCTTGGACACCTGGGGCCAGGCATTCCTTCCAGCCTGGGCCACTTTGGCTGAGCTGGGGGCGGCCCCAGGGAGGGCGGCAGTGTGTGCAAGGGCCCTTGGTGACACACTGCAGCACGGTCACTGTGACATGGTACCAGGTGTCCAAGGGCCCTTTGTGACACATGGTGACATAGGAGCTGGCGGTGACAAGAGCAGGCCACAGTGCTCAGAACACGCGACGGGACAGGACGGGACAGAGCGGTGCTGTGAAGAGCCCCTGCACCGCACGCTCGTTCATGTCCCACCTGGAGCTTTTCTGAGGCGTTATTCCCAAAGGTGACCTCGTGGAAAGACTGCAGGCCTTGCTGACCCGTGGCCTTCCCG
The DNA here is from genome assembly GCF_027579445.1 of Ammospiza nelsoni. Lineage (NCBI taxonomy): Eukaryota > Metazoa > Chordata > Aves > Passeriformes > Passerellidae > Ammospiza > Ammospiza nelsoni. Next base: position 2,087,576 of record NC_080639.1, read on the forward strand.
AGGTTCTCTTTTGCAGGAGCCGGCGAGGCCAGACTGTGGGACTTGGTGACTCAGAACTTTTCTGAAGCATTTCTCATCACTGCTGCTGGCACCCTCGAGGAAAGACCACAATCCTTGACAGGAGTCTCCTGTCCTTGTGGCAGGAGCCCTTTAGACCGAGTGCAGGACTTGCTGTCCTGCAGCCTTCCTGAGGCTTCTCTCTTGAAGGTGCATCCCAGGCACAAGTGCAGGACTTGGTGACTTGGAGCTTTTCCAAGGCATCTCTCCTGCAAGTTGCCACAAATCCAATCAGAGATATGGAGCAGAGAGTGCCGAGAGTGCGAAACATCGCCTGGGTGAAGGAGGAGAAGGAAGAAGGCCCTGGAACCGCCCCAGCACTGGAGGCTGAGGAGGTGGTGCCATTCCAGCCACTGCAGGAGGGTGAGTGGCAGAGCTGGGCCACAGGAATGGTGCCTGCAGCCGGCTTGACCCCATGCCATGCCATGCCATGCCATGCCATGCCATGCCATGCCATGCCATGCCATGCCATGCCATGCCATGCCATGCCATGCCATGCCATCCCCTGGGGACATGTCCAAGGACAGGACGGAAGAGGGGCCGGGCAGACACCCCGCGGTGGCCCTGCTCCATCCCCTGGGCCATCCCAGGGCTGTCCCTGCCTGGGCAGCGCAGGGCTGGGCTGTGTTCTCCGGCCTCTCCCGCAGCCCCTCAGCTCTGGCTGCGCTCACTCTTTGCCAGATGCAGCCCTGGAGCGCACACAAGAGCAGGAATCCAGCCGTGGCCGCTTCCACAGCACAGCGCAGGTACCTGCAGCCACCCCCACCGGGGCTGAGCCTGCTGTCCCTGCTCAGCCCAGCACCATGTGTGCAGCACTCCATGCAACATCCCCGGCTTCCTGCCCTTCTCCTACAGCTCGTTTGCAAATTCACCAAGAGCATTCAGCAGGAAGACACCAGCACTATGGGCACTGGGCTCCGAGCACACTCGGAGCTCCTCAAACTTAAGACCAGCATCACCCTGACGCATTTGCTTGTGGAGAAGGGTGTTTTCAGGCCAGAACAAGTAAGCAGCCTGTGGCCAGGCTTCAATTCTGCCATGAATCACATGGCTTCCCGAGCCACGCCTGCTGGTCCCTGGGTGCCTTTGAGGCCATGGCAGTGCAGTGGGAAGGGAAGCATTTCTCTGGGGAAGCTGGAAACTTTGCTCCATCTGGCAGCTTTCCAAGTCCCCTCATGCCTTCTCCAGGTGCACTACCTCCCTGAGCTGTCTGCCAGCTCTCTGCCCTCTCACAGCCACAGCTGCCAGGACAGTGCCCGTGCCCTGTGCTGCTGCCTGGGCCCAGCCCTGTGCGGCTCCGGGCTCCTGCGGCCGGCTCCCTGTCACTGCCCTGTGCCTTGCAGGTCCTCAAATGCCTGGACTTGAGGGAATGCAGTGACAGTGTTCTGGACATCATGTCAGAGAACTTGCAGAGTGAGCACAGGGAGAGGCGTCACTTGGCACTCAGAGGCTTCGTAGTGCTGGGAAATAATCCCTCCTTGGTGAGAAGTGGGCGATGGCTGAAGCAGTGCAGGCAGCGTGGGGCCGGGCAACGCAGTTGCTTGGCCTTGCCTGGGCTTTGGGCGCTGGGCCAGCTGCTCCCAGCTCTCCTGCCTCCCGCTTCAGCTGCCCCAGTGCTTCGGGACAGGCCTTTGGCCTCTGGGCCCTGTGGCAGCAGGGTGGCCTTTCACAAACTTGTGTTCCACACAGGCGGAAAAAATGTGGCGCCTGACTGAAAGTCTTGTGGAGCTCCTGCAGGAAAATGAAAGCAACATGATCAGGATGACCATTCTTCTACTGAGATATTTGCTGCTGGATAATGGTGCCCCAATACCAACCCCCATCGCCCTGCAGCTGGCTGAGGCGCTCCTGCCACTCTTTGACCATGTAAGGCTCTGTGCCCACAGCCACGGCCACTGGCTGCTGCCCGGACACTTGGTGCCCTGTGGAGATGCAGGCCTGTGCCCTGGGGGCCTGAAGCAGCTGATGCTGAGGTCTTTTGCCTTTCCTTTCATACAGGATGATAGCCAGGTGCAGCTGAGCTGCATGTGTGTCTTTCAAGAGATGCTGGAGTTATTAACAGAAGATGGAAGAAAGGCCTTGAAGTCCCATGTGTGCCAGAGCCTGGTCCCACTGTCCTTTCACTGCCATGATGAGAATCCGATGGTTGCTGAGGTGAGGACTTGTGGCCGGCTGTGGTCCCCCTGGGAGGGGGCTGGGCTGCCTCCTGCCCTGGCACCTTGGGGGCTGCAGCCTCCTCCTGGGTGTGGCACTGAGATGCTTCTGTGCCATGGACTGTGGGCCAACTGTGCCTCTCTGGTGCTCTCCAGGCCTCTCGGGAAACGCTGCATTCTGCAGCCAGACTGCTGAAAAGGAGGGATATTGAACAAATGCTCCAGGTGGATCAGACATGGAGGTTCGGCGAGGGCCTGGTAAGAGCTGCCGCAAATCCCCAGCCTCAGCCTGGAGAAGGCCCCTGAGGGCGATGCTCAGTGTGCGGGCCGGGCAGCTATGCCCCTGCCCGCTGCTGCAGCCAGAGGCTTCACGGGCTCTTCTCCAGGCTCCCGTGGGCCCGAGCCGGGTGCCCATGGAGCCCTGGCCTGGCGGGTCTGCGGGCCGGCACCGCGGCTCCCCGGGCAGCAGCCGGTCCTCTGCCCCCTGCCCTCGGGAGCCAGGGGAGGCCGGGGCTGGGCACAGGCAGCGCCCGGCCCAGGGGCTGATCCCGCGCCAACCCTTCCCTCCTGCCGCTCTCTGCAGCTGGCACAGGACAGGAGCAGAGCAGCTGAGCACCTGCGCCGGGCCCTGCGCTACCTGGAGAGCCCACAGGAGCACCTGCGAGCGGCGGCCATCAGGTTCATAGGTGAGCAACGATCCCGGGCTCCCTCCCCGGCCCGGCCCGCCGCAGCTCGGCCCCAGCCCCGCCTGCTGCCCCGGCAGTGCCAGCCGAGTCCGGCGCCGTGGAGCCCCGCCTGGCCTGGGCATTGCTGCTGCCGCCCTCTAGCAGCCGTGCCCGGGGGCGGCAGCGTGCGGCAAGGGCCGGCCTGAGCCCTGCCGGGCCAGCAGCCCGTGCGGCCACAGCGCCGGCAGCGCCGCTGGCAGGGAGCTGTGCCGCTGGGGCCGTGACAGGCTCTGTGTTCACAGGCATGGCAGGGCGGCACCTGAGGGGGCGGCAGCAAGAGCTGCAGCTGATCTGCACTGGTGAGTTAGGGCAGCGGGCTGACAGCGGGGGCTGCCGGGGGGAGCTGCAAGCCCTGGCCCGGCTGCGGAGGGCTCTGCTCCCGTGGGCAGAGCACACTGACATTTCAGGGCCACATGTGGGATTTGTTGGTTGCAACTTCAGGCTGATCCCCTTGCTCCCTGCTCCCTCCTGGCCATGGCAAGAGCCGACTGGGATGAACCTGGCAGGGGCCTCTCGTCAGCTCCTCGCAGATCTGGCACCTGACCTTGACTCTGTTCCTCTCTCTTGAAGCCCTGGAAGAAATGGCATATGACAGTAGTCCTGCCATCAGAAATCTGTCAGCTGAAGCTGGTTTTGTTCTCCGGGCTGTACAGAGGGCTCCCTACTCCACGTGGCGTAAGCTGCGAGATGAGTTCCGCAGCGCATGGAAGAAACGGCCTCGCCTGTGCCACAGAGCCTTGCTGTTCTGCTGGAACTCTGTGTAAAGTTGATCTGGAAGACTCTTGTCTGCTGGGGCCACTTGAGCCAGCAGGGATTTTCTTTTTAATCATGATTTTTGTTTTCATATTTTAATTTTTCTTTTGTATGTAAATAAAAATATGTATAGTAAACAGACTACCAGGATCTTTTCCTTGCCAGTATCGGCAGGGCTTTGGGGAGGAGGATGAAAAGGGTGCTTGTGCTCAGCCAGCTGCCCAGACGTGCAGTGCTGCAGGGAAAATGGCCAGAAGGCCCTTGGCCTTTGGTGGTTCTGCTGAAGCCTTTGTGCTGCCCACAGAGCGGCTGGGCAGGGGCCCGAGCTGCGGGGATCCCTGCCAGAACCGTGCCTGGAGATGGCCACGAGCCCTGGGCCAGGCAGGAAGCATCCGTGTCCTCCTGCCCGTGTGCTGCTGGCTGCCTTGCTGAGGGCTCCCAGGTGCCTCTGGATGGGGCTGCTCTGGAGCTGCTGTGGGGCTGCGGCGCTGCTGCTGGGCAGCTTGGCCGGGCTGGGGCAGCCCCTGAGGGGCTGGGGCGCTGGCAAGCCCTGGGCAATGGGCTGTCAGATGCCACAAGCAGCCCCCTGGCAGCTGCCTTGATCCTGCCTGAGTGACTTGCAAGATGGTTCCTGGGCACTCTGGAATTAATAGCATCAGTGTTGTTGGAAACAGAAATGCAGGGGCTTCTCAGATCTTTGGGCCTGTTAGCCAAGGCCTAGAGTTAAACATGGGATTTGAGCTGAGGCCTTGGAAAGGGCTTCCAAACTCAGATGCTAGAAGTGAGAATTTAGATTTCTAGTATGAAGCAGAGACATCTTATGCTAAGTGCAGGAGTTTAGCATTTTAGAGTTTTAAGATATAGAAAAAATAAAAGTAGTTGCAACAGTAAAGACAAAGTTTAGACTGCAGTGCTGTAGGTTTGTGTGTCAGAACATGATTTCCTAAGAAAGCTTACACTGTAGCAAGAGTCCATGAGATTAAGTACTGAAGGATTGGGTCAGAAACATACATATCCTTGTTGGCAATGTTTTATTGGCCAATAAATCCTTTAAATGTCTTGTAAGTTCAAGTCTTGTGACCTTCTGAGCCATTCGGTGGAGATGTGAGCCAAACTCACCCTTCCTATCTATGTAGAAGATGAGAAAAAGAAATGGCATAATCTAAAAAGCTCAGAGGTCTTTTCTCTCGCTCGTTCCAAACTCCTTCAAATCCCCCTACGTGTGATTTAGCTACAAATAGATGACAAGGACTCTTAGTGTTGGCTGTTTGACTCCATAACAGCTGATTTAGAAACTTTCACATAACACTGTGGGGTTAGGTGCCAGAAATGGATCATTTAAAGGAACTTTCCCACCTGACTTGAATAGAGGTTGGATTGAAGGGTATTTGAGGGGAAACCCTCCCAGCAGAGGTCTGGGCTTTGGCCTAGCTGTGTCCCCTGCTGATTGTGAAGTGTGCCATCAGCTGCAGGGCTTTCTGGGCTAAAAATGTAATTAAGTCACTTGGACTTGCTCTTTTTGGTCTATAAAAGCTAGACCCACTTTTGGGGCAAATTTGGAGACCTCATCTCTGAGTGGATTGATGACCTCGGATTTTCCCAGTTGCTGGGAAATGGTTCCCCAGATCCCTGGTGCTAAACGGGGCTCCCCAGCAAATGCAGATCTGTAAGATGATAAACAATTTAGGCAATTGGTGATGCATCTTTCTAAATCGCTCTACTTTCTCTCCTTTTGTGAAATACAAAGGTGTGTTTCGTGTCAGGTACATACAGGCAACGCTAGTATTTGTGATTGTGATATGTGTGGAAACCAACCATGGGACACTTATAAAGACAAATTCTAATAATAACTGAGGAAAGTAAAGCATGCAAAAAAGGCCTTTGAACCTATCCTTTGTTCGCAATTAACTTTTATAAGTCTTAAGTTGATTTAGGAGCATTTGAATGAAAGTTTTGAGGATGTTCCTTTTTGACAGGAACTTTCTGCTTGTGGTTAAGCCTTAAAGAGTTTTGCAATAATAACCTTTTGAAGTATAATTTCAGAATATTGCTTGCAGTAAGGATCTTTGAAACTACAGCTTTAGAATATATGAAAAGGAAATATGCTTATCTCGCACCTTGACAAAACAGCAAAAAGCAGCTTGAGAAAGGAATATGAACATCAACTCAGGGACTAATAGTTTTGATTAAGGGAAGCTGGACATCACTGTAATGAGATTTATAGTCCTTGCAATCAAAAGGAAAAGCCATGTCTGGAATCTGGACCCCACGAGCTGGGAGACTTCTTTGTTCGTTCAGAAGTTGGACTCTCCACCACCTGGGATACTCCTTTTCTGGGATACATCCTGAGAAAAACTAAACCACAATACTGTATAGAAATGTGATGTAAAAATTGAGAAGGGAAACTGCTGGTGAGTAAAAATTTGGAATAGAATCTGCTGAGAAAGCTCATGAGTGCCCCTATAAATACCTGTAAGCCTCAACTATTGGTGTGCAGTTGGAGGGTAAAGTTCCCCCACTGTACTCAGCGCTGTATGGCTCATACATTACCAAAATATTTAATAAATTGATTAATGCTTGAATAATGACCACGTCAAGCTTCTCATTTACAACATTCTACTGCTGTTTTTGGTGCACTACCTTGCTTGTTTTTGCTTGTCACTAAAACCAAGCGAATATTTTAATTGAATGAATCATCCAGCACTGTGGTTCCTTCATACTCACATAAAAGAAGGACATTATTTCCAATGGTGTGTCCTTTAAATCGCCTCAGTCAATTGGCAGAACGCCAGGAGGCCCCTGCGCAGCCGGGGTGCTGGGAACCCCTGAGGAATTGTGTGTCAGAGGGCACAAGCAGCCCCCAGGCAGCCGCCTTATCCCTGGCACCCGGCTGCTCTGGCGCTTCCCCAGAGCATCTCCCAGGCCTGCGGCAGAAGCCCTGGAGTCCGGGCCTCAGCAGGAGGGTGGGGGCACCCCTGAGGTGCCCAGGCTCGGCTGGCTGGGCACAGGGAGGGCAAATCTGCCCTGCTGGGGCATGGCATGAGGGAGTGGGAAGGCCGAGAAACTGAGATTTTACCCCCAAATGTTCTGGCTTTGCCCTAATATTTACCTCAGGTTTTGCCAAAAAATGATCTCTATGCGCCCTCTAGAAATTACTCAGACTTTTCCTCAAAAGTAATTTTTTCCCCAAGAGATTACCTCAGATCTTCCTGCCCAAATATCCACTACATGTACTCGACAGATCACCTCCAATTTCATTATTCTCACAGTCCAGTGACTACCTCAACTTGAAAGCCCAAATGTTCATTCCGTGCCCTGCAAGTGACACCAGGTAATTCCAGCATTCCTGTGCTAGGAAGTTCGGTCCCTCTAAGCTACTGCAGCTTCACCCCTGACAAAGTGAAACACTCCCTGGCGCTGAGCCAACGCTGCCCATGCTCCTCGGTGTGTCTGAGCGCAGGGCAGCCCCGGGGCAGCTCCCCGGGGGCTTCTGGAAGGCCACCCGGCGCCCGGCCCCGCGGGGCGGCCCCAGCGTGTTCGAGTTGCCGCCCGCGGCTGAGGGGAGCGGCGGGGCGGGGCCGCCCGCGCCTGGGCGGGAAACGCTCCCTGCGGCTGAGGGGAGCGGGCGGCGGCGGTGCAGCGGGGACCGGCCCGGCCCTGCCGTGTCCCTCAGGGCGAGCCCACAGCCCCTCAGCGGCCCTGGCGTCCCTTCAGCCAGCAGCATGTGCGCTCAGCCACACGCGGCGTGCCCGTGTCCCCCTCAAGTGACACTCCCGTTCCCTCACTGAAACCGCCGTACCCTGAGGGACACGATAGACACCCGCCTCCCCTCAGTGACTCTCGCTGGCCTCAGTGGCATGCAGGGCTTCTGCCCTGCCTTCAGTGACACAGAAGGCACCTGCAACCTGCTGGGGAAGCCTCAAGTCTGCTCAGTGACCTTTGTGTCCCTCAGCATTGGGACACCCACCTTTCCCTCAGTGCCCCTCACGTCCCATCAGCAAATCAAGAGGCACCAGCCATCCTGTAGGTGACTCAGTGTGAGTGCAGTGGGTCACGGTTGCCAGGGGCCAGCCGCAGGCAGAAATCCACCAGGGCTGGGGAAAAGGCTCTGCTCTGCTTACAGCATGGGCTGAGGACCGCGAGAGCTCCATTTCCCCCTTGAGATGTTGGAGACAGGCCTTTCACCCTCGTTATATGGCTGCCCCTCTCTGCAGGCAGCCAGAGGAGCACGACAGCAACAGGCCGAGGACAGCAAAGCCAAGAGCCAGCCCTGCACACAGGGAGGTGGCCCAGTGCAAAGGCAGCGTGGCACCCTGAAGGTACCTGCCACAATCTCATGTGTCCCTGCCCTGGGAAAGCAACGAATGCCCTTTGTGACGAGGGCCTTTCTGTGGCCCCTCTGAGCTCAAAGCTGCTGCTCTTCTGGCTCAATGGAGCCTAAAACCACAGAGCTCGGATTCCCCCACGGCAACAGGAACAAGACTTGGTAGGCAGGCAGTGGTGTTCAATGCCTAAGGCTGAGGGACCAGGGGCTCCAGTCTGGAGCACAGGGAGGGCACATGCCCAGCCCCAAAACTCCTGCCCTCACAGGCCTCAAAGGCTGGGACCAGGGTTCCACGCCTGATTCCAGGGGATCCCTCCAACCGCCCACTGAGGAAGTGCCAGAGCAGCCTGCTCTCAGGATCAAGGCAGCTGCCAGGGGGCTGCTTGTGGCCTCTGACAGCCCATTGCCCAGGGCTTGCCAGTGCCCCAGCCCCTCAGGGGCTGCCCCAGCCCGGCCAAGCTGCCCGGCAGCAGCTCCGCAACCCCACAGCAGCTCCAGAGCAGCCCCATCCAGAGGCACCTGGGAGCCCTCAGCAAGGCAGCCAGCAGCACACGGGCAGGAGGACACGGATGGCGCTTCCTGCCTGGCACAGGGCTCGTGGCCATCTCCAGGCACGGCTCTGGCAGGGATCCCCACAGCTCGGGCCCCTGCCCAGCCGCTCTGTGGGCAGCACAAAGGCTTCAGCAGAACCACCAAAGGCCAAGGGCCTTCTGGCCATTTTCCCTGCAGCACTGCACGTCTGGGCAGCTGGCTGAGCACAAGCACCTTTTTCCCTTCTTCTTCTATGCGCTACGGACCCTGGGCCACAAAAGAAAGATCCTGGGATTCTCTCTATACTAACACATTCTATATTTACATACAAAAGAAAAATAAAAAGAAGGAAAGAACAGTCTTGAACAAAGTGAAAAAATCCATGCTGGCTCTGGTGGCACCAGCAGGGATCATCTCTCTGCAGAGCTCCAGCAGCACAGCCAGCTGAGCCCCAGCAGTTGTGGCCCTGTCTTCCACACCCTGCAAAGTAGGTCGGGCAGATTCGTAAAAGTGAAATATTGAGTTCTGTGTAGTGCCCTGAGAATATGCAAAGTTTGAATTGTCAGGCTTCTCACGGAGAGGCTGATGTCATTTGCCATGTCTTCCAGGGCTGCAAGACAGAAGAACAGAGCCAAGGTCAGATCCCAGATCTGTGGGGAGCTGAGGAGAGCCCCCTGCCAGGGCCATCCCAGCCGGCTCTTGCCATGGCCAGGAGACAGCAGGGAGCAAGGGGATCAGCCCGAAGAGCAGCCACGAATCCCCCACGTGGCCCTGAAATCTCTCTGTGTGTGACCAGCCAGGGCAGGGCTTGCAGCTCCCCCGGCAGCCCGCGCTGTCACCCGCTGGCCTCACTCACCAGTGCAGATCAGCTGCAGCTCTTGCTGCCGCCCCCTCAGGTGCCGCCCGGCGATGCCTGTGAACACAGAGCCTGTCACGGCCCCAGCGGCACAGCTCCCTGCCAGCGGCGCTGCCGGCGCTGTAGCCGCACGGGCTGCTGGCCCGGCAGGGCTCAGCCCGGCCCTTGCCGCACGCTGCCGCCCCAGGGCACGGCTGCCAGAGGGCGGCAGCAGCAATGCCCAGGCCAGGCGGGGCTGCACGGCGCCGGGCCCGGCTGGCGCTGCCGGGGCAGCAGGCGGGGCTGGGGCCGAGCTGCGGCGGGCCGGGCCGGGGAGGGGAAGGGCAGCCCGGGCTCGTGGCTCACCCATGAACCTGACGGCCGCCTCTCGCAGGGGCTCCTGTGGGCTCTCCAGGTAGCGCAGGGCCTGGTGCAGGTACTCGGCCGCTCGGCGCTTGTCATCTGCCAGCTGCAGAGAGCGGCAGGAAGGAAGAGTTGGCGGGGGCTCAGCCCCTGGGCCGGGCGCTACCTGCGCCCGGCCCCGGCCTCCCCTGGCCACAGTGCCCTGAGGCGCGGCCAACAGCCGCTGGCCAAGGGCTCCCGAGGGCAGGGGGCAGAGGGCCGGCTGCTGCCCGGGGAGCCGCAGTGCCGGCACGCAGCCCCACCGGGCTGGGGTTCCATGGGCACCCGGCTCGGGCCCATGGGAGTCTGGAGAAGAGCCCGCGGGGCCTCTGGCTGCCGCAGCGGGCAGGGGTACAGCTGCCCGGCCCGCACACTGAGCACCGCCCTCAGGGGCCTTCTCCAGGCTGAGGCTGGGGCTTGCAGGCTGTCCTTACTAGGCAATTGGCGAAAATCCAGAGTTTCTCCTTCTTCACCAGTTTTTCTAGATCTTTCCTCTTCAGGAACTTGACCACACGATGTAGCGATTCCCGAGAAACCTGGAGAGCAGCAGAGTCCCAGATATGGCTACACAGCCCAGGGTGCAGGACACATGTCCCAGTGCCACAGCCTGGGGGAGGATGCAGCCTGGGAGGTGACCAGAGCAGGAGGCAGCTGAGTCCCCTCCCAGGGGCAGACCAGCAGCCCACAAGTCCTCACCTGTGCCACACGCCGATTCCCATCATGGCAGTGGAAGAAAAGTGGGAGAAGGCTGTGCCGCACTTGTGTCTTCAGGTCCTTTGTTTTCTTTTCCAGTGGAAGACTCAGCAATGTTTGGAAGAGCAATATGGAGAGCTGCTTCACCTGGCTATTATCCTGTAGGAAGAGAAGAAAAGAAGATCTTTGCATGGGCTGTGAGGGGCTCACCTGGGTGCAGGCCTGCATTTGCACAGGGCACCAAGTGTCCGGGCAGCAGCCAGTGGCCAGGGCTGTGGGTACAGAGCCTTACATGGTCAAAGAGTGGCAGGAGCCCCTCAGCCAGCTGCAGGGCGATGGGGGTGGGTATTGGCGTATCCTTCTCCAAGATTATAAAGCTGAGCACCATGACTGTTATTTTAACTATCTCTCCATCTTCATCCCGCAGGAGCGCCACAAGTCTTTTAGTCAGGCTCCACATTTTTTTGGTCTGTGTGGAACGCAATTTTGTGAAACACTACCCTGCTGCTGCAGGGCCCACAGGCCAAAGGCCTGTCCCAAAGCAGTGGGGCAGCTGAAGCGGGAGGCAGGAGAGCTGGGAGCAGCTGCCCCAGCACCCAAAGCCCAGGCAAGGCCAAGCGACTGAGTTGCCCAGCCCCACGCTGCCTGCACGGCTTCAGCCACTGCCCCCTTCTCACCATCAAGGGATCGTCAGTGAGTTTGAGAAGGGCCTTGAACGCCAGGCGACGCCTCTCGCTGCACTCGCTTTGCAGGTACCTTGAGAAGATTTGCAGGACTCTGTCAGCATCACGTTCCCTCAAGTCCAGGCACTCGAGGACCTGCAAGGCACAGGGCAGTGACAGGGAGCCGGCCGCAGGAGCCCGGAGCCGCACAGGGCTGGGCCCAGGCAGCAGCACAGGGCACGGGCACCGTCCTGGCAGCTGTGGCTGTGAGAGGGCAGAGAGCTGGGAGGCAGCTCAGCCAGGCAGCGCTGGCCTTGAGGCTCACCTCCACGAGAAACGCCAGGGCGGGCAGATCCCAGCGTGGCTCCCGTGTTCTGAGCAGCCGGAGCAGGTAGTGAAGGATCCGGGAACAGGAAGGTATGGAGATGCAGGACATCTCCCTGGCAGGAGAAAAAGTCAGCAAGACTGTGAGGCAGGAGAATAAAACCCGTCCCAGGAGTGACTCACACAGGTCAGGTCTTTGTCCAGCAGCCTGCAAGCGCACTTGGGCTACTTCAGAGGCGGCTCCTTTTGGCCACCCTCCTCTCCCAGCCTTTTCAGTTTCCTTGGCCGTCCCTCAGTGACAAGGCCCTCTGGCCCATGAGCACAGGGACTGTGTGGGTCACTCTGGGCACAGAGCACAAATGCCAGAGGCAGTGGGGAGAAGGGGGTCTCACCTGGCCAGCAGACCCACAGCATAGTGGCGGGTGTCAACAGAGAGCAGCGTGTCCCAGCCACACCTGCGTTCCATTGCCACCACCACATCGTTGTACTGCTTTCGGCAAAGCAGGGACTTCAGGGTCTGCACTGCAAACCTGTGAGCACAGCAAAGCCCAGGTCACACTGGCAGCACTGGCTCCTTCCCAGGCCACGTGGCAGGGACAGGAGGAGTGGGATGGAGCACCTGTTGGGGCTGGTAGCAAGGCCGTGCTCTTCCTGGCATCCTTTCCAGAAGGTTTCGACCTCCTCTGGCATCTCTTCTGTGCTGAGGAACACTTGGAATAGCAGATGCACAAAGAGGCGGGGGAAATACACCTTCAATATATGTGGGACAGGGGGCTCCTGGAGGATCTTCCACATCACCATGGTTGCCTGCAAAGGACAAAGCCCCCGAGAAAGTGTCAGTGCCGAGGTGTGCGTGTGGCAGGGCCCGAGCGTGGCAGGGAGAAGCCCGGAGAGAGACGGGAGCACGGGGCCTGGTGGGCCTGAAGCTGCCCCTGGGCCAGGGAGATGCAGTTGGGGAAGGAGGATGGAGAGCTGCTGGAGAGGCAGCCTTGGGGCCAGCAAAGGCCAGTGTCCGAAACTCACAGCCAGGGCAAAGACACCCGTTTCGTCCCCATCGGAGGTGCATGTGCTGTGCTCTGGCCAGCTCCCCAGCACATCCAGGAGGATCAGCTGTGCCAGCTTTGCAGTCCTGGCTGAGCCCATGATGGTCTTCCACATGGCCATGGCAGCTCTGTGGGGTCAGAGCTCTGTCTCAGGGGTGTCTCAGACACAGCCCCGGGGGGAGCTGAGCTGGCTGCCAGTTCTGCCTCTGGCCACTGGCCCTGGCCAGCAGCAGCCAGGCAGCCCAGTCCTGTGGGGACAGAGGCCTGAGGGGCAGGGAGGGAGCATGGCAGCAGGCTCAGGGGCTGACGTGCCAGGGCTGGGAAAGGCAGCAGCCAGAGGGGCCTGGAAGTGTCTGTTGGTCAGACACGTGGGCCAGGCTGTACAGGGTGACGGGCTGGGAAGGCCTGAGCCCTGTGGGCAGGTGGGCCCCATACCTGTCACAGGACGGGGCCACACGCAGGAGCGTCATCACTGCATCATGTGGCTGTGCTTCAGTGAGATCCAGCAGGGCCTCGTCCAGCCTGTGCTCAGCACAATCATTGGCCATGATCCACTGGTGGATGAACCTCACCATGGCGGGCACCTGGAGAAGGTACAGGGAGACTTGGGAAGCTGCCAGAGGGAGCAATGTTCCCAGCTTCCCCAGAGAAATGCTTCCCTTCCCAGCGCACTGCCATGGCCTCAAAGGCTCACAGCAACCAGCATACGTGGCTTGGGAGGCCAAGCAATTCCTGGGAGGATCAAACCCTGTCCACAGGCTCCTTACTTGCTTTGGATTGTAAAAAACTTCCTCTACAAGCATACACAGGAGGGCCGCGGTGGTCTCATGTTCGAGGAGCTCTGAATGTGCTCTGAGCCCAGTGCCCATGGCGATGGTCTCTTCCTCCTGGATTCTTTTCATGAATCTGCAGACCAACTGTAGGAGAAGGGCAGGTAGCCGGGGGTGTTGCATGGAACGCGGCACACACGGTGCTGGGCTGAGCAGGGACAGCAGGCCCAGCCCCGGTGGGGGTGGCTGCAGGTACCTGCGCTGTGCTGCGGAAGCGGCCACGGCTGGATTCCTGCTCTTGTGTGCGCTCCAGGGCTGCATCTGGCAAAGAGCGAGCGCAGCCAGAGCTGAGGGGCTGCGGGAGGGGCCGGAGAACACAGCCCAGCCCTGCGCTGCCCAGGCAGAGAGAGCCCCGGGATGGCCCAGGTGATGGAGCAGGGCCCCTGCAGGGTGTCTGCCCGCCCTCTCTTCCGTCCTGTCCTTGGGCATGTCCCCAGGGGATGGCATGGCATGGCATGGTATGGCATGGCATGGCATGGCATGGCATGGCATGGCATGGCATGGCATGGGGTCAAGTCGGCTGCAGGCACCAGTCCTGTGCACTCCAGCTCTGCCACTCACCCTCCTGTGGTGGCTGGAGTGGCTCCAACTGTTTTGTCACCAGTGGTGAAGCAGCTCCAGGGCCTTCTTCCTTCTCTTCCCCCCAGGCCAGCTTGGGCACTCCTGCGGTTCTCTGCTTCATGTCAGTGACACGAGCTTCTTGCAGGAGAGATACCCTGGAAATGCTCCAAGGGCACCAAGTCCCACACGCTGCCCTCAAGGGCAGCTGCGAAAGAGAAGCCTCGGGGAGACCACGGGTCAGCAAGTCCTGTGGTCTGGCCTCGAGCTCAGCTAAAGGAACAAAGCCTCAGAAAAGTTCCAGGTGGGACACGAATGAGCGCGCGGTGAGGGGGCTCCTCACAGCACCACTCTGTCCCGTCCTGTCCCATTGCGTTCTCCCAGCAACCGGGCACGCTTCTATTTCCCACGTGTCACAAAGGCACCTTGGACACCGCCTTCCATGAGTGACCGTGCTGCAGTGTGTCACCAAGGGCCCTTGCACACGCTGCCGCCCTCCCTGGGGCCGCCCCCAGCCCAGCCAAAGTGGCCCAGGCTGGAAGGAATGCCTGGCCCCAGGTGTCCAAGGCAGCCCCACAGGATCGTTAGGAAGGGCTCAGAGCATCAGCAAACGCTGCCCTGCTCTGCGGGCTCAGGGCAGCAGAAGGAGCCCCCAGGGCTGCCGACGCAGCCGCGCTGGGAAGGGCACGGGCCCTTCCAGGGACGCTGGCACGGCCTCCTTGGGACACGTCCCGGCCCGTGGCCATCCTAAACCCGCGGGTGTGACTCGCACAAGGAACGTGTGGGCCCGGGCACCAATGCTGCTGTGAGCCCTGGGGCCCGGGCAGCGCTGCCATCAGCAGCTGGGGCAGAGTCCCTGCCCAAGCAGAGCTGCCACCCCCCGAGCCCTGGCAGCGCTGGTGCCCGTCTCCTGCCCCAGAGACCTGTGCCCCCGGGGGGCTTCTGTGCCACAGGGAGCCAAAGCCCACGTGCATTGGGGCCTGTGCTCCTTCCTGCAGGGGCTGATGGCCGGAGTATGTGCTGGAAAAACTTTGTCTCTGTCAGATGATTTTGCATTTTCCTGAAAGGAATTTTTCTCATGGAAGGCATTGGCAGTAACATCACAACACCATCAGCCTCTGAGTTTCCCAGGACAATCAAATTTTAGTGGAACGTTGTGCTTTTCTCACTCTCTTTCCTTCATTCTGGCAAAAATAGAATCTTCACTGCCTCTGATAGGCTCCGGTCGCTGCCTGTCTGCCTGTGGCAGCTCATGTCCAAACAAAACTGCGTCCCTGCTGAGCGTGGCAATGGATGGCCACAAAGAGGGAGGTTCCCCAGTGAACATCAAGGCAGACACCTGGGGATGTGCAGTGGATAGGCATAACTCTGGGAGGAGAAGCTATTCTGTGTCTCTGATTATGGTGCTGATGCCCAAAAACTAGGCAAGAGAACAGCCCTCCATGGTATAAGGCCTATGCAGCTGGTATTTGTTTTTTCAGTGCCTGGAGTGCGGGGCATTGCTGCACCACAAACTCACTCATCCATTCTTTGAACAGTTCAGGCTTTTATACGTGTTTTACTTCATGTGCACATTATACTTTCCTCACTTCACATTGCAACATATTTTCTAATCCCACCATGATGCAAGCCCTTGTAGCACATGCATGGTTTCTGCACAAGCTGGTCATCAGCCTCTGGTGGTCATTTTGGATGAAGGCTCATAAGCCTTCCTCGGGCTTGAGCTCTCCACACCTGCTTCTTGTGCATGCTCTATAGGATTGTCTGCTCAAATAGCCAGTGGTCAGCTTTTGCAGGTAGCTTGTTCTGCTAAATTTGCTGATTTCCAAAAGGTGCTTCATTCACATACCCTGTTACAAAGTAGCTACTTCCTTCTTTACAGCTACAGCTTTTTGTTCAGCTCAAGCATTCTCTCTTTGCCTAGGCATCAAGTCCCCCATTTCTTTTATCCTTTGCAAAATCTTTGGCAACTATAGTCTTGTTGTGGTCTCAAAATATTTACCTGTTTCGATCCTGTATCTCATTTTATTTTGCTTCCATTTGTGATAGGTTGTTGCAGTTTGTTTACAATACCATATAAAGCATTGGCTCATCATGCAGGTTCCTAAGAATGGTATTCCAGTTCCTAAAATTCCTACAAAAAGTTGTGTAGGCCTGTTCAGATTAGGTAGCCAAGATATCAGAGTTTCCCTCAAATGTTTGCTCCAAGATGTAATGCCTTGGGTTACAGCAGGGAGTACTTTTGCCTGTTACCAAATGGCATGGATATCCAGTGCTATTTGCCCTGATTGATCTGTATCAGTGCAACAACTGGCATTAATTAGAATACAAACTCCTCCCATTTGGCTGTTACCATTTCTAACACCCTGAGGTTTTGAAAGTCTACTTCTTTTAGTGAGTCTGTTTCTGTTTGTAGTCTTCCTAAGGCATCTGCTGTTGAATTAGCAATCAATTAGTTCTGTTTTGGCTGAGATGTTTGAAATTGCGTTTTCTAGTTGTGCAATTCCTAAACATGGGAGCTACGCCCTCACAAAACTGTGAAAACTGTTGCTGTATCGCACCACTGGGTTACGGGGTGTTCTCTTAGTGAGCCTGTTCTTCCACAGTCCTTCAATAACACCTGTCATTTTATGAGTCTGATTTATACCTGTAACCAAGGGATTAGGCATCCCATGTACATCGGCCAGTCCAGTTACCTGCTAATTGTTTTAATGCTATTCCATTCCCACAAAGGCACCCAGGTGCATCAGGAAGAAGGCAGTTGGTGTTAATTCTCACTGACTTGTTTCCCATATGTCTATCAAAAAGACAGTTTTTCCATGATCACTCACTGGCTGAGTGCCTCTGACCCACCCAGCTGTGTTACTGCTAAAGCTGCTGAAATTTGTTCTAGACGTGTTCATCCCTGTGCATCTGTGACTGACTCATTCAGAGGCTGTAACTGGAAAAGGGGCTTTCCCAAGAAGATCCTGCCTGTCTACACTGAGCACTAGCATTGTGGAAGCTGTGGGGGTTCAAATCTGACCAATTGCTGGATGGTAGCCCTGTTAAGGGAAGCTTCCATTGTTGCTCCTCTCCGCAAAGCCTGCAATCCCTGAGTCCTGTAAAATGAGCTATGCTTCCTATTAGTGTTACACAGGTGTTAACAACACAGGCACTGACAGTGTAACCAATGAAAAAGACAGTGAAATACAATGTGAATTACATGGTTTAGGAGTGAATTTCCATTTTAGTCCATGATCCCCAACAGGTTTGTTCGTCCAGGGTTTAGTTGGTGATTTCTTGAATCAAGAAGATTGAAGGGGTGTAGTGATTCCAGGCAGGTCTTTCCTTTACTCAGACGGATAAAGGTAGTCAGGAGCACTTGGAACCGTCCATCCCACTTTTCCTGCAGAGGATCACCTGTAAAATTCATAACACACACCCAGCCACCCGGATCAATTGCATGCAATTCATGATCTGGCAGCTTACATTGATTCTCAAACACCGTACTAAACTTCTGGTGCAATTGTTTGCTTGTAGGCAGTAAATAGTCATAGATGTATTGACTACCACCTTGAGGCAAATTTTCATCATGAGTGACATTTAATCCTTAAGGTCTGCCAGAAAGCATCTCAAATGGGCTTTTACTTTGGAGGTATGTTTTATTGAGTCTGATAAAGGCAATAGGTAGAGCTTGATACCAAAATAAATGCACTTCTTGCCAAATTTTAGCTATCCATTCTTTGATCATATGATTCAGCCTTTCTACTTGACCGCTAGATTGTGTTCTGCAGGGCATGTGAAGCTGCCATTGGATTCCTAATGCATTGCTGACAGCTTGCACCATTTGAGATGGCACAGGAATGAGATCCTCTGTCAGAGGACATTTCTCTAGGTGCACCAAACCAAGGTATGACTTCATTCGACAATACTTTTATTAATTCACTAGCTTTCTTTGTCCTACAAGGGAACGCTTCTGGCCACCCAGAGAAAGTATCAGGAAGTACTAGTAAATATTGGAAACCTCCCTTTCTTGGGACTCCAGCAAAGTCTATTTGCCACAAGTCTCCAGGAAAAGCTCCTCTGCTCAAAACCCCTTGTTGTAGCCTGACTGTTGGATTTGCATTATTCTTCAAACAAGTCACACATTGTGATGATCCTTCTTTAACAGTGTTCTGCATGTCTGGGCCTGCAATTCTTACCTTTAGGTATTGGTTTCTGCTCCCCAGCCAGTCTTATCATGTTCAGATTTCACATACTGTCTCATTTACTTCTCTGGTATTATGAGTTGACCTGTTTCTAATTGTCCCCAACCATTTTCTGAACGTTTTCCTTTACTTTCATTAATCCATTTACAATGAGAAGGTTGGTATCTTATGGCTGCTCAGTTGATACTGCAGTAGGTATTAGAGCTGCAACAAGTGGTTCATTCCTTTCAGCAGCGATTCGAGCTTCATAATCTGCAAATCTGTCACCTGCTTCCAGGAGGGTGTTACCTTTAGAGTGCCCTCAGCAATGCACAGTTGCCACGTGCAATGGGAGCTCCACCGCCTCGGGGAGCCTGAGGATTTCAGCTGCATATTTGGCCATCTTCTCTTGTGCAGTCAGGAGTTCTCTTTCTCTCCATATGGCTGCGTGGGCATGAACAATTCCATAGGCATGTTTGGAATCAGTGCAAACATTAACTTCCCTTCCTTTTGCCACTTCTAATGCCAGAGGGAGGGCTATCAGCTCAGCCTCTTGTGCTGAGGTTCCTGCTGGAAATGGCTTTGACTCTATTACCTCTGAGACTGTGCTCACAGTGTAGCCCGCCATTCGCACTCCCTGTCTCCCAAAACTGCTGCCATCACAGCAGCAGTTCATGGCTGAACCAGTTCATGGCATCTGGGAGCGGCTGTTCCTCTGGATTTTGGCGGCTGGAGCGCACAGCTTCCATGGTCTCTGGGCAGTTGTGTACTGCAGGTTCAGCTTTGGATTTTCCTGGCAGAAAAGAGGCAGGGTTAACAAGATTGGTCACTTGATTCCAGTATCGTCAGATTTGGCCAGGACTGCTTGGTAGTTTAGGAACCTCGAGGAAGACAGCAAATGTTTCCCTTTCTGATCTAAAACAGCCGACACTGTGTGTGACACTGAGACACTCATCTTTTGTCCTGTGTAAACTTCTATGCTTCTTCAATGTTCATGATCACTGCTGCTACTGCCCAGAGGCAGGCAAGCCAGCCCTTTCTCACAGTATCGAGTTGTTTAGAAATCAGGCCACTGCCCTTTTGTTAGGACCCAGTTGTTGTGCCAGAACCCCTAAAATTATTCTCTCTCTCACTGGGAATACCCACAACGGCTTGCTCTTGTCAGGCAGCCCCACAGCAGGGGCCCTCATGAGTTCGCACTTCACTTCTTCAAAGGCCCTTCTCAATTTGGGGGTCCATATCACGGTAGTTTTAGAAATTTTCACCAATTTGTCTGAAGGTTTTGTCCTGGTTTAGGGCAAATTTGGTAGAGAACCTCCAAAGGAGGGCCCCTCCCGAAAGAAAACCCACACGGCCCCTCCCCCCAACCGGTTCGGGAAAAAATTCTTCGGAGAGAAGGGGAAAGAACCTGTTTATTTGACAGGCACAGCACCCCCCAGCACACAAAATGAACAATACCGGATGACACCGCTCTGAGAAAGATGACAAAATCAGAAAGTCTCTTTCGGGGGTGGTTGCTCTGTTCTCAGTCCCTCCAGCGCTAAGGCAGCTGCTGCAGCCAAACGGTGCAATCCCTCGGTGTTCCCAGGTCCCAGTCCGGAGCAGGTTCGAGATGGTCACAGAAACAGGAGAGGAGAAATTTGGAAGAAATTTGGACTGTTTAGCTAAACTAGCTAATAAGCAGAAGCAAAAGCAAAAGCGAGAGCAGAGAGACAGCAAGCAAAGCAGAAAAGCCAAAAGCTAAAAGCAAAAAGCGAAAACAGCCCTATGTACTGCCCGTCTCTGTGTCCCTGATAAGAGAAACCCAAACAAAACTTCCACTCGTCAGAGACACTCTTAAAGACACAGAACACATGAATGGGGATACAAGCATCATAATGTCCCCCCAGGACATTCCACCCCTTATCCCCATATCATCAACATACTACAACACATCATGCATTATTCATACAAAATTTCCGTCTGTTTCCCCAAAATTTACGAGCAATACCCATCATGCCTTCATCACATCCACACACTGGGCCACTGAATCCAGACCCTATATTACAGAGCTGCAGGATTCCCCCCTTTCACTTTACTCACTTACAGCTCCATCTATCACTTGCTCAGGCCTTCAACACATACACATTTCCTTTTCCATCTTCCACTTGCTCAGACCTCCGACACTTACACATTTCCTTCTATCTCATGTCTGTATGGTTTAATGTACAGACAATGGCAGTAACATCCAATGAACAGTGATATTGCATATCATTCTTACCTCACAATCAGATCTCCCTGAGGTACACATTGTGTTGTTCCATCTCTTTGCATTATCCACCATGTGCAACCTGGTCCCTGAGCAAAGACAACCCCACGAATGGGTTTGTCTGTACTCGAGGCAGAATTGATCCACACAGTCTTCCCTAACAAACCTCCGATATGTACCACTGGGACTTTGTCTCCTTCTATTACATTCAGGGACTCAGACTGGGCAGGACCTGCTCGGTTGGTGGAACCTCGGGTGTTAACTAGCCAGGTGGCCTTTGCGAAATGCTGCTCCCAATTTTTGAAAGATCCCCCACCCAAAGCTCTCAACTGAGTTTTTAGTAATCCATTGTACCTCTCCACTTTTCCTGCAGCTGGTGCATGGTAGGGGATATGGTACACCCACTCAATGCCATGCTCCCTAGCCCAGGTGTTGATAAGGCTGTTCTTGAAATGAGTCCCGTTGTCGGACTCGATCCTCTCAGGGGTGCCATGTCTCCACAGAACTACAGAACTTGCTTTTCAAGGCCCAGGATGGTGTTCCGGGCTGTAGCATGAGACACAGGGTAGGTTTCCAACCATCCAGTGGTGGCTTCCACCATGGTCAGCACGTAGTGTTTGCCCTGGCGTGTCTGGGGCAGTGTGATGTAGTCAATCTGCCAGGCCTCCCCATACTTGTACTTGGACCACTGCCCACCGTACCAGAGGGGCTTCACTCGCTTGGCCTGCTTGATGGCAGCACAATGTCTCACAGTCATGGATAACCTGAGAAATACTGTCCATGGTTAAATCCACCCCTCGGTCTTGTGCCCATTTATAGGTGGCATCTCTGCCCTGATGGCCTGAGGCATCATGGGCCCATCGAGCTAGGAATAACTCTCCCTTATGTTCCCAATCTAGGTCTATTTTGGACACCCCTATCTTTGCAGCCTGGTCTACCTTCTCATTGTTTTGGTGCTCCTCATTGGCCCTACTCTTGGGTACATGGGCATCTACATGGTGGACTTTCACAGGAAGCCTCCCTACCCTGGTAGCAATGTCTTTCAAATCTTCAGCAGCCCAAATTGGTTTCCCTCTATGTTGCCAGTTAGCCTTTTTCCACCTCTCCAGCCATCCCCACAGAGCATTGGCTACCATCCATGAATCAGTGTAGAGGTAGAGCTTTGGCCGCTTCTCTCTCTCAGCAATGTCCAGGGCCAGCTGAACAGCTTTGAGTTCAGCAAGTTGACTTGATCCACCTTCTCCTTCGGTAGCTTGTGCAACCTGTCGTGTGGGGCTCCATACGGCTGCTTTCCACTTCCGGTTCATCCCTACGATGTGACAGGAACCGTCAGTGAAAAGAGCGTAGCGTGTTTCCCCTGGTGGCAGTTGGTTATAGGGAGGAGCCTCTTCAGCATGTGTCACTGGTTCTTGTTCCTCTTCATCTGTGACACCAAAATTCTCACCTTCGGGCCAATTTGTAATGACCTCCAAAATCCCAGGGCGATTCAGTTTACCTATACGGGCGCGCTGAGTGATAAGAGCAATCCACTTGCTCCATGTAGCACTGGTGGCATGGTGAGTGGAAGGAACCTTGCCTTTGAACATCCACCCCAGCACCGGCAATCGGGCTGCCAGGAGGAGTTGTGCTTCAGTGCCTATTACCTCCGAGGAAGCCTGGACTCCTTCATAGGCAGCCAAGATTTCCTTCTCTGTGGGAGAGGAGTTGGCTTCAGACCCTCTGTAGCTTCAACTCCAAAATCCCAGTGGTCGGCCCCAAGTCTCCTCAGGCACCTTCTGCCAAAGGCTCCAGGACAAGCCATGGTTCCCGGCTGCAGAGTAAAGCATGTTCTTTACCTCTGGTCCGTCCTGACCGGGCCAAGGGCTACTGCATGAGCAATCTCCTGCTTGATCTAGACAAAGGCTTGTTGCTGCTCAGGGCCCTAATGGAAATTGTTCTTCTTGTGGGTGACCAGGTAAAGAGGGCTCACGATCTGACTGTACTCAGGAATATGCATCCTCCAAAAACCTATTGCACCCAGGAAAGCTTGTGTCTCTTTCTTATTGGTGGGTGGAGACATTGCTGTGATCTTGTTGATGACATCTGTAGGAATCTGACGCCGTCCATCTTGCCACTTCACTCCCAGGAATTGAATCTCACGAGCTGGTCCCTTTACTTTGCTCTTTTTAATGGCGAAACCAGCTCCCAGGAGGATCTGGATGACTTCCTTCCCTTTCTCGAACACTTCCGCAGCTGTGTTCCCCCACACAATGATGTCATCAATATACTGCAGATGTTCTGGAGCCTCTCCCCTTTCTAGTGCAGCCTGGATCAGTCCATGGCAGACGGTGGGGCTGTGCTTCCACCCCTGGGGCAGTCGGTTCCAGGTGTATTGCACTCCCCTCCATGTGAAAGCAAACTGAGGCCTGCATTCGGCTGCCAGAGGAATGGAGAAAAATGCATTGGCAATGTCTATAGTGGCATGCCACTTTGCTGCCTTGGACTCAAGCTCATCCTGGAGCTCTAATATGCCTGGCACGGCAGCACTCAGCGGTGGAGTCACTTCATTCAATGCATGGTAGTCCACAGTCAATCTCCATTCTCCTTCAGATTTTCGCACAGGCCAAATGGGGCTGTTGAAGGGTGAGTGGGTCTTGCTGACCACCTCTTGGCTCTCCAGCTCTCGGATCCTCTTATGGATGGGGATCACAGCATCTCGAGTGGTTCTATACTGTCGTCGATGCACTATGGAAGTGGCAATTGGCACTCGTTGCTCTTCTCCCGTCAGGCATCCTACTGCAGATGGATTCTCACACAACCCAGGCAAGGTGTTCAATTGCTGGATGCCCTCTGTTTCTACAGCAGCTATTCCAAATGCCCATCTGAGTCCCTTTGGGTCTTTGAAGTACCCACTTTGAAGGTAGTCTATGCCCAAAATACATGGGGCCTCTGGGCCAGTCACAATAGGATGCTTCTTCCACTCATTTCCAGTCAGGCTCACATCAGCTTCCACCAAAGTGAAATCCTGGGATCCCCCTGTCACACCAGCAGTAGAAACAGACTCTGTCCCCACATGTCTTGATGGCATTAATGTGCATTGCGCACCAGTATGGACCAAAGCTTTGTACTCTTGTGGTTCCGATGTGCCAGGCCAACGAATCCACACAGACCAGAAAACACGATTTTCCCTGGCCTCTACCTGGCTAGAGGCAGGGCCCCTCTAAGCCTGGTTATCCTTCTTCCCCTGGGCGTATGTTTTGGATGTTCCTTCGAGGGGGTCAGACATGTCATCATCATCATACCTGGCTGTTTGGCTACGGGCAACTTGTGCTGCTTTCCTTCTGGTGGCTTCCTTCATTTCACGCACCCGTCATGCCAGAACAGCAGTAGGATTCCTATCCCACCTTCTCATGTTTTCCCCACAATCACGCAGGTAAAACCACAGCACAGCTCGTGGGGTGTACCTTCTCTCACCATCTGGGAAACGTCTGCCTTGGATACCAGAACCTCGGATCTGTACTGCTGAAATTTGGAGAAGGTCTTCTTTAATCTCCTCTCTAAGCTTCTTATGGTTCTCCTCTATCTTATCCTCTAAGTTCTGCAGACGTGTTTCTACCGCTGCGATTCTGGCACGTGTCGGGCCATGTACAGCACCTGCATATGCTCGGAGCTTCCTTGCCATGTCAAGCACAGTCTCATCCCTCTCATCCCTCTTCATGATGGCTAAGGCAGAAGCATATTCATGTGGCCCAAGTTGTACAAGTTTTTGCCACATCACAGACGTGCATAGTGCTAAGTCTGGGTTCCTAGTTGTTACATTATCTGAGAAGATAATCTCTGCCACTGTCATTTCTCTCAGGCGTTGAATCCCTTGCTCTATTGTCTCCCACTGAGTTTGCTGCACACAGAGATCGTCTGCGCACTGGTATCTTTCTGCTACACTTCTTAGGACCCGTTCCCAGAGGCTGTGAGTGTAAGACCCCTCATCATTCCTTGGTCTATGACAGGATCCTGTGACAGGGATCCCAAATGCCTGGCTTCAGTGCCGTCCAGAATTGTAGCCTCGCCTGCAGCATCCCAGAGACGGACCAGCCAACTAATTATGGATTCATCAGACCTTTGAGTGTAATCCTTCCGTAGGCCACGAAGGTCCTTCAGGGAAAAGGACTCAATATTTGCATCTGATCTTGCACCTGCTGCTTTGACTCCTGATTTTATGTCAGGAGGCATTGAGGTTCCTTCTCCTTCATCATCATCATCATCATCCACTGGTCGATGGGTCTTGTCCATGCATTTCCCACTTCTAGTGCTGGTAGCAACAGCCATGGGTTTAGATGCTGCCTTGGCCTCACTATCTGGTTTGGCTGCTGGCTTCGAGCCTGGGCTGTTGGCTGCAGCCTGAATCACCGGGATAGTTGCTGATTTATCTCCCTGCCCCCTGCCTCTGTCTGCTGCCCGACAGTATCTAGCAGTGTGCGATAAGCATATGCCAGGGCCCAGCTCACTGCAATGACCTTCCTCTCCTTAGGCTCATCCTGGTACTTCTCTTTCAGATATTTCCCCACCTCAGCTGGGTTCTGAATTTATTCATGGGGAAAATCCCAGACTATAGGGTCAGAGAATTCCTTCAGGATTTGGCCCATATTCTCCCATTTCCCACACCACTTAGGATTTTCCACACCAGGGTTTACTCCTGAGTCAGAGGTCTCATCAGCCTGTCTAGAAATCTCAGCCCTCATTCTAGAGAAGCAGCAGGCTATATAGAGGAAGGTTACCAGATTGAATACCAGAAAGATGGTTTCCTTAACATTGAGGGGAAACTGACCATCCTTCACTAGTGATGCAACTGATTCATAGGAGAAGAAGGAAAGCAGAGGCTGAAAAACCTCATTCCCTGCTACTCCTCCTCTAACAAACTGGATGCATAATCACAGCCATGAACCATTCATACCTGGAGCAGACCCCAGCATGTTTATAAACTTCTTGCACATCATTGCCACCAAGCCCAGCAGGATAGTTACTCTGGTCACTGCCCCTCTGATGTAAAAACTACGTGTTAGGGACAATACTAAAGCTATTTCTGGATAAGAAAATAAACCTAGGGACCAGAGAGGTATTAAAATCTCAAAAAACCCGAGGGACCAGAAATGCATGCAAACCTTCACCCCAACAGACATTATGAATTCAAAAAGCATGGCTATTAGCTGATTTAAACGAACACAGAGTAATAGCAACCAAAATGCAGTCAAAACAGGGTTTTTCCAATCTCGCTCAAGCCCCACGATTGGGCACCAATATTTTGTCCTGGTTTAGGGCAAATTTGGTAGAGAACCTCCAAAGGAGGGCCCCTCCCGAAAGAAAACCCACACGGCCCCTCCCCCCAACCGGTTCGGGAAAAAATTCCTCGGAGAGAAGGGGAAAGAACCTGTTTATTTGACAGGCACAGCACCCCCCAGCACACAAAATGAACAATACCGGATGACACCGCTCTGAGAAAGATGACAAAATCAGAAAGTCTCTTTCGGGGGTGGTTGCTCTGTTCTCAGTCCCTGCAGCGCTAAGGCAGCTGCTGCAGCCAAACGGTGCAATCCCTCGGTGTTCCCAGGTCCAAGTCCGGAGCAGGTTCGAGATGGTCACAGAAACAGGAGAGGAGAAATTTGGAAGAAATTTGGACTGTTTAGCTAAACTAGCTAATAAGCAGAAGCAAAAGCAAAAGCGAGAGCAGAGAGACAGCAAGCAAAGCAGAAAAGCCAAAAGCTAAAAGCAAAAAGCGAAAACAGCCCTATGTACTGCCCGTCTCTGTGTCCCTGATAAGAGAAACCCAAACAAAACTTCCACTCGTCAGAGACACTCTTAAAGACACAGAACACATGAATGGGGATACAAGCATCATAACGTCACCCCAGGACAGGTTTCATGATCAATCTGTAGCTGTATATGTGCAGTTGGCAGCAAGCTGTCATTCGAAGGAAAGCAGGAAGTTATCTTACAGTTTGTGGTCGAGGTGTCTGGCAAATTGCTTCCTTCCGGGCAGTTGCCAAAGACCGTTGTCCTCACAAGACCCCATATCCTCTTGTTGCTTGTTCTATTGTGCTCTGATCTGTTGTATTGCATTAAGCTGTACTTTGGTTTGCTGCAGTTCCTCCCTGTTACAGTGGTTCTGCCCCCCTTGCCTCCTCCCTCCTTTTTAATGTCAATCTCGCTGCCTCCTCCCCTGGTTCCCTGAAAACTGCCTTGTCATCCCCTCAACCCCTCCCCTGTGTCCTGTCTGTCAGTCCACAGCCCATCCCTTCCCTCCAGAAACTTCTTCCAAGGGTGTCGAGTGATAGGTTCATGCACTGGGGCCCCTCCCCCGGTTCACCCCCATTGGTTCCCCTATATGTCTGTTTCCCTGCTGCTCAAGCCCTCCTGTAATTCCATTGGCAGATGGGCGATCCCCTCCCCTGTTCACTTGCCTCTTTATAACACCTTGCACAGCCCAGTTCTCTGTCCGCAGTTGGCTGGATCCCTGGGGTTGCAGATCTGTTTGGAGCTCTCTAATAAAGCTGGACTTTGCCCCCAGCTGGAGTCCCCTCTCCTTCTCCTTGATTTGGCCCCAGCTTGGTCTGTGGCTGCTTTGAACCTCCTCGGCCTCTGCTATCTTGGCCCCTGCCTCTGCTTCATCCACGCCCACGTCCTCTCCCTGATGCCGATCCAGAGCTGCCACCATGGCTGCAGGGAGTTCTTCTTCTTTTTCTTTTTCTGTGTCTTTATTATCATACACCCTCTATGCTTTTTTCATTAATGCCTTTAAGTCTCTCTTTACAGGCTGTTTCTGCTTCTGAAGTTTCTGCCTGACATCTGGGCTAGATTGCCCAAACATCAGGGAAATGAACTGCTGCTTCCCATATCCGACCAGGGATCCAGGGCTATCTGTTTACGTGCAGCTGCTCAGAGCCTTTCAACAAAGTCAGTGGGTGACTCCTGCTGTCCCTGTGTAACATTATGTATTACTGACCAATTTCTTGCTTTTGGAATGGTATTTTTTAATTCAAATTTGACTAGTTCCTGGTATCTGGTTAACATTACACAGCTGCCTGCAACATTTGGGTCCCACAAAGGATTTACAGTAGGAAACAACTGGTGCACTGTACCTTGTCAGGCTCCACTAGCAATTTGCCCCTGCACATGGGCTCTGTCTGTCTTTATCACCAACTCTTTTGTTGGTTTTCTTAGCACTATCAGCAGGAATTCAGTAACACCTCAGTTTGGGTCTTGATTCTTGACTATGAACTCAAATCATTTTGCTACTTTGCAGGGCTTTTCAATATCCATTTTAACTTTTTCCTGCCAACTCTTAAGTCACTAGTAGAAAAGCAGATGTTCACCCACATGGCTTCACCTGGGGGACCCACTAATTGCCTTAAGGGGGTGACTAAAGGCACAGCTTTGTTGGTTTGATTCCTTGTGTTGGTTGTCTCTGAAATTGTCCCCTCACCAGGATTATTCATCTCATCCTCACTGCCATTTGGGTTTAATTCAGGGGGCGGAGTGGTTGGGTGAGGGGGAATGTACCCGAGCTGGCCTGGGGTAACTCGGCTGTAAGGCTTGGACACCTAGAAATCAATTTCCTCGTGCTTTTTAGCCAATTTCAAACATCTCTGCCCTATGCTACATGCAGAACAACATGGCTTTATTTCCTGCCTGTTATCTCTTTCCTAAGTTAGGACTAAAGGGTCCTGTGGGACCAAATCAAAGCCACATTCTTTCTGCCACTCAGGTTTATCCTTCAGGGAAAAATACATGTCTGCATATATCACTTGATCTCATTTTTCTTCTTTTCTTCAAAATAACATCAACTGTCAGAATGTATGATAATTTAAAGTTCCATTAGGTGGTCACTTTTCACCACTTTCTAACTGATACCAAGGCTACCATTGGGTAGAGTATTTAATCAGATTAGCTTTCTTTGAAAAATTACCCTCTGGGGTTCCTCCCAAATCTTTCTCATGTGCTAAAATACATTCTAGTGGAGTCTTTTTAATAACATTTTTACTTCTTAGGTTATTCATTCTTAATGCTATCTAAATTTCCAAACTTATCAGTATGTGTTAGTACTTCTCTTTTCCTTCTCCTTATGCCCTGTATACTGCACCTAACACACACTGGGTGTCTCTGAGTCACCCAGAACCAATGTTCTTTTTTATAGTCCTAACAAGCAATGGACACAAAAGGATTACACGTTCCACACAATCTACAAGGAACTGGGGTATGATCAGAGATTAAACAAGTTTCTTACAACACTGCCTAAAATAATACTCAGGAGTAGATGCTCATGTAAACCTAGAGTTCACAACCCTTGAGTTTTTATGTAGTGGCTAAAAGCTTGGGTGACTGCTCGATGTTGTTCAAACACTTCTCAACCTCAGATGGGCTTGGTGCTGTGCCCATTTCCCTGGGGTGTTGCAGTTCATGTTTATTTATCAGCTATGGTATAATAGTTTGTTTTAATGTACCCGATGTTTTCCCCAAGTTGGTTTACCCCTAGGTTTTTCCCTCCCTCAAAGCTGTCCCTCATGCCATGCCCCACTCTTTGTTGCAGCTCCTTCCCTGCCTGTCAAGGTAACCC
Source organism: Ammospiza nelsoni (assembly GCF_027579445.1). Lineage (NCBI taxonomy): Eukaryota > Metazoa > Chordata > Aves > Passeriformes > Passerellidae > Ammospiza > Ammospiza nelsoni. The sequence continues at coordinate 2,116,470 of NC_080639.1, forward strand.
AGCTCTTTATTCCTGAACCTTCCCTGTCAGTTTTGTCTTGGACCAATCCCTGGCTGCACCACGCTTTTGGAATTCCCCTATTGCAGGAACCCCACTGGCCCATGGGACCTACCCTCTCCTCACATCTGTCCAAATTAGTCCCAAGCAACTGATGGAATCCCCTCGCTCATCCCTTGCAGATTCCTTCTTGCTCAATCGTTTGTATCCACCCCCTGAGCTGTACCCCTTTTAAATCCCGTGCACAGAAGTGCTCGTGGCTCTTTCCTTCTAAATCCCTCCCTTGGAATAAACCTTTGCCTGTGGAACCTCACAATGGAAGTGCTTCCTCCTTCTCTTCTGCCTGGTCTGTGCTGCAGTTACTAGACCCTGAACCACTGAGCAATGGCTCGGCAGCTTCAGCCGCAGGCAGAACCCATGCCTTGGCTGTTCCCCACTCCTGGCACAGCGCCGCAGTTTTCCCAAGAGCCAGCCTGGGCTCCGCTGGGCTGCGTCAATGGGGCACTTGTGCCACTGCCGACCGTGCTCTGGGTGAAAAACCTTTTCCTGATATGGAAATGAAACTTGCCCTGTCCCAGCTCCCTGCCCTTTTCTCCAGTCCTGTCACTGGTCCCAACAGTGACGGGAGCTGCAGCAGCCCCTCTGATTGCCCTTGGGAGGATGTTGAAGACCACAGCGATGCCCTTTACTCTCCTCCAGGCTGAACAAACTAGAGTGGCCTCAGCTGCACCTAGGGCTTCCCCTCCAGACCACACTTCATCCTTGCAGTCCTCCTTTGCATTCTGGATAATGGCTTAATATATTTGTATATTGTGGTGCCGAAAAGTGCACCTGTCTGCTTACAGCGCTTCTCTTGGCTGCTGCTTCAGGCTGTGGGCACCATAATCAGAGACACAGAACACCTTTTCCTCCCAGAGATATCCTTATTCTCTGTACTTCCATGTGTCTGCCTTCATGTTCACTGTGGAACCTCTCTATTTGGGGCTGCCCATTGCTGTGCTTAGCAGGGACAAAGTTTTGTTTGGACATGAGCTGCCACCGCCAGACAGACAGCAACTGAAGCCAAGAATATCAGAGGCTGCGCAGATTCTATTTTTTCCAGAATGCAGGAAAGAGAGTGAGAAAAGCACAATGTTCCACTGAAATTTGATTGTCCTGAGAAACTCAGAAGCTGGTGGTGTTGTGGTACTACTGCCAATCCCTTCGTTGAGAAGAATTTCTTTCAGGAAAATGCAAAATCATCTGTACAGAGACAAAGTTTTTCCAGCAGTTCTTCCAGGTGCTCTGGCCATCAGCCCCTGCAGGACAGAGCACAGCCCCCAATGCACGTGGGCTTTGGCTCCCTGTGGCACAGAAGCCCCCCGGGGGTTCAGGTCTCTGGGGCAGGAGATGGGCACCAGCGCTGCCAGGGCTCGGGGGGTGGCAGCTCTGCTTGGGCAGGGACTCTGCCCCAGCTGCTGATGGCAGCGCTGCCCGGGCCCCAGGGCTCAGAGCAGCATTGGTGCCCGGGCCCACACGTTCCTTGTGCGAGTCACACCCGCGGGTTTAGGATGGCCACGGGCCGGGACGTGTCCCAAGGAGGCCGTGCCACCGTCCCTGGAAGGGCCTGTGCCCTTCCCAGCGCGGCTGCGTCGGCAGCCCTGGGGGCTCCTTCTGCTGCCCTGAGCCCGCAGAGCAGGGCAGCGTTTGCTGATGCTCTGAGCCCTTCCTCAAGATCCTGTGGGGCTGCCTTAGACACCTGGGGCCAGGCATTCCTTCCAGCCTGGGCCACTTTGGCTGGGCTGGGGGCGGCCCCAGGGAGGGCGGCAGTGTGTGCAAGGGCCCTTGGTGACACGCTGCCGCACGGTCACTGTGACATGGAACTGGGTGTCCAAGGGCCCTTTGTGACACGTAGTGACAAAGGAGCTGGCGGTGACAGGAGCAGGCCACAGTGCTCGGAGCACGAGACGGGACAGGACGGGACAGAGCAGTGCCGTGAGGAGCCCCCGCACAGCGCGCTCGTTCATGTCCCACCCGGAGCTTTTCTGAGGCGTTATTCCCAAAGGTGACCTCGTGGAAAGACTGCGGGCCTTGCTGACCCGTGGCCTTCCCGAGGCTTCTCTTTTCCAGGTGTCCACAAGGCCAGACTTGGTGACTCAGAACTTGTCTGAGGCATCTCCCATCCTTCTGGCCTGTGCACTCAAGGAGTGATCCTGGGACTTAGTGACCAAAACCGTTTACGAGGTGTCTCCTGTCCTTGCGGCAGGAGCCCTCGAGACCAAAGTGCAGGACTTGCTGTCCTGCAGTCTTCCTGAGGCTTCTCTGTCTCAGATGCTTTCAAGGCACAACTAAAGGACTTTCTGACTCAGAACTTTCACAAGGCATATCTCTCTAAGGGGCCCTCAAGGACAGACTCTAGCATGGCAGGCAGATTTCTCAGCCTGTTTAAAGTCTCCCAGAGGAGAAAAGCCAAAGGCCCTGGAGCTGTCCCAGGAAAACAGCCTGAAGAGCCACTCCAGCCACTGCAGGAGGGTGAGTGGCAGAGCTGGGCCACAGAGCTGATGGTGGCAGCCAGTTGGGCCCCTACCCATGCCATGCCATGCCATGCCATGCCATTTCATGCCATGCCATCCAATGCCATCCCATGCCATGCCAATCCACGCCCTGGGGACATGACCATGGACAGAAGAGGGGCCGGGCAGACACCCCGCAGTGGCCCTGCTCCATCCCCTGGTCCATCCCGGGGCTCTCCCTGCCTGGGCAGCACAGGGCTGGGTCGTGCTCTGCGGCCTCTCCCGCAGCCCCTCAGCTCTGGCTGCGCTCGCTCTTTGCCAGATGCAGCCCTGGAGCGCACACAAGAGCAGCCGTGGTCGCTTGCGCAAAAACCTGAGGTACCTGCACCCACCCCCACCTGCTGTCCCTGCTCAGCCGAGCACCAGGCTTGGAGCATCCCTGCCTTCCCTGTCCTTTATTCTCCTGCAGAGGTTCCAGAAATTCCTGCGCATTCCGCGTAGGAAGACCAGCACTGCAGCAGCTGAGGGCACAGCCCAGCCTGACTCGGGGCTGACCGAGCTCCAGGCAGAGCCTGATGTCAGCCCAGATTTGGCTGAGTTCTCACAGGACTCTGACACCTCAGTGACTGAAATCTGGGAGAAGGCTGTTCCCACATCAATGACCGAGGATGTGGCCATCACAAACACCGACCATGGAGAGACTCAGGGCATTGCAAATACTGACACCAAACCAGATTCAGCTGAGTGGTCAGAAGACCCTGATGCTGCAATGAATTCCAGTGATCAGAGGGCAAAGGATGACATGGCAGTGACTGAGGATGTCATCACAACCGCCAACACTGGAGAGACTCAGGGAATCACAAATACTGACACAACACCCGTTCCCACTAAGGATTTTTTCGAAGAGAGTTCTGTTCCTTCTCAGCAGCAGGTAAGCAGCCTGGGGCCAGGCCTGGAGGCCTGCCAGGATCGTGTGTCCCCTCAAGCCACGGTCACTGGGCCCCCTCAGCCTTTGAGGCCAGCACAGTGTGGCAGGAAGGGAAGCACTTCTTGGGGGAAGCTGGAGAAGTTGCTCCCCCGGAGAGCGCTCCAAGTCTTCCCCATGCCTCCTCCAGGTGCCAGCCATTGTAAGGAGCATTTACCAGAGGCTAGTGTCCCATGTCACTGTGGATGCCAGGCTGCAAAGTGACATTGTGAGGCTGGCTGAAGAACACCCTGCTGACGTGGTGCTGACCCTCCTGCGCTGTGCCCCAACGTGTGACAGGTACGGGGCCCACGTGCCTGCACAGCTCAGGGCCCACCAGCCTTTAGGGCCCATGGCCCTGCACAGCCTGTGCTATGGGCTCTGCCAGACAGGCACTGAGGTCCAGGACCCTGGGGCCCCTCTGTTCCCCAAGCCTGCTGCCAATGCTCCCTCCCTGCCCCTCAGGGCACAGGGGCTCTGTCACCTGGGCCCCCACAGCTGCACAGGGCAGGGTACTGGGACTGAGATGCCCCTGACACAGAGCTCTGATCCCACAGAGCTGCTGCTATGATGTGGAAAGCCATAGGATCATCGGCACCAGCCGTGGAGAAAGTGCTGGCAACACTGATCTGTGTGATGGAGGATTGGCCTCTGCACAGCACGTGCACCTCTGATGGGGATGACAGGGACGTTTTTGCCCTGGCTGTGAGTTTCTGGAACTGGCCTCTGCTTGCCACCCAGTCGTCTCTCCAGCAGCTCTCCATCCACTCTGTGCCTCAGTCACTGAGCTGAACCCTGGGCTAGGGGCAGGCTCAGGGGGCACCAGGCCCGCTGCTCCTCCTGCATCTGCCCTTGGGCCCTGCCCCACGGACACCTCGGCACTGAGCGCTGTCTTGGGCTGCTTCTTTTGCAGGCAACTCTGGTGATCTGGGTTATCGTGCCTGAGTGCCACAAGGCAATGCTGCTTTATTCTTCCCGCCTGTTTGTGGCTCTGCTCTTCCATGTTGTCATCACCACACAGCAGATGCCATTGCTGGCAGTTGATAACTTCTGGAGAGCATGCCAGCATGAGCACTGCATTCCCAGCAAGCCCAACAGGTCCCAGTCCTCCTATCCTTCCCAAGCCCTTGTGGCCAGGGCCAGTGCTCCCAGTGTGACCTGGGCTTTGCTCTGCACACAGGTTTGCAGTGCAGGCCATGAAGGCTCTGCTCTGCCGACTGTGGTATGACAATGAGGTGGTGGCTATGGAGCGCAAGCGTTGCTGGGACACGCTGCTTTGTGCTGGCACCCAGCACTTTGCCGTGGGTCTGCTGGCCAGGTGAGACCCCCTTCTCCCCACTGCCCCTGGCATTTGTGCCCTGTGCCCCACTCAGTCCCTCTGGTCATGGGCCAGAGAACCTTGTCCCTGAGGGACAGCCAAGGAGACTGGAAAAGGCTGGGAGAGGAGGGTGCCCAGAAGGGGGGACCTCCCACAGTGCTCACATCCCCTCCAGGAATGCTGGGGAAATACCAGACCTCTGTGAGGCATTCCTGGAAGAAGTTTGCCCCTCCACCTCATGGTCTGGCTGCCTTTTTTGCCCTTCCAGGGAGATGTGCCGTGTCTCCCCCTCCTTTTGTTCTGGGATTGCTCTCCGCCTGCTTGGGCTGCTCAGCAAGGAGGAGCCACACTGGAATCTGCCTGCCCTGGCATTCCTTGTGGAGGTGAGCCTGGTGGCCAGCGCTGCCTGGCTGAGCTGCCTCCCCGCTCTCTGCCCTCTCACAGCCACAGCTGCCAGGACGGTGCCCACGCCCTGTGCTGCTGCCTGGGCCCAGCCCTGTACAACTCCGGGCTCCTGCTGGCCGGCTCCCTGTCACTGCCCTGTGCCTTGCAGGTCCTTGAGTGCCTGGATTGGAGTGAAGCTGCTGACAGCACACTGGAGATCATGTCAAGGCACCTGCAGAGTGAGTGCAAGGAGCGGCGTCGCCTGGCGCTCAGAGGGCTCATGGTGGTCAGCAAGGATCCCTCGATGGTGAGAAGAGGGCAGCGGCTGAAGCTGTGCGGGGGAAAGCAGTCCCTTGGGCTGGCAGGGCTTCAGAAGCTGAGGCAGCTGCTCCCAGCTCTCCTGCCTCACCTGCCCCAGTGCTTTGGGTCAGCCCTTTGGCCTGCGGGCCCTGCAGCAGCAGGGTGGGCTTGCAGTGCCAGGGCGGAGTTGGCGGTGTTTGCGGTGCAGCCATCCATGGCTTCCTAGCACAGTGCCTTTGGTTCCATACAGGCCAAGCATATATGCAGCGTTGTTCAAAGCCTTCTGGAGCTGCTGAGTGATGCAGATGGAGAGGTGGTCAGAATGACGCTCTCTGTCTTGACTAATTTGCTCAAGAACAAAGACATCCTGGTATCTGACACCACTGCCCCGAAGCTGGCTGAGACGCTCCTGCAGCTCTTTGACCACGTAAGGCTCTGTGTCCCCAGTCTTGGGCACTGTTTATGGCCCAGAAACTTTGGGCCCTGTGGATTTTTGTGCTGTTCAGGGGGGCCTGGAGTAGCTGGTGCTGACTTTTTTGTCCTTTCCTCTAGGACAACAGCCATGTACAGCTACTCTCCCTTAACCTGTTCTTCAAGGTGATGGATTTGGTAGTAGACAAGGGAAAAAAGCCCCTTAAGTCATATGTGTGCCAGAGCCTACCTCCACTATTCTTCCACTGCCATGATGAGAATCAGCACGTGGCACAGGTGAGGAATCATGGCCGGCTGCTGGTGTTCCCCTGGGAGGGAGCTGGGCTGCCTCCTGCCCTGGCACCTTGCAGGCTGCACCCTCATCCAGGCTGTGGCACTGGGATGCTCCTGTGCCCTGGCCTGTGGGGCCATCTGTGCCTCTCTGCTGCTCTTCAGGCATCTCAGGAAACGCTGCATTGTGCGGTCGGGTTCCTGAAGAAGAGGGAACTCAAGCAGCTGCTGGAGACAGAGAACCTGTTGACGTTTCCCGAGGTCCTGGTAAGGAGGGCCTGCAAGCCCCAGCCTCAGCCTGGAGAAGGCCCCTGAGGGCGGTGCTCAGTGTGTGGGCAGGGCAGCTGTGCCCCTGCCCGCTGCTGCAGCCAGAGGCCACGCGGGCTCTGCTCCAGGCTCCCGTGGGCCCGAGCCGGCTGTCCATGGAGCCCCGGCCCGGCGGGGCTGTGGGCCGGCACTGCAGCTCCCCGGGCAGCAGCCGGCCCTCTGCCCCCTGCCCTCGGGAGCCCTTGGCCAGCGGCTGCTGGCCGCGCCTCCGGGCTGTGCGGCCAGGGGAGGCCGGGGCTGAGCGCAGGCAGTGCCCGGCCCAGGGGCTGAGCCCGCGCCAACCCTTCCCTCCTGCCGCTCCCTGCAGCTGGCACAGGACAGAAACAGAGCGGCCGAGCACCTGCGCCAGGCCCTGCGCTACCTGGAGAGCCCACAGGAGCGCCTGCGAGAGGCGGTCATCCGGTTCTTGGGTGAGTCCCGAGGCGGGCTCCCTCCCCTCCCCGGCCCGGCCCGCCGCAGCTCGGCCCCAGCCCCGCCTGCTGCCCCGGCAGCGCCAGCCAAGCCCAGCGCCGTGGAGCCCCGCCTGGCCTGGGCATTGCTGCTGCCGCCCTCTGGCAGCCGTGCCCGGGGGCGGCAGCGTGCGGCAAGGGCCGGGCTGAGCCCTGCCGGGCCAGCAGCCCGTGCGGCCACAGCGCCGGCAGCGCCGCTGGCAGGGAGCTGTGCCGCTGGGGCCGTGACAGGCTCTGTGTTCACAGGCATCGCTGGGGTGCTCCTCATCGGGCAGCCAGAAGAGCTCCAGGTCATCTGTGAGGGTGAGTGAGGGCAGCGGGCTGGCAGCGGGGCCTGGCGCAGGGAGCTGCAATGCCTGGGCAGGGAGCTGCAATCCCTGTCCCGGCTGGGGCCGGCTTCGCTCCTTGTGTGGATGAAGGCTGGCATGGGCAGAGCGCACAGAGATTTCAGGGACGCAGGGCAGCAGATTCAGTGGCCAGTGGATCCAGTTGACACCCCCGCTCTTGTGGCCATGGCAAGAGCTGGGTGGGATGGCCCTCGCAGGAAGGTCTCCTAGGATTCCCACAGATCCAGGCTCTTACCCTGCCTCTGTTCCTCTCTCTTCCAGCCCTTCAAGCCCTGAGGAGAGATGACAAGCCTTCACAGACAAACATAGTTGTTCAACAGATATTTCAGTAAAACAGCTGCAGAAATGGCTCAGAAGAACCAGTATTTCTTTAAGACCTCCAAATGCAATGGAAGATGAGACTACTCTGAGACCAGAAGAGACCAGCTGGAGCTCCAGACACAGCTGATGATTGGCACACCTGAGCCTGCGGGAAACTTGCCTTGCTTCAGCCCTCTCCCTGCTTATAGATAGCTCCCTCCCTCCAGCCCTCAGCCTCTGCCCAGCCCTTCTTTTTCCCTCCACTCTCCCTCCCTGTGGACAACTCTTTCCCTTTAGCCCTCAGCCTCTGCCCAGCCCTTCTTTTCCCCTCCACTCTCCCTCCCTGTGGACAACTCTTTCCCTTTAGCCCTCTGGTTTTGCCGAGCTCTTCTTTTTCCCTCCACTCTCCTTCCCTGTGGACAACTTTTTCCCTTTAGCCCTCTGGTTCTGCCCAGCCCTTCTTTTTCCCTCCACTCTCCCTCCCTGTGGACAACTCTTTCCCTTTAGCCCTCAGATCCTGCTGATCCCCTTTTTTCTCTCCCGGCTCATCTCTTTGCTTTGCCTTCCATCAATAAACAGTTTGGCTTCTTCACTTTGCCCGCATCTCTGTGGAGCTGAAGCAAATCTGGGGCCCTGGGACACACAGGCCCCTGCTGCCGTTCTCTCGCTTGCTGTGTTTTGTGCACAGACACAGAGGAACGAGGGCAGGTCAGGCTGGAAAGGTCCCTGTGCTGAAGGTGCAGTTCCACAGCACTGTGAACTTCCAGATCTTGCTGAGCACCTCAGAGTCCCTGAATTTTGAAAGAGCCAACCTGAGTATGCACTGAACCCAGCTGAGAGGGAATCTATGGCAAGCATCCATGGAGGGCAAAGGAGCTTGGAATGGTGGAAGTTTTCAGGAATATCTTCCTGAAAGCACAGCAGTGCTCCATCCCTGCACAGGATGAGGAAGAGGGCACAAGCAGAGAGCATCCTGGCTTAGCAGGGAGCTCTGGGTGTGCCTAAGGGCAAATGAAGCAGCAGCACGGCGCCCGAGACTCGGACTCGCGGCCGTGCCGGTGCCCGGAGCGCTGTCAGGCAGTGCCGGGATCCCGGCCGTGCTTCTGCTCCCCACAAGTGAGGAATGGCAGCCCCAGGCTCAGAGCCAGTCAGAAAGGCAAGCAAGAGAAAGGTGAGGGAGGGCACCCTGCCAGTCTCTCTTGGGCATGGCCGCAAAACAGCCCCTGCTGCTTCTTCCTCCGCCTGTGTTTGGGCTGTGCTGGTGGCAGAGCCAGCCAGGTTGGGCTCTGTGTTCCAAAGCCTGTTGGGAGCGGGCATGAAAAGCGCTGCGTGCACAGCAGAGAGACCTGGAAGGTTCTGGCAAGAGCCTCTAAACTAAATATAGAATCTTTCAGTTCAAATATGTGGCTTCCTTTAGGAAGAAAGAGCTCCTCTGACTCTGTCAGTGCTTGTTTTGCTCTCTTGGGAGTGTCTAATGCTTGGACCAGGAACTTCCACCAATTCCAAGGTCTGCAGTGGCAGTAGGGGCTGCGCAGTTGGAATGGTGGCAAAGGAAGGACACATTAGAGTCCCATGCTTCCTTTGATGCTCTTATGTTTGCTCAGCAGTGGACAACATGAGGAGAATTCAAGTTTTCTTCTCTGCTTGGGGAATCACAGAATGCCAGAAGACTCTGTGGTGCAAAGTATCATAAAGATCATCCAGTTCCCACCACCCTGCCGTGGGCACAGGTGCTGTGCAGGTACAGCTGTCACTAGAACTGGAAGAACACTTTTCCATGTTTACCATTTCCTCTCCTGGGTATCAGGTTAACATGAAAAATTCAGCTGGTTACAACTGAATTATGTAGCTCATAGGATCTGGAGTCTCCAGTGGGCCATGGTATGTCCATTCAGCCTTTGTTAGACCATCCACATGGAGCTCAGCCCTGTGCAGCCCAGGCACAAACAGCAGGCTGGTCCATTTCAGCATGCCAAAGCCTTTGGGGCTTCCTGTGCACCCTGAGGCTCCTGAGTCCATTCTCGAATTCCCAGTTAGGGCTGTGCAGCGCATGAGAAGAGAGGAATCACCTCTTTGGCTCATTCTTGGGTTTGCTGCTCCTACCTAAAGTAATCATTAGGAGTATATGCCAATGTAAAGGTACAGCTCAACACCAGGGTGTTTTTCTGTAGTGTTTCAAACTAAATCCTTGTGTGAGAGACTCCATTCAGAGACTCTGAAATCCAGGATGAAAAGGACAGCTTTGGTATTTAAGAATCCCAGAAATGTCTACATGTGATTTTTCTGGTCAAGGATTTGAATGCTAATGCAGAAATGACAAAAATGTTAAAAGTTGGGTGTTTTCAACCCCTTTTAAATTGCATCAGAACACTTCCAAGGGACAGGGTATGACACTGGGGACAGTGCTTGGCACTTAATGGCTTCAGATCTGGGAGAGAAAAGTTTAGCCTGGCTTCACCCAGGAGTTCAGGTTTTCCCAGGGCTTTGATCGACTGGTCACTGCAGGTAGCTTTTACTAAATGCAAAAGGATGGAACAGCAGAATTTCTGGAGAGGGTGCCCTAGAGATAGGGAGAAATCCTCTAAAATGGTCAGCAGGCTCGGGAAAGCATTAAATAAAAAATCAAAAAGAGATGTAGCCCTGTGACTTTTCAGGCACAACTCTTTGGGTCTGGAGGAAATATTTGCCTTGCATCAGCTACGACACAGACAGACGGGCAGCAACTGGAGCGTTGAACATCACAGACTGGGCTAGTGTTTTTCGCAGAAGAACTGACAGAAGATCACATGAAACATGACAGTGCCTCTGTACAATCAAATCGTCCAGGGAAACTCAGCAGCTGATGGTGTTGTGGTGCTACTGCCAATGCCTTCCATGAAAAAATCCTTTCAGGACTGACTAACAGCTTCTGCCTTCTGACAGAGACCAAGTGCTGCCAGCAGTTGTTCCAGGTGCTCCGGCCATCAGCCCCTGCAGGAAGGAGCACAGCCCCCAATGCACGTGGGCTTTGGCTCCCTGTGGCACAGAAGCCCCCCGGGGGCACAGGTCTGTGGGGTGGGAGACGGGCACCAGCGCTGCCAGGGCTTGAGGGGTGGCAGCTCTGCTTGGGCAGGGACTCTGCCCCAGCTGCTGATGTCAGCGCTGCCCGGGCCCCAGGGCTCAGAGCAGCATTGGTGCCCGGGCCCACACGTTCCTTGTGCGAGTCACACCCGCGGGTTTAGGATGGCCACGGGCCAGGACGTGTCCCAAGGAGGCCGTGCCAGTGTCCCTGGAAGGGCCCGTGCCCTTCCCAGAGCAGCTGCGTCGGCAGCCCTGGGGGCTCCTTCTGCTGCCCTGAGCCCGCAGAGCAGGGCAGCGTTTGCTGATGCTCTGAGCCCTTCCTAAAGATCCTGTGGGGCTGCCTTGGACACCTGGGGCCAGGCATTCCTTCCAGCCTGGGCCACTTTGGCTGAGCTGGGGGCGGCCCCAGGGAGGGCGGCAGTGTGTGCAAGGGCCCTTGGTGACACACTGCAGCACGGTCACTGTGACATGGTACCGGGTGTCCAAGGGCCCTTTGTGACACATGGTGACATAGGAGCTGGCGGTGACAAGAGCAGGCCACAGTGCTCAGAGCACGCGACGGGACAGGACGGGACAGAGCGGTGCTGTGAAGAGCCCCTGCACCGCACGCTCGTTCATGTCCCACCTGGAGCTTTTCTGAGGCGTTATTCCCAAAGGTGACCTCGTGGAAAGACTGCGGGCCTTGCTGATCTGTGGCCTTCCCGAGGTTCTCTTTTGCAGGAGCCGGCGAGGCCAGACTGTGGGACTTGGTGACTCAGAACTTTTCTGAAGCATTTCTCATCACTGCTGCTGGCACCCTCGAGGAAAGACCACAATCCTTGACAGGAGTCTCCTGTCCTTGTGGCAGGAGCCCTTTAGACCGAGTGCAGGACTTGCTGTCCTGCAGCCTTCCTGAGGCTTCTCTCTTGAAGGTGCATCCCAGGCACAAGTGCAGGACTTGGTGACTTGGAGCTTTTCCAAGGCATCTCTCCTGCAAGTTGCCACAAATCCAATCAGAGATATGGAGCAGAGAGTGCCGAGAGTGCGAAACATCGCCTGGGTGGAGGAGGAGAAGGAAGAAGGCCCTGGAACCGCCCCAGCACTGGAGGCTGAGGAGGTGGTGCCATTCCAGCCACTGCAGGAGGGTGAGTGGCAGAGCTGGGCCACAGGAATGGTGCCTGCAGCCGGCTTGACCCCATGCCATGCCATGCCATGCCATGCCATGCCATGCCATGCCATGCCATGCCATGCCATGCCATGCCATGCCATGCCATGCCATGCCATGCCATCCCCTGGGGACATGTCCAAGGACAGGACGGAAGAGGGGCCGGGCAGACACCCTGCAGGGGCCGTGCTCCATCCCCTGGGCCATCCCAGGGCTCTCCCTGCCTGGGCAGCGCAGGGCTGGGCTGTGTTCTCCAGCCTCTCCCGCAGCCCCTCAGCTCTGGCTGCGCTCACTCTTTGCCAGATGCAGCCCTGGAGCACACACAAGAGCAGGAATCCAGCCGTGGCCGCTTCCACAGCACAGCGCAGGTACCTGCAGCCACCCCCACCTGGGCTGGGCCTGCTGTCCCTGCTCAGCCCAGCACCGTGTGTGCAGCACTCCATGCAACACCCCCGGCTTCCTGCCCTTCTCCTACAGCTCGTTTGAAATTCACCAAGAGCATTCAGCAGGAAGACACCAGCACTATGGGCACTGGGCTCCGAGCACACTCGGAGCTCCTCAAACTTAAGACCAGCATCACCCTGACGCATTTGCTTGTGGAGAAGGGTGTTTTCAGGCCAGAACAAGTAAGCAGCCTGTGGCCAGGCTTCAATTCTGCCATGAATCACATGGCTTCCCGAGCCACGCCTGCTGGTCCCTGGGTGCCTTTGAGGCCATGGCAGTGCAGTGGGAAGGGAAGCATTTCTCTGGGGAAGCTGGAAACTTTGCTCCATCTGGCAGCTTTCCAAGTCCCCTCATGCCTTCTCCAGGTGCACTACCTCCCTGAGCTGTCTGCCAGCTCTCTGCCCTCTCACAGCCACAGCTGCCAGGACAGTGCCCGTGCCCTGTGCTGCTGCCTGGGCCCAGCCCTGTGCGGCTCCGGGCTCCTGCGGCCGGCTCCCTGTCACTGCCCTGTGCCTTGCAGGTCCTCAAATGCCTGGACTTGAGGGAATGCAGTGACAGTGTTCTGGACATCATGTCAGAGAACTTGCAGAGTGAGCACAGGGAGAGGCGTCACTTGGCACTCAGAGGCTTCGTAGTGCTGGGAAATAATCCCTCCTTGGTGAGAAGTGGGCGATGGCTGAAGCAGTGCAGGCAGCGTGGGGCCGGGCAACGCAGTTGCTTGGCCTTGCCTGGGCTTTGGGCGCTGGGCCAGCTGCTCCCAGCTCTCCTGCCTCCCGCTTCAGCTGCCCCAGTGCTTCGGGACAGGCCTTTGGCCTCTGGGCCCTGTGGCAGCAGGGTGGCCTTTCACAAACTTGTGTTCCACACAGGCGGAAAAAATGTGGCGCCTGACTGAAAGTCTTGTGGAGCTCCTGCAGGAAAATGAAAGCAACATGATCAGGATGACCATTCTTCTACTGAGATATTTGCTGCTGGATAATGGTGCCCCAATACCAACCCCCATCGCCCTGCAGCTGGCTGAAGCGCTCCTGCCGCTCTTTGACCATGTAAGGCTCTGTGCCCACAGCCACGGCCACTTGCTGCTACCCTGACACTTGGTGCCCTGTGGAGATGCAGGCCTGTGCCCTGGGGGCCTGAAGCAGCTGATGCTGAGGTCTTTTGCCTTTCCTTTCATACAGGATGATAGCCAGGTGCAGCTGAGCTGCATGTGTGTCTTTCAAGAGATGCTGGAGTTATTAACAGAAGATGGAAGAAAGGCCTTGAAGTCCCATGTGTGCCAGAGCCTGGTCCCACTGTCCTTTCACTGCCATGATGAGAATCCGATGGTTGCTGAGGTGAGGACTTGTGGCCGGCTGTGGTCCCCCTGGGAGGGGGCTGGGCTGCCTCCTGCCCTGGCACCTTGGGGGCTGCAGCCTCCTCCTGGGTGTGGCACTGAGATGCTTCTGTGCCATGGACTGTGGGCCAACTGTGCCTCTCTGGTGCTCTCCAGGCCTCTCGGGAAACGCTGCATTCTGCAGCCAGACTGCTGAAAAGGAGGGATATTGAACAAATGCTCCAGGTGGATCAGACATGGAGGTTCGGCGAGGGCCTGGTAAGAGCTGCCGCAAATCCCCAGCCTCAGCCTGGAGAAGGCCCCTGAGGGCGATGCTCAGTGTGCGGGCCGGGCAGCTATGCCCCTGCCCGCTGCTGCAGCCAGAGGCTTCACGGGCTCTTCTCCAGGCTCCCGTGGGCCCGAGCCGGGTGCCCATGGAGCCCTGGCCTGGCGGGTCTGCGGGCCGGCACCGCGGCTCCCCGGGCAGCAGCCGGTCCTCTGCCCCCTGCCCTCGGGAGCCAGGGGAGGCCGGGGCTGGGCACAGGCAGCGCCCGGCCCAGGGGCTGATCCCGCGCCAACCCTTCCCTCCTGCCGCTCTCTGCAGCTGGCAGAGGACAGGAGCAGAGCGGCCGAGCACCTGCGCCGGGCCCTGCGCTACCTGGAGAGCCCACAGGAGCACCTGCGAGCGGCGGCCATCAGGTTCATAGGTGAGCAACGATCCCGGGCTCCCTCCCCGGCCCGGCCCGCCGCAGCTCGGCCCCAGCCCCGCCTGCTGCCCCGGCAGTGCCAGCCGAGCCCGGCGCCGTGGAGCCCCGCCTGGCCTGGGCATTGCTGCTGCCGCCCTCTAGCAGCCGTGCCCGGGGGCGGCAGCGTGCGGCAAGGGCCGGCCTGAGCCCTGCCGGGCCAGCAGCCCGTGTGGCCACAGCGCCGGCAGCGCCGCTGGCAGGGAGCTGTGCCACTGGGGCCGTGACAGGCTCTGTGTTCACAGGCATGGCAGGGCGGCACCTGAGGGGGCGGCAGCAAGAGCTGCAGCTGATCTGCACTGGTGAGTGAGGGCAGCGGGCTGACAGCGGGGGCTGCCGGGGGGAGCTGCAAGCCCTGGCCCGGCTGCGGAGGGCTCTGCTCCCGTGGGCAGAGCACACTGACATTTCAGGGCCACATGTGGGATTTGTTGGTTGCAACTTCAGGCTGATCCCCTTGCTCCCTGCTCCCTCCTGGCCATGGCAAGAGCCGACTGGGATGAACCTGGCAGGGGCCTCTCGTCAGCTCCTCGCAGATCTGGCACCTGACCTTGACTCTGTTCCTCTCTCTTGAAGCCCTGGAAGAAATGGCATATGACAGTAGTCCTGCCATCAGAAATCTGTCAGCTGAAGCTGGTTTTGTTCTCCGGGCTGTACAGAGGGCTCCCTACTCCACGTGGCGTAAGCTGCGAGATGAGTTCCGCAGCGCATGGAAGAAACGGCCTCGCCTGTGCCACAGAGCCTTGCTGTTCTGCTGGAACTCTGTGTAAAGTTGATCTGGAAGACTCTTGTCTGCTGGGGCCACTTGAGCCAGCAGGGATTTTCTTTTTAATCATGATTTTTGTTTTCATATTTTAATTTTTCTTTTGTATGTAAATAAAAATATGTATAGTAAACAGACTACCAGGATCTTTTCCTTGCCAGTATCGGCAGGGCTTTGGGGAGGAGGATGAAAAGGGTGCTTGTGCTCAGCCAGCTGCCCAGACGTGCAGTGCTGCAGGGAAAATGGCCAGAAGGCCCTTGGCCTTTGGTGGTTCTGCTGAAGCCTTTGTGCTGCCCACAGAGCGGCTGGGCAGGGGCCCGAGCTGCGGGGATCCCTGCCAGAACCGTGCCTGGAGATGGCCACGAGCCCTGGGCCAGGCAGGAAGCATCCGTGTCCTCCTGCCCGTGTGCTGCTGGCTGCCTTGCTGAGGGCTCCCAGGTGCCTCTGGATGGGGCTGCTCTGGAGCTGCTGTGGGGCTGCGGCGCTGCTGCTGGGCAGCTTGGCCGGGCTGGGGCAGCCCCTGAGGGGCTGGGGCGCTGGCAAGCCCTGGGCAATGGGCTGTCAGATGCCACAAGCAGCCCCCTGGCAGCTGCCTTGATCCTGCCTGAGTGACTTGCAAGATGGTTCCTGGGCACTCTGGAATTAATAGCATCAGTGTTGTTGGAAACAGAAATGCAGGGGCTTCTCAGATCTTTGGGCCTGTTAGCCAAGGCCTAGAGTTAAACATGGGATTTGAGCTGAGGCCTTGGAAAGGGCTTCCAAACTCAGATGCTAGAAGTGAGAATTTAGATTTCTAGTATGAAGCAGAGACATCTTATGCTAAGTGCAGGAGTTTAGCATTTTAGAGTTTTAAGATATAGAAAAAATAAAAGTAGTTGCAACAGTAAAGACAAAGTTTAGACTGCAGTGCTGTAGGTTTGTGTGTCAGAACATGATTTCCTAAGAAAGCTTACACTGTAGCAAGAGTCCATGAGATTAAGTACTGAAGGATTGGGTCAGAAACATACATATCCTTGTTGGCAATGTTTTATTGGCCAATAAATCCTTTAAATGTCTTGTAAGTTCAAGTCTTGTGACCTTCTGAGCCATTCGGTGGAGATGTGAGCCAAACTCACCCTTCCTATCTATGTAGAAGATGAGAAAAAGAAATGGCATAATCTAAAAAGCTCAGAGGTCTTTTCTCTCGCTCGTTCCAAACTCCTTCAAATCCCCCTACGTGTGATTTAGCTACAAATAGATGACAAGGACTCTTAGTGTTGGCTGTTTGACTCCATAACAGCTGATTTAGAAACTTTCACATAACACTGTGGGGTTAGGTGCCAGAAATGGATCATTTAAAGGAACTTTCCCACCTGACTTGAATAGAGGTTGGATTGAAGGGTATTTGAGGGGAAACCCTCCCAGCAGAGGTCTGGGCTTTGGCCTAGCTGTGTCCCCTGCTGATTGTGAAGTGTGCCATCAGCTGCAGGGCTTTCTGGGCTAAAAATGTAATTAAGTCACTTGGACTTGCTCTTTTTGGTCTATAAAAGCTAGACCCACTTTTGGGGCAAATTTGGAGACCTCATCTCTGAGTGGATTGATGACCTCGGATTTTCCCAGTTGCTGGGAAATGGTTCCCCAGATCCCTGGTGCTAAACGGGGCTCCCCAGCAAATGCAGATCTGTAAGATGATAAACAATTTAGGCAATTGGTGATGCATCTTTCTAAATCGCTCTACTTTCTCTCCTTTTGTGAAATACAAAGGTGTGTTTCGTGTCAGGTACATACAGGCAACGCTAGTATTTGTGATTGTGATATGTGTGGAAACCAACCATGGGACACTTATAAAGACAAATTCTAATAATAACTGAGGAAAGTAAAGCATGCAAAAAAGGCCTTTGAACCTATCCTTTGTTCGCAATTAACTTTTATAAGTCTTAAGTTGATTTAGGAGCATTTGAATGAAAGTTTTGAGGATGTTCCTTTTTGACAGGAACTTTCTGCTTGTGGTTAAGCCTTAAAGAGTTTTGCAATAATAACCTTTTGAAGTATAATTTCAGAATATTGCTTGCAGTAAGGATCTTTGAAACTACAGCTTTAGAATATATGAAAAGGAAATATGCTTATCTCGCACCTTGACAAAACAGCAAAAAGCAGCTTGAGAAAGGAATATGAACATCAACTCAGGGACTAATAGTTTTGATTAAGGGAAGCTGGACATCACTGTAATGAGATTTATAGTCCTTGCAATCAAAAGGAAAAGCCATGTCTGGAATCTGGACCCCACGAGCTGGGAGACTTCTTTGTTCGTTCAGAAGTTGGACTCTCCACCACCTGGGATACTCCTTTTCTGGGATACATCCTGAGAAAAACTAAACCACAATACTGTATAGAAATGTGATGTAAAAATTGAGAAGGGAAACTGCTGGTGAGTAAAAATTTGGAATAGAATCTGCTGAGAAAGCTCATGAGTGCCCCTATAAATACCTGTAAGCCTCAACTATTGGTGTGCAGTTGGAGGGTAAAGTTCCCCCACTGTACTCAGCGCTGTATGGCTCATACATTACCAAAATATTTAATAAATTGATTACTGCTTGAATAATGACCACGTCAAGCTTCTCATTTACAACATTCTAGTACTGGTTTTGGTGCACTACCTTGCTTGTTTTTGCTTGTCACTAAAACCAAGCGCACTGTTTCATTGAATGCATCATCTTCCACTGTGGTTCCTTCACATTCACAGTAAAAGAAGATCATTATTTCCACTGCTGTGTCCTTTAAATCGCCTCAGTCAATTGGCAGAACACCAGGAGGCCCCTGCGCAGCTGGGGTGCTGGGAAGCCCTGAGGAATTGTGTGTCAGAGGGCACAAGCAGCCCCCAGGCAGCCGCCTTGTCCCTGGCACCCGGCTGCTCTGGCGCTTGCCCAGAGCATCTCCCAGGCCTGCGGCAGAAGCCCTGGAGTCCGGGCCTCAGCAGGAGGGTGGGGGCACCCCTGAGGTGCCCAGGCTGGGCTGGCTGGGCACAGGGAGGGCAAAGCTGCCCTGCTGGGGCATGGCATGAGGGAGTGGGAAGGCCGAGAACCTGAGATTTTACCCCCAAATGTTCTGGCTTTGCCCTAACATTTACCTCAGGATTTGTCACAAAATGATCTCTATGTGCCCTCTAGAAATTACTCAGACTTTTCCTCAAAAGTAATTTATTCCCCAAGAGATCACCTCAGATCTTCCTGCTCAAATATCCACTACACGTACTCGACAGATCACCTCCAATATCATTACTCCCACACTCCAGTGATTACCTCAACTTGAAAGCCCAAATGTTCATTCTGTGCCCTGCAAGTGAAACCAGGTAATTCCAGCATTCCTGTGCTAGGAAGTTCTGTCCCTCTAAGCTACTGCAGCTTCACCCCTGACAAAGTGAAACACTCCCTGGCGCTGAGCCAACGCTGCCCCATGCTCCTCGGTGTGTCTGAGCGCAGGGCAGCCCCGGGGCAGCTCCCCCGGGGCTTCTGGAAGGCCACCCGGTGCCCGGCCCCGCGGGGCGGCCCCAGCGTGTTCGAGTTGCCGCCCGCGGCTGAGGGGAGCGGCGGGGCGGGGCCGCCCGCGCCTGGGCGGGAAACGCTCCCTGCGGCTGAGGGGAGCGGGCGGCGGCGGTGCAGCGGGGACCGGCCCTGCCCTGCCGTGTCCCTCAGGGTGAGCCCACGGCCCCTCAGCGGCCCTGGCGTCCCTTCAGCCAGCAGCATGTGCGCTCAGCCACACACGGCGTGCCTGTGTCCCCCTCAAGTGACGCTCCCGTTCCCTCAGTGACACCGCCGTACCCTGAGGGACACGATAGACACCCGCCTCCCCTCAGGGACTCTCGCTGGTCTCAGTGGCATGCAGGGCTTCTGCATCCCATTCAGAGACCATCATGACACCTCAGCAACACAGGGGGCATCGGCATACATCTGGGGATGCCTCAAGTCTGCTCATTGACCTCCCGTGTGCCCTCAGCATTGGGACACTCACCTTTCCCTCAGTGCCCCTCATGTCCCATCAGCAAATCAAGAGGCACCAGCCATCCTGTAGGTGACTCAGTGTGAGTGCAGTGGGTCACGGTTGCCAGGGGCCAGCCGCAGGCAGAAATCCACCAGGGCTGGGGAAAAGGCTCTGCTCTGCTTACAGCATGGGCTGAGGACCAGGAGAGCTCCATTTCCGCCTTGTGATGTTGGAGACAGGCCTTTCACCCTCCTAATAGGGCTGCCCCTCTCTGCAGGCAGCCGAAGGAGCACGACAGGAACAGGCCTTTGGAGAGTTTAGTTCAAGTATGGCTTAAAGTAAAAGCACTGGTTTTATTTTGTGTAAACAATCAACGGTATTGTAAAACAAAAGGATTGGTTAGAGTTTTCTCTGTTAGCCTATCATGAACCTGGATTTTGGAATATGCATGAAGTTCGTTAACACTATTATTTAGACTGGCTGATCGATCAATAAACTTGAGTTCGATGCATCAAAAGATAGTCGTTCTCTCCTCACTTCAACAAATAGTGACACCCGGACGTGATAGCGGACACCACGACGATCGCGAACACCACGGGGATTGCGAACACCACGAGAAGTGAGGACTGGTTCGGGTTCCGAAGCAGCCGGAACGGCAAATAAGCGCGAAACCAAAGCAGAAGAAAGGCCGCCGATACGCGCCGTGCCCTGGAGACTGTATAGACGAGACCAGCCGATACGTGCGGCACGACGCCTGAAAAAGCTGCAAAGTGAAAGTGTGCACTTAAAGAAGTATAGAAAGACAAGCCGCATATGAACTTTTTATTATGTTTTTGCAAAAAAAGCAAATTAAGAGAATAGACTTACAGAAAGAATTGCAAAGTGTTTTAACTTATGGTCTGGAACGGGGAGTCTTTGTGAATCCCCACACAGTTTACGAGTTAACAGAATTGCGTGAATTCAGTGATTTATTGTCAGAGGCTGCTTTAGAGAGTAGTAAAACTGCCAAAAAGCTAAGCAAGCCATGGCGAGTGATATATAGTGCACTGTTTTACTATCTCTCTGAGTGCAAGACAGCGGCCACAGCTCGTGGTGCCCGCAGCGCTGTGCTACTCCAAACTCGGCACGGGCGCTCTGCCATGGCGAGCAGCCGCGGTGAGCGACCGCCTGAAATGCTGCGCTGTAGTGGCGGGAGCGGAGGCAGCGGCGGAGAGAGCGGAGCCGCCGCCGCGGGAGCCGAGCCGCGCCGCCCTGAGAGGGAGCGGAGCTGCCACCGCGGGGGGAGAGCGAAGCCGCCGCAGGGGGAGAGCGAAGCCGCTGCAGTGGTGCCTGCAGCAGAGTCAGCCTGCCGGCGAGTAAACAAAGAGCCCAGCGCAGGGGGAGGGTTTTTGCCCGCTCCGACACACGTGCCGCGGGACTGGAGCGCTTTTTGCAGCGGGAGCGTTTCTCCCTCCCCCCACAGCCGACAAAAGCTTCAGTTTAAGACCTAACAGCCTAATAGATGTAACTTTTGTCAACAAAAGGAAAAGATCCCTGTTGAAATTGAGAAACCAGTGATGATAAACAAGAGAAGTTAAAAGAACTTTTGTTCTTCCTGGCAGAGACTGAAACAAGAATCAGCGTACTGTATGCATGAGTCAAATTTCGGCCGGTTTGGCTCAGCATTGGTTATGCTGTCTTGAAATCACCTGTATTGGCAGAGACTTTACCATCAGAAGCCCGGATGGCTCAGTCGGGGGAACATCAGACTCTTAAATTATATTTTGAAAAGTTTAAAAATGTTCAGATGTGTTAGACTGATTGTATGAGTGAGATGTTCTGAGTGTGCTTTTTAGTATAGAAATGCTATAGCAAACACGTGAACAAAGTTATTTTAGCTTAGTATTTTAGAATCAGGCCTGTAAGTAAGTTATAGTGAATGCTATATTTTATGTCTATAGTAAGTTATCTGTTATTAAGTAGTTTAAGTTAAATTATTTATTAAATGCTGAATACTATTAAGGTTAAGTTTGTTAGGTTTATTTTCTGTTAAGTTCGAGGTCTGTTAAGTTTAAATTATATTAGGTTTAAGTTATGTAAAATTTAAAGTCAGTTAAGTTTTTTTATAGTTAAGTTTTGTTAGAATGGAAAGATTTTACATGTAAGTTCTGTTGATTTAAAAATCTATTAAGTTTAAGTAATGTTAAGTTCTATTAAGTTTAAATATTTTAGGTTTAAGTATTTTAAGTATAAGTGCTATTAAGTTTAAGTGATGTTAGATAGATTTATGCTTTTACGATAGGCGTTTATTTTATGACTTGTGGGCAAAGTGTTGTTGTGAACATCAGAGAAACCTTGCTAGCTGAAAATACTGTTTAGTTATTAGAATTGCCTATTCTTATGTTGCAAAGAGTGTGACACAGTTAGCCCATAGAATTTTGAAGCCAGTTAAGTTTTGTTAATTTACAAATAAGTCTGCTAAGTTAAATATTTTAAGTGCTTTCTCACCACTCCAAATCAACAAAAGACTGAGAATCGCCCAGCTGATGCCATTTCAGCCAAATGACTAAAGGATTACAGACTGTAAAACTGATTTTGAACCAGACTGTAAAACTGATTTTGAACTTTTCTGAGAAACCCAAAGAAAAGGTAGATGTGAAAATCTCAAAGACAGAAAGGATCGTTTTCAGACTTGCCGTTCACCTCCTCTCCAAGTTCACATGAATGAAAACAGCTAACAGTTTTCTTTTCTTAGTCCAATTACCACCTACCTTGCAATGCCTGATAAGGCCAGACATTGTGGCTCAGCTGGGGGTGCTTTTAACCCTTTGAGATAAAACGACGTTGCCGGAAGACCAGGGAACTCATTGACATTATTGAATCATTATCATCTTTCCATATAAAAGGACCGGCAAAAGAGAACTGCCTTGAATGTCACAGCCCCAATTGTGCTGCTTAAGTTGCACTGTGTTGTGGAGGTTGTGATAAGACCTTTATAGATCAGTTGTCACTTTTTCATTTATGGTGTAATACCTGTAATCATAGACATACCTAGGAACATAATTGGGAGTGGGCACTACAGAATAAAACAAGACTAAACACTGCCTCAGCTTTAGATCTTTATGAATCGCATGAGCAGAAAATCTTAGCTTATTGTCGGTGGGAGGTACAGTGTATTTTGAAAAGGGTTAAAGCTCAAAGTGCATCATATATAACCTCTGTAAGGTGTAGAAAACTGGTGCCTTTAACACAACATTCCGTTGTAGGGCCTATAAAAGGAGATCCCAATCAGGCATTAGATAACTGCATTAGAAAGTTACAAAGGTGTGGTCTTCAGGTCTCAGGAACAGTAAGGTTAAAAACTGATAAGAAAAAGAAAGTCAAAGTAAAACCAGAAAAATGAAGTTTACTTTTGTTATATTGCTTAGTGTAGTGGTAGCTGAAGAATTAAAAGTAACACATTTTAGTCAACCTAGAGATAATGTATAGATAACACTTGCTAAGCAGATTAATCAGTCGTCGCTTTGTCTCAGCATTGGAAGAGTTACTAACCCTTTTTGAACATGTTTGGTAGGGCTTCCAGTATAGTCTCCTCAAGAATTCTGCAGTCTTATTAACAACCGTGCCTTATGTATGCGCAGTATGGTAAATATTAAATTGCCCGCACAAAAAGGGTATACTGCCAGTCAGAGTGACGGCTACCATCAATGCCTGTTAATTCAATCACTTAATACTCCTTTGCATTCCCCACCTGAGGAGTTAGAGCTTTTCGGAAGTGCAAATGCTAGCATGACCAGCACTTCCAATGGTGGGTGGTTCAGCTTTGATTACTCTAATCCTCAAAAGATGAATCAGCATAAACAGACATGGGCTACTCTGGATTCATCTCTAAGCCCGGATATAGTGTCTAAACAACTTTACAACCAATGTAAAGGCTCTAGCATCATGACACCTAAGAAAATACCTACAGAGATATTTCTAATTTGCGGAGATAGAGCCTAGAATGGCATACCTGCCCAACCTCAGAGTAGACCTTGTTATTAAAGGAAGTTATCACTATTCCACCCTAGTATATCTGTGTTAATGCAATTAAGTCATAAGATAAACAAGCAAAAGCGTAGCTTACATAATTTAGACTGTAGTCAAATAAGAGATCCATAGTTCTGGAGTAAATTTAAACAAGTGACAGTTTCAGCTCTCCTACCATGGGGTGCTGCAAGCAAAGCATTGACTTTAGCAAAACAAATAAGATGTTAGACTAAGGGTGAATTGAATAAAACATCACAGATATCAAATATGTTAACTGCAGATGTACAGAGTGTTAATCATGCTGTATTGCAAAATAGAGCTGCCATAGATTTCTTACTATTAGCACAAAGCCATAGGTGTGAAGAGTTTGAAGAGATGTGTTGCATGAACTTATCTGATCATTCTGTATCTATTCATGCTAAGTTAAAAGAGCTACGGCTAGAGCTTAATAGCCTTAAGGGAGAAGAAGGATTGAGTATTGATGAGTGGCTTAAAAGTTTCAGATTGAGACAATAGTTAAGAAACCTTATAATATATGCTAGAGAGATATTAAGTGTACTCTTATTGCTTTTACTTATATTACCTTGCTTTTGTAGCTGTATCCAAAAGATAGTTAGTAAGATGATAGAGAAAACCTGGCAAACTAACCTCCTTTCTCTTAAAGAAAAAAGCGAGGGAAGTGTGGAGAGTTTAGTTCAAGCATGACTTAAAGAAAAAGGCCATGAAGCCATGCAATTGAGAGAAAAGTAAAAGGTAGTTGTGAAGCAGTTCCAAAAGCAGTTCCCAGCCTGATTTCTATAAACAATTAGACTCTCTCAGGCATCACTTTATAAACAATAAGGTTCTCAGGCAGTCTTCCCATAACAAGCGAAACACCCTCTCTGGGAAAAGATGGCACCCTGGGGACAGATATGGAAGCTTTGGGAACCTTTCATATCACAGTGGGAACACTGGTTTTATTTTGTGTAAACAATCAACGGAATTGTAAAACAAAAGGAGTGGTTAGAGTTTTCTCTGTTAGCCTATCATGAACCTGGATTTTGGAATATGCATGAAGTTCGTTAACACTATTATTTAAACTGGCTGATCAATCAATAAACCTGAGTTTGATGCATCAAAGGATGGTCGTTCTCCCCTCACTTCAAAACAGGCCGAAGACAGCAAAGCAAAGAGCCAGCCCTGCACACATGGAGGTGGCCCAGGGCAAGGGCAGCGAGGCACGCTGAAGGTGCCCATCGCACTCTCATGTGTCCCTGTCCTGGGAAAGTCAGGAATGCCCTTTGTGCAGAGGGCCTTTCTGTGGCCCCTCTGGGCTCAAAGCTGCTGCTCTTCTGGCTCAATGGGGCCTAAAGCCACAAAGCTTGGCCTCCCCCACAGTGACAGGAACAAGACACAGCAAGCAGGCAGTGGAGCCCAACGTCTAAGGCTGAGGGGCCGGGGGCTCCAGTCTGGAGCACAGGGAGGGCACATGCCCAGCCCCAAAACTCCTGCCCTCACAGGCCTCAAAGGCTGGGACCAGGGTTCCACGCCTGATTCCAGGGGATCCCTCCAACCACCCACTGAGGAAGCAGCTGGCTCTCAGGATAAGGGGGCTAAAGCGCCAGAGCAGCCGGCACTCAGGATCAAGGGGGCTAACAGGGGGCTGCCAATGGCCTCTGACAGCCCATTGCTCAGGGCTTGCCAGCGCCCTATCCCCTCAGGGGCTGCCCCAGCCCGGCCAAGCTGCCCGGCAGCAGCGCTGCAGCCCCACAGCAGCTCCAGAGCAGCCCCATCCAGAGGCAGCTGGGAGCCTTCAGCAAGGCAGCCAGCAGCACACGGGCAGGAGGACACGGATGGCGCTTCCTGCCTGGCACAGGGCTTGTGGCCATCGCCAGGCACGGCTCTGGCAGTGATCCCCACAGCTCGGGCCCCTGCCCAGCCGCTCTGTGGGCAGCACAAAGGCTTCAGCAGAACCACCAAAGGCCAAGGGGCTTCTGGCCATTTTCCCTGCAGCACTGCACGTCTGGGCAGCTGGCTGAGCACAAGCACCTTTTTCCCTTCTTCTTCTATGCGCTACGGACCCTGGGCCGCAAAAGAAAGATCCTGGGATTCTCTCTATACTAACACATTCTATATTTACATACAAAAGAAAAATAAAAAGAAGGAAAGAACAGTCTTGAACAAACTGAAAAAATCCATGCTGGCTCTGGTGGCACCAGCAGGGATCATCTCTCTGCAGAGCTCCAGCAGCACATCCAGCTGAGCCCCAGCAGTTGTGGCCCTGTCTTCCACACCCTGCAAAGTAGGTCGGGCAGATTCGTAAAAGTGAAATATTGAGTTCTGTGTAGTGCCCTGAGAATATGCAAAGTTTGAATTGTCAGGCTTCTCACAGAGAGGCTGATGTCATTTGCCATGTCTTCCAGGGCTGCAAGACAGAGGAACAGAGCCAAGGTCAGATCCCAGATCTGTGGGGAGCTGAGGAGAGCCCCCTGCCAGGGCCATCCCAGCCGGCTCTTGCCATGGCCAGGAGACAGCAGGGAGCAAGGGGATCAGCCCGAAGAGCAGCCACGAATCCCCCACGTGGCCCTGAAATCTCTCTGTGTGTGAGCAGCCAGGGCAGGGCTTGCAGCTCCTCCCGGCAGCCCCCGCTGTCAGCCCGATGCCCTCACTCACCAGTGCAGATCAGCTGGAACTCTCGCTGCTTCCCCCTCAGGTGCCGCCCGGCGATGCCTGTGAACACAGAGCCTGTCACGGCCCCAGCGGCACAGCTCCCTGCCAGCGGCGCTGCCGGCGCTGTGGCCGCACGGGCTGCTGGCCCGGCAGGGCTCAGCCCGGCCCTTGCCGCACGCTGCTGCCCCAGGGCACGGCTGCCAGAGGGCGGCAGCAGCAATGCCCAGGCAAGGCGGGGCTCCAGGGCGCCGAGCTCGGCTGGCGCTGCCGGGGCAGCAGGCGGGGCTGGGGCCGAGCTGCGGCGGGCCGGGCCGGGGAGGGGAAGGGCAGCCCGGGCTCGTGGCTCACCCATGAACCTGACGGCCGCCTCTCGCAGGGGCTCCTGTGGGCTTTCCAGGTAGCGCAGGGCCTGGTGCAGGTACTCGGCCGCTCGGCGCTTGTCGTCTGCCAGCTGCAGAGAGCGGCAGGAGGGAAGAGTTGGCGGGGGCTCAGCCCCTGGGCTGGGTGCTGCCTGCGCCCAGCCCCGGCCTCCCCTGGCCACAGTGCCCTGAGGCGCGGCCAGCAGCCGCTGGCCAAGGGCTCCCGAGGGCAGGGGGCAGAGGGCCGGCTGCTGCCTGGGGAGCCGCGGTGCCGGCCCGCAGCCCCACCGGGCTGGGGTTCCATGGGCACCCGGCTCGGGCCCATGGGAGCCTGGAGAAGAGCCCGCGGGGCCTCTGGCTGCAGCAGCGGGCAGGGGCACAGCTGCCCGGTCTGCACACTGAGCACCGCCCTCAGGGGCCTTCTCCAGGCTGAGGCTGGGGCTTGCAGGCTGTCCTTACTAGGCAATTGGCGAAAATCCAGAGTTTCTCCTTCTTCACCAGTTTTTCTAGATCTTTCCTCTTCAGGAACTTGACCACACGATGTAGCGATTCCCAAGAAACCTGGAGAGCAGCAGAGTCCCAGATATGGCCACACAGCCCAGGGTGCAGGACACATGTCCCAGTGCCACAGCCTGGGGGAGGATGCAGCCTGGGAGGTGACCAGAGCAGGAGGCAGCTGAGTCCCCTCCCAGGGGCAGACCAGCAGCCCACAAGTCCTCACCTGTGCCACACGCCGATTCCCATCATGGCAGTGGAAGAAAAGTGGGAGCAGGCTGTGCCGCACTTGTGTCTTCAGGTCCTTTGTTTTCTTTTCCAGTGGAAGACTCAGCAATGTTTGGAAGAGCAATATGGAGAGCTGCTTCACCTGGCTATTATCCTGTAGGAAGAGAAGAAAAGAAGATCTTTGCATGGGCTGTGAGGGGCTCACCTGGGTGCAGGCCTGCATTTGCACAGGGCACCAAGTGTCCGGGCAGCAGCCAGTGGCCAGGGCTGTGGGTACAGAGCCTTACATGGTCAAAGAGTGGCAGGAGCCCCTCAGCCAGCTGCAGGGTGATGGGGGTGGGTATTGGCGTAGCCTTCTCCAAGATTATAAAGCTGAGCACCATGACTGTTATCTTAACTATCTCTCCATCTTCATCCCGCAGGAGCGCCACAAGTCTTTTAGTCAGGCTCCACATTTTTTTGGTCTGTGTGGAACGCAATTTTGTGAAACACTACCCTGCTGCTGCAGGGCCCACAGGCCAAAGGCCTGTCCCGAAGCACTGGGGCAGCTGAAGCGGGAGGCAGGAGAGCTGGGAGCAGCTGTCCCAGCGCCCAAAGCCCAGGCAAGGCCAAGCGACTGAGTTGCCCAGCCCCACGCTGCCTGCACGGCTTCAGCCACTGCCCCCTTCTCACCATCGAGGGATCGTCAGTGAGTTTGAGAAGGGCCTTGAACGCCAGGCGACGCCTCTCGCTGCACTCGCTTTGCAGGTACCTTGAGAAGATTTGCAGGACTCTGTCAGCATCACGTTCCCTCAAGTCCAGGCACTCGAGGACCTGCAAGGCACAGGGCAGTGACAGGGAGCCGGCCGCAGGAGCCCGGAGCCGCACAGGGCTGGGCCCAGGCAGCAGCACAGGGCACGGGCACCGTCCTGGCAGCTGTGGCTGTGAGAGGGCAGAGAGCTGGGAGGCAGCTCAGCCAGGCAGCGCTGGCCTTGCGGCTCACCTCCACGAGGAACGCCAGGGCGGGCAGATCCCAGCATGGCTCCCGTGTTCTGAGCAGCCGGAGCAGGTAGTGAAGGATCCGGGAACAGGAGGGTATGGAGATGCAGGACATCTCCCTGGCAGGAGAAAAAGTCAGCAAGACTGTGAGGCAGGAGAATGAAACCTGTCACAGGAGTGACTCACACAGGTCAGGTCTTTGTCCAGCAGCCTGCAAGCGCACTTGGGCTACTTCAGAGGCGGCTCTTTTGGCCACTCTCCTCCCCCAGCCTTTCCAGTTTGCTTGGCGCTCCCTCAGTGACAAGGCCCTCTGGCCCATGAGCACGGGGACTGTGTGGGTCACTCTGGGCACAGAGCACAAATGTCAGAGGCAGTGGGGAGAAGGGGGTCTCACCTGGCCAGCAGACCCACAGCATAGTGGCGGGTGTCAACAGAGAGCAGCGTGTCCCAGCCACACCTGCGTTCCATTGCCACCACCACATCGTTGTACTGCTTTCGGCAAAGCAGGGACTTCAGGGTCTGCACTGCAAACCTGTGAGCACAGCAAAGCCCAGGTCACACTGGCAGCACTGACTCCTTGGCAGGCCACGTGGCAGGGACAGGAGGAGTGGGATGGAGCACCTGTTGGGGCTGGTGGCAAGGTCGTGCTCTTCCTGGCATCGCTTCCAGAGTGTATTGACTTCCTCTGGCATCTCTTCTGTGCTGAGGAACACTTGGAATAGCAGATGCACAAACAGGCGGGGGAAATACACCTTCAATATACGTGGGACAGGGGACTCCTGGAGGATCTTCCACATCACCATGGTTGCCTGCAAAGGACAAAGCCCCCGAGAAAGTGTCAGTGCCGAGGTGTGCGTGTGGCAGGGCCCGAGTATGTCAGGGAGAAGCCCGGAGAGAGGCAGGGGGAGCACGGCGCCTGGTGGGCCTGAAGCTGCCCCTGGGCCAGGGAGATGCAGTGGGGGAAGGAGGATGGAGAGCTGCTGGAGAGGCAGCCTTGGGGCCAGCAAAGGCCAGTGTCAGAAACTCACAGCCAGGGCAAAGACACCCGTTTCGTCCCCATCAGAGGTGCACGTGCTGTGCTCTGGCCAGCTCCCCAGCACATCCAGGAGGATCAGCTGTGCCAGCTCCGCAGTCCTGGCTGAGCCCATGATGGTCTTCCACATGGCCATGGCAGCTCTGTGGGGTCAGAGCTCTGTCTCAGGGGCGTCTCAGACACAGCCCCAGGGGGAGCTGAGCTGGCTGCCAGTTCTGCCTCTGCCCACTGGCCCTGGCCAGCAGCATCCAGGCAGCCCAGTCCTGTGGGGACAGAGGCCTGAGGGGCAGGGAGGGAGCATGGCAGCAGGCTCAGGGGCTGACGTGCCAGGGCAGGGAAAGGCAGCAGCCAGAGGGGCCTGGATGTGTCTGTTGGTCAGACACCTGGGCCAGGCTGTACAGGGTGATGGGCTGGCGGGGCCTGAGCCCTGTGGGCAGGTGGGCCCCATACCTGTCACAGGACGGGGCCACACGCAGGAGCGTCATCACTGCGTCATGTGGCTGTGCTTCAGTGAGATCCAGCAGGGCCTTGTCCAGCCTGTGCTCATCACAATCATTGGCCAGGAGCGACTGGTGGATGAACCTCACCATGGCAGGCACCTGGAGAAGGCACAGGGAGACTTGGGAAGCTGCCAGAGGGAGCAATGTTCCCAGCTTCCCCAGAGAAGTGCTTCCCTTCCCAGCGCACTGCCATGGCCTCAAAGGCTCACAGCAACCAGCATACGTGGCTTAGGAGGCCAAGCAATTCCTGGGAGGATCAAACCCTGGCCACAGACTCCTTACTTGCTTTGGATTGTAAAAAACTTCCTCTACAAGCATACACAGGAGGGCTGCGGTGGTCTCATGTTCGAGGAGCTCTGAATCTGCTCTGAGCCCAGTGCCCATGGCGATGGTCTCTTCCTCCTGGATTCTTTTCATGAATCTGCAGACCAACTGTAAGAGAAGGGCAGGAAGCCAGGGATGTTGCACGGAACGCGGCACACACGGTGCTGGGCTGAGCAGGGACAGCAGGCCCAGCCCCGGTGGGGGTGGCTGCAGGTACCTGCGCTGTGCTGCGGAAGCGGCCACGGCTGGATTCCTGCTCTTGTGTGCGCTCCAGGGCTGCATCTGGTAAAGAGCGAGCGCAGCCAGAGCTGAGGGGCTGCGGGAGAAGCCAGAGAACACAGCCCAGCCTTGCGCGGCCCAGGCAGGGAGAGCCCCGGGATGGCCCATGGGATGGAGCAGGGAGACTGCGTGATGTCTGCCCGGCCCCTCTTCCGTCCTGTCCTTGGGCCTGTCCCCAGGTGATGGCATGGCATGGCATGGCATGGCATGGCATGGCATGGCATGGCATGGCATGGGGTCAAGTCGGCTGCAGGCACCAGTCCTGTGCCCTCCAGCTCTGCCACTCACCCTCCTGCGGTGGCTGGAGTGGCTCCAACTGTTTTGTCACCAGTGGTGAAGCAGCTCCAGGCCCTTCTTCCTTCTCTTCCCCCCAGGCCAGCTTGGGCACTCCTGCGGTTCTCTGCTTCATGTCAGTGACACGAGCTTCTTGCAGGAGAGATACCCTGGAAATGCTCCAAGGGCGCCAAGTCCCACACGCTGCCCTCAAGGGCAGCTGCGAAAGAGAAGTCTCGGGGAGACCACGGGTCAGCAAGTCCTGTGGTCTGGCCTCGAGCTCAGCTAAAGGAACAATGCCTCAGAAAAGTTCCAGGTGGGACACGAATGAGCGCGCGGTGCGGGGGCTCCTCACGGCACCACACTGTCCCGTCCTCTCCCATTTCGTTCTACCAGCAACCAGGCACGCTTCTATTTCCCATGTGTCACAAAGGCACCTTGGACACCGCCTTCCATGAGTGACCGTGCTGCAGTGTGTCACCAAGGGCCCTTGCACACACTGCCGCCTGCCCTGGGGCCACCCCCATCCCAGCCAAAGTGGCCCAGGCTGGAAGGAATGCCTGGCCCCAGGTGTCCAAGGCAGCCCCACAGGATTTTTAGGAAGGGCTCAGAGCATCAGCAAACGCTGCCCTGCTCTGCGGGCTCAGGGCAGCAGAAGGAGCCCCCAGGGCTGCAGACGCAGCCGCACTGGGAAGGGCACAGGCCCTTCCAGGGACGGTGGCACGGCCTCCTTGGGACACGTCCCGGCCCGTGGCCATCCTAAACCCGCGGGTGTGACTCGCACAAGGAACGTGTGGGCCTGGGCACCAATACTGCTCTGAGCCCTGGGGCCCGGGCAGCGCTGACATCAGCAGCTGGGGCAGAGTCCCTGCCCAAGCAGAGCTGCCACCCCCCGAGCCCTGGCAGCGCTGGTGCCCATCTCCTGCCCCAGAGACCTGTGCCCCCGGGGGGCTTCTGTGCCACAGGGAGCCAAAGCCCACGTGCATTGGGGGCTGTGCTCCTTCCTGCAGGGGCTGATGGACTGAGCACCTGCTGGAAATACTTTGTCTCTGTCAGATGATGCTGCTCCTTCCTGAAAGGAATTTTTCTCATGGAAGGCATTGGCAGTAGCATCACAACACCATCAGCCTCTGAGTTTCCCAGGACAATCAAATTTCAGTGGAACGTTGTGCTTTTCTCACTCTCTTTCCGTCATTCTGGCAAAAATAGAATCTTCACTGCCTCTGATATTCTAGGCTCCGGTCGCTGCCTGTCTGCCTGTGGCAGCTCATGTCCAAACAAAACTGCGTCCCTGCTGAGCGTGGCAATGGATGGCCACAAAGAGGGAGGTTCCCCAGTGAACATCAAGGCAGACACCTGGGGATGTGCAGTGGATAGGCATAACTCTGGGAGGAGAAGCTATTCTGTGTCTCTGATTATGGTGCTGATGCCTGAAAACTAGGCAAGAGAACAGCCCTCCATGGTATAAGGCCTATGCAGCTGGTATTTGCTTATTCAGTGCCAGGAGTGAGGGGCATTGCTGCACCACAAACTCACTCATCCATTCTTTGAACAGTTCAGGCTTTTATTCGTGTTTTACTTCATGTGCATATTATACTTTCCTCACTTTACATTGCAACATATTTTCTAATCCCACCATGATGCAAGCCCTTGTAGCACATGCACGGTTTCTGCACAAGCTGGTCATCAGCCTCTGGTGGTCGTTTTGGATGAAGGCTCATAAGCCTTCCTCGGGCTTGAGCTCTCCACGCCTGCTTCTTGTGCATGCTCTATAGGATTGTCTGCTCAAATAGCCAGTGGTCAGCTTTTGCAGGTAGCTTGTTCTGCTAAATTTGCTGATTTCCAAAAGGTGCTTCATTCACATACCCTGTTACAAAAGAGCTGCTTCCTTCTTTACAGCTACAGCTTTTCGTTCAGCTCAAGCATTCTCTGCCTAGGCATCAAGTCCCCCATTTCTTTTATCCTTTGCAAATTCTTTGGCAACTATAGTCTTGTTGTGGTCTCAAAATATTTACCTGTTTCGATCCTGTATCTCATTTTATTTTGCTTCCATTTGTGATAGGTTGTGGCAGTTTGTTTACAATACCATATAAAACATTGGCTCATCATGCAGGTTCCTAAGAATGGTATTCCAGTTCCTAAAATTCCTACAAAAAGTTGTGCAGGCCAGTTCAGATTAGGTAGCTAAGATATCAGAGTTTCCCTCAAATGTTTGCTCCAAGATGTAATGCCTTGGGTTACAGCAGGGAGTACTTTTGCCTGTTACCAAATGGCATGGATATCCATTGCTATTTGCCCTGACTGATCTGTATCAGTGCAACAACTGGCATTAATTAGAATACAAACTCCTCCCATTTGGCTGTTACCATTTCTAACACCCTGAGGTTTTGAAAGTCTACTTCTTTTAGTGAGTCTGTTTCAGTTTGTAGTCTTCCTAAGGCATCTGCTGTTGAATTAGCAATCAATTAGTTCTGTTTTGGCTGAGATGTTTGAAATTGAGTTTTCTAGTTGTGCAATTCCTAAACATGGGAGCTACACCCTCACAAAACTGTGAAAACTGTTGCTGTATCACACCACTGGGTTACGGGGTGTTCTCTTAGTGAGCCTGTTCTTCCACAGTCCTTCAATAATACCTGTCATTTTATGAGTTTGATTTATACCTGTAACCAAGGGATTAGGGATCCCATGTACATCGGCCAGTCCAGTTACCTGCTAATTGTTTTAATGCTATTCCATTCCCGCAAAGGCACCCAGATGCATGAGGAAGAAGGCAGTTGGTGTTAATTCTCACTGACTTGTTTCCCGTATGTCTATCAAAAAGACAGTTTTTCCATGATCACTCACTGGCTGAGTGCCTCTGACCCACCCAGCTGTGTTACTGGAAAAGCTGCTGAGATTTGTTCCAGACTTTTTCAGCCTGTGTATCTGGGACTGGCTCGTTGAGAGGCTGTAACTGGAAAAGGGGCTTTCCCAAGAATATCCTGCTTGTCTACACTGAGCACTAGCATTGTGGAAGCTGTGGGGGTTCAAATCTGACCAATTGCTGGATGGTAGCCCTGTTAAGGGAAGATTCCATTGTTGCACCTCTCCGCAAAGCCTGCAATCCCTCAGTCCTGTAAAATGAGCTATGCTTCCTATTAGTGTTACACAGGTGTTAACAACACAGGCACTGACAGTGTAACCAATGAAAAAGACAGTGAAATACAATGTGAATTACATGGTTTAGGAGTGAATTTCCGTTTCAGTCCATGATCCCCAACAGGTTTGTTCGTCCAGGGTTTAGTTGGTGATTTCTTGAATCAAGAAGATTGAAGGGGTGTAGTGATTCCAGGCAGGTCTTTCCTTTACTCAGACGGATAAAGGTAGTCAGGAGCACTTGGAACCGTCCATCCCACTTTTCCTGCAGAGGATCACCTGTAAAATTCATAACACACATCCAGCCACCCGGATCAATTGCATGCAATTCATGATCTGGCAGCTTACATTGATTCTCAAACACCGTACTAAACTTCTGGTGCAATTGTTTGCTTGTAGCCAGTAAATAGTCATAGATGTATTGACTACCACCTTGAGGCAAATTTTCATCATGAGTGACATTTAATCCTTAAGGTCTGCCAGAAAGCATTTCAAATGGGCTTTTACTTTGGAGGTATGTTTTATTGAGTCTGATAAAGGCAATAGGTAGAGCTTGATACCAAAATAAATGCACTTCTTGCCAAATTTTAGCTATCCATTCTTTGATCATATGATTCAGCCTTTCTACTTGACCGCTAGATTGTGTTCTGCAGGGCATGTGAAGCTGCCATTGGATTCCTAATGCATTGCTGACAGCTTGCACCATTTGAGATGGCACAGGAATGAGATCCTCTGTCAGAGGATATTTCTCTAGGTGCACCAAACCAAGGTATGACTTCATTCGACAATACTTTTATTAATTCACTAGCTTTCTTTGTCCTACAAGGGAACGCTTCTGGCCACCCAGAGAAAGTATCAAGAAGTACCAGCAAATATTGGAAACCTCCCTTTCTTGGGACTCCAGCAAAGTCTATTTGCCACAAGTCTCCAAGAAAAGCTCCTCTGCTCAAAACCCTTTGTTCTAGCCTGACTGTTGGATTTGCATTATTCTTCAAACAAGTCACACATTGTGATGATCCTTCTTTAACAGTGTTCTGCATGTCTGGGCCTGCAATTCTTACCTTTAGGTATTGGTTTCTGCTCCCCAGCCAGTCTTATCATGTTCAGATTTCACATACTGTCTCATTTACTTCTCTGGTATTATGAGTTGACCTGTTTCTAATTGTCCCCAACCATTTTCTGAACGTTTTCCTTTACTTTCATTAATCCATTTACAATGAGAAGGTTGGTATCTTATGGCTGCTCAGTTGATACTGCAGTAGGTATTAGAGCTGCAACAAGTGGTTCATTCCTTTCAGCAGCGATTCGAGCTTCATAATCTGCAAATCTGTCACCTGCTTCCAGGAGGGTGTTACCTTTAGAGTGCCCTCAGCAATGCACAGTTGCCACGTGCAATGGGAGCTCCACCGCCTCGGGGAGCCTGAGGATTTCAGCTGCATATTTGGCCATCTTCTCTTGTGCAGTCAGGAGTTCTCTTTCTCACCATATGGCTGCGTGGGCATGAAGAATTCCATAGGCATGTTTGGAATCAGTGCAAACATTAACTTCCCTTCCTTTTGCCACTTCTAATGCCAGAGGGAGGGCTATCAGCTCAGCCTCTTGTGCTGAGGTTCCTGCTGGAAATGGCTTTGACTCTATTACCTCTGAGACTGTGCTCACAGTGTAGCCCGCCATTCGCACTCCCTGTCTCCCAAAACTGCTGCCATCACAGCAGCAGTTCATGGCTGAACCAGTTCATGGCATCTGGGAGTGGCTGTTCCCCTGGATTTTGGCAGCTGGAGCGCACAGCTTCCATGGTCTCTGGGCAGTTGTGTACTGCAGGTTCAGCTTTGGATTTTCCTGGCAGAAAAGAGGCAGGGTTAACAAGATTGGTCACTTGATTCCAGTATCGTCAGATTTGGCCAGGACTGCTTGGTAGTTTAGGAACCTCGAGGAAGACAGCCAATGTTTCCCTTTCTGATCTAAAACAGCCGACACTGTGTGTGACACTGAGACACTCATCTTTTGTCCTGTGTAAACTTCTATGCTTCTTCAATGTTCATGATCACTGCTGCTACTGCCCTGAGGCAGGCAAGCCAGCCCTTTCTCACAGTATCGAGTTGTTTAGAAATCAGGCCACTGCCCTTTTGTTAGGACCCAGTTGTTGTGCCAGAACCCCTAAAGATATTCTCTCTCTCACTGGGAATACCCACAACGGCTTGCTCTTGTCAGGCAGCCCCACAGCAGGGGCCCTCATGAGTTCGCAGTTCACTCCTTCAAAGGCCCTTCTCAATTCGGGGGTCCATATCACGGTAGTTTTAGAAATTTTCACCAATTTGTCTGAAGGTTTTGTCCTGGTTTAGGGCAAATTTGGTAGAGAACCTCCAAAGGAGGGCCCCTCCCGAAAGAAAACCCACACGGCCCCTCCCCCCAACCGGTTCGGGAAAAAATTCCTCGGAGAGAAGGGGAAAGAACCTGTTTATTTGACAGGCACAGCACCCCCCAGCACACAAAATGAACAATACCGGATGACACCGCTCTGAGAAAGATGACAAAATCAGAAAGTCTCTTTTGGGGGTGGTTGCTCTGTTCTCAGTCCCTCCGGCGCTGGGGCAGCTGCTGCAGCCAAACGGTGCAATCCCTCGGTGTTCCCAGGTCCCAGTCCGGAGCAGGTTCGAGATGGTCACAGAAACAGGAGAGGAGAAATTTGGAAGAAATTTGGACTGTTTAGCTAAACTAGCTAATAAGCAGAAGCAAAAGCAAAAGCGAGAGCAGAGAGACAGCAAGTAAAGCAGAAAAGCCAAAAGCTAAAAGCAAAAAGCGAAAACAGCCCTATGTACTGCCCGTCTCTGTGTCCCTGATAAGAGAAACCCAAACAAAACTTCCACTCGTCAGAGACACTCTTAAAGACACAGAACACATGAATGGGGATACAAGCATCATAATGTCACCCCAGGACATTCCACCCCTTATCCCCATATCATCAACATACTACAACACATCATGCATTATTCATACAAAATTTCCGTCTGTTTCCCCAAAATTTACGAGCAATACCCATCATGCCTTCATCACATCCACACACTGGGCCACTGAATCCAGACCCTATATAACAGAGCTGCAGGATTCCCCCCTTTCACTTTACTCACTTACAGCTCCATCTATCACTTGCTCAGGCCTTCAACACATACACATTTCCTTTTCCATCTTCCACTTGCTCAGACCTCCGACACTTACACATTTCCTTCTATCTCATGTCTGTATGGTTTAATGTACAGACAATGGCAGTAACATCCAATGAACAGTGATATTGCATATCATTCTTACCTCACAATCAGATCTCCCTGAGGTACACATTGTGTTGTTCCATCTCTTTGCATTATCCACCATGTGCAACCTGGTCCCTGAGCAAAGACAACCCCACGAATGGGTTTGTCTGTACTCGAGGCAGAATTGATCCACACAGTCTTCCCTAACAAACCTCCGATATGTACCACTGGGACTTTGTCTCCTTCTATTACGTTCAGGGACTCAGACTGGGCAGGACCTGCTCGGTTGCTGGAACCTCGGGTGTTAACTAGCCAGGTGGCCTTTGCGAAATGCTGCTCCCAATTTTTGAAAGATCCCCCACCCAAAGCTCTCAACTGAGTTTTTAGTAATCCATTGTACCTCCCCACTTTTCCTGCAGCTGGTGCATGGTAGGGGATATGGTACACCCACTCAATGCCATGCTCCCTAGCCCAGGTGTTGATAAGGCTGTTCTTGAAATGAGTCCCGTTGTCGGACTCGATCCTCTCAGGGGTGCCATGTCTCCACAGAACTTGCTTTTCAAGGCCCAGGATGGTGTTCCGGGCTGTAGCATGAGACACAGGGTAGGTTTCCAACCATCCAGTGGTGGCTTCCACCATGGTCAGCACGTAGTGTTTGCCCTGGCGTGTCTGGGGCAGTGTGATGTAGTCAATCTGCCAGGCCTCCCCATACTTGTACTTGGACCACTGCCCACCGTACCAGAGGGGCTTCACTCGCTTGGCCTGCTTGATGGCAGCACAATGTCTCACAGTCATGGATAACCTGAGAAATACTGTCCATGGTTAAATCCACCCCTCGGTCTTGTGCCCATTTATAGGTGGCATCTCTGCCCTGATGGCCTGAGGCATCATGGGCCCATCGAGCTAGGAATAACTCTCCCTTATGTTCCCAATCTAGGTCTATTTTGGACACCCCTATCTTTGCAGCCTTGTCTACCTTCTCATTGTTTTGGTGCTCCTCATTGGCCCTGCTCTTGGGTACATGGGCATCTACATGGCGGACTTTCACAGGAAGCCTCCCTACCCTGGTAGCAATGTCTTTCAAATCTTCAGCAGCCCAAATTGGTTTCCCTCTATGTTGCCAGTTAGCCTTTTTCCACCTCTCCAGCCATCCCCACAGAGCATTAGCTACCATCCATGAATCAGTGTAGAGGTAGAGCTTTGGCCGCTTCTCTCTCTCAGCAATGTCCAGGGCCAGCTGAACAGCTTTGAGTTCAGCAAGTTGACTTGATCCACCTTCTCCTTCGGTAGCTTGTGCAACCTGTCGTGTGGGGCTCCATACGGCTGCTTTCCACTTCCGGTTCATCCCTACGATGCGACAGGAACCGTCAGTGAAAAGAGCGTAGCGTGTTTCCCCTGGTGGCAGTTGGTTATAGGGAGGAGCCTCTTCAGCATGTGTCACTGGTTCTTGTTCCTCTTCATCTGTGACACCAAAATTCTCACCTTCGGGCCAATTTGTAATGACCTCCAAAATCCCAGGGCGATTCAGTTTACCTATACGGGCGCGCTGAGTGATAAGAGCAATCTACTTGCTCCATGTAGCACTGGTGGCATGGTGAGTGGAAGGAACCTTGCCTTTGAACATCCACCCCAGCACCGGCAATCGGGCTGCCAGGAGAAGTTGTGCTTCAGTGCCTATTACCTCCGAGGAAGCCTGGACTCCTTCATAGGCAGCCAAGATTTCCTTCTCTGTGGGAGAGGAGTTGGCTTCAGACCCTCTGTAGCTTCAACTCCAAAATCCCAGTGGTCGGCCCCGAGTCTCCTCAGGCACTTTCTGCCAAAGGCTCCAGGACAAGCCATGGTTCCCGGCTGCAGAGTAGAGCATGTTCTTTACCTCTGGTCCATCCTGACCGGGCCAAGGGCTACTGCATGAGCAATCTCCTGCTTGATCTGGACAAAGGCTTGTTGCTGCTCAGGGCCCTAATGGAAATTGTTCTTCTTGTGGGTGACCAGGTAAAGAGGGCTCACGATCTGACTGTACTCAGGAATATGCATCCTCCAAAAACCTATTGCACCCAGGAAAGCTTGTGTCTCTTTCTTATTGGTGGGTGGAGACATTGCTGTGATCTTGTTGATGACATCTGTAGGAATCTGACGCCGTCCATCTTGCCACTTCACTCCCAGGAATTGAATCTCACGAGCTGGTCCCTTTACTTTACTCTTTTTAATGGCGAAACCAGCTCCCAGGAGGATCTGGATGATTTCCTTCCATTTCTCGAACACTTCCGCAGCTGTGTTCCCCCACACAATGATGTCATCAATATACTGCAGATGTTCTGGAGCCTCTCCCCTTTCTAGTGCAGCCTGGATCAGTCCATGGCAGACGGTGGGGCTGTGCTTCCACCCCTGGGGCAGTCGGTTCCAGGTGTACTGCACTCCCCTCCATGTGAAAGCAAACTGAGGCCTGCATTCTGCTGCCAGAGGAATGGAGAAAAATGCATTGGCAATGTCTATAGTGGCATGCCACTTTGCTGCCTTGGACTCAAGCTCATCCTGGAGCTCTAATATGCCTGGCACGGCAGCACTCAGCGGTGGAGTCACTTCATTCAATGCATGGTAGTCCACAGGCAATCTCCATTCTCCTTCAGATTTTCGCACAGGCCAAATGGGGCTGTTGAAGGGTGAGTGGGTCTTGCTGACCACCCCTTGGCTCTCCAGCGCTCGGATCATCTTATGGATGGGGATCACAGCATCTCGAGTGGTTCTATACTGTCGTCGATGCACTATGGAAGTGGCAATTGGCACTCGTTGCTCTTCTCCCGTCAGGCATCCTACTGCAGATGGATTCTCAGACAACCCAGGCAAGGTGTTCAATTGCTGGATGCCCTCTGTTTCTACAGCAGCTATTCCAAATGCCCATCTGAGTCCCTTTGGGTCTTTGAAGTACCCACTTTGAAGGTAGTCTATGCCCAAAATACATGGGGCCTCTGGGCCAGTCACAATAGGATGCTTCTTCCACTCATTTCCCGTTAGGCTCACATCAGCTTCCACCAAAGTGAAATCCTGGGATCCCCCTGTCACACCAGCAATAGAAACAGACTCTGTCCCCACATGTCTTGATGGGATTAATGTGCATTGCGCACCAGTATGGACCAAAGCTTTGTGCTCTTGTGGTTCCGATGTGCCAGGCCAACGAATCCACACAGACCAGAAAACGCGATTTTCCCTGGTCTCTACCTGGCTAGAGGCAGGGCCCCTCTAAGCCTGGTTATCCTTCTTCCCCTGGGCGTATGTTTTGGATGTTCCTTCGAGGGGATCAGACATGTCATCATCATCATACCTGGCTGTTTGGCTACGGGCAACTGGTGCTGCTTTCCTTCTGGTGGCTTCCTTCAGTTCATGCACCCATCGTGCCAGAACAGCAGTAGGTTTCCTATCCCACCTTCTCATGTTTTCCCCACAATCACGCAGGTAAAACCACAGCTCAGCTCGTGGGGTGTACCTTCTCTCACCATCTGGGAAACGTCTGCCTTGGATACCAGAACCTCGGATCTGTACTGCTGAAATTTGGAGAAGGTCTTCTTTAATCTCCTCTCTAAGCTTCTTATGGTTCTCCTCTATCTTATCCTCTAAGTTCTGCAGACGTGTTTCTACCGCTGCGATTCTGGCACGTGTCGGGCCATGTACAGCATCTGCATATGCTCGGAGCTTCCTTGCCATGTCAAGCACAGTCTCATCCCTCTCATCCCTCTTCATGATGGCTAAGGCAGAAGCATATTCATGTGGCCCAAGTTGTACAAGTTTTCGCCACATCACAGACGTGCATAGTGCTAAGTCTGGGTTCCTAGTTGTTACATTATCTGAGAAGATAATCTCTGCCACTGTCATTTCTCTCAGGCGTTGAATCCCTTGCTCCATTGTCTCCCACTGAGTTTGCTGCACACAGAGATCGTCTGCGCACTGGTATCTTTCTGCTACACTTCTTAGGACCCGTTCCCAGAGGCTGTGAGTGTAAACCCCCCTCATCATTCCTTGGTCTATGACAGGATCCTGTGACAGGGATCCCAAATGCCTGGCTTCAGTGCCAGAATTGTAGCCTCGCCTGCAGCATCCCAGAGACGGACCAGCCAACTAATTATGGATTCATCAGACCTTTGAGTGTAATCCTTCTGTGGGCCACGAAGGTCCTTCAGGGAAAAGGACTCAATATTTGCATCTGATCTTGCACCTGCTGCTTTGACTCCTGATTTTATGTCAGGAGGCATTGAGGTCCCTTCTCCTTCATCATCATCATCATCATCCACTGGTCGATTGGTCTTGTCCGTGCATTTCCCACTTCTAGTGCTGGTAGCAACAGCCATGGGTTTAGATGCTGCCTTGGCCTCACTATCTGGTTTGGCTGCTGGCTTCGAGCCTGGGCTTTTGGCTGCAGCCTGAATCACCGGGATAGTTGCTGATTTATCTCCCTGGCCCCCTGCCTCTGTCTGCTGCCCGACAGTATCTAGCAGTGTGCAATAAGCATATGCCAGGGCCCAGCTCACTGCAATGACCTTCCTCTCCTTAGGCTCATCCTGGTACTTCTCTTTCAGATATTTCCCCACCTCAGCTGGGTTCTGAATTTGTTCATGGGGAACATCCCAGAATCTATGGTCAGAGAATTCCTTCAGGATTTGGCCCATATCCTCCCATTTCCCACACCACTTAGGATTTTCCACACCAGGGTTTACTCCTGAGTCAGGGGTCTCATCAGCCTGTCTAGAAATCTCAGCCCTCATTCTAGAGAAGCAGCAGGCTATATAGAGGAAGGTTACCAGATTGAATACCAGAAAGATGGTTTCCTTAACATTGAGGGGAAACTGACCATCCTTCACTAGTGATGCAACTGATTCATAGGAGAAGAAGGAAAGCAGAGGCTGAAAAACCTCATTCCCTGCTGCTCTTCCTCTAACAAACTGGATGCATAATCACAGCCATGAACCATTCATACCTGGAGCAGACCCCAGCATGTTTATAAACTTCTTGCACATCATTGCCACCAAGCCCAGCAGGATAGTTACTCTGGTCACTGCCCCTCTGATGTAAAAACTACGTGTTA
Source organism: Ammospiza nelsoni (assembly GCF_027579445.1). Lineage (NCBI taxonomy): Eukaryota > Metazoa > Chordata > Aves > Passeriformes > Passerellidae > Ammospiza > Ammospiza nelsoni. The sequence goes on from NC_080639.1 coordinate 2,158,050, forward strand.
GGGACAATACTAAAGCTATTTCTGGATAAGAAAATAAACCTAGGGACCAGAGAGGTATTAAAATCTCAAAAAACCCGAGGGACCATAAATGCATGCAAACCTTCACCCCAACAGACATTATGAATTCAAAAAGCATGGCTATTAGCTGATTTAAACAAACACAGAGTAATAGCAACCAAAATGCAGTCAAAACAGGGTTTTTCCAATCTCGCTCAAGCCCCACGATTGGGCGCCAATATTTTGTCCTGGTTTAGGGCAAATTTGGTAGAGAACCTCCAAAGGAGGGCCCCTCCCGAAAGAAAACCCACACGGCCCCTCCCCCCAACCGGTTCGGGAAAAAATTCCTCGGAGAGAAGGGGAAAGAACCTGTTTATTTGACAGGCACAGCACCCCCCAGCACACAAAATGAACAATACCGGATGACACCGCTCTGAGAAAGATGACAAAATCAGAAAGTCTCTTTCGGGGGTGGTTGCTCTGTTCTCAGTCCCTCCGGCGCTGGGGCAGCTGCTGCAGCCAAACGGTGCAATCCCTCGGTGTTCCCAGGTCCCAGTCCGGAGCAGGTTCGAGATGGTCACAGAAACAGGAGAGGAGAAATTTGGAAGAAATTTGGACTGTTTAGCTAAACTAGCTAATAAGCAGAAGCAAAAGCAAAAGCGAGAGCAGAGAGACAGCAAGCAAAGCAGAAAAGCCAAAAGCTAAAAGCAAAAAGCGAAAACAGCCCTATGTACTGCCCATCTCTGTGTCCCTGATAAGAGAAACCCAAACAAAACTTCCACTCGTCAGAGACACTCTTAAAGACACAGAACACATGAATGGGGATACAAGCATCATAACGTCACCCCAGGACAGGTTTCATGATCAATCTGTAGCTGTATATGTGCAGTTGGCAGCAAGCTGTCATTCCAAGGAAAGCAGGAAGTTATCTTACAGTTTGTGGTCGAGGTGTCTGGCAAATTGCTTCCTTCCGGGCAGTTGCCAAAGACCGTTGTCCTCACAAGACCCCATATCCACTTGTTGCTTGTTCTATTGTGCTCTGATCTGTTGTATTGCATTAAGCTGTACTTTGGTTTGCTGCAGTTCCTCCCTGTTACAGTGGTTTTGCCCCCGTTGCCTCCTCCCTCATTTTAATGTCAATCTTGCTGCCTCCTCCCCTGGTTCCCTGAAAACTGCCTTGTCATCCCCTCAACCCCTCCCCTGTGTCCTGTCTGTCAGTCCACAGCCCATCCCTTCCCTCCAGAAACTTCTTCCAAGGGTGTCGAGTGATAGGTTCATGCACTGGGGCCCCTCCCCCGGTTCACCCCCATTGGTTCCCCTATATGTCTGTTTCCCTGCTGCCCATGCCCTCCTGTAATTCCATTGGCAGATGGGCGATCCCCTCCCCTGTTCACTTGCCTCTTTATAACACCTTGCACAGCCCAGTTCTCTGTCCGCAGTTGGCTGGATCCCTGGGGTTGCAGATCTGTTTGGAGCTCTCTAATAAAGCTGGACTTTGCCCCCAGCTGGAGTCCCCTCTCCTTCTCCTTGATTTGGCCCCAGCTTGGTCTGTGGCTGCTTTGAACCTCCTCGGCCTCTGCTATCTTGGCCCCTGCCTCTGCTTCATCCACGCCCACGTCCTCTCCCTGATGCCGATCCAGAGCTGCCACCATGGCTGCAGGGAGTTCTTCTTCTTTTTCTTTTTCTGTGTCTTTATTATCATACACCCTCTATGCTTTTTTCATTAATGCCTTTAAGTCTCTCTTTACAGGCTGTTTCTGCTTCTGAAGTTTCTGCCTGACATCTGGGCTAGATTGCCCAAACATCAGGGGAATGAACTGCTGCTTCCCATATCCGACCAGGGATCCAGGGCTGTGTGTTGACGTGCAGCTGCTCAGAGCCTTTCAACAAAGTCAGTGGGTGACTCCTGCTGTCCCTGTGTAACATTATGTATTACCGACCAATTTCTTGCTTTTGGAATGGTATTTTTTAATTCAAATTTGACTAGTTCCTGGTATCTGGTTAACATTACACAGCTGCCTGCAACATTTGGGTCCCACAAAGGATTTACAGTAGGAAACAACTGGTGCACTGTACCTTGTCAGGCTCCACTAGCAATTTGTCTCTGCACATGGGCTCTGACTGTCTTTATCACCAACTCTTTTGTTGGTTTTCTTAGCACTATCAGTATGAAATCACTATCACCTCAGTTTGGGTCTTGATTCTTGACTATGAACTCAAATCATTTTGCTACTTTGCAAGGCTTTTCAATATCCATTTTAACTTTTTCCTGCCAACTCTTAAGTCACTAGTAGAAAAGCAGATGTTCACCCACATGGCTTCACCTGGGGGACCCACTAATTGCCTTAAGGGGGTGACTAAAGGCACAGCTTTGTTGGTTTGATTCCTTGTGTTGGTTGTCTCTGAAATTGTCCCCTCACCAGGATTATTCATCTCATCCTCACTGCCATTTGGGTTTAATTCAGGGGGCGGAGTGGTTGGGTGAGGGGGAATGTACCCGAGCTGGCTTGGGGTAACTCGGCTGTAAGGCTTGGACACCTAGAAATCAATTTCCTCGTGCTTTGTAGCCAATTTCAAACATCTCTGCCCTATGCTACATGCAGAACAACATGGCTTTCTTTCCTGCCTGTTATCTCTTTCCAAAGTTAGGACTAAAGGGTCCTGTGGGACCAAATCAAAGCCACATTCTTTCTGCCACTCAGGTTTATTCTTCAGGGAAAAAAACATGTCTGCATATATCACTTGATCTCATTTTTCTTCTTTTCTTCAAAATAACATCAACTGTCAGAATGTATGATAATTTAAAGTTCCATTAGGTGGTCACTTTTCACCACTTTCTAACTGATACCAAGGCTACCATTGGGTAGAGTATTTAATCAGATTAGCTTTCTTTGAAAAATTACCCTCTGGGGTTCCTCCCAAATCTTTCTCATGTGCTAAAATACATTCTAGTGGAGTCTTTTTAATAACATTTTTACTTCTTAGGTTATTCATTCTTAATGCTATCTAAATTTCCAAACTTATCAGTATGTGTTAGTACTTCTCTTTTCCTTCTCCTTATGCCCTGTATACTGCACCTAACACACACTGGGTGTCTCTGAGTCACCCAGAACCAATGTTCTTTTTTATAGTCCTAACAAGCAATGGACACAAAAGGATTACACGTTCCACACAATCTACAAGGAACTGGGGTATGATCAGAGATTAAACAAGTTTCTTACAACACTGCCTAAAATAATACTCAGGAGTAGATGCTCATGTAAACCTAGAGTTCACAACCCTTGAGTTTTTATGTAGTGGCTAAAAGCTTGGGTGACTGCTCGATGTTGTTCAAACACTTCTCAACCTCAGATGGGCTTGGTGCTGTGCCCATTTCCCTGGGGTGTTGCAGTTCATGTTTATTTATCAACTATGGTATAATAGTTTGTTTTAATGTACCCGATGTTTTCCCCAAGTTGGTTTACCCCTAGGTTTTTCCCTCCCTCAAAGCTGTCCCTCATGCCGTGCCCCACTCTTTGTTGCAGCTCCTTCCCTGCCTGTCAAGGTAACCCAGCTCTTTATTCCTGAACCTTCCCTGTCAGTTTTGTCTTGGACCAATCCCTGGCTGCACCACGCCTTTGGAATTCCCCTATTGCAGGAACCCCACTGGCCCATGGGACCTACCCTCTCCTCACATCTGTCCAAATTAGTCCCAAGCAACTGATGGAATCCCCTCGCTCATCCCTTGCAGATTCCTTCTTGCTCAATCGTTTGTATCCACCCCCTGAGCTGTACCCCTTTTAAATCCCGTGCACAGAAGTGCTCGTGGCTCTTTCCTTCTAAATCCCTCCCTTGGAATAAACCTTTGCCTGTGGAACCTCACAATGGAAGTGCCTCCTCCTTCTCTTCTGCCTGGTCCGTGCTGCAGTTACTAGACACTGAACCACTGAGCAGTGGCTCAGCAGCTTCAGCCGCAGGCAGAACCCATGCCTTGGCCGTTCCCCACTCCTGGCACAGCGCCGCAGTTTTCCCAAGAGCCAGCCTGGGCTCCGCTGGGCTGCGTCAATGGGGCACCTGTGCCACTGCCGACCGTGCTCTGGGTGAAAAACCTTTTCCTGATATGGAAATGAAACTTGCCCTGTCCCAGCTCCCTGCCCTTTTCTCCAGTCCTGTCACTGGTCCCAACAGTGACGGGAGCTGCAGCAGCCCCTCTGATTGCCCTCAGGAGGATATTGAAGACCACAGCGATGCCCTTTACTCTCTTCCAGGCTGAACAGACTAGAGTGGCCTCAGCTGCACCTAGGGCTTCCCCTCCAGACCACACTTCATCCTTGCAGTCCTCCTTTGCATTCTGGATAATGGCTTAATATATTTGTATATTGTGGTGCCGAAAACTGCACCTGTCTGCTTACAGCGCTTCTCTTGGCTGCTGCTTCAGGCTGTGGGCACCATAATCAGAGACACAGAACACCTTTTCCTCCCAGAGATATCCTTATTCTCTGTACTTCCATGTGTCTGCCTTCATGTTCACTGTGGAACCTCTCTATTTGGGGCTGCCCATTGCTGTGCTTAGCAGGGACAAAGTTTTGTTTGGACATGAGCTGCCACCGCCAGACAGACAGCAACTGAAGCCAAGAATATCAGAGGCTGCGCAGATTCTATTTTTTCCAGAATGCAGGAAAGAGAGTGAGAAAAGCACAATGTTCCACTGAAATTTGATTGTCCTGAGAAACTCAGAAGCTGGTGGTGTTGTGGTACTACTGCCAATCCCTTCGTTGAGAAGAATTTCTTTCAGGAAAATGCAAAATCATCTGTACAGAGACAAAGTTTTTCCAGCAGTTCTTCCAGGTGCTCTGGCCATCAGCCCCTGCAGGACAGAGCACAGTCCCCAATGCACATGGGCTTTGGCTCCCTGTGGCACAGAAGCCCCCCGGGGGTTCAGGTCTCTGGGGCAGGAGACGGGCACCAGCGCTGCCAGGGCTCGGGGGGTGGCAGCTCTGCTTGGGCAGGGACTCTGCCACAGCTGCTGATGGCAGCGCTGCCCGGGCCCCAGGGCTCACAGCAGCATTGGTGCCCGGGCCCACACGTTCCTTGTGCGAGTCACACCCGCGGGTTTAGGATGGCCACGGGCCGGGACGTGTCCCAGGGAGGCCGTGCCAGCGTCCCTGGAAGGGCCCGTGCCCTTCCCAGCGCGGCTGCGTCGGCAGCCCTGGGGGCTCCTTCTGCTGCCCTGAGCCCACAGAGCAGGGCAGCGTTTGCTGATGCTCTGAGCCCTTCCTAAAGATGCTGTGGGGCTGCCTTGGACACCTGGGGCCAGGCATTCCTTCCAGCCTGGGCCACTTTGGCTGGGCTGGGGGCGGCCCCAGGGAGGGCGGCAGTGTGTGCAAGGGCCCTTGGTGACACGCTGCCGCACGGTCACTGTGACATGGAACTGGGTGTCCAAGGGCCCTTTGTGACACGTAGTGACAAAGGAGCTGCCGGTGACGGGAGCAGGCCACAGTGCTCGGAGCACGAGACGGGACAGGACGGGACAGAGCAGTGCCGTGAGGAGCCCCCGCACAGCGCGCTCGTTCATGTCCCACCCGGAGCTTTTCTGAGGCGTTATTCCCAAAGGTGACCTCGTGGAAAGACTGCGGGCCTTGCTGACCCGTGGCCTTCCCGAGGCTTCTCTTTTCCAGGTGTCCACAAGGCCAGACTTGGTGACTCAGAACTTGTCTGAGGCATCTCCCATCCTTCTGGCCTGTGCACTCAAGGAGTGATCCTGGGACTTAGTGACCAAAACCGTTTACGAGGTGTCTCCTGTCCTTGCGGCAGAAGCCCTCGAGACCAAAGTGCAGGACTTGCTGTCCTGCAGTCTTCCTGAGGCTTCTCTGTCTCAGATGCTTTCAAGGCACAACTAAAGGACTTTCTGACTCAGAACTTTCACAAGGCATATCTCTTTAAGGGGCCCTCAAGGACAGACTCTAGCATGGCAGGCAGATTTCTCAGCCTGTTTAAAGTCTCCCAGAGGAGAAAAGCCAAAGGCCCTGGAGCTGTCCCAGGAAAACAGCCTGAAGAGCCACTCCAGCCACTGCAGGAGGGTGAGTGGCAGAGCTGGGCCACAGAGCTGATGGTGGCAGCCAGTTGGGCCCCTACCCATGCCATGCCATGCCATGCCATTTCATGCCATGCCATCCAATGCCATCCCATGCCATGCCAATCCACGCCCTGGGGACATGACCATGGACAGAAGAGGGGCCGGGCAGACACCCCGCAGTGGCCCTGCTCCATCCCCTGGTCCATCCCGGGGCTCTCCCTGCCTGGGCAGCACAGGGCTGGGTCGTGCTCTCCGGCCTCTCCCGCAGCCCCTCAGCTCTGGCTGCGCTCGCTCTTTGCCAGATGCAGCCCTGGAGCGCACACAAGAGCAGCCGTGGTCGCTTGCGCAAAAACCTGAGGTACCTGCACCCACCCCCACCTGCTGTCCCTGCTCAGCCGAGCACCAGGCTTGGAGCATCCCTGCCTTCCCTGTCCTTTATTCTCCTGCAGAGGTTCCAGAAATTCCTGCGCATTCCGCGTAGGAAGACCAGCACTGCAGCAGCTGAGGGCACAGCCCAGCCTGACTCGGGGCTGACCGAGCTCCAGGCAGAGCCTGATGTCAGCCCAGATTTGGCTGAGTTCTCACAGGACTCTGACACCTCAGTGACTGAAATCTGGGAGAAGGCTATTCCCACATCAATGACCGAGGATGTGGCCATCACAAACACCGACCATGGAGAGACTCAGGGCATTGCAAATACTGACACCAAACCAGATTCAGCTGAGTGGTCAGAAGACCCTGATGCTGCAATGAATTCCAGTGATCAGAGGGCAAAGGATGACATGGCAGTGACTGAGGATGTCATCACAACCGCCAACACTGGAGAGACTCAGGGAATCACAAATACTGACACAACACCCGTTCCCACTAAGGATTTTTTCGAAGAGAGTTCTGTTCCTTCTCAGCAGCAGGTAAGCAGCCTGGGGCCAGGCCTGGAGGCCTGCCAGGACCGTGTGTCCCCTCAAGCCACGGTCACTGGGCCCCCTGGGCCTTTGAGGCCAGCACAGTGTGGCAGGAAGGGAAGCACTTCTTGGGGGGAGCTGGAGAAGTTGCTCCCCCGGAGAGCGCTCCAAGTCTTCCCCATGCCTCCTCCAGGTGCCAGCCATTGTAGGCAGCATTTACCAGAGGCTGGTGTCCTATGTCACTGTGGATGCCAGGCTGCAAAGTGACATGGTGAGGCTGGCTGAAGAACACCCTGCTGACGTGGTGCTGACCCTCCTGCGCTGTGCCCCAACGTGTGACAGGTACGGGGCCCACGTGCCTGCACAGCTCAGGGCCCACCAGCCTTTGGGGCCCATGGCCCTGCACAGCCTGTGCTATGGGCTCTGTCAGACAGGCAGAGAGATCCAGGATCCTGGGGCCCCTCTGTTCCCCAAGCCTGCTGCCAATGCTCCCTCCCTGCCCCTCAGGGCACTGGGGCTCTGTCACCTGGGCCCCCACAGCTGCACAGGGCAGGGTACTGGGACTGAGATGCCCCTGACACAGAGCTCTGATCCCACAGAGCTGCTGCAATGATGTGGAGAACCATAGGGTCATCGCGACCAGCCGTGGAGAAAGTGCTGGCAACACTGCTCTGTGTGATGGAGGATTGGCCTCTGCACAGCGCATGCACCTCTGATGGGGATGACAGGGACGTTTTTGCCCTGGCTGTGAGTTTCTGGAACTGGCCTCTGCTTGCCACCCAGTCGTCTCTCCAGCAGCTCTCCATCCACTCTGTGCCTCAGTCACTGAGCTGAACCCTGGGCTAGAGGAAGGCTCAGGGGGCACCAGGCCCGCTGCTCCTCCTGCATCTGCCCTTGGGCCCTGCCCCACAGACTGCCCCACCGCTCGGCACTGAGCGCTGTCTTGGGCTGCTTCTTTTGCAGGCAACTCTGGTGATCTGGGTGATTGTCCGGGTGCCTGAGTGCCACGAGGCAATGCTGCTTTATTCTTCCCGCCTGTTTGTGGCTCTGCTCTTCCATGTTGCCATCACCACACAGCAGATGCCATTGCTGGCAGTTGATAAGTTCTGGAGAGCATGCCAGCAGGAGCACTGCGTTCCCAGCAAGCCCAACAGGTCCCAGTCCTCCTGTCCTTCCCAAGCCCTTGTGGCCAGGGCCAGTGCTCCCAGTGTGACCTGGGCTTTGCTCTGCACACAGGTTTGCAGTGCAGGCCATGAAGGCTCTGCTCTGCCGACTGTGGTATGACAATGAGGTGATATCCATGGAGCGCAAGCGTGGCTGGGACATGATGCTGTGTGCTCACACCCAGCACTTTGCCGTGGGTCTGCTGGCCAGGTGAGACCCCCTTCTCCCCACTGCCCCCGGCATTTGTGCCCTGTGCCCCACTCAGTCCCTGTGGTCATGGGCCAGAGAGCCTCATCCCTGAGGGACAGCCAAGGAGACTGGAAAATGCTGGGAGAGGAGGGTGCCCAGAAGGGGCCATCTCCCAGAGCACCCACATCCCCTCCAGGGATGCTGGGGAAAGACCAGAGCTCTCTGAGTCAGTCCTGGGAGAGGTTTAGCCTCTCCACCTCAGGGTCTTGGTGCTTTTTTCCCACTGCCAGGGAGATGCGCCATGTCTCGATCCCTTTGTGTTCTCGCATTTCACTTCACTTGCTCCGGCTGCTCATCAGGGAAAACACACCCTGGGATCTGCCATTCCTGGCGTTCCTTGTGGAGGTGAGCCTCAAGGCCAGCGCTGCCTGGCTGAGCTGCCTCCCAGCTCTGCCCTCTCATAGGCACAGCTGCCAGGACGGTGCCCGTGCCCTGTGCTGCTGCCTGGGCCCAGCCCTGTGCCCTTCTGGGCTCCTGCTGGCCGGCTCCCCTGTCACTGCCCTGTGCCTTTCAGGTCCTCGAGTGCCTGGACTTGAAGGAATGTGGTGGCAGCGTCCTGAAGGTCTTGGCAAGGTACCTGCAGAGCGAGTGCAGGCAGAGGCGTCGCCAGGCGCTCAGAGGGCTCGTGGTGGTCAGCAAGGACCTCTTGATGGTGAGAAGGGGCTAGTGGCTGAAGCTGTGTGGGGGAAAGCAGTCCCTTGGGCTGGCAGGGCTTCAGGAGCTGAGGCAGCTGCTCCCAGCTCTCCTGCCTCACCTGCCCCAGTGCTGTGGGGCAGGCCTTTGGCCTGTGGGCCCTGCAGCAGCAGGGTGGCCTTGCAGTGCCAAGGTGGTGTTGGCGGTGCAGCCGTCCATGGCTTCCTAGCACAGCCTTGGGTTCCATACAGGCCAGGAGAATGTGCTGTCTGTCTCCAAGCCTTCTGGATCTGCTAGATGATGCAGATGGAGAGGTCATCAGCATGTCCCTCTCTGTGTTCACAAATGTGCTCCTGCACAAAGACATCCTGGTATCCAGCACCACTGCCCCAAAGCTGGCTGAGGCACTCCTGCTGCTCTTTAACCATGTAAGGTTCTGCATCCTGAGCCACAGGCATCAGGTCCTTCCCCAACACTTTGCACCCTGTGGATTTTTAGGCCTTTGCCCAGGTGGGCCTGGAGTAGTTGATGCAGGACTTTTTCTTTCCTCTAGGACAACAGCCATGTGCAGGTGCTCTCCATTCAACTCTTCAGCAAGGTGATGGAATTGGTAGTGGATGAGGGAAAAAAGCTCCTGAAGGCATTTGTGAACGAGAGCCTGTACCCACTTTCATTCAACTGTCATGATGTGAACTGGCATGTGGCAGAGGTGAGGTTTTGTGTGATGCTGGTGGATCTCTGGGAAGGGGCTCAGCTGCCTACTGCCCTGGCACCTTGCGGGCTGACACCTCCTCCAGGCCTTGGCACTGGGGTATGGGTCTTGTGCCCTGGGCTGTGGGGCCATCTCTGGGTCTCTGCTGCTCTCCAGGCCTCTTGGGAAACACTGCTTCGTGTAGCCGAGTTCCTGAAAAGGAAAGATCTCGAACAGCTGCTGAAGAAGCAGCCGCCATTGAAGGTCGATGAGGGCCTGGTAAGCAGAGCCGAGAATCCCCAGCCTCAGGCCGGAGAAGGCCCCTGAGGGCAGTGTTCAGTGTGAAGGCCGGGCAGCTGTGCCCCTGCCCGCTGCTGCAGCCAGAGGCCCCGCGGGCTCTTCTCCAGGCTCCCGTGGGCCCGAGCCGGGTCCCCATGGAGCAGCAGCCGGCCCTCTGCCCCCTGCCCTCGGGAGCCCTTGGCCAGCGGCTGCTGGCCGCGCCTCAGGGCTCTGCGGCCAGGGGAGGCCGGGGCTGGGCGCAGGCAGCGCCCGGCCCAGGGGCTGAGCCCGCACCAACCCTTCCCTCCTGCCGCTCTCTGTAGCTGGCAGAGGACAGGAGACGAGCGGCCGAGCACCTGCGCCAGGCCCTGCCGTACCTGCGGAGCCCACAGGAGCCCCTGCGAGAGGCCATCAGGTTCATGGGTGAGCCATGAGCCCGGGCTCCCCGCCGGCCCGCCGCAGCTTGGCCCCAGCCCCGCCTGCTGCCCCGGCAGCGCCAGCCGGGCCCGGCGCCGTGGAGCCCCGCCTGGCCTGGGCATTGCTGCTGCCGCCCTCTGGCAGCCGTGCCCTGGGGCGGCAGCGTGCGGCAAGGGCCGGGCTGAGCCCTGCCGGGCCAGCAGCCCGTGCGGCCACAGCGCCGGCAGCGCCGCTGGCAGGGAGCTGTGCCGCTGGGGCCGTGACAGGCTCTGTGTTCACAGGCATCGCCGGGTTTCCATGATGAAGAGGCAGCAGGAAGAACTTCAGGATCGCAGTCAGGGTGAGTGAGGGCAGCGGCCTGGCCAGGCGAGCTGCAATGCCTGAACAGGTAGCTCCAATCCCTGTCCCGGCTGCAGTGGGCTTTGCACCCTGTGTTGACAAGAGGTGTTGTGGACAGAGGACACAGAGATTTCAGGGACACGGGCAGAATTCCTGGCCCGCAGCTTGCTGCTGATCCTGTTGGCAACACCTCTCTCTTGGCCATGGCACGAGTTGGGTGGGGTGGCCCTGGCAGGACGGTCTGCTCAGATCACTGCAGATCCAAGCTCTGACCATGGCTCTCTTGCTCTCTGTTCCAGGCCTTGAATCCCCAAAGAACAATGCCAGCCCATCCTGCTCTAACATTGAAAGTCATGCTAAATTAGCCCTAAGACCTGAAGAAATAGGGTCCTTTTCTGGATCCAATGAACCAGTGTCCCAAGAACAGCACCAGGAGACACTGAAGAGGACACCATCTCCCATTGCCACTGGAGCTCTTAACATAGTTGATGACTGGCACAGCTGAGCCTGTGCGAAGCTCACATGGCTTCAGCCCTCTCCCTGCCTGTAGATAGCTCCCTCCCTCCAGCCCTCAGACTCTGCCTGTCCACTTTTTTCCTGCCATTCTACCTCCCTTTTGACAGCTCCATCTCACCAGCCCTCAGAGCATGCCCCTTCCTGTGTTTTCCTTCCACTCTTCCTTTTGACAGTTCCATATCTCAAGCCCTTAGACCCTACCTGTTGGAGGAGATTAAATAGGAAAGCCTTATAAATATGATTGCCTAGCAAAATATTTTGAGAATATAGAAACTATAAGCGAGATTGAAATGAAAGCAAGCTTTTAAGATCCCTTACTTAGTAAACAATGAGAAAACAATAATGTAGCCACTGAAAGTAATCCCCTTTTGATGAAACAACACCCTCTACTTGCAGACAAATCCAAGGGCCAGAGCAGACCCTACTAGCTTAGGAGAAGGAGTCCAAAGAGTAGTTTTTAAAGTTTTAAATGTAACACAGTATGGTAATATGGTAATTCTTATAGGCTGTATGTAAATGCTATAAGATTTGTATATTGTACTAGATTAGTTAGTGAGAATTAGAATATTAAACACAGGAGAAGATTTGTTGTATTGTAACAAGAACCTCGCTCTCTTGCCCTTTTGCTCTCTTACCCTTTTATGCTCTTTCCCTCTCATCCTCTCTACCCCTCTCTTTCTTGGGCCTGCTGGGAGCTGTGGCTGGCAGCTCCCAGCAGAGCCCTACTCCCACGCGCTTTGCAGTAACCGCTAGTTCCACAACCTAGCTTCAGAGATATCTCATCTCCGTCCATCCCAACCCTCCTATCCCCCAACATTCCTACACCTACCCATTCCCTTTTTCCTTCCCATATCATTCCTTTGCTTTGCATTTCATTAATAAACAGTTTGGCTTCTTCACTTTGCCCGCATCTCTGTGGAGCTGAAGCAAATCCGGGGCCCTGGGACACACAGGCCCCTGCTGATGTTCTCTCCCACGCCGTGTTTTGTGCACAGACACAGAGGAACGAGGGCAGGTCAGGCTGGAAAGGGCTCTGTGCTGAAGGTGCAGTTCCACAGCACTGTGCAGTTCCAGATCTTGCTGAGCACACTAAGGGCCAGCAGTGGGACAAGGACCCTGTGTGTGTCAGGGACCAAAGTCATGTCTAAGGCCCTGCCAGATTTGGTCCCCTGTTGTGCACGTCAACAAGATAATGAAGAGCAGAGAATGAAGGAAACCTTATGGTTTAACTGGTGGGAATTTGACCCTTAAGGGAAACAATGGACTGGTCAATCGATGGGAAGTGAACCTGTGAAAGAAGAACAATACACAATGGAGCTGTGGTTGGCATGGAGGGTTGGCATGGTATCACAAGTCATTGCAGCCTCATCTCACGTGCTGGCCAAGCGTGAGATGACGTTGTAACGGGAAAAACTCCACTCCAGAGGAGGAGATATCAGGCCTGGTTCTGGGCTGGAGGGACAGAAAGGACAAAATGCCCGTCCTTTTGATGCAGGGGATGCCCTGAATTGTGGAGAGTATTATTAATAATTGGTTAGCTGAGAAAGGCCATACTGAAATAATGCCGCTGGTTAAGCTGAAGGAGAAAAGTCAGCAGTCAGCAAGCTAAAAGGAAAGGTCAGCAGTGACCTTGCTGCAACATGAGGAGAGGGAGTAGAGATTAGTCCTGAATATATCCTGAGAATATGTGAAAAGTATCAAAAGTAGAACCATAGGAATGCAGAAGTAGGCGTAGGTGCTGATATGTAACTGACCAATCCTGAGCTCAACTTTTGCAATATGTATGAAGCTCATTATGAACTGTATTTAACCCGCCGTACTGATCAATAAAATTGGGCCTGTGATGATCAAATTGATGTCTGGGTCTCCTTCCGTCGACAAATGGTGGAGAATGCGGGCATAACCGAATCTCTGCCCTTTTTCTCGGATTAAAAGAAAAAGGGATTACGCCACGGTCGAGGAAGTTGGGTTTGGGTCCTTGCAGCCGGGACGGTGCTGGAATTTGAAGTACCCTTGGTGATCACAACGGTGAGCCAAGCCAATACGTGTCGCGGGAGCCTGGAGAGCTGCAACAGCGCGCGCTGATTAATAGGTATGGATAGGCAAGCGGCATATGATTTATTCGCCCCATATTTAGAGTGGCGAGGGATAAAAGGGATAGATTTAAAAAAGGAGTTACCAGGGTTATTAGCCTGTGGCCATGCTAAGGGTATCTTTTCTAACCCTCATACAGTTCATGAGCTAGCAGAGTGGAAGAAGTTTGGGGAAATATTGTGGGATACAGTGTTAGACGATGATAAGTCAGCAAAGAAATTAGGAAAGCTATGGCGGGTGGTGTATAACACGTTACTTCAGCAGGTCTCTGAGAGAAAGGCAGCAGAAAGGGCGACAGAAGCTCATAAGAGGAATATAGGGTATGGTCGTGAGGATGATCCCCTGGCACCTTCTGTAACTAAGATACTTATGCCTAAGGGTCCCCAGCAAAGTGGTGTGGAGGATTTTCCTATAGGCGCAGTGGAACCGTCTGCACCTTTCCTGTCAGAGGGGGAGGGCGAGTCGGATGGTGGGGGTAAGAGCAAACCAGCTTTGCCTCCGCCACCAGCTTCAGGCGGGTCGGATGGTGGGGGTGGGAGCAAGCCAGCTTCGCCTCCGCCGCCAGCCTTGCCTCCGCCACTTCCCCTCAGCGAGCCGGCTCCGGTTACAGATTCGGCAGGGGGGGGGGCCCATTCCCCCGCCCGAGCCGGCTGCAGCGGGGGGGTTGATTCCTCCCCGCAGGCCGGCTCCGCTCGAGCCAGCTCCGGTTTCACTGTCAGCTCCAGTGGGGGGGCTGCTTCCCCTGCTTCCCCCGCGCGAGCCAGCCTCTGCTTCACTGCCTTCCCCGTGCGTAAACTCGGTGTCTGCACCGAAGCGCCAGCAGCATAGCACCCTTAAAGAGTCAGATCCCATCCCAGGGGCACACCGTGATCCATGGGGGGAGATGGCTAAACAGAGGAGGGAAGCTTGGGCTGCTTTGGTGAAAGAAGTAATGCAAATGGGGGATGGTGAAGTGGTGGAAATAGCTTCTAGTCTTGCATGTCCAGTCACATACACACCACAGTATGATGCACAGGGGAACCTTACGCATAATATAGCAGAATATACTCCCTTAGATTGGAAGCTGTTAACTCAGCTACGTTCTACGGTTAGTCAGTTTGGAGTAAAAAGTGAACCTGTTAGGCAAATGCTAGATTATCTTTTTAATACTCAGGTTTTATGTCCTAATGATTTAAGAGGAATAGTTCGGTTGATATTCACTCAGCATCAGCAGTTATTGTTTAATGCACATGACCCATTACATGGAGTAACAGTAAAGGAGCTGATGGGCTTAGAGGCATTTTTACGTACAGAGGCACAGATGATATCGGGAGAAGATAAACTTAGAGAGTCTATGTGGTTAGTGCGTGCTGCAATAGACATGGTTAAAGAGCCAGGAGGGTTACCGGCTTATATGGGCATTAAACAAGGTAGGGAAGAATAATTTGGAAATTTTATCGATAGAACAGCTACTGCTATAGATCAGGCTGGTGTTGCAGGGCGCTATTGAAGCAGTGTGCCTTGCAAAATAGCAATCCAGCAACCCAAAGAGTGTTAGCTACTTTAGGGGCAAATTGGGCTATTGAGGAAGCATTAGAGTGAATGGCATTAATGCCAACAGCTTCACAGGCATTTATAGCAGAAGCCTTAAAGGAATTAGGATTAGGGTTGCAAAAGCATAGTCTACTCAAAATCAGGTGTTAGCTGCTCTTGCTCCTCTCCCAAGCGGCTCACTGGCAGTCACGTAAGGAGGCTTGAGACCATTCATCAAGTGTTACCGATGCGGCAATGAGGGACAGACACAAGTTGCTGCCGTGACATCGGAGACACCAGCTGCTGCCGTGACATCGCTGCTACCTCCTGTCTGCAACCCGCAACAACAGGGAGCCTCGGCTTGGACTTATCAGCAGCAGTAGACGTCGCACTAAGGACGAACCGGCTTGAGAGGATACCCACTGGAGTAAAGGGCCCTCTTATATTAAATGGACAAACATGTGGAGCATTATTGCTGGGAGGTTCCTCTATAACTATGTTGAGATTATTTGTTTTGCCTGGTGTTATCGATGCGGACTTTACAGGGGAAATACAAATTATGGCTTACCCCCTTTATCCTCCGATTAAAATTACAAAGGGACAACGCATTGCACAGTTGGTACCACTGTCACAAATGACATCAGGAATACAATCATTTACTGGGCAAACACGGGATGAAAAAGGTTTTGGTTCTACTGGTGTTACACTTTTAACTGTGGATTTACAAAATTGACCAAAGCAAAAGGTTGAAATTACTTATGGGCATCAAAGCATAACCCTTTATGGATTATTGGATACAGGAGCAGATACTAGCATCATTTCTCCAGATGCGTGGCCACAACATTGGCCTCTATTTCCTTCATCAAACATGCTCACAGGAGTGGGAGGATTTACATTGGCAAGCAGATCGCCGTCTTTGTCTGTGTGCATTGAGAATCAACAAATATCTGCTGTGTTTTCAATTGTTCAACTGCCTCCTACAGTTTCCTGCTTAATTGGAAGGGACATTTTAACGCAATTGGGAGTGGCGTTAACTAACCATCACCCTTTGGGGTAATTGCCATTGCTTGGACTTTCCCCATTCCACTCACCTGGAAAACGGATACACCGGTGATGGTTAAGCAATGGCCATTAAAAGGGGAGAGTCTTATGCATGCCCATGAATTGGTACAGGAACAATATACAAAAGGGACACCTATGTTTATCCACAAGCCCTTGCATATTCACTTGTTATTGCTGCAGAGAAAATTCAGACTACAAAGCCCTGGAAATATTTGGGATGGACTCTGACGGATCAAATAGTAATACCACAAAAATTGGAATTACAATTGGACATTAAAACTCTACATGATGCACAGAGGTTGCTGGGAGACTTACAGTGGCTGAAGCCTATTGTGGGAATACCAAATCATTTACTAGAAGCCCTACGGCCTTTGTTAAAAGGCGTGGACCCTACTACTCCTGTACACCTGACAAAGGAGCATCATCTTGCTTTGCAGCAAATTAGTAACTGTGTACAGCAAGGGTATGTGTCTCGTCGACAACTCGACCACCCCATTGACCTTACTATCTGGAATAGCCCTTGCCACTTGCTTGGTGCTCTCTCTCAGTTGCAAAAGAAAACGGGGGAGATACGGGTGTTGGAATGGTTATCACCACCACTACAGCATAAGAAAACAATATCTTCAAAAATTGAACAATTGGCTGCATTAATCAAAAAGGGGCGTCTCAGAATTCTTGAAGTGGATGGTAGAGAACCTGCTACCATTAGATTGCCTATGGAAAAAGAAACCTTGGACTGGTACTTGATTAATTCGAAGAATTTACAAGAAGCATTATTGATGTCACCTGCTAAAGTAGAGACTAGTAAATTAGTGCCTAGAGTTTTGCAATGGATGACAGAATGGAACTGGATCACTCGACCTTTGAGAGAAGAAAACCCCATAGAAGGAGCTATTACAGCTTTTACGGATGCAGGAAAGAAATCAAGGCGTGCTGCTGTTACCTGGCAAGAAAAGGGACAATGGAAGCATCAACTCCTCACAGCAGACCCTGCAGATAGCTTACAAACCTTGGAATTGTTAGCAGTAGTATGGGCGGTGTCCAACTTACAGGAGCCTTTAAATGTGGTCACAGACTCTATGTATGTTGCAGGAGTAGCCAAACGAATAGAGGAAGCAGCAATTAAGAAAGTGAATAATAAACGATTGTATGAGTTACTGATACAGTTAAGGAAGGCTTTACGAGAAAGAAATGCAGCAT
This sequence comes from Ammospiza nelsoni, assembly GCF_027579445.1. Taxonomy (NCBI): domain Eukaryota; kingdom Metazoa; phylum Chordata; class Aves; order Passeriformes; family Passerellidae; genus Ammospiza; species Ammospiza nelsoni. The sequence continues at coordinate 2,175,160 of NC_080639.1, forward strand.
ATTTTGTGATTCATATTAGGAGTCATAAGTGGTCTGAAGGTTTAGGAGAAGGGAATGAACGTGCAGATAAATTGGTTACTCTAGCCATTGATAATTCTTTTCCTATTGACAAGCACACATTGGCCAGAGAAGCACATAGTAGATATCGTCAAAATGCAAGAGGTTTAGCAAAACACTTTGAGCTGAGTTTGTCAGAAGCCAAGGCCATTGTCAGAGCATGTCCAACATGTAGTTATCATAATGGTGGAATAGGTCTAGGCATCGGGGTTAATCCTTGAGGTTTAGAAATAAATGAGAAATGGCAAATGGATGTTACACACATAGCCAGATTTGGTAAAGTCAAGCATGTGCACGTCACCATAGATACATATAGTCATTACATATGGGCTACGGCTCAGGCAGGAGAGAAAGCTATACATGTTATCAGACACCTGTTAAGTTGTTTCGCTGTTATGGGAGTTCCAAAGAGTATCAAAACCGATAATGGTCCAGCTTATGTAAGTGCTAGGGTTCAGAAATTTTTGAATCAGTGGTCTGTTAAGCACGTGACAGGTATTCCACACTCTCCTACTGGACAGGCAATAGTGGAAAGAGCAAACGGTACCCTTAAGCAGTATATTGAAAAACATCAAGATTTGGCAGATCCACAAGCATGTTTGGCTAAGGTTTTGTATGTGATTAACCATTTATGCATTTTTGGGGAAGATGATACCCCTCCTGCAATGAAACATCATCCAAGGTCAGGTCAGGAAAATACTAAGGAAACAGAGGTCTGGGTTAAGTATAAGAACCCAAGTACGGGATTATGGGAAAAACCTGCAAAAGTATTATATTGGGGTCGGGGGTATCTTTGTGTTTCCTCACCTACAGGGCCTTTGTGGGTGCCTGCTAAGTGGACTAAACATGTTTTTGATGCAGCCTCTGGTGGATCGCCTTACGGAGGAGGACAGGGAGCGACTGGGGAAGAAACTGCTTCTAGTCCTACAACCACTACTGTTACAATTGAAGGGGTACTCGGAAGCGGTGGACAGAGCACTGACACGTCACTATCGGACAGCCCAGGAGCTGATTGGTTTTATTGACTCATTATCAACTTTTCATTTAACGAATCCAGCGAAACTACATTGCCTTGACTGTCACAATCCACATTGTGCTGCCTGGATAGCTCTACGTTGTGGGGGTTGTGAAAGAACTTTTTGGATAGAACAATCATTATTGTGGGATTTGTGGTGTCATACTTGTGAACACGAGCACACGTGGGGTAAAAGTTGGCAAGATGAATTAAGGAGACAAACAGGGCAAAACGCATATATAGCTTTAAATCTTTATGAGTCTCCTGAACAGAAAATTCTTGCTTATTATCGATGGGAGGTACAATGTATTGTGAATAGAATTAAGGTTCAAAGTAAATCACGTATAGTTTCTATAAGGTGTAGGAAATTAGTGCCTTTAACACAGCATTCGATTGTAGGACCCTTCAAAGGGGATCCTGATAGGGCATTAGATTGCTGCATTGACAAGCTGCAAAAATTGAGTTTGCAAGTGGCAGGACCAGTGAAATCAGGAGCAGCAAGATTGAAGACAGATAAGAAAAAGAAGGCAAAAAGGGAACGGTCTCATTTGAATAAGGGTATCAGTGATTGCTAATTAATTTTCTATGATTAGAACACTTTTACAGTTGTGGGACCCTCAGGAGGATATAGTTGTTGAGGAGGATAACGAACAAGAACTACGATTACGAAATAAGATACGCCTTGTGTTAAAGAAAGACCTTGAGCTGTTAGCCTTGTATAGTAAAAAGGCTGAAGAGGCTTTGCGATCACCACCATTGAATTGGTTGCTTTGGATTGAAGAAACAGACTTTTATACTGGTCCTTACTTATATTCAGTTCCTTGTTATGTTTGCAAAAGGGATAATGATAAGTGCTATGCATGGGTAGCTTTGCATTGTGCAGATTGTAATCAGGTTTATTGGTATTCACAGAGGTCAGTAGATTATTTATGGTGTAACCCTTGTTCTGGAAGGTGGATTCGAAATTATTTCTGGGTTAGAGCTCTTGAACAAAGTACTGGCCTGCCAGGACGGACAGGATTACAGCTCTTTGAGAGTGCAGGACAAGTGGTTATAGCATATCTTAGGTGGAAGTTGCAGGAAAACCTTAGAGTATTTGAAATTACTAAAGCCTCACGCATCATAGCAGCTCGCTGTAAAGCTGATTTGCCTTCAAACTTACCTCATGCTATACCTGTGAGCAAGGATGCTGACTTAGAATTAGATCAGTATATTCAAAAATTGACTCAGCCTTACTATAGACAATCTAGCAAACCAGGGAAAAGACAGCAAAGAAAGGAAAAACAAAACAAGCAGAAGGAAGAAAGGGAGAAGCAAAGCAAGCAAAAAGAAAAATGAGGTTTGTTCTTGTTATACTGCTCAATGCTGTAGCAAGTGAAGCAGTAGGTATAACACACTTTAGTCAACCAAGAGAAAATTTATGAGTGACACTTGCTAATCAAACTAACCAATCATCACTTTGTCTTAGTCTTGGAGGAGTCACTAACCCATTTTGAACATGCCTGGTGGGACTTCCGGTGTGGTCTCCTGGAGAATTTTGCAGTTTGATAAACAACCAAACCTTATGTATGTCTAACATGTCAAACATCACATTGCCAGTGCAACAAGGGTATACTGCAGGTCAGAGTGATGGCTATCGTCAGTGCTTACTAATCCAATCACTTAACACCTCTTTGCATTCTCCTCCTGAGGAATTAGATCTTTTTGGAAGTACAAATGCCAGCATATCTAACACTACAGCTGGTGGATGGTTTAGCTTCAGACTTTCGGGTGCTCAGAATTTAAACCAACCTAAAGAAACATGGGCCACCCTAGACTCATCCCTGAATGTGAGTGAATTCTCTCCACAGCATTACAGTCAATGTAACAGCACAAATATCACAGCACCAATGAAATTACCCACAGGAATATTTTTGATTTGTGGAGACAGGGTGTGGAATGGTATACCAGCTAAACCACAGGGTGGACCCTGTTTTTTGGGGAAAATTGTCACTGTTTCACCCTAATGTGTCCTTGCTAATGCAGCTGAGTCAAAATTCAAACAGGAAAAAACGTAGCATACATGACTTAGACTGCAGCAAGATAGGAGATCCACGGTTTTGGGGCACATTCAAACAGGTGGTGGTTTCAACTATCTTGCCAGGAGGATCTGCCAATAAAGCTATGAATTTAGCAACACAATTAGGATGCTGGGCAAGGGATGAGCTGAACAAGACATCACAAATTCTAGACATGTTAACTGCAGATGTGCAAAGTGTTAACCATGCTGTTTTGCAGAATAGAGCTGCTGTAGATTTTTTGCTCTTAGCACAAGGGCATGGATGTGAAGAGTTCGAGGGAATGTGTTGCATGAATCTGTCTGATCATTCGGTGTCCATTCACACTAAGATAAAAGAATTGCAACAGGGACTTCACAAACTTAAGGAAGAAGACGGTTTAGGAATTGACGAATGGCTTAAAGGCTTAGGACTTGGACCGTGGCTGAGGAACCTGGTGATCTATGCTATAGGCCTGCTGGGTGTAATCTTACTGGTTTTGCTTATTTTGCCTTGTATCTTTAACTGTATTCAAAACATGGTCAGCCGTACAATAGCAAAAACATGGCAAACTAATCTCCTTGCACAAGAAGAAAACGGGGGAAATGTGGAGAGTATTATTAATAATTGGTTAGCTGAGAAAGGCCATACTGAAATAATGCTGCTGGTTAAGCTGAAGGAGAAAAGTCAGCAGTCAGCAAGCTAAAAGAAAAGGTCAGCAGTGACCTTGCTGCAACATGAGGAGAGGGAGTAGAGATTAGTCCTGAATATATCCTGAGAATATGTGAAAAGTATCAAAAGTAGAACCATAGGAATGCAGAAGTAGGCGTAGGTGCTGATATGTAACTGACCAATCCTGAGCTCAACTTTTGCAATATGTATGAAGCTCATTATGAACTGTATTTAACCCGCCGTACTGATCAATAAAATTGGGCCTGTGATGATCAAATTGATGTCTGGGTCTCCTTCCGTCGACACTGAATGTGGGAGGCCTGCCTGCCCTTCCCACTAGAGCACCCTGCTGAGATAGCCTGAGAGCAGCCCAGTGCTCCGTGCTCCTCTCTGCTGACACGTGAGCGTTTCTCTGCTTTCGGGATGGCCCTGGCTGTGTCAGGGCTGCTACGTGGGCACGAGGCAGCCGGTCCTGTCCCGCTGGGTCCCAGCAGTGCCTCGCAGCAGCCCTGCAGCCACGTCAGGATGTTGGCCAAGAGAGGCCCTGGAAGCTGAGGCAGCTGATTTTAAGCTTTTGCAGATACACCCAGGGGATGGCCAGCGGTGTTCCCTCAGGATACAGCAGTCCTGAGGGGCCCCCCCAGAGCTGCCTGATGCCGCCCACTCCGTGTGGCACCAGCTGCTTTCCTGTGGAATGTTCTACCTCCCCCAGGAGTGAAGAGGGAGCTGGAGAAAGAGCTTGCCAGGCTGCTCTGGATCCTTTCCCAGCAGCCCTGGTTGTGTGGAGCAGTCCGAGCTGAGCGCAGATGTGCCAATGGAACAGCCGTGCACGGGAAGGCTCGCTGGGAAGGATGATCCAGGAACCATAGGCCGAGCAGCCTGGCTTTGCTGCCAGGGAAGGCCTTGGAGCAGACCCTCTTGGGTGCCATCCCACGGCACGTGCAGGGAACCAGGGGCTCTGCTGGAGGCTGGGAAAGCTCTGCGGAGGGACGGGCACAGCTGGGGCTCATGGCGGGGTGTTGGGGCCTTCTGTGGGGATGTTTGGCGGGTGGGTGTTGGGGGCGTGTTGGGGAAGGAGTTGTCTGGAAGGTGAGAGTCTGGGCTGGAATTTGAGTCAGTTTGAAGGCAGCATCTGTGCTTTGGCACAGCTTTGGTTATGGAGGGCAGAAAGAATATCTGTGACTTTTCCTCTTTGTAGTCCTGATTCTCCTGCACAGAACAAGAGGGGAGAGCTGTACTTTATTGGTCTCCTAGATATCTGTAGCAAGGGGAGGATAAGCCCTTTTGCCATCTACTCATTTCTTTGGGCTACTTTTGTAACAGTGAGTGGACTTTCATTCCTTGAGAGCTTTTATGCCTTAAGAGAATAAAGATATTATCATCCATTCATTGAAAACTGTTAGAAAATCAAAGAATGGACTTCTTTTTGCTTCTGTGTAGTGTTATGTTTTGTAAAGTAACTCTCAGTTGATGACGTTAGAGCAAATGAGTTGCTGTGAGATGAGAAGCAAATTTCTAACTCTCATGTTCTCAGCCCATCCCAATTACTTTGGGAAGTTTGTAATTTTTGGAACTACTTGAGTTGAGCAATGGGAGGTAAAGCTTTCCTGAAGTGACGATTCTTTATTGCCAGATTCTTCTCTGCCTTCACGGAAAAGATGTTTTTGTGGTGCAGGCAATTACTTCAATGAGAAAATAATTCCAGCATGGGGTAAGAGCTCATGACAGACAGCAAGTGTTTCCAGCAGTTGCTCCGGGTTCTCCGGCCATCAGCCCCTGCAGGAAGGAGCACAGCCCCCAATGCACGTGGGCTTTGGCTCCCTGTGGCACAGAAGCCCCCGGGGGCACAGGTCTCTGGGGCAGGAGACGGGCACCAGCACTGCCAGGGCTCGGGGGGTGGCAGCTCTGCTTGGGCAGGGACTCTGCCCCAGCTGCTGATGTCAGCGCTGCCCGGGCCCCAGGGCTCAGAGCAGCATTGGTGCCCGGGCCCACACGTTCCTTGTGCGAGTCACACCCGCGGGTTTAGGATGGCCACGGGCCGGGACGTGTCCCAAGGAGGCCGTGCCAGCGTCCCTGGAAGGGCCCGTGCCCTTCCCAGCGCGGCTGCGTCGGCAGCCCTGGGGGCTTCTTCTGCTGCCCTGAGCCCACAGAGCAGGGCAGCGTTTGCTGATGCTCTGAGCCCTTCCTAAAGATGCTGTGGGGCTGCCTTGGACACCTGGGGCCAGGCATTCCTTCCAGCCTGGGCCACTTTGGCTGGGCTGGGGGCGGCCCCAGGGAGGGCAGCAGTGTGTGCAAGGGCCCTTGGTGACACACTGCAGCACGGTCACTGTGACATGGAACCGGGTGTCCAAGGGCCCTTTGTGACGCATGGTGACACAGGAGCTGGCGGTGACAGGAGCAGACCACAGTGCTCAGAGCACGCGACGGGACAGGACGGGACAGAGCAGTGCCGTGAGAAGCCCCCACGCAGAGTGCTGGTTCGTGTCCTACCTGGAGCTTTTCCAAGGCATTGTTCCTGCAGCTGAGCTTGAGGCCAGACCAGAGGACTTGCTGACCCATGGCCTTCCCGAGGCTTCTATTTTGCAGCTGCCCTTGAGGGCTTACCACAATCCTTGACATGAGTCTCCTGTCCTTGTGGCAGGAGCCCTTGAGACCGAGGGCAGGACTTGCTGCACTTCCTGAGGCTTCTCTCTTGAAAGTGCCATCGAGGCAGAACTGCAGGACTTGGTGACTTGAAGATTTTCCAAGGCATCTCTCTTTCAAATAGCCAAAAATCCAGTAAGAGACATGGAGCAGCGACCCCCGATAGTTCGAAACTTGGCCTGGGTGGAGGAGGAGGAAGAAGGCCCTGGACCTGCCGCAGCACTGGAGACCGAGGATGTGGTGCCATTCCAGCTACCGCAGGAGGGTGAGTGGCAGAGCTGGGCCGCAGGAATGGTGCCTGCAGACAGCTTGGCGCCATCCCATCCTATCCCATCCCATCCCCTGGGGACATACCCACGGACAGGACAGAAGAGGGGCTGGGCAGACACCCCGCAGTCGCCCTGCTCCATCCCATGGGCCATCCCGGGGCTCTCCCTGCCTGGGCAGCGCAGGGCTGGGCTGTGTTCTCCGGCCTCTCCCGCAGCCCCTCAGCTCTGGCTGCGCTCGCTCTTTGCCAGATGCAGCCCTGGAGCGCACACAAGAGCAGGAATCCAGCCGTGGCCGCTTCCGCAGCACAGCGCAGGTACCTGCAGCCACCCCCACCGGGGCTGGGCCTGCTGTCCCTGCTCAGCCCAGCACCGTGTGTGCAGCACTCCATGCAACACCCCCGGCTTCCTGCCCTTCTCCTACAGTTCCTCTGGAAATTCATGAAGAGAATTCGGCAGGAAGAGACCCTGGCCATGGGCCCTGGGCTCAGACCATACTCGCCCATCTTCCAAACCAAGACCAGCGCTGCCCTCCTGTCTATGCTTATAGAAGAAGGTTTTTACAATCCAAAGCAAGTAAGCAGCCTGTGGGAAGGTTTGATCCTCCCAGGAATTGCTTGGCCTCCTAAGCCACGCATGCTGGTTTCTGTGAGCCTTTGAGGCCATGGCAGTGCAGTGGGAAGGGAAGCACTTCTCTGGGGAAGCTGGGAACATTGCTCCCTCTGGCAGCTTCCCAAGTCTCCCTGTGCCTTCTCCAGGTGCCCGCTATGGTGAGGTTCATCCACCAGTGGCTCCTGGCCAATGATTGTGCTGAGCACAGGCTGGACGAGGCCCTGCTGGATCTCACTGAAGCACAGCCACATGACGCAGTGATGACGCTCCTGCGAGTGGCCCCATCCTGTGACAGGTATGGGGCCCACCTGCCCACAGGGCTCAGGCCTTCCAAGCCCATCACCCTGTACAGCCTGGCGCACGTGTCTGACCAACAGAGACTTCCAGGCCCCTCTGGCTGCTGCCTTTCCCAGCCCTGGCACGTCAGCCCCTGAGCCTGCTGCCATGCTCCCTCCCTGCCCCTCAGGCCTCTGTCCCCACAGGACTGGGCTGCCTGGCTGCTGCTGGCCAGGGCCAGTGGCCAGAGGCAGAACTGGCAGCCAGCTCAGCTCCCCCTGGGGCTGTGTCTGAGATGCCCCTGAGACAGAGCTCTGACCCCACAGAGCTGCCATGGCCATGTGGAAGACCATCATGGGCTCAGCCAGGACTGCGGAGCTGGCACAGCTGATCCTCCTGGATGTGCTGGGGAGCTGGCCAGAGCACAGCACGTGCACCTCTGATGGGGATGAAACCGGTGTCTTTGCCCTGGCTGTGAGTTTCTGACACTGGCCTTTGCTGGCCCCAAGGCCACCTCACCAGCAGCTCTCCATCCTCCTTCCCCCACTGCATCTGCCTGCCTCAGGCGCTGCCCTGAAACCGTGCCCAGGGGCAGCTTCAGGCCCACCAGGCCCCGTGCTCCCCCTGCCTCTCTGCCGGCCTCTCCCTGCCACGCTCGGGCCCTGCCACACAGACACCTCGGCACTGAGCGCTGTCTCGGGGGGCTTTGTCCTTTGCAGGCAACTGTGGTGATGTGGAAGATCCTCCAGGTGCCCTGTCTCCCATGTATATTGAAGGTGTATTTCCCCCGCCTCTTTGTGCATCTGCTATTCCAAGTGTTCCTCAGCACAGAAGAGATGCCAGAGGAGGTCGATACATTCTGGAAGCGATGCCAGGAAGAGCACGGCCTTGCCACCAGCCCCAACAGGTGCTCCATCCCACTCCTCCTGTCCCTGCCACATGGCCTGCCAAGGAGCCAGTGCTGCCAGTGTGACCTGGGCTTTGCTGTGCTCACAGGTTTGCAGTGCAGACCCTGAAGTCCCTGCTCTGCCTTCTCTGCTGTGAGGATGTGGTGGTGGCAATGGAACGCAAGTGTGGCTGGGACATGCTGCTCTCTGTTGACACCCACCACTATGCTGTGGCTCTGCTGGCCAGGTGAGACCCCCTTCTCCCCACTGCCTCTGGCATTTGTGCTCTGTTCCCAGAGTGACCCACACAGTCCCCGTGGTCATGGGCCAGAGGGCCTTGTCACTGAGGGACGTCCAAGCACACTGGAAAAGGCTGGGAGAGGAGGGTGCCCATGAGCAACCAACTCCCAAATGGCCCAGGCCCCCTTGCTGGAAAGGGTGGTGGGGAAAGATGAGTCAGTCCTGGCAGAGATTTGCTCCACTGGCTCAGGGTCTTTTTTCCTTTTTCCTCTTGTCAGTGAAATTCGCCATTCATCCATACACTTCTGTACCGGGATTGCATTCCACCTGTTCAGGCTACTCAGTAAAGAGATGCCATACTGGGATTTCCCTGCCATGGCGTTCCTCGTGGAGGTGAGCCTCAAGGCCAGCGCTGCCTCCCTGAGCTGCCTCCCAGCTCTCTCCCCTCTCACAGCCACAGCCGCCAGGACGGTGCCCGTGCCCTGTGCTGCTGCCTGGGCCCAGCCCTGTGCGGCTCCGGGCTCCTGCGGCCGGCTCCCTGTCACTGCCCTGTGCCTTGCAGGTCCTCGAGTGCCTGGATTTGAGGGAATGCAGTGACAGTGTTCTGGACATCATGTCAGAGAACCTGCAGAGCGAGGACAGGGAGAGGCGTCACTTGGCACTCAGAGGCCTCGTAGTGCTGGGCAAGAATCCCTCCATGGTGAGAAGTGGGCAGTGGCTGAAGCAGTACAGGCAGCGTGGGGCTGGGCAACGCAGTTGCTTGGCCTTGCCTGGGCTTTGGGCGCTGGGGCAGCTGCTCCCAGCTCTCCTGCCTCCCGCTTCAGCTGCCCCAGTGCTTCAGGACAGGCCTTTGGCCTCTGGGCCCTGCAGCAACAGGGTGGCCTTTCACATACTTGTGTTCCACACAGGCGGAAAAAATGTGGAGCCTGACTGAAAGTCTTGTGGAGCTCCTGCAGGAAAATGAAAGCAACGTGATCAGGATGACCATTCTTCTACTCAGATATTTGCTGTTAGATAATTGTGATCCAATACCCACCCCCATCGCCCTGCAGCTGGCTGAGGCACTCCTGCCACTCTTTGACCATGTAAGGCTCTGTGCCCACAGCCACGGCCACTGGCTGCTGCCTGGACACTTGGTGCCCTGTGGAGATGCAGGCCTGTGCCCTGGAGGCCTGAAGCAGCTGATGCTGAGGTCTTTGGCCCTTCCTCTTATGCAGGATGATAGCCAGGTGCAGCTGAGCTGCATGTGTGTCTTTCACAACATGCTGGACTTATTAACAGAAAATGGAAGAAAGGCCCTGAAGTCCCATGTGCGCCAGAGCCTGGTCCCACTGTCCTTCCACTGCCATGATGAGAATCAGATTGTTGCTGAGGTGAGGACTTGTGGCCAGCTGCGGTCCACCTGGGAGGGGGCTGCGCTGCCTCCTGCCCGGGCACCTTGCGGGCTGCAGCCTCCTCCAGGCTGTGGCACTGGGATGCTCCTGTGCCCTGGGTTGTGGGGCCATCTGTGCCTCTCTGCTGTCCTCCAGGCCTCTCGGGAAACACTGCATTCTGCAGCCAGATTCCTGAAAAGGAGAGATTTCCAGCAAATGCTCCAGGTGGATCAGACATGGAGGTTCGGTGAGGGCCTGGTAAGAGCAGCCGCGAATCTCCAGCCTCAGCCCGGAGAAGGCCCCTGAGGGCGGTGTTCGGTGTGCGGGGCTGGCAGCTGTACCCCTGCCCACTGCTGCAGCCAGAGGCCGCGTGGGCTCTTCTCCAGGCTCCCGTGGGCCAGAGCCGGGTGCCCATGGAGCCCCGGCCCGGCGGGGCTGCGGGCCGGCACTGCGGCTCCCCGGGCAGCAGCCGGCCCTCTGCCCCCTGCCCTCGGGAGCCCTTGGCCAGCGGCTGCTGGCTGCGCCTCAGGGCGGTGCGGCATGGGGAGGCCGGGGCTGGGCGCAGGCAGCGCCCGGCCCAGGGGCTGAGCCCGCGCCAACCCTTCCCTCCTGCCGCTCTCTGCAGCTGGCACAGGACAGGAGCAGAGCGGCTGAGCACCTGCGCCGGGCCCTGCGCTACCTGCGGAGCCCACAGGAGCCCCTGCGAGAGGCGGCCATCAGGTTCATGGGTGAGCCACGAGCCCGGGCTCCCTCCCCAGCCGGGCCCGGCCCGCCGCAGCTCGGCCCCAGCCCCGCCTGCTGCCCCGGCAGCGCCAGCCGGGCCCGGCGCCGTGGAGCCCCGCCTGGCCTGGGCATTGCTGCTGCCGCCCTCTGGCAGCCGTGCCCTGGGGCGGCAGCGTGCGGCAAGGGCCGGGCTGAGCCCTGCCGGGCCAGCAGCCCGTGCGGCCACAGCGCCGGCAGCACCGCTGGCAGGGAGCTGTGCCGCTGGGGCCGTGACAGGCTCTGTGTTCACAGGCATGGCCGGGCGGCACCTGAGGGGCAATGTCGAAGAGCTCCAGGTCATCTGTGAGGGTGAGTGAGGGCAGCATGCTCAGAATGGTAGCTGCAAGCCCTGCACCGGCTGCCGAGGGCTCTGCTCCCATGGGCAGGGCACACTGACATTTCAGGGCCACCTGGGCCATTCGTGGCCAGCAGCTTCGGGCTGATCCCCTTGCTCTCTGCTCCCTCCTGGCCATGGCAAGAGCTGGCTGGGATGGCTCTGGCAGAGCCCTCTCCTCGGCTCCCCAGAGCTCTAGCTTCTGACCATGACTCTGCTCCTCTCTCTTGCAGCCCTTGAAGAAATGGCATATGACAGCAGTCCTGCTGTCAGAAAGCTGGCAACTGAAACTGGCTTCGTTCTCCGGGCTGTACAGAGAGCTCCCTACTCCACGTGGCGTAAGCTGCGAGATCAGTTCTGCAGCGCATGGAAGAAATGGCCTCGTCTCTGCCACAGAGCCTTGCTGTGCTGCTGGAGCTCTGTGGAGAGATGATCTGGAAGACTGTGTGCTGGGGCCACTTGAGCCAGCAGGGATTTTCTTCTTATTCAAGATTTTTGTTTTCATATTTTAATTTTTCTTTTGTATGTAAATAAAACTATGTGTAGTAGACAGACTCCCAGGATCTTTTCCTTACCAGGATCGGCAAGGCTTAGGGGAGGAGGGGGAAAAGGGTGCTTGTGCTCAGCCAGCTGCCCAGGCGTGCAGTGCTGCAGGGAAAATGGCCAGAAGGCCCTTGGCCTTTGGTGGTTCTGCTGAAGCCTTTGTGCTGCCCACAGAGCGGCTGGGCAGGGGCCGGAGCTGCAGGGATCCCTGTGAGAGTGGAGCCTGGAGATGGCCACAAGCCCTGTGCCAGGCAGGAAGCGCCATCCATGTCCTCCTGCCCGTGTGCTGCTGGCTGCCTTGCTGAGGGCTCCCAGCTGCCTCTGGATGGGGCTGCTCTGGAGCTGCTGTGGGGCTGCGGCGCTGCTGCCGGGCAGCTTGGCCGGGCTGGGGCAGCCCCTGAGGGGATGGGGCCACAAAGGGATGAGGGGCTGTGGAAGCCCTGACGGAACGAGGCAGTGGGAAGGAACAGGGGGGATGTGTGAGGGAGGGGGTGGCAGGAATCTACAAGGAAACAGGAGGCCCCTGAGGAGCCAGGGTGCTGGGAAGCCCTGGAATTGGGTGTCAGAGGGCACAAGCAGCCCCCAGGCAGCCGCCTTGTCCCTGGCACCCGGCTGCTCTGGCGCTTGCCCAGAGCATCTCCCAGGCCTGCGGCAGAAGCCCTGGAGGCCGGGCCTCAGCAGGAGGGTGGGGGCACCCCTGAGGTGCCCAGGCTGGGCTGACTGGGCACAGGGACGGCACAGGGCTGCTGCCAGGGCACGGCCACTGGGTGCTGCCAATAAGGGGCCGGGGGCAGAGGCAGGGCTGGCGGCCATCCCGGGCCCTGGCGCCTGCCCAGGCCACGGTGCCGTGACCGAGGCCCCCCTGACCCAGAGCTCTGGGCCTGCAGGGCTGCGGAGTGGCTGCTGCCCCGGCGGCTCTGGGCCCCACAGAAACAGCAACAGAGCGGGCTCAGCAACAGCAGCACCCCGAACGGCGGCACCTGCTTGGCCAGGCGTCTGCACCCGCCGGGATGCCAGACGGGGAGAGCCCAGGGGCACAATGGCCCCCTGCTTTGGCAAAAGGCTCAGCAGAGTTGGCCACAATGGCTCTCTCTTGACTTGCCATCCTCACTGCAACGCTTGGCTGCTTCAGCTGCTGCCTGTGCCCCTGAATGACTTCCATGGCAGAGCCTGAGGGCAGACTCGCCTCCCACAGGCAGCGTCCCAAGGCAGCGGCATTGGTGCCAGGGGCAGAGAGACACTCTGATGGGGCACCAGCCCTGCAATGCACCTGCCCTCCCTCTCCTCCATGCAGGCACCCTAAAGACACGTGTCAGCTCTGAAATGAAATCCTAGACTTGCCTGGAACAAAAGAGGCACTGGAGAAAACCTGGGACTTCCGTGGGTCAGTTTTCCTCTCCACTTGGGGAATCCCAGAATGCCAGAACACTTTGCATTGCTAAATATCATAAAGATCATCCAGTTCCCACCATCCTGCCATGGGCACAGGTGCTGTGCATGCACAGCTGTCACTAGAACGGGAAGAACACTTTTCCATTTTTACCATTTCCTCCCCTGGATTTCAAGCTAACATGAAAAATTCAGCTGGTTACAGCTGAATTATGTAGCTCACAGGATCTGGAGTCTCCAGTGGGCCATGGTATGTCCATTCAGCCTTTGTTAGACCATCCAGATGGATCTCAGCCTGTGCAGTCCAGGCACAAACAGCAGGCTGGTCCATTTCAGCATCCCAAAGCCTTTGAGGCTTCCTGTGCACCCTGAGACTCCTGAATCCATTCTTGAATTCCCAGTTAGGGCTGTGCAGCACATGAGAACACAGGAATTGCCTCTTTGGCTCATTCTTGGGTTTGCTGCTCCTGCCTAAAGTAATCATTAGGAGTATATGCCGATGTAAAGGTACAGCTCAACACCAGGGTGTTTTTTTTTCTGTAGTGTTTTTTTCTGTAGTGTACAGTGTTTCTGTAGTGTGACTGTTCAGAGACTCTGAAATGGATGAAGATGACAGCTTTCGTATTTAAGAATCCCAGAAATATTCACATAGCTCCGTGACTTTTGAGGCACGACTCTTTGGGTCTTTAGGAAATATTTGCCTTTCATCAGTTAGAATGTTGTGGCAATGACCCTGTAAGGTCTTTTCTTTCTGACAGGCACAGGAAGGCCTCTGGAACGTCAAATATTTGAAGTTTCAAAGGCTGAAAGCAATGAATTGAGGCCTCTGAGATTCTGCTGCAGGCTGTGATGTTTCAGAATATCCATCTGGGATGTGTTGATGTGGTTTTGTTTGCTTTACCCTGTTTTTTTTGTTGCTTTCCTCTGAAAGTCCATCTCCTGCAACACCAGTAGGAGTTGTGGAGGTTGAGTTTGTGTGCATTGCACCTGAACGGCCAATAGGATCAGACACTTCATAGAATGACAGAATCATTTTAATTCTTCTTGGAAAAGGTCTCCAAGACCTTTGAGTCCAACCTGTGCCTTATGCCCACCTTGTCCCCAGCCCGGGGCACTGAGTGCTACGTCCAAGTTTTCCTTGGACGTCTCCTGGTATGGGGACTCCACACCACCCTGGGCAGCCCCTTCAATCCCTGAGCACCCTTTCCATGCAGAAATTCCTGCTGTGCCCACCCTGAGCCTGTCCTGGCCCAGCCTGAGGCCGTTCCCTCTGCTTCTGTCCCTGTTCCCTGGAGCACAGCCCGACCTCCTGGCTGTCCCCTCCTGTCAGGAGCTGTGCAGAGCCACAAGGGCCCCCTGAGAGTCCTTTGCTCCAGGGTGAGCCCCTTCCCAGCTCCCTCAGCCTCTCCTCATATGACTTAAATGTGTGGCAGAGGACAGTGTGTTGCTTAGGACAGTGTGTGAGCAGTTAGAGAAGTTGGAATCTCAAAGGCTTCTTCTCCCTCCCAGGAGGTCAAGAGCTGGAAAATATTCAGCAGCCCACAGGCAGTGCCTGCATGGGCTGTATGCATTTCTGCCAGGGACACACAGATGACACAGGAATAGAATCAAAGCTGAGATTCTTGTGTCTGTGAATTATGAATTGAGTCTCAAATCCTCTGTTAGTCTGAGCAAAGTTTAGAAGCCTTTCTCCTACCTCTACCAGCTGATGTCAATGTTAAGTCTTCTGCAGGTATGGTGAAGTTACTCAGAGAATCATAGAACGCTTTGGGTTGAAAGGGATCTGAAGGCCCATCTCCTTCTGATCTCCCCTGCCATGGGCAGGGACATCTTCCACTCTCCTAAGTTGCTCCAAGCCCCATCCAACCTGCCCTGGAACACTTCCCAGGATGGAGCAGCCACAGCTTCTCTGGGCACCCTGTGCCAGGGCCTCACCACCCTCACAGGAACGCATTTTTTCCCAATATCCCATCTAATCCTGGTCTCTGGCAGTGGGAAGCCATTCCCCCTTGTTCTGTTGGGCCATGCCCATGGTGAAGAACTTCTCAGAGACCTTTTGGTTTCGCTAATGGCACACCACAAAAGCTAAGGAAGAACAGAGGAATGTACTGCTGTGAATTTACTTGGTTTTTCTTTTATCAGAAGGGACACCATTATATTTCATCTGTCATCTGAATTTCCAGGAAACAAGAGATCAGGAATAGCTCCTCAGTGCCTGGAATGCTGTTTAGACTGTTTTCAGCATACAGGCATGTGATGATGCTGGATGATTTACATTTAAAAGGAAAATACGTCTTGTAATTACCAAAATTTCACTCATAAAAAGAAATTGTTGTTCCAGTTGTCTGGGAACAGAACTGACTTGATTGCTGGGAGTGAAAGGAGTCTGAAAATAGTCATCCAAGAGAGGCACTTTAATTTCCTCATTTCTTACTTAACCAACGCCTGTTTGGTGTGTAGATTAAATCGGATACAACTCCCTCCCTCTGCCCCAAGCTGCCTTGACTTCTGGAAATTGCTGGTGGCAGAGTCCAAGTTTGCTCCTGAAACTGCCAATTCTCCATCTCACCTTTCATCACTTCTCTGTGTGCCACAGCACCACTCTCTACCTGGTGCTTCCCAGCAGAGTCCTTTTCAGCAGGTGCTGGAAGCTGGGCACAAAGAGAACGTGGAGAAAGGCTCAGACCTCCCCAGAAACCCAGAACTTGAGTGCAAAAATGTAAAATTTGTTCCACTGCTTAAATATACTGAAATCAGAGATTCAGGGAGCTGGAATAGCAAACATCTCTTGTCCAGATGCTGTAAAGCCAGGGCTCTGCAGAGGAACTTGGATTTCATCAAACAATTTCCAAGTCCCACTCAGCATTACTACCATCCTGCTGGCAGCATTTTATAAGATTTGCTCTAAGAGGACAGTCTTTAAACTCTGCAGT
Source organism: Ammospiza nelsoni (assembly GCF_027579445.1). Classification (NCBI taxonomy): domain Eukaryota; kingdom Metazoa; phylum Chordata; class Aves; order Passeriformes; family Passerellidae; genus Ammospiza; species Ammospiza nelsoni. The sequence goes on from NC_080639.1 coordinate 2,191,198, forward strand.
GGGCTCAATATTTAAATTTACTTTTGCGCTGGCTACAACACTGTGCCTCAGTGGTTGGGAAGGAATTTTACATATTCACCTTCTAGTGATGTATTAACTGGTCCCAGCATACAAAAGGCAAGTGGTTGCCTTTTTAGGGATGAAGAGGAAAGCTAAATGTTATCCAGATCACTGCAGCAAGGTGAAAAACAAGGATCTTGGGCCTCAGAATGCCAAGGCCTTTCTGTTTGAGTGGTCTCATTCCACTGGGCAGAATTCCTTCCTCAGTTTCTGGAACAGCAGTGCACAAAGAAGTGCAAACATCCATCCCAGAACTGAGATGGGAGGCAGAACACATAATGCTACAGCCACCCAGATGCCTCTTTGCCAAGGAATGTGGGGAGAAAGGAAAACACTGAAAGGAAAACACTCCCTCATCTGTCACAATCGCAGCACATGCTTATTTCTGACAAAAGTTGTGTTGAGTTTGGATCTTTCTGTCTCTAATTCCCAGCCTTTCATAAGGAAGGAACCTGAGATATTGCTTTAAATGAGAAGGATGAGTTTAAAAAATCAAAACACATTTCTTTGATTAACATTCAGAAATCAAAATACTTTAATCAACTCTATGACCCATCTTCAATAGCAAAACAAAGCCACTCCTTCTTCCAAATGACATTTGAGCCACAGAAAACATTGCAACACAGAAAAATAATATAAAAATATTAGAACACTGGATCAGCTCAAATGCAGACACTGGTGAATGAAAATTATTACCATTTATCAACATTTTTTTATCCTTTATAACAGAATGAACTTTATTCAGCATTGCCTCTGACTGATTGTAGAGAAACCACGGCAGAAGCGGGTCAAAGAATTCACCTGGAGGCTTTCCCTGGTCTTGCCTCTGGCTGCAGGAAAGCTGGGCAGGGCACAAAAGGCTGTTCCTGAGAGTCTCCAGCTCACTTTAAACCCTTAGCATTGTGGTGCTCTGACGTGGCCGCAGACACAGCAGAACATTCCTGGCTACAGGTGAGGGTGTCCAGTGTTGGACAATTCCCTTTTCTGACTCAGAGATGGGGCAACTGAGAGGTGTTTTAAAGACTTTTATTCCATTTTCAGTCTCATGTGAAGGGTGAGGCAATTAAAAGAATAGAAAGAATAATAAAGTACTGGAATGCTCTTCCCAAGGAGGTGGTGGAATCACCATCTCTGGATGTGTTAAAAAAAAAAAGACTGGACATAGCACTTGGTGCTATAGTCTAGGTGAGGTGTTAGGGCATAGGTTGGACTCGATGATCTTAGAGGTCTCTTCCAACCTCATTATTCTGTGATTCTGTAAAGTTATAATGATGTTATAATTCATGCCATCACAATCAAAAGCCAATTATTTCCTAATTACAATACATTATAAGCATTTCTTGGCCTATCAGCTTTTGCATACACCATGCTGTAAATGCCTTAAAACCAGTCATCAAAAATTACCCCTTGTGGGTCCCACTACATTGCATTTTTCATAGTTCTATTTCTCCAGTCTTATTTGCAAAGGCATCCTTTGAAACTTGTTTCTAGCTCCATTTCTTTCTCAACAATATCTGTCCTATTCCATGGCATTTCTAAGTCAGCATTTTAATCAAAGTTTGCATACGGATGCACACTGTAGAGAACTCTCTACAAATCCATTTCCCACAGTCCAAGAGCTAGGAGAGCACATCATCAGCTGCAGGGAACAAGGAGAATGGATGTAGAGAGAGGCTCTGGCTTTTGGCTGGGAAAAGTTTCAATCGGCGTATTTGACCCCATTCCCAATGCTGAAATCCAAGCTGGCTGGCAAGTAGTGCCCACCCCTTTTCCTTTTTGCTTACAAGCAGGAGGAACTTTAGGCTTTTTCTTAACAAATTTGAGCCTCCTGCAAGTTCTTCTGTTTGGGGAGTTCCTAAAATGGCCCCGTGCCACAGAATTCAAGAGCTGTAATTTGATGGTTAATGGAGGAATTTCGCTCATACAGAAGAATATTTTCATATTTTCACTATTTTATAAATATGTTTTAAAATTTATCTATATTTTAAAAAATATTTATATTTTAAAATTTAAAATATACATTTAAAATTTTATTTAAATTTATATTTTTATTTTTATCAATTTTAATTAAAATCTTCCCTATTTTCCCATATTTTCCTATATTTTCCCATATTTTCCCATATTTTCCCATATTTTCCCATATTTTCCCATACTTTCCCACATTTTTTCGTTTTCATATTTTTGCTATTTACATTATTTTATAAATATATTTTTAAATGTATATATTTATATTTTAAAATTTAAAATTTACATTTCAAATTTTAAAAATATTTATATTTATATTTATATTTATATTTTTAATTAAATATTTCATATTTTCACTATTTTCACATATTTTCACTCATTTTCCCTTCAGAATGGACATGGTTACGCCCACCTCTGCCTTGTGAACAGGCAGCAACAGGTGAGTTTGCTTGAAAGCTTCAGTTTCCAATATCATTTTCCAAAAATCCCATTAACTTTTGGGCAGAAACTGCGTGTCCCAGTGATCTGCCATGTGCCTGGTGTCTAGAAAGATTCTCATGGGTGCTTTGGTCTGCAGGGTGATGGTGGCAGTTCCTCGTGGCTGAATTCCCCTCTGGTGCTGGGGAATCCTCAGGGAATGCCAACTTGGAAGTGCTCCCAGGTGCTGCCAAGACATGAATGTCCTGGGTCCAGTGCTAAGGACAGAATTGGCTCACTGCATGGAAAACTGGTGGCTAAAAGAGGACAAAATAACTGGATTCTAGTAGCCTTTGGCTACAAACATATCAGGAATTCAGTGCTTTCCAGAGGGGAATTTAGTAGTGGGAAAAAGGCACCGCAGCCCATCGATTATCAGAGAATTACTGCTAAATGGAGAAAAGCTGACAACAAATATTTACTCTTGGATCAATTCTGTTTAAAGGGCAATGTTTGGAGCACAGCTTGGACTCTGTGGGAAGGTCAGGCTGCGTTTATATAAAGACAGAGGGATATGCACAGGGAATCCTTGCTTGGAAAGGAAAAAGCCTGGAGGATTTTTGGAAGACACACAATGAGGATCATAATTTTCCTCCTCACTTTGAGCGTTTTCTCATGTTCAGGTAAGTTGGAGCCTTGTCCTCCTTTTTAGGGTGGTTTGGGGGGAAAAGTATAATCCTCCAATGGACTTCTGATGGAACTGTGCCTCCCTCTCAGGGTTCCCAGTGTATGACTACGACCTCCCTGTCACAGAGGAGGCTCTCAATGCTTCCATTGCCCGGATCAATTCCCAGTCATGGAGCAGAAACCTGTATGGTGTTGTCAGGAGCCGAGTCATGGGTGTAAGTACACAGACAACAGAGATCCTTTACCTGAAATGAGCTTTCCTGGGATGGAAAACTCCTTTTCAATAAGTCCTGGAAACTCAGGTTTAGTTGGAGTTGGCTGATGCTGCTTGAAAGAGCAGCAGTTTGGGCCATTATTTGAACTTACAGCTTCAGGAACCTAAATATCTTTCGTATGTAAGTTTGTAATTAAGATAAATAAGGAATTCAGATTTTTCATGTCTAGAGTGGTTTTTCATGCCTAGTCCTTCAGGGTTGTCTTGTAGGATTTTGTTGAAATGTGATGTTTTTAAATACCTCCAGCGAACTGCTTTGCTTTGGGCATCAAGCACCCTGGCTCATCCGGAGCTCTTCGCTGGTTAAATGCCCCCACAATTCAGGATTCTTTCTCTGATCTTTATTTATGTCGTCTGTCTCTATGCACCAATTCTGGTTTAAATCTGCTAGAGACTAAGTGCAAGCAAGAAACCCCTATATGTTTTAATTTGTGGTGCTCAGAATTGTACTGGATACTCCCCAAGTGAAGGAGTGCAAACTTCTTAATTCAAAGTTATGATGTCCATGCTCCTGAACTTTCCTTTCTGTTAAAACTTATTAATTCAAAGTTATAATGTCCATGCTCCTGAACACCTTCAGAACCTTCCTTTCTATTAAAACTTATTAATTCAAAGTTATGATGTCCGTGCTCCTGAAGACCCTCAGAACCTTTCTGTTCCTATAGGTGGCCTGTATCAAGTCTCTGCGAGAATGAATGTCAAGATGACATATGGGTTTATACAATTTGGATTAAAACCCGCAAGTATTTGAAAGTAGTGGAAATTTGTTGTTTGTTGAGGAGTTTTTTGGGGCATTGCTTTTTAAAATTTTCTTTTTAAGTCTCCCATCTTGAGCTAAAGTGTCACTGTAAGACACAAAATAACATGATGTGGACACGCTGCTGTTCTCAAAGTAAAAAGGAGAAGTTTATTTTCTGACTCCAACATTTATAGATTTCCAAAAGTGACAGTGGATTGGAGGGTGACAGTGCCACCTCTCCAATGACACTGGACAAACCAACTGTCCATTAAATTTCTCCTCCACCATAAAAGAATGCAAAACAATAAGTTATTTACAGAAAGTGCGTGAGAAAGTTCGTTACAAAAATGTAAACATCAGAAGGCTTAGAAAATCTTAAAAAATCAGGGTGGCACTGAAGCATTGATTGGACTATGAGAAAAAATAAAGGAATAATAAAAAATGACTAATTCTGTGTTGTGTTGACCCTGCTCTCACCAGGTGGACACGTGGGACAGCGATACTTACGGGTTAGATCTGCGCTTCAGCATCCGCGAGACCGTGTGCACCAAAGCTTCGGGGAGAGACCCCTCCACCTGTGACTTCAAAAGTGGCCCTTTCGTGGTAGGTGCTCCTGCTGGCACTGGGAACCCTCCCCTCCATGCAGGGGAAGGGCTGCAGTGCTGCTGGTGCTGATAGGTGAGGAATGGCCGGCTGCTTTTTATACAACCTGCAGCATGGAGTGGGCGTTGGGTGGGAAGGGTCAGTGGTGGGAAGCTCTTCTGCCTGCTCAGTGGGGAGGGCAGGGAGCTGAAAAGAGGATTTGTTTTTGGGAGCAGCGTGTGGTAAAGGTATGTGTGCTTTTGGGGCAAAATCCTTGAAGGAATGGCTTATTCTCTAAGTTAAGAGCTGATGTTTCACTTGCTTTCCCCTATCTGGGCACCACATGAAGGGTTACCTTACATGTCATGCAGATCCCCCCTGTGTGCTCACAGTGCTGATCTCTTTTGGATTTTTCACTCTCAGCCTGAAATAAAAAGGCTCTTGACACAGCTCTTGCTCTCTTCTGAGTCTTAAATCACCAGCTTTGGTGGAAATACATTGTCTTTGAGTCTGTGCACAGACTTGGGACTTCTCTGTGCACAGTTCCTTGGGCCTAATCTCCTCTCTGCTCTGGAGCTAAGCAGCTCATATGTGTGTAGATGGCACCACACAGTGTTCTCGGTTATTGCTTTGCTTTTTTTCTTTAGGAACTCAAAAGTTGGCTGCTGCAGTGTCATCCCTGTATTCTAAACTGACACAATCCTCCTCTTCTTCTTAGGGCAATATGGTAGTGTGAGGATACGTTTTCAAAACTTGAGTGCGGGTTTAGCTGCAGTTTTTTGTCCAATTGCAGAGACAACATCTTTGAGGGTAGTTTAACTTTCAGAGCTGGGGCTGCTGTTGGCATAGCCCTGCACTGCCCTTCTCTTTGTGCTGAGCTGTGAAAAGGATGTGGAGGTTTTCTCCTACCCCAAGCAGGCTCAGAGGTTTGTACAACACATAGCTGGGGGGCCATAACACGTTGTAAAATTGTTCTCTGATTTCTTTCTCTTTGAATTTGTTTCTGAAATCCTTCTGCAGGTTCCCACCACCACTGAGGGTTGGTATTGGATGTTTGCTCTGTGAGATTGGCTCTGTTTTGTTCTGTTGCAGCCCACTGCTTCCTGCAGGAGTGTTGTGGAAGTCTCTGGGGGGCTGATTGCCAACCTCACCGTGCGGTGCCATCGCAGTACGTTCAGCTCTGAATCCATGAGCAGCGAGGAGGTGAGGAAGGGGAAAACCCATTTTTGCTGCCTGGAGGAGTGAAAATTCTGCTTAATTCTGCTTTTAAAGAGAAGTCCAGGTGTCTGTGTGTGCTCCTGTTGCAGGAGGAGGTTTGGATCAGGACAGTGGCTGTAGTTTGAAATCCAGCTGTCAGCTGTGACACTTCCCTTTCCATCAGCTGAGGGCTCTGCCCTTGCCCGGGAGAGGGTGACACTGTGGCAGTCTGGCACATCTATCACCTCCAGCACTTCCTTCCTTGAGTATGGGCCTGGAGAACAGTGACTGGCACTTCTTGGACACACACACAAATCCCTGTGGCTCTGGCTCTGTTACCAAACCCAGCTCCCAGCACAGCCCAAGGACATTTGGTCTGCTGAGATCTTTGTTCCCTTTTTGAGCTCTTTTTTGGCTTTGAGGGTGTTATTCAATGCTGACCTAACCTGGGAATTCTTACTGACTGTTTCCAAACTGTGCCAGGGTGTCCACTTTGTCCATGAACTGACTCTTGAACTTGTGTGTCTGCACTTAGAGCACAGCTCTCTACAGTGGGTGTTGTGCTTGAGGGTACACAATTTAGCAAGCAAGGATACGGAGAGCTTTTATTTTTGGAAATTTCAGGGAGCTAAATGAAGAAGTTGAACTGTAGAATCACAGAATGGTTTGGGTTGGAAGGAACTTTTAAGTCCATCCAGTTCCACCCCCTACCATGGGACACCTTCTACTATCCCAGGCTGCTCCAAGCCCTGCTCAGCCTGCCCTGGAACATTTCCAGGGATCCAGGGGCAGCCCCAGCTTCTCTGGGCACCCTGTGCCAGGGCCTGCTCACCCTGCCAGGGATGGATTTCTCCCCAGTATCCCATCTCACCCTGCTCTCCTTCAGTTTAAGGCCAGTCTCCCTTGTCCAGTCACTACAAGCCCTTGTGAAAAGTTCCCCTCCAGCCACTTTGTAAGCAAATAGGATCCTTTGTTACTTTTCCTTGGCTTGAATTGCCAAATTAGCTCTTCAGTTATTATTTTTTTTCCTCAAAATCTCCATTCACCCCAGGAAGCCTGGCTCTGCAGAGCAGAAAGACTGCATGTGGAGCTCTGGAATGTGTAACACAGGCTGGGATGTTCAGCCAGTCCTCTGTGGGGTGACATTACCATTGTTTAACAGGGCACTCAGCACAAACACTTGCTTTTACAAGCAGACATCTTCCCCCTTAAGTCTTCCTTAAATTGTCACTTAAAATTCAGTGCTGTTGCCATATTCCTGCTGGGGAATATATTTCCTGCAATGTTAATAAGGAATAAATGCCAAAGGGAATTACTGCACTTGAAAAGTAAAGTGTTTCCCTCTGCAGAGGGCTGCAGCAAGTGCACTGCAGCTCTTGCTGTGGAGCTGTGACTCTGCTCAGGGGATCTCAGCTTGGCTCAGGTGGTGTTGGTGCACCTGTGGTGCTGTTTGGATGGGGGAAGGAATTCTGATTTGTGACGGTGTTCACAGGAGTTTTCGGATGAGGGAAGAGACGAGTGTCTGACTCCATGTTTCAGAAGGCTTGATTTATTATTTTATGATATATATTACATTAAAAACTATACTAAAAGAATAGAAGAAAGTATTTCATCAGAAGGCTATCTAAACTAAGAATAGAAAGGAATGATAACAAAGGTTTGTGGGTCAGACAGAGAGTCTAAGCCAGCTGGGCTGCGACTGGCCATTAATTCCAAACATCCACATGAGACCAATCACAGATCCACCTGTTGCATTCCACAGCAGCAGATAACCATTGTTTACATTTTGTTCCTGAGGCCACACAGCTTCTCAGGAGGAAAAATCCTAAGGAAAGGATTTTCCATAAAAGATGTCTGAGACAGTGATTGACTGAGGCTGGCATCACAGAATAAACACCCTGAGTTTGATGGGATCATGGAGTGCAAGCCCTGGATTGCAGGAGCACCAGCAGTAATCTTGTTAGCAGCAAAATTAAGAATGAGGTTTGGAATTACTTTAGTGATCACCTCGTGCCTGAGGGGATGGAGAGGTGGGACTTCTTGCCAGGCGAGGTTTTTAAAGAAATGTCTTTAATTTCCAGATGATGCACGTGCCCATAAGGACCCCTGACAGGCGGGGCAGCTCTCCCAGGGAAGGTAAGGCAGCTCTGCCATGCTGGAATGCCCTGACCTGTGCTCTCCTCTTGGAACATCTCAAGGTCATCTGTCTGAGGGAGAGGTCAATGTGAAAGATCAGCTGTTTGCTCCTGCTCATGGTGTCTTGGTTTGGAAAGACAGGAGTCTGCTAAGGAAGGCAGGAGCTTCTCCTGAAATGGAGAATGTAAACCCTCCCCACCCCTCCCAATTGCTATAAATTTTAAATTAAAGGGCTCTCAGGCAAAAATATGGGAGCAGGAAATGACAGTTCTTTAATAGGGAAGAAAAAGAAATAAAAGGATAAAATAAACAATGCAGTACACTAGAACAACAGTGACAGAGTCAGAACCCAGCCTGATACCCTGTGGGTCAGGGTGTTGGTGGCAGTCCCATTGGAAATGTGGCTGCAGCCCTCCTGCAGTGGTGTTTCTGTTGGAGCAGGGGGATCTGTAGAGAAGGATGTATTCTTCCTCTGAAGATCCAGTGGAAGGAGAGGCAGCTGCTGTTCCTCTGGGGAATCCCGTGGAGAAAGCCGTGCTGGTGTCTCAAACACCTCTGGATTATATCTGGGTAGCAATGCTTGGCTCCTCCCTCTGGGCTCACATCTCCCAATGGGATGTTCTAGTTCTTATCAGCCATGCAGTGACATTCAATAGTCAATAGTCACTGTTATCAGCAATGTCCCCTCCTGAGGGAGGTGTGAATGTGGTCACTCAAAGAGAGAGATATGGCAAACTGCCCACTTGACAAAGGTAATCTGCCATACAGATGGGAATGGAAAACATCTTGCATTGCAGTTTTGAACACATGGGCAGCTGTTTTTTCCCCTGCAGAGGAGTGTCTAGTTTAGGGTACAGGGCACTGCAGAGGCCACTGTCCTGCCAACCAGGCCATGCTGAGGTTTATCCATTTTTTGGATTGCCAGATTTGTGCTCTCATAACCACTACGTGAGTGCAGAATGCAGTGCTGAACATTGTCTATTCTAGAATCACAGAGTGGTATGGGTTGGAAGGGATCTGAAAGATCATCCTGTTCCACCCCCTGATGTGGGCAGGGACAGCTTCCACTATCCCAGGGTGCTCCAAGCCCCATCCAACCTGGCCCTGGACTCTTGCAGGGATCCAGGGGCAGCCACAGCTTCTCTGGGCAACAATCCACACAAGTCTGAAAGCATCTTATGCTTACAGATTTCTCCATGTTCTTTTTTTAGATGATGCCTTTGCTCCTGAAGCCTTCCCTTCAAGGGGAGGAGGCAGCCGCCGTGGAGACTGGAACAAACCCAGCTACTCCAACCCTGACAGGATGGAATAACCTGGCCTGGGTGAGTGTGGCCTAGGGCTAGGAGAGTCAGAGCCTACAGCTCCAGGAACACTGGGGCTGCAAAAGGCCATCCCTACTTTGCTGCTCCTACAGCTTTCTGATCTGCACCACCCGTGGTGATGAGGCTCAGGTCAGGGTAGACTTAAGGTTAGGCTTAGCTTTTATATAGCCTGGGTCTGCAGGTTTTGTGGCAGGATGGGAAGTGACTGCTCAGCATGAAGGACTTTTATCTCCTTGGAAGACACCCCACCTCCAGAGCTCGTGGCTGTGCCTCACTTTTGAGTTGTCCATTCTGTATCCTCCAATATACACCCGTGTCTGCGGGTACAGGCAGTGTGCAAAGCATGCAGGAAAATCCTTCTGTAAACTCAGAGTCTGAGTTTGGTGTAGGCTTCTGGCCTTTTCACCCCCATTTTCCTTGTGACAAGTTTGAAAAACACCAATCACTTATTTTTTAAATTTAAGAAGTTTAATAGTAATAAAATGGCTATAAAAATAGTAATATAATCAGAGTAATAAAAATTTGGACAATTAGGATTTAGGACAATATAAGACAATAAGAACAAAGAGTTAGGGACAGTCTGGGTACCTTTTCTGGGCAAAATAAGCCTGAAAAAGGACACACGTTAACAGAGGATTAACCCTTAAAAGCAACAGCCTGTTGCATATTCATACACCTCATACATGATGCATAAATTCCATTCAAACACAGGATTCTGTCTGGGCAGTGTCAGCTTCTTCCTCTGAATCCTGACAGCATCTTCAGGGCTGAGCGAGGCGGGAAGAAGTTCATTTCTTCTGATAATGGAGCAATAAATTCTCTTTCTCTGAAAGATTTGGGTGTCCTGTGGCTGCTATCTGGTGTGAGCACCTTGCTCCTCTCTTAAAAAAAGTATCTTACATAGCATAGTTTCTATTTTAACATTTTGTTATAACCTAAAACTATATTTAACACACTAATTAAGAAAATGAATACAGCATCACTTTCTAACATAACACATATAATATTCATTTTATTATTTGCAAAAAGCCAATCATAAAATGCCCATTTTTCACACAAGGACAGTGAGGGGCTGGAGCATATCCAGAGAGGGGATGTGGAGGAATGGTCCTGTCTTTGTGCCAAGTCAAGTGCCCCAGGGCCACACAGCTCCTCAAACAAAAACTGAAGGCATCTGGGAGAACCACGGTGGGGAGAAGCACTTGGAAAATCCGTGAAGGAGATGTTTGGAAGCCAATTAACGGGAATGCTAATGAAAGGCAGCCGTGATTTATTGGAGCTGGCAGAGCCTATCCTACAGAAATCACCTTTGCTGACCTGCCTCTGCGGCTCTGTGTGGGAGCAGCTCTAATTGCTGCTGATGCTTTACCTGCCCTCTCAGTGCCTTAATCTAAAGGGAAGTGGTTTGAAAGAGTTTTAGCAGCACGGAATGAGCTCATTCTTTGGCGTGCTAAGCAGGTTTGAAGTGGTTGGGGAGAGGAAATTACTTAGTGCTCTGTCTTTGTGATTAAAAAGGCTTCTTCGGGTACATATCATTAGCAGGTCTGTGTGCCTGTGCATTGCCAGAACTGAGTGCTCCCTGCGTGTGGAGCTCAGCTCCAGCCTGCTGCGCTGGAAACTGAGACAGTTTTTGATGGAATTTAGCACCGGTGACTCACCAAAAGCTAACACATGTTACTCATAAGCATATCCGTGGTAAACCTCGATGTGCTGGAGGAGACAGGGCTCCTGCTCTCCTGGAAACGAGATATCAAAGGAAAACCCAGGCTCTCTGCTGTGTTTGTAAGAATCATTTCATTAAATCCATATGCTATTTTGGTTTATCCCCGAGCCACTAAAGCCAATAGGCCCTTTTTAATCACTGCCTGTCTTCTTACAGGAATCTCTGACTTTTCTTTGCCTTTTGGGCAGTGCTAGGTATCTTCAATTCTCTGGCTCTGGAGGAGAGCTATCCCCTTTCAGCAGCACTCAGAAATGCTTTGTGTTCTTGTGCCTAACTTCTAACAAATCTCCAACCCAAAAGCAAGATGTAAAACCTTCCTGAGAACAGAGCATGAAGCAAGCAGGGAGAAATTTATGGTTCTTGAAACCCAGAGCAGTTTGAAATTTAATACTTTCTGCTTGCTTTTAGAAATTGGTTGCAAGTGTCATTTATGGAGCTGTATTTCATGCATGTGTCGGCTATGGAGCTGTTTTTTCCAAGGAGTTTTCTGGGTTTTGGACTTGTCAGAGGCAGATACATCAGGAGATTTAAAGAGAATATCAACTCTGCCCCCAAAGCCCCTTGTTCCTCTTACTTTTATCAATTTGACTTATTAGTTGCAAGGCCTGGAAAGGAATCTTCCTCATTTTGCTGGTATCCAGAATTAGAGGATTTCATTTGAAGCCAAAAATTAAACAGATTTCATGTGTCTGAGGCCAGGAAAAGTTGTTCCCTGCTGTTTCTCCTGGGTTTTGGCATATGTGTGATCCTGGCTGGCATTATTACGAGCCATGCAGGGCTTGGTGGGGGCATGGGAAATGAGTGCTGAGTTTTGAAATGGCAGTAGGCTCTACTGGCTTGGCTTAACTGAGACCATTTTGGGGGAGGCTGGGGAAATAGCAATTCAATAATAGGAGACTTTCATCTCTTTCTGAAAGAACCTGGTGCTGACAGGCGAAGCTAGACAAGTCCAGGTAAGGAATGAAATGTGATTTTTTTTTTTCTTTTACACTCCAGAACGGGTAACTGACTGCTGCAAAAATTGCTCAGGCAAGTGGCTGACAGCTTTTCATGCTGGATTTTACATTTCTGAGCTAGGCCTTCTTATCTTTTTGGCTTCAGGAATTATTTCAGGAAAATTCCGTGCCTGACTTTGTGCAAGAAGCCGGTCTAAATGAACTCACTGGTGCTTTGTAGCTCTTTTTATTTATTAGAATGTGCTAAATATTCAGGAGGGGGAAAAAATAAAATCAGTGCCATTGTTACATAAAGAACATTTTCAAGTCTGCAGTCTTCAGATCCACCAGTCTGCTGGTGCCTGCAGGAATTAGAAATTGAATATGAAAAACCCCATCAATGATTAATGAGCTTACTTCAGTGACAAGTCCTAATCAGATTTTCTGGATTTATTTCCCCGTCCATCTCCAAACTGGGGAGATTGTGAAATTCCCGTGGCATGCTCTGGGGCCAGCCTTTCACATAAATAGTTCAGGCACACAGGGAGTGATGGGAGGGGGGAAAAAGCTGCTGTACAAGAGCTGATCACCTGTTAACAACCTGAGCTGGAATCTGCTTGATGCGGCTCTGAATTGCAAAGAGGAGCCTAAAAAATGCCTCAAACTTGCCACCACCTTAATCCCCAGGGAGCAAAAGGGCCCTGATGCTTTGCTGTCCCAAAATCACCTGCCTAAGGCAGCTTTTTCTTCTGCAGGCCCGTGAATTACATCTGGAGTCTCCCCAGCAATACTTCATGTCCTTGAATGGGAAAATCAAGAAGCAAGTTCCTGCCTTTGCAAAATACAAGTAGATGGTGAATGCTGATTGTGTCTTGCTCGTTAATCACACCAGAAAAGTGATTTAACAGGAAATCAGCTTCCTTCAGTGCTGAGCCAAGGGGCTGTGATTTCCTCCTCGAGTTTTCTGTATTTTCCGTACAATTGCTCCCTGAGTGAGGACTCTGTCACCTGGCACAGCTCGATGCTGGCAGTCCTGAGGAGCTGATTAGCAGCACTGCACGTGCAGAAGTGGCATCCTTAAATATCAGAGCTGTTTTTTTTAATGGAAGAGTATCAGGCAGCATTGGGCCTCTTCTTACACCTAAGAAATCCAGGATCTGACCTTCAGACTGAAATGGGTGCTTGTTTATCTGTCTCCTGTAAATACAATAGCAGAGCAGGGTTCTCAGCTCTCCTAGGGTGTGGAAAACTGAGCTTTAATTGCCAGTGCCCTCATTAAGGAGCTGCTTGATTTTAGTTGTGGTTTTATATCCTCATGTGTGATGGTGTTCACAGGGGTTTTTAGATGAGGGAAGAGACGAGGGTGTTGACTTCATATTTCAGAAGGTTTGATTTATTATTTTATGATATATATATATTACATTAAAACTATACTAAAAGAATACAAGAAAAATTTCTCATCAGAAGGCTAGGCTATGAATAGAAAGGAAAGAAAGAATGATAACAAAAGGCAGCTGTCTTTGTCCGAGACAGCTGGGCCTTGATTGGCCATTAATTATAAACATCCAAGATGGGCTAATCAAAAATTTACCTGATGCATTTCACAGCAGCAGACAATCATTGTTTACATTTTGTCTTTGAGGCCTCTCAGCTTCTCAGGAAGAAAAAATCTTAAGGGAAGGATTTTACATGAAAAGATGTCTGCGACACTCATGTCTTTGTTTTTGCCTCTCCCGCTCACCCACCCACTTTCTACGGTCCTCATAAAGCTGCTTATTGCTTTCTGTGGGAGAAAAAAAAAAAAAATAAAAAAAAAGAAAAGTGAAGCAGCAGAGGGAAGGAGAATCCCTGCAGGGTGGGATCTGTGGCAGGGTGTGTGAGCTCCGTGTTGGATGGGCTTTGGGAGCAGTTTGGTGCTTGGGGAAATGTCAGGATGCTTGTTTTATCACAGAACCTGGCCGTGCTGGCCGAGTCCTCGGTGCCACCTGGCAGCTGTGATGTGCTGTGGCAGGGGACAGCGTGCTGTCATCTGTTCAGAGGCAAACAGAGCCAGGCAGGACCTGTCCTGCTGCAGGGGTCAGAGCGTGGCAGAGGTGTTGGAGCAGAGAGGGAATTGCTGTGACAGCCTCCCCATGCTGTGAGCAGCAGCAATTTTGGTCTTGCCCTTTGTCCTCCCCCTCTTCTTGATGTGTTTTGAAGGATTAGGCCCACAGCCACATGGAGGAAATTGTTCCTGCTTAGGGAGGGCCTGGAGCTTGGATGATCCCTTACACTTCACAGGCCCCTCTGTCTAATTCCAGGAGAAAACCAACAGGACTTCCTTCCCTGGAGGGACAGAAAGGGCTCTCAACCTATTGCTCAGTGCTGGGTTTTAGAAATGAGCTCATCAAAGGATGACACAGTCAGGAGGGCCCTCTCAAAGCAGGGCTGTGTAGCTGAGCTTGGAATACCATGGCATAGAGATCCCTCATCCTCTGTGGGCTACACACACACACAGGAGCCCTCTTGGGGGAAGACTTTCTCTTTAAACTGAGCTGGAATTTCCCGTGATCCCTCTGGTTCCTGTTGCTCCTGTTGTCTCCTGCTTGGTCCCCAGCAATGATTGCAGTGGCTGGTGCTGGCATCCCCTATCCCCAGGGCTGCAGGCCTGGGCCTGGGCCTGGTTCCAGGCAGGATTCAGCGGCTCCTGCACAAGCTGTTCTTAGAGAGTCGCTATATTTAATCCCTTCCACACGTGGGGACTCTCCTTTCTTGCCCGAATCTATAATCTCTAAAATTTTACTAACAAAATTGTCTCACAGAAAAATTTCTCAAGTTGCCATGGTGACCAACTTGCTGAAGACACAGTGTGGGCTCTGGGGTGCTGGGGAAGCTGTCACATGTTCCCTTGGAAAAGCACATCTCCCATTTCTTCTGAATGCTGTACTCTCCATTCAGATCCATTTCAGGGCAGACCATACATCAGCTTCTAGCCTCGACCATCTCTGCTTTTGAGACTTGACAATATGTGTAGATTTGTGTCCCTTTTTTCACTGTTGTTAATTTTTCTAACAGTCTGCTTCTTTTTATTCCTTTTTTTTTTTTACCATAATTAGCCCCTGCCACGACATTTGTGCACATATGAAATGTTTTGCATGTGCAGGTTTCTTTTTGCAGATTCCACGGGGTGGGAAGCAAATCATTAAGCAACTTGTTGAAGCTGAATACACTTTTCCCAAGGATGGCTCTGAGACAATTTCTCAGACATTTCTCCTTCCTCTCTGTTTTTAAAGCAGATTGGAGAATGAGAAGAATCAAGATTCAAAGATCCAGCATGGGGAGAAAGAACCTGATGCCTTGGCCTTTCCTTTTTTGGTGAAAAAAATTTTTTTTCCGTGGAGTGAGAGTCTTTCCCCAAACTCCCTTTCTGCTCATGAGATGCTAAATACACCCTCATGCATCAACAGCCCTTCTGATGTGTTAGGTATCCCTGGGAGAACTCCAATTCAGCTGTGTCCAGGATGTTTCCACCGTCCCATAATGATGCTATTAAAACCTCATTATTCCATTTGTTTGTTCGGTGTTTCTTTCTGCTTTGCTTATAATTTTCTGTGAAGTTCCCGGCTAGTTATTGATTATTCAAACGAATACACCCACACTCAATTCCTGTCTCTCCCGGCTGCAGCAGCTGCGGACAGAGAAGCCTTTCTCCAAATCCAGAGGATGGAGTTGAAGCCCGCCAGGAATTTGGCTTTAATGAGTTCTTGGTCGCTAATGTGGAGAGCTGGGGGCTGCTAATGACGGTGATTGTCAGGTACTAATGGCTTTTGGAAGAAAGACAGGTTAGAGCACACCTCTGATGTATTCCTCACCTGGGAAAGGTCTCAGCAGTCCTGATCCCGATCCCGATCCTGACCCTGATCCCAATCCTGATCCCAATTCTGATCCTAGTCCTGATCCAAATCCCAATCCTGATCCTGATCCCAATCCTGACCCTGATCTTGACCCTCATCCCAATCCTGATCCCGATCCTGATCCTGATCCGGATCCCAATCCCGACCCTGATCCTGATCCTGACCCTGATCCCAATCCTGATCCTAGTCCTGAACCAAATCCTGATCCTGACCCTGACCCCGATCCTGATCCTAGTCCTGATCCAAATCCCAATCCTGATCCTGATCCCAATCCTGACCCTGATCCTGATCCCAATCCTGATCCTGATCCCGATCCCAATCCTGATCCTGATCCCGACCCTGATCCCGATCCCGATCCCGATCCTGACCCTCATCCCAATCCTGATCCCGATCCTCATCCTGATCCCGACCCTGATCCCGATCCCGATCCTGACCCTCATCCCAATCCTGATCCCGATCCTCATCCTGATCCCGACCCTGATCCCGATCCTGATCCTGATCCCGACCCTGATCCCGACCCTGATCCTGATCCCAATCCCGATCCTGATCCTGATCCCGACCCTGATCCCGACCCTGATCCTGATCCCAATCCCGATCCTGATCCTGACCCTCATCCCAATCCTGATCCCAATCCCGACCCTGATCCCAATCCCAATCCTGATCCCGATCTCG
Organism: Ammospiza nelsoni; assembly: GCF_027579445.1. Classification (NCBI taxonomy): domain Eukaryota; kingdom Metazoa; phylum Chordata; class Aves; order Passeriformes; family Passerellidae; genus Ammospiza; species Ammospiza nelsoni. The sequence continues at coordinate 2,207,800 of NC_080639.1, forward strand.
ATCCTGGTCCTAAACCTGATCTCGATCCTGATCCCCTTCTCTCCACCTCCTGCACAGAGCCCACCCTGCAGCTCTTTGGGAAATGGAAGGTTGTTATGCAGCTTGGGGGATTCTTATTGGGTTTTTTTAAGGCTTTATTAGTCAAAATCAACTAATTTTTCTCTCTAAAGCCATTGTCCCACCCAGTTTGACTCTCACCTATTTTCCCCTCCCGACTGCAGCGAGGTAACCTGATTTGTAGGAATTTCCACCTCAAAATCTTGAGAAGATGCAGTCAGAGCCCTCGATGACCACCATGGTAGCAGGGAGCAGAGGGTGCTGACAAAGGTCTAACAGAGACAGTGATGTTTTCCTCTTCCATGGTTGATTTGCTTTGCTTGGATGACCTTCATCCATGACCTTGCTTGGACTGGGAACCTTCAAGGCCAGGCTGGATGGGGCTTGGAGCAGCCTGGGATGGTGGAAGGTGTCCCTGCCCGTGGCAGGGGGGTGGGATGAGATGAGCTTTAAGGTCCCTTCCAGCCCAAACCAGCCTGGTATTCCATGATTCCTTTGCTCTGAACACCCAGTGCCAGAGTCGTCCATGATCTCTCTTCCGAATTTTTGCTGAGCATCTTCTTTTCCAATAGGGCTGATTTCAGCTATTTGTGCTGATTTTAGGTAGAACCATGACTCTTCATTGGACAGGAACAGCCTAGGTGCTTTCTGAAACTCCTGAGCTCAAGAGATTGTGGCTCAGGTCTTTTTATTACATGTCTTTCTGGCCCAGGTGAGCAGAAGATCTTCCTGACCTGTTTCTCCAAGACCTGGCCTTGTTTCCTGGAAGGGATGAGGTGGACTGATAGAGAAAACAGCTTCAGCTGGGCTTGCACTCTTCCCTGTTTCAGTCTTGCTTTGCTTCTCCCAGTTCCCCAACAGGCAGTTCTTAGGGCCAGGAGCTAGATTCAACAATCCTTGTGGGCCCCTCTGACTCAGGATATTTTATGACTCTGTATTTTGCTAATATGTGATAATTAAATGTGCACTTCTCTACACACTCACACACACCAAAAGAAAAAAAAAAAAAAAAAGAGGGAAAAAACCCACCTTTTTTGGTTTTTTTGGTTTTTTTTTTTTCATTTTTCTTCCCCCTAGCCAAAATGATTGGTTTTTCTGTTTTTTTGTTTTTTTCATTTTTCTTCCCCCCTAGCCAAAATGATTGCAGTGTACTTTAAGCTCCTGGCTGCACACATGCAAATGCCTTCACACCTAGGAGGAGCTGATGTGGCATCTGCTGTGCAGATGTTTATCTGGCAGCAGGGAGCAATATTTCCTTTGTCCACATCACTTTCCTGAGCCTTTCCTGGTCCCAAATTGCTGACTCAAGCACTCGGTGCTCCAACACACCAATGACCCTTGCTAGGGATGCTCCTTTCCAGCTCCCCTGGCTGAGAGTTTGGGCTGTGTAAGCAGACCTTGAGTTTTGTTGTTGGATTTTGCTTGGGGAGTGGAGATTTATGCAGCAGCAGGGACAGGGAGGGAGCTTTCCCCTCACCCTTAGAGGCACTACTTGCCCTGGAAGGAATGTGCAGAGTAGAAATTCTCTCCTCTTGCAGACTTTGAGGCTGTTCAGAAACTCTGGGACAGCAAAAAATGGAAGGGAGACAGCAAAGCCACAGGGGGTGAGGCTGAGGTCTCGTCATTGGTGCATACAGGGACTTTGCTTGAGCTTTGTTGCCCTACCAGAAGGTGAAATGTTGTCACCCTTCCGATGCAAAGCAGTTGTAGGGTGAGGAAAGAAGTGAGAGTTTGGATCTGTGTAGTGATTTGGGGAATGAACGGGAGCAACGGCAGCCGCTGTCCCCACATGGGACAGGACACCCTGCCCAGACCTCCAGCACTGCAGTCTGTCCCCAGGGAAGGGTGGAAAGTGCTGACTTCTAAAACCTGCATCCACGGCAGAATCACTCCTTTCACATTCATTTTCTCTGCTTGGTTTTTTGTTCACCGTGACACTTTTTATGCTGACAGTGTCTGGGCAGGAATTCCTGTGGTATGGGATGGATGAAGGGCAACACCAGGCAGTGATACTGCAGAAAAAACTGGGCTCAGTTCCCTTCTCTCCCTTCAGTCAGCACTTGTGGAATTTGGGCTCCAGGGTGCCACAGCATCTCATTTGCCAGATCCTCTGTTTGGCATCATGGCACAGATGCTCCGTGATGGACACCCCACCCCTGGAAGTGTTCAAGGCCAGGTTGAACAGTGCTTGGAGTAACCTGGTCTAGTGGAATGTGCCCTGAGATGGTCTTTAAGGTCCCTTCCAGGCCAGTCTGTGACTCTGTGGTCACTGCCAGGCACTGGTGTGGTTTGTGCCACCACTGGCACCAGTGTGTTGGCAGCCGTACATCAAATTCTGCTTACATGGCTAACTGGGAATGGGTGGAGCTACCAGCAATAAAGAGGGGCTCAGTGCTACATGGAACTAGCCAAAAAAAGCTCCCAAAGAGCAGAGCTGATCAGCTGGATGGAGCCCAGCCCATATCAGGGAGAAGGCTGCTGCTCATCCTGGAGGAATGTGGAGATTTCCGGGCGTACGCTCGGCTGTCAGCAGCCTCAGCTCAGGCTGCTCGTCCAGCCTGACCCCTGGATGATCTCTCTGAAAGGAAGAAGAGGCATCAATTGCCAGATGCATGTCCTGATTCTGAGTGGGGAGCTGTTGGGAGCAGGACCTGAGTGCTTTCACACCAGGAGCGTGAGGATGGAGCAGGTCTGCAAGTGCGAGTCCAGCGCGGACACTTGGGAGGATCACGAGGAGCCAGAGCTGTGCTGAGGATGGGGAACATCCTCTGGGGCACAAAGAACCCGTGGCACATCCCAGGGCTGCCGGTGAGCCTGTCTGGCCACTCCTGCTCCTGGCTTCCCGCTGGTGCTGATGCCCACTAGATGTCAGGATTGAACAAATACAAGGGTAGGCAGCAGCTCCCTTCTCAAATTATTCCCCTTCCCCCCCCTTCTTCTGATTTCTGGCCAGCGGTGTGATAAAATGACCTTTGTGCAAAGAGGGTCGGTGTGTTTAAGTGGTAAAGAGAGCAGGGGATGCAGAGGAGAAATGACTGAGACAAAAAATCCTGGCCAGGTTGGAGTGCTTGTTTTGCCTGTGGCAGCCCAGAGCTTAAATTCTGCTCCAGGCACGAAGATGGTTTTGCTTTTTACTCCATGGACAGTGGAATTTTCTTTCTCCTGCATGACAGACTTATCCTTTTTGATAAAACGGCATTAAATCAGATTTCCCAGCCTTGGGTGTGCAGTGCCTTTGGTAAGAGGAAATCTAGAGAAATAAATGCTGCTTGTCTCAGAGAGGGTTTGATTTCAGAGCTGAAGCCTTCTACCTGTTCCCAGCTCCCATCTCAGCCCTTAGTCAGGAGCTCAGCTCATTCACTGCAGCTGCTTAACTTTGGCAAGAGCATCCTAATGCCTCTTCAAGATTAGGTGTGCTAATTAGTGCTTCCACAACCAGGAAGAAATCTGCTGCTGTCTGACATTCACAGCTGCCACGGTGTTTGCTCCTTTCAAACCTCCTGCTGCCTTAAAAATCCTGATTTTTGCCCCCTCCCTGTTTGGTTTTTTTTTTTTTATTTTTCTCCCAGGACAAATTGTTGCCTGCGTCTCATGGCACAGTGGGAATTCTCTGAAGGAAATGGAGTGCCTGCACTTGGTGGAGGCTTCTGAGAGGGTGGTGATGACTGCTTGTCCCCTGTGACAAACAAGGAGTCTAGGCTGGAAAACCAGCGTTAGACCTGAAAAGGGGAGCTTAAAACATGGGTCTTAGCTTTCCCAAGGAAGTAAAGCTCCTGGAAGTTATCTAGATATTCGTTGGAGATTAAATAAGGGGGAGATTAAGCTGGGAGAAACGCAGCCCAAGAAGGAAATTGGGATTTTGTGTTGGCCTCCAGAGACCAAACTGGTTCAGGGAATTATTTATCTGTGAGACTTGAAGGAGGAGACCACCAGGAAAACCACAAAGCCTGGCAGGATCCCAGGGATTACAGGCCTTGATTAATGACAGTTTAAAAAGAATCTTATGTGCTTGTGGAGAAGGAATATTTTTTTCTGAGCAGAGGGAAGGTGATGCTGCTGGCTGAGCCTCCTGATCTGGAATGAATAATGGAGAGGAAAAAGACCCCAGCATCCCAAATGGGAGGCTGTGGACTGAAAGAGTGAAGGAAACCCCATAATCACATCAAGAAGAGGTCCTGTGCAGAAGAATGGGGGCCAGAAACGTTTCAGCCTAGGGCTACATGCCACATGTGGGTTACTGGGATAGACTTGTTGAAATTTTTAGGTTGGAAAAGACCTTTAAAATCATCGAGTCCAACTGTCAACCTAAAGATGGGGCAGCAAAACCCCAACAACTTTTTCTGTGTGTGTTTCAGAGGTCTTTAATTTCCTTTTGTGTTTGAATACTGCAGGCACTCTTGTTCAAGGGTGAGAAATCCCCATTAGCTAGGCTTGCCAGGGGCTTTGGGAGCAGATAGATTGGATAAAAAAGACACAAGAGAAAACCCTGGGGTGGTCTCTGATGCAGGGGCTGCTAAGGAATGTTTTTATACCTTTCCTGCTTAGTGGAATGGTCTTCCAGGGTATTTTGAAGGGAGGAAGCTCTGACTACAGGTAACGCTAGAACTGATTGCAAAAGCCTTTGAGTTGTTTGGTTTTCTAAGCTGGTGTTTTATTAATTGCCAGCTTTTTATCCTCTTGGAGAGAACAGAAAAAAAAAAAAAAAAAAACACTTGTCCATGCAATTTTTCCAGTTTCTTGAGCTCTTTTAAAGCATTCACAGGTCCTGCTGGTGAATTTTCTGGAACAGGCCCCACATCACCTTTCCCAGCAGAGGGAAAGGGACTCAAATACATGAGGTTTATGCAACAAGAAAGACACATACCCCCTTTTAAAGGGTTGGAGCAGCGGATCTGTGTTCAGTGAACCAAAACACAGCTTTTTGTCCTGAAAGCTTACATGCCAAAGTTTGAAAATACACCCTCTGAAGGGGAGGTGTCTGAGGAAAGACCAGGAGGGAGGGGTTGGGTGCTCTTAGGAGAGAGTCAGAGATTTCAGTTCACTGAGAGAAGATGGAACCAAAGCCTGGAGCCAAAATAACAGGCCCTGGTATTCTGCCATGATTGCATGACTGTATCTCTCTTTAAAATGACTGTTGATTGTGGCTGTTTCATCACAAAATGACTCTGTAGTTCCTCTCTGCTGTTGGGCAACAGGCCATGTCCCGACACTTCTGCATTTCTCTCTGGCTAAAACAACTCTGCATAAAGCTGCCAGCAATCCAGTTCCCCTAAAAACTCCTATTTTTGAAGAGATTTTGCTGTTTATTGGAAGCATTGCCTGGTGCCACGGTGAGCAGGAGCAGAGATTCTCAGTGTGGTGCTCGTGTCCACTGACATTTGCAGCGTTGGCTCTGTGTCGCAGGCATCTTTTCATGAAAATCCTTTCCTTAGGATTTTTTCCTCCTGAGAAGCTGAGAGGCCTCAGGAACAAAATGTAAACAATCGTTATCTGCTGCTGTGGAATGCAACAGGTGCATCTGTGATTGGTCTCATGTGGATGTTTGGAATTAATGGCCAGTCACAGTCAGCTGGCTCAGACTCTCTGTCCCAGACACAAACCTTTGTTATTCATTTATTCCTTCCTATTCTTAGCTTAGCTGGCCTTCTGAGAAACTTTTTCTTCTATTCTTTTAGTATAGTTTTAATGTAATATATATCATAAAATAATAAATCAAACATTCTGAAATATGGAGTCAACATTCTCGTCTCTTCCCTCATTTGAAAACCCCTGTGAACACAGTCACAGCTCTGCTGGAGAAGAGCAGCTCAGCTGGGAGCAGAGGGCTGGAATTCCACAGGGATGTGCTGGGAGGCTGGAGCCTGCCAGGGTTTGAATGTGAATGCTGCTGGTGCAGGAGGCTGCCCCTGTTTTGCATTCACAGCCACGCTCTGATTCTGCAGGGCTCTCAGCCTGGCAGGGGATTCCAGAACCCGGGAACCCGGTTTGTAGGAGCTGGGTGGGATCTTTGGAATCCGCCCCTCTGAGCAACCAGAGAAACTGCAAGGCTGAAGTCTGGGGCTTAAAACTCTCTCTTTTTCTTTACTGTTCATTCTGTGGGACCTGGTGTGGGTGGTTTTCCTTCCATCCCCAGAAGCATTCCCAGGCCTGCCACCCTTGGCACAGCCCGAGTGGAAGGAGCTGGGCTGGTTTCACCTGGAAGCTCCCAGAGCCAAGGGCCAGTTTGCCAAAAGTTTCTCCTGCTTGTCCCTCCTAGAGAGAAGGAAGAACAGAAGAGATCTTTACATGGAAGAGATGCTTTTCACCTCTCAGCTAAGGGCAGGCATTTCTGCCCATATGTGAGATTTGCCAGGAGTGGGAAATTCACTTCTTAGCAGCCCATGACATATGGCAGAGCTCAGGAAAGGCTCAGCTGAAGGTCTTGTGAGCACTTGGCCTTGTCCTTCCTTGGATGTCTGATCTCTTCCCCTCTGGAAGAGCAGAGTGATGCGACTGCCGTGCCAAACCCACACCTCCCCAGCCCCTAAAGCATTAAAAATTTGTGGCAACAGCTTTGTTCCAGAGCTGGCAAATGATGTTCTGAATGGCTGAGCCCAGCCTGGGCTCCCTTGCACTAATCCCAATTAATGTCACCACAGGACATGCTGCTGCATGGGGGCACAGAGCACAAACCTTCTGCCCTGATCACAGACCTGTAGGCACTTGCTAGCATGGACTGCTGCCCACTTTGAGGTTATTTCTTCTTTTGAGTCCACTTTTCGAGGAGAATTAAACAAGCCAGCCGCCATCTGGCTCCAAGGCACTGATTTTAGCACACAACAATCCCAAAAAGTCTGTCTTCCCCTCATTTTCTCCCCCCTCATCCTGATCAGGGACAGCCAGTTCGAGTGTGCGAGGGGAACACGAGCTGGGAACATGAAAGGCAGGGAGACAAGGCAGCTCTGAAACTAGGTTAGAGATGAAACGAGCCTGAAATTTGGCAGCTGCAGGCAAGGCTGGGTGGCCCAAGGGAAATGGCTGGAAATGATTGATGAGATAAATGATTAATGGAATAGTGAGATTATCCCAGCGCGGGGCTGCGTTTCTGTTTGGAGCAAGCCAAAGACACGAGCCAAGAGGAGCTGGGTGGGTGTGAGGGATGCAGAGGAACAAGTGCAAGGGCAGCATCTCCCAGAAGGCAAGGAGATCACTCAAGTCAGCCTCACATTGGCTTCATTGCACCCCCTGGGGTCTAAAATATGCCCCCCTGTCTGGAGGGTTGACTCATCATTTGGTTCAGCATTTGCCATCTGCACAGATCTCACTCTCTCTGTTCAGGCAGCTCAAATAGAAAGAATTTCATTTGAATCTCATTTTACACATTGGTTTTTCTCTTACCTTCCCTGCCATCCACTGAACACCTGGGGTTTTTTTTTTGTGTATCAGGGATTTTGTGTCTCCTGGGCTTCCAGGGGCTGTTTATGTGGGGATAGTAGTAACTTTGGGGTGTGAGGTGTGTGTTCAGGCCCCATTCTGCTTTTTCCTGGCAGATAGTTCTTTCAGGCAAGCAGGATGTTCCAATAACAGCTAATCTGTCACACTGATAGCTGTGTCAGTGCAGTCTAAATAAGAGACTGATGTGTGTTTCCCCCCCTGCCCCCCACCAACTCCTTGGAAGATTTTGGAACCAGGGGAGTGCTTGTGGGAACTGGTTGCATCTGCTGTTAGATTAATAGAGTCAGCCCTTGCAATGACATAACCATGCCCTGGAGGGATTGGGGTTCTTTGCCAGCTCAGAAGACAAAGGCATCATTGTGTGATTCCTCTGTGTGATCCCTGTTGCTCATACCCAAATACTTACAGCCACAAACCTGTCCATTAGGAAGTGGCTTGAAGAACCTTCCTCCCTGGACCCATCAGATGAACCTTTTTCTTTCAGAATGCAGACACGGGTGTTGGCTTTCCATGGCTGGTGTGGCCTAACAAGTGGCTATGCCCTCCAAAATAAAACACCAAAATTAGTGTGGGAAATAGTAAAGGTAAGAAGATTTTCAGAAAGCTGGAAAAGCAGGCTTTAGAAATAGAAAGAGCAGAGAAACTTAGAACTGCAAAGTCTGAAAGCAGAAAAAGTTGCAATGGCACAGCAAGCAAAGACATTAAACAATAGCTTGAGTTTCAGGCTTAGCTAAGACAGACCTTAAAACTGCAGGAAAATATACTTAGCAAGATAGTAGAAGATTTTAAGCTTAATAATGGAGTATTGTGTATTGTTAATAGCAAGAAGACAAGCAAGCATTGTGTGAAGCAAGTGTATGTATACTTTTAGTAATTAGCTAGAACAATTGTCTGTAAATTTAGCAATTGGCTAGAAAGTTTTAAAAGTGACTTTTAACAAAGAAATCTTTGGCTGCTGCTGGCTGTACGTGAGCTTTGCCATCTTCCCACTGTCTCAGCCATGTGATGAGGCTGATGCTGCAAATAAAGCTCAAAGAACATACCCCAGCAGCCCCGTCCTGTTCGTGAGGAAAAAATAATCATGCCAACACAATTAGAGCAAGAGCTGCACCCAGGAGATGCTGTTTGTCCCAAAATTTACAGCATCTCCTGGTTATTCAATGCCAGCTGGCTGGGCTAGCTGGAGACTAAGTCTGGATGTGCACGTATCCACATTATATTTATAGATATATTTATAGATATAAAAGTTTCTTCAATATCTACAGGATTTTCTTCTCCCCCTGCACTCTGCAGTTCTTCAGCTGTTGTTGATTAGGAGGATATTGATGTATGGAATATATACAGCACAAAAATGCCATATTTCTTCACCTCTCCCTTTCCCTGAGTGACTGCTCCGAGAATCCTGGAAGCTGAGCTGATATTCTGAGTAACACCAGTCTGGGCTCTGTTCCTGCTTTTCCTGCTGCTAAATAGAGTCAGGGAGCTGCACAGGGAAAACCAGCTCTGTGTCAAGGTCGTTCATTTCCCCAAGGGCAATAAAATGCCATGAAACTGATTGTCAGAGGACTAAAAAGCTGGATTTTTAAGCAGTTCTGTAACTATGTTGGTTACTCACCAGGCTGGACGCAAGCTCTGGAATGACTTGGAGAAAGGTTAAGGGGCAAAAAAATCCAACGTATTTCTATGTTTTGGTCATTCTTTGCTCCTTCTTAGCAACATTAAAACTGTGTTTTGAGGAGTGTGTGCTCCTCAAGGCTCGGGTGGAGCCCTTGGGCTGGGTGCCACCACTCTGTAAATGCTGAGGTGGCTTTCAGGTGCTTGGCAGCTCCATGAGCACAAGGTCATCAGCCAGGGGGTTTGGCTGACCTTCTGCAAGGCCTTGACTTCAGGAGATGAGGAACTCTCAGGAAACCACAGGGGCCATCCTTTGCCTCACTCCTGCTGACAGCAAGGCTGTTGGGTGGCTCCTCCTGGGAACCATCACCAATCACAATTTGGCTTTGCCACATGCTTGGGCTCTGTGATGGTTGAATGCCAGCGTGGCACAGCAGCTGTGCCTCTTTTTGGCTGAACATCAAGAGGCAGGCATCCAAATGTCAGGTTTTTGGGGTGGTTTTTTTCCTTCCTTTCTGTGCCATCTAAATCTTTTTTAAATTAAGGGATTAAAACAAGAAAGCATAAATGGGATCTCTGTGTGACCGCTGTGGGCTCTCCTTGAAGCAGTGGAGTTGTGTGAGCCCAGAAAAACCAGGCCTTGCAGACTTTCCTTGGCTGCAAAGGTGGCTCCTGCTGAAATAAACAAAGGTTTTGTCTCCAGCTGAAGCCTCCAGGGCATGGAACACCACCAAGGGTCATGCTGGCAAATGCAGCCCCTAACATGGGATTGCTGCTGAGCTGGATGGGAAGCCTTTGAGAATAAAGATCTCTAAGATGTGTCATCCTAATGAGATGGAGAAAAAAGAGCTGGACAAGAGCCAGGTGCTCTGGTTTCTTCTGGGATGGGACTGGTTGAGATTTTGTGCTGCAAGGAGTTAATTTTTCTTGTTTTCATAGAAACATAAAATGGCTTGTGTTGAAAAGGACCTTGAAGAGCATCCAGTTCAGGGATGCTTCCACTGTCCCAGGCTGCTGCAAGCCCCATCCAACCTGGCCTGGGACACTGCCAGAGATCCAGGGGCAGCCACAGATTCTCTGGGCACCCTGTGCCAGGGCCTGCACACCCTCACAGGGAGAAACTCCTTCCCAATATCAAATCTAAACCTTCTTTGTGTAAGCGTAGAATGCTGGGAATACAGAGGGTAGCTCTCAGCTCTTGCCATGCTCTTTTCCCACCTGTCCTCCTTCCCTTCTGCTGGATGTGACAACACACAATTCTCAGGGTGTTGGGAACCCTGACAGTTGCTGAAGTCTGTTTCAGAAGCCAGACTGTACTTGTGATGATTTGAGGTTCCTTTGAGCAAAGTGGAGGAGAAGAAACAAATCATTAAAAAAAAAAAAAAGGATGGGCCAAAAGAAGAAAAATATGCAGAACAAGATGGAAGGCTGAAAGAGATTGACAGGGTGGTTTCATCAGCTGCTTGCTCTCACAGTAACCATATACTTTTTTATCAAATAAAACCCCAAAAAACCAAAGATGAAAACACAAGCAAACAACAACAACAAAAAACAAACCCAACCCCCCCCCCCAAAAAAACCCAAATCAAAACAAACAAAAAAACCCAAACAAAAAGCCAAACCAACCACAAAAATCCCACAAAAATCTCCACTTTTCTAAGTATCTTCATGCTGTACTTTTTCTGCTCTTGGTGTGAGTGGAAGGCAGTGCTTGATGCTCCTCTGCAAGTGGCAGCCAGTTTGCTGCAGGCACATTCCCAGGTAAAGGCATTGTGCAAATGTCAGAGGAGTGTCTCCAGACTTGAAAAATCAGCTTTCATTTCTTTCACCTTAATGTGAAATGAGATCCAAGGGGTGGGGAGAGGATAGGACAGCCAAAAACTGAACTCCAAGCCAAATTAGGTCTGCCTCTGAAAGCAGTTTTCTGTTCCAGAGGTCTCTCTCTCTCTCCACATGGGGTGGGCTGGCCTTGGGCAGCTGCCAGATGCCCTCCTGGATGCTCTCTCCCTGCTCCTCCTTGGCAGGACAGAGGGAGAAAATGAAGTGGAAAATCTCCTGGATCAAGACAAAGGCAGGGATATCATCCATCAGTTACTGTCATGAGCAAAACAGACTTGCCTGGGGAGAAATTAATTTAATTTATTGCTAAAATTTGTGCAGCCCGGAGAGGAGGAGGCTGGAGGGAGGCCTGAGAGCAGAATTCAGCTTCCTCCCTAGGGACAGCTCCAATCCCTGCTCTCTGTGACAGGGACAGCACCTGGGGGAATGGCTGGAGCTGTGTCAGGGCAGGGTCAGGTGGGAGATCAGGAAAAGGTTCTTTCCCCAGAGGGTGCTGGCACTGCCCAGGCTCCCCAGGGGATGGGCACAGCCCCCAGGCTGCCAGAGCCCAAGGAACATCTGAACAATGCTTTCAGGGTAGGATTGTTGGGCTGTCTGTGCAGGGCCAGGGCTTGGGCTCCATGATCCCTGTGGGTCCCTTCCAACCCACATGATTCCATGATTAAAATAGATTTGAATGGTGAAAAACAAAGACAAAAATTAAACCAACACTTTCTCTCCAACCCTCTTTGCCCAAGCTGGGCTTTGCTCCTTCATTCCCAACTTTTCTGTCCCTGTCCCCTGAGGGATTGGGGATGGTTGCAGTCAGCCCATAACATCTCTCCTGTGCCATTCCTGCCTCTTCCCACTTTTCCTCAGGAAGTACTGGGCAGAGGCAACAGGGCAGCTACAGGAGTGGAAGACATGGGCAAGACATCCAAAATCTGGGCTGTGGACACAAATGGATTTATCCTTGGGGCTTTCCTTCTAAGTCCAGGGCAGGAAATAGCACTGACCTTGTCTTGTGAAATATTTGGGGTTCAGTTGGGGCCTGGGCTACTTGAGGGTGTAATGAGATTGCCAAGTTATTTCAAATTCCCATTTCCCTGTTTGTCCTGGCCTTGCAAGTGCAGTGTTTAATAAATCCTTTACAATGCTGAGCATTAAAGGCTGCATAATAGCTTGTCACTTCAGGTTTGTGTTATTTCAGCATTTGCATAAGTGCATTCATGATTTTGGCACTTCACTGTGGTATTTGCTGGATCCCTGGGATGAAGGAGATATTGAGAATCTGACTCCATGTTCTTAGAAGGCTAATTTATTATTTTATGCACTAATATTATATTAAAGAATGCTATACTAAAACTATACTAAAGAATAGAGAAAGGATACAGACAGAAGGTTACAAAGAATGATAATGAAAACTCGTGGCTGCTTCCAGAGTCCTGACACAGCTGGACCCTGATTAAGTCACATGAAACCAATCAAACATTCACCTGTTGGTAAACAATGTCCAAGCCACATTCCAAAGCAGCAAACACAGGAGAAGGAATCAGATAATTCTTGTTTTCATTTCTCTCCGAGGCTTCTCAGCTTCCCAGGAGAAGAAATCCTGGTGAAGGAATTTTTCAGAAAATAAGACAGTGACACTTCACTCCAAGCCACTACAGACATTTGAGCTCCTTGGCTCTCCCAGCAAGAGGAAGCAGGGCTGGGGGAAGATCACAAGGGTTGGCTTTCCTCTGGGGGGAAGGGGTGGGCATGAATGTTCTGGCAAAAATAGGCAGCTTCCAGTTGAGCCAGCCTAGAGCATCTGAAGTCTGTGGTCCTCCCACTTCTCTTTTTCTCTGGCAGCCACTCCAGCAGCAGCAGCTGCTTCCTCAGCCCAGGCAGCTGAGCTCTTCCTCCAGAGCAGAGAAGCCTGGGCCCAACTCATCATCTCTGTTAAATGCCCCCACGTCACGTCATGGTGAGCTGAGCTGGATGCCTCATTGAGCAAAACCCCCAGATCCCGGGAAGCTGCCAGGACTTCAGCTGGATATCTGGAGGAAAGAACCTTTCTACCCTTCTCCTGGTTTGGTTTTCCCCTGTGAGCCATCACTTTTCTCTCAGGAAAAAGTGTTTTGAGTGCCCAGCCTGCGATGCGTTGGATGTGAAAAATCCCTTCACGAGGATTTCTTCTCCTGGATGTGGACGCAGCTTTTTGTTTAGAAGGAGATTTTTTTGTGGCTACACCAGTCAGAAGTGGCTGGGGTTCCTTTTCCAAGAGATTTGTAAATAAGCAGGGTAACCAGGGCTGTGTAGCTGGGCTCCAGAAGAAGTTGAACTCCAAATGATGAGGCAGGAGCAGCTCACAGGGCTCCAGATGCTTCTACCTGCTGAAAGATGATGAAATAAATGGGTGTTGAGCTCCTGGTTATATAGATTTTGTCACCTGTAACTGCCCTGAAATGGGCTCTGTAATCCAGCGTCTGAATCTTAGAGGAGAACTTCTTCCCCAAGCCCCTGAGTAACTGGCCATGATCTTTGCAATTGTAAATAATGCTCTGTTTCCCCTTGTTCCCTGTAATCTCTTCCTTCCATTACTGCTAGTGATGTATCAGGCCTCATCTGGATTGTTCTAAAATCCTCATTAAACATTTTTATTTGGTCTATCAGTGTTAATATATAGGCATTATTCTTCTATAAGGGAGATACCTTCAACTCTTCCAGTTCCTGGCTTATTTCTAGGAAGTGGCCAATTCATTGATAGAGCTCATTTGCAGTCTCTGTGATAATTCCCCCACCTTTGTAAAACCTTTCTGAGAGCTCTTTTAAAACTGCTGCTTTATTTCTGGAGACCCTCTGCTTGAATATTGGACCTCAGAATATCTGACCATTGAGCCAATACCAGATCCAATACTCCACAAATTTCAGGTGGAGGATTTGCTTTTTGTCACATGGGAAATTGACACTTCCACTTGGCAGGAGCTGCGAGGAAGATTTCTTAGGATTTCTGTAGGAAAATGCTCCCTGATAATGCCTGAGGAGGATGGGAACAGCTGTTGTGAGCTGGCAGTGCCCCTGGAGGCTCCTGGAGTTCAGAGAGTGAGGGCAGAGCGAGGCAAGGGAAGGTGAATCCAGCAGCTGTGGAGAATGAGAGCAAGCTCAGAATACCCTTCAGTCACAGCCTGTAGTGGTGCCAAGTGTAAATGTGAGCACTCCATATCACTGGCATCCAGATAAAAAGCAGAAAGGAGGGAGCTGATGAGATGCTGGAGTTAATGGGGTGTGCAGGAATGCCACGGTGGATCCTGGGCAGTTCACAGGGCAGGGCTGGGAATTGAAGTGAGCTCCTGGGATTTCAGGAGCTCCTCCTCCCCAAGCTTTAGAGCGTGGTCACAAAGCCACTGCTGCATTTGAGGGCCTTGGGGTGTGTATCCTACCCTGCCTGTGCCTGTTTGCTGCTGCTTGTGTTCCCTGATTATAAATTATTCAGGCAGAACAGGATGGCAGCTTGTTGAACAAGAAACCTGTTAGAGAGCGAGATCTGTGCGTGGAAGAGGCTGCTGGAGCTGTGGGGGCTCCTTAAATTAGCTTTGTTCCTAACCTTGATACAAAGATGGGGTGGAAAAGTGGAAGTCCAAGGGTGTCCACATCCTTGGCCCAGCCTTTTCCCATTTGGAACAGCCCTGCTGCAGTGCTGGCACTCCTGCACTTCCAGAAAGGCCTCCCCTTTCCTTACCCTGAGAATGACTTCAGCAGACACTAAAATTCACCCCATGGCTCAGAAAGTTGAGAAGTGAATGAACTTAAAGGTGTGTATTTTAACCTGCCCTGTGCTTGTCAGGGTGAAAAGCTGAACGTTCTCTGCTTGGAAGTGGGAAATTTGTTGATTGCCAGAGTCAGGAGTGGAGAAGAAGAACCTCTCTCCCCCTCATCCTTCTGTAGCTGTCGATGACAGACTGCAAGTGTCACCATGTGAGTATTGGCATCTTCCACCAGGGCTGCTGGGGAGCCACATTTTCCAGCATTTAGCTCTTGTGTGACATGTGAGAGGAGAAAGGCTTTGCTGTGCTGGCAGCAGGAGCTGGGCCCTGCTCAGGGAGGGGGTCTCCACCCTTCAGCAGCAGCGGCTGAACTTGGTGGCACACGAGGGGGTGGGATGTGGCTCTGGAAAAGTGCCACCTGGCGAGGGTGGCAGATGGCACAGAGCGTCAGGTGCTGCTCTCCAGCCTCACAGTGACAGCTTTTCCTATTCCTGGCCCTCTCACAGCAAATGTGGGCAGCGATGGGTGAGCTTGGGGCTGACCTAATGCACCCCCAAGAAGATTCCTGCAGTAGCTGATCCTTCGCAGCGTTCACAGTCTGTTTAAAGGGTGTTTTCTGTCTCAGATTTTTGGGGGTGGATGGTGGTGCTGCTGGAGATCACGGAATCATTCAGCTTGGAGAAGACCTTTGGAGTCCAACCACAAATGGTGTGACTTCAGCAAAGAGCTGGGACAGAGCAGGGCTGGATGCCAGAATTCCACTGGAGTTATCAAGGAGTCAAGTTGTCTGCCTTCAGCAACCTTCAGGATTATTTTTTGGCCCCAAGATTAATTTTTATCTTGTAGTATGAATCAGCTGTGTCCTTAAAAAAGCAGGCAAACCACAAAATCTGACTCATTGCTCTTTGCCTTCAGGCAAATCCTGGTGAGGTCAATACAAGTTTGGGGCAAAATGTCACTTGGATCTACCAGTCCCTCTATGCACTCCAGCTGGGAAGAAGGGCACACTGCCCCTACCCAGGGCTTCCTGCCTTCCTGGCAGGAGCATTTCTGTGAAGCATTGAGATAATTTAGAACGTGACTATGCATACATAAGCTTCTGGCAATTCCTGTTTCACCCTTTAATGAGCTTGGTTCCCAGAAGTATTTCTGCCACCCAGTCATGTGCCAGTTAAAACTGACCTCTGCAAACCCCAGACTTGGTTCCCTGTATGGCACAGAATCACAGGATAATTTAGGTTGGAGAAGACCTCCAAGACTATCAAGTCCAACCTTGGTACCATGCAAGAAGTACTACGACTTTTAAATGTAAATCAGTGATGCTGTGGTGGTGGTAGAGATCAAGTCCCAGACCTGTTTGGGTTGGAAGGAACATTAAAGATCCCCTGGTTCCGGCCCCCTGCCATGGGTAGGGAATGTTTGAAGTTAAATCCCATGGGCAGACCCCACACCATCCCCTGCAGGCATTCCTGGTTCCTGTCTGTGAGGAATGAGTCAGGCCAAGCTCCAGGACCTGTCATTACTCGTGCCACTGAGGAGTGACTGTCAAATGTCCTGTCACACCTACAGTTCCCATCCCACTTCAGCTTTTGGAAAGCAAACAGCTCTGTGTCACATGTAAACTCTCTATTTTGGGTTACGTGACTCCTGCTGGTTTTCCAGTAACTTGCAAAAAAAAAAAAAAAAAAAAAAAGAAAAAAAAATGGAAAAAAACTTCCCTAAGTTTCACACGTTAAACTTCCCTGAAGTTTTACACATTAAACTTGACCTGGAGTTCCAAATCCAGGACCAGCTTTGCTGCCTGTCACTGCTCAGCCAAGGTGATAAAAATGCCTTTGGAGGAGGGTTTTGAAAGCTCTCTTTGCAGCAGTAGTTGTGGGAACTTGGATTCTGCAGATGCTGAGCAGCCTGAAATGAGTCTTGAAATCACCTTTGGTATGGTTTGCAACAGGTTTCTGAGAGACACCGTGAAGGAAGGAGCAAAACTCAGCATCCCTGGCACTCTGGGTGTCCCTTTAAATTATTTACCACCAAAATCATATTGTTTCATGGGCACCCCAAGGCCAGGTTGGATGGATCTTGGAGCAACCTGGTCTAGTTGAAGGTGTCCTGACCATGGCAAGGGTGGAACAAGAGGATTTTTGAGCTCCTTTTCAACCCAATCCATTCTGGGATTCTGGATTCCATGACTTGGGATGAGACTAATGTGGCCACCTCCTGTGTGCACCTGGAGAGTGATCCCCCACAAACCAGGGAGCTGGAGGTGCTTTTCCACTTGCCAAATCCCTCTTTAATGCCCTGCCTCGCCACTTGAATTAGAGCTTTATATTAAGCACACCACTTATTAATTAGCAACAATAACCATTGCCTTGTAAGATAATTATTTTGCCTAATGACAAAACACTTGCCAGGAAGGCTCTGCTTTTCCAGCAGCTCCAGCTTGCCCCTGGCTTTCCTGCTGCTTCCTTTCAAAGCTGACAGCTCTCAGTGTCTTTGGAGAGGCTTTTCCTAGGCAGGGTTGTTGTCACACTGCTCCAGTGATTGCTTTTCTGAGCGATCACAACTCAAACTGCTCCCCAAAGGCTTCGCTCAGACCTCTTCACGCAGCTTACACCCTGTAGCTGTGGGGTATTTCAAATATGCATAAGCTATTGCTGTATTTCTGGGCTATTTATTTCCTACTCAACTGTCTGGTTTGTGATGGATTTTGTTTTTCTTTGTTTTCTCTCTCTCTTTTTAAAATTTGTTTGGAGGGTTTTTATTTTATTTGGAGATAAATTTTCATTGGGAAGTGCAAGTGGAGAGCAGAGCTGAATTTCAATTCTGGCTTGATACATGGGCTCGGATTTTCTAACCTGGCTGGGCTTGAGGCTGTGTCAACAGATTGAAAAGCACTAATTGAGACCTCTGTACTTAGAAAAATGTATCCTGGGACATTTTCCAGGATGTTTTAACAGCCATGCACCTTGTAGGAATAACTGCAAGGCGTCCTAGGTTGAAAATAAGAGGTAAAACCTTTGTTATCTTACCTAAGCAGCGGCTGGGAGTGTTGCTGAGGGTTGGCAGCTCAGCTCTGGCCCTGTCTGTGCTGCCTCCCACCTGCTGGTACCTCTGCTGAGGTTCCCTCCAAAGGCCAGAAGATGCCAAGTGGGCATTTTTAGCTTCTTCATTGAACCCCTAGGAAGAGGATTTTTAAAAATTTTGTATTTTAATTTGCACCTTTTCCGTGTCTTCCAGCACCAGAGCTCACACTGGGGGGAATTGAAATGCAATCCCAGAGCTCTGTGCAAGGGCTGGAGCTGCCTGGGACATCTGTTAGTGCCACGGGCAGGCTCTGGAGCAGACAGGGCTGCTGACAGCAGACAGGAGAAGATCTGTCTGGACAGTGCTAATCACAGTCTCTGCCAGGCTTGCTCTGGGAGCCAGGCACAGATGGCTGCACTGCCTCCCTCCAAGTCCTTGTAGCTCGCTGGTATTTTGTGAATCCATCTCGTTTTAGCACATTTTATGGCTTGTGCTCTCACCAGGCAGGGGCTGCTGGAGTTTTCCTCTGCAGTGACACCAAGCTGGCTGCTCAGACTGGGGTCCTGCCACGTTGGGGCAGCATTTGTTTCTCGGTGTTACCAAAAATTTGGTAAAACCAGCGGCCAGCATCTCCTGCTGTTTAAATGCCTTTAACCTGAAGGGGTTAATGGGAGAAATAGATTACTCTAGAATTGAGTAGTGTTTCTGTATCTCCTTTCATCCCAATCAAAAGATCACTGGGAACTTGATTAGGAGGAAATGTAATGCAGATCATTGATGAAAATACCCTCTAACAGCTTTGCATCTGGAAACGATCTGAGAAATACCATTGTTCACCGACAGCTGATTAACAGAAACTCTTCGCGTAGTCATTAACATACCTGGCTGAGGCCTCTCTAATTACCAGCTGAATTAATGGTTTCACCAGGGTGACAAAGGGGACAAGTCAGACCTCATTTCCAGTGGCTCTGGTAACAGAAATGGAGCCCTGAAGGTCACCCCGCAGTTTTGGGGATGTGGCTCTCACCTCAGCTGGGCACTTCGAGCTTCCCTGCAGCCAAGACCCAAAGCGGACTGTGAAGATCTCAGTCCCTGCACAACTCCCACATCTTTGTTCCCCAGGTTTATTTTCATTGCTGGGGGAACATCTCATGTCCTTCATTACTTCCCTGATGGAAGCAGTGTGTTTTATTGGGAGAACATCCCATGTCCTTCATTATTTCCCTGATGGAAGGGAAATAATTGTGTGTTTTAGCCCAACAGCTGCTCTTTGAACACGCAGAAATGTAGAATCCCAGGCTGGTTTGGTTTAGGAGGGGCTTTTTGAAGAGCACCTAGCTCCAACAAACACAGGCAAATCAGTTGCTGATCCCTGTGTGCTGAGTGATGGAAACTGGGGGCAGTGTGTCCATGCAGGGACTCTCCTGGAGGTCCCAAGGAAGGTCCCAGCTGTTCCCAATGGACTCTCCAGGAGGCACAGCTGGGCCCATCAATCACAGGTGGGGCAGCTCTGCAAAAATGGTGTTTAAGGAATGGCCAAGACTGCAGGGAGTAGTAGGGGGAGAGCTGCTGTTAGTGAAAGAGTGCAGTTTGTTGGGCTGGAAGGCTCAGTTCAAACCAGGAGCAGGTGTGTTTGGGAGTGCTGTTTTTGCACATTCACAAAGGTGCTGTTTTGTGCTGCTCTTCCTCACCCCCAAACCACTGCTCTGCCTTTGCCAAGATAGGCCTGTGTGTGTGCATGTAAAATGAAATTAAGTGGAGAGGCTCTGCTTGCTGATTAAAATCAGTGTCTCTAAATAATTGCAATGTTAAGTGCTGCCTGTGCCCTGCAGAGCTGCCCTGTGATGTTTTCTCTTGGTTCAGCACTTAATGGGATCCTTGGGAGTGAGTGTTTGAGTGGGGCTGACTCACTCGCTGAGGCCTGGGGCTGTGGGGTGGTTGTTGCTTTTACTCCTCGTTTCACAGCCCAGATGAAGAGCAGAAAATATCCTTCAAGCACGGGAATGTTCAGTGACAAATTTCTTAAGCACCCTGCCAGGACCCCAGCAGTGCAAGCAGGAGAGCTCCTTCCTGTGCTCCACATTCATGTTTCACCCCATTATGCCCTTCAGCACTTTTTCCTGGCAATGGATGCCCTGCTGAGATGCTTGGAGAACCTCAAGGATTCTCCCAGCGTTGTAATTGTTCTGGAACAAGTAAGGGATAGCTCCTGGAAAAGGAAGGATGTGGGTTATTTCATAGCTTGGCTGTTTCTCCTTTGAAAGCACTGCTTTTGCAGGCACTTACACTGTGCTAGCAGAATAAATTTCAGTGAACAGTTGATAAAATTCATAATTAATGAGCTTTGGCTACCACAATGCTGATTCTGTTCAAAATAAGCTCACATTCCATGCTTGCCTTTTTCCCAGATACAAACGAATCTGCCTTTCAGTGGAATCAAATGTCACTTAGACATATGTAGCCTGGGGACAAAGTGCGTTCTTCAGCTGTTTAGTACCTGTCCCAGTCTGTTTGCAGGGATGTGTTGATTTTGGCCTTCTGGGCACAAAGTAGGAAGAAGAGAAACTTTCTCCTCTATTCTCTCTAAAATGCTGTCTGTAGGGCAAGATGAATTTTTATGGGATGAGTGCTGAAAGCATGAAATGGATGGAGATGCCTGAGTGAGCTGGCTGTATTCTTTGCTTTCCCTGTTTCCCTCTCATTGGAGGGAACATCCAAAGGACTTTTTCTTTAGCTGGCCTGGGGACATCTCTTAGCCAGACAGCAGTGCAAGTGATGAGTTTGGAGGATGAGGAAGGAGTTACTGGTGGTGGTTGCACTGCAAAGTTCCTGGCAGATATTACAGATATTTGTTTAGCTATTGATGTACCTGTGCTGCCTCCTTCTCCCCTCAACAACATTTTTTTTGTCCCCACAAATGGAGAAAACTAGGCTGGGAAAGAGGGAGCTGTAATGACATGGAGTTCAAGGTCCCTTCCAGCCCAAATTGTTCTGTGATTGTTCAGGCTGGCATCAGTGGATTAATTACCTGCAGAACATCATAAATCAGCCCTGGCTACTCAGGTAAGCAGGAGAATTAAAGCTGAGGAAAGGTGGTCTGGGGAAGCTTAATTGGTGAGAAATGAAGGAAAGCTCAGCAGCCTGCTGAAGTAGGCTAAGAATGGAGGTGTGATTAGATGCTCACACCTGACAAGCCAGAGCAGGGGTTGTAGTCATCAAACCAGCCTTAGATTAGCTCTAGTTTATAATTATGCTGTAGTTTATAATTTTTCTTCTAATTGCATGAGATGTGGTGAGAAAGTATCCCCCAGGGATGTGTCCTGTCAGGGAGGCCACAGTGTTTTCCCTCCTTCCAGATCTTGGACACTGTGTCTCATAGGAAATTTAATATATGTCTAAGGAGGTTTAATTTTTCTAATAAATTAGAAAATTTTTTTCTCAATTTTTTTTCCCTATTGTGTCTACTGCAAACATTTGCCCTGCTGTTGGTTTGTTAAGAGAAGCTGGCTGTGAGTTTTGAGTGGTTGCCACTAAATTCAGGGTGGGTGGGTGGGTGCGTGCAAGTGCCAGCTGATGCTGTGGAGACATCCATGGTCACTTAATTGCTGTACCTGAGCCCCGGTGGGGTCAGGCCAGGAGGCCCTGGAGGCATCACATGTGGATCAGTGAAGGGGTGATAGGCTACAAACCCTGTTGAAAGTCAGAAACACTGCTTTGGATGGCAGCAAAAGTGGAAAAGTAATGCTGATTTGGAGTTTTTAAAGACTTTTTAAACTTCTGGGTCTTGGAACTAGATTATCTTTAAGGTCCCTTGCAACCCAAACCATTCCAGAACATCCTGCTTTGGGATGTCAAACAAACCCAATTACTCTGAGACCCAGGAAACCTGCTTTAATTTTGCCTTTCAAATTTTCCTTTTCACCTGCTTTTCTTTTTATATTTTTAATCTTTATGAGCTTTAAACAATCTCTCAGGTGGAGTGGAGTGTGCAGTGTGGGCAGTGTTATGAGCATTTGGTACCTCCTACAGATTTTGGCATGTGGGCAAAGGGTTTAATATTCCTTTAGTATCCCAGTCCCTTTATAGCAGTTTGCAGGGCATGAAAGAAAATCCAACTCTGCAGCAGAATTCAAAGGGGAAATAACGAATTGTGGTCTGTTTCAAATAATTAAAGCACACAGCTATTTAGTGATCTATCAAGGGGAATGAGGGAGTAATAAGACACTCTGTCCAATTTGTTTTAGAGCTGGAGTTGGAGTGCTCTGGTATAAAATTATAACCTCTGTATTAATCACAAGAATGTTCACTGTATCTAGGTCAAATCCACACGTGAACCTCCACAAAACTTTTGCTTCATTCAGCTTTTTCATGATTACATTCTGGTGCCTTAGGAGAGTTAAAATACCTTTGATTTTAAAGAGGGGGGGAAAAAGGGGGGCATTTTTTATCCAGTTTCTCTTTAGCTTCTCCTTCCTGCTTCATTTTTTTTAAGCAGCAAGGCTTTTCTTTTTAAAAAAGGAGGGAAGAAAAGGTTTGTTTTATGTATGTTTTTCACTGAAGGTTGCTCAAATTCAACCAGTTCTATTGTGCCTCTGAAGGAGCCATAAAATTTCATTACAGCTTTTCCACAGAAACCAATTTGACTGTCCAAGGCTTGGTCTTGTGGTTTAAAGATCTCTCCCTAGAATCAGTGTGTGCCTCTCTCCCATCCCTGCGTGGCTGCCAGGTTCAGTTCATGTCTACTGAAGTATTTCTTTGGGGACTGAAACCAATTAAAACTGTGATGAATTAGAGGCTCTGCCTTTGGGTTAGCTCTAAATCTTGGCTTTGTGTGCATGAGCATCCCACTCTGCAGGTGACTGTGAGGGTTGGCTGTGCTCTTTTTCAGTCTGATTTATACAGAGAATGATGAAGAAGGAGCTCTGGGGCATCCAATAACCTGTTTTTAGCTAAAAATCTGAAGGGTAGTTGTTTTTTTTTTAGAGTTTTGGTGTGGGGTTTTTTTCCCTCTTTTGTGCTAAAGAATCAAAGTGGTCATAAAAATAAGAAACAAATAACTCACTTTTAGCTCCTCTTTTCTCCTTTTATATTAATATCAAATTGCTCTGGAAATGTAACATCTCCTCAGGCTGGAGGCACCAGGAATAGCTCCTGCCTTGGATTTGGCAGCAATCAACCATGTGTGGTGTGATTTGCAGTGTAATGTACACATTGTTACCCAAAAATTACCAAAAATACCCAGGGAGGGTCACATGCTCCTGGGCGTGCTCACGGCTGGGTTTTACTGATGTTTACACAAATCCTAGAGCTGCATCTCCCATTTCTGCCAATCCAAAGTACTCAGAGCTCTAGGGCTGAGCTGGCATTGTTTGGGAGCATGGATCCTATCTCCAAATTATTCCACTGGATGGCTTGGGAGGACAGTGCTGTGTCCAGTTCTGGCCCCTCAGTTTGGGAAGGATGTTGAGATGCTTGAGCACATCCAGAGCAGGGCAACGAGGCTGGTGAGGGGCTGGGAACACAAACCCTGAGGAATGTTTGAAGGAGCTGGGGCTGTTTAGCCTGGGGAAGAGGAGGCTCAGAGGTGACTCATTGCTCTCTACACCTTCCTGAAGGGAGGTTGCAGACAGGTGGGTTTGGTCTCTCCCACAGGGCAGCACTGACAGAACCAGAGGACACAGCCTCAAGCTACATCAGGGAAGGTACAGGTTGGATATTAGGAAAAAATTTTTCACCAAAAGAATAATAAAGTACTGGAATGCTCTTCCCAGGGAGGTGGTGGAATCATCATCTCTGGATGTGTTTAAAAAAAGGTTGGACACGGCACTTGGTGCTATAGTCTAGGTGAGGTGTTAGGGCATAGGTTGGACTCGATGATCTTGGAGGTCTCTCCCAACCTCATTATTCTGTGATTCTGTGACCTTAAAGCCCATTTCTTCCCAAGGGAAAGGACATCTTCCACTATCCCAGGTTGCTCCAAGCCCCATCCAACCTGGCCTTGGGCACTTCCAGGGATCCAGGGGACCAGCCACAGCTGCTCTGGGCAATACCAGGGCCTGCCCACCCTCCCAGGAAACAATTCCTAATTCCCAATATCCCATCCATCCCTGCCCTCTGGCACTGGGAACCATTCCCTGTGTCCTGTCCCTCCATCCCCTGTCCCCAGTCCCTCTCCAGCTCTCCTGGAGCCCCTTTGGGACCTGCAAGGGGCTCTGAGCTCTCCCTGGAGCCTTCTCCTCTCCAGGTGAGCACCCCCAGCTCTCCCAGCGTGGCTCCAGAGCACAGGGCCTATGATCATGTTAAAACACTGCCCTAAACTCTCTTTGTTCTTTTAGAGAATGCAATTTGACTCAGGATAGAAATCCATCCCGATTTGTGTTCACCTCGATCCCTGCACTGTTGTGCTGCAGTTGCTGGGCCCTGCCATGAGGCCTGGTCCTTTCCCCCCGGTAAGCACTGTCCTGTCCTGTCCCCGAGGGGTGGCTCGTGTTCCCGAGGGGTGGCCCATGTCCTCGAGGGGTGGCTCACGTCTCTGAGGGACTGCTCATGTCCTTCAAGGGTGGCCCGTGTCTCTGAGGGAGTGCTTATGTTCCTGAGGGGTGGCCCGTGTCCCCAAGGGGTGGATCATGTCTCTGAGGGAGTGCTCATGTACCCCAGGGATGGCTCGTGTCCCTGAGGGATGGCCTGTGTCCCTGAGGGGTGGCTCATGTACCTGAGGGACTGCTCATGTCCCTGAGGGGTTCCCGTGTCCCCAGGGGCTCGCCTGTGTCCCTGAGGGACTGCTTTTGTCTCTGAGGAATGGCCTGTGTTCCTGAGGGGTGGCCCATGTCCCCGAGGGATGGCCCGTGTCCCTGAGGACTGCTCATGTCTTCCAGGGGTGGCCCATGTCTCTGAGGGAGTGCTCATATCCCCGAGGGGTAGCTCATGTCCCCGAGGGGTGGCCCTTGTCCCTGAGGGGTGGCTCATGTCCCCAAGGGACTGCTCATGTCTCTGAGGGATGGCTCATGACCCTGAGGTAGTGCTTATATCCCTGAGGGAGTGCTCATGTCCCCGAGGGGTGGCTCGTGTTCCCGAGGGCTGGCCTGTGTCCCTAAGGTGGTGGTCCATGTCCCTGAGGGACTGCTCGTGTCCCCGAGGAGTAGCCTGTGTCCCTGAAAGTCTGCCCATGTCCCCGAGGGGTGGCCCATGTCCCCGAGGGATCCCTCCTCTCTCTGGAGCAGTGACACCATGGCAGGATGGTTCTGATCGCTCCATTTGTCCGCTGAAGGCTCGATCAAACTCGAGAGGACTCTGCTGAAATAGCTGCTTCTTCCCCCACATAATTACAAGGGAAAGCTGCCCGAGGAGAGCCTGGCACAGCCTTGCCCTGCTGGGTCACACAAGTGGCGCTGGATGCTCATCCCTTGGGTATCCCCCATGTCCCTGCTGGGCTGCTTCACCTGCTCCCAGCAAGGAATTCATTGCTTTTCTCACCTGCCAGTTGCAGGTAGGGCTGCTCACCTTTCCCCCTGGGCAGCAGAACAGCCTTGGATCAGAACAGACCCTTCTGACAGCCGTAGTCTGAATAAATAACTTTGCTTTGCTGCCTTTCCATTCTGATTTTGCTTTCCCTGGAGATTTGCACTCTCACCATCACCAAGAAAACACATTTATTTTTGAATGTGTAGCTAAGCTGGTAGCAATGTAACACCTTTTCAGCTCTCGCTTGGTGTAACTGCAAGAATAAATAGCTCCTTTCTCTTTCTAGTCTTGGGAATGTTTGAGCTTCCCGTGACTTTCCAGTAAAATTTGATTTAGGAGGAGTTGGAGCCACGTGTTGTTTGCATCTGACCTGAGGAGAATTTTATTGCTCTGGAGTGATAACTACTGAGGGGAAATTGAAACCACCAGAGTACAAATCCTTGTCACAGACACAAGGGAAGGCAGAGCTTGGGAAACCAAGGGGAAACCACTGGGAAACCAAGGACTGGGGAGATGGGAATGGCCACAAGTGTCTTCATGAAGTGCAGCCGGCAAGGAAGGAGCAGCAACCTGCTGCTCTGAAAGGGCTTTGCAATGCTGGAGGAGCAGGAAAGGAGGTGCTCATCGTGGCTTTTCATTAGTCAGAGGAAAAACTGGAGCTGGAGTGTCCCATCTGGGACTGGCCTGAGCCAGGGGCTGAGCCCTGGCATCTGAAACTTTACATGACTGTGGTTAATGGGGTGAAAACTGTGCAGCTGGGTTGGAAGAGAGGTGCCAAGAGGTGTTTCCAACTTACAGGAAGATGCTTCCAAGGTTAATATCCAGCAGGTCACCCCTTTCAGAATTTTAGCCTCAACCCTCTCCCTGAAGTTACCTAATTCCCTAATTAACTCCCTGAAGGGCAATTAATGGTGCAAGGCTCACTCCCCTCTGCCAGACCCATTGCATGTGGACCACCTCTGCTTGCTGAAACAGGAGACAACTTGCCCTCTTGACTGCATTTCCTAGCAGCTTTCTGGGATTTCTTCCCCCCCTTTCTCTGGCCTCCCACATGGAAAATAATCCTTTCAACATGCAGATGGCAGCTCCCTTCACAGAGGGGCAGGCGTGTGCAGAAGGCTGAATTTTTATTTTATTCATAGAGCATGTGTGTGTGTTGGTTGCAGGGTGTTACTCTCAGTATTATGTTAAAAATAGCTGGTGCTAAGCTTCTAATTCTTAACCTTTTTTTTTTTTTTTTTTTTTCTCAAGCTCCTGATTTCAGAGGCATTTGTGATTTATGGTGTAAAACTTTCCTGTGGTTGAGAGCTGGTCTAATTTTCCATGAAATATCTGCAGCTTGCTTATAAAACTGGGTTCTGATGGTTAAAAACATGAAAGTGCTTGGGGTCTTTTTTGTAAATCTGCCACAGTAGGCAGTGGATTGCCATGTCCTGGTGCCTAAACCCACAGGATTCATAGAATATCTTGAGTTGGAAGAGATCCACAAAGGATAATTAGACCAGCTTTAGTTAGTCTGGAGAGAGCAGCAGTGCTGTTGGTGCATAACTGAACATTCTGGTCATGAGTGGGAGGACTAAAATCCTCCAGTGCAGCTAAAAGATGCCATTAGTGGGGTTAAAAAAGTGTATTTTTATATCTCCTAGCCTTTCTCCAATTATTTGTGTGGCACAAGTGGCCTTTTGCACAGAATGCTGCAGCCCATGTGGATGGGCTGCATTTCTGGGCTGCTGCTCTGCCGGGAGAAAAGAAAGAAAAATGAGGGGTTTGTTTTGAAGCATTGCTCCTGAGGTTGGTCCCACTTTGTCTGATGATTATTAGGGGGTGCCTGCCCCTGCTTTCCCTTCTGCTCAAGCTTTGGAAAACAAAAAGAATCCTGAAGAGCAAATGGCCTGGAGTGAGCTCATCACAGGGAGGGTGCTGATTCTACACTGGCCCAAAAGGGTTTGGTTTGAAAGCGACTTCAAAGCCCATCACATCCAACCCTCAGCAGTGGGCAGGGACACCTTCCGCTATCCCAGGCTGCTCCAGCCTGGCCTTGGGCACTTCCAGGGATGGAGCAGACCACAGCCTGCACACCCGTGAGGATGGGTGTGAGTGGAAGCCCTGTGGGTGACACAGGGAGCAGTGCCTGGCACCTGCAGCAGGACCCCATGGCCCCAGTGTCATGCTTGTCCTGGGCCATGGATGGGGGACACAGAACCCTCTGGAGCTGTGGCTATCATGTCAGCGCACGTGTAAGTTCCAGCATCATCTTCCCCATGAAGTTATTAATGAAAATCATCACCCTCATTTGGAAGCTGCCATCACTTAGTAGATTAACCTTTATCAAGCAACTTTGCTATGCCAGCTGCACAGCAAAGTAATTACTTTTAATAGAATCTGCCCTTGATTTGAAGCCACAGGGGAAGCAATTAAATTTAACAAAGGCAAAAGCCATGACTTATAAATGAAGATGGATGGCTTTTGCTATCTGTTTCATAAATTCTATTGTGTACAAGTATAAGAAAATACTCAGCTCCTCTCATGTTCTGGGGGGTTTGAAATGTGGCATTAGACTCTTGATCTCTGGGTGGATTGGATGTCATCAGAGCCAGCTCTGGGATTTGGCTTAGCATGGTTTACACATGGTTGAGTCACAAATGACTTGCAGGGGCCTTTGAGCCCTTGAGCTCCTCAAAACCTTGACATTCGTGTTCAGCATGAAGAGTTTCCTTAATGGTTTCTTGGACCACCACATCTCTCACCTCTGCCTCTCTGCTGGAGGGAGTGTTTTGCTTGAAACCAAGATGTGCCTCAAACTGCTTTTTGTGCCTGTGAACTTGTTCAGTTCAGGCTGTACCAGCGACAAGGGGCTGAGCCATGAATGTCCCCTGTACCTGTGTGATGGCCCTGAGACAGAATCCCTGAATGGCTTGGGTTGGAAGGGTCCTTAAAGATCATTTCATTCCATGAGCAGGGACACCTTCCACCATCCCAGGGTGCTCCAAGCCCTGTCCAACCTCCCCTTGGACACTTCCAGGGGACCAGCCACAGCTGCTTTGGGCACCCTGTGCCAGGGCCTGCCCACCCTCCCAGGGAACAATTCCTAATTCCCAATATCCCATCCATCCCTGCCCTCTGGCACTGGGAGCCATTCCCTGTGTCCTGTCCCTCCATGCCTTGTCCTCAGTCCCTCGCCAGCTCTCCTGGAGCCCCTTTGGGCCCTGCAAGGGGCTCTGAGCTCTCCCTGGAGCCTTCTCCTCTCCAGGTGAGCACCCCCAGCTCTCCCAGCGTGGCTCCAGAGCACAGGGCCTATGATCATGTTAAAACACTGCCCTAAACTCTCTTTGTTCTTTTAGAGAATGCAATTTGACTCAGGATAGAAATCCATCCCGATTTGTGCTCACCTCGATCCCTGCACTGTTGTGCTGCAGCTGCTGGGCCCCGCCATGAGGCCTGGTCCTTGATGAGTGGAACAAAACCCCCAGCTCTCCTGGCTTGGCTCCAGGGCAGAGGGGCTCTGATCCCATTAAAACACCGCCCTAAAATGCCCTGCTGTGGGGTTGGGCAGCATCATGTGGCCCCTCCCAGACCTTGATGTCACAAGCCAAAAATACAAATAGACTTATTTCTTTGGTTCAAACCTGCCATTCTAGGCTTGGCTGAGGTGCAAAGAGGGCAGATCCTCATTTTCCGTCCCTCTGGGCAGTGCTGCAGCTGCTGTGTCCTGCCTGTTCCACCCCTGTGCTCCCTGCCCTGAGGGATGCTGAGCTCCCAGGAATGCTGACTCTCCCGAGTGTTCCTGGAAATGCTCTGCCCGGGTGGAGGGTGGGATGTGCTTAGCAAATGGGAAGTGAAAAGCAGTGACAGGCTGCAGGCTGGGGTTTCTCACAGCTGTGAGGAGCAATCCTGTGTCCTGGGTTGTGTGTCAGAGCAGTTCCTCTCCCCTTTGCAGTTTGTTGTAGCTGGGCTGTTTGGGCTCAGGGCCCTGGCTTGGCTCTCTTCCTCCACTCCAGCTGTTATCTGCTAACCCAGATCTGCTCTGTAATCAAATAGCTCTGCCTCAGACTGAAGTTTCTATTTCTTTTGTAAAGCAGAAGAAGCCAAAGATCTCTGACTGGCTTAGTAGAGTAGCATCAAGTGTCCCAACAGCCTTTCTGCTGATATTTTTTCCTATTTGTTCAGGCTGCTCAAGGTCTCTCCCTCAGTGTTTTCACCCTCTGGGTGATCCCTGAATTCCAAACACTGCCCTTAAACAGCTGCTGTGCAAAAGTGCACGTGCAGCATCACAGCCTCTGTGTCAGCAGATTTCCCTCTTGTGAACTGTCAGCACAAAATTCAGGATATTGGTCCCAAAGGAGGGCAAATCCTTCATGGTGTCACATTTGACTTCCGGGGGTTATTTGGAGGAAAGGAGGTCTAGGGAGGAAAGGAGGTCTAGAGAGGACGGGGAGGGTCTCTTACTGTCACTGAGTGTCCCAAAAGGTGAGTGGAAGTCATTGGTATATTAACTTTTAACATGTTGATTCAGCCTGGAGAGGAGAAGGCTCCAGGGACACCTCAGAGCCCCTGACAGGGCCTGAAGGGGCTCCAGGAGAGCTGGAGAGGGACCTGGGAGAAGGCATGGAGGGACAGGACACAGAGAATGGCTCCCACTGCCAGAGGGCAGGGATAGATGGGATATTGGAAATTGGGAATTGTTCCCTGGGAGGGTGGGCAGGCCCTGGATCCCTGGAAGTGCTCAAGGCCTGTCTTGGAGCAGCCTGGGATAGTGGAAGATGTCCCTGCCCATGGCAGGGGTGGCATGGGCTGGGCTTTAAGGTCCCTTCTAACCCGAAGCATTCCAGGATTGGGAATGCAGGTGGCTGAAGGCTGAGCTCACACAGGATGGATGGAGACAAGGTGAGCTCTGCAGGGGTGGTGACCCAGCCAAGCTCCCTGGCCATGCCTGACCTGGGTTCCCCATGGCACTGGTGTTTTAGGCAGTGCAGCCAGCACAGGGAGAGGTGTGCAGAGGAAATGCTTCCATGATTTGCTTGGCAGCTCTGATTGCTGTCCTGGGAGCTTTGCTCCATCTCTCTCTGCTGCTGCTGCTGCAGATCCAAACCAGGGGCTGCACTGCCTGTGTGCTCCTCCCTTCCCAGTGACCCCACCTGGGAGAGGTTGTTCCCTGTCCCTGGGTGCAGGACACAGCGTTAACTTCTCCCTGGGAAAGGGATCCCCTTGGTTGTGACCCTCCTGGAGGGAGGGAGCGGGGCTGAGCTTTTGTGTCGCTGCTTTTGTCTCTGCCACAAAGGCACCGGGTGTTTCCTCTGCCAGGGGTTCAGAGCCTTTCCTTTCCATCCAGTGGTTTTATTCCCTTTGGGGAGGTGGGTTGCAATGGAGGGGATGTTCTTTGGCTGGTGGAGTCAGTTGTTTCAAACACAACAGAAAAAGAGAAGCATCTAAGGCTGCTTCCACTTTCTTTTGTGGGGAAGAGTCTGTACATGTTTCTGTTCGTGTTTCTGAGCAGCTCCAGTCTGGCAGGGAGCAGCTGCCTGTGCACGTGAGAGGCCCATTAAAATTCAGTGCTGCTTCAAACCTCCCAATCTATGCTCAAAACAGCTTTCTAAAAAGCAGGAGGAGGAGAAAAAAAAACAAAAAAACAACAAACCAAACCAAACCCACCAACTGCATTAAAAAGCAGCTTCCAAATTAGAATAATTTGTTTCTCTCAGGAGAAACGGGAGCTGTTTTCCTGCATCCCTACAGAGCATCCTAATCCTGCTGCAAGTCTCTCTCTCTCCTGCTGCCAGGTGGCTTGGTCTGCTGGGAAATTGGTTGGATGTGTGGTAGGGAAGAGGTTGGAGTCACCTTACAGGCAGGAAGGCTTAAATGTGATGTGGCTGCAGGGAAAAAATGCTACAGAAATAAAGATCTTCAGCTGGGGCAGTACACTGACGTGGGAATACTGTATTTTATGTGTGCAGTAGAAATTAATCTGGATTAATTTAAGAGAATAAAGACAATGACAATCAGTCCTTTTGGAAGCAGAGGAGCTTTGTGTTGGGTTTGGTTTAATTGGTTGACAGAGGGGCTGCTCTCTGAGGGGTGTTGGTGCCCACGCTGTCTGGGAAAGCGAGTGCTCCCAGCAAACCCTCCCCTCTGCATTTGGGTTTGCCTGGGAATGGGGCAGTTCTGTTGGCACTATTATTCCGTGGAAATGGAGAGAACTGTGAGGGAGAAGGCTCCAACACCAGCAGGGAGAAGGGGGAAGACAGCCCCGTGTTTGCACTCCCTTCTGCCAGGAGAACAAAGAGGGAACAAACACCACTTCACACTGGCATTTGCCCCGTGATCAAAAGCACTTCTGTGTTTTATAACCAGCTCCAGGGATTTATCACCAAGACTTCAGGATTCCCAAGGGGATTATGTGCACAGACGACGAAATTCCCTGGAGTACATAAAGTTGAAGTGGAGTTTTGAAAAGGATATAAACCTTCTTGTCTGGGGCTCTGCCAGCTTTAACTGCTCGTGCTTTGCCAGACCCATGCCTGGGGACTGCAGTGCAGAGATCCTGGCAGGGAAAGCTGCTTTTGGCCGAGGTGTACATCACCTGTAAAGCCCCTAACAAAGGCAGGTTCCCTCCTGGGAATGGGTTTTTGTCAGGCAGCTCCCAGAACAGGGAGGAGGAATCGCTGATGGTGCTGCAGCACCAAATGCAGCAGAGCACTGAGGATGCAGCTCTGCACTGAAAATCTCCCCAGGGAGTGCAGGTGCACAGGTTTGCCTTTAAAGATCACCTTGCTGCAGTCTGTCTGCACTGCTGCGGCTCTGTCTTGGTGTCACTCTTGATTCTAAGTCACTTAGATTTTTTTTCTAAATTATTTTTTTTCCCCTAGAAAAGCTTTAAATGGGTCTATATTTAGAGCAGGCTGCTTTAAGACTCTGACAGCAAATAATGATCTTAATAGGGCCCCCTGATACAGATCAGGAGTCTTCTTCTTCTGATGCTCTGGAGTTTGAAACTTGAGGGTGTTTGGGTTTTGGAGATTGTTTTAATTTTTCCCCCAAGTGCTGTGACCACCTTTTGGTGCAGTGTAATGGAATTTGAGACAAACTGTGTCTTCTTTAGGGTGGGTTTGCTGTAAAAATCGTGGTGCAGTGCTGGGGGAGTTGAACCCTTCACTCTCCCTAAATCTGTACCAGAGGGGAGCCAGTGGTGGAGATGCCACAGGTCAAAGCACTGCTTAGTTTGGTGACCTGGCTGAGATGGAAAGTTCTGTAAAATGTTACGGAGGAGCAAAATTCCTCCCCATGGGATGCAGCTGGGAGTCTGCCCCAAAAGGCTCTGCCATTTGTAACTTCTCTCCTCCTTCCCCAAGGAATTATGGCTGGTTTGCATTTCACAGCAAATTTAAGGGCTCTGCTCTGAGCTTGGGGAGGAGGATTTCTGCCAGAAATGGTGGTTTTGGTGCCTTCTGTCAGTTCTCATGGGTCTCTCTGGATGCACTAAGCGTGGTGATGCCCTCCTGCCTCCCACATCTGCTCTGGCTGTGTGGAAAGCTGCCTCCTTCCCCAAAAGCAGAGTCAGTGTTCTTGGTCCTTAACAGCTCCCAGATGAGCTGGTTCTCCACTGAGGCTTCTCCTGTGGCAGCAGAATGTCTGTTTTCTATATTTAATTTTTTCCCTATGCCAGTGCTCTGACACTTGCTATGGTCCATCATTCCAGCCCCTTATTTCCATGAGTTACACAGCTTCAGCTCAGCTCTGGAGCAGCACAGGCTGAATTTTCAGGAGCTTTTCTCAGTGGCCCTTTAGCTGTTTGCTGTGTGGAAATAGTTGTCGAGTTAAGCTGACAACAGGAGCTTCTTGCAAACGAGGGGAAAGACAAAATTGATGCTTTAAGAAGCGTTGTTGGAATGTTTATCTGCTTGAGCACATTATTGCAGCTGCTGCTGCTTTCCCAGCACACGTGGAAGGCTGCAAGAATCCCTCTGTTCTCTGCTGAGTGCTTCCCCTTGCATCTGGAAGGGGGAGATGCCGTGGTGGGCAGAATTAATAGCATCAATTGTTGAATGCTGCAGTTCTAACACAGCACCGATTATGGCATTTAAATAGGTAGGATAAATATTAATTAAAATACGTAGTCTGAAAGACTTGGAAAATCAATTGCATTTCTCTAAGGAGCTTTCTTGTTCAGACTTTATTTTTTAATTCTTTCTAAGCCTTGCTGTCTTGCTGTGCTTGCTGAACTTCTGGGGGTTCTATGCTGCTGTGTCTCTAAACAAGTGCCCCCAAAAAACCCCACAGTGCCGGGGATGGGGAGCTGTGAATTTCAAGGAAGAGCTTTTAACATGCCTTAAATGCAGTGTGGAATAGTGATGTTTATGGAGATGGGAATCTGTTATCTGCACATCTTTTTGTGCAGGATTCTCAGGGAATGAGTTTGACTTGCTGCCTAGAGGCTGTAATAAAGACTTGCCTTGTCCCTGTGGCTGTTCTGAGTTGCTGGCAGAAGGCATCAGGGTAGCTGTGTGTTTATTTACCTGTCAGGCCCTGATGAACTGCCAGGCTGAGGGATCTGTCTGCAGGGATTGTAAAGTACTCCCAGGACAAGCAGGGCAGCAGGGACAGTCGTTCAGGTTCCATCCTCTTTGCTGTCTTTCTGGTCCAATCTCCACAAAAAGCTGCTGCTCTCTTGGAATTGCTGCTCTTTGTTGCCTTGAGGGGAGCTGCCACAACAAAGAATGGAGTTGACTGGGAGCAGGGATGGGAAGAGCCAGTGTTCCCCTCCAAAAAACCACCAAGGAAGTGTGTTTGCCTCAAAACCTCCCTCCTGAAACACCTGTTGGGCTTTCCCAAGGCTCTGCCCTTCCCATTGGGACCTTTCCAACCAAGGACCTGCTCAAATGTGGGTGGGCTTCTGCTTCCCGAGGCTTTAATGGGATTTCTCCAGCTGATGTGGCTCCTGTGCTGTTTCTGAGTGCACTGGGGATGCTGTGCAATTAGCTGGCAGCTGATTGCATCTCAGGGTGTGTGTCACTGTGATGAGATAATTACAGCAGGGCCCTCAAACCCATCAGCTGGATCCTTCCTGACAGGTGCCCGGTCCGAGGCGTGCTGGATGTGCTGCAGGCTCCAGGACAGCTGGAACCTGCCTCCAGAGAGGAGATCAGCTGCTGGCTCTGGGCAGTGGGCAAAGGATACCCTGCTCAGCTGGACTTTGGTCTAAATAAGAATTTAGAGCTTGGATGAGGAGGGTTATATTCCTCCTCCTGGAGTTGCTGGATCTTTCTCTTTGCAAAGCACTCTTGAAAACAACTCTTTAGGGAATCATAGAATTCTAAAATATTCTGGGTTGGAAGGAAAACTTAAAAAAGTTTCACCTCATTTCATGCCACCCCTGTCATGGCAGGGACACCTTCCACTGTCCCAGCTGCTCCAAGCCTTGTCCAACCTGGCCTTGGACCCTTCCAGGGATCCAAGGGCAGCCACAGCTGCTCTGGGCACCCTGTGCCAGGCCCTCATCATCCTCACAGGAAAAAATTTCTTCCTAATATCCAATCTAAATCTACTCTCCATCATCTTAAAGCCATTGGGAAGCAGCAGGCTGCTCCTGGGAAGTTTGCTGTAGGTACAGATCCATGGGGATCATTGTATGGCTCTCTGGGCCTTCTACCTAAAGCCACTCTGTATCCTGAGTGGTTTTGGTTTTCTGTTCCCTCTCATCACCTCCCTATTTTATTTGGATTGCCCCCAGACGTTGGAAGGAATGATGAATCTGACTCCATGTTCTCAGAAGGCTAATTTATTACTTTATAATAGTATATTATATTAAAGAATACTATACTATACTAAAGAATACAGAGAGCATAGTTATTGAATGCTAAAAAGATAATAATGAAAGCTTGTGACTCTTTCCAAAGTCCCCACACAGCTTGGCCCTGATTGGCCAAAGAGTGAAAACAACTCACAGCAGAACCCAATGGAGCAATCACCTGTGGGTGAAAAATCTCCAAACACATTCCACATGAGCACAGCACAGGAGAAGCAGATGAGATAAGAATTGTTTTCCTTTTCTCTGAGGCTCCTCAGCTTCCCAGGAAAAGAGTCCTGGGTGAAAGGATTTTATCAGAGAATGTGAATGCCACACCTCCCTGCTGTGGTTTACTTTTAGTTTTGGGGTTTTTTTTGCCCATTTTGTTAGTCAGTGGTAGCCTTAATTGCAGCTCATGAGCAGCATGGATTTCTTGCTGTCTCCTGGCTGCTCTGGTGCTGCAGCTCATGAGGCACTTGATGTGGCATTGCTGACACCTCTAATTAGAGCTATTACAGCCTTGACAAGCTCAGTGCACTGAATCAGTTGCCTCAAGCTTTGGGGTTTCTGTGCCACAAGTCAGTTCCCAGTGACTCTGTGTTTCCACTTGAAATCCTGTTTCATCCTCTGGCTGCCCTGCAGCCTCCTGCCCAGGGCTGGTCACAGGATCTCAGTATGTTCTGGGTGGGAAGGGACCTTAAACTCGTCCAATTCCCACTATCCCAGGTGGCTCCAAGCCTTTCCAGCCTGGCCTTGGACACTTCCAGGGATCCAGGGGCAGCTACAGCTCATCTGGGCTCTTTCTCAATGCTACTGAAATAGAATTAAAAAAAAAAAAAAATAGAGGAAGAGATAAGAGCACCTTAAACAATCTTATAGCTGAAAGAAATGATCACGTTCATGGACAACTTGCATAAAGCAAATTGAGTAGTCAAGTGCATGTGCAGTAACTTTTTTTTTCTTGCAAGTGATTAGAGTAATAAACCTCCTCCTGTCATCAGCTCTTTATGTGAAGAGACAGCAGGTAGTGCTTCTGGAGGTGAACAATGCAGCACTGAGCCCTGAAGCTGCATCAACGGGATCATGAGGGAAGAATAAAGAAAAAAGAAGACAGAAAAGTCTCTTCTTTAAAATCAAAGTTATTTCCAGGCCAGGAGGGTGTTTAGGTTGCATCTCTGAACGTTACCTGGTGTGATCCCCTGGACCACAGGAGGTGCAGAGCTGCTGTCACCAAGCAAAGCCTGCAGTGAGGGATCCCCAGGGGTGTTGGGGCTGAGAGAGACTTTAGACAGGCTCCAAAATCTGCTGGATTTGGAGTGGTGGAATCCTGGATGCTGAGAATTTTAAACTTTCTGTGCTTGAAGGCACAGACCCACAAGAGAATACTGCATTTGCCCTGAGACTGTGGAGAAGGCTTCCAAAATTGATTGATAGTACTGGGATTGTGGGTGTGTAGTTAGTTAGAAGTGTGTAATATCACAGGGTGGAAAACTTACAGTTTGGGGTTTTAGAATATAGTAATAAATATGAAGCAAGATGGAGGTTTTAGGATGGAGGCTGGTTGTTCTTCTTTACCTTCTTCCTTTTTCTTCCTTCTTCTTCCTTCTTCTTCATGGGTTTGGGTGACATTCTGTAATTGGGCAGAAAAATCCCCATTGCAGCTCTTTGGGATTGCAGTTATTGGGTTAAAAGGGAAAATAATCTAGGTGTCCTTTCTCAATTAGATAGTTTAGTCTTAAAAGACCTTGTAACAAGAGATTGTTGGCCATTTTGTGCCTTGTTGATGAAAAGCTGCTGAACTCATGGTTGTGAGAATGTTTTACTGATTAAAAATAATAAACACTTGAGTCTGAACATGAGCTACTGTCTCAAGTGCCTTCAATCTAGACCCAGAGAAACCAATATTGGAGGGCAAATGTGTTTTCCTCTGCTTGTGGTAAATCCTGTTCCAGGATGACATGGATAACATGGAAGTGCTTGGCTGTGAGACATGATAACCTTCTCCACTTCACTGTACAAGCTTGGTGCCTTTATTAGCCTTAATATCCCTTCTTAATTTTTTTATTCTCCAGGACATCCAGGACTTCAGCTTTCTTTTCAAGATGTTGATTCTTTGAGCTTCTGTAGTCATCTTCCCTTAAGCTGCTGCTCCTTGTGTTCACTTCTGCACCTTTAAATCAGCTGGCAAGTGTCTTTTCATAAAGCTAGAGCCTCTCTCCAGATCAGCATTATTTATAGATTAGATACTATCTGCTGATCAGTTGACTGATAGTGTGTGGAGTGGGCTCTTTTTTTAGCTAAAGCCAGCACTTCTCTAAAAATATTCCAACTTGAGCATTAAGCATCAAAGGATTTCTGATCACTGGGTTTATTTAAGCATGGCACAGTGTTATCTTGCTGGGATTTCTCTTAAACTTCAGAGGCAGCTTCACAGGGGTGTTTGTAGTTAAAAAGTTGATGCTGCACGTGGCAAGCTCCAAGGCTGAACCCCCTGTGGCCTTGATGGGTTTCCCTGATCTGCTGCCCTGGATTTAGTGAAAATCTGGGAAGCTTCACATTCGTGTGGTGAATGCACAAGTCTTTCCTGCAGTGAATTTGTTTTTTGGTGGATTTTGCCCCACTTTTGGGACAGTTATGAGCTGTGCTCAAAAGAAAGAGGACTGTCCCCTCATTGTCCCGAGGTTATGCATGAAATGACTGAAAATTTTCTTAGCTAGAAAGTGCTTTTAGCTGACAATTTGTATCTTGCTCATTCCTCTGTTAGAATGGCTGGGACAGTCTCATTTTGTGGGTCTGACCTGCTTTCCTGGTTCCTGGATGTGACTTTATTTGGCTCTATTTGGATATGTCTCTGTCTAGCAGCCTGATCTCCTTGAGATTTTTCTCTATTTAGCCTTCTCCAACAGTTTCCACTAGCTGCAAATTTAATCATAGCTTAGTTTCTGTTATCATAAAACAGATTAATCCCAAGATATTGGGGTATAAGATTGGGATAAGTAACCCTCAGTTTTCCCTGTCCCTGGAAGTGTCCAAGGCCACGCTGGACAGGGCGTGGAGCAACCTGGGATAATGGAATCAGGTGAGCTTTAAGGTCCCTTCCAACCCAAACCACTCCATGATTCTGTGATTCCCTGGACATTTCCCCTTGAAATGCTCATTCCCTATTGATAATGAAACTTTGAGAGCTATTAATAAACCAATTTAAGCTTGTTTTATAGCTTATGTTAATGTTATTATAACAAATCACCTGAAATGGTGGCACCTGACTGACTCTGTTGCTTCCCAGACCTCTGGTGCTCAGAACAACTGGGATCTCTCCATCCAACTTACAAATAAAACCCATGTTACCTCAATGAAACCCCACATAATTAATATCAGTACTGCCATCCTTTAAATATTTCTTAATTTGGTTTCCCCCTGACGTCTGCAGTGCATCTAGGATTGATTCAGATGGTCTGTAAAATATTGAGCTGGAGGCTGGATGAGAAGGGAGGAAGCAATGGGAGATTTTGTGGGGAGATAAGAGATCACTGGAGGGCTGCAGGGCTTTTAGGGGGATGTGGAGCAGGAGCAGACTTGCCTGGTGAACCTTTGTGAGGCAGCAGAGGGCATGCATGTGTTTAAAAGCTGATGTGGCAGGTGGGGACACAATTTAGTGATGGCGTTGGAAGTGCTGGGGCAATGATTGGACTCTGATTTTAGGGGCCTTTTCCTGCCTAAATAATTCCAAGAGGAGGTAATTTTCTGACTTTTAAGCCACAGCAAAGACTGAGATAAGATATTGTTGGGACACATTTCCAGCTAATTTTTTTTCTGTATAAAATGGAGTGGGGGGAAATAAATTCAAATAAATTGGAGCTGCTGTAGCCAGAAAAGTCGCCTTTGTACTGGAGACCTTTGGGAGCTTCTGATGGACACAGCAGTGAAATGTTGGGAATTAGGACTTTGATGGAGGGCTTGAGACACAGCCCTGTCCATACGGGGGTGTTTCCCAGTGGAATTCATTGAAATGGCTGCTGGGGGTGCAAGATCTGGGAGGGTTTATGTGATGTGCCTGCTGCTGGAGCAGTTTGACTCCCAGGAAGATCCTGCATGTTATTTGAAATGAATGGCCCCCAAAATAAGTGGAAAATCCATGGCTCTTTCTTTGTAGGTGCGAGGGAGCACAGAGGATATTCCCAGGGATGTCAGCCCCGAGGAGGTAAGGTGGAAGGCAGTGCCTGTGCCTGCCTAAACCCAGGAGAAATAATTAATCTCTGGATTATTCCTGCATACCAGAAATAGCATCGCTCTTGCAAAGATTCCTTAAGCTCTTGTGAAGTTGTCTGGATGTTGAATTATTGGAGTCCCCCCCGCTCCTCCCTTCCCAATGAATACAAACTAGGAATGATAGAGCTGATTTGCATCAAATCCCTCCTTACTTTTCCTTCTCCCCTTGGTGAAGATTACACAGCTCACATCACTCACTCTGGCCTTTCATCCCCAGGCCCTTCAAAAGAGCCTTCCTTGAATCATGGTATTTGTGGTTGTCTGGCACTTGCTTTCTTTTTTTTCTTTTTTCTTTTTTTTTTTTTTTTTGAGGGAAAATATTCTTGCTCTGACTTTTGTTAACTTCTGGTAACTTTGTTCCCTTGGCTCTGCTGGGTCTGAAATGTTCCCCTTTGAAGGCATAAGCCGGTATTTCATTAGTTTGGCATTTGCTTTGTCTGTGCATTAAAAGATTAGTGGGATTGCTTGCTCTGAAGCAGGGGCTGCCTTCCAGTTCAGCTGTCGCTCCTGATTTCCCTGCCCAGACAAAAGTCCATGCGACGGGGAGGGGGAAGCAGCTTTAGAGCCATTTTTGGTAAATTCTGACCCAAAAAAAAAAATAAATTCAGATAAGACTTTGCTGGGGAAGCTTTGGAAATGTCAGGGTGGATGTCTGGCACTGCTCCCCTGGTGAGGGTTTAGTGCGGAAGGAGCTTAGTGACAATCCCAAAGCTCAGGAGCAGGAGGACCCACTGGAGATATTCCCCTTGCAGGCCATGCCAGGGCTTCCCCCCCTTTCCCACACAGGTTATGAGCACTGACTCTTCCTTACACATTCCAATCATGCAAATGCCTCCCAGAAGGTTTCAGTGATACCAACTAGGTCAAATTTATGCTCTGTAAATGAGCAATTCCCATTTCTCTTGTTTATTACCCAGGTTTCTCGCATCAGGGTAGAGGCAATTACAGAATTTTGTCTCATCCCTCGGTGACTTGATTAATGTTGTTCTTGACATCTTGGTTTCTTTGTGCTAAATGAAGAATCATTTGTTGTCTCTTCCCTTCCTCCTCCTTCCCCTCCCCTCTTTCTCCTTTCATTTTTGCTTCTCCTGTTTGAAATCTTCCCTTTTCCCTCCCATAGGCTCCCAGAGGAGCCACTAACCCAGCCTGTTCCCCATTACCCCTTTCTGCAGCAGCAGGTTGCCTGAAACTTCCTCCTTTTTTTCCTTTTTTCTTTATCCTTGCCCAGATCACTTTCCAGGAATGCTCCATGTCGGATGTGGTACCCTGTGGTGATTATCATAGAGCCATGGAATGGTTTGGAATGCAAGGGACATTTCAGGTTCATAAATCCAACCCCATCCATGAGCAGGGACACCTTCCTCTAGATCCAGGGCCATCTTGACCAATATCAGACTTCTTTCTGTTGCTTGTTGCTGTTTACCACTCAGATTTTTAATAACTTTTTTTTCTCTTTGTAACTTAGTGGTGGAGATTTAATTTTTAAAAATGCTTTAATACCTGAGCTGGCTCCTGACCCAGGTGAACTGCTGCTTTTAAAAGCTCCAGTCCAAGGTGAAGGAGCCTAACATAGCTCCTGTTAATGCATGGATTTGTTTGGGTAGATGAAAATTTTCTTGAGATTTGTTTGGAGGAGATTAAAAACTCTGACAAGGATAAGGAGATCCCAGGTCCAGAGTCCTCAGGAAGGGGAGAAAATCTCAGGCTCCATAGGGGATGAATCAGTTTTGCTGTTTTTCCATGTTTGTCAGAAGAGAAAGACCATTTTTTGCTGATGCCTGACCTTTTCTTGTGCTTGTTCTTCTCTCTGGACCTGCATCACCTGGAGCTGGAATTTTCTAGAGTTCAGTGTCTTTGGCAGAAAACCAAATGAGGTGGGCCTGGGATGGTTGTGTAGGCTCTGTGGGCAGAAAAACTTCCAGGCAGCACTAAAACAAATCTTTCTAGGCCTCCTGAAGATGCAGGTGAAGAGCTTGCAATTTTGAGTCTGGAATTCTGGTCCCACACCTCAGTGGGCACAGTGGTTCTTCTGCACCCTAGGAAAGCCTGGCACAGCCGGTCCTGTCCCTCCCAAAAACTTGGGATTGGGAATCTGCAAATGCTGCTGTGCCCAGGGGATCTCTGCTCTGTTCCTGCCTTCTAAAGTAGCCACGTGCAGGGGATGGAGCCCTGGAAAGCTGCTCCACAGAATGGCTCCTTCAGTGGAGGTGCCAGGGAGACATTTTCATGGAAGACTTCATAAAAATCAAGAGTTTCTCTTCTGCAAATGACTCCAGCCAGAGCAGCAGTAAGAGAATCCAACCCCAGAGTGGAAAAGTTGCTCTTTTCCCCTCAGACTTTGACAGATGGTACAGATTAGTCTGGAGTTAATACAAGGCTTGTCAGCTGCCCTGGGATCTCAGGATCTGGGTGTGAATGTCAGGCACATCCACTAAATCTAGACAGCCCCTGAACTGGTTTCTTCTGAGCTAAAATCATGAATTTCAAAAATCCCTCTTCAGATATTCCACCTTGGATTGCCCTTCTCACCAGTGGGAAAAAGTCAGTGTCTGCAATTTCTGCTTTTATGGCCTTGTGTCCATCAGAAGTCTGGATCAGCATCCTGCTGCATTGCAGATTCCTTGCAGATATCCCCGATCCTTTTCCAGCCGTGCTGCCACTAGAGAAGACCAAACTGGTCCCACACAATCCCTTCTACATATTTTAAGTCTGTTTTTTTTTCCCAGCTGGCAGTCAGAGCCTTCCTGGCACAGGAATCTGGGGACATAAATTCCAGATGAGCACCTTTGATTCCCTCAGACCATGATAATGCAGGGATGATTTGACACCTACAGCTCTGGGAAGAGATGTGCTCAGCACTGATCCCAGGGGATGTGCCTTTCACCGGGAAGCAGGAGAAGCAGAGCAGATCCATGTGGAGCCCCAGGTGTGTTCCAGGAGTTCTGGGAGCTGGGAAGAGCATCTGTCTTTGAGCCAGGTACCTCTTGAATATCACCTTGTTCATGCCCACCTTGGTGTCCAGCTCCAGGGGAGGATGGAGAAGCTCCAGGAGCAACATAATGTGGAATATCCTGAGTTAGAAGGATTGAAGCCCACCTTCTGGCCCTGCACAGGACACCCCCAATATTGCAAACAAGGGGCCCCAACAAAGGCAGGGATGATGAATCTGACTCCATGTTCTCAGAATGCTAATTTATTACTTTATCGTACTATATTATATTAAAGAATGCTATACTATACTAAAGAATACAGAAAGGACACTTACAGAATGCTAAAAAGATAATAATGAAAACTCCTGACTCTCTCCAGAGTCTGACACAGCTTGGCCCTGACTGGCCAAAGAACCAAAACAACTCACAGCAGAGCCCAATGGAACAATCACCTGTGGGTGAACAATCTCCAAACACATTGCACATGAGCACAGCACAGGAGAAGCAAATGAGAGAAGAATTGTTTTCCTTTTCCCTGAGGCTCCTCAGCTTCCCAGGAGAAAAATCCTGGGCAAAGGAATTTTTTCATAGAATGTGACTGCTACACCCCAAGAATTCTCAGCGTGCCTGCAAGCCTGGGACGGCTGTGGGCTTCATCCTGAGTCCTGAACACCAGTCCAGAGCATTTCACAGCTGAAAGAGTTGGAATAAACCAGCTCACTACAAACGTGCTGCTTGTCTTAGCCATGCTTGACTAAATCCTTCCCTGACTTCCTTCTGCCTCCACTCTTCCAACAAGTCCATGCAGATAAAGGGTCAGGAGCACCCCATCCCCGTGGAGCTGTAATCAGCTAGGAAAATCCATCTATCAGAGCCCAAATTGTATCTTTAGCTCTCAGCTCACAGAACTTTTACATGCCCTCACCTTGCCCTGTTGCAGGTTTGCTCCCAGAGGAGGTGGAGGACACAGGGCAGTGAAACTGGATGTTGTGTTCTCACCATGAAAGAGAGACTAAAAATAGCTTGGAGGAGTTGTGGAAAATCCTCTGTTGCATCTTTTGATGTCTCTTTTTCTCAGGTTAGGGTGGTTTGGTTTTTTTGGTGGGTTTTTTTTTTTTTTTGTGGCTCATTTTTTTGGTTTTTTGGGTTTTTAAAAGTTTTTGTTTGTTTTTTTTCTAAATTTTAAGGGGTTGTTTTTGCTTTTTGGGGAGTATTTTGTTGTTTTTGGGGGGGTTTTGTTTGGGTTTTTTGGGAGGGGGTTGGGGTTTTTTTTGGGCTTTTTATTTTGATTTTTTGGTGGGTTGTTTTGGGTATTTGTTTTGGCTTTTTTTAATTTTTGGGGTGTGTTTTTTGTTGTTTTTCTGGGGAGTTGGTTTATTTGGGGGGGAGTTTTGGGGTTTTTCTGGGTTTTTTGGGGGGGGAGTTGTTGGGGTTTTTTTTGTTGTTGTTGGTTTTTGCGGTTTTTTTTCTGTTGTTTATTTCTTGTTTTGTTTTGTTTTTTGGGTTTTATTCTCTTGTTGAGCATTCTTTCTGCTGAGACCTCAAGAGATGTTGGAGCAGTGACCTCAGGGGCAGGAAATCAAGCATCCTGCTGAAGAAGCATTCCCAGAGCTTCAGTGGATGCAGGAATGTCCATCCCTGTTCACTATGGAGGCACAGGAGATGGGATATCCCAACATCCTGGGCTCCAGCTCTGCATGATTACCACACCTGGCCCTTGGAGCTGAGCCCTCCAGCTTTTTTTCCCAGGTGACAGGGATCCAGTGCTGTGTTTTGACAGCTGAAACAGCCTGGAAATAACGAGCTGGAAGTGATGTTTTCTCTCCTGTCCTCTTCCCATTTGGAGAAGAAGATGTATCACGGAGCAGGCAAGGCTGGGGCTGTTTGCTCAGGGCTGCTGTTTAATCAGGGAGCTCTTCCCAGGGTCCTTTCCCAGCTTTGTCACACCCTGACAGCTCTGGATATGGTT
Organism: Ammospiza nelsoni; assembly: GCF_027579445.1. NCBI lineage: Eukaryota > Metazoa > Chordata > Aves > Passeriformes > Passerellidae > Ammospiza > Ammospiza nelsoni. The sequence continues at coordinate 2,251,906 of NC_080639.1, forward strand.
TTCCCTCTTGCCTTTGGCTCGACAGAAGGACAAGCACCCAGGAAATGTGGCTCAGGTTTGACTTGTGCAAGAATTTGCATGGCAATGTTTATTTTATTTTTGTTTCTAGAGTTGCTTTAATGCTTCCAGAGCTCTCTTTTGCAGGGTTTTCTGCTCTGCAGCCGTAATTCTGCTGTCTTTATTTCTGTTCTACCAGGCCTGCAGCAGGATTTTCCATTTGAATGGCTGCAGTTTTAAACTCATTTATCATTTTTATGGGAGTTCAGAGATATCTCGTGGAAATCATTGCCAGGGAGAGCAGGGAATTTCAGTATACATCCATTCGCACGTGGGTTTGCCTTGAGTCAACACCAAGAGCTGACAAGAACTGGAATGTAAAACTGTGTTGGCCATGGATAGCATAGTAAATGCCTGGAGAATTAGAGTAATAGTAGGGGGAAAAAAATACAGGATCTGGGATTGTTGTGGTTCTTCCTCATGACAGCACATTTGTCTGTCTTTTCAACATTCAGAATATTTTGGTTTAGGAGAGACCTAAAAGCTCATCAGTAGACAGCAAGTGATGCTTGGCTTTTTCCAAAATAACCCCCATGGAGGGAGTCCTGTTGAGTTTCTTTTCTCCTCTTCCAACAAAAACCTTGGGTGGGTGTATAAAAGGAAGAGGTTGGATGTGGGGAACCAAAAAGTCCCTGAAAACCCTAGCCCAGTGCAAGTTGCAGTCCTGGAATATCCTAATGTGTAGTTCTGAATTGTCTCAGTGGGATGACAGTTAAAATATTCAGGATAACCAGGAAAGGCAGCATGCCTGCCCTTTTTCCTCCTCTTCCTTTCAGTGTGACATTTCAAAGGTGTTTTGTTCCTGAAACACCTGTTCCCAAAGGGAATATTTGTGTGTTTTGGTGTTCTCCCAGGCTGTTTTGGTTAATTGCAGAGGTTGAATATCCCAGGATTCCTGACTGGTTCAGACCCCCGTGTGTAATGGTGCAGAATGTTCTTCCTCTGCACTGTGCACTTAATTCTGAGTGTCACTCTCAAAGAAAATACAAATAAATGCAGTTATTGGTGTGGAAAGCAGCTTTGGCTGGGGCAGGGAAGTGCCAGGTCGTGGTTTAACTCCCCCTCTGTGCAGAACAGCAGCTCAGTGATGATTCCACCCCACCCTCAGCCTGTTTCTGGCTGGGCACAGGGTTTGGTTTTTTTCATCTTTTGCACCTGCAATCATCCAGCAGAGAGGTGGTGATGTCCCATTCCTAAAAGTGTTCAAGGCCAAGCTGGGCTTGGAGCAATCTGGGCTAGTGGAAGGTGTCCCTGCCAATGGCAGGAGTGGAATGGGATGGGATTTAAGGTCTCTTCCCATCCAAACTCTTCTGGGATTCTCTGGAGAGATCAGACTCGTGCCTTCCAAAGCAGGAATTAGGTCCTGCTGCTCTTCCTCCTTCCAATTAATGATGGGCTGATTTTCAAAAGAATCGAATCAGTGTCTCAAAAAGCCTGGTGAAAAAGTTGAGTCAAAATCACTTGGATTTGGGATTCCTGTGTGGGATTTCTTTAATCTGCTGGGACTCCCCTGTGGCCGTGTTCCCATCTGTTGTTGGGTGCTCTGCACCACAAGGCTGTGGTTGATATGGACCCACACGTTGAAGATTGCAGTGCAAGTTGTTTTCCATTCACATCTGTATGGCAGATTACCTTTGTCAAGTGGGCAGTTTTGTTTTATCTCTTTCTTTGAGTGACCACATTCACACCTCCCTGGGAGGGGACATTGCTGATAACAGACTATTGAATGTCACTGCATGGCTGATAAGAACTAGAACATCCCATTGGGAGATGTGAGCCCAGAGGGAGGAGCCAAGCATTGCTACCCAGATATAATCCAGAGGTTTGTGAGACACCAGCACGGCTTTCTCCACGGGATTCCCCAGAGGAACAGCAGCTGCCTCTCCTTCCACTGGATCTTCAGAGGAAGAATAGATCCTTCTCTACAGATCCCCCTGCTCCAACAGAACCACCCCTGACACTGCAGGAGGGCTGCAGCCACATTTCCAATGGGACTGCCACCAACAGCCTGACCCACAGGGTGTCAGGCTGGGTTCTGACTCTGTCACTGTTGTTCTAGTGTACTGCATTGTTTGTTTTATCCTTTAATGTTTTTTCCTTTCCCTATTAAAGAACTGTTATTCCTGCTCCCATACTTTTACCTGAGAGCCCCTTAATTTAAAATTTATAGCACTTGGGAGGGGTGGGGAGGGTTTACATTCTCCATTTCAGGGGAGGCTCCTGCCTTCCTTAGCAGACTCCTGTCTGTCCAAACCAAGACACCACAGCAGGTGAGCCTCAGCTGCTGGAAAGCTGCTTTGGAATGGGCTTTTCCTGGGAAATCCTGGAGCTGTGCTGCACCAGGGCTGTGTCTCAGGATGTGCCTGACTCCCTGACCCTGGGTGGCAGCTGCCCAGCCTGTGAGGAGCTGACTCCTGGAGAGAATGCCAGCAGATGGTGCTGGACATGCAGGAACCAGGATGTGGAGAGGCACGAAAAGCCTTTGTCCTGTGCCTCCAGCTGTGCCCATTTGCCTGGAGTGCAGGGATGGGGATGGGGCTGAGCTCCATCTCTTGGGGGATGGTCCTCTGCAGGTCCTTGTACTTCCAGGTGCAGGAATCTCTCACAGAGCCACCAGCTCCATCTTGGCAATTCCTTAGGTGTCCCAACACCTTTTCCTTATGGAAAAATCACTGGGAGCTTGCTTGTTCAGGATTTTTAAAATTTTATTTTTAAGGGTTTTTTTTGTTGGGGTTTTTTGTTTGTTTTTTAGTTTGGGGTTTTTGTTTTGTTTTTGGGGTTTTTTTGGTGTGGTTTTTGAGTGTGTGTGGGATTTTTTGCTTGGTTTTTGGGGGGCCTCTTGGGGGGTTTTGTGGGGTTTAGGGGGTTTTTTTGAGTTGCTTTTTTTTTTTTTTTGTTCCGTTTTATTTTTCTTTTGATTTTGGGTAGTTTTGGGAGGAGGGGTTGGGGAGGTTTTTTTGGGGGGGGTTGGTTTCATTTGGGGGCTTTTTTGGGGGCTGGTTTGTTTGTTTGTTTGTTTGTTTGGGGGGGGTTTTGTGTTTTGTTTGGTTTGGGTATTCATTTTTTTTATTTAGAGGAGTGAAAAATGAGCTGTGCTTACAGAAGCATGAGTCAGACTGGCAGTGCAAGCAATTTGCAGGATTGTTTGCTTATCAGCAACCCGAATCTGCCCCAGTGCTGGGCTTTTTGCTGTTCTTACAAGTGTTTAGGAGTCAGATCCTGTGACTTTTGCTCTGATAGTCACCCAAGACTTGAGATAATGAAGCAACCATGACAACAGCAGAGCTTTTCCTCAGAGAGGAGCCTGTGGAGCAGCTCTGGTGCAACATCTGCACAGCCACTGCTGGAGAATGTCAGGGTGTTTCTGTAATCGATGACTTCCACACAGTAATTTTGGCTGATGATCACTTATTCCATAATATCATCCTCAGAGGGAATGATTTCACAGCAGATATTTTTCTGGGGACTATTAAGACTTTTTTCTTTTTCTTTTTTTTTTTTTTTTTTTGCCCAAAGGCTCTGTGAAAGTGATGCTGTTGTAATGTGATCCATGCAACCACATTTATTTCTGGGACAAATAATGGAATCAAAGAATGGCTTGGGTTGAAAGGGACCTGAAAAAAACATCTCATTCCCACCCCCTGCCATGGGCAGGGACACCTTCCACTATCCCAGGCTGCTTCAAGCCCCATCCAGCCTGGCCTTGGACATTTCCAGGGATCCAGGGGCAGCCACAGCTGCTCTGGGCACCCTGTGCCAGGGCCTGCCCATCCTCAGAGGGAAGAATTTCTTCCTAATCTTCAGGGTATGGTGGGACAACTTTTCCAGCTGCAGAATCGAGAAGTTGCTTTTGTTTCCAAAGCAATCCACAGCCCTTGGAGGGACTATAAAATCCTTACTGTCATTTTTTTCTTTTGCAGTGTTGCGTTGTCACTTTGGGGCAGGGACAGAGGTGTAAATGGAGGGCAGAGCCTGTGCATCAGCAATTTTTGGCTTTGTAAGGCTTCAGCTTGTATTTCCTTTCCTGTCTAAGGCTGATTTCTCCAGGTCAGCTTTCCTGTCCCCAAACACATGGTTAACTTGACCACAAATAATGGCTGATGGGACACATCCTGGTTTTTCACCCTCTGGAGTGGATTTGCTATAGAAAAGGTCTTCTTCATCACCCATGAAGTGTGGATGGGTGATGCCAAACCCTTTGGAAAGCCCCTTGAAGAGGGAATCATTCTTTCCTGGACACCAGTGGGATGGTGTCTTGGTTTGGAAAGCCAGGTGTCTGCTAAGGAAGGCAGGAGCCTCTCCTGAAATGGAAAATGTGAACCCCCTGCCTCCGAACTGTTATAGGTTTGAAATTAAGGGGCTCTCAGGAAAAGATATGGGAGCAGGAATAACAGTTCTTTATTAGGGAAGGAAAAAAAAAAACCTCAAACCAAAGCAGTAATACAAAACAACCGTGACAGAGTGAGAATATGGCCCGACTCCCTGTGTGTCAGGGTGCTGGTAGCAGTCCCATTAAAGGGTGACTGCAGCCCTCCTGCAGAGACAGGTGTGGTTCTGCTGAAGCAGTGATCCTGTAGAAGGGTGGAGTTTTCCTCTCAAGATCCAGTGGTGGTGTAGATTGGTCTGGTCTTCCTCTGGGAATCCAGTGGGAAAGGTGCTGTGGTGTTCCAACTGTCAGATTATATCCAGGAAGGAATGCTTGGCTCCTCCCCGTGGGCACAGCTTCTCCCAGTGGGATGATGTAATTCTATCAGTCATGCAGTGACACTCAATGGCCCACGAACACAAGATATTTCCCCGAGGGAGGACTAGTTTGTGGGAGAGATAAAGAAAACTGCCCAATGAAGAGAAGAGAACTGCCCCACCTCTAACTGATGGCAAATAGAACACACACCCCCAACCACATCTTCCAACCTAAGACAGATGGGAGGTAGCTGCATGGCTCATTCAGTGAATTCCAGAGGCTGGAGTTGATTCCCAATGAGAAGCCTCCCCAGTGGCTTGGGAAGCCTTGGTTCTTGTCGCGTGTTTTGCCTGTGCAGGGCTGAATGCATCGGATCAGTTTGAACGTGCTTGATGCCACAAATCAGCACCTGCTCGGCAGTGAGCCTTGGCATGTGCTCTATTTTTGGGTGCAGAATAAGGGAGCCATTCATCTCGAGCTGATTTGCAAGGATAAACTGGAGTGGGAGAGCAGCAGTGACTCAGCTCAGCTTTCTGGGGTGAGTTCAGCACTAACCTCTATTAATGATTTAGCACAGCCATTGAAAACGTGAGAAATCAGCTGGTCAGTGGAATTCTGATGTCCTGGCTGACTCCAGTCTGCAGGCATGAAGTGTCACCTCTGTTTTGAATATTTTGTCTCTTTATTTGTGGCAATGGACAAATGTGCACGTGGTTGGCTTAAACATTCCTTGATCTGATCCCCTCCCATCAAGGATGCATCTTCCTTGCTCCAGCCCTTTCCTGCTCTCTGGGACACTCATCTGGAAGGACAAATCCTGGCATGGATCTGACTTGTCTGTTTTTGTTTCTGGCAGGCATGGTGAGGCCCTGGCACAGGTTTCCTGAGGAGCTGTGGCTGCCCCATCCCTGGAATTATCCAAGGCTGAATTGGACAGGGTGTGGAGCAACCTGGGATAGTGGAAGGTGTCCCTGCCCATGGCAGGGAGCTGGAACTAGGTGATTTTCACATCCCCTCCAATCCAAGTCATGTTGGAATTTCTATGGATTCCTCTGTAAACTTGTGTACACCCCTGGGAATTGTGGGAATTGCCCAAATTTATTGTTGCTGTGAGTTCTGTGCAACTTGCTGCTTCTCAAGTGCCTTGTTGAGAAGGGTGTGGGTGGCCTCTGGAAGGAAACTGGGGGTTGGCCTTTGCCTGGAGAGTGACATCTCTTCCTGGGGAGGGAAGGGAGGCAGACTGAGGCTTCCCCCCAGAGGGAATTTTGACTTTTTGGGAATGCATGGTGGTACAGGGAATAGGATTATTGGCAGGGTGTCCCTGCAGCCTAGAGAAGGGCAGGGGGACTGGCATCAGCCAAGGCATGGATCCACAGCCAGATCCTCCAGAGCCAGGCTGTTCCTCTCCCAGAAGCAGCTCTGTGTTCCCTCAGGATAACAGATTTCCACACATCCCAGTTTCACATCCCCAGGGATTGCAGCGCTTGAGATGATTGCTCGCTGCCGTATGCACTCTGTGAGCCCGTCACGAGCAGGGTGGTGGTTTATTTTCTGAATTTTAAAGGGTGTTTATGCACTGGAGGATTCAAGATGAATAATTCTGGCTGCTCTAGAGCAATTAGCTTCTTTCAGTGAGCAGCCTTCAAAGAAAATGTTGCTGCAGACAAGCCATTAGGGAAGCAGATGAAATACTCTGGGGCTCAGATAGCTGGGAAGGGACCAATCCTGCAATTCCTCTTCCACAGGGAAATCAAGTTTTCCTATAAAATTGCCCATCAGGTGTCAGAAACTGGCATTTGTGTCTTTCTGGAGTGGCTGGGGTACATTGGAAGCTCTCCTTGAAGCAGGGCTCCAAGGTTTGTTGGTTAGAAATGCACCTGGGTGCATCCAATTGGAGCTGCTGAGGCCAGCTGGAGACCTGCCTCTCTGTTTGCCATGATATTTCAACTTTCCACCCCAAATTCTGGCCTGACCTTGAAAAGGAGCATGCTTTTTCCCCCTGATTGTGCCTATGAGTGTGAACAGTGACAGGGCTGTGGGATGGAGAGGATTGAACCTGCTGGCTCTGGAGAGAGGAATTTCCCTGCCTATCCCTCGGGAGGGACACTGAGGCATTAAACAGCTGACTGGGTTTAGAAAAAAGCCCAAGAACAATATCAAAAAATCTGTTGAAAGCTTTGTTGTGCCTTGCCTGTCCTTGCACCGAGCTTTGCACATCTGTTTCGCTGCAGGGCTGAGCTCTGATCCTCCATGGACACTCAGGACTGGGTTTCTTTGCATCCTGTGCTGCCAAATCCAACTGAATTTGGCCCCTCTGCGCTGCCATGATCTATTAGAGTTGGGAGGACCACCAGCCTGGATGCTGTTGGCTGCTCTGGTAGCTCAGACAGAGCTCTCAGAATGCAGAGTCAGCCAGGAGCATCACACTCTGTTTTTAGTGTGAGTTATTCCCTGTGGACACCATCCTGTCTGGGCAAAAGGGGTTTGCTTTTAATTCTGTGTGAGATGCACTTTGCAGCTGGCTGCAAAATCAGCTATGCCTGGTACTGGGAGAGGAAACACAGCTGGAAGTGTCCAAGACCAGGCTGGATGGGGTTTAGGAGCACCCTGGGATAGTGGAAGGTGTCCCTGGAATGGCAGGGGATGGAATGGGATGAACTTTTAGGTCACTTCCAGCAGGAACTATTCTGTGATTCCACTCTCCTGAAGGCGCTGTTGGACAGATTTGTCTCTTAGCCCTTGTCCCACGGCAAGAGATCCTCCTAAAAAATTTGTTTCAGGCATTCCCACAGCAGGGATGAAGGTGTCTCCACTGGGACACCCAGCTGTGCTTCTCTCACCTGGCTCAGGAGGTGCAGCTTGCAAACCCTCCTGACAGGAGCATCCATTATGTGGGGATTTAATCCCAAAAAAGGAGCATCCCATTTGGAATTTAACCCCAAATCCCCTCTGGGGACAGGTGTGGGGCACAGCCTGACAGCAGTGGCCTGGCTCAGTTGGTGTGACACAGCAGAGAGGAACAGTTCAGGGTCTGACTAGAGTGTGTAAAACATATTTAGGGGAGGATTTGTGATTTATGATGAAACCTCAGAGCCCAGTATGACTGCAGCACTTGGCTGCCTCTCTGTGTGCTCATCTCCTGGGTTTCTTTGTAAATTCTCCATGTTTTATTTCACATCCCACCTCCCCCTGTTGAGCCTGGGAGTCTGGAAACAAGGCTCTGAGAGGGCTTGGCCAACCAGAGTAAACTGGTGCCATTCCTGGGTCGTTCTGAGTATTCTGCTGATCAGTACACTCTTACTACAGCTCTCCAGCCTGTGAGGGTGGGATATCCCTTCCCTGGGCTTGGAGTTCAGGGAATGAGCCCATCTCTGTGCACCTGACCTGGCTGTGACCACTGGGAAGGCCAAACTCCAGCCCTGCTTTGGCTCATTCTGCCTCTCCCTGCGTCACGTCCTTGTTTTGGCAGCCTCCCTTGTCTGGTTATCCAGCCTGAAACTCTCAGGGGCCAACTTCTCCTAATGGAGATCAGGAATCTGGGTCACTGCTTATGGGCTGAAGGGTGGAATTAAGCAGCACTTGTTTGATAAGCTTGCTCCCTGTAATGAGAAAACATCCTGGTGTGATGCGCAAGGTGCCTTTGAAGCCTCAAGAGACCCTGGAGAAAGGCAAAATAGAGAGGAGGGGTGGGGGAAATCTAATCCCAAATTTAATTGGCATGAAGGAGTTGCCATTTGTGTGTGAGGATTCTGCGCCAGCGTGGTGGCTGTGCTGTGACTGTGGCAGGACTGAGTGACACTGGCTCTGTGTTCCCGTTGCCATGGGCCAGTGTCACTTCCCTCTCATCCTGCAGATCAGTGTTTTCCTCAGGGATTGGATCACATTTCAGCACCGAGGCTCTCAAAGTCCATGGATGAGAATTTGCCTGTAAACTGATGTGGCCTTGCCAGCATGATGCCTCAGGTTTGAGCTTTTGTATTTTCAGATTCTATGCTGCTTTAGAGTGCACTTCTGAGCTTCACATTATGGGTTGGTGAGCTCTGTGCACAGAGCAGGGAGACAAAACAATTCCTTCTCCAGCTGGGGATCAAGGACAAATGATCCAAATCTCAGGCCCAAGAGCACAAACACCGCGGGCTGAAGAGAGAAAAACAAGAAGGATGAGATTTGATAACCTAAAGCTGTAATTGGACAATTAACTCCAATATGCAAATGGAGCAGAACTTACAAAAGTGACAGACCCCGTGACCATTTTGGTTCATATTGGGTGTGGCCCTGTCTGGGCTCTTGTGCTGCCCAAGGTGGATCAGTTGAGGAGACCCTTTTAATAAATCCCTACTTTATTCTTTAACTCTGTCCAGCCTCTGTTCTAGCTCAGCCTTCACAAGGCATCAGGCAGAAGGAGCACCATTAGCTGAATTGAATTTCTGCCTGTCTGTGGGTCTCAGTGCATTGAATCAGAATATTTTGGATTGGAAGGAACATTAAAACTCATCTCTTTCCAACTCCCTGCCACGGACAGGGACACCTTCCACTGTCCCAGCCCCATCCAGCCTGGCCTTGTCAATTCCAGGGATCCAGAGCAGCCACAGCTGCCCTGGCCACCCTGTGCCAGGCCCTCCCCACCCTCCCAAGGAACAATTCCTAAGTCCCAATATCCCATCCATCCCTGCCCTCTGGCACTGCCTCTCTCCTTGCCCAAGGCCCAGGTTGGCCAGCAGACCTTCTGGCTGTTCATTAGAGTCAAAAACCCCCAGACTGAGCCCTTGAAATCTGCCCCGTTCTTGTTTCTTTGTAAGAGCTTGGAGTTTCAGGTAAGTTAAATGTACCTTTTCAAAAGTTTTGAGCAGTACTCTGTCAAGAGGAATGAATAAGGAATGTGCACAGTGTGAGTTCACCAGAGTTCATAAAATATTTGTAATTCCCCCGTCGTCCCTGGAGTTCACGCTGACTCAGGAACCGAAACCAGGGGCCAGGTTTTAAAAGCTTTTGTGTTTACAAAAACCAGTGCTTGTCTTTGGTCATCATATCCGACAGCTGAACTGTTTTTCCAGTGGAATGAAAGGGTCATTTTTATAGCCAGATATAGCAAATGTGAACTCTGACCACGGGCAGGGCAGCCTGAAGGCACCAGAAGTTTTATTTCTGGGTTTCAAATAGAGAGGAATCTGGAGGTGAGTGGGTTCTCAGACTGCCTGCTGCAGCAGCAGGTGTGGCTCTTGGGGAGAAAGGTGGTGGATGTAGGTGGTGGAGCTGAAACAGAGCACTGAGAGGAAGAAGGGAACATCTGGGTGTGCAATTCCTGACCCTGCTGGTGGAGGGGAGAGCTGGCCATGGTGTCTGCTGACGGTGATACCAGCATCCCTCTCTGCCACCTCCTTCTGCAGCTCCTGCCAGAATTTTGGGCTGCTCTGGCCAACCTCAACCCTGATTTATTTTCTGTGCCTGAGTTCAGCTTCCATGAGTTCTTTTGGGTACAGTTCTTGTGAGTGTTGCACTTTCTTGCTTGGGTTTTTCTGTGGGTTTTATCGGGAGTCGCTGCAGGCTGCAGCACTCTGGAAAATCCATTCTTGGAGCAGAGGAAGAGGTGCACATCTTAATTTGACATCTGTTTAATTGCTGTCTGCTGGCAGAGGGCTGGGCTTGGGTGCTCTTCACACGGGTGGTGTGAGGGCTCCCTGTGCATGTCCTCAATATCTACCCCTTATCGCCCTGTACAGAATTCACACAGAATCACAGAATTACTGAGTTGGAAGAGACCTTCAAGATCATTGAGTCCAACCCAGCCCCAACCCCTCAACTAAACCCTGGCATGGAGTGCCACATCCAGTCTCGTTTTAAACACACCCAGGGATGGTGACTCCAACACCTCTCCCGGCAGATCATTCTAGAACTTTATCACTCTTTGAGTGAAAAGCTTTTTCCTGATATCCAACCTATATTTCCCTTGGGGCAGCTTGAGGCTGTGTCCTCTGGTTCTGTCAGTTCCTGGAGAAAGAGCCCAGCCCCAGCTGAGCACAGGCACCTTTCAGGAGCTGTGCAGAGTGATGGGGGCAGCCCCGAGTCTCCTTTGCTCCAGGCTGAGCACCTCCAGCTCCCTCAGGGGTTCCTCTCAGGGTTTGTGTTCCCAGCCCCTCTCCAGTCTCTGGATGTGCTCCAGTGGCTCAACATCCTTCCCAAACTGAGGGGCCAGAGCTGGACACAGCACTTGAGGTGTGCCCTCACCAGTGATGAGTACAGGGGCAGAATGACCTCCCTGCTCCTGCTGGCCACGCTATTCCTGTTCCAGGCCAGGAGCCATTATCCTTCTTGTCACCAGGGCACACTGCTGGCTCATGGTCAGTCAGTACCCTCAGGTCTCTTTGTGCCTGAGCACTGTCCAGCCACTCTGTCCCCAGCCCAGAGCATTGCAGGGGGTTATTGTGGCCAAAATGCAGCACTGGGCACTTGGATATATTAAACTTAATCTTACTGGGCTCTGCTCATCCATCCAACCATTCCAGACCTCCCTGCAGAGCCCTCCTACCTTCCAACAGATGGACACACGCTCCTAGCTCAGTGTCATCTGCAAATTTACCAATGGAAGTCACAATCCCCTCATCCATGTGGTCAATGCAAACATTGAACAGAGCTGATCCCAGCACAGATCCCTGAGGGACACCCCTGGTGCCTGGCCCCAGGATGGAGCTCTGCTCACCACCACTCCCTGGGCTGCCCATCCAGCCAGCTCTGAGCCCAGCACAGATTGCTCCTGTATAGGAGTGTGTCTTTTGTTGATGGAGGGACAACAATATTTTTTGTCTCTTTAAAAAGGAAAGAAGCTTAGAACAGTTTTTCTTTTCGATTAGGTGAAAAAAAAAGACACTTCATAGTCTTAAGGAACTTCACCTCAAACTTAAGGATGGCTGATTGGACAGAAGCCAAAAAGTCCCACCTGGGCAATTTACTAGAAAAGGACATGAACAAAGAAACTAATGGCTTTTGTAAAGTGTTTTACCAGGAGCAAGAACGTCTGGCACCTGGCTGGGTTTTTCTGTTGGTTGTTTTGCCTTTTATTAAACCTTTTTGTTCCCGACACTGCAACTGGAGCCATCCTGCTGATTTTTATGCCTCCAAGGGTAGCTGAGCTATCTTGGGTGTGTTATAGGCCTCCAAGGCCTCATTAGACCTGGCTCAAAGAAGTTCTTATAAGACTCCTGTCCCAACCCTGGGCAGCTGGACCCAACTTGAGGGCATCCTGCTGCCCTGGGAGCTCCCTGGGATTCCTCCACAGCTTCTCCTCCTCTCCCTCACTGCTGGCTGCTTCCCTGTGGGACCAAACCAGGCTCGGTGTCCCTTGCCAAGCAGGAATCCCTTTTTCCTTCCCTTTTCCTCCCACTTGCCCTGCTGTTCCTGCCCAGCCTTTCTGCTCCAGCAGCTTCAAACAAAAAAACCCTCTGTGTCTGTGTCTCGTGCAAGATGTGACACTGGTATTTACTGTTTTGTGTGTAGTTGTGGTAGGTATTGTAATGGCTGTGGTTAATTGTGTTTTTGTAGGAATTGCTTGTGATGTTTGGGTTAAAATTGAGGTTTTTTAATGGTAATTTGTTGAAATAATTGTTGGGTAAATTATAAGGTTTATATTTTTAATATAATTATAAAATTTTGTCTTTTTTGGTTGTTTTAGTAATGTTTGTAGGTATTGTAAAATGAAAGTTATGTATAAAATATATTAATTTGGAAGTTGTCAAGGTGTAGAATGACTTGGGGGTAAGAGGTTGAGGTTACTGGGGAGGTGTTTAATAATTTTGTTGCTTGTGTGTGGTTTTGGTTCCTAAACTATTTTTGGGTAGTTGTTACTACTTGTTTTGTCATGTGGTGGTGTTTTGTGTCAGTAAATCTTTTTTTTGGAAGTTTATTTTTATTTATGTTCTATCTGGAATGGTATTGACTGGGATAGTGAGGGTTTTTTTACATTTGGAATAATGATTGATTGCTTTAACAGGTACTGGACAGTTCTTTATTGCATCTTTAGGTTTAAGTATTTATTATATTATTTATAATATAAAGTATATTATAATGATTCTATTATAAATTATTATAATATTTTAATTATATCATAGATTATAATATCATAACTATTATATTATAATTATTGTAATATAAAGTATATTATTTATAACATTAGGTATATTAAGTTATTTTATTGGTATAATAAAAATAACATAATATACATATCATAGTATAGTATAGTATAGTATAGTATAGTATAGTATAGTATAGTATAGGGACAGTTTATAGTAAGAGTATTGAATGTTTTTGTAAGTTTATCACTTAGTACTTCTGTTTGAGTAGCAAATCTCGTGTTTTAGTTTCAAGAAAAATTTTAACAAAAATTTAAACAAAAAATTTAACAAGTTTGTTCTGCCCATGCTGCAGTCAGGGGATGAGGGAAGAGTGAGCACAGTAAGAGCAGAGGGGTCTTAAATGTTCCTCCTACACCACATTTAAGTGCAATAAATAAGCAAGAAAATAAAAATAAATAAAAATAAATAAAATGCTCACAGCAGTGCCACTGCTGGGCTTAAATGTGGCTCTTGCTAATGGTGCTTTTCTTGACACAGTTTTTTCTCTGTGATGCTGTTTGAGGTTAATGATAAGGGCTGTTTGTCCTCACTGGGGTGGTGCATGGTCTAATCAAGCCTGTTCCTATTAAGAATGATACTGGTGAGCCAACTCCCCCAGCATCAGCAAGAATTTGTAGGAAATTGGAGCAAAATCTGAATGGGTTTGGAAGCTCTGTGACTTCTGAGGGGCTCTGAGGCAGCAAGATCCTCAGATGGTGAGGAACAGGCTCATGTTTTTCACTAAAGCTCACGTTTACTTTTGTGGGGCTTTTTGCCTGGCTTAAAATCAATTGGGCTGAGCTGGTTTTTAAAGCCTGGCAGAGTCACCAGAGTGCCTTTGAGGAGGCTTGAAGGAAAAATCCCAGAACCCTCAAGGCTGGAAAAGCCCTCCAGGATCACAGAATCCAGCCTCTGACCCAGCACTACCAAGCCCAGCGTTAAACCATGGGTTAAACCCCAGCATTAAACCATCCACCAGGATTTTCAAATCCTGCTCTCAAAACACCTGGAAATGTCCTGGACCAGAGGATTATTTCAGGCTTTTTCTGATGGGTTTTGACCTCCTGTCTGTGTTTCAGAAGCATTAGGCAGTTTACTCCCAGGTGTTTACTGGGGTGAACTTCTCAAGGAAGATGAAACGCAGGTGAGCTGTTGTTACAGGAGCTCATTTAAACTTTTACACCAAATATTGAGCTGCAAAGTGCTGCTGCACTGTTACATCCCTCATTGGTGAGCTCTGGCCCCAGTGAGGGATGCTGGAACTGGATCAATAGAAGGGGAAAAGTGCACTCAGAGTAAAGCAAGGAGTGCTGTCAGCTTGCTGTAACAAAGAGGAAAATGCCTGAGGAGTTCAGAGGGATCAGGGCTGGGCAAGTTGGAGAAAGTTCAGCAGCTGAAACACTTTGTGGCTGGAGGCATGACCAGCCAGAGTGGCCACCAAATTCTCAAGCAGGAGAATTAAAAGGTGGCAAAGCACCCTGCTCAAAGGTGAGGGGTTCTTCAGAGGGAAAGTTAAATCCCTGTGATCCTGTGTTTTGGCTTGCCAACAGTCAGTGCTTTCTTTCTGCTGCTAGTGCACAAATTTTATCAATTAATTTTATTAATCAATCCCTTTTATTTCTCCTGTGCCACACAATGCAGCCTGCTCAGTAATTGTGGAGCTGCTCAGCTTCCCTCAGATGGAATGGACAATCCTTCCCAACTCCAAGCACCTTGTCCCAGGCCTTTCCCACTGCCACGAGTGGAGAGAAGACACATGGCTCCTGCTTGAGGAGAGCAGAAAAGGCATTTTCGTCCTGAAGGCAGTGGCTGGAAGGGCTGCCTGGGCTCTGACCTGCTGCAGGTTTGTGTATCTTAGGGAAACAGGCTGAAATCTGGGCTTGTTCAGGGAAAAAGCAAATGTTGGCTCCTCAGCTTCCACGCCTTCCTGCTTGGGAGCACGAGGACACAGTAAGAGCAATTTGTGGCTAGGAAAATCTCTGCTTCCAATTTCTTCTGGAGGAGGCAGCCTCATGTCATGGATAGGTTTGCTGCTGGAAGCTGGAGGAGTGGGACAAAGCTTGAGAAATTCCCTTTGGTTCCTCCCATCCTTTGTGAAATTGGGATGCACTGGGATCCAGCTCTGCATTAAGGTGTGGTGCTCCATGTCCAGCAGCATCTGGGAGCCTACAGGTAACTGAGCTCTGAGGCTGTGAGGTTTCCTGTCCTGTGCCCATGTCCTGTCCATAGGTGCTCCTGGATGTGTATGGTTAGTGGGAATTTTATGGTATTATTGTGGTGATATGAATTTAATTAAATCGTTTTGGTAGTGAGAATTTTAGGTGGTCCAAGGAGAGCTCAGACTTAGACATTTCTTTTTGTGAACTTGATGCATCCAGTGAGCCACCATCCTCCTAGGCTGGAAGAGCAGCTCAGGGGCACATCAAGCCAAAAAATCTTGTACTGGAGTAAAGAGTGGGCTAGGTTTGACATGGGTTTTTTAAGTAAAACCACTTCAAATGGTGCTGGGGGAAAAAAAGAAGATTAACATCTCCTTTGCAGTCTGAAATTATGGACTTTGTGCTGGAGAGCAGGCTCCCAGACCACCCTTTTCTATTTACTGCTCGTAGCAATTTCCTTGGCCTTCAGGAGCTCCAGGGTAAACTGAGCACTGTAATTACCCTGGATGTTACCAGGGCACTTTCTCCTCCCCTCTGAAACCTCCTGTGAAGTTTCTGCTGTTACTAAAGCTTCTCTTGCAAAAGACAGGCCAGAAAGAAATATTTTTGGAGGTGTTTATGTGTGCAGGACAGCTGCCTCCAAGAGAGCCAGGCTGCAGTCAAGCCATGTCTTTATGGCTTTTTTGTATCTCTTTTTTGCCTTCCTCCCAGCCCTTTATTCCCAGAGTATTCCCATGGGATAGGTGTTTAATAATTTTGTTGATTGTATGTGGTCTTGGTTCCTAAATGATTTTTGGGTAGTGGTTACTACTTGTTTTGTCATGTGGTGTTTTGTGTTGGTAAATCTGGTTTTTGGAAGTTTATTTTTATTTATGTTCTATCTGGAATAGTATTGACTGGTATAGTGGGGTTTTTTATTTGTTTTACATTTGGGATAACGATGGATTGTTTTAACAGGTACTGGACAGTTCTTTATTGCATGTTTAGGTTTGTTATAGTATGTTATAGTATATTATATTATATACAAATATAGTATATAGTATATTATATATACTAGTATATAGTATATAGTATATTATATACAAATAATATTGTATACTTTCATATATATATGAAAGTATACTATATTATTTGTATATATATACATGAAAGTATATAATATATACTATATATATTATATATTCATATATATATTTCATATATATATATGAATGTATTATATTATTTGTATTGGTTCATGGTATTGTTTTGGGATGGTGTATAGTGAGAATATTGCATGTTTGCCCTACCCCTGGAAGTGTCCCAGGCTGGGTTGGAATGGCTTGGAGCAATCTGGGCTAGTGGAAGGTGTCCCTGCCCATGGCAGGGGTGGGAATGAGATGAACTTTGTGATCCTTCCCCACCCAAACCATTCTGGGATTCATTGATTCCTATGCCAAAACCATTTCTGGACCATTGCAGATGTGATTTGTGCCTCACCTGAGTGTGTCAGTCCTGTATTTACCATTTGTGCCAGATTTGCGAGCATCCCACCATCTGCACATCATGGAAGAGCCCTCCCTGATGGGAGGAGCAGAGTTTGGTAGCTCAGAGCCAGGCAGGGAAAGTTCCTCTCATCTCATCCAGGGCAGGTTTAGATGGGATAGTAGGAAAAAGGTGAAGAGGCCTTGGAACAGGCTGCCCAGGGAGTGGTGGAGTCAGCATCCCTAGAAATGTCCAAAGGATGTCCCACTGTGTTCTGCTATCTGTGAAGCACTGCACACACAGAGCCTGGAGCAGGCTGTGGGCTTGGGAACACCTTGAAAGGCCTTCTGAAAAACAAGGTTCACTGTCCTGTAAAAATATAAAAAGTCCTATAAAGTACAATGTGAGACAAAGACAATAATGTAAAGATTTATGGCCGGGTGCCTCTTGGCATTCAGCCAAGACCATCACAGCTATTTTGGAAGCACCCTTTATATGCCATTTCTATTGCATCTGCCTGTTACATATTCAGAAACAATTATGCATATTAAACTTTTCCCCTGTTGGGAAAGATGAAAGTTTGACAAGGAAGTGTGCTTGGCAGATATGTGTGCTTGGCAGAAGGATTTTTGAATGTAGAATCTGAAGAAGGAATAGAAATGAAAGCAAGTTTTGATATAGAAGAAAAGAATTGCTGAGCCAGTCTTACTGGCTAACCAAGGAGCCAAAGGGTGTGTTAGTTAGAAGGAGTTTTTATGACTTAGAGCAAAGAATAAACCCACCCCAAACAAGAAGATGTTTTTACCAAGCAGAAAGGTAGCACAGGCAAACAACTCAGCAAATGCTGCAAGTAGAAAAAAGGTCTCAGAATTTTTCATTGCAAGAAAACTGAAAAACAACTTCTAGCTTAAACTCTAATGTGCTGACTTTTAGTGATTGGAGAACAGTAACATGAATATGGTAATTACAGTAGTTATGATAGACTATAGATAAAACTTAAGGTATGGATTGGTTCTACTATATGAAGATGCTCAGCAAAGTATATAGTGCATTGTAACCAAAAGAAAAGTATATAATGCGTTGGAACCAAAACCAAAGGGTCTCCAGGCCTGCCTGCAGTTGGAGTGGACAGCTGTGGGCACAGCTCTGTCACCCACAACCCTGGGCTGCTGTGATGTCTTGGATGGAATAAACTGCATTTTGGAGAACTGCCTGGAGTCCCACATCTCTCATTTCAGCTCTTACATTTCCCAAACCACTTTACACGTTCCAAGAGCTGTTTAGCATGGCTCCTCCTCGGGTCTGCCTTTTTAGAGTTGTGGTTTTAGTCCATTCTTATCATCACCTCCAGTTTGGGCTTTGGTCCCTGTGTCCTTCTGACCGTGAGTGCTGATAGGTGGCACATCTGTAGCAGGTGTCCTCATCACATGTTCACTGGATGTTATCCCATCCAAGCAGGCATTTCAACACAAGCATACTTCTATCAGATCACAAGATCTTTATAGCAAAGCTATATAGAATCTATTTTAATATTTGCAGAAAGCCAATAGTATAATATGTATGTATAACGGAAGGGACACAGGTGGAAAGCTGGGAGTGCTCCAGGAAGATGAAATGCAGGTGAGCTGTTGTTACAGCAGCTCATTTAAACTTTTGCACCAAATATTGAGCTGTAAAGTGCTGCTGCACTCTTACATCCCACATTGGTGAGCTCTGGCACCAGTGAGGAGGCAACCTGAGGTCCTGTGGCTGGAACCCAGGTCAGACCCTGCTGAGTGCTGGCCCAGGGGGTTTTGAGGGAGCACGAGCTGAGTCCAGCTGTCCTTGTCCCCAGCAGAAAGGTGCCTTCATCCTCAGCCAAAGGCAACTGTCCCCCCTGGCTGCCTGGAGCCCTGGTGGAGCAGATAACTCCACATCTGCTCTGCTTCAAAGCCTGGGCTGGGCCAGCTCCGGGCTCAGACACACGTGGGATGAATTAGGGGATGGATTAGTGGGAATGTGTGTGTGCAATGAGGTGCCCAGCACATCCCTGCAGTGCAGGGTGCAGCTGCCTCTCTGCTGTGTTTTTCCCTTTTCCTCTGCAGCTTCTGAGATGTGTTTTTAGGGGGGATTCGACCCACCAGGCAGGGAGCAAAGTAAATCTGAAGGGGAGCTTGGTGGGGAGGGAGACCACATCTCATTAAAAGTCAGCTGGAAAAAAACTCTCCAGGATTACACATACAATTTTGCAGAGTATTTCCTTGTGTTGCTCAGCCTGGTAGAAGCCAAAGCACAGGCAAAGATTTCCCTCAGCCACAGAGGATCCTGTGAATTACCCAGAGCTGGGTTCTGCACCTCTGTGAACACCTCAGAGCTTCTTGGAGGTTGCTCCTGGTACTTGACCCTCACTAGAAATTATTCAGGATGGTGGAAGGGCAGGAGCCAGCATGAAGCCTGATTTAACAGCTTCCCAAAAAAAGGTTTCCAGGGCAGGGCTGAGGTGTGGGCACGAGGGAGGCAGGAGAGAACATCTCTGTGTCACTGTGTCCTGCTCCTGTAGTGCCATAGTGGGGGAACAGCAGGACAAAGCTTCAGGTGGCAGCTTGAATGACAGTGCTGCCATCAGTGCAGGCTTCAAATAAAGAGGGGAAATTTTATTTCATTCACTGCTCCAAACCCTTCTCTTCCACTTCCCTGCTGGGATGGACGCATTCAGCAGCAGGAGTCTAGTGGCACGGGCTGGCAGGAAATCTCATGGACCAATTTTCCCTGCCTTTCTAGGTTCCTGTTAAATTGCAGAAGCCCACGTTTGATCCCAGTCCCCACAGCTGTGTCCCAGCTCCAGCAGCAGAGCTGAGAGCAGAGCTGCCGTCCTGTCATGGCTTTGTGCTGTGCTTTCCTTCCACAGGTGAGGGATGTGGGGTGGAAGGAACCCAAAATTCCATCTCATTCCACCCCCTACCATGGGCAGGGACACTTTCCACTATCCCAGGCTGCTCCAAGCCCTGTCCAACCTGGCCTTGGGCACTTTCAGGGGTGAGGAATCTGAGGCTTCTCTGGCACCAGGACGAGGTGAGAGATGAGAATCTGACTCCATGTTCTCAGAGGGCTGAATTATGTTAAGTTAATGTTATGTTATGTTAATATTATGTTAATATTATATTATATTATATTATATTATATTATATTATATTATATTATATTATATTATATTATATTATATTTAAATTATGCTATACTAAAACTATACTAAAGAAAGAGAAAGGATACATCAGAAGGTGTAACAAGAATGAAATAATAAAAACTCGGGACTGACTCAGAGAGTCTGACACAGCTGACCATGATTGACCTTTAAGTTAAAACAATTCACATGGAACCAATCAAACTTTCACCTGTTGGTAAACAATGTCTAAGCCACATTCCCAAGCAGCAAACATAGGAGCAGCAATTCAGATGATTATTGTTTTCATTTCTCTCTGAGGTTTCTCAGCTTCCCAGGAGAAAATGCTGGGCAAAGAGGATTTTTCAGAAAATATCATGGTGACACAATCCCATAATAAACACCCGGCTGGGCAGCCAACAACCCTCTCCCTGTGCTAAAAACCTTTAAGCACTGCCCGACACAGTCTCCCAGCAATGCAGAGAAAAAGGTGAAGTCACTAAGGATTGGCATTTATACGAGAGAGAAAAGAAAATGACTCATTCCCCACAGCCTGAGGTCAAATTCAGTGGCTTCTGCATCTCAGCTTGCTCTGTTGGTTAACTTGAAAAGAATCTCTTTAAATTCCCATTCCCTTTCTCAATGCAGTGTTTCTCCTCTGCTGATTGACTCATTTCCTGGAAATCTCTGAGCAAATGGAGCCTTCCTGGCGCTGCGGATTCAGGACTGTTGTGTGGTGGAAGTGTGTTTTACCTGGAGGGGTTCTTCACCACCAGCCTTGGAAAAGGGGTAAAAATCCTGTGCCCCAACGTGTCTGGGAACTCCAGGGAGCAATAGGTGCTGCTTGTAACTCTCCCTTTGGGGTTCTGGGGTGGGTTTGGTCTTTCATTTGTTATCAAAGCTCTTTATTGAACTTCGAAGTTTGTTTATCAGAGTGGGATAGAGGTGGGGTGCTGTAGTTTTGTCCTGGATGCAAAAAACCCCACTTTTAGTTCAATGTAAGAAAAGGGTTGAGATGAGCTCATCCTTTAAAGATGACTGGAACATCTGCAGCCATGGAATTCCTGCCTCATTTTTCCACCAAAGCCAGGTCTGCAGGGGGTGCAGCAGTGGCTGTGTTGAAAAATTAAGTTTATTATACAGTAAGGTCTCAGTTGCATCTGGATTTGGTGGCAGATTCCCATTTTGTGGGAGAAAAGACCAGCTTGGATTTTCCTCAACCGTGCAGAGGAGATGAACAGTCTGGAAAACCACAACTTTTTGTGTTAGGAATGGACTCGTGGGAGGAGTAATTCTGTGTGAGAGTGGGATTCTGGAGGTAAAGAGAGGCAGAACTGGGAGCTGGGCTGGCACCATTTCCACGTGCTGTCCTATTGGTAACAGAATGCAGAATTCTGTGGCAGGGTTCCTTGCAGAAAGCAGGCATTCCCCCTCTCCAAGCTCACAGCCAAAGAGCAGCTGGTTTCTGCTGCAGGGGATGACACAGATGTTTGGATTTGGGATGCAGATGATCCCGGATGCTGCAGGATTCCATTTCAAGCTGTCACAGCAGCCACGTGGGGATGAAATATCTCCAGTTTGGAGATGCCTCCTCCCAGTTGGAGTAAAGCAGCCTGGATTCCTCCAAGGCTGTGATGGTTTGTGCGCTGCTTCCTTGTGGAATTTTTTTTTCTTTTTTAATTTTTTTTTTTTTTTTGTTCAGGTTGGGATTAAATCTGTGAGATGGTATTTTTTTATTTACATTTAGATGTTTATTAGTTTTTATTTATATTATAGTTTTACAAACTGTTTTACAGTACTTTGATAAGTTAAAAATGGAGTTGTGTCTTTTTCTTTGTAAGTTTTTTTTAAGGATAAACGGTCTAATTTAGAAATGACACTTAAATTAGTTTTACTTTTAACTTAATGACCAACTACTTGTGTTCTGCAATGTCGACTTTTAATTTCATTACACAATACTACTCAAGCTTATGAAGAAGAAAGTGAAGAAGGACTAGTTGCTACCCTAAAACCTCTATCTTGTTTTATATATTACTATATTCTAAAACCTTAAACTCTAAGTTTTCTACTATGTGATATTACACACTTCTATTCAAACTCCACACCCATAATTTTAGTCCTAATATTCAATTTTGGAAGCTTTCTCCATGCTCAGGTCAAATGCAGTGTTCTCTTGGGGGTCAGTACATATCAGCACAGAAAGTCTAAAATTCTCAGTAACCACGGTTCCAACACTTCCTTTGCACAGGGAATAATGGAAAAATACATATTTTGGAGGGAAAATGTTCTCTGCAACCATGGAGGAGCCCCTCTGCCAGGAGTTCTTGTGCTGCTGAATGAGAGCTGAGGAGTTTTGGGTGAGGTGTGTGCCTCACCCAAGCCATAGGCTGTGCCCACCCACCCTCCCCTTACAGTGTAGCTCATCTTGGTTTAGGTTTAGGATTTGGTTTGGATTTTAGGAAAAATTCCTTCATGGAAAGAAGCTGTTCAGAGCAATGGTGGAGTCCCCGTCACTGAAGGGATTTAAGCCATGTAGTTGTGGCACTTGGGGATGTGGGTTAGTGGTGGGCTTGGCAGTGCTGGACTGGATGACCTTGGGGGCTTTTCCACCCCAAATGATGCCGAGATTGATCCCTCACCCTCCTCTGAGCTGCAGACTGGAGAACTGCAGCCAAGTGTGTGCTTTTGGTGCAGTGCTAATGGGAATTAAGAGCACTGAGAACCTCTTTATATGGAAAAAACTCAATATCATAGCCTGCCAGCAGAAAATCCAAACCTCCAACCTGTTCTTCCCTTCCTGCTTCTCCCTCTCCCTGCAGAGGTGAAGCCACTCCACTGTAAATCTATTCAAATATTCATGCAGGAGGCTGAAGCCCTGCACTAAAAAGCATGGCCCAGAGAGAGGGAGAGGTCATTTGTCTGCAGAGAGTTCAATCAATACCCTGCTGAATCACTCTCCAATTTGGATCCCTGCTGGGGAGAGGGAGCCCCGTGAAGTGTTGGGATCTCTCCATGCTGGAGCAGGCAGTGCCCATCTGCTGCTAGCCAGCTCTTCTGGGGACACCACGCTGGGAGAGAGGCCAGGAGAGCCCCAGGCCTGTGGTGTGACCCTCAGCTGGGTGAAAGCCCCGTTTCTCTGGGAAAGGCAGCCTTTCCAAGCCTTCCTGAGAGGTTCATGCAGCCCCTCTAGGATCACAGAGTGGGTCCTTCCCTTCACCATGGGGCTGCTTTGTCCCTCTCTGCCCCGTGGATGCTTGTCTTGGTTTGGAAAGACGGGAGTCTGCTAAGGAAGGCAGGAGCCTCCCCTGAAATGGAGAATGTAAACCCTCCCCACCCCTCAAATTGCTATAAATTTTAAATTAAGGGGCTCTCAGGCAAAAATATGGGAGCAGGAATAACAGTTCTTTAATAGGGAAGAAAAAGAAATAAAAGGATAAAATAAACAATGCAGTACACTAGAACAACAGTGACAGAGTCAGAACCCAGCCTGACACCCTGTGGGTCAGGCTGTTGGTGGCAGTCCCATTGGAAATGTGGCTGCAGCCCTCCTGCAGTGTCAGGGGTGGTTCTGTTGGAGCAGGGGGATCTGTAGAGAAGGATGTATTCTTCCTCTGAAGATCCAGTGGAAGGAGAGGCAGCTGCTGTTCCTCTGGGGAATCCTGTGGAGAAAGGCGTGCTGGTGTCCCAAAAACCTCTGGATTATATCTGGGTAGCAATGCTTGGCTCCTCCCTCTGGGCTCACATCTCCCAATGGGATGTTCTAGTTCTTATCAGCCATGCAGTGACATTCAATAGTCTGTTATCAGCAATGTCCCCTCCCCAGGGAGGTGTGAATGTGGTCACTCAGAGAGAGAGAGATAAAGCAAACTGCTCTCTTGACAAAAGTAATCTGCCATACAGATGGGAATGGAAAACCTCTTGCATTGCAACCTTCAACAGTGCTGCTGCAGCATCCTCAGTCTTGGGCAAGCCCAGGCCACTCCATTTCCTTATCTCCACACTTCCAGATCCTCCCCACAGTGAGGGGAGGGACTTTTTAGCAGTTTTTTAGCCCCCTAGGTATTTTCTAGGCTGTTATCTCATTTAACCATGACTTGGCTGAGCAGGGCTTGCTGAGCCCCACCAATCCCTCCACATAAACAAGACCTGTACTGTTAATTGTTTATCAGCTTGCTTGAAGTTTCAGCTTTTCTGGGAAGGGCCTGCCATGAGTTCAATGGAATCCAAGTGCAGGTCCTGTGGGGAGGAAAGGATTCCTTCCCTGCTCCTGCCTCTTGCCTTGCTCTGTGCCACCTCCAGGCCCAGCCATCAGTGTGTTTTGAGGAGCAGAAGGGATGCTCAGGGCTGGATCAGAAGGAAAGGACACTCTGCCTCACACAGCCAGGGCTCCCCTGGCCAAGGTTGGTGTTTGGAAGTCTTGGAAGCACAATTTGGGGCTGCTTTCCTGCACCTAGAACAGGCTCCCCAGGGAATGGTCACACTCCCAAGGCTGCAAGACTCAGGGAGCTTTAGGGCTACGTGTCAGAGATGGGATTGTTGGGGTGTGTCGCAGACATTTCTCCACAGAAATCCTTTCTTTCAGATTTCTGTGTCTTCTGGAAGGCAGAGGCCTCAGAAGGGAAGGTAAACAATTGTTATCAGCTGCTGTGGAATGCAATAGGATTCACCTTGATTGGCTCATTTTCTATGTTTATAATTAAGGGCCAATCATCGGTGCAAGCTGGGGGACTGAGTCCCTGGATACAACTTTGTTGTAGATTTTTTTCTATCTATTTTCTTAGCTTAGCTAGCAGCTCTGCAAAACCTCTCTCTATATTCTATTAGTATAGTCATAATGTATTATATATAATATCTTAATAAATGTGCCTTCTGATCAAGATACAAGATTCACCGTCTCTCTCTCACCAGCCGCGTCCACTCAGGCGCGGTAATAGGGGTGGGCTCCATCCTTGTTGGTCCTTCCCAGGAAGGATTGCTGAGGTTGGCCTAGTGTAACTTGGGCCTTGAGCTCAGCTAAACTGGGCTGGTGGCACTGAAGGATGTGAGAATCCCTAATTTCCCTCTCCTTTCAAGGAAAGCAGCCTAATTAAGCTTCCTAACATCTAATTAGTTTTCACTGATTGCTCACAAATAATTATCAGTGGTGCAGAGGGCTGTGTAAGTCATTCCATGCTCCAAAGTTTGTGGAAAGGAGTAGGAACCTTTCTGCTGCCTTCAGCAGGACCTTCCCAAGCCATGGCACCCTCACTGTTGACTCTGAGGCTTTGTCCCCCTCACTTTACAAAACTAGGATGGATATCACCCCAAAAGAGCTTTTTTTTTGGCTATTAATCTTTCCTAATAGGAGAAAGGCTTTGAAGCACCTTCTAAAACCTGGCCTTACATCCAGAGGCTGAGAGAGCAAAGCCAGGCCTGGAGCTCTGGGAACCTCCTCTCTGCCAGGGTGGGGAGACAGCAAAGATTGATCCAGAATCCCTTTAAACTGCTTCTAAAAATGTGCTGTGTGCATCATGGGCCAGGGTTGGGAGGTTTTGGAGCAGCTGAGGGAGCTGGGAAGGGGCTCAGCCTGGAGAAAAGGAGGCTCAGGTGGGACCTTGTGGGTCTGCAAACCTCCTGACAGGAGGGAGGTGGTTGGGCTCTGTTCCCAGGGAACAGGGACAGGAGAAGAGGGAACGTCCTCAGGCTGGGCCAGGGCAGTCTCAGGTTGGGCAGCAGGAAGGATTTCCCCATGGAAAGGGTGCTCAGGCATTTGAATGCACTGCCTAGGGTAGTGGAGTCCCCAACTCTGGAGGTGCTCAAGAGGCACTTGGATGTTGCCATGGGGATGTGGTTTTGTGGTGGCCTTGGCACTGCTTGGGGAACAGTTGGACTTGATGATCTTGGAGGTCTTTTCCACACTTAACTGTTCCATAATTCTTTACTGGTTTGAGAAAAGCAGAACTTTTGTCACAATGTGTTCCTAAGCACAGGACAACTCTGGAGGTGCCTGGGCTCCCTCCTGCACCTGAGACCTCTCTGAACTGTGCTGATTTAAACAGGGAGCTGCCTCTCCCGGCAAGTCGGTGTGGCATGAGCCAGCTGCCTGCTCCCCTGCCTGGGCACCAGCCCCTTCCCAGAGCTTGGAATGCTGAGCCACTGTGGAGACACTTCCCTGGCAGGCACAGCCCCGCTCCCAGGAGGATGCCTGGCAGTGTGAGTGTCTTTGCTGTCTCCTTGGATTAGGCATCGAGGACAGGAGCTGGATGCAGGCACCCTGCTGGCAGAGAGGCAGACTGAGCTGGATCTCCCTGCTTTTGGGGCTGCAGCCTCCCAGCATGGCCCTGAGCCCTGGAGATTTTATATCCCTGTCCTTTATGGGTCTCCTAGCCT
Source organism: Ammospiza nelsoni (assembly GCF_027579445.1). Classification (NCBI taxonomy): domain Eukaryota; kingdom Metazoa; phylum Chordata; class Aves; order Passeriformes; family Passerellidae; genus Ammospiza; species Ammospiza nelsoni. The sequence continues at coordinate 2,277,883 of NC_080639.1, forward strand.
AGGGCCTGTGACAAACCCAGCCATGGGCACGGGCTGCTGGCAGCAGGGAAAATCCCCTCTGTCATAATCTCACACCTCCCTGGCTGCCCTAACAAAGCTCGTGCTCAGGGGAGCACAAACCCACCCTTTCCTGGGGCTGCTTGGGCTTGCTTTCCTCAATCCCTTCTTTGTTTTTCATTCCTGAGCCATAACACAGGCAAGAAAGGAGTAGGAACCAGGATCCCTGGAGGCAAGGAAGCTATTGTCCTAAAAACAAAGGAACTTTTCCTCACATGCACCAGCAACAATAGGAAGTGCCCCAGAGCCTTTACTTCATCCTGGACTGGGCTTCCTGATGTTTTCCAGGATGCTTGTCTGGTCTGGTGTGGGCAGAAATGGTAAACTACATATTCCCTATCACCAATCCTAAAATGTGCTGCTCCTCTTCAGGAGCAGGAAAGCAGAGCTGGTGCAGCAGGTTTCTCCTCAACAGGTGACAAATCATGCCACAGTCTCCTGGATTTTGGAGAAATCCTTTGGGGCTTCCCTCTGCCCTCACCAGCACCTGTGTTTCATTTTTTTGGGGGGAGAGGAGGAGGAGGAAAGGAGTGCCTGAGGTCTGCAGACAGGTTAAAACCCCAGAGGAATGTTTTTCCATGCAGTGTCACCCACTCATCTCCTCTCTCTGCAACTCAGGCTGGCCCAAGGGGTGCACAGAGATGCCCAAGGGGGCTGGACACCACCTTCACTTGGCAGCAGACACAGGCTCAGAGCTGCTGGAAGCCTCCTGGGATGCTCCAGAGTCGGAATTGAAAATGGACACGGACACTGCCACTGCCTGCTCATGTTTTCCCAGCAATCCCAAACTGAAGAGAAGTTTTTTTTTTTTCCCTTTCCTAGGAGGTACTGGCATTCCTCCAAGCACGGAGGGACCAGATGGAGCAGTAACACAGCTAAAACTGGGCAGGGGGGAGGAGGGGAAGGGAGTATCTGTTAAGGAGTTGGCTTGAAAATAAGATCATGGAAACCAGCTGTTGCTTCAAAGAAAGGGTTTTGCTGCTGATTCTAGAAGAGGACAGGACAGGGGCTGATGGAAAAAGCCAGTCCTGAAGACCAGATGTGTTTGGGCTGCATTTTGGGAGGTTAGGAGGGGAAATGCAGAGATGCTGAGCAGTGCATGGGGGGATCTCTGTTGCAAAGCACATCATCTCTCCTGCTTTCTCTTTTGGGCTGCTTTGGGGGGCTCAGAGAGGCAACAATTCCACCTCCACAACCTCCAGCAGTCAGGATCAGGAATTCCTCCCAACACATCTTCCTTGGTGTGTCACTGGAGCCTCCCTCCTGCGGATCAGCTCCCAGTGATGCAGATCTGGGAAGACACATCCTCAGGTAACCATTTATGTAAGGGGCTTTGTGGTGAGGTTCCACAGCTCTGAGAGCCCCCAGGCACCTCTGACGCGTGGCAAACATCTCATGGTTTATCCCCTGGCCCAGCATCCTGCCCTGCCCTCCTTGCAGCAGCTCTGCCTCTTGTTTTCCATCAGGTGCTGGATTTTCGGGATTGCCATGGAGATGGAGGCCAGTGTGACAGGCGTCAGGCAAACAACATGAGACAGTCTGTGTCCCGGGGGATAAACTTGGCACTCTGAAAGGCATCCCGGGCACAGAATTCCCATTAACACCATCATGTGTAGTGCTTTGAAAATTGATCTCACACTTAGGAGTGGGGTTGAGACGGGGGGAGGGACAAAAACCAGGATTAGGGCACAGAGAGGGGCATTGCTGCTCCATGGGGACAGGAAATGACCTGGCAGCAGAGGTGTTTTCTGAATTCCTGCCTCAGCTGCTGTTGCAGGAGCAGCCCAGGAATTCTTGTCCTTTCCCTGATGCCCTGCTGTGTTTTATGTTTTATGCAGGATTTTCTTACATGGGATACGAGGCGAGTGATTCCAGGCGACTCTGGGCCACAGTGCCAGGAGGGATTTGGGCTTGGGGCAGACCTGGAGGATGTTGTGCTCCCCTTTGGATGGCCACAAAACCCCGGCAGATCACAGGTACGGGGAGCAAAGCCCCGGCTCAGCACACCACACGTTCCTTATGTAATTGTGCTGAGATGGCCATTGGCACAGGAGCCGGGATTTATGTCTGAAACAGCGAGTGTAGGAATTCCGTCTCCTTGGTGATGGAACCAACCAATGGAAAACACACACACACACAGAAAGGACTCTAAACCCATCCTTGGACTTTGCTTTTATTTTCAGAGTGGGGGACAGTGAATTAGGCTGGCCTGTGGCTATGAGCAGGGTGTAAATGTGCCTGGCGTGGCTCTGGCCTCCACCTGAGTGATCCCAAACCAGGCTCAGCTATCCCAGGAAAGGAGAATTAGGGTTAAAAAGTCATGTGCCGGTAATGATAGCCCTTCCTGGCACCCTGTGCACTGTTCTTACCACACAGTCTCCCCCTCCGACCTCCGAAAAACAGTGCTGAGTTTGGGTATAAGTAATTCCTGCCTTCCCTGCCGAGCCCTGGACTAAACCCAGCATTAATAAAAATTAAACTACCTGTGTTAACACACCAGGTGGGGAAAAACAGCCCATGTGATCCACAGCAAAGAGAGAGCTGCTCTCCTTTGAAGCCCTCTGAGGCTCTCAGGGAGGCGTCAGAGTTTAGGACAGCAGGAACATCATCTCCCCAGCAAGGTGCAGCCACCTAGGATCAGGCCACCCTGGCTGTGGGCAGTTGCAGGAGGGGGTGCATGGCAAATCCATGGTTTTATGGAGTGGTGCTGGTGGTGTCTTTCCAGCACAGGGTTTGCCAAGTGGCAATGAAGGGTTTTGGAGATTTCCATGGTGGTTGAGAGCATCTCAGGGTGAGGGTTTGGCTCGCGGTGCTGCTGGTTGGACATGGAGGGGTTGAGAGCAAGGGGCAGGTTTTGGAGCAAAGCACTTCAACTACGTTTCTGCCCTCCTGGATGTTGGTTATCCTTGGATCTGGTGCTCTTAATTTGGAGCCAAGAAGGTTCAGTGTTTTCCAGAGCAGGCCACATCTTCCCACTTCTGCTGTTACCCATGTGCCTGGGGAGCAGCACCGTGTCCCCAGCCACCTCTCCGGCCTTGACAACACCAAACCAAACATCATCTCCCTCATCTGAGCAGGCTGGAGAGGAAGATTAGGCTGCCCAGGTGGAAAGTTTCCCAGGGAAAATATCAGAGCCCTGTTTTCTTTCTGCTTAATGAACATTGTGACCCTCGCTCCCCAAGTTATTCCAGTAATGCCCCAGGATCCTAATTAAGGCTGAGCCCAGCGGCTATTGGCATTGTGTAAACACATGGGAAGACTCCAGCCCTTCTCTAGGAAGCTTCTCATCCAGTTTGGTTGAGGCAAATGCATCCATTGAAACTCTCCTCTCTTTTTTTCTTTCCCCCCTTAACTTTTTCAGCAGCCCCACAATGGAGGCTTTCATCTCCACCTCTTGTGTGTATTCCAGTGTCATGCCCTCTGCTTTCAAAGGCTTAGGTTTGCCTTTAATTGTGTCGAGAGCCTTTGTCTCTAAGCCTTTAATAATGGATTTTTTTTTTCCTCCTTTTTGTTTCTTTGCTGGCTTTTCTTCTAAAGCTGAAGTGACAGTTCCCTCTTCTCAGTGAGATTTACAAAGCTTATCTTTTAATTTTCAAGAGCCAAACAGCAGAATGGGGGGGGGGGAGGAACGAAACGTCATCGTGGCTTTTAAACACTGTCGCTAGGAGAAGGCTTAATGATCTGGAAATAAATAAACTGCACACTCAGGGGCTGCTTCTCCATTTACTGACACCAAACTGCTGCTCCTGGTGGGCACGAGGATGGGGCCAAAACTGGCACATCCTGATAGCTCCATCCCCTCTGGGCACAGGCAGTGTGGAATCCTGGCATGGTTTGGGTTGGAAGAGACCTTAAAGATCATCCAGTTCCACCCCCCCAGCCCAGGTTGGTCCAGGCCCCAATGTCCAGCCTGGCCTTGGACACTTCCAGGGATCCAGGGGCAGCCACAGCTGCTCTGGGCATTCCATCCCAGCCCCTCCCAGGGAACAATTCCTTCCCATAACTGTGGCAGGAAACTGAGGCACGAATTTTATTATTTTGAGTGTGACAACTCAGAGCCAGTTTGTGGTCGCTGCAGTGGGGACAGCTAGGTGTCGCAGACATCTTTTCATGAAAATCCTTTCCTTAGGATTTTTCCTCCTGAGAAGCTGCGAGGCCTCAGGAACAAAATGTAAACTTTGATTATCTGCCGCTGTGGAATGCAACAGGTGCATCTTTGATTGGCCCATGTTGGTTGTTTGTAATTAATGGCCAATCACAGTCAGCTGGCTTGGACAGAGAGCCGAGCCACAAACCTTTATTATCATTCTTTCCTATTCTATTCTTAGCCAGCCTTCTGATGAAATCCTTTCTTCTATTCTTTTAGTATAGTTTTAATGTAATATATATCATAAAATAATAAATCAAGCCTCCTGAAACATGGAGTCAGATCCTCGTCTCTTCCCTCATCCTGAGACCCCTGTGACCACTGTCATAGCTAGGCTTGAAATGAGTTCCATCAGAGAAAAATGGTATTTTCCAGCTGATTCCAGGGATTGTGTGCTTCATCCCTTGGGATTGCCATCAGCCTCAGTGATGAAGGATTGGTGGAACAGGGAACTCCAGCTCTCTCACAAGTATCCCAGGGATCCTGAAGGCATAAATCCTTGGGCAAACCACTGGCTGTTGTGAGTATTGAGGAAAATGGGCTTCCCAGAAGATGCCTTTCACTTTAATTATTAAATAAATAAGGAAGCAGCCTTCTGTCTGGCTGAGCTGGCAGCTCAGGCACAGATCCAAGGGAAGCCAACCTAGCTGTCAGCTTTCCAGCCTGTTTGCCCCTCCTCTGGAGCAGCCTGGAATGTGTCTGGGAGCAGAGGGACAGGCACTGCTGAGTGCCCTGCTCATCCTTGGATGGGCACAGCATGGCCCAGACCCCCTCAGAGTGTGCTCTGCCATCAGCAGCTGGGGCTTCCTGCTGCCCAGGAGATTTCTCCAGGCTCAGGTCACTCCCACTTAGGCAGAATTCGTGGGAAATGAGCTCTGGATCCTCTGGTGAGAGGTTCCTCATATCAGGAACAAACAGGCAGAGGATGCCAGGGCTGGGAGGTGTCGCAGACATCTTTTCATGAATAATCATTTCCTTAGGATTTTTCCTCCTGAGAAGCTGAGAAGCCTCAGGAACAAAACGTAAACATTGATTATCTGCTGCTGTGGAATGCAACAGGTGCATCTGTGATTGGCCCATGTTGGATGTTTGTAATTAATGGCCAATCACAGCCCAGCTGGCTCGGACAGAGAGCCCGAGCCACAAACCTTTGTTATCATTCCTTCTTATTCTATTCTTAGCTAGTCTTCTGATGAAATCCTTTCTTCTAAGCTCTTAGTATAGTTTTAATATAATATTATCATAAAATAATAAATCAGCCTTCTGAAACATGAAGTCAGATCCTCATCTCTTCCCTCACCCAAGAACTCCTGTGAACACCATCACAGGGACGTGCAAGGCACAAAGTGTTGTTAGAGGACACAGTCTCCAGCTACATCAGGGAAGGGATGGGTTGGATATTAGAGAAAAAATTTTCACAGAAAGAATAATAAAGTACGGGAATGCCCTTCCAAGGGAGGTGGTGGAATCACCATCTCTGGATGTGTTTAAAAAAAGACTGGACACGTGCTATAGTCTAGGTGAGGTGTGAGGGCACAGGTTGGACTCGATGATCTTGGAGGTCTCTTCCAACGTCATTATTCTGAGATTCTGTGATGCTGTGATTCTCTGATGCTGTGATTCTGTGGCTCTGTCCTGGCAGGAGCAGCGCGTCCCTGGGAGCTGGGGCTGTGCTGGAAGGGGACCAGCCATGGCAGACCAGCTGGGGGTGCTAACAGGCCACAGGACACCCCACCCTCCTGCCAAACCATTCACCGCTTTATTCAGGTGCCTCCAGCTCTTTATTCCACATCCTTTTCCAAGGCTGGGCCTGTGCTGTCCCTCTGGCTCCTGCTGAGCTTGGGGTCTTCTCACCTGCTGGGGTACCAAACTGCTTCCATGCCTCTGGGAAGGGGGATGGATGAGAGCTGGGGTGGCTTCGATGGGAACCTCACCCTCCCAAACACTGCCTTATGTAGCACAATATCCCCTCTGTCCTGGAAAGACTGAAGGGTTTAATCCCAAAATAGACATTTCAACAGGTTTTTTTTGTTTGTTTTTTTTTTTTTTTTGTTTTTTTTTTTAAAGCTGCTGAAAGCTGAAAGCTGCTGCTGTCATTTCAGGCAAAGGGAACTAACTCATTCTGAAACCTCTGGAGCTGCTGTGTGAAATGGGATCATCTCCTGCAGCACCCACGTGCTCTTGGATTAAGGTCTTTGACCCAGAGATGAGGTAACTGAAAGGTGTTTTAAAAATTTTATTCCCTTTTTGGTCTCATGTGAAGGGTGAGGCAATACAGATGTTACAATTCACAGCATTACTGTTAGAATTCAACAATTTCCTAATTACAAAACAGGTGTTTCTTGGCCCATCAGCTTTGTTGTAAATTCCTTAAAGCCAATCATCTAAAATTACTCTTCATGGGCCCTACTACAATGCAACTTTCATAGTTCTATTTCTTTAAAGTCTTATTTGCAAGGCCATCCTTTGAATCTTGTTTTTAGTTCACTTTCTCTCTCAACAATGTTTGTCTAATTCTATGGTATTTAAAAGTAATTTTTGAGTTATTTTTTAATATAAAGGTTTGCAAACAGATGTATAGTATGTGAGCCTTCTGACAGGTTTTGAGGATTTTCTACAAATCCATTTCTCACAGTGTGCCTTCCAGCACTCCTCATCCCAGATTCTCATTCTCATCCCAGTTTCTCATTCCCATCCCAGATTCTCATTCTCATCCCAGCTCCTGATCCCATCCTGGCCTGTGAGTGTTGCAGCCTCTCCTGAGCCCTGGGAATTTGGCTGAAATCCCTGTTTAGCAGCACAGGCAGCTCTCTGATGGCTCTGTGGTGGTTTTAGTGCTCAGATTTGTCACTCTAAACCTGGACATCAATGCATGGCAAATAACTCACAAGGCCTGGTTTATTTAACTCATTTAACTAATTTTTAATCTTTTATTTATTTATTTTAAAATTTTAATTATATATTACCTTTTAATTTTTTTTTTATTCCTCCTTCTTTACAACCTGCCTCACTTTGCATTTTAATTCCATTCCCCTGCCCACAAAACCCAAACCTCCAGGCTCTCCAGCAGCCATTCCAGATCCAAGCTTTGAAGGGGGAACGGTTTCCCATTGACAGAGGGCAGGGTTAGAGTTAGATGGGATATTAGGAGGAAATTGTTCCCTGTGAGGGTGGGCAGGCCCTGACACAGGGTGCTCAGAGAAGCTGTGGCTGTCCCTGGATCCCTGGAAGTGCCCAAGGCCAGGCTGGATGGAGCTTGGAGCACCCTGGGACAGTGGGAGGTGTCCCTGCCATGGCAGGGAGTGGAATGGGATGGGTTTTAAGTCCCTTCTAGCCCAACCCATTTGATGATATTATGACATTAATAAGATTGCTCCTTTCCACAATCATCTTTTCACACTTTTTGGGGGTTCTGCACTCATTGCAGACCCCGCTCTAGGTTCTAGGTCAGGTGAGGAGGAGGATGGAGCTCTCGTGGGCAGCCCGGGCAGGCTCATCCCAATCCAGCGCCTTCCTCCTGCTGCCCAGCAGCTGCCCAGACAAAGAGCTGTGCCTGAGCCAAGCAGCTTGTACTGCTGCAGCCTGCCAGCTTTGGAAACTGCAGAAAATCTCCCTGAGATGAAAGGATCAGGAACCTCCAGCTGCTGGAATTCCTCTGCTCTTTGATCTGCTCCACTTCCCAGCGCCCTCGCTCCCGGCAGCCGGACAGGCTGGTTCCCACAGAGGCAATTCCAGGGTCACTGGAGCCTTCCAGACCTTTTCCCCTTGCCCTTCCCTGGCTGAGAGCGTAGAGGAAGACCAGTCAGTGTCCAGGCACGCAGCAGGCCTGGGCTTTGGAGGAGTGCATGGGCTCAGGTGGATGCATGAGGAATTAAGTGGCGTTTTTGGGAGCAGGCATCCTGAAAGGAGGAGCAGGAGGAGTACTCGCTGTCCCTGGGACCAGCGCAACCAGTTCAAAGGCAGCTGTGTGACCACTAGGAAATGCTTGTCGTGCTGGGAATTGTCATAATGCCACAGATTAAATGAAGCAACCCCTCACTGGAAGGAAAAAAAACAAGTGGAAGGGAATTGGAGAGGATGGTGTTTTGTTCTTTTTTTAAAGAGGGAAAGAATTATTAGGAGTCCAGGGAAGTTGTAGACTCCCAGAGCTTAAAGAGATTCTGAGAGAGCTGGAGAGAGACTTAGTACAAAGGGGAATGACTTCCCACTGCCAGAGGTCAGGGATGGATGGGATATTGGGAATTAGGGATTGTTCCTGTGAGGGTGGGCAGGCCCTGGCATTGCCCAGAGCAGCTGTGGCTGCCCCTGGATCCCTGGAAGTCCCCAAGACCAGGCTTGACAAGGCTTGGAGCAACCTGGGATAGTGGAAGGTGTCCCTGCCCATGGAATGATATGATTTTAAGGTCCCTCCCAACCCCAACCATTCTGTGATTCTGATTTGGTGTTTTAATTGTTAGTGACAGTCAGCTTCTTAGGAAAGCAACATCTCACTATTGCACATAAGTTATCGATTCAAACCACACTGTTTTTTCCTGCTGTACCCTTTTTTTCCCCTGTTCTCCCTCCCAGCCCTGGTGTTTTGCCATGGGGTCAAGGGCACCACGATTTCCTGAACCTTGCAATGAACAGCCTCTGGCCATCACTCAGGGACAGGGTGTAGAGTGTGATGCTCCCTGTCCTCAAATCCCCTCAAATCCCCAAAATGTAAGGCTCATAATCACCTTTCAGACGGGGCTGAGGGCTCTGAGGGTGGGATGCCCTGTCCTGTTTGAATGACACTTGTGTCACACCATGACACATCAGAGGGCACTGTGCAGGAGTACAGGGGCAGCAGCCCCCCCAGCTGTGCTGAACACAGAGGAGATGTCATTTCTGTGGTGACACAGCCTCGAGAGAACCTCATCTGGATTTATTGAGGTCGTAAGAGTGACTTTGCACGGCGCTCCCCAGACTGCAGGATAAATAGAAGTCTTCTATTTATAAAGCTGCCAATCTGGCACCGCTCGCTCTGAGCACTAAAAATAAAGACTTTGTGCAAAGTGAGCTGGATTGATGGGCACTCTCCTGGCATTGTCTGGGAAGCAGCCCCTGATCCTATGGCACACTCAGTGCTTGGCAGGGATCCTGCAGAGCTCTGCTGAGCCACCACCTCTCCGTGGGGCTGAGCCTGGCTCTCACCTGCATGGGAGAGGTTCCTCCTTCCCCTTTGGGTGCTCTGACTGTGTCCCCACAAACTCTGAGAGCTTGGGGCATGAATGATGAGCTCTGGTAATGCAGCTGCATGAGCAGAGCCCAGGGAGAAGGGGATTAGTTGAGCTGGAGCTGCCTGGTGCACGTTTCTGTTCCCCCCTGTGACGGTGTTCACAGAGGTTCTTGGATGAGAGAAGAGACGAGGATCTGACTCCATGTTTCAAAAGGATTGATTTATTATTTTATGATATATATTACATTAAAACTATACTAAAAGACTGGAAGAAAGGATTGCATCAGAAGGCTAGCTAAGAATAGAATAAGAAGGAATGATAACAAAGGCTTGTGGCTCAGACAGAGTCTGAGCCAGCTGACTGTGATTGGCCATTAATTAGAAACATCCAAGATGGGCCAGTCACAGATGCACCTGTTGCATTCCACAGCAGCAGATAACCATTGTTTACATTTTGTTCCTGAGGCTTCTCAGCTTCTCAGGAGGAAAAATCCTAAGGAAAGGACTTTTCATAAAAGATGTCTGCGACACCCCCCAAGTTGCATCCTTCTCTCCAGAGCAGGAGGATGTGTCACACACCGAGGCTGACACAGCAGCACAGACAGCCCCAGCCTGGCACAGCCACTGCAGTCACCCCAGGTACCCCAGGACATGGAGATGGCTTAATCTGTGAAGTGATCTGCTTGTTTAAGCTGAAGATAAACCCACCATGGATCTTCCCTCCTGGGAGTGAAGCGAGCCTCACCTGACTATACCAAGTTTAACATCAAATGTGATTTTTTCTTTAATATGAAATCTTATTGCTCCATGTAAAATCTTGGTTTTCTCCTTCCAGCCCACCTAGATCTTGCTCCCTGTAACGGTGAGCGGCTACAATATTTGTTGTCTCCAACAGGGAAGCAGAAACCTGGATTTTATCGTTGTCACTGTGGTGTAAAAGATCTTAAAGCAGATACCTGCTGTTGTTATTTAACACCTGCCTGGCTTCTCTTAAAACATTTCCTGAGGTTGAATTTATGTTCAGAGCCCTTCAGGCTCCCCTTTCCCGCTGTTTCCAGCTGCTGAGGTCTGTGACCATTCCTGTTGGATCTGTCTGCCCCACACACAGGAACAGAATCACAGAATGTCCAGAGCTGGAAGGGACCCACAGGGATCATCATCAGCTCCAATTCCTGGTCCTGCACAGGACACCCCGAGGAGAATCCCATGGTGAGAGGTGTCAAGGGTGCTCCTCACAGGTGCAGAGCTGGCTGCAGGAGGTGACCCAGAGGAGAGGAGCAGTTTCTGCTCCTTCAGCTCCTCCCCAGGAGCCCTGTGGACACTTTGTTGTGCTCCTGGGGCAGAGGAGAGCACAATGCCCATGCCATGGTTTGAGCTGGAACATGGGCTCAGACGTGAGACAGAACTGCCAGATGTTGGTGTTCCCCCAAACTCCCCTAAACTCAGGTTTATTGGGTTTTCCTTTTGGCTTTTTCTGCCTGGGATTTCACTCATTTTGGAGAGGGTAGAAGCCACACAGGGGAAAAATCATCCTCAAGCCTCCTGACCCAAAGGAGACAACAAGAACTCACATGATGGGGTCTGAAAAGGAGGAGGAGCTGGCTTTGAATGTTGGTTCACAGAGCATGGGGAGGCTGTGACCTGGAGGGAACACACCTGCCTACACCATGGTGCTGTGGGTGGTCACACTGAGCTAGACGACTCCAAATCCAAGACTGGGAATGAAGAGCAGCCCTCCAGAGCTGCCTGCAGAAGTTTGGAGCCTGGGGAGGGGAACAGTGAGTGCCAGGCAGGCAGGTGGCAGCTTGGTGGCAATTGCACAGTTGGGCAGCCTTGGAGAAGAGAGCCAGAAGGCCAAGCCATTCCAGCACAGTGAGTGCAGCTAAGTGCTGCCATATGGCTCCTTTAGCAGAGGAAGAAGCGCACAGGGAGTGAGGAATCCCACTGCTTTTCCTTGGAAATGAACTTTCCATTTCTCCTGCAAGCGCTGGAAAAAACTTGGTGGCCGGCAGGATTTGGCAATTTCAGAGCCCACAGGGGATGCAGGAATTCCTCATGAACATTCTCTTGAGGGCACCTTGAGGGCATTCCTAAGGGTGGAAAACCTGATGTGGATCAGGCAGGGGGAGGAAAAGTGTTGATCAGTGATGGGTGTTAAACCCCTGCCATGCCAGGTGAGGAGGGAGGAGGAAGAGGAGGTTGCTGCTGGCTAAAAAGTGCTTTGACCTGTCAGAAACCACTGCAGCCAGAAAAGCAGATTCCAACAGTTTGATTTCCTGCAGGGCTTTTGATGGAAGTCGGGAGGAGAGTAGGCAAATGTTTTCCAGCCAGGGCAGGAAAGAAAACAGTGGGATTTTCTGCTTCATTTAGTAAATCCATTGCTTTTGTCCCCAGGCTGCCTTAACCCTTCCACCTCCACCAACACCTCTGGTGTGGGGTTACCAACACAGGCAGAAAAGTGACCTGATGGCAAAACTTTTGCTTCAGTGCTTATCTCTTTGCAGATGGAGAGGCAAAAATCAGAGCCTGGGCAGCACAGTTTAGTCATTAATTTTGTCAGCGCAAGGCCGGACTCAGTGATCTCAGAGGGCTTTTCCAACTTCAGTGATGCCAAGACAGCAACTCTGGTGTCAGAGCGTTCCTGAGCAGAGAGGAGAGTGTTTCTGCTGGGGAGGAGCATCCTTTGGTGAGCAGGCCCTGGGGAAAGGCTGGGAGCTGCAGCAGGGACAGACGGTGGGTGGGAGGAGGGAAGATGTGGAGCTCTGCAGCAGGACAGACAGAAACACGTGTGCTGGGGGGCTGGGGATCTCTGGGGGTTTGCTTACTTGTAGATTGCACTGGTAGAGGAAGATTTCTTCTCCCACATGCCAGGCCTGTTCCAGACAAACCCCAGAGCTCCCAGTCTGCAGCATTTTGTCTGTTTGCTTGGGTTTTAAATCTCGGCTCTGAAATCACAGCAGTGCACAGAATATCTGCTCTTAGCCCTTGCAAAAGGGCATTTTTTTTTCCAAAAGGTTTGCAACCAGGGCTGCTGGTGAAGAAGGAAGCTTTCAAACCATGGAAGCCTATAAAACAGAAGGAAGCAAACACCTGGGACCAATTAAAACATCTCCAGCAAGCCACCAGGGTTTGGGGACATTCCCAATGCTGCAGTGCACGTGGCTGGCAGGATCAAAACTCCAAACCACAGCTCCCATCATGGCCTCTGCCACAGTCCGCCTTGGGGATCACAGAATCTCAGAATGGTTTGGGGTGGAAGAGACTTAAAGCTCCTCGCATTCCACCTCTGCCATGGGCAGGGACACCTTCCACTGTCCCAGGTGGCTCCAAGCCCCATCCAACCTGGCCTTGGGCTCTGCCAGGGATGCTCTGGGCAAGCTGTGCCAGGGCCTGTCCACCCTCCCAGGGAACAATTCCTAATTCCCAATATCCCACCCATCCCTGCCCTCTGGCACTGGGAGCCATTCCCTGTGTCCTGTCCCTCCGTGCCTTCTCCCCAGTCCCTCTCCAGCTCTTCTGGAGCCCCTTTGGGCCCTGCAAGGAGCTCTGAGATCTTCCTTGGACCCTTCTCCTCTCCAGGTGAGCACCCCCAGTTCTCCCAGCCTGGCTCCAACCCTTGAGCATTCCCATGGCCTCCTCTGGGCTCTCTCCATCTCCTTCCTGTGTTGCTCTTGTTCTCCCTTCAAGCCAATGCTGCTGCCTGAGCAGTGCCTTTCCTGCTGCATGTCCAGCTGTCCCACACGCCTCTCCTGGCCTGGCCATGGCTTCACTGCCACCAGTGTCCCCTGCCAGGTGCCTTTGCCCAGCTCTGACTCTCCAGCAGGTTTCACCCTCTCCACACCCAGCTCTCCCTTGATTTTGCCTTATTAAATCCCACAGCATGCAGCTCCTCTTCCACAGAGTCTGTCTTTTCCCTGTGCCTCTCCCGAGGCCCACAGGCTCCCCTGTAATTATTGCAGCCACCACTGGCCCAGCCAGAGGCACAGAAAGGCACCAAGCCCTTGGCAGGACCGGGCAGTCCACGTAGGCAGGGTGTGGTTTCACAGACGTGTCGTAGACATCTTTTATGGAAAATCCTTTCCTTAGGACTTTTTCCTCCTGAGAAGCTGAGGTGCCTCAGGAACAAAATGTAAACAATGGTTATCTGCTGCTGTGGAATACAACAGGTGCATCTGTGATTGGTCTCATGTGGTTGTTTCTAATTAATGGCCAATCACAGCCCAGCTGGCTTGGATAGAGAGCCAAGACACAAACCTTTGTTATCATTCTTTCCTTTCTATTCTTAGCTAGCCTTCTGATTAAATCCTTTCTTCTATTTTTTAGTATAATTCTAATGTAATATCTATCATAAAATAATAAATCAAGCCTTCTGAAACATGGAGTCAGATCCTCATCTCTTCCCTCATCCTGAGACCCCTGTGAACACCGTCACACAGAGGCTCTCTGCAGCAGCTCAGCTTGGTTTGAGAGCCAGGAGAAAATTCCAAGGCTGGCAGGGTGGGAGGCATCCACAGATGTGGGAAGGAGGCAAGCAGGTGGGATGCAGGCTGTGCATCCCAGCTGGAGTTTGCCTGGATGGGCACACGGACAATCTGCACTGTTTGCATCCATCCCAGGCATGGTGAAATGATTCTCACCTGAGCAAAACACCTTCAGGACACTGTGGGGATTTAAAAACAATTAGCAGCACAAATGTTGGGTTTAAACCTGCTAGTTACTGCTTTTTTCTCTGTCCCCATCCATCTTAGTGTCCCCATATGTAATTTTTTTTTTAAAAAGTGGGGATGCTCCACCTTGGAGGTTGGATGGGGCTTGGAGCAACCTGGCCTAATGGAAGATGTCAGGGGGTGTGGAAACCCAGAGCAGTGGGAATATTTCTCTGTCTGCTCTGGGGTGCCCTGACCCCCAGGAGAGCACTGACTTTGACCCTCATTCATGGAGAAAGTTTCCTACAGTTCAAGATAGACTGGAATCCACAAAAGTGTGAAATAGATTATAGAGAGCCGTGTAGGTGTGTGACCTGGTGAGAAATTGAGGTTTTGGGATTTTTAGTGTGTAGTGGATGGAAGCAAGGTGGAGGGCACAGGGTGTCATCCTGGGTTTCGTCTTCATGCTTCTTCTTTCTTCTTCTTCATGGGTTTGGGTGGCATTTTGTAATTGGGTGGAAAAATCCACATTGCAGGCTTTTAGGGATCAGTTATTGGGTTAAAAAAGAAAACAATCCAGGTGTCAGTTCTTAATTGAATAGTTTAGCTTTAAAAGACCTTGTAACAAGAGATTGCTGGCCATTTTTGCGCTGTGTTGAGCCTGGTGTGGACAGGGTGCAAAAATTCAGATAAGATAAAAATAAACAAGAACCTGAAGACTGAAAAAATTCAGTGGGTCTCTCTTTCCTGACACAAGACCACTCCAGGAGGCTCTCCACAGACAGGGGAGCCCCCTGGGAGGGCCCAGCCTGAGTCTCAGAAGTCAGGGAATCAGCAACAGGTACCCTGGCAAGGGGGTGGGATGGGATGGGCTTTAAGGTCCCTTCCAACCCCAACTTTCCGTGGCTCTCTGTTGAAGACTGCAATGCAAGTTGTTTTCCATTCCCATCTGTACAGCAGATTACCTTTGTCAAGTGGGCAGTTTGCTTTATCTCTCTCTCTGAGTGACCACATTCACACCTCCCTGGGGAGGGGACATTGCTGATAACAGACTATTGAATGTCACTGCATGGCTGATAAGAACTAGAACATCCCATTGGGAGACGTGAGCCCAGAGGGAGGAGCCAAGCATTGCTACCCAGATATAATCCAGAGGTTTGTGAGACACCAGCACGGCTTTCTCCACGGGATTCCCCAGAGGAACAGCAGCTGCCTCTCCTTCCACTGGATCTCCAGAGGAAGAATAGATCCTTCTCTACAGATCCCCCTGCTCCAACAGAACCACCCCTGACACTGCAGGAGGGCTGCAGCCACATTTCCAATGGGACTGCCACCAACACCCTGACCCACAGGGTGTCAGGCTGGGTTCTGACTCTGTCAGTGTCGTTCTAGTGTACTGCATTGTTTGTTTTATCCTTTAATGTTTTTTCCTTTCCCTATTAAAGAACTGTTATTCCTGCTCCCATATTTTTGCCTGAGAGCACCTTAATTTAAAATGTATAGCAATTGGGAGGGGTGGGGAGGGTTTACATTCTGCATTTCAGGGGAGGCTCCTGCCTTCCTTAGCAGACTCCTATCTTTCCAAATAAAGACATGATCCTCTGACCTGGGAGCTCTCCCCTCTGCCCTGGTGGCACCCAAAGCCGTGCTCCAGTGGTTGGCTGGGAGTGACTCTGTGATCCGTGAGTTGCTGAGCACTCATGGGAAGAGATCCCACAGATTATCTCCTTCCACATCGGAAACATTCCACTTATTTTTATCCTCTGTTTCCTGCCTGCCAGCCAGTTAATTATCCCTCAGAGGACTTTCTCTGCCAGTCATTTTCGGGAGGGAAACTTGGCAAGTGCTGCCTGAACATCCTTGTCCATTTAAATGAGAACAGTGGAGTCAATTTTAGTACCTTCTGGAGAAAAAGACTTTTTCTGGGTTTTTTCCCTTTTTTTTTGTTTTTTTTTTTTTTTGGTTTTTGTTTTGTTTTGGTTTTGTTTTTGGGGGGTTTTTGGGTTTTTTTTTCTTTTTATTTTGTTCTTTTTTTGTTGTTGTTGTTGTTTTGGTTTGGTTTTTGGGGGTTTTTTTGTTTGGTTGGTTTTTGGGGTTTTTTTGTTTGTTTTTTGGGGTTTTTTTGTGAGGCTATGATTGTTTTTCCCTGTTTGTGCCAAGCTGCCAGTAACCGTTTTCCTGGCTGGATCTTCTCTTCCATGATGCACATGCAGGCAGCTTTCTCTGCAGGGGGAGGATGAAGAGGATGCCCTTGCACTCCAGAATATCCATGGATGGACACCTGGGCTTGCTCCAGACCTGCTCATCCATGGCTGGGGCCATCCCTGTGCTCTCCTGATCATCAGTCTCCTTCATGGATGTCCTTGAGGAAGCATTTAAAAATGGAAACCATCTTTGTTGCCGTGGCAACCCCTCTTCTGGAAATGGGGATAATGCTCCCAGAGGTCAGATCTGCCTCCTGAGAGGTGCTGGGTGCTGGTGGCAGCAGCACAGCCACCTCTCCCAGGCCCCCAGAGCTGCAGCTGGTTGAGATCACTGGATTAATCCCAGTTTGTGGGGTCTGTTTTCATGGAGATACACAGGGAAAGTTGGGTTGTCCTCTTTGGATGCTGGCTTTTGGCAGTCAAAAATGGATTCTGGAACTGTGTGCTAGAAGGGGTCAGGGAGGAACTGAGTGTTTCAACACCTCCAGAAGGCCATGCCAAACGAGATTGGTGCTTTGTAATAAATACATCACCCCTGCAGTCTCTGTGTCCTGAACTCAAATGGCCTCTGGATCAAACCCCAGGGAAAGGCTGCCAAGGTTGGCATTGTCCTGCTGGAATTGCCCTCCTGGGTCTCACCTTTATGGGATGGTGTGTGAGAGCTGAAATGAGGGATGTGGGACTCCAGGGCCTCTCCAAAATGCAGTTTATTGTATCCAAGATGTTACAGCAATCCAGGGTTGTGGGTGACAGAGCTGTGGCTACAGCCGTCAGCTCCTGCTGCAGGCAGGCCTGGAGACCCTTAGTTTAGGTTACAAATATAATATATACTTTTCTTTTGGTTACAATGCATTATATACTTTCCTTTGCTGAGCATCTTAACACAGTAGAACCAATCTATACCTTAACTTTTACTTATAGCCTATCATAACTACTGTAATTACCATATTCATGTTACTGTTCTCCAGCCACTAAAAGTCAGTGCATTAACGTTTAAGCTAGAAGTTGTTTTTCAGTTTTCTTGCAGTGGAAAATTCTGAGACTTTTTTCCTACTTGCAGCATTTGCTACCTTTCTGCTTGGTAAAAACATCTTGTTTGGGGTGGGTTTATCCTTTGCTCTAAGTCATAAAAACCCCTTCTAACTAACACACCCTTTGGCTCCTTGGTTATCCAGTGAGACTGGCTCAGCAATTCTTTTCTTCTATATCAAAACTTGCTTTCATATCTATTTCTTCTTCGGATTCTACATTCAAAAATCTTTCTACTAAGCACACATATCTGTGAGACTTCCTTGTCAAATTTTCATCCTTCCCAACAATGGTGTCTCCTCATCTGGGCATTGCTTTAGGCTGGGGTGATCTCTGTTCATCTTTAAAACCATCAAACAAAGCAGGAAAACCTGCTTTCTTCTCTGAGGCACCTCAGACATTTGGGGCTTCTCTCCTCCATGCTGACTCCTGTATCACCTCCTAAGAAGACAGTTTTCCTAGTTCAGGTTGGTGGAAATTCCCATAAAGCTGGAGACGGGCATCAGGCCTCGACTCATAATTGATTTGGCTTCCATCTCTCACAGGGCTTCACCAGACATTTAATGCACCAAAATTTTGCCTGGGGCAGCTCCTTCCCCGTCTCCAGGAATCACTTCCAGCCTGCTGTGATGCCGAGGCAGAGGCAGGCAGAGCCTGGAAGGCGCCCAAGCACTCACACCTTGGCAGGTTGGGGAGCGTGGGTGAATCACGGCGCTGGGCCTGGCCGTGGGAGGTGAGGCACAAAACCCTCCTCCTCCTTCCTCTGCAACACCCAGGGAGCTCCTGCAGACATTGTGGGCATCTCCAAAGGGGCAGCAGCTCCCTTTGGCCTCCAGGGTGCTGAGTTGTTCTCTCTGTGTCCAGTGGGAATTCCTGCTGGGAGCTGTGAGTGCCCGAGGAAGGAGCTGCCTCTGAAATGCTGCTAGGGTGGCAGCATCCATGTCCCACGATGAATTCCTGGGAAATTCTCTCTCAGAACTTTTGAATCTGGTTGCTCTTGAGTGAAACCTCCTGTCCTGCACTGTCCAGCCACGCCCTTATCCCTGCCCTTTTCCAAGGGATGGCTGCAGAGGCCCTGAGGGCTCACATGGATCTGTCCTTGCCAGCTTTTTTGTGTTGGAACCCTGGCTGCTGAGAGTTTCAGACTTTCTGTGCTGACAGGCACTGACCCCCAAGAGAACACTGCATTTGACCTGAGGCCGTGGAGAAGGCTTCCAAAATTGAATGATAGAACTAAAATTGTGGGTGTGGAGTTTGAATAGAAGTGTGATATCACAAGGTGGAAAACCTAGAGTTTAAGGGTTTAGAATATGGTAATATAGATAAAGCAAGAGGGAGGTTTTAGGGCAGAGGTTAGTCCTTCTTCACCTTCTTCTCCTTCTTCTTTACATTTTTTGCCTTCTTCTTCACCTTCTTCTCCATGGGTTTGGGTGGTTTTATGTAATTGGATTTAAAAAGTCCCCATTGTGGGGCATGGGTGGTTGGTTATTGGGTTAAAATTGAATGATAGCACTGGGATTGTGAGTGTGGAGTTTGAATAGAAGTGTGTAATATCACAAGGTGGAAAACCTAGAGTTTAAGGGTTTAGAATTAGTAATATATGTATAAAGCAAGATGGAGGTTTAAGGGCAGAGGTTAGTCCTTCTTTTCCTTCTTCTTCATCTTCTTCATCTCCTTCATCTTCTTCACCTCCTTCTCCTTCTTCTTCGCCTTCTTCTTCTTCTTCTTCTTCTTCTTCTTCTTCTTCTTCTTCTTCTTCTTCTCTTTCTTCTTCATCTTCTTCTTCACCTTCTTCTCCATGGGTTTGGGTGGTTTTGGTAATTGGGTAAAAAGTCCCCATTGTGGGGCATGGGTGGTTGGTTATTGGTTAAAAGTAAAAAAAATTTAGGTGTCATTTCTAAATTGGACAGTTTATCCTTAAAAGAAGCAGCGACTCAACAGCATTATCCTGTGGGCTTTAACCAATGTCTCTGTGGTTAAATACACCCTTATTCAATGTCACCATTCAGTCTGGGAGGGTTTGGGGTGAGGAATTCTTGTTCTGTGGGAATCGCACAATCATTGAAGCTGGAAAAGCCCTCCAAGTCCATGAAGTCCAGCCCAGCACTGCCAAATCCACCACCAAACCACGTCCCCAGGTGTCACATCCACACATTCTTGGACACCAATCAGCAGTGCTGCTGACTTCCAAACAGTCACAATCCCAGTTTTTTCTCCTTGAAACACATGATTCTCCTTTCCTTGCAGGACAGGGCTGGTTTTCTCTTGGCAGCAGCAATCTGTGTTATTGCTTGTCACTGCCAGCATGGGGGAGATTTGGTTTGACTTTTAGCACAGTTTGGGACCTGTTCTGATTGGGATGGGGTGACCTTGGCTCTGCCAGAGATGATCTTCACACAAAAACTCACCTTTGGGCGCTTGAGTCTGAATGGGGCCCATTAATTAATTCTCTGTTTATAGACCCAGCTTCAGGCTCATTTTTAAAAAGCAAAAAGCTGATTATTGAGGCATTTTTTTTCCCAAATCATCGCTGAGTCCTACTCAGAGGTGCTGCCACTCACATCCAAAGCCATGGACTGGTGTCCAGTTTGAGCCTCTACCCCTGGCTTTGGCTCCTCTGGCCTCCTCCTCAGACAGAAGGACTGATTTTAGTCAAGGTGAGTTGTGACACTATTTTGAACAAGTGAAGAGCTCAATAAACATCTCACTGATATCACAAACTTGGGTAGGTGGAGCGAAAACGCATTTTATTGATAAGGGATTTTCTTATTTTCCTTTCCAATGAAGAAGGGAGCCAACCTGAGCATTGCTGTAGAAATTTCAGGTGGGCTGGAAGCAGGGTGAACAACAGGATGTGTTCAAAGGTGAACAGAAGCGCTCAGGGACTCAGTTTGGAACTGACTTCATTAATGGAGCTGACTTCATTAATATCTTTCCTAATCAGCTGGGCTCACATGGAGGAGCACATGGATCACTTCTGCAGCTGAGGCTGTGGAGAGCACAGGAGGGAGAGGACCTGGATGTCCCACAGGGAGGATGGAGCAACCTTGGGGCCTGTCAGGAGAAGCAGAGCGAGGTGATGTCATGCAGGGTAGTGTGCCTGCATATTTTATCTGCCAACAACATCTCTTTAATCCCTATTAATAAAACTTGGCCCATTTGCTGCACTCTGGTCCGTGTGAATGGCCACAGGAAGAGGAAGTAGGGAAGAAGCTGATTGCAGGATGGCTGCAGGCACAGGAGGATGTTGCTAGTGCAGTGGTGGGAGATGGATTTAGCAGACAGGGAGGTTCTGCTAAAGCCTCCCTTTGAGACTTTGGCTACAACTTGTCCAGCAAACACCTTGTGGAGAACAGCTGGAAGAGGTGTGGAGGAGCACAGGGGGATGCTGGAATTGGAAAGCTGATTGTGGGTACAGTCTAAGAACCCATCAGTGATGCCATGGGAGCAGTGCCCTGGTGTGAGGGCACCCTGGGGCAGGCTGCAGGCTGGCAGGGAGGAGCTGATTGCATTTTGCTGGTTTTCCTCTGCCAGCCTGGCTGACATCCGTGCCCACACCTGTCTGCCCGCACCGACATCTCCTCCAACCATCTCCGCTGGCTCCAGCCTCTCTCCAAACCTGGAATCTCCCTGCTCCCTCCCTTCCCAGCTTGCCACACAGGAGCATCATTAAGGCTGCCTGGGCAAGGGGATTATCCTGCCGGTTTTTGTGGCATTGGGGTAATGCTGGAGTAATTAATTCGTGTAACTCAGTGCTCCCAGTGCCAGGAGTAATGCTGGAGCATCCCTGCACTGGTGGGATTGTTCTCTGCAGGAGGTTCAGGACTGCTCACCCTTTGCCTCTGGGGTGAGAAGTGCACTCTCAGCAGTGCTTGGCAATTCCCTCTGCCCCGTGGGCTTTCCCACAAAGTGGGAAATTGTGATTCCCACAATTGTGATTCCCACAATTGCGATTCCTGTTGCTTCTGAGTGCTTGGAGGGAGGGTCTAATTTTTGCAACATGCAGGCACCAGATATTGTGTTCAGCTCAAAGGTGGTAATGTAAATCTCTTCTTTTGCACCGGGGTTATTACCTTAATCAAATATTCATTTACAGCACACGTTGGCAAATTCAGGCTTGACATAAAGCTATTCACTCCTGGTGTGTAGTGTTTAATGGGATTATTCTTCAGAGTAAGTGAGCCTCCTTTGTCCACATTGTTGTGGCTGTCCCTGGATCCCTGGAAGTGCCCAAGGCAAGGCTGGACAGGGCTTGGAGCAAGTTGGGATAGTGAAACCTGTGATAGTGGGGTGATTTTTAAGGTTCCTTCCAACCCAGACCGTGCTGTGATTCCATGATCCAGTCTGAGATGGGAGGATCAGGATGTAGCTGGGTCTGTGTGGCCATGGACACATCCAGACAGAGAACTTCAGGCACTGGGAGAGGCAGAAGCAGCAGGAGCCTTTTTTCTTAGGAAAACATTCACTAGCAGCTTCTGGAAGCAAATGGGGGATTGCTCCAGGATGCATAGCTAAAGGATGCACTGCTCCAAATCACAGATTATTCCTCTGTTCAAGGCAGGGCATGGGGGAAAAAACCCCAATAATTGCAATCTGCCCTGGATGGATAAAGTGCCTGTACAGTCATCAGGTCATGAGTTTTAGGAGGCCTCATGTTTATCCCTTCAGGTCCTAACCCAGGAGAGCAGAAGGAAACCTGCTGGCAATGACAGTGTCTGGGTTCTGTGCTTGGGATGACACAGCTGCACAGATGTGGTCAGCCTGCATGCCAAGGCACAGGGATGAGGGGAAAGCTGCATTTCCTGAGCTCTCTCTAGTCTATGCTTGCTCTTAAGCCCATCTCCTGACAATGCATCCCTTCCTCCTTGCCACGGGATCGTGGGGAGATAACATTTCCCTGCAGGGAAGCTGACTGATGTCCCCATGTGTTGCTGACTGAGCTGGGTGGTTTGTGGCTTCCCCATGCTCAGGAATTTTGGTCTCAGTCCAGTTCCTGTGCCAAAGATGGTCTCCATGGCCTCATATTCATCTTATCCCTCTCCCTGGCACTGTGAGCAACAGAGAGCACATCCCTTGGATAATCTGGTGCTCTCTCAGCAACGGGTCCAGCATGTGGGACAGCACCAGGATGATCTGGATGAGTTCCCAAGGACACAGAGTGACAGAGCTGCTGTTGGCAGCCAAGCACCTCTTCCCACACTGCTCCTGTGCCACGTGGACACTGCTTCTCCAATTTCCCAGCTGAAGGGGAAGTGCCACAGCAGTGCTGCATGCAGAGGAGCAGCCTTGTGACCATGACACATCCCGTTAGTCAGCTCCCAGGGAGGGCAGGAGAGGTTCGCAGGAGGATTTCAGCTCCATGGGAGCTGGACACTGGTGGAGAGCGGGGATTAGGTCATGGAGATGTGATCCCACTCTGGCTGCACTTATTCTCCACAGTGCTGACTAATGTGTGGTAAAGGATCCAGCAGGAATCCTGGCCCCAGTGTGTGCGTTTCCACAGCCTCCCAGGCTGGTGGGCACCACCACAAAGCACCACAGTGTCCCAGGGACTTGGCAGTGAATTCTCACCCTTGGTCTTCAGGGACTTGGCAGTGAATTCTCATCCTTGGTCTCCTCGCCGGACACGTTGTCCCATATCCCTTCCTGAGGTTCCTCACCCTGCTGCCAGGGGCATTTCTGAGAGTTGTACGTCACACCCCCTGTGTCATTCCCACCAGGTGAAGGTGGTTCCTTTGTGCCTTTCCTTTTCCCTCATTTTCTTCAGTGACTGCTCAGAGCTGAGGTTTTGAGGGTGGTGGAGGAGAGGAGGCAGCAGCAGGGTGCAAACTGATTTGTGCTGTCCCACGTCTCTTACCCAAGAGCATTCCTGTAGGGAACTGCTCCACAGAGGAGTTTGCAGGACTGGTGCCTTGTGGGATGGGAGGGAATTGTCTGACCCTGTATAGGGAACGAATATAACAGGGAATAGAGAAGGGAACAAGGCTGCCTCCAAGCCCAGATGAACGGTGAAATCACAGAGTGCAAGACACGAGGCCATGGAAAATGTTCATCGTGAACCCCAGCAGCTGAGCTGCTGTCTTAGGCTGGAAGATGTGGCTGGGAGTGTGTGTTCTATTACCATCTGTTAGAGGTGGGGCTCTCTTCTCTTCTCTTCTCTTCTCTTCTCTTCTCTTCTCTTCTCTTCTCTTCTCTTCTCTTCTCTTCTCTTCTCTTCTCTTCTCTTTTCTTCTCTTCTCTTCTCTTCATTGGGCAGTTTTCTTTATCTCTCCCACAAACCAGTCCTCCCTCGGGGAAATATCTTGTGTTCGTGGGCCATTGAGTGTCACTGCATGACTGATAGAATTACATCCTCCCACTGGGAGAAGCTGTGCCCACGGGGAGGAGCCAAGCATTCCTTCCTGGATATAATCTGACAGTTGGAACACCACAGCACCTTTCCCACTGGATTCCCAGAGGAAGACCAGACCAATCTACACCACCACTGGATCTTGAGAGGAAAATTCCACCCTTCTACAGGATCACTGCTTCAGCAGAACCACACCTGTCTCTGCAGGAGGGCTGCAGCCACCCTTTAATGGGACTGCTACCAGCACCCTGACACACAGGGAGTCGGGCCATATTCTCACTCTGTCACGGTTGTTTTGTATTACTGCTTTGGTTTGGTTTTTTTTCCTTCCCTAATAAAGAACTGTTATTCCTGCTCCCATATCTTTGCCTGAGAGCCCCTTAATTTCAAAATTACAACAATTCGGAATTAGGGGGTTCACATTTTCCATTTCAGGGGAGGCTCCTGCCTTCCTTAGCAGACACCTGGCTTTTCAAACCAAGGCAGCTGCCAAGCAGGAAAATCCCATGCCAGCTCTCACAGCTCTCCCTTGCTCTGCCTGTTGGGATTGCTGTCTCCAGCCTTTGGTTTCCAGCTGGGATGTTCTCCCCAGCAGACCTGACAGTCTCTGCTGTGAGTTTATCCAGCTGTTATCAGCAGATGCCCTTCCTTGGTGACTCATGCCCTGCTCCCTGACCACATCCCCTTCTCCCATTGCCCCCACCCACCACAACTGAGTCACTTGGCCTCCTGACACAAATCAGGAGCTCTTCCTCCAGCCATGGAGACACTTCTGGCCCAGCCTGATGTGAGGCTCCTCCTGAGTTCCTTTTCCCAGACAGGCTCTGGAGTGGGAATTTGCTGCCTCATTACCAGGCTGGCCCTGGCCTGCACGCTGCCCAGACTAGACTCTTTTTGTCCCTTAGTGCATTTCCCACAGGGACCAGTCCAGCCCAGTGGTACTGGGGGTCACCCAACAGCCCAGCACTCCCCAGCCTTGGCTGGTTTGTGTTTCAGATGGGACTTGTGAAGGTGGGAGCTGTGAAAACCCAGTGCTCAAAAACCTTTTCCACCCTCTGAGCATCCTGGAGATACAGGAAGCCACTTTCTGGTGTTGTCCCATAAAAACATAAAAATTTTCAGCTGCTAAAGGAGGGAATTTTAGCATGAGAGATAAAAACATAAAAATTTTCAGCTGCTAAAGGAGGGAATTTTAGCATGAGAGGAACATTGAAAATCAAGGGGTCTATTTCTTTGCACCCAATTTAGGGCTATCCCTGTGCATCTCTACACCATTAAAAGTTGGTGCAATTTCATCTTCCCAGTCTCTTTTTGAAGCCCCGTGGTGAAACTTCCTGGCATGGGATGGCCACACTGAATGAAAACATCAACCTCTCTGCACAGCTATGAAACAAAACAAAGTCATTTCTCACATGAGTGTCTCTGCCCTTGATCTGGGGAAAGAGGAGCTGCCAAAATCCACCCCCCAACCCTTTCCTTGGAGCAGGAGCGTGGTGTGTGTACAATCCTGGGCTGGCAGGAGCTGGATCAGACCTTGCTTTAGTCATCCTGAGTGAGCAGGCACAGCCCCTGCCTCTGCTGAGGTCAGGCCCGGTGAAGGGGGAAGATGGATATCAGCTTTGCAGCCTGGAATGTGATAACATCCCTTCACACCCTCCCAGATCCTGCAGGCAAGCCTGGGGGCCCTGGGCTCTTTCTTGTCCAGACAGGATTGCTGTTTGTCCCGAGCTGGGCTGGCTCCTGCCCCTGTCCCCTCCCTCAGGGATACAGAGCTTCCCGCAGGAAAGCTCTGCCAGGGCACAGAGATGGAGCTCAGCTGCCCAAGCAGCCTCCCCAGTGGCCCATCTTGTTCTGGGAGCTCCAGCTGGGAGCTCTGGGCCTGGATGGATGCCTTGTGCTGTCCCTGATTGATGCCAGAAGGAAATCCTCCCGATGGAAACACCTTTCCATTGGGAAAGAGAGTTTCCATCTGTCTTTCCCACATCTGCCTCATCTACTTGGTGCTGACATGCTCCCTTCCCTACCTCCCTCTTCCTCCTCCTTCTCCATGATTTTCTAGTCCATCCATAGCTGCATATCCCCCTGCTTGGATCTCCCATTTTACCTTTTCATACCCTGCTGCATCCCAGAGGATTGAGCTCCTTTCCTGGCTGTTGCCGTCATCATTTATGAAAAATCTTTTCCTCAAGATTTTTCTTCTTGAGAAGCTGCGAGGCCTCAGGAACAAAATGTAAACAATGGTTATCTGCTGCTGTGGAATGGAACAGGTGGATCTGTGATTGGCCGATGTTGGTTGTTTCTAATTAATGGCCAATCACAGTCAGCTGGCTTGGACAGAGAGCCGAGCCACAAACCTTTGTTATCATTCTTTGCTATTCTATTCTTAGCTGGCCTTCTGATGAAATCCTTTCTTCTATTATTTTAGTGTAGTTTCAATGTAATATTATAATAAAATAATAAATCAAGCCTTCTGAAACATGGAGTCTTCCCTCATCCAAGAACCCCTGTGAACACCCTCACACCTGGCAGCTCTCCGTGTGGGTTTGGCTGCTCCCTGGGCCTGGAAGGGCTTTGCAGATGTGTGTAAACACCTCCTCACTGCTGCCAGAAACCACTGCAGGAAAGGACAGGATAAATGCACTGCTTTGGTTTCCTGATGGAGCAGGACAAGGCAGTATCCCTCCCAGAAGCAGCTGTTTTGCTACAGAAACCACACAAGGTGACACAGGAGTGGGATTGTTCCAGGATTTTTGGAGGCTGGATGGCAATGCAGTTGTGGTAAAGGAAATATTGCTCAGAAATGTTCTTTTTTTCCTGGTGAGTTTTGTTTTTCCCCTCTTTCTCCTCTGCTTCCCTTATCATTAGGTGCTGCAGGCTCCAGAGGCTCTGCCTGCTTCCAGGATTGCCTTTCCCAGGAGTGGATTCTGGAATGACCACTGAGCTCAAGTCCATCTCATGGCTGCTGCAGGTTCCTGGAGGGGTTTCTTCCCAAATTCCCACCCCTCTTACCATAAGGGGACAACACTCAGAAGAGAACAGTGAGGGCCACAAAGTGCCAAAGTCACCTCAGCTGTTCAGCTGCCCTGGGTCACTTGTGATTCGCCCAAAGCCTGAAGCACAGCAGGACCATAAATCTCATTTTCTCTGTCCCTACCTGGTGCTGTGACCTCTCCTGAGCTCCCTCCTCACCCTGCATGCCCTGGAGAGAGGAAGGAATGCACGTGGAGGGATGCTCCACACTGAGGGGTCTCCAGAAAGGCACATCCCAGCACCACCAGGCTGAGCCCAGCTCTGCTGCACCTGGCTGGCACTCCAGGTGGGGAAAGAAGGACAGAATGCAGGGGAAAAGGCTGGGAATACTGCATCCCTCATTGCTGCTGCTTATTTTGTGGCGGGAAGAAGGAATCCAGTGCTGCATGGATCAATGAGAAGCAGAAATACAGAAACACATGAATACAGGAATACAGAAATACAGAAATACAGAAATACAGGAATACAGGAATACAGGAATGCGGGAATACAGAAATACAGGAATAGAGGAATACAGAAAAACAGAAATACAGGAATACAGGAATAATACAGGAACACAGGAATATAGAAATGCAGAAATACAGAAATAATATAGAAATAATACAGAAATAATACAGAAATATTACAGAAATACAGATATAACACAGAAATACAGATATAACATAGAAATACAGTAATACAGGAATACAGAAATACAGGAATACAGAAATACAGGAATACAGGAATGCAGGAATGAAGGAATACAGGAATAATACAGGAATACAGCAATATAGAAATGCAGAAATACAGAGATAATACAGAAATAATACAAAAATATTACAGAAATACAGATATAACATAGAAATGCAGTAATACAGAAATACAGGAATACAGAAATACAGAAGTACAGAAATACGTGAATGATACAGAAATAATTCAGAAACACAGGAATACAGAAATATAGGAATAATGCAGAAATACAGGAATACAGAAGTAACACAGAAATACAGAAATAACACAGAAATAACACAGAAATACAGGAATAATACAGAAATACAAATATACAGGAATACAGGAATAGAGGCTGGTTGGGGAATGGATGGAGAGCAGCCCTGAGGAGAAGGACTGGCTAAGAAGCTCAGCAGGACCCAGCCTTTGCAGCCCAGAAAATCCCCATGCCCTGGGCTGATCCCACAGCCTGGGCAGCAGGAACGGGGGGAATTCTCTCCCTGTGCCCCGCTCAGGTGAGACCCCACCTGCAGAGCTGTGTCCAGCCATGGGGTCAAAGCAGGAGGATGTGGAGCTACCCTACAGCTCCAAGGGCTGGAACCAGGCTGGGAGAGCTGGGAATGTTCACCTGGAGAAGGCTCCAGGGAGAGCTAAGAGTTCCTAAAGGGGCTCCAGGAGAGCTGGGGAGGGACTGGGGACAAGGGATGGAGGGACAGGACACAGGGAATGGCTCCCAGTGCCAGAGGGCAGGGATGGATGGGATATTGGGAATTGGGAATTGTTCCCTGTGAGGGTGGGCAGGCCCTGGCACTGCCCAGAGCAGCTGTGGCTGCCCCTGGATCCCTGGCAGTGCCCAAGGCCAGGCTGTTGGAGCCACCTGGGACAGTGGAAGGTGTCCGTGCCATGGCAGGGGTGGCACTGGATGGGCTTTGAGGTTCTTTCCAACCCACACCATTCTGTGGTTCTATGGGATCAAAACTTTCGCCTGCAGGGTGAATTGGGGGGATTTTGGGACAGGGAAATTGTCCCCTAGAGTCTCCCCTCACCCAGGAGTCCCCTGGGAACCAGCAGTGGGATCAACACATACTGAGGTGGTTTCCTACAGCTTTGCTCCAAGACCACTGAACTCACCAAGGAGCAGAGCCTTGGCAAAATAAGAGCAATTTCCTCCTGCCTGGGTTGGCAAACTATGATTTACCCTTCAAGCTTAAATTGTGTGAAAAGGAAGGAAGTGAGAAGCAGAAGGGCAATCCTTTGGGGGAAATGTGCTGTAAGTGATAATGGTCCTTCAGGGGCACCCAGAAATTCAGGGAGATAGCAGGAGAGCAGCTCCATTCCAGGCTTTGCCCTGGGATCAGGCTGTGCCTGGTGCTGATTCTCAGTCTTGAAAAACCAGCAGCCTTCAGCTTATTAGAATAGGTGGGGAATTCCCAGAGCTAGAGATTTCCTTTGGCTTCTGTTGGAGCTGGGGTGACAACCAGCTTGGGCACCTGCTGGCCTGGCCCCCAGAGCTGTGCAACACCATCCCTGCTGTCCAGCCAGGGAAAACACTGGGGACATCCAGGGGAAAGGAATGGGAAATAGTGGGGGAAATTTTGGGGGAAAAATCAGAAAAAATTGGGAAAATTTGGGAAAAAATTGGAAAAAATTGGGGGAAAATTGCCCAAAATTTCCTTCCTTCCTTCCTTCCTTCCTTCCTTCCTTCCTTCCTTCCTTCCTTCCTTCCTTCCTTCCTTCCTTCCTTCCTTCCTTCCTTCCTTCCTTCCTTCCTTCCTTCCTTCCTTCCTTCCTTCCTTCCTTCCTTCCTTCCTTCCTTCCTTCCTTCCTTCCTTCCTTCCTTCCTTCCTTCCTTCCTTCCTTCCTTCCTTCCTTCCTTCCTTCCTTCCTTCCTTCCTTCCTTCCTTCCTTCCTTCCTTCCTTCCTTCCTTCCTTCCTTCCTTCCTTCCTTCCTTCCTTCCTTCCTTCCTTCCTTCCTTCCTTCCTTCCTTCCTTCCTTCCTTCCTTCCTTCCTTCCTTCCTTCCTTCCTTCCTTCCTTCCTTCCTTCCTTCCTTCCTTCCTTCCTTCCTTCCTTCCTTCCTTCCTTCCTTCCTTCCTTCCTTCCTTCCTTCCTTCCTTCCTTCCTTCCTTCCTTCCTTCCTTCCTTCCTTCCTTCCTTCCTTCCTTCCTTCCTTCCTTCCTTCCTTCCTTCCTTCCTTCCTTCCTTCCTTCCTTCCTTCCTTCCTTCCTTCCTTCCTTCCTTCCTTCCTTCCTTCCTTCCTTCCTTCCTTCCTTCCTTCCTTCCTTCCTTCCTTCCTTCCTTCCTTCCTTCCTTCCTTCCTTCCTTCCTTCCTTCCTTCCTTCCTTCCTTCCTTCCTTCCTTCCTTCCTTCCTTCCTTCCTTCCTTCCTTCCTTCCTTCCTTCCTTCCTTCCTTCCTTCCTTCCTTCCTTCCTTCCTTCCTTCCTTCCTTCCTTCCTTCCTTCCTTCCTTCCTTCCTTCCTTCCTTCCTTCCTTCCTTCCTTCCTTCCTTCCTTCCTTCCTTCCTTCCTTCCTTCCTTCCTTCCTTCCTTCCTTCCTTCCTTCCTTCCTTCCTTCCTTCCTTCCTTCCTTCCTTCCTTCCTTCCTTCCTTCGCAAATATTGGACCTACAATTAGGATTTCAGCAGGTTACAAAGAGGTTTGGCAATTCTAGAGTTTATTGCCCCAATAAGTTTGCTGATAGGAACACAGTTCAGTATGGGACAATTGTGAACAAGGAGAATAATCCCTAAAAACAGCAATAAAAGGGGATAATGGTCTCTGGATGCATTTCCAGAGGGTGTCCCTGGTCAGGACTTGCAGCGAGACACCAGAATTCCCCCCTTCCCCTTGGAGCTGGGACCTAGCCAAGGCTTTGAGGAGCCCAGAGTGGGATGTCCAGCCCTGCCTTTGTCCTGGCACCAGAACTTTGAGCAGGAGGAGCTGCTGGCCAGCCTGAGGCATCCCTGGCTCTGGGACAAAGCTCCCTTTCACCTTGGAGCATCCGGAGCTCAAAATGGGGCAGCAATTCCTGCTGTAAGCTGGGGCCTGCTGCACGGGTGGCCAGCAGCCAGGGATTGTTAATTTGTTCATCAGGCATTTTGCTGCTGTGCAGGAATTTGTTTGCACCAGGGGGGCTTTGTGTCTGGCTGAGCCCCCTGGGAGCCTGCTGGGAGCCGTGGTACCAGGAATGTGTGGGGCAGGAATGAGCCAGAATCCAGGCAAAACCTCCTGCTGAACTGATCCTGATCCATGATCCTGATCCCCCCAGATTCCAGGCAAAACCGATCCTGATCCTGATCCTGATCCTGATCCTGATCCTGATCCTGATAGAATCCAGGCAAAACCTCCTGCAGAACTGATCCTCATCCTCATCCTGATCCCTCCAGAATCCAAGCAAAACCTCCTGCAGAACTGATCCTCATCCTCATCCTGATCCCTCCAGAATCCAGGCAAAACCTCCTGCTGAACTGATCCTGATCCCTGATCCCTGATCCTGATCCTGATCCTGATCCTGATCCTGATCCTGATCCTGATCCTGTCAGAATCCAGGCGAAACCTCCTGCAGAACTGATCGTCCTTCTGCAGCAGACCCTGGCCAACATCTTTTGCTCGTGAGAGGAATGGTGGATTTGTCTTTCCAAATCAGCTGTGGGTCTGCTGGTAGATGAAACCAGCACTGGGAGATAAAAGAAACAATGGGAAGGATTTCACTGATTGATAAATGGAAAAGGATATTTGCTTTTACAGATAAACTTTAGGTTTGCTGATAAATGAAATCAGACATTGAAAGATGAGAGAAACAATGGGGAAGAAAAACCCCTAAATTCCATAAGAATTAGAAATTAAAAGGGAAATTAATTTAATTAGAAAGTAAAAGAATTCGAAATTAAAAGTTATACATTGGAGGAAAGTCTTTGGTATCAGATGTTTTGGGAAGTCTGAACCTCTCAAGTACCTCAGAAATGGGGAAAGAGAGAAGGGAAATGCGGCTGGGAAATTGGGATAAACACGGGGGCTGCCTCCTCCAAAAATTGGAGAGACCCCAGGAGAATGCCCCATGGCCTCTCCCTTTATTGGAATGAAGCCAAAGGACTCCTCTGTCTCCTTTTTGGACACAAACCTCTGGTGTTTGTGGACGAATTTTCCTGATTGCAAAATAGGAGGCTGGAACTTCTCCCACACAGAAGGAGACCTGGAGCTGAGATTTCCACTGCTACCTCCTGCCTCTGTGGGGTGAAACCAGCACTCCTGCCCTTCCCCTCCCCTCCAGACCTCCCCAATTTGGGGTTGGACAGCTGGGGGGAGCTTGGGAGAGTCCCAGGCACTGCAGCCTGCTCAGGAAATGGGCTTTTCCTTAGGCACTTCCACAGAGCTCTAATTAAATTATGGGATTGGAGCCATCTCAGTGCTCACTCATCTGCTGCCAAGCGCTCCTTCCAAGGGAGTGCCCTCCATGAAAGGGAAAGCTGCCCCTGGGATCAGTGCCCTGATGGCACTGCCCTGCAGATGGGCTGGCTGGGGCTGCCATCCATCCATCCATCCCCCTGATCCAGGCTGCAGGGAGATTCCAGCATGGATAATCCCTTCAAAGGGGCAATTGGCACAGAGAGCAAAACTGACAGGATTTTCTGAGAGGAGCAAGATCACAGAGGCGTCCCTGAGCTTGGAAAAGCCCTCTCAGCTCAAGTGCAGCCACAAAATCGTGTCCCCAAAGTGCCCTGTAAATATCACAAGCCACAGAAAGGGAGCAGAAAGGGCAGGGAACAAGGCTTTGCCCTCTAGGAAGGACAACCAAACAAGCACAACCGATAATTTTATTTTTAAAATAAAAAAATATTTTATTTTTATGTATTTTTATATAAATTTTTATATAAAAGCATATCATATGTATAAATATATATTTTATATATAAATATATTCTTACATAAAAATATATTTTTATTTTTTTATATTTTTGTATAAAAACTGATTTTTACGTAAAATATATTTACATTTTAAAAATAAAAATATATTTTTATTTTATATATTTATACATAAAATAAATATTATATTAAAATATATAATATATAAATATATATTTTATATAAAATATATTTCTGCATAAAAATATATTTGTATTTTTAAAATAAAAATATTTTTATTTTAATAGATTCTTTATAAAAATAAATATTATATTAAAATATATTATATATATAAATATATCTTTTTATCTAAAAATATGTTATATAAAATATATTTTTATATTAAAAATAAAATTATATCTTTATTTTTATAGATTTTTATATAAAAATATATTATATAAATAAATATATATTTTTATATAAAATATATTATTACATAAAATATATCTTCATTTTTTAAATAAAAATATTTTTATTTTATATATTTATGTATAAAATAGATTCTTTATATTAAAATATATTATATATAAATATATATTTTCTTTTTTTTTTACATGAAATATATATTTTTATTTTTAAAATAAAAATATATCCCAACAGCCATAAGCAGAAGAAACTGCACAGTGCAAAATGGAGTTCCCTTCATTTTTTGTTGGCAGATGACAAAAATTTCCCATCCCATGGTATACCTGGGCTGGGCCCACGGATTAGAGAGAGATTTGGGAGGTTTCACATTTTGGCACTGGTTTTCCTTCTATTGCTCCACAGAGAAGTTTCCAGGGAGATCTGGAGCTACGGAGAAAGGTTTCTGTCCTGCCACCACGATCCTGTTGGTTATCACCATGCTTTAGGGAGCTGAGTAACCTGGTTTATTGAAAAAAAGGCCCCTTTGCTGTGGCCCATGAGAGGAAAAATGAGCTGGAGAGGGACTGGGGACAAGGCCTGGAGGGACAGGGCACAGGGAATGGCTCCCAGTGCCAGAGGGCAGGGATGGATGGGATATTGGGAATTAGGAATTGTTCCCTGGGAGGGAAGGCAGGCCCTGGCACAGAGAAACTGAGGCTGCTCCTGGATCCCTGGAAGTGTCCAAAACCAGGTTGGATGGGGCTTGGAGCCATCTGGGACAGTGGAAGGTGTCCCTGCCCATGGCAGGGGGTGGGATGGGATGGTCCTGAAGGTCCCTCCCACCCCAAACCATTCTGTGATCCCATGGACACAGCTCTTTACAGCCTTCCTGCTCTGTTATCTGCAAATCCCCATTCCCGGTCACTGGAGCAGATGACACTCAATTTCCCTTGCTTGCTCTCCAGTGTGAAAGCCCACAAAGCTTTTCCTGCTGCTGCTGCAGCCACAGGATCCATGGCATGGATTTAACTCTGCTGTCTGCCCCACTCAGTCACTCTGCTGCATAATTACTCTTGGAGAAGCTGTTTTTCCCCATTTTCTGCCTCCCTGGCTGGAGGCATAGAATGTCTCAGTTTTAATTTACTCCTGGACAAGCTCTCAGTGCCTCCTGCTTGTGCAGAGCTGAAGAAAACCTGAGAAAATCCTCCTTGAGAAGGAGCATCTCTTCCTACAATTCCAGTTTATCCCTGGAGGTGCTTAAACCCCAAACAAGGGTTTGGAGCAGTGGCCTCCAGGGATCTTTTCCCATGGAATTGCTCTGGTTTGATGATCCCAGTGTCCTGCAGAGTTCTTGTGAAAAACGCCAAGTCTAACAATAATAAAATAGTTATAAAAATAGCAATATAATTAGGGTAATAATAATTTGGACAATTGTGATTAGGACAATATGAGACAATAAGAACAAAGAGTTAAGGACAGTCCAGCACCTTTTCTGGGCAAAATAAGCCTGAAAAAGGACCCACATTAACAGAGGATTAACCCTTAAAAGCAACAGCCTGTTGCATATTCATACACCTCATACATGGTGCATAAATTCCATTCAAACACAGGATTCTGTCTGGGCAGTGTCAGCTTCTTCCTCTGAATCCTGACAGCATCTTCAGGGCTGAGCGAGGTGGGAAGAAGTTCATTTCTTCTGATAATGAAGCAATAAATTCTCTTTCTCTGAAAGATTCAGGTGTCCTGTAGCTGCTGTCTGGCTGTGAGTACCTCATTCCCTTCTTTAAAAAAATATCCCACATACATAGTTTCTATTTTAACATTTTGTTATAACCTAAAACTATATTTAACACACTACTTAAGAAAATTAATACAGCATTGCTTTCTAACACAACACATATAATATTCATTTGAATATTTGCCAAAAGCCAATCATAAAGTAGGCATTTTTCACAGTTCCCCTTTCCCCTCCTCCCCAGCTCTGCTGGTTTTTAGCAAACCCATCCCTAACCCTGCCCAGACCCCCCCAGGGAAGGGGGAGCTTTAAATCTTTGGAGCCAGGACCAAATATTTACCTTCCCCAGGGTTTGCCTGAGGGAATTCAGGTAGCAGAGCCAGGGGGGAATGGTCGGGGGAGCTGTCTGGAGCTGTTTGCTTTCCAAACCGGACCAGCAAGTGCCTGTGGAATCACCTGGATGCCAGAGAATGCTCAGCCATAAATCTTATTAACTGTGCAGCAATGCAGATGGGCGGGAAGGGAAATAAAAGGAGACAAATGAGGAGGGGGACGGGTCTGGAATGATAAAGAAAGGAAAGGGGTGAAGCCTGGTTTGTAACCGGAGGTTTTTATGAGCAGGGCTTCAAGCTCTGTGAGGAAATCAGCTGGAACAGGTCTGGCAGGATGGCTCTCCAAGAGAGAGCTCTTTTTGCAGAGTAGCAGTGATTTGCATCCCAAATAAAAGGCTCGGGAGCAGCTATTTCAGAAGCTCTCCCTGTGCTAGGGCAGCAGAGGGGAGCTGGAGGGATCAGAACACAAAACTGCACCTGCCTTGGAGAAGGGAAGGGATCCAAAGGGTTGGAGGGCACATTCACATGCCTGCTCCCCTCTGAGGCAGAACAGCCAGGCTTTGTTGGCCATGGAATCCCAGAATGGTTTGGGCTGGAATGGACCTTCAGAACCATCCCATTCCACCCCCTGCCATTCCAGGGACACCTTCCACTGTCCCAGGTTGCTCCAAGCCCCATCCAGCCTGGCCTTGGACACTTCCAGGGATCCAGGGGCAGCCACAGCTGCTCTGGGCACCCTGTGCCAGGGCCTCAGCATCCTTTTCATTTGCTGCTTTTCTTGCCTGTTCTGCCCTGTCTGTGGTGCAGGGACAGTGTGCTGTCCCCATATCCCAAACCCAGCCACTGTGACCCTGGAAATTCCTCTGAGAAAGGGCTGGGAGCTCTGAGAAAGGGACACACCTCTGTTTGCAGAGTGAGGGTGGGCTCCAAGCTGCCTGTGCCCACTCCCAGCCCCATGCCAAGGCTTCAGAATCTTCCTGCTGGAAGATGAGGGTAAGAGCAAGTTGGGGAAAACGTCCTTAGGAAGCATCTTTAAAGTATTTTGTTGATGCATTTCTGCTATTTTACATCAAGCAGGGACAGAGGGCCAGCAGGGATTACAGCCCCACAGGAGGATGCTCCCAGCACTTCCCTTCTTCTGGAGGACTGGCACTGGCTTTATCAGGAGCCTGGGCCACCCTGCAGCCCCTGCAACCTTGTGAGGTGCCAGCATGCCAAATTTTCCAGGCATCTCCAGCTTTGCCTGCAGTCTGTGCTGGGCTGGCAAGGTGAGAAATCCACCTGGGGCAGGCTGTTTGCCTGAGGAAGAGGTGGGAGAAGGATTTCAGACAGCAAGGCTGTGCCCCTAGGCATGATTCCAGCGCTCCAAAATCCACTTCCCAGCCATGCTGATCCCCAGGATCCATCACTGCTGCCTGGGGATCCCCAGGCTCCATCCCTGCTGCACGTGTTATAGATGGATCATGAGATGATTGGCTCTCGCAATTAGAAGAAAACTATTGTGTGAATATTCAGAAAGGCTGTAGTGATGTGTAATTATGTTATTGTGGTTTAGATGCCCTCTGTTCTCCCCACAGTTCCCTTTCCCCCCTGTATTGTTGCCATCAGACAGCCTGGGCTGTCTGGGACAGGTACAAAGAAGGCTGCACATTGTGTCCCTTGCATGGGGCAGCTGGGAATGGAAAAGCTTGGTGCTTAGGGGGTGCAGCATGGCAACACCTGACCCCCATTCCAGTTATAAAGCAGTCTGCACTGATAAATGGCAAAGAAGAGCTGACTGACAGACTTTGGGAGGGCCAGGGCTGGCTGATACAACCCCCAGGGGTATAAAAGATTCAGCATCCATCTTGAAGATGAACCAGCCACGAGGTATCCATGAAGGCAATTGCCACTGCTGGGAGCTTTCCCTTATGTAAAAAATGTCAATTTTATGATTGGTTTTTCACAAATATTAAAATGAATATTATATGTGTTATGTTAGAAAGTTATACTGTATTAATTTTCTTAAGTAGTGTGTTAAATATAATTTTAGGTTATAACATGATGTTAAAATATAAACTATGCTATGTAAGATACCTTTTTTAAAAGAGTGACACCAGACAGCAGCCACAGGACACTTAAGTCTTTCAAAGAAACAGAATTTATTGCCCTCTTATCAGAAGAAATGAACTTCTTCCCACCTTGCTCAGCCCTGAAGATGCTGTCAGGATTCAGAGGAAGAAGCTGACACTGACCAGACAGAATCCTGTGTTTGAATGGAATCTATGCATCATGTATGAGGTGTATGAATATGCAACAGGCTGTTGCTTTTAAGGGTTAATCCTCTGTTAATGTGGGTCCTTTTTCGGGCTTATTTTGCCCAGAAAAGGTACCTGGACTGTCCATAACTCTTTGTTCTTATTGTCTCGTATTGTCCTAATCCAAATTGTCCAAATTTTTATTACTCTAGTTATATTGCTATTTTTATAACCATTTTATTACTATCAAACTTTTAAAAATTCAAAAAACAAGTGATTGGCGTTTTTCACACTTACGTAGTCCTTTTTTGTATTTTTGCCAGGGTTTAATAAACCTTTTTGAATTTTCAGAGTG
This sequence comes from Ammospiza nelsoni, assembly GCF_027579445.1. Taxonomy (NCBI): domain Eukaryota; kingdom Metazoa; phylum Chordata; class Aves; order Passeriformes; family Passerellidae; genus Ammospiza; species Ammospiza nelsoni. The sequence continues at coordinate 2,315,159 of NC_080639.1, forward strand.
AGCAGTTGTCCCTCACACACATGTGCGTCAGGAAGCAGAACCGCAGCTCCACCGCTCCTGGATTTTACCTAAATGGGGAAAAGGGACAGTGCAAAGCTGCTGCAGAGCTCATGCTGGGTGGGAAATGTGTCCATGCATGCCAGGAGAGGGCTTGGACACGGAGTGCCTTGAGCAAGCCGAGGTGGTGCCCAGATCCAGGCTGCCATTTGCTCCCTGCAGGATAGGCTGGCATTCCTGGGCACCGCTGCCACATCCAGCCCTTGGCTTCTGGTTATCAGCTGGTGACAAGGGCTGCTGGCAGGAGCAGGGCCAGGATTTAAAAGCTGTGATCCGAACCCTGCTCTGCTGCTTGTTCTGGGTCACCTGCAAGGCCAGGCAGAGCTTATTTTCAGAGTCTGGCTGGGGAGAGGCTGAAACCTGATGGATTTATAGCCAGGAGAGCCAGAGAGCGTGGCAGTCACTGCTTCAGCTCTCAGGGAATTCAGAGGGGAGGAGGGGGGCAGCAGAGATGGGGACAGCTCTGCCTTGCTCTTGATTTTTCTTTCCTGGTGTAGTGACATTTTGCTGAAACATCAGTGCCACCGTCATATTTTCTGAAAAATCCCTTGCCAGGATTTCTTCTCCTGGGAAGCTGAGAAGCCTCAGAGAAAAATGAAAACAACAATTATCTGATTTGCTTCTCCTGTGTTTTGCTGCTTTGGAATGTGGTTTGGACATTGTTTACCAAGTTGTTATTGTTCCATTGGTTTAATGTGAATTGTTTTAACTTAATGACCAATCACAGCCAGCTGTGTCAGACTCTGAGGAGTCACAAGTTTTTCATTAGTATCTTTTAGCCTTCTGTCTGTATCCTTTCTGTATTCTTTAGTATAGTTTAGTATAGCATTCCTTAATATAATATGGATAATAAAATAATAAATTAGCCTTCTGAGAACATGGAGTCAGGTTCATTCCTTCCTGCCACGGGGCACCACAGAAAATGCCACGCATCAACTTTTTCTTTTTAATAGCAAGTGGTAGAAAATATTTCAGAAACTTTGCCAGTTTGCTGCTCTTCTCTGAACCTTGTGCCTTCCAGACCTCCCAAAATAAACTGCTGTGGCCACAGGCAGCCTTTGCTTTGGTAGCCCAAGCTGCTGTGGATGAAAACATGCTGGAGCATCAGTCAGGCTGCTCCTGGCTACCAAAAAACCCTTGGGACTGGAAGCATCCCATATTGATGGTCTCCGTGACAGGACACAGGGAATGGCTCCCACTGCCAGAGGGCAGGGATGGATGGGATATTGGGAATTGGGAATTGTTCCCTGTGAGGATGGGCAGGCTTGGCACAGGGTGCCCAGAGCAGCTGTGGCTGCCCCTGGATCCCTGGAAGTGTCCAAAGGGAGCATGGATGGGGCTTGGAGCAGCCTGGGATAGTGGAAGGTGTCCCTCCCAACCCAAATCCTCTGATGATGATGATGATGATGGGTATCTGATTTTTTTTCTGCCTTGAGGGCTGGGAAGTTGCCTGTGCTGAAAGCCTGAGTAAGAGCAAGTTGGGGAAAACATCTTTAGGAAGCATCTTTAAAGTGTTTTGTTGATGCATTTCCGCTATTTTTCTCAAGCCTGAGGGGCTGATATGCAACTGAAAACAGTTTCTGTTGTTTTTCATCTCCTCCAGGGCTGCCCCAGGCAGGCATCTCCAGGAAAGCTGCTCTGAATTGACTTCCAAATGAAAGTAATTAAAGCAAACCAGGCCTTTGCAGGGAAGAGCTCCAGGTAATTGTCCTGGGGCAGCTCTCAGGCTGTGCTGGGGATGGGATGCTTTAAGGTGGTTTATGTGAAAAGTGCGTATAATATGGCTCTGTGCAGATATTTACTATATGTGTTATGTTGTCTTGATTAGTAGTGCTGTATTAACATTTTAATAGTGTGGTAAATGTAGTTTTCTAGTTAAAATGTAACTTCTGTACATTTAATAGGGTGTTAAAATAGAAGCTATGTATGTGGGATATTTTTTTAAAGAAAGGAATGAGGTACTCACACCAGATAGAAGCCACAGGACACCTGAATCTTTCAGAGAAAATGAATTTATTGCCCCATTATCAGAAGAAAGGAACTTCTTCCCACCTCACTCAGCCCTGAAGATGCTGTCAGGATTCAGAGGAAGAAGCTGACACTGCCCAGACAGAATCCTGTGTTTGAATGGAATTTATGCACCATGTATGAGGTATATGAATGTGCAACAGGCTGTTGCTTTTAAGGGTTAATCCTCTGTTAATGTGGGTCCTTTTTCAGGCTTATTTTGCCCAGAAAAGGTACCCAGAACATCCTTAACTCTTTGTTCTTATTGTCTCGTATTGTCCTAATCCAAATGTCCAAATTATTATTACTTTAATTGTATTACTATTTTGATAACCATTTTATTACTATTAAACTTTTAAAATTTTAAAACCAAGTGATTGGCGTTTTTCACAGTTTAACACTGCACAGACTTCTCCCTCCTTCCCATATTATTTCCCATTTCCATGAGGCCACAGTGCCTGGGATGTCCCCATCATCCCAACCTGCTTTAAGGGACCTCTGCCTGAGTCACTCAAGGTTTTAAGGAGATTTAGTGTCCCCCACACCCCTGGTGCAAAAGGAGCAAGGTGGACTTTGGAGTCCTGGAAACTCTGGAGTGCTGATTCCTTTCCCCACCAAAAACCAGAGGCTGATTTTGCAACCTTAGCACAAAGCAAGGAGCAGAAAGCACCAAATGTGGCAAGAGCTGCCAGTTTCACAACAATTGTCAAGAAGCAGTGAACTGAAATATCCCCTTGAACTGAAATATCCCCTAAGGGTGGGGGAAATGTCAAGCCTGAGCAGTTGGAACTGTTTTTTGTTTTGTTTGGGGTTTTTTGTTTGGTTTTTTTAACCTGCATTCACACATTGCATCCCTCCTTGGAAACATCTCTGCTCCTCTGACACTTCACGATCTTTCTCAAAATGTTCCTCCACCTTCAGCAGGGGAGCAAGGGGCTTTGCCACACCTCAGTTCTCCTTCTCCCCCCTGCCAGCGCTGCTTTCCCTCTCAAATTGTCACTGTCACCCTTTGCAGTGCAGGCTTTGCTTGTTCTGGTACTGGCTCCAGAGCCCACCTGGAGCTCTGAGGAGTTTCACCCTCAATGCCCTTGGCCACCTTGGAGGAGAGACAGTTTGGATTGGATATCAGAAGATATTTCCCCATGGAAAGCCTGGCCAGGGCAGTGGTGGTGTGCTGGAAGGGCTCAGTGTGTGGATGTGGCACTTGGGGACATGGTTTTGGTGGAGCAGGCAGAGAAAAGGTTCATGGTTGGAATTGATTTTTTTCAACCTTTCCTCTTCCTTCTTCAGCTCCCTGGTTTTTACTCAGTCTCTGAAGGCCTCTCCTAAATATTGCTGTTATCTTCGATTTGTGGTTGTGCTTTCACTGCTCCAATTTCTAATTTTTTTTTTTTTTGGATGGGGGGTGGGGAGTGAAATGTGATAAAAGGAAGTAGAAGGAAAGGTTTCTCTTTCTGTTCTTCTTTTTTTTTTTTTTTTAATTTTTTTTTCTTAAAGCCAGAAATGAGCTAATGGAAAATAGGAAAAGAGCATGAAAATGCCCCAATTCTTTCAAAATAGCTCCTGGGTAATTTCCACCCTCAATCACAGATTTTTTTGTGCACCAGTAAAAAAACACAAACTGTATTTCTCCTGTGGAACTAGGGCGGGATTTTCCTTTGTCCACATGCCTTGGGCACTGACCTGGGGAGGTGGGAAGGCTTTCCCTGAGTGTTTGGTCGCTTTGAAAGCCCCGTTGTTCCCTCACAGGGATCCTTTATGCTGATCCTGCACATTCTGTGGGCATCTGTCAGCAGGAGAGGGGAGGAAATGGCTGGAATGGGTAACAAAAGAGATGAAAACAATCCCTGCTGGCCTCTACATAATAACCAGCTGATATTAAGCCTGAGCCCAGCTGAGAACAGTTAATAATGAATGGGCATTAATTAGAGCTAAATTGCAGGGGAAGGTGCAGGCCTGGCTCTCGATGCAATTACAGGCCTGGAATTCCTAACGGGGAGAATCTGCCAGGCTGGGAATGAAGGATCAAAGGCTGGGGGAGCAACCAGGGCTGGGTCAGGGTTTAGGTGATGCCCTGGACAGGGAAGAGGCCAGAGGAGGATTAAGAGAGAGCCCAGACAGCTCCTTTGGTTTGGCCACACACCCCAAGGCCCAGAGCTGGGCTGGGCCCAGAAGGTTTGGGATGAATCCTGGTGGGAATAGGATGAGATATTCACTGGAGACCCTTCATGGTGACAACAGGGGGGAAGGGACAAAACTGGGGCTGGTCCAAGGCTGGGTCTGACCCTGATGTGCTGTGTGAATGAGGAGGGGGAGGCAGAGCTGCCCTCAGCTTGGCCAGGGAGGAGCTGGAAGTGCGGATGGGATCCAAGGAGGAGCTGCAGCTGGAACACAGCCCCTCACCAGCTCTGCCAAACCGAGGGGCTCAGGCCACCAAGGGTCATTGTTGTCACTGCTGGTAATGAAGGGATGCCACTATTTTCAGGCTCAGAAGGATTTGTTGCTCAGATAAACATCAGTCTCAGAGGCTGTGAGATTTTAGAGGCACAAGCAGTCAGCCATAGCTCAAAGTAGTCACAAGTTCTTTGGCAATACAGGACTTTCTAACCCAATAGACAGTGGCCACAAGGTTTATTTTGCTTTTCTAACCTATCACCTTTACTTCTACTGCACTGTGGGTACTTTTATCCAATGGGATTTTGTCACATGTACACCCAAGTGCTTTTGTTATAACCTCTAAACTCTCAGTTTACTCTACACAATGACACCCTTACATTATAAACCCTTCCCCAGCTTATCAGTACAGTTTCCTACATTATAAACCCTTCACCATCTTATCAGTACAGTTTCCTACACTATAAACCCTTCACCATCTTATCAATGCAGTTTCTCACTTACTTAAGGCATATTCTTGCTTACAACTACAGAAATGTAAGTTTATGGTTTTTCTGCTTAATGTCTATGTATTTTATTTTTACATCAATCCAGGTTTCTTCCAAGGCTGCAGATCAAACCCTTCAGTGTCTGTGGAAGTTTCTATCTTTGCAATTCCCACCAAGGGTCACTGAGCTGCTGGAAGGGCTCCTCTGAACCAGCAGCCTCACACTCTTGACAGAAATCTCAGTTTTGAATCTCACCACTGTTGAAAGCAGTTTTGGGATGTGCCATCTTCCAAACACACCAAACACCTTTTTTTTTTCTTAAACCTTTTTTGTGTCTCCTTCCATCTTCCATTATGACAGTAATATTAGAAAAAATAGACTAAAATTGAAGTGAAATGGTATTTTGAGGCCTTTTTATTTCTATGGCTTTAAAAAAAAAAAAAAAAAAAAAAAAAACCATGTTTCAAGAAGCTTTGGGATGCACCATCTTCCAAACACCAACTATGAGGGAAAATACCATGTTTTGAAAGCTACTATGAGGAAAAATACCTTGTTTTGGAAGCTACTATGAGGAAAAAATACCATGTTTTGGAAGTTACTATGAGGAAAAATACAGTGTTTTGAAGCTTGGGGTGTTCAAGGCAGACCTTCAGACGTGTCCCACAAATGAGAGGCAGCATCAACAATACCCAGAAAAGGCTCCTGTGCTCCAGGAAAACTCCACACTTGCTGTTTCTCCTCCTGGCCCAGTAGTGCAGTGCAAGCCTAAAGGGAATGTTCTCCCTCAGGAACAGGGATATTTTGTGGATGTTTTGGCTGAATGCAACGAGGAGAATGCGTTTTGGCACTCAGGCTCAGCACTTACAAGCACCCACAGAGGAAATTGAGGAGGCTGCTCCAGTTTGGGCTTGTCCCCTGTGCAATCACCCCTGAGGTGAGGCTGATCCCTCCCCATGGGGCTGGGATCTGTCTCAGTTTGGAAAGATAGGAGTCTGCTAAGGAAGACAGGAGCCTCCCCTGAAATGGAGAATGTAAACCCTCCCCACCCCTCCCAATTGCTATACATTTTAAATTAAGGTCCTCTCAGGCAAAAATATGGGAGCAGGAAATTACAGTTCTTTAATAGGGAAAGGAAAAAAAAAAGGATAAAATAAACAATGCAGTACACTAGAACAACACTGACAGAGTCAGAACCCAGCCTGACACCCTGTGGGTCAGGGTGTTGGTGGCAGTCCCATTGGAAATGTGGCTGCAGCCCTCCTGCAGTGTCAGGGGTGGTTCTGTTGGAGCAGGGGGATCTGTAGAGAAGGATGTATTCTTCCTCTGGAGATCCAGTGGAAGGAGAGACAGCTGCTGTTCCTCTGGGGAATCCCGTGGAGAAAGGTGTGCTGGTGTCCCAAACACCTCTGGATTATATCTGGGTAGCAATGCTTGGCTCCTCCCTCTGGGCTCACATCTCCCAATGGGATGTTCTAGTTCTTATCAGCCATGCAGTGACATTCAATAGTCTGTTATCAGCAATGTCCCCTCCCAGGGAGGTGTGAATGTGGTCACTCAAAGAGAGAGATAAAGCAAACTGCCCACCTGACAAAGGTAATCTGGGAAATTGAAAGGGAAAGGTGAAATGGGAAAGGTGAAATGGGAATTGAAAACATCTTGCATTGCAATCCTCAACAGATCCCTCCTGCAGCAGGGATGGCCCAGGGGAGGTGTCCGGTCTTGCTGGGAGCAGACCCAGCCCAGACGAAGGAGCCAAGGAAAAGGAGCTGGCAAAGCTCCATCTCCTGGGCACAGCCCTGCCAGGAGCAGAGCTTGGAGCAGGAATTCCAGGCGTGTCCCTGCAGGCAGAGCACTGAGGATGCTCCCCACATCTCACACGGGTGGGCAGGGCCGGGTTTGCTGCCTCCAAGGAGCAGCAGGAGGGAGCCTCAATCCCCAAATGCCGATCCAGCCGCGGAGAATGAGCTGACCCCAGAAATATTTACAGATTCCAAAGGAATTTGTATTTGCAGAGGCTTGATCAGGGAACAGCAGGATGGTTTGGGCTGGGAGGGATTTCAGAGATCACCTCATTCCAGCTTCCCTCATTTCCTGGTGCCAGGCCTGGGCATGCTGAGAGCAAGAGCAATTTTGTGGGATGCTGGGGCTGAGGTTTAATAGTTCTGGAAAGAAATCAAAACGCTTTAGTCCTCAAAGGTGCAGTGGATCTCCCACAATTCCAGCATTGACACCTGATGTCTCAAGGAACGTGGTTCTGTTTTGAATTTCTGCCACTTAAATTGTGGAACATCTTGAATTTGGAAGGGACCCACAAGGATCAGCAAGTCATGGAATATCAATATTAAATATTTCAGCTGGATGATGGGGTCCTGGTGTGTAGGAAACTGCTTTCAACCCATTCAGCCGTGTCCAAGATGATTTCTTTTTCCCTTCCTGACCTGCAGGGATTATTCTGGAAAAACAATTCTTCAGATGCTATGGCAGGAGGAATAAAAATAGCTGAACAGATGAACTAGCCTCCCTGGCAGTACAAATACTTCCAAGTGCTCACAGAACAGGGAAAATGAAGCCTGTAGCAGGAAACAGAGGGAATCCCTACACAAAAGAAGGAAATTTGGGAAGAATGACTAATCTAGGAGAGGAAGCTAGGTGCAGTGGCTGGCTGCTAGCACGGCAAGTGTCTCCCAAAGCATCAATGTGCCTGTCCAGCAGGGCAAAACAACCTGGAATAGCTGACATTCATGTAGGAACAGGGCTCCTGGGATGTCCAGGGGGCTGGGGCACAGAGGCTCTGAGGGGTCAGGGGAAGAAGGGAGTGGGATGAAAACAGAGATTTGCCTTTACATGCCAGCCTGGGAAGTGCTTGCAGCTGGGTGACATCAAGGTGATTTATGAGGGAAGCCCAATTAAGGTTGCCAGTGCTGGGAGCTGTTTTTCAGGCAGGAATGATGACAGGAGCAGAGCTTGCTGGCTCCTGCAGCCTCCTGTGGGCGCCTGCCCTGTGCTCTGAGCCTCTACTTGCAGGAGGCACCAGAGTGCCCACAACAAGCAGAGACACCTCTGATCCATTTCTCCCATCCCATCCATCCCCTCTGTGGTGCCAGCAGAGCTGCCCTCCCTTCCCAGGGCTCTCCACCCTCAGAATTCCAGGGGGAGGGAAGCTGTGGGGCTCCAGATTTGGGTTTAACCACGCTTATTCAGGGGAATGGTTTGGCATGGTGATAAACAGGGGCTCATACTTCAGAGGTGACTTGGTAGGCTCTGAGGAAGTGGGAGAGGAGATAAGAAAATGAGGAGAAGCTGGATAACAGGCCCTCACTATCCCTTCCACCTGGAGCAAAGGACTGGGCAGCACTGAGGCACAGATGAGACTGATGAGAAACCACTCAGCTTCATCTGCAGCTTTCTCCTTGCCAACACATGACCTCATCAGGGGGAATAAATTCCTGCAGAGCCCCCTGCACAGCCTATTCCTGACCTTTAGGAGAGCAGCATCCCACTGGCTTGGGAGTGCCACATGAGCAAAGACATTGGAGCATCTCCCCTGCACAGCCGGTGTCCCACCTTGGTCACCGCCAGCCCTTCCCTGTGTGCCAGGCTGGGCAGAACCCCCTGAACCCCACCCTGCTGCCTTCAGGGGGGAATTGGCTGCTCCAGCAGAGCTCAGAGTCGCCAGGCTCAGCCCCTGTCACCCTTCTGTACGTGGATTCAGGATTCCAAGACCTTGACCCTGCCTGGAGCAGCGGTGGGGTCTGGACGGAGGAGTGACTGCAATGTTTGGGCCTTGGGTCAGGCCAGAGCAGGCTCCTGGCCCCAGGTCAGTGATGAATGGATGTGCCAGGCTCAGACAGGGCTTATCTCAGCTATTTGGGTTATTCCAGGCATCTGCCTTATCTCAGTGTCCAGCCCCCTGTGTGATCCTGGATTGTGGAGAACAGGTTTCATCCCCACGGCCCTCAGACTTTAACTTTCAGCTGATCCTTTCCTCTTCTCTGTCAGGAGCCAGGACATGCCTCTGGCTGTCCTGAGCAGCCAAGACCCCTGCCATGGGGCTCAGAGACCCTGGCACAGAGCCCAAAATGCCCCTGTGGTTTTGATTATGACCCATGGAGCAAATTACCAACCTTATATGAAGACCAGCAAGCTATGACAGTTTAGGTAGAATATTAGTGAAGTTATCATGGGGTGGAAAAGTAGATTTTGGGGTTTTGGTATGGGGGTTCAGGAGGCAAGATGGAGGGAACTGGGTGTGTCCAGCCTTTCTCCTTCTTGGCCTCCATCTTCTGCTGTGATGGTGGCGCTTACAGATTGGTTTAGAATAGAAGCTCACTATCTAACATAGGTCATAGGCATTGGAAAGTAATTGTAAATATTGTACATGTAGTTGTTTTTAGTATAAAAAGATAACACTGCCCTGGGGCAGGCAGAGTGCCTTAGACTGTCTCGCTGAGCTGACCTCAGCAGGACAGGAGAAAGAATTTTATAGATAAGATGCAATAAACAACCTTGAGACCGAGAAATTAAGAGCTCTGACTCCTTCTTCAAGGGCTGAGCTGGGAAAAGAGACTTTCCAACTTTACTCAAAGTCGCTCTGACAAGCTAAAGATCCTGACACCTCTCCATCAGGGAGCTAAGGGGACAAGTCAGATGTCCCTATCCACGGCAGGGGGCTTGGAATGAGGTGTTCTCTAAGGTCCTTTCCAACCCAAAACATCCTGGGATTCCATGAATCCATGGGCTGGCTTTGAACAGGGAGGTGCAGTTACCCATGCAGGCTGGAAAAGCCACATGAGGCACAGTGGGAGCCCATGGAGGAAGGGAGATGGGCTTGTGATGCTGACCCCTCTCTCTTCTATTTTATGGATCCCAAAAACCCCTTTTGCCTGAACTTTTAGGCTGAGGGTGGTGCCTGGGCTTTGGTCACTGCTCCCCTTCAGCCTTTTTGAATTACAAGTCCTTCAGAGGGGGATGATCTCTCCTCTCTGCCCTGGATATCTTTCCCAAAAGGCCAAGGTATCTCCTGGATGATCACAGGAGCATGGACGGGAGCTGGTGGTCGGAACATTTGGGGTCTGGGTCCATTTGGGTTCCTGTCTGGGCATTCTGGGTTCATTTGGGTTCCGCCTCTGGCTGGGTTCTTGGATATCTCACGGGGAGTGATTCATGCCTGGGCCTCTCTTTGTGCAGCAGCTCTCTGTGATGCATAATAAGAGCTGAGAGATCGAGTGAGTGAGTGAGTGAGTGAGTGAGTGAGTGAGTGAGTGAGTGATGAATTCTTCCCTCAGTCAGGATATTTTTAGCTTTTTCTCTTTCTCCTCCAGCGAGCCACCTATTTTCACACGGCTTGTGGGCGCTCCGTGCCAGCGAGGATCCAGCTCCTCTGCCAGGGCTGGGGACACTGCCCAGAGGCCCCAGAGCTCCTCAGCAATGAGGATGGTGCACTTTAAGATCCCCTTGTGTGTGGAATCAAGCTGAAAGCCACAAGACCACGCAGTTCCCTCTTCGTTTTTGGTGGCCCCCGGGGTCACATTTGCCCTCTGCTCCTCCACAGGCTCACGCTTCCCTTCTCGCTCTGCATGGGAGCTGGCTCTCAGGATCCTGCTCTGGAAGCTGGGATTCTGCTGGGATCATACCCTACCAGGTGCACCAGAGCAGGTAGGATGAGATCCAGAGCACCTCTTTGGGTTTTTCACACATAATGTGGACCAGCACAGATTTTCACCAGGAGCTAATTAGTATTCCTGTGTCCCAAAAATGTGCCTGGAGACATTTTCTCCTGGAGGGCTCAGGAAAGGGGGGCAGGTCACCAGCTAAGTTGCCAAGATGTCCATCCGTCCATCCATCCATCCATCCATCCATCCATCCATCCATCCATCCATCATCCATCCTTTCATCCATCCATCCATGCATCCATCTATCCATCCATCCATGCATCCATCCATCCATCCATCCATCCATCCATCCATCCATCCATCCATCCCATATGGAAAGCTGGAGCCACAGGGATGGACACTTGCACAACGGAGCTTCCAGCCTTAGGGGGTTCTCCTGTCTGTGCAGAAAAAACAATTACGTGTTTTAAATACTTAATTTGTAACATTCTTCAAGGAGAGTTATGTGTCTCCTTCCATCTTCCATTATGGGAGTAATATAAAAAACCAGACTGAAATTGAAGTAAAATGGTATTTTGAGGGGTTTTTATTTCTATGCTTCTGGTTTTTCCCCCACATTTTGCTCTTTTTTTGTTGTTGTTGTTTTGTTGGGTTTTTTTTACACTGAGACAGCCTTTCCCTGGCCATTCCCCCTCTCCAGGCTGCTCCAGGTTATCCCTCCCCTCCCCTTCCCTCTGCCCGGGGGTTTTCCCTGTGCCGTCCTCCTGCAGCTCTGTGCCTTCCTCCTCCTCCCACAGCCTGATTTATGGGGTTTATCTTTCCTTTTCACACCTCTGCTCCCTGCATAGCTGGAATTCCTCAGGGAAAGAGGGGCTGTGGGCCACCGGGAGGGGCTTCCTGCTTCCCTGGGCCACTCCAGATGCCACCAAGGGGTCCCTCAGCACGTCCATCCTCTGCCCAGGGGGCTGGGGAAGAAGGCTGCTCCTGCACAGGATCTCTAAGGTTTACACCTGGTAGAGCCAGGGCTATCAGACAATGAGGGTTGGAGAATATCCCAAATTCCTGAGGCTGCTCCTGCACAGGATCTCTCAGGATTACACCTGGACAATGAGGGGGGCTGGAGAATATCCCACATTCCTGAGGCTGCTCCTGCTTGTCTGTGCTGGCAGCTTTTCCCTCTCCCTCTGTATCCAAGGGGTCGGGATGAAGGAGCCCTGCCCTGCCACGTTCCCCACAGCCACAGCTCACCCCCCAGGGCACAAAAAGGACATTTTGGAGGTGGGGCAGGTCCATCCTTGAGGGATGCTTCTATTCCCTGGGGATTCCTGCATCCCTTGTCCCTCCCAGGTGTCTCCCGGCCTGGCTCTGAGCCTGGGGATGGATCAGCAGGGACCAGGCTGGGGTTGGGACACAGAATGGGACACAGATTCATCTATCAGCACCCTCCATCCCCGATTCCCCTCCTCTCCAACAGCTGAGTAAGAGTAAAGGCACTCATCCCTCTGTGCTCTGTGGGAATTGCTCTTCCATGGGAGTTAAAGTCCCCAGATCAGAGTGAAATACTCACTGGAATTTAATTTATCCAATCTGCAGGCAGGGTAGAGCAGCCACCACTCCCCAGCACCCCCACAGCAACCAGGGACATAAAATGAGGGCACAGGGACCTGAGGATTTTCCATCTGGGAAATGCACCCTGGATCTGCCAGCCTTTCACCCCAGACGCAGCTTTAGGGCCAGGGATCCCCTTTTGGGGACATCTCTGATGCCAAGAATAGGAGCAGGCAGCATCTGGGTCAGCTGGGATGGCTCCCACAGGGGTTTCCCACTCTTGCTGGTGTTCCAGGTCTCCTTTTTTCCTTGGAGAAGGAGCAGAACTCCTGATTTCTCACTCTGCACTTGGGGAATTTCACAGCTCAGAACCTCACATCCAGAACAGTGATTAGTTAATTATTACACACACAGTGGTGGGGTGCAGCTCTCAAAGTGGGGCAGGGACAAGCTCAAAGCTCTGGCAGAACAGGGTTTTATCTGTTTACGGGGCCTCGTGGGTGGAAAACCTCATCCTCCTGTGGCTCGGTGCCTGCAGTCACCCTCTGCTTCCTATCACTGCCCCGCTTCACTTTTGAGCTCAACTTCTGGTGCAACTTCTGCTGTTTGAAGGGACAAAAACCACTTCCAGCAAGCTGTTGCAAAATCCTGAAACGGGAGTAAAACTCAGGAATTCATTTTTTAGTTTGCGTTTGTTGCTTCGGTTTTGTTTATTTTTGGTGCTAAGCACCGGCTTCTTTCCAATCTGCTGCATCGCCCGGGAGGCTGCAAGTTCCCCTTCTGACAGCTGAGAGGGAACTTTTGGTGCTCCTCAGCATGAAAAGCTCCCCCCAGGATGTGGAACTTGTGCTAAGCCACAAAGCCTGGGGTGAAACTCCCAGGAGCTGGAGTTTCAGGGAAGGCAAGAGGCGCAGCCCTCGTGGTTGTCCCTGCATCCATCCCCTGGGCAGGCAGGGATTTTTCTGGAGGTGTTTGGGACAGGAATGTGGCATGGAACACTTGGGATGCTGGAGCTGAACAGGGAAGGTCTGGATTTCACCTGGAACAGGAGCATTTGGAATCACTGGGAGCTGCCCCAGCTGGAGGCCGCCAACTGCAAATGGGATCTTTGATAAATTGTATTATCATCCCGTTGTAGTTTTAATAATATTAGTTGGAGTAAGTTTAGGGTTATCCTTGATATTCAAAGCAAAGGTGGGAGGTTTGGAGAGGCTGTGTGAGTGGTTTGTGCTGACGGAGACTATCAGAATCGCCAAATCCCAGAATAATTTGGGTTGCAAACCTTAAATCTCATCCCATTCCACTTCTTCCAGGGCAGGGACACCTTCCACTGTCCCAGGGTGCTCCAAGACCTGGAAGAAGTGGAATGGGATGAGATTTAAGGTCCTTGCAATCCAAATTATCCTGGGATTTGGTGATTCTGATATTCTCCTCCTGTCTCACCCTGGGAATGGTTGCCATGGGTCTTCCCTGTGTTTTGGCTGATGTGGTGCTTGACGTATCCATGGATTTGCTCAGCTCTGCCCATAGGAATTCCAGCTTGTATTTCTTCCTCCTCCTCCCACTAAGATCGTGTCTGATGAGCAGCCTGGCTGGGAAAACGTGACTGGGATTGATTTTGTTGCTGTTGATTGGAGATTCTGCCACTGTTTTGTCCCAGGAGTCGATTTCATCGCAATTCTTCCACAGCAAGGACTTGCTGCTTTCCCTCTTCTCAGACACTGGGCTTTGGCCTGAGCAGGCTGGGCTTAAAACTGAATTGAACCTGGGCTTAAAACTGAATTTTTCACACTGCACAAACCTGCAGGGAATGGGATTTAGGGACTTGCTGTCTGCATTGCACCCCGTGCATGTCCAGAGCTTGTTTGGGAGCAATTAAGGCAGAGTCTTAAGCAGAGCTAGAGAGCACGATTAAGTAATTAACAGTAATTAAAGGCACTTTATCCATGGATGTGTGGAGTGAGGAATTCAGGGTCAGGCTTAACCCCTCCCTGTTCTGAAAAAGCCCAGATCATCCCCTTTTGAGATGGAGAGAGAGGGGGAAAAACCAAAATATCTGAGCCTTGCAGGGTTCCCTGCATTGTTTTCCCAACCAGACCTGAAGCTGCCAAGGCTCCTCTCACCCAAAATGGAAAATTTTAAAAGGATTTTCCTCCTCAGAGCTGTGCCACACAGTGCAAAGCTCCCGGGCCTCCTCCTGCTGTTCCAGGCAATAAATCTGTTTATTGAAGCTCTTCTTTCACAAGTTCTGTATTTGCCCTTGCTACGGCTTTTCTATGGAAAAAAACCAAATAAATGTGTCAGGGCTCCTGGTTTCTGCCAGCACCAAGAGGAGTTTGGAGAGTGAGTTATTACACTGGACCTGTAAGCTGAATTTATCTCTGCTGTGTTCCCAAGGACCAGTCTGTAGGGAAAAGCCAGTCTAGGATCTGCAAGGATGCAAAAGAATGCAGGTTATGGGGGAATTTGGGGAGAAAAGTAATTTTTGTTTGGTTTTTTCCCCCTGATTTAGCAATTGGATCCACGGTGGGTTGGTTAAAGCAAAAGGGAGGACTCAGGAGGATCCCCACATGAATTAATCCCCCTGGGATAATCAGGAATAGTTTTTCTGGGTAGGGCAAAGCCTCAGGAGCAGGGCTGAGGGGAATGAGAGACCAAACTCCTTTTGCCTGCTGCTCTCCCTCTCCTGATTATCCGCACATAAATTACCCACATTCTTTGCAAGCCAGGTCTTGACTGAGGCAGCTCAGATCCTCTGAAATGCTCCAGTTTTCCTGCACATTTCCAAGGGGGCAGCAGCTTGGGAGCAGGGGGGAAATGGGATGAGGTTTCTCCTGCTGCCATTTCTGAGAGTTTCCTGGGATTCCTGGGCTGCCAATGCTGGAAATTTGTGGATACTCCATGAGAAAACAGTCCCAGCATGGAGAATCCCGTTTTGTGGCTTGCCCAAATTTCATGATACACCTCCAACAATGCAAAATTCCTTCCAGAATTCCCAGGGGAGAGCCATCTCAGAGCAAGCACGATCCATCCCAGCAGTGTTGTTTCAAGGTCACTGCAGCTCCCTTCTTGTCCCCTCTCACCGTGGCACTTTGCCACCAGCATTTCCATGAAATGGCTCCTTTTTTGATGAATCCTTGGAGTTTTGTGGGTTGATTTTTTTTTTTTTTGGTTTCTCTTTTTTGTGGATGGCCAGGGAAGAGCAGCACTGGCTGCTTTCCAAGCAGCTCCACTGCAGATGCCAAGGTTTGCACAGGGGCTACTCTCCCCTCCCTGGTTAATGGATCACCAGGACATGACCTGGCTGAAGCTGCTGGGAACAGGGGCTGGATAAACACCCAACATTCCCACCCCATAGGCAACATTCCCACTTCAGGGCTTGCTGGAAATTTGGGGTGCCCAGGCAAAGAGACCCACGCAAAACACCTCATTCTAGCCCCAAAAAACCATACCTGCCACCTTGAGCTGAGAGTCTGGGGGATACCCTGAGTTTCTTGTCCCAGAGCAGAAATAATTTGGGTCCTAGTAAGAATTTGGGAGCCAATAATAATTTGGGACCCAGTAATTAACTGGGGACATGGACAGGTCACAGAGACCTCCACAAACACATCCATGGTGTGGGGAAAGGCATGACCCAGCATAGGATGGGAAAAGCTGTGGGCTGGAGGTGCCAAACACCAGGAGAAACACAGAACTGTGGAAGTGGAGAAGCTCTTGAAGATCATGGGGTCCAAATACCCTACCCAAAACTGCCAAGGTCATCACTAAACCGTGTCCCCAAGTGTCACATCCATGCCTTAAAGCTCCTCTGCAAGAGGGGTAGAAGGAGCTGAGGAAATATTTGCAATATTTCCTTCCCTGTGTGCAATTTTTTATATATATATATATATATATATATATATATATATATATATATATATATATATATAATGCATATATTTCTATATTCATATAATATATATTTTGTATATATATAATATAATATAATATAATATAATTTAATATCAAAAACAGAATATGGATGAGAAATAAGCACACATATGTAAATACACATAAATATATGTTAAACCCCCCCACATATCCAGAACTTCTTTACCAGGAATTACAAATAAGGAGCTTGAATATCTCAGCAGACACAGCCCTGCCTTCTCCCACATCACTGTCTCCATTATCCAGCTACAAATAAAGGAGCCTCCAGCACCCAAGTCTCCCATGGATGACAAACATCAAGACTTGGTGTCAGGACTTTTCTTTTTTGCCACCCAATCCTCCTGATGGGTTTAAGGCCCCCTCATGCTCCACGTTGTCAAACCAGGACCTCCTCACTAGCAATAATGCTTGGATTTCCTCCACTGCACCCCAGCAACCCCCTGGGACACAGAAAATTCTGAAAATGGTGAAAATGCTGATGCTCAGGTGCAATAAACAGTTTTAGCCCTCCTCCCTTGCCTAGTCCTCACAGGGGAAGAAGGGCAGGGCCCCAGGGGGGTGGTTTGCCCTGCAGGAGGTTCTGCAGATGATGGTGGGAAGGTGTTGGGTGGAAAGGTGTTTGTTTGGTGGGAAGATGTATGTTTGGTGGGAAGATGCATGTTTGGTGGGAAGATGTTTGGTGGGAAGGTGTTTGGTGGGAAATGTTTGGTGAGAAAGTGTTTGAGATGTTTGTTTGGTGGGAAGATGTTTGGTGGGAAGGTGTTTGAGTGGGAAGCTATTGGGTGGCAAGATGTTTGGTGGGAAGGTGTTTGGGTGGGAAGGTGTTTGTTTGGTGGGAAATGTTTGGTGGGAAGATGTTGGGTGAGAAGATGTTTGGGTGGGAAGATGTTTGGTGGGAAGATGTTTTTTGGGAAGATGTTTGGTGAGATGTTTGGTGGGAAAGTGTTTGGTGATAAGGTGTTTGGTGGGAAGGGGTTTGGTGATAAGGTGTTTGGTGGGAAGGGGTTTGGAAGATGTTTGGTGAGAACATGTTTGGTGGGAAGGTGTTTGGTGGGAAGATGTTTGTTTAGTGGGAATGTGCTTGGTTGGGAAGATGTCGGGTGAGAAGGTGTTTGGTGGGAAGGTGTTTGGTGGGAAGATGTTTGTTTGGAAGACATTTGGTGAGAAGATGCTTGGTGGGAAGATTTTTGGTGGGAAGATATTGGGCGGGAAGATGTTTGGTGGCAAGGTGTTTGTTTGGTGGGAAGATCTTTGGTGGGAAATTGATGGGAAGATGTTTGAGTGGGAAGATGATGTTTGGGAAGATGATGTTTGGTAGGAAGATGATGTTTTTTGGGAAGATATTGGGTGGGAAGATGTTTGGTGGGAAGGTGTTTGGGTGGGAAGATGCATGGTGGGAAAGTGTTTGGTGGGAAGATGATGTTTGATGGGAAGATGTTTGGTGGAAAGATTATATTTTTTAGGAAGATGTTTGGTGTGAAATGTTTGGGTGGGAAGGTGTTTGGTGGGAAGGTGTTTGGAAGATATTTGGTGAGAAGATATTTGGGTGGGAAGATGTTTGTTTGGTGGGAAGGTGTTTGGTTGGGAAGAGGTTTGGTGGGAAGGTGTTTGGTGGGAAGATGATGGCTTTTGGGAAGATATTGGGTGGGAAGATGGGTGGGAAGGTGTTTGGTAGGAAGATGTTTGTTTGGTGAGAAAATGTTTGGTGGGGAGATGTTGGGTGGGAAAATTTGGTGGGAAGATTTTGGGCGAGAAGATGTTTGTGTGAGAAGATGTTTGGCTGAGAAGATGTTTGGTGGGAAGGTGTGTGGTGAGAAGGTGTTTGTTGGGAAGATGATGTTTGTTTGGTGGGAAGATGTTTGGATGGGAAGATGATGTTTGTTGGGAAGATGTTTGGTGCCAGAGTCTGCAGGGAAAACCCGCAGAGGATGATTTTATCCCATCCTTGGCACCCCATTCCCAGTCTGAGCTCCCCTGGAGCTGCTGGCAGTCCCAGAAGGAGCACAGCAGGCCCCAGGGCTGGGCTGAAGTGTCCCCAGCCCTCTGGGACAATCAGGGGCTGCTCCTGGGCCATTCTTGGGAGAGAAGGCATGTCCAGGACCGCGGGGAAGGCTGAAGGCCACTTGTTCTGGAGATGTGGATGGGGAACAACCCAGCACAGGCTCCAAGGAGAAACTGAGGAATAAATTCCTGGCTGGGAGGGCAATGAGGCCCTGGCACAGGGTGCCCAGAGCAGCTGTGGCTGCCCCTGGATCCCTGGCAGTGCCCAAGGCCAGGCTGGAGGAACCTGGTCTAGTGGAAAGTATCCCTGCCCATGGCACTGGATGAGCTTCAAGGCCTTTCCAACCCAAACCATTCCAGAATTCTGTGATTCTGTGTGGGTCATGACTAGTTAATTCTGGTGTTTATTTCTCCCCAGACCCCACTCTCCTCTCCAGCAGCTCCCTCCAAGCACCAAGGTATTTTCCAAGGATGCTTGGGAAGAGCACAGCCCATCCTGGCAGGATGGACACATGCAGCACCGCTGTTCCCTCTGCACATTCCCACCATGTGACGGTGTTCACAGGAATTCTTGGACTGGGGAAGAGACAAGGATTTCACTCCATGTTTCAGGAGGCTTCATTTATTATTTTATGATATATATTACATTAAAACTATGCTAAAAGAATAGAAGAAAGGATTTCATCAGAAGGCTAGCTAAGAATAGAATAGGAAGGAATGATAGCAAAGGTTTGTGGCTCAGACAGAGTCTGAGCCAGCTGTGATTGGCCATTAATCAGAAACAACCACATGAGACCAATCACAGATGCACCTGTTGTATTCCACAGCAGCAGATAATCAATGATTACATTCTGTTCTTGAGGCCTCTCAGCTTCTCAAGAGGAAAAATCCTAAGGAAAGGATTTTCCATAAAAGATGTCTGCGACACCACCAGGCAGCAGAAGGGTGGGGAAGCTGCCAAAGAGCTGGAAGGGAGGGCAGGAGGGGCTTCCCAGGGCTGTTTAAACATTAACCAGCACCACAACAATGACCCTGTGTTCCCAGCTCCCACTGCCACAGCAGCGCCTTCACCTCTGCTGGGTGCATTGCAGGGTCCTGAGCTGCTCCCAGCCCTGCAGACCCCCCAAAACCTCTCATTCTAGCCCCAAAAAACGCCCCTGCCACCTCCAGCTGAGAGTCTGGGGGATACCCTGAGCTTCTTATCCCAGAGCAGAAATCATTTCTCAATAGTAATTTGGGATCCAATAATCATTTGGGATCCAATAATAATTTGGGATCCAGTAGTAGTTTGGGACCCAATAATAATTTGGAACCCAATAATAATTTGGGGCCCAATAATCATTTGGGACCAAATAATAGTTTGGGATCCAATAATCATTTGGGATCCAATAATCATTTGGGACCCAATAATCATTTGGGGCCTAATAATAATTTGGGAACCAATAATAATTTGGCACCAAAGAATCATTTGGGATCCAATAATAATTTGGGACCCAATAATAATTTGGGACCCAACAATCATTTGGGAATCCAATAATCATTTGGGATCCAATAGTAATTTGGGACAAAATAATAAATTGGGATCTAATAATCATTTAGGACCCAATAATAATTTGGGATCCAATAATCATTTGGGACCCAATAATCATTTGGGACCCAGTAATGTGGCCATGGCAGGGCAGGAGCCCCTGGATCTGCAGGAATCTACCCCTACCCTCATCCCTCAGCCCCTTTCTCCACCAGGGAAGGGACAATCCTGCAGGTTGGGCATCTTTACCAAGGGGATCTGAGAATCACAACAGCCTCAGTTTCTTTCTGAAAGCCCATGGAGGAGGGAAATTGCTGGAATTTTCCTTTTATTCCTGTGGAAAAGAAGTTTGAGGGCAAGTAATGTGACCAAGGTTAGGCAGGAGTGTAAAAATCCTGCATTTAGGCCCAGCTTTGCATTCTGCTCCCTTCCTGGCAGCAAAATACTTGAAAGCAATGCCAGGTGGGATCAGGAGCTTTGGGAGTGCCTGTTTCCCCAGTCCCCGTCATTTGGGAATGCTCCAGCACCACGGGATCATGAGAACCAGAGCAGCTCACCCCAGCAGCAAAAATTGGGATGGGCAATAAAAATAAAATCCCAGAATGGTTTGAGGTGGAAAAGACCTTAAAGTTCATCCCGTTCCACCCCTGCCATGGCAGGGACACCTTCCACTATCCCAGGGTGCTCCAAGCCCTGTCCAGCCTGACCTTGGGCACTGCCAGGGATCCAGGGGCAGCCACAGCTGCTCTGGGCACCCTGTGCCTCATAACTATTTTATTTTATTTTATTTTATTTTATTTTATTTTATTTTATTTTATTTTATTTTATTTTATTTTATTTTATTTTTTACTGGTTTTATCACTATTTATTAATAAATATATGCATTTTAATATTGTAAATGTCAATAATTTATTTATTTACTGGTTTATTTATTTATTTTTATTTTATTTTATTTTATTTTATTTTTTACTGTTTTAATCTCTATTCATTAATAAAGATATGCATCATAGTTTTGTTAATATCAAGAATTTATTTACTCGTTTATCTTTATTTTATTTTATTTCATTTTTTACTGTTTTGATAACTATTAATAAAAATATTCATTATAATATTGTTAATATCAATAATTTATTTATTTATTGGTTTATTTTATTTTAATTTTTAATGTTTTTATCACTATTTATTAATAAATATATGCATTATAATATTGTTAATATCAATAATTTATTAATTTACTATTTTATTTTATTTTATTTTATTTTTTACTGTTTTAATCACTTTTTATTAATAAAGACTGGTTTATTTATTTTTATTTTATTTTATTTTTTAATGTTTTTATCACTATTTATTAATAAATATATGCATTATAATATTGTTAATATCAACAAGAATAATTAGAATTCCTTTCTATGATATCATTCACAGCAATAAATAAGGATGACTAACGACAAAGGTGAAGGATCCAATCTGTGGGCTGATGGAAGAGCTCTCTGCCCTCCTCACAAATTCCCATTGTGCTTCCAGTGTTCCATCACTCAGGGAGGGACATGGGATTCCTCCTGCTCACCTGGGGGGTGTCCAGGCTCTTAACTCACCTTCCAGCAGTGTTTTAATGTCCTTTCTGGAGAGTTTGATGGGCTTGGTGAGCTTCCCTGCCTGAAACCTCGCACCAGAGTCTGAGGGAAGCAAACACAGGCTAAGCTGAAATAAACAGAATGGTTTATTAGAGCAAATATTCCCGGGCTGAGCTCTCCATATTCAAACACCCTCGTGCTGAAATGTCTCAATTTTGCTCTGCCAGGCCAGCACGAGGGTTTGTGGGTTTTTTGCGTGGCGTGTGTGTGCAAAGTGCTCAAAGGACCTCACAGCAGTGGCCTTCTGCTGCTCAGACACAAATTCTGGTGATTTGGGGGTAATTCCCATTGAAGAAATTCCAGGATGGGCCTGCCTGAAACAAAGCACACAACACTCAAATCACTGTGGGATTTTTTCTTTTTTTCTGGCAGGGGTTTCTAGCCTGTTTTAAAGGGGTGGTCTGTCGCAGACATCTTTTCATGAAAAATGCTTTCCTTAGGATTTTTCCTCCTGTGAAGCCTCAGGAACAAAATGTAAACAATGATTGTCTGCTGCTGTGGAATGCAACAGGTGCATCTGTGATTGGTCTCATGCTGGATGTTTGTAATTAATGGCCAATCACAGCCCAGCTGGCTTGGACATAGAGCCCGAGCCACAAGCCTTTGTTATCATTCTTTGCTATTCTATTCTTAGCCAGCCTTCCGATTAAACCTTTTCTCCTATTCCTTTAGTATAGTTTTAATGTAATATATATCATAAAATAATAAATCAAGACTTCTGAAACATGGAGTCAGATCCTTGTCTCTTCCCTCATCCAAGAACCCCTGTGAACACCGTCACAGGTGGTCATCCTCAACCACCCCCCCAAAATTTGGCCAGAAGCTCCTGGAGGTGCTGTGCTGTGGCTCCCAGTGGCCTGCTCTGTGCTCCAAGTATCCAGCGCCCTCCGGATTGCATTAACCAGGATGATCCTTTTAAAGATCCTTGCTTGGGGAGCAAATCCCATTTGAAATAAAGCAGAGGGATTTGGCTTAACGAGGCAAAGGCAGCGAGGAGTGGCAGAAGGAGCTGTGGGGCTGGCACAGCACAGGGCAAGGCAGAACCAGCAGCACAGGGGCTCCCGGGGTGGAAGAGATGTCAGGAAGGAGGAGGAGTGCGAAAAACGCCAATCATTTGTTTCTAAAACTTTAAAAGTTTAATAGTAATAAAATTGTTGTAAAAATAGTGATACAATTAGAGTAATAATAATTTGGACAATATGAGACAATAGAAACAAAGAGTTACGGACGTCCGGGTACCTTTTTCTGGTCAGCACAAGCCCTAGAAAGGACCCACGTTAACAAAGGATTAACCCTTAAAAGCAACAGCCTGTTGCATATTCATACACCTCATACATGGTGCATAAATTCCATTCAAATACAGGATTCTGTCTGGTCATCATCAACTTCTTCCTCTGAATCCTAATAGCGCCTTCAAGGTGGGAAGAAGTTCATTTCTCCTGATCAGAGGGCAATAAATTCTCTTTCTCTGAAAGATTCAGGTGTCCTGTGGCTGCTATCTCACGAGTCCTTTCTTTACAAAAAGCATCTCACATAGCATCGTTTCTATTTTAACAATTTTTATAACCTAAAACTGTATTTAACACACTACTTAAGGGAATTAATACAGCATTACTTTCAAACACAACACATACAATATTCATTTTAATATTTGCGAAAAGCCAGTCATAGAATACATGCATTTTCATAAGGTTAAAATAGAAACGATGCTATATAAGATGCTTTTTTATAAAGAAAGGACTTGCACCAGAGAGCAGCCACAGGACACCTGAATCTTTCAGAGAAAGGGAATTTATTGCTCCATTATCAGAAGAAATGAACTTCTTCCCACCTTGCTCAGCCCTGAAGATGCTGTCAGGATTCAGAGGAAGAAGCTGACACTGCCCAGACAGAATCCTGTGTTTGAATGGAATTTATGCATCATGTATGAGGGGTATGAATATGCAACAGGCTGTTGCTGTTAAGGGTTAATCCTCTGTTAACGTGGGTCCTTTTTCGAGCTTATTTTGCCCAGAAAAGGTACCCAGACCATCCATAACTCTTTGTTCTTATTGTCTCGTATTGTCGTAAATCCTAATTGTCCAGATTATTACTGCTCTAATTATATTACTGTTTTTATTTTATTACAACTAAACCATTTTATTTTCCCCCTTTAAACCTCCCCCAGCTCCATGTGGTGCCCAATGGACCAAAGTCCAGCTCCCCTGGCTCACAGATAAGCCCAAGGACACAATGTCAGTGTCCACACCTCCAAGCCATCTGGAAAACGCCCAAAAATCAGCTGGAAAACCCCCAAAATTCAGCTTCTGCCAGGTGGGATCAGTAAGGACAAATCCCTTCAGGCTAAGGAAGGTGTGGGCACTGCTGGGCTTTCAGATCCATGAAAGGAGGAGGAGCACACGGTGTCCCATGGAAAATGGGGCAGGAGATGGGCTGGAGCATCTTCAGGAGCATTGGGATGTGTGGCAGAGGGACAGAAGCCCATGATGGGTGAGGAGGGAGCCCATGGGGAACACGGCACCTTCCAGAGGCTCTCTGCAGGGTCGGGGGGGCAGCTGAGCAATGCACAACTCGAAAATTCCTGGAATGCCGCGGTCCAGCTCAGCTCCGAGGGATTTCTGAGCCTGGGCAGCAGCTCAGCAGCTCTGGATGAGCCTTTGGGCTCAGAGAACCATGGAATCTCCTGAGCTGGAAGGGACCCACAAGGATCGTGGGGTCCAAGCCCTGGCCCTGCACAGACACCCCAACAATCCCACCCTGGGCATCCCTGGGACCACTATCCAAATGTTCCTTGGGCTCTGGCAGCCTCCCCATTCCCTGGGGAGCCTGGGCACTGCCCAGCACCCTCTGGGGGAAGAACCTTTTCCTAAAATCCAGCCTAAACATCCCCTGGCACAGCTCCAGCCGTGCCCTGTCACCCCTCAGAGCCCCCAGTGCTGATCCTGCAGAGCAGACACCACATTCCCTTACCCCAGCACTGCATACATCCCACAAACCTCAGGCAGGGTGAGAACACCCCAAGCCCTTCCCCATCTCACTTTCACAAGTCAGGCTCATCATTTCCCCTCTGGCTGCCTTGTCATCATTAAAAAAAAAAAAAAAAAAAAAAAAAAAAAAAAAAAAATTCGAAATAAATAATAAAAAAAAAGAAAGTCGTTTGCCACCCAGCTCCACTGCCCCCCCCCCGCCCCGAAATGTCACGCTGGGTTTCTTGTGTCAGCAGCCACCCAGGAGCAGAGAGAGCCTGGAGCTCTGTCTGCAGCATCCTGTTCCCAAGTGCTGCTTTAACCCCTGCAGAACCTGGCTCTCTGCCACCGAGGCCACCACCCGTTCAAAAAAAAGCCACAATGAGCAAAAACGGGAACTTTCTCTCTGCGCGGAGTTAAAATCCACATTTCTCTGACACGGATTTCACATCAGAGGAGGTGGTGGAACAAAATCCCCCCCCCCTCCCTTCACCAAAAAGTATCCTCCTCCTCCTCCTCTCTCACAGGCAGCAGCAGAGATGCAGAGACATTAAGTGACCTGCCAAAGAGCTCAGATTTCATTAACCAGCAAATTATGGATGTCCCCCATGTCCTAGCAGGCTGCCATGTGACACTGGATCCTCAGCAGGTCACTTCTCTGTCCCCTTGTCTCCTCTCCTTCAAACCACACACCAAACGCAGCACTGATACTGAGAAATGAGCAGAACACTGGGTTTTAGTTGGGTTTTTTTTGTTGTGTTTTTTTTTTTTTTTTATCAGGCCCTTTCATTGTATAAATAATTTATTTCGGTTCACAGCGTTATGTCTGCATCTTTAAAAAAAAAAAAAAAGAAAGGAAAAAAAAAGGAAGACAAGAGACTGATGGACAATGGCAA
This sequence comes from Ammospiza nelsoni, assembly GCF_027579445.1. Taxonomy (NCBI): domain Eukaryota; kingdom Metazoa; phylum Chordata; class Aves; order Passeriformes; family Passerellidae; genus Ammospiza; species Ammospiza nelsoni. The sequence continues at coordinate 2,340,220 of NC_080639.1, forward strand.
GGGCAGGACGTGGGATATCAAGGATGGGAACACACAGGGAATGATGGACCTGGGGGAGTGAGACCTGCCAAAACACCCAGGTCATCCAGAATCTGAGAGGATGTACAGAGCCCAGACAGTTCCCCTTGGGGGCTGCCCTGCTGGGGCCCCAATTCCTGCAGCCCACCGAGGGTGATGCTCACCCTTCACACAGGGGGGAACATGATGGAAACACCACGGAAGCCAGGAGCTGCTCGTTGGAAAAGTCTTTTTAATTATTGCAGGAAGCGGAGCGGCCGGCAAGGGCACGGCGTCCCACCCGAGCCTCCCAGCCCTCTGCCATCTCTCCAAGGGGATGCTCAGCTGTTCCTGGGTGGAACACAGGCTCCCAGGAAGGAGCCAGCTCCATAAAAAAACAGCCTTTTTCCATCTGCTAAACCAGGAGGTAAAAAAAAAAGCCCACCACCACCGTGTCATTCCTACAACCTGCTGGCCCTGGAGCTGCTGGGGTCAACACAGCTTCTACGTTTCTGCCAAAAAACGGGTTCACACACGTGGCTTCTGTGGCATAAAAAATAAATAATTCTTTTTTCTTTTTTTTTTTTTCCTTTCTCTCTCTCTCTCTCTCGACAGCAAGTACCAAAGTGTTGGAAGTGAGGACAAAGCAGGGAAACCCGAGGGAGCGGGAAGAGAGCCACCTGAAGGGATGGGGCCAGCCCACACGCATCGGCGACTCAAACCGCACAAGAGGAGAAGAAACAACTCCTGCTGCAACATTTCTTCCCTAACAAACCCCCCCTCCTGCCCCCCAAAAATGCTGTGTGGGGAGGATCAACACCCCTGAACCCGAAGGGCTTTTGTCTGCCTGGTGCTTTCCCCTTGGCTGCTCTGGTGTAAAATCACCAGAAAATCCTGCCTGCCTCCAAATCCAGCACCTTTGGCCCCTGAGGTCTGCCTGCTCCAGCTCTGTGGGAAGCCAGGACCCTGAAATCCGCAGGATTTTGTGGATCCACAGGATTTTGAGTGGGTTTTGGTGCCCAGCCCCGTGCAGGTATGAAATGTTCACCTGCAGGAGGGGCCAAGGCACAGCTTGCACAGCAGACACAGCTTGCCTCTGTGGCTGCTGGGGGCTTTAAATCGGGTTTGAATCTTTATTAGAAACTTAATACAACCCCCTCCCCCCATGCCTCTACACCCCCCTGCCATCTTCCCTTTCCAGCAGAGAGAGATTTTTTGCAGGCTCTGTCTGTCTGTCCGTCCATCCATCCATCCATCCTGCCCTGCCATGACCCTCCCTGACTTGGCCTCCCGCCCCACTGCAGAGCAGCACAGCGGGCAGAACCCCGAATTTTGCCTTTTTTGGGGGGTTTTGCTAAGTAACCCTTGGTTTGGATCACCTCCAAAGCCGCACCTGAGCACTTGGACAATGCCCACCTGCGGGGGCTCTGCTGCAGAAGGCGACAGCGCCGAGCCTCTGAGAAACGGGGGTCCTGCACAGCCCCCGCAAAAGGCTCCCAGCAGCGCTCACCCCAAACCCTCGGGTCCTTTTTCCACCCTTTTTTTTTTTGAGCCAAAAGCGCTCTGCACCATTCAGCAGCCGCTCGGCACCCCAGTGTCGCATCCTCCCCGCCAAGCCAAAGGCTGCCCGTCCTTGCTCTGCACCCTAAAACACCAACCAGGGTGGGTGCGTGTCCCCTTACCCATCACACCCACCCTCTCCAAGACATTTTCTGCTGGTCCAACGCCCCCACCCAGGGGGGGATCCAGGGATCCATTCCCAGGGATGGATCCAGGGATGCGGGGATGCAGGGATGAGGGGAGGGCTGCACGCCCCCTCCCCGCTGACCTTGCCGAGTTCATCCTCACCCCCCGCCCCAAATTGCGTGGGGGGGAGGGGGGCTGGCATCGACGCCCCCAAATCCCCCGTTAGAGATCCAGAAGCACGCTGGGCTCCGCTCGAACGCGCTCCAGCAGGGTCCTGCCCTGCTGGTTCTCCGGCACACAAAGGCTCGGCGGCGGTCCCGGAGATGCAGAGAGTGGGGGGATTCATTCATCCCGGGGGGATCCATCCCGGTTTTCCATGTTTCCAGCCCAAGGGAGTCCGGATCAGAGCCTCAGGAGCACGGGAGAGGGGAGCTCCGGGATCTGGGCTCGGCTGGCGGGAGCCGCTTTGTTATCACCACTATTGTCTGTCCTTTGGGGAAGGAAGGGGGGGGCGGAAAATGAAGAAGAGGAGGAGAAAAATTAAAAATTAAAAAAAAAAAAAAAAAGAGAGAACGATTAAACCCAAAAGAATCGCTTTGGTTCTGTCTCCCCCTCGGTTCCTTTGTCTGCTCCCCCATCCCTCCCCGTCTCGGCTGGGGCTTCTACCGCTTCTTCTTCTGCTTGAGGGACTTCCTGCGCTTGAGGATCATCTCGTAGAGCTTGTCCATGCCCTCCGTGAGCCCCTCGCCGATGATGGCGCAGGCGGGCTGGATGTGGTAGGTGGTGGAAGGGGTCAGCTCGTGGAGGGCCAGCTGCTTCTCGATCTCGGCCACGGGCAGCGACTTGGGCAGGTCCTGCTTGTTGGCGATGACCAGCAGCGGCGTGCCCTGGTTCTCGGCGAACTTGGTCACCTTGTGCAGCTCCGTCTTGGCCTCCTCCAGCCGGTCCACGTCCACTGAGTCCACCACGTAGATGATGCCATCGGTGCAGCGGCTGTAGGACTTCCAGAGCGGGCGCAGCTTCTCCTGGCCGCCCACGTCCCAGAAGTGGCAGCTGATGCCCTTGGCCGTCCCGTTGCTGAGCCGGATCTTCTCCGTGTTGAAGCCGATGGTGGGCACGGTGTTGACGAACTCGTTGAACTTGAGGCGGTAGAGCACCGTGGTCTTGCCCGCCGAGTCCAGGCCCAGCATGACGATGTGCAGGGACTGGAAGGCGGAGATGTTGGACGAGATGTTCCCCATGGCCACGGCTCCCGGCCGCGCTCACAGCCCCGCGCCCATCGCCGCGCCGCCGGCCCGCAGCGGGGGCACGGCTCGGGGCGGCTCGGAGCCAGCCGGGACCGGGGATGTGGGGTATGGGATCGGGGATAAGGGATGAGGGAATATGGGATATGGGATATGGGATCGGGAACACGCAGCACGGCTCCACGCGGCGGCAGCGCGCCGGGACTGCCGAGCCTCGCCCCGCCCGGCAGGAGGAGGAGGAGGGAAAGGAGGAGGAGGAAGAGAAAGAGGAGGAGAGCAGCAGGAGAAGGAGGAGGAGGGGCTGCGCCGCCGCCTTCCTCCCGCTCCGCCCCGCGTCCTGCCCGCACCGCCCCTGCCTGCACCGCCCCTGCCTGCACCGCCCCTGGCCGAGCTCCACCTGGCCCTGCCCGAGCTCACCTGAGAGTGCCCGAGCTCTCCTGGCCCTGCCCGAGCTCCTGCTCCTCGGGGACAGCAATCCCCCGTGCTTGGTTATCCTTATGTTTGTCACTCTGGAACCACTTAACCACCCTTAACCCACTCCAGGGTGGGGCTGCTCCACCCCTGGAAGTGCCCAAGGCCAGGTTGGATGGGGCTTGGAGCAACCTGGGAGAGTGGAAAGTGTCCCTGCCCGTGGGTGAGATGTTTTTTTCAGGTCCTTTCCACCCCAAACCATTCTGGGACTCTGGGATTGTTCCTTGCACGTGAGACACCAGGGGCTGCACCAGAAGCTGCTCAGGCGCAGCTTTTTTCAGGGACACCAGTGATGATTCGAGCAGGAAAGCAGCAGAGCAATGTGGAGCATCTGTGTCCCCTGCAGCTGTCACAGAGAGGTGCCACAGGGGGAAAAACCTCACCTGTGCTGGACCCAGGGCAGGGCTGGCACTAATGTTGATCTCCACTGTTAATGCCTGTTGGGTCTCGTATTCTGGAAAGGTTGTGAGTGCCTCAGTCTCGGGTTGGCTGTTGATATTTGCTGCCCCGACATGTGCAGGATGTCTCTGCTTCAGCCCATGCAACTGAAGAACGAGTCTGGACTCTTCACTTTTTGGTCTTGAGGTTATTTATTAATTCTTATCTATAAAATTTTCTTTCTGCCCAGCCGAGATCTGCTCAGCAAGGCAGCCACGAGCACTCTGACTGCCCTTGGGGCGGTGTTGTCCTTTTATACTACAAAAAACATATATTTACCCTTAATTCCCAACACTTATCACCTATGTTAGACAGTGCACTTCTACTCTAAACCAATCCCCAAGTGCCAATATCACAGCAGAAAATGGAGAACAAGAAGAAAGAAGATAGGCAAGACACGCCCTGATTCCTCCATCTTGTCCCCATAACACCCATACCAAAAATCCTGAAATCTACATTTTCACCCTGTGATTATTTTGTTATTACACCATTCAAACCCGTGTGACTTTCACGTCCTCATACAAAACTGACAACTCATTGGAAGGGTCAAAATCAAGTCTCCAGGTGTTCTGGGCAGCATGCCAGGGTCTCTGAGCCCCCTGACAAGGTCCTCAGCAACTCTGGACATCCGAAGGGATGTGCAGAGTTCCCACACCTCAACCCCTGATAAAGCTCCTGAGGTCTCAGGATAGCCAAGCCACAGAACTTCTGTCCCAGCTACTCACAGAAGGGACCTTAAAGATCTACTTTCAACTAAAGACCCAGTTCCAGCCCCCTGCCATGGGCAGGGACACCTTGCACTACCCCAGGTTGCTCCAAGCCCCCATCCAGCCTGACCTTGAACAGTTCCCGGCAATCCCAGCTTTTTTGCCAGCACCTGAGCCAGAGCTCTTGTCTTTATTTCTACTCTGGGTGCTGCAGTATTACCCATTGCCTCTTTTACAGCCTCTGTAAAATAAATATCGACTCTATGTGACAGCTCAGCCAAAAGCCCCAGAGAAAGAAGAGCACTGCACAAGACAGATATTGCTTTTAATTTAGGATGCTTTCACCCCTCAGCGTGCGGTGAGGATTTGTCGGGCTGGAGTGGGATCATTCCTCACACACATATTTGATCCCGAGGATGCGTGTGGAGGCTTTGTGTGGCGATAAGGTTCCCTGTTAATACATGACATCATTAAAAATACAGGCAGCTTGCTCCTGCAGCCCTCAGAGGTGACACTGGGCACGGTTTTGTGGAAATCACCGAGTGGTGGCAGCGGGAAAAGAGCAGGGAACTCAGTGCAGGTGGGAGAAACACTCCGTGGCATGAGTGCAGCACCACTGCCCATCCAAAGCCGAGGCACAGGCCCTGGATGGGCTGGAAAATGGAAATAGATTGTGCAGCAGGGCCACCCTGGACGGATCTCTGAGCTGGAGTGAGCTCAGGCTTTAGTCTGCCACCACCACGCCAAAGAAATGAGGATCCCAAAGCACGTGGAGAAAGCTGTGAGTGATCACCCGACTCCAGGAGCTGGAGCGTTGCAGACATTTTTTCATGAAAAATCCTTTCCTTAGGATTTTTCCTCCTGAGAAGCTGCGAGGCCTCAGGAACAAAATGCAAACAATGGTTATCTGCTGCTGTGGAATGCAACAGGTGGGTCTGTGATTGGTCTCATGTGGTTGTTTCTAATTAATGGCCAATCACAGTCAGCTGGCTCAGAGTCTCTGTCCGAGACACAAACCTTTGTTATTATTTCTTTCTATTCTATTCTTAGCTAGCCTTCTGATGAAACCTTTTCTTCTATTCTTTTAGTATAGTTTTAATGTAATATATATAATAAAATAATAAATCAAGCCTTCTGAAATATGGAGTCAGATCCTCGTCTCTTCCCTCATCCAAGAACCCCTGTGAACACCGTCACACCGGAGTTTTAAAGAATAATTTTTAAAAATGCCAGAAACAGAAGAATAGGGTCAGATCTGTGAGCGGCAGATCCGGCACTGGCTCTGCTCTCATCTCCTCCGCCCGAATCGCTGCAGCCAAAGCTTCCTTAAAGGCTGCAGTCCAGGATAATCCCGGAGCGAGGGCAACCCGGGCCGCTCCCGGAATCAGTGGCTCATCTGTGTGCAACAGGGAATTCAGGGAATTTAAAAAAACAGGGATTTAGGAATTCACCTTCGGGCCGGGAGTGCAGGAGATGCTGCTCCAGCCAGGGAATCCCCCTCTCCATCCCGCTGCTGGACACAGCTTGGAGCCTCAAGAAAAGCCCAAAATTCCTTTCCCCGCCATCCAAAGTCTAAAGGGGACCCTTCCCTCCTGCCCAGCCCTCCTTTTTTTTTTTTTTTTTTTTTTTCTTTTTTCTTTTTTTTTTCACGGCGGTTCTAAATAAAGGCGAGATTTGCCAGCCAGGCCGATCAGACCTGGGGGTGTTCTCCAAAGCGGCCCCAGATGAGACAATCCCGAGGGGACGGAGATAAACGGGAGCGGTGAATTATGCTGCTGCTAATGCCTGCTATCCATAAATAAGCTGGTAAAACCTCCGCGGAATATCAAGCGCAGAAATAACAGCGTTAATCGCAGCTCAGAGGAGCCTGCCAAGTGCATTCGGTGGCAAATTTAGGCAGAGGAAACCCATCTTTTCCCGCCTCTCGCTGCTTTTTCTCCCCCCGTGGCCGCCCTTCCCCTCCTATCAAGGTTAAGCAGCCAAGGTTAAAGGCGGCATTAGCATCTAAATGTGTGTCTGAGGATGTGACAAAGGCACCGCTGCCGGTCCCCAACATTTCGGCTCAGGCGGCGCGAAGACTGTCGCTGCCATAGTAACTGTTTTCAGACATGGCAATTATTTCTTCCCAGCTTTCCCCCATCCCATCTCCCTTCCCCCAGCTCATCCTGCGCTTCCAGCTGTCTTTTTTTCATTCTCTAATTTTTATTTTTTTTTTTTTTTCAAATACAAAGAGCCCCGGAGCTGAGGGAGGGATGCTCCCCGCGCAGGGATTATCCCTAATAGTGACTTTTAATCTGCATCCAATTAGCCCTCCATCACCCGGGCAGAGCGAAACCCCGGAGCTTTCTGCCAAATCTCGTGAGCTGGAGAGAGGGGGAAGATGGATTTGCAGGGAGAATCCCAACTCTCGGAGCACGCAGGATCCTCCTTGCATCCGCTGCTCCTTCCTTTGTGGCATCGCTTGTCCCGATCTGCTGCCGCCTTTTGTTCCCGCGATCGGGGCAGAGACACCAGGCCAAACAAAGCGGGGCTGCAATTAGGGCTGCCCCTGCTTCTGGGGAAAATTAATTAATTAATTAATTAATGGCATGCCGTGACTAATGACTGGGACGCGGGAGCAGCAGGGATTGGGGTCTCCAGATGCTGGGGGTGCTCCTCCCATTCGTCTCCCCGCATTTCAGGGACGAGCTCTGCCCAAGGAGCCGCTTTCCCAAGGGGCAGCAATGGGAATTTCCCCGCATGGAACGCTCATCCTGTTCCAAGTAAAAAATCTGCCAGGTTTTTTTTGGCGGGGGGAAAAAAAAAAGGGGTTGCAGAGTGAAACCAGGTGAACCAGTCGCTGCCAAGGTGAAGTTCTACCTGTTTGTTATTGTAATCACCGGTCGTTTTTGTTAATTGTATCGGCAAAGCCCTGCCTGAGGCTAAGTTGCCCTTCTCCCCGGACGGTGAGAGGAGGGGGACATCAAAAAATGCAAAATAACCCCAAGACCAGCATGCCATGGGAGGCTACCCCACCAAACTTACCGAAAAGACCCCCAAAACAACGAGCCAACACAGAATTAAGAGATCAGAGTGATGTCTGGACATGAGGAACAGAGTGCCAAGCCTGCAGAGATGCTGAGGACCTGTGTTGCCCCGCGCCCTGAGCAAAGACCTCAGCTGGAACCAAGATGCCGAGACTGCATAAACCCAATAGTTGAAAAAATTATGGGGCTATGCCCACTGCTTTCATGAGGATGGGACCTCTCCCCCCAGCTCTGCCCTTTAGTGGACAAAGCTGCACATTCCTCCTCCTCCTCCAAGTCACCCTGGGAGTGATGATGGAGTGGCCATGGATCCGATGGAGTGGCCATGGATCTGCTGAGCCTCCCAACCTTGAGCTGATCACTTTTAATAAAGGCGTTAAAAAGGAGAAAAAGTCTCCTGCCCTGTTTATTTCAATCCCACTTATTGAGCCCTGGTGGAGAGGGAAAGACCTCGGTGAGGCTTTGGCCGTGGTCAGCATCCTCTCCTTCCTCCCTTCAGCCGCTCTTTGCCTTTCCAAGGATTTCCCACTCGCTGGGTTTGTTTAACCGGGCTCCCCCGGAAAGGGTTAATGGGGGAGAGCAGAGCAACTCAGGGCAATGAGGAGAGACAGACAGACAGACAGACAGACAGACACTACAGCTTTAACAGAGGTGATCCCTCTGAGCGCTCCGTTCACATGAATTTCTCCAGTGGTTTCTGGGCACAGCCTCCCCTGGGTGTTTTCTGTGCTTTGTGTCACCCTCTAGCCCTCAACTCCTCTCTGGGATTGTCCCTCCATCCCCACCCGCTCCTTCCTGGAGCTCCCGGGGTGAACACCACGCTCTGGTGGCCCGGAGGAGTCTCCAGGTGGACGGAGGATGGAAGGATGTGCGGAGGAAGGGCTGGAGGGGCGATAAGAGCAGCGTCGCAGCGGAGAAATTACTAAATCCACCGAGCTCCTAAAGCAGCAGTGGGAAATAATCCCTTCATCTGCAGCACAGCAGCAGCTCAGCTCCTTCTCGTGACCTCAGATGCCTCCTCAGGCCGAGCAAGGTCCTCCAAGGACCAGCCTGAGGCTCTTCTACAGCTTCAGCCCCAGGAAACACCGAAATATTCACACACCAAAGAAGAACGAACTCTTCCTCCAAGAGAATTGGTGTCCAAAACTTCCCAAGGCAGCCCAAAATCCATGGAGGCCAGCAGCCAGGAGTGCAGGCAGCTGGAGCAGTGCAGGACCATCAGAGGGATGTATTAGAAATATTTTATTTTATAGTTTTTTATTTTTTAACTTCATGAATTCACACCCATGATGAAGCTTTACAGTCTTTTGCCCTTCTCGGCATCCTGGGCCAGAATGCCTCTCGGCTCACTGATTTTTGCAGGATAAAGGGAGGTGTGAAAACTGCCCGGAAATGTCCTCTGCAAACTCTCACTGCCTCGCTGTTAACCCGTGGCTGTGATACTCACAAAAAAATCTCTCTCCTTGTGCCTTCCTTTCACTGCAGCCCCAACTCTGCTCATCCCTTTCCGGGTCCAGCCGAGCAGTCAAAAAAAAAAGTTTAAAAAAATTCCTAAAAAAAAAAAAAAAAAAAGTAACATTTAACTAAACTTTTCTTATAAACAAAACCTTCCTCCCCCCGCACCGTAACACAAAAACTACATTAAAAAAATCAGCATAACTTAGAAACAAAAAAGTGCAATAATATTATATAAAAAGTAACGTAAACAATAACAACAAATAAAAAAATAATAATGCCCTCAATCTTCTATAAAAAAATCTCTGTTCTCAAAACACCTCAACCCCAAAAAGTACATTTAAAAAACTAATGTCTACAAAATAAAAAACTATTTATTTTTTAAAGCTAAACAAAACATCCTTAAAAAATCCCTAGAAATAACTCTAATTCATGCACAAAACCAAAAACACTATACATTAAAAAAGTCACAATAACAAATGTTCTCCAAACACTACCACACATAACATAAAAACACAAAAAGTTTCAACTGTTTCCTAAAAAAGCCTATAATACAAAAAAACTACTCTCTTCTTAATAAACTAAAAATTAATTCTCTAAAAAGTAATAATAAACTAAAAACAATTATCTAAAAATAATAACTAAATTAAAAATCTAAAATTATATTTCTTGTAATAGTAAAAATTACAAATTTTAAAAAAAAGTTTTTTAAAAATTTTCGTTCTAAGTTCTGTATGTTCCTTTTTTAAATTTGTAAGTTAAGTTTTTTCCTTTATTCCTAAACTAAAACTTACTTTATTTCTAATCACACCTCACAACAAACATTACAAAAAATATATTTTAATAAAAACACTAACATTACACCAACATCAAACCGTGACAGTTTTGGTTTTCTATTTCTTCCCTAAACATCTGTGCTCACATTTGGATGTCCTACACGGCTGCTTGGAATAAAATCCTGGAGTGTGGGGAGTGAGGAAAGAAGGATTTCCTCCTTGTCATCATTTTAGGGGTTGAGGTGTTGGTGCTTTTAGGGTTGATCTGCTGCATCTGGGACTCCCAAAATCCCTGCTGCCCTCAGAAGGGTGCCAAGGAGCCAAAGAGTTATTTAGGCTGGGGAATATTTGTGAGATCACTGAGCTCAACCATGACAGGTTGAAATTGTTCCCTGTGAGGAGGAACAATTCACAGGGTACCCAGGGAAGCTGTGGCTGTCCCTGGATCCCTGGAAGTGTTCCCAAACCAGGTTGGATGGGGCTTGGGATAGTGGAAGGTGTGGATAGCGGAACAAAATAGTTTTTTTCAGGTCCCTTCCAACACAAACTATTCTTAAAATCACCTTGTTCCGCCCCCTGCCACAGGCAGGGACACCTTCCGCTGTCCCAGGCTGCTCCAAGTCCTGTCCAACCTGGCCTCCCTCATTCCTGGCCTGAATAATTCTGGGCAATAATTGCCCCTTCCTGCGTGGCAAAATTCCTGAGCAAAGCAGTTTTGCCTGGGGAAGGAGCTGGCCATGCAGATTTCACCCTGTAATTTTTCTGACTCTCTGTCCTAAGCCAAAAGGAAAAAAAAAAAAAAAAAAAAAAAAAAAAAAAGGAAAGTGGATTAGCCCTGCTGCCAGTGATAAGCAGAGGAGACTTAGCAAAACCCTCAATTTCCCAGCACCCATTCCCGGGGCAGTAAATCTTGGAGCTGTGGAGAGAGGGAAAGCACAGGGCTGGTGGAGATTTAGGGCTCATGAATCACCCAGGGCTCAGCAGCAGCATTTCAAATTGCCTCCTCGGGTGATTTGCACCACAAATTTCTGCTTAGCCCCCCAAAATGTCAGAGCACTTTATTTGCTGCCTGTCCTCTTTTTTTTTTTTTCTCCCTATTTCTTGGCTGCTGGGTTGGGATTTTTTTCTGCCTTGAAGGAGCTGCTCCATGGCCAGAGGGGGAAAATCCAGCTCCGTGCTCTTTAGCAGGTGCAGGGTTGTTTGCAGCTACTTGCTGAGCCTGATTTAGGGAAAAATGCACCAGGATCAAGGAGAAGGTCAGATCCCAGCTCCTAATCCACACCTGACCAGTGCCAGGCATCCCCAAATTCCCTCTGCAGCAACAGCTTGAGGGAAACAAAGCCTTGGAGCAGGAAGGGTGAGGCTGGGGACAGGGAGGATCCCTGCTGTCCCCAGGTGCTGTGGGCAGTGAGGGGCAGGGGACAGCCCAGGTTCAAGGTTTTAGGAGCAGAAATGGAGAAGGGCAGGGGGTTATCCCCCTCCAGGCAGAGGGGATCTGGTGTCCTGGCTCATCCAGGGGAGAGGGAAGGGTTTTGCCTGATCCCTGCTTTCATGGGGACACCTTGGAGCACATCCCAGGGCCTAAAGGGGCTCCAAGAAAGCTGGAGATGGACTTTGGGTTGTGAGAAGGGCCTGGAGTGACAGGATAAGGCGGAATGGCCTCCCACTGTCAGAGGACAGAGTTAGATGGGATATTGGGAATTAGGAATTCCTCCCAGTGAGGGTGCTGAGGCCCTGGCACAGGGTGCCCATAGTAGCTGTGGCTGCCCCTGGATCCCTGTCAGTGCCCAAGGGCAGGCTGGATGGGGCTTGGAGCAGCCTGGGACAGTGGAAGGTGTCCCTGCCCTTGGCAGGGTGTGGATGATTTTGAAGGTCCCTTGCAGGCGACGGGGGTCACGCACGGTAGGGATGGACGGAGACGAGATCTCTTTGAAGCCAAGTCGTGAAACTATCGGTTTATTACAAAGGGCGTGGGTGAAGGGCCCTGTTGCGAGCTGCCAGCCGCAGCTCAGAGCAGGGCCGAGAGAAAAGAGGCTTAAAGTGTAAGAGAGTTAAAGACAAAAGTTTAAGAGCAGAGAGCATGTAAAAAGGAGGGGGTGAAGGAGTGCAGAGGGAAGACAAAGAGACAAAGAATGAAAAGGGCGCGAAGAGGAGCAGGAGAGCAGAGCGGGCAGAGATAAGGGAGAAGAGAGATAAGAGAGCGTGGAGAGTGAGCAAAAGGAGGGCAAAAAGAGAGAGCAAAAAGAGAGTGAAGCTCCTGTTACAACACAATAAATTGTCTTCAGTGTTGAATATGCAGATTCTCATTAACCAATCTACTACAGCATGCATATCTTATAACATTTCCACACAACCTATAAGAATCACTACATTACCATACTATGTTTACGTGTTAAACCCTAAATCTTATTCTTTGGGCCTTATCTGCCAAGCTGCAAGGCCTGCTCTGAATCTTAGGTCTGCCTGCTTGCAGAGGGAATTGTTTCCTCCAGGGGGGATTACATTCAACTGGTCACAACTAAGGTAACTCAAAGATTGCTTTCATTTCAATCTCGCATATAGTTTCTGTATTCTCAAAATCTTTTGCTAGGCAGTCATATTTAAAAGGCTTTCTTGTTTCATCCTGCCCAACAGTCCCTCCCAAGCCAAATCCTTGATGATGATGATGATGGGTATCTGATTTTTTCCGCCTTGAGGGCTGGGAAGTTGCCTGTGCTGAAAGCCTGGGTAAGAGCAAGTTGGGGAAAACTATTTATGAAGCATCTTTAAAGTGTTTTGTTGATGCATTTCTGCTATTTTTTCCAAGCCTGAGGGGGCTGATATGCAACTGAAAACAGTTTCTGTTGTTTTCCATCTCCTCCAGGGCTGCTCCAGGCAGGCACCTCCAGGAAAGCTGCTGGGCTGGTGGAAGGTGCTCCTGCTCCTGGCTGCTGGGCAGGGGAGGAATCTTGTTGCAGACATCTTTTATGAAAAAATCCTTTCCTTAGGATTTTTCCTCCTGAGAAGCTGCAAGGCCTCAGGAACAAAATGTAAACAATGGTTATCTGCTGCTGTGGAATGCAACAGGTGGATCTGTGACTGGTTTCATGTTGGTTGTTTATAATTAATGGCCAATCACAGTCAGCTGGCTCAGACTCTCTGTCCGAGACACAAACCTTTGTTATCATTCTTTCCTTTCTATTCTTAGCTAGCTTTCTGATGAAACCATTTCTTCTATTATTTTAGTGTAGTTTTAATGTAATATATATCATAAAATAATAAATCAAGCCTTCTGAAACATGGAGTCAGATCCTCATCTCTTCCCTGATCCAAGAACCCCTGTGAACACCATCACAGTGCTCCTCCTTGGGAATATCCCATGGAAAAAGAAGCTGCAGCTGTTTCAATCCATGTCTCCCTGGAAAGAATTTTCCATCGGGATGTTCCCCACGTGACCACCTGTGTGACAGCCACACCATCAAGGGGTGTCTCCTGCATCCACAAATCGCCACCAAGGGGACTTTGATACCAAACAAATCCTCTGAGGCACAGAAACCTCCCCCCGTCCTTGGCAGCAGAATCAAAACCAGCCCCAGAGGGTCAGGGCTGAAATCTGCCCACAGAGATGTTGGCAAATGCAGATCACATTCTCCTCCCTCCTGCTTTTGAGGACACCAAAGCCAAAAAAACTTAAAAGCAGTGGCGTTTAACCAGCCACGGGAGGCTCAGCAAGGAAAGCAAAAGCAGTTTTCTGGGGCCACCTGGTGATGGAGCAGGGACAAGCCTTGCTTTGGGGATTTCGTGAACCCAAATAAGCCCCTCACACCTGGCACTTCTGAGGTCTGGCCCTTCTCTTCCCGTCAGAATTTGAGCCTAATCCGAGTTTACATCATTGCCTGGGACCCCACATTTCAGGCGCGCTTTGGGTTCTGGCTGCCTTTATCTCTATTTTCAGTCAGTAAAAAGCTGGCGTGCAGAATAAATAGAATAAATAACTCAGAGTGATAGCAGCTGACCCACGGGGAAGGGTTTTTTTTTGGCTGCTGAGAAAGGCAGCACCCTGTTCACTCTATTTACCCAGTGGGTTAGCCACAACCAGGCGGTAAATCAGGAATTTAATGGGATCAGAGTGGTTTGGGTTGGGAAAGCCCATCCTGTTCCACACCCATGCGTGCTGTGGGAGCACAAGGCGGGGTTTCCATTAAAGGATGAGGGCAAAAAATCCAGAGCCACGTGCGACCACGGAGTTCCCTGCGAGTGCTGGAATTCCCCTCGTCCTTTGTGTGCCGTGTCGCTAGAGGGAAGCGTCGGACTGCGGGATGGACCAGAGCCCGCGGTGTCCCCGCTGTCCCCGCCCGCATGGTGGCACCCCCGGCTCGCTGGGACACGCAGGGCATGGCCAGCCTCAATGGGCACCACCTGCATGCACTTTCCTGGCTCATTGTAGGGGTCAATCCTGGATCAGATCCCCTTAAAAATATTTATAAATATTTTTAAAATATAATATAATATAATATAATATAATATAATATAATATAATATAATATAATATAATATAATATAATATAATATAATATAATATAATATAATATAATATAATATAATATAATATAAATTAATACACATAATATACATATAGACATTATATATATTTCTTTATAAAAAATAAAGATATATTATATTTTATATTTTATATATTATATTTTATATCATATATATTATATTTTATATATTATATATTATATATAAAATATATACAATATATATTTATCTAAAATATATAAATAAATTATTTATATATTTTAATATATTTTTATATGTACATATATATACACACATATACATATACATACATATACATACATATATATATATTCACACACACACATACATATATATACATATATATACATATATATACATATATACACATATATACACATATATACACATATATACATATATACATATATACATATATATATATTTTGGCTGCTCCTGGATTCTTGGAAGTGTCCAAGGCCAGGGTGGATGGGGCTTGGAACTTGGAGCAACTTGGGATAGTGGAAGGTGTCCCTGACCATGAAATGGATGGATTTTAAGGTCCTTTTCCACCTCATCCAGGCTGGAATTCTGTGATTCCTGCATGGCTCCCATTACCCCAGCGTGGTTCAGCAGAGGGAGCAGCATCCTTGTGTCCCAGGCTGCTGCTCCTCCTTACAGCTTCACACTCATTCCCAGCCCATCCCTGACTCCAGGTGGGTCAAAAATAGCTGAACTATTCCCCTAGGCTGCTCCATCCCTGGATACCAAACCAAATCTGGGAGACAAAACACAGGGAAAAAAACCCCCAAAATACTAAAATAATAAATAAATAAATATGTTCTAAATAAATAAATAAATAAGCAATAAATAAATAAATAAATAAAATGTGGTCTTATTAAATGATACCTTAAATAAATTCTGCTTCCCCTCTTTATGCATTCAGGTCTGGTGTTAAGTTTTCCTGTAGACTGGGGATGCAATAAGAAGCAATTTAAATGGAGGAAATTAATTAATTAGTGTCAAGCACACGGAGCCCGTTCACCAAATGTGAAGGGCTCTGGAGAATTTAGATTTGTCTCAGGTTTTTGGTTTTTTTTTTTTTTTTTGCTGTCTCTGTCTTTGAAAAGATGAATATTTCTTAGAGGTTTTTTATCAGCCAGCAATCTGTGGGAATAAAAAAAGAAGCCAGGTCTTCTGAGAGACAGACAGTGTCACCACTATTTCTGTCTGCACTTCCTGAGATATTTTAAATTATTCTGTTGAAATCCTGGGAGAGGCAATTAATTGTTAATTTTGGCTTTCCTTGTAAAAAAAAAAAAAAAAAAAAAAAGTTAGGCTTGTAGAGCTAGTTGCAGATTTGAGAGGTAAGAACCATGAACAGGGAATATCCCTCCATGATTTTTAAGGAATTGAGCCATGGTCGTGGGATGTTTGAGGTTGCTGACCCTGGAGGAGGGTGGAGGATGGCATTTTCAGGATAGTTTGGTCAGGAATTGGCACTGAAGGAGGACATAAACCAGTCCACAGGGGATTTTTTTGTTAGACTGGAACATAATCACTGCTCTCTTGTGAAATAAAGCAAAAATTCCAGTGTGAGCCACAACTGTAACCAGGTATGGACCCCAGGAACAGCCTGGTCCAGTGGAAGGTATTTGCTTGTGGCAGGGAGAGGAATGGGATGAGCTTTAAGGTCCTTCCCAACCCATTCTGAGATTCCAAGAGCTTGCCCACAGCCATTCCTGCTGGAATTCAGGACGTTTCTCTGACTGTCCTGGGCTGCCAAGGGACACCTTCCACTGCCAGGGGGCTCAGAGACCCTGGCACAGAGCCCAAGATGCCCCTGTGGTTTCCATTATGACCCATGGAGCAAATTACCAACCTTATATGAAGATCTGCAAGCCACGACAGTTTAAACAGAATGATAGTGAACTTATCACGGCGTGAAAAAATAGTTTTTTGGGGTTTTTAGAATGGGGGTTCGGGGGACAAGATGGAGGAATGTGGGTGTTGTGACGGTGCTCACAGGGGTTTTTGGATGAGGGAAGAGACGAGGATCTGACTCCATGTTTCAGAAGGCTTGATTTATTATTTTATTATATATATTACATTAGAACTATACTAAAAGAATAGAAGAAAGGATTTCATCAGAAGGCTGGCTAAGAATAGAAAAAGAAGGAATGATAATAACGGTTTGTGTCTCAGACAGAGTCTGAGCCAGCTGGACTGTGATTGGCCATTAACTAGAAAAAACTCTAGGAGACCAATCACCTGTTGCATTCCACAGCAGCAGATAACCATTGTTCACATTTTGTTCCTGAGGCCTCTCAGCTTCTCAGGAGGAAAAATCCTAAGGAAAGGATTTTCCATAAAAGATGTCTGCGACAGGGCGTGTCCAGCCTTTCTCCTTCTTCTTCTTCTTCTTCTTCTTGGCCTCCATCTTCTGCTGTGATGGTGGCACTTTTAGATTGGTTTAGAGTAGAAGCTCACTGTCTAACATAGGTGATAGGTATTGGAAAGTAATTGTAAATATTGTACACGTAGTTGTTTTTAGTATAAAAAGATAACACTGCCCTGGGGCAGGCAGAGTGCCTCAGACTGTCTTGCTGAGCTGACCTCGGCAGGACAGGAGAAAGAATTTTATAGATAAGATACAATAAACAACCTTGAGACCGAGAAATGAAGAGCTCTGAATCCTTCTTCGACTGCCGGGCTGGGAAAAGAGACTTTCTGATTTATCTGGGGTCACTGTGAGCAGCGAGAGAACCTGAGACATTCCCACCTGCAGGAGATGCTCTGATCACGGAGGAGAGGTTTTGGTGATCAGGAGGGATGCTGAGGTGCCTTGACAGGAGCCAATCCTCATTTTTCAGGCTCTCACCTCAGCTGACAAATGTAGCAGGGCTCAGCACGGATCACTGGAAGTGGCTGCTCTTTCCTAATGCAGCTTTACACGGGTGACAAAAGCCATTTTACAGCTGTCCTGCACTGCTCCACCTGGCAGCCAGAGAAATCCCTGAGGCCCTGGCACAGGGTGCCCAGAGAAGCTGGGGCTGCCCCTGGATCCCTGGAAGTGTCAAAGATCGGTTTGGACAGGGCTTGGAGCAGCCTGGGATAGTGGAAGGTGTCCCTGCCATGGCAGGGGTTTGGGACCAGATGTTTTTTCAGGTCCCTTCCAACCCAAACCATTCTGGGATTTATGATCTCCCAAGAATTGCTTCTCCAACCATCTTCAGCTTCCCTGGAGCCCAGGGCACATTTCAACATTCACCAACCACTTCCAGCTTAGGAGCTGCACCCTGGAGGAGCCAACTCCTCTGGCCTGAGCTGTGCTTTGTCCCTGCCAGCTCTGTTGGAATCCTCCCTGAGAACACCCAGTCTGTCTGGAGGAAGGAGCATCTTCCCCTGAGGAGCAGTCCCAAAATCCCAACCCTTTGCACACACCCAGACTGCCTGGAGAGGAGGAGCTGGTAGCCCAGGGAGGCTGGGAACTCCTCAGCCATTTCCAGCAGGAAGGAAAGGCAGCACTCTCGCAGGAATTTGGGATGTCTCCCAAAGTTCGGGGATGTGAATATACATCGAGTTTTACACAAATACCCAGCATAGCCCGGTGTGTGTGTGGTCTGGCATCTGCTGCTCTGCCAATGGCAGTGCTTCCCACATGGATCAGGGGAAAATGGATGTTTGGGGTATGAGCTCAGGCTTGGAAAGGTGCTGTCACTCCAAGCCACCCTCCTGACAGACAGGAAGTTATCCCAGCATGAAGACACTGCCAGCATCCTCCCCCATGTCCTGCTGGGCTCCAAGCCCTCCCTGTGGACAGCTGGCCCTGTCACCAGTGCTGCCGCGGCACAGGATGTCCCCAACACCTCCCAGGGGACCTTAGAGGCAGCACCTCATGGACATCCAACATTCCTGATCCCTGCAGGCAGCTGGAGAGGGACTTGGGGACAAGGGATGGAGGGACAGGACACAGGGAATGGCTCCCAGTGCCAGAGGGCAGGGATGGACGGGATATTGGGAATTGGGAATTGTTCCCTGTGAGGGTGGGCAGGCCCTGGCACTGCCCAGAGCAGCTGTGGCTGCCCCTGGATCCCTGGCAGTGCCCAAGGCCAGGCTGGAAATTGAGACTTGGAGCACCTTGGGACAGTGGAAGGTGTCCCTGCCCATGTGGAACAAGATGGTTTTCCCAGGTCCCTTCCAACCTAAACTATCCTGGGGTTCTGTGAGTCTATTTCTGTGCAAAGACACCAGAGGTCCAAGCTTTTGGAAACCTCTGCAGATTCCCAAGTCCCAGACAGGACAGGTGACAAGGTAATTTTTGTTTGAATGCTTTGGAAAGGAGGGAATGCAGCACTTGGCTGGATGACAGTCACTGTTGCTTCCCCCACGGCATCATCCAGGAGTTCTCCTCCCTGGAAAGGGACACACCAGCCATGCAAGCTGAAAAAATCTCTTCTAGGAGTTTGGATTTTTTTTTTTTTTTATTTTGTCAAAAGAGATAAATGTCCCAGCTCGTGCAGCAGGGAGAGATGGAAACGGCTTGACCTCCCTCATTAGCATCACTTTAGACTAGAGCAAAGAAGCTGGGAAAAGGAGTCTGGTGATTTGTTCTCCTTTAAAAATGTCCCTGTCATCACGCTCCATTATTTATACCAGCAGCACTGCTGGCACCGAGCCTGGGCTGGGAGGAAAAATAATACAGAGACGTCCTGCACTCACTCCCTGCTGCTTTCCCTCTCAAGGAGACAGGATCTGCCTCAGGTTCTGGGAGCAAAGCCCCGCCTGGGACCCACCCAGAGCTGTCCCAGCACTTGATGTGACACCCATCCAATGAGTTGGGGACTTATGGTCCTATGGGGACCACAGGATTTATGAGATAACACTGGAAAGGGTTGCCTGGGTCTGGGGCACGGAGCTGCAGCCGCCTCAGGAGTTGGGGCAGCTCCTCCTTGCTGAGATGCCCCCATCGGCCTCACCTCTTCCCAGGATGCTGCTTGGAAAATCACAAATTGGTTTGTTTGGTTTAAAAGTTGCTTTTGTGGATTGGCCTTTGGCTTCTGTTGGGGTAACAGGGTCAGGCACTGCTGCTTGACCCCAAAGCTGCTCCACCTGAGCAGCTCCACATTTTCTGAGGGTTTCACTCTTAGGACTTGGAGCTTCTCCCCACTAATTTCACCTGCCAACTGTTGTTAAAGACTAGGCAAAATTAAGGACAGACGCTTCAAGCTGTTGTGCAAAACACTAAAATCGTCAATTTTTACACCTTTTGTAGCAAGAGGGAACACTCCAGCCTTTTCCCGACTGTGCCTTCACTTCTCACCCCTGCTCTGAGCCTTTCTGCTGTTAATTCCCATCGATCTCAGACCATTTTCAGGCCTTTGACAAATTCCATCTGGTGCAAAAATCCAGCTCTGACTTTCTGTGGAGGTCACCAGGGACACAAGGACCTGCTAGCTTTCCTCCTGAACTTTCTCAACCCTCCAGAGCCAGCAGTGACTCAGCTGCTGCAATCAGGAAATAACAGGGAATGGCAGGAACACCCACGGGGAAATACCCAAAGAATCACATTTCTCTTTAAAAACACATTTACTGTGACCAGTGACTGTCACCCAGCCAAGCGCTGGCCTGCATTCCCTCCTTTCCACAGCATTCAAACAAAAATTACCTTGTCAGCTGTCCTGGCTGGGATTTGGGAATCTGCAGAGGTTTCCAAAAGCTTGGACCTCTGGTGTCTTTGCCCTGAAATAGACTCACAGAACCCCAGGATAGTTTAGGTTGGAAGGGACTTGAAAAAACCATCTTGTTCCACATGGGTGGGGACACCTTCCACTGTCCCAGGCTGCTCCAAGCCCATCCAACCTGCCCTTGGGCACTGCCAGGGATCCAGGGGCAGCCACAGCTGCTCTGGGCAGTGCCAGGGCCTGCCCACCCTCACAGGGAACAATTCCCAATTCCCAATATCCCATCCATCCCTGCCCTCTGGCACTGGGAGCCATTCCCTGTGTCCTGTCCCTCCATCCCCTGTCCCCAGTCCCTCTCCAGCTCTCCTGGAGCCCCTTCAGGCCCTGGCAGGGGCTCTGGGGTCTGTTGATTTTAACCCTTTGGGGATGGAGAGCTGGGTTTGCCAGAGGTTTGGGGAAGCTGTGGGATGGGAGGAGATCATCTGGGACAAGCCTCCACCCTCACCTCCCCCCAGAGAAGCTGTGGGTGGCTTTGCAAAGGCAAAGCACAGCCTGATGAAGTGAGCTGTATTCCTTTGGGATGGCACACTTGGAGAGGAAGAGAAACTGCGCCTGCATCCCAGCTTTTCCCAGGGAAGGCAGCACAGCCTGATTGCAGCCATGGGAGGTGATCAGCCACATCATCTCCATTTGCTGCTCTCCACATTCATTGCAAACCTTCCAGGATCCAGCAGTTTGCCATCTCTGGATTCCTGGTTTTCCTACCTTTTCCATGGGATGTGTGAAGGGCTTATGCCCAAAAGGTGCAGTGACCTCCAGGGTGCTGCAGAAGCCAGGAGCTGGGCAGGACAAGGACAAAACCTTCATGGGAAAGTGGCTGGGGAGGGATGGTTGTGCTGGGAGTGCTGCCTCCACCTTCCTGTCTCTGCTGCTGTGAAATGCTGAGGATCCACATGAAACTCCCAGAATTCTGCTGTTGCAGGTGATCTCTGCCTCAGCACAATTTAATATCAGAGCACTTGACCGTGCAGCCTCTCAATGTTCTTTTTTTTGCTGTTGTTTTCTTTTTCATTTTTACTTTTTTTCCAGCAGGGAGACTCCATAATGCTGATGGCAGAATTGCCTCTGCTGCTGGCAATCAGGCTGCAAAACCAATTGTCACATAAAGAGAGGGGAATGGTAATGGAGCTGCCTTTTTTTCATGTTTGCTATTGAAGTGTTTTGCAGGGATGAGAGATATCCATCAGAGAACAGGCACATCTGCATTTTCTGGGAACACAGGAGGCACATTGGAGCTCAGCACAGTGTTTGGGGGGGGAAAT
Organism: Ammospiza nelsoni; assembly: GCF_027579445.1. NCBI lineage: Eukaryota > Metazoa > Chordata > Aves > Passeriformes > Passerellidae > Ammospiza > Ammospiza nelsoni. Next base: position 2,361,547 of record NC_080639.1, read on the forward strand.
ACCAGCCCCATCCTCACCCTGGATATGCAGTGGGACACGAAGAGTCTTATCATCCCCCATTTGCCTCTCCTACCAGTTGGGCTCTCTCACAGGACCTTCCCCTGTCCCCTCACCTTGGCCAGGTGAGCATTTCATCCAAGATGCTGATCCTCTGTGCTCCTCTCCTCACCACCTTCCCTGTTTGAGCTAAATTATCCTGCCTACATTCAGAGTGTCATTAAAAATTAACCCTCCTCTGGTTCTGACCAGCAGCAGGGAAGGCTGGAGCTGCTCATCACAGCCAGCTCCAGCTTTTCTCCCTACCCTGCTCTGGAATTGAGATATCAAGAGACAATTCAATTTTTTCAAGGCGAGATCAGCCTTCTCCACTGTAATGAGTATCAGTGGGATTTGGGCTGGTTTTTTTAAATGCTGTCACTCCCATCCACATGAAAACAGGATCCTTTAGTGCCTGCCTGCCCCAGAGGGATGAGCTCCTTTCCCCACAGCTCAGGAAGGAGTGGAAGGAGTGGGTTTGCAGCATTTTTTTCCCAAAGTCTTGGCCCCAAAGACATCATTTCTCTGGAGGTGGCCAGTCCCTTCCCCTTGGTGTGCCACCACATTATTCCCACCTCAGCACCCTCACTCCAGGCCTTCCTTGAGCACCTGCAGCACTTTGTGTCATACAGAGACATCCTGCACTCCCTGATGATGTATTTGACTTTATGGATATTAGAAGGTTAATTAATTACTTTATTATATGATACTATGTACATTTTATTTAAACTGAATTTGTTAAGTATTTATTTTGTATATATTTGCTTATACTGCATTGAATTTTGTGACTGTGTCATACAAAGCTCTATCAGGAGCTGGTGGGATGAATTTTTTACCCCCTGGCCTGCAGCATTTGGCCACGAGGGTTATTGCTGGAGGTCTCTGCAAAAAAGCCTGAGCTGGAGGGTTGGCTCCCAGCTGCCTTGTTAGGGTGGATATTGCTTTTCACCTGAAATCAGAGCTGCTTTATTGACTTGGTGATGCCTGGCTCCCAGGCAGCCAGCCTTTAATGCATACTAATGAAGAAAACAAGTGTTTTCCCCCAGAAGTGTCACATGCTTCCCCAGACTTTCAGCCCAAGAGATAACATCAAAGTGGTACAATTTAATGAACCTGCTCCCTTACAGTGTGCAGCATAATTTGCTGGCTGCTATGCAGGGGAAAGGAACCCTCACTGCTGGTGAGGCTTTTCGATCTATTTCTCTGATTTTAATAAGTTACAACTTATCTTGTGCCATTTGGGGGAAGAATGTGAGAGATGGAATGATAAAACAGTGATTCATCCCACGCTAGGAGGTTTATTTAAAAAAAAAAAGAAAAAAAAACCCCAGCAAAATCTTGACCTTTCAGCTACATGTGTGAAAAGGAAGGAAAAAACAATTCTGTCTAAAGAGATTCCTTCTGTGCCAGACAGAAGGGCTCAAACCCAGTGTATTGTAAATGAATGGGGATTTTGACGAAGGGGAGAGAATGATGTAATTGACTTTATGGATATTAGAAGGTGAATTAATTACTTTATTATATTATACTATATACATTTTATTTAAACTGAATTTTTAAAGTTTTGTATATATATATAATATTTTGTATATTAAGATCTGCATATATATTATATTATATTATATTATATTATATTATATTATATTATATTATATTATATTATATTATATTATATTATATTATATTATATTATATCATATCATATCATATTATATCATATCATGTTATATATATTAAGTTGTCTATATATATAATATTTTGTATATATTTCTTATACTACATTGAATTTTGTGACTGTCAGTTGACAGCTTTGACACACATATACAGTTGGATTTGATAGGTTAAGGAAACAAAACATTTTTATTTTGGAGAAATAATTTTTATATTGTATTTTACTTTGGTATAATATAGGTACAGCAAGTGATAAAAATTGTGGGTTGGTTGGTTTTTTTTGAGGTTTAGAGAATGCGAATTTTAGAAATTTTTCGGAAGAATTGTGCTTTGCTTTTCTCTGTGAAGAGAAACGTGTCAACATCAGTGTGTTATGAGAGACCGTGCACATCCCAGCCCCTCTCCCGATGTCCTTGGCCTCTTCTCCCAGGAAAAACTACCAATAGAATGAGAGGGAAGGGCCTCAAGCTGTGCCAGGGAAGGTTCAGGTTGGATTTTAGGAAGAATCTCTTCACTGAAGGAGCAGCCAGGCTTTGGGGCAGTGCTGGAGTCACCATCCCTGCAATGTCCAAGAAATGAACAGATGCAGCCACGTGATTCAGCGGGCATTGGTTAAAGGTTGGATGTGATCATCTGGGAGGTTTTTCCAGCCTTAACCATACCAATATTCCATAGCAGTGTGTCCTGGAAGGCCACCAGCCCTTATTCCTGCTGCTCTGGAGGAGAGGGACTAAAGGATAGGATGGGACACAGAAACTCAGCCACAAAAACTGCTCCTGTTTGAAGACAACAAACATTTATCCATGGCACATCCCTCCCAGGACAAGATCCTGCTGCTGGAACAGCCTCATTCCAAGAGGACACCTGGCTTTGGAACCAGCAAGAGCTGAGAAGCCCCAAATGCCTCAGCCAAGCACAGGCAAAGCCTCCAAGAGCAGAGAGGGAGGCTTTAATTACACAGCAGTTTCCATGGCAACCTCCCCAATCAAAATGGCCCAGCACAAGGGCTCTCTGCTCTCCTCTCCTTTCTTCCCTGCCTCTGGAACAATTAGGCCAGGATGAGAGCCCAGCTGTGCTGCACAGCTCTGGGCAGGCACAGGAGGAGCAGGAGCCTTCCTCCCTCGGCACTGAGCCCTGAGGGGGCCAAGGAGCCTGGCCTGTGTTTGCACTGCCATTTCTGGTCACCTGCCTGCTCCAGAGATCCTTCCAGGGGCTGCTGGTGGAGCCAGGAGAGGCATTTTCCTCGTGGAGTCATGGAATGATTTGGATTAGAAGAGACCTTAAAAGATCATCCCATCCCACCCCTGCCATGGCAGGGACACCTTCCACTGTCCCAGGGTGCTCCAAGCCCCAATGTCCAGCCTGGCCTTGGGCACTGCCAGGGATCCAGGGGCAGCCACAGCTGCTCTGGGAATTCCATCCCAGAGGAACATCCAGGCAACAATTCCTCATTCCCAATATCCCATCCATCCCTGCCCTCTGGCAGTGGGAGCCATTCCCTGTGTCCTGTCCCTCCATCCATGGTCCCCAGTCCCTCTCCAGCTCTCCTGGAGCCCCTTTAGGCCCTGCAAGAGGCTCTGAGGTGTCCCTGGAGCCTTCTCCTCTACAGGTGAGTTCCTGGGTTTCTGTGGTTGAGATGACTCCCCAGGTATTAGAAAGTATTTTTTTCCCAGCTCTGTGACCAAAGAAGATGAGGTTCCTCAGTTCTGCTTTTCAAGGTTGTTTATTTGCTCTTATCTCTTCCATTCTTTCTCTGACCTGCTGAGATCTGTCCAGCAGGCTGGGTTATGGCTCAGCCCCTGCCCTTGGGGTGGTGTTAGCTTTTTATACTAAGAACTACGTGTACTTTATTTACAATAATTTTCCAGTACCTATCACCTATGTTAGACACTCTGTCTCTACTCTAAACCAATCCAGAAGTGCCACCATCACAGCAGAAGATGGAGGACAAGAAGAAGGAGAAGAAGGACAGGACACACCCAGATTCCTCCATCTTGCCTCTTGAACTCCCATTCTAAATCCCCAAAATTCTACTTTTTCACCCTGTGACAATTTCACTATCATTCTACTCAAACTCTGGTGGCTTGTAAATCTTCACACAAAGCTGGTAATTTTTTCTATGGGCTAAAATTGAAGGCACAGGTGTTTGTGACTCTGTACCAAGGTTTCTGACCCCCTTGCCAGGGTCTTGAGTCACCCAGGGCAGCCAGAGGAATGACAGGTGAGCACACCCAGCCCTCCCAGCCTGGCCCCATTGGAGAGATAAAGTAAACAACAAGCCAGGTCCTCATCTCTGCCTCTCCCTGGGGAAACATTCCCTGTTTTCTGGTCCCTGGGATTGTGTTCACCATTTCTGCCAGGTTTGAGAGCAGTTGGGTCCCTGTGTTCCCTCAGCTCTCACTGAGCTGCTGGAATCCATTGCTGGGCCCTCACATGCTTCTGGATTTTCCTTCATGAGGAGGAGCCTGGCTTTGGAGGGGCAGGGCACAGAAACAGGTTTGTAATGGAGCCACCCTTCCTTCTGGTATGGGCAAAATAAAGCAGCAAGCCCTCAGCTCTCCCTTGCTCCATCCAAAGGAATCACAGCTCCTGAGGTGACCTTTTAGAGCATGAGGGGAGGAGGAGGAAGCCATCATGGTGATGTCCAACCAAAGGCATTGTTCTCTCCCTGGGGAGACATTCCCTGTTTTCTGGTCCCTGGGATTGTGCTCACCCTTTCTGCCAGGTCTAAGAGCAGTTGGGTGCCTGTGTTCCCTCACTGAGCTGCTGGGATCCATTGCTGGGCCCTCACGTGCTTCTGGCTTTTCCTTCATGAGGAGGAGCCTGGCTTTGGAGGGGCAGGGCACAGAAACAGGTTTGTAATGGAGCCATCCTTCCCTCTGGTGTGGGGAAAAAAAAAAGCAGGAAGCTCTCAGCTTTCCCTTGCTCCATCCAAAGGAATCACAGCTCCTGAGGTGACATTTTAGACCATGAGGGGAGGAGGAGGCGGAGGAGGAAGAGAAGGAAGTCATCAAGGTGATGTCCAACCAAAGACATTATTTTCTCCCTGGGGAAACATTCCCTGTTTTCTGAAATTGTGTTCACCCTTTTTGCCAGGATTAAGAGCAGTTGGGTGCCTGTGTTCCCTCAGCTCCCACCGAGCTGCTGGGATCCATTGCTGGGCCCTCATGTGCTTCTGGCTTTTCCTTCACAAGAGGAGCCTGGCTTTGGAGGGGCAGGGCACAGAACAGATTTATAATGCAGCCATCATTCCCTCTGGTGTGGGAAAAAAAACCCAGGAAAGCCCTCAGCTCTGCCTTGCTTCATCCTAAGGAATCATCCAAAGCTCTTGAGGTGACCTTTTAGAATACAAGGGGAGGAGGAGAAGGAGGAGGAGGAAGTCATCAAGGTGGTGTCCAACCAGAGGCATTGTTCTCTTTTCTTGGGGGCCATGCAAATGGCAAAACATTAATATTTGCTTTTCCATTTCCCCCTGGGCCCCATTGTTCGAGGGCTGGGCCCGCAGACAGCTTTGCAGCTCACCTTTGTTTACTCTGGGCTGGGCCTGTCCCTTCCTTCATGGACTGGGGGGAAGGAAAGGCTGATTCCTCCGGCCTGAGGAGACCCATTGTCCCTCTGCCCTGCCCTCCCTCCCCACCCTGTGAAAAATGCCAATCACTTGCTTTTAAAATTGTAAAAGTTTAATAGTAATAAAATGGTTTAGTAGTAATAAAATAAAAATAGTAATTGTGAAAAAAATGTGTATTTTATCATTGGCTTTTTGCAAATATTCAAATCAATATTATATGTGTTGTTTTAGAAAGTTGTGCTGCATTAATTTTCTTAAGTAATGTGTTAAATATAATTTTAGGTTATAACATAATGTTAAAATATAAACTATGCTATGTAGGATAATTTCTTTTTCTGAAGAAAGGACTCACAGCCAGAGAGCAGCCACAGGACACCTGAATCTTTCAGAGAAAGAGAATTTATTGCTCCATTATCAGAAGAAATGAACTTCTTCCCACCTTGCTTAGCCCTGAAGATGCTGTCAGGATTCAGAGGAAGAAGCTGGCACTGACCAGACAGAATCCTGTGTTTGAATGGAATTTATGCATCATGTATGAGGGGTATGAATATACAACAGGCTGTTGCTTTTAAGGGTTAATCCTCTGTTAACATGTGTCCTTTCTCAGGCTTATTTTGCCCAGAAAAGGTACCCAGACTGTCCTTAACTCTTTGTTTTTATTGTCTCGTATTCTCCTAAATCCTAATTGTCCAAATTTTTATTAGTCCAATTATATTGCTATTTTTATAACCATTTTATTACTATTAAACTTTTAAAATTTTAAAAAACAAGTGACTGGCGTTTTTCACAGTAATATAATGATGCATAAATTACATTCAAACACAGGATTCTGTTTGGTCAGTGTCAACTTCTTCCTCTGAATCCTCTTCAGGGCTGAGCAAGGTGGGAAGAAGTTCTTTTCTTTTGATAAGGGAGCAATAAAATTCTTTTTCTCTGAAAGATTCAGGTGTCCTGTGGCCACTATCTGGCTGTGAGTCCTTTCTTTAAAAAAGTATCTTACATAGCATAATATCTATTTTAACATTATATTATAGCCTAAAACTATATTTAACACACTACTTAAGAAAATTAATACAGCATAACTTTCTAACACAACACATATAATATTCATTTGAATATTTGCAAAAAGCCAATAATAAAATACACATTTTTCACATCCTGCATTATGGGGCTGTGTATTTTCTTTTTTAGCAGCTCAGCACTACTTAAAAGGCAGGCCTGGCCTGAGCACAAATGGTTGGCTTGCTGTGAGGCTCAGCCTGAGTGGGAAGGGATCCAGGGACAGAGCAGGTCAAAAAAATTAAAAAAAAAATCCCACTTGGCTTCTTGCTTCACAGTTTCTGACAGCTCACCCCCTGTTTTTAGCAGTGGCTGTGTGAGCTCATCATGCTCAGCCTCTTCTTGTTCTGCTTGCCTTGAAACAAGCTCAACTCAAATCCGATTTTATATGTATCCAAAAAATATAAAAATCATACTTCCAAGGATTTATTTTTAATGTCAGGAAGAGGTAGGGATTCCTTCTCCTTCTTTTCAACTCTGCCAGCCCTGCTCTTTGCAGGTGGTGGCATCTTCAGCAGGAAGATTTGCAGGGCTGCCCTCAGCTGTGGTTTCTGCCTCCAGCTCAGCAAGCTGCTGGCTTTTACCACTTGTAGCATACAATAATAAAAGACCTTATAAAATATAGTTTAGAATATAGTTTAGGCCTTGCTACTCTAGCTAAGCTAGCAGGTCAGCTTGTAATTTCAATGTCAAAAATCATAAGAATGAAAGCAGTTAGCACAACAAACTATTCTGGTAAGGAAACCATTTGCACCTGTAATAAACAAGAAATGTGTCCCATGGGAATCAGTGAAAAAAATATGTGAACTAAGCAAAAATAGAGAGATTTGACAGACACACACCTTGGCCATTTACAAACCAACATACTGAGTGTCAGTGCATTGTCAGCCAGTTAGGTCTAACACAGTGCCTTCTGATATCTGATATTTCCTATAAATATCAGCTTTGTGAATAAAGAATTGGCTTTTCTGCGTGAAGAAACTGAGTCCCAGCTGCTTTATTGCAACCTACCCCTTATTAAGAATTGCACCCCATCTGTCTGACTTAATTTTTATTTTCATTCCATAAGAGCAAAGCCATGGCACAAAATCTGCGTCTTGCTGAGCCCCCCAAGCACTTTTGCTGCCCCAAAAAGCAAGAATTTTCCCTTCACTGGAGGCAGGGAAGGCAAAGAGGCCTCTCCTGGCCAAACTCACCAGCACATCTTTGTTCACTGCATGATTTAACAACCACAATTACAAGGTTGGATTGACCCTGCATCCAGGAATGGCTCTTGCTGGCATTTCTCACCCTCTGGAAAGGAGGGAAGTTTCCCTCCTTCCCCTCACCCAGGCCCATGGCATCTGTTGGGGATTTTTTAAGCAATAAAAACCCTCTTTGGATGTATTGTTCTGTGGCACTCCCTCAGTGCACAGCTTCCATTCCTCCTTAGTCCAGCCAGGCGGTTTCTGCCACAGCAACAGGCCCAATCCCATCAAGATTTTAAACCTGGCATTGTGGGACTGGAGCACAAGGGGGGCAAGGAGGAGAAAATTCAAGTTTAAGGGCAGAAGGGTGATGCTTTTTGCTCTGTTTTCTCCACGTGTGCTGCATGCCCAGGCTGGATCCAGGATGCAGAGTGACCCAACCCCAGCAGCAGCAAAAGCAGCAGCTCCAAGCCCTCTGTGCTGCGTTGGTGTGAACGGCCCAGGAAGGTGAGTTTGGAGACGTGGACCAAAGGGCAGGTGGCACCTGTGGCATCTTTACCTCCTGCTCGTGCTCAAAACTGGGAATTGTGCATTGAGAGACAGGTGGGATCATGGCAGAAAGGTGGGAATGGAGCAGAAAGGTGGGAAGACAGCAGAGGATGGGAATGTGCCAGCAGGGAGACACTGCTCCTTGTGCCTCAGCTCAAATTCCCAGCCTGCCCCAAACGCACGCAGCAGGCTCGGTGCCAGGGTGAGTTAATTGGGATGTAATCCCGTTCCTGAGGGCAGCACAGGCCCCAGCCCATTCACAGCACCTCTGTTAATTAAGACCAGCTCTAAGCCTCTTCAAACAAGGTGCCTGGCAAGCTGGGGAAGGAGCCAGGCCGCTGGTTTGCTTTTGATGTGCTACATCCAGAGCTGACTGGGAACCAGCGTCAGGGCAGAGAGTTGTCCCCACTGCAGAGCAAGCCACACTGTGTTCTTACAAAATCATGGAGTTATGGAATGGTCTAGGTGGAAGAAGATATTAAAACCCATCTAATTCCCCCCCTGCTATGGACAGGGACACCTTCCACCATCCCAGGCTACTCCCAGCCCCAATGTCCAATCTGGCCTTGGACATTTCCAGGGATCCAGAGGCAGCCACAGCTTCTCTGGGCTGCTGAAATGAAGGAGAAGCAAAGACATCCCTCCTGAAGGGCCTTAGAGGAGGTCTGGCAGCCCAAATTTACTGCAGGCATCATGCAACTCGTTAGTTTTCATTAAGTGCAGCTCCTGGAGCCAAGTGGGAATCACAGCTTTTGTTAAAGGAGCTGTTGGAGTCTCACACAAGAGGCAGAAAGCAGAGAGAGCTCAGAGCTGGAACAGAAAGCAAATAAAACTCCAATATTTTCGCTTTGTAATGAATGCAATTAATTATGCTGAAGCTCTTTGCATAATCCCACAGTTGTCTGAGGGAGTTTGCCAGAGCAAGTAGTTCTGACACGCTGCATGCAGAAACTGCCCTTTTGACTCCACGAGGATATTGAAGATGTTCTGGTAAATATTTACATTTTTTAATCTCCACTGCTAATCAGAGCTGAGATTATTGCAGTCACAAGAGTTTATTAAAATAAACTCTGCCCTGATTGCTTGCTTTCTGCATCTGCTGGGTTTTTTTACCTCCCACCCAGCTGTCCAGATGCCAAGGAAGCTGGGATTTTATCAGGGTTAGATTTGTTGGAATGCTGCAGTTTCTGTAGTAGTTTGAAAGGGTTTGGTCCCCAGAGACAGATGCTATTCCAAAATTAGATGTCACCCAAATCTTTCTTTATGCTGAAATTACTGAAGTATGGGGAACCTTGGGGCAGAAATTACTCTGCAAGGGTTTTTTCTTCCTTGAAGCTGCTGTTTATTGGGAAAAACTGATTTTATCATGAGGAGGGGGCAGTGTGAGCTCTCCTGGCCTGGTCTCAGCCCATATTAAAGGTCAAGTTCCTCCTGCAACCCCTGGAAGGGCTCCTTTGGCCCCATCCCATGGGACTGGCCTGGGTTATCACCATTCATGCATCATCTCACCACAGAGCCCTGGGGCTGTCTCATAAATGCTCCCAGGCCAAACTCAACGCTCCAAGTGTGCAGTGGGGAGGATTTGCATCCCTGAGCTGGGAAGAACCAGTGCTGATGGATCCCTGCTCCTCCCCAGGCCTTGCAAACCTGCTTGGTGTGCTCCAGGTGCACTGGGATGCTCTTAGCAGGGCTTTACTTGGGCTCCAGCAGGAGCCTGGGCCCTGTCTAAAAATACCTTACTAAAAAGGTAATTTTAGTTAATTAATTTTAATTTTAGTTAAGAGATTTTTTTCCCTGCTTCAGCTAGCTAAAAAAATACCTAACTACTTTAGCTAACTAAAAAGCAAAGGAGAGCTCTCTTCCTCTGTCCGTGCTGCAGACAACACAGTCCATGAACAGGAAAGCTCAAGCTCTTCTCTGTTTTTGAATACAGCCACCTCAGCCATTCCACCCCTTCTCCTTCTCCCCTCCTTCACACTCAGATCTAGTTTTAAAGGTGCAAAACTTATTTCTGGGCTAAACAGATGAATGGGGGGCACAATTCAGTATCATAAAGTCACCCCAGGTCACTGCTTTGCAGGTTGAAAATTAAGCCCAGTCTGGGTCTGTGCTGCAGACTGCCTTGGACCAGTGCCTGGGATTTATGGGGTGGTTTGTCCAACCAGGAGCTACAAAGGATCAAGAAAAAGATCATTTTAAAAGCAGGCAGGGTTCTGTAAATGCCCCCCTGAAGCCTTGGATTTCTTGCAGCAGCCGTCCTTGCTGCCAGGGCTCGCTCTGCCCCTTGCACAGCAAGATTTGTGAGGGGGGAGAAGCAAAGGCTGCGTGTCCCGAGCTGCTAAAAGCAAGGACAAATAATTGCAGAGCCCAGCAGTCAGTGAGGACAGAATAAATGAGCTGTTTGGAAATCACAGCAGGGCTCAGCACTGCAGCTCCACGCCACTGCCTGGGCCCCAGAGTCAGGGAGCTCTGGGATCTCTCCTGCCTTCAGGTGTCTTTGTGTTTTTGCTCTTTAATGTGAGCCCTGCGAATTCTGCAGCTTCTCTGGGCGCATTCTGTCAATGCTACTGAGATTAGGCTCTGGGCAGAGGTGAGAAGCACTCAGATCATCAAGGGGAAGGAAAAGCATCACACTTGGTTTGACATGACTTTTCACTGGGCATGGGCCCATTAGAAATTGGGGCAGTGCCACCAAGTGAGCTTCTGGTTGAACCCTCAAACAAGCTGGGGAGGGAAAACATCACCTCAGGGGGAAAAAAATAGGAAAAACTCCTATATTTCAGTTTTCTATGTGAAAGAAACAAATTGCTGCTGTCATCCATCCCCCCCTGGCAGTGCCAGGCTGTCTTGCAGGGAAGGCTCACCCATCTTTTCGAGTCTGTCAGATAATTTTGACCTTGCTGCAGATCAGGCTGGGTGTGTGGGGCTGTCAGCAGACAGGGTGAGGAGGGAGGGGAGGGAAGAACATTCGGTTCAGCGCCGCGGGAACGAGGCAGTGTGAAAAACAGGGAGCAATCCATGAACAGATGGAGGAGGAAGTGGTGAGGACTGGCGGGCTCTGCTGCATTAATGGTGTTAATAAGCGGTGAGGAGTGATTAATGAATTACATCCAATGGATTGGGGTCAGCTGGGGACACCCCAGGGTAGTGCTGCCCCTGCTTTGCAGGCAGGAATGGAGCTGTGGGCAAATGGGTGCCTCCCTGTGGAAACTCAGCACATCCCTCTGGATGTCCAGAGTTGCCAAGAACGCCGTCAGGGGGCTCAGAGACCCTGGCATTCTGCCCAGAACACCTGGACACTTGATTTCAACCCTTGCAGCAAGTTGCCAGCTTTATATGAGGACGTGAAAGTCACACAGGTTTGAATAACAAAATATCCACAGGGTGAAAATGTAGATTTTTGGATTTTTGTATGGGGGTTATGGGGACAAGATGGAGGAATCAGGGCGTGTCTAGTCCTTCTTCTTTCTTATTCTTGCTCTCCATTTTCTGCAGTGATGTTGGCATTTGAGGATTGGTTTAGAGTAGAATTGCACTGTCTAACATAGGTGATAGGTATTGGGAATTAAAGGTAAATATGATGTACATAGTTTGTAGTACAAAAGGACAACACTGCCTTGGGGGGGTCAGAGTGCTCGTGGCTGCCTTGCTGAGCAGATCTCAGCTGGGCCGACAGAAAATTTTATAGATAAGAATTAATAAACAACCCAGGACCAAAAAGTGAAGAGTCCAGACTCGTTCTTCAGTTGCATGGGCTGAAGCAGAGACATCCTGCACATCTCAGGGCAGAGAACAGAACAGCCGACCCAAGACCTGCCCACAGCCAGCTGCATTTTGGAGCAGGGAGGTGTTTCCCAGACTCTGGATAAAGCTCCTGCCTGGCTGAAGTGCCTGTTGCCCTTCCCTGCACAGGGCGAAACACAGGGAGAGGAAAATGCAGCACTGTCCAGAGAGGGGCTGGCCTCAGGGTGCTCTGCTGAGCTCTCCCAGGTGCAGGACAGCTCAGAGCAGGCTCTGAGTGATGTGGGGTGTAGGAGATGAGCATTGGAGGGCAGAGCTGCCTTTCCAGGTGCCCAAGGATGTGCTCTGTCACAGACATCTTTTGTGGAAAATCATTTCCTTAGGATTTTTCCTCCTGAGAAGCTGGGAGGCCTCAGGAACAAAATGTAAACAATGGCTATCTGCTGCTGTGGAATGCAACAGGTGCATCTGTGATTGGTCTCATAGAGTTGTTTCTAATTAATGTCCAATCACAGTCAGCTGGCTTGGACTCTGTCCGAGACAGAAGCTTTTATTATAATTCTTTGCTATTCTATTCTTAGCTAGCCTTCTGATGAAACCTTTTCTTCTATTCTTTTAGTATAGTTTTAATGTAATATATATCATAAAATAATAATCAAGCCTTCTAAAACATGGAGTCAGATCCTCATCTCTTCCTTCAACATTAAGACCCCTGTGAACACTGTCACAGTGCTCCTCCTCAGAGGACGGGACACAGACACAGCCAGCATGGGATCTGCTGGAAATCCCTTCCTCAGGGAGCTTCCAACCCAGGCCAGGGGCTTTCAGCACTGCTGTGGTCCCTCCCTGCTGGGCGCTGCATGAGCTCAGAGCAGAGCAGGGACCTTTAATCATTGACTCACAGAATCACTACGGCTGGAGAAGCTCTCTGAGTCAAACCATTCCCTCAGCACTGCCAAGGCCACCACCAGCCATGTCCCCAAGTGCCACATCCAGAGGGCTTTTCTGTCCCTCTTAAGAGAAGGAATGTTCCATAATATCCAATCCAGACCAGGCTGGACAGAGCTTGGAGCACCCTGGGAGAGTGGAAGATGGCCTTGCCCAGAGCAGGGGTGCAACCCGATGAGCTTTGAGGTCCCTTCCAGCCCATCCCAGTCTGAGATTTAGGGATTCCATATGATCCCAATCACTCACAGCCTGGCTGTCCTTCCCTGCTAAGCTCAGCTTTCCGCTCTGGCTGCCTGGCTAGGCAGAGATGTTTGCTCACCACTTTAATTAATCTCTGCTGCTGCAGCCTGGAGAGCCTGGAGACGCTCAGCTGAGGCTGTGTGGTGCCCACATTCCTGCTGGGCTGCCAGGCAAACAAGGCAGGACCTCCATGGATTACATCATTTTTCCCAAAGAACCTCCTGCCATGCAGACATGGAAAAGTATCTTAAAGGAAGCTGGCCATGCCCAGAGAAAAAAAAAAAAAGAGGAATAAAGCAGGTGAACTCTTCCATGGTCCCACATCAACGGAGAGGAACACACAAATGTGATTCAAAGCATCGTTAAATTAACTACTGATAAAAATGTCCACCAGTGATGGTGCTGCTGCCCAGGGTGCTCAAGGAGGGCACCAGGAGATTTACTCCAGGCTGTGGAGTAAATGGACTTTTTGACCATCAAGCCATGGAGTTAATGGACTTTTTGAGAGGAAGGATGGCACAGGGATTGGCGTGGGACACCCAGATCCTGCCACTGACCATGGTGGGACACACAGCAAGCACTTGTTCTGTGTCTCCTTTGGGGCAGATGGACCAGGGAGCATCTTCAGGCCTCCTGCCCTGTCCTCAGCCATAAGGGCAGCCCAGCTCAGACATCTCAGCTGGAAGAACCCTCTGAGATCGAGTCCAACCCTTCCCTCAGCACTGCCAAGGCCACCACTAACCCATGTCCCCAGGTGCCACATCCACACTTGTTTTAAATCCACTCCACCACCACCCCAGGCAGCCTGTGCCAGGGATTGTCAACTCTTTCCACAAAGAAACTTTTCCTAATATCTGATCACCAAGCAGGCAACACAACCCTCTACTCACAAAGCCAGCCAGGAAAGGTTATCCATGGATATTGCTGTGACTCCTCATGGCATCTTCCAGCTCCTTTAAAGGTCCCTTCCAACCCAAACTCTTCTATGGTGACTCGAGAAAAAGAAAACTGAGCTGCAATTTCCACAGGTAACCTGAAGCTGCAACAGCCCCAGCTGCTTAAAAATAAATAAATCCTTGTCTCCAGGACAAGCTGCTCTAGTCAGGACTAATTGCAGGAGGTTTCTTGAACTCTGACCATGGTTGGCTCTGGGCTTCTGCCACCAGCAGGTCTCCAGGCACTTCCCAGAGGAAATCAGTGTATTTTCCATAGATTAATGCAGAAGTGATGGCTCAAAACATCCCCAAACTCGTGTCTTTGCTAGGTAACAGCCTGGGCAGGGTTTATCCCTCTCCCTCTCAGCTTTGCATCCCCCTGGGATCTGTCTGCCTGTCTGTCTGTCTGTGTGGTCATGTCTGTACCTGCTCAGCTGCCTGCTTGATCCCACAATATCTGCAGGACACCTGCATTGAGTCTCCCTGGAAATATTTATGGGAATTTATCCATCAGCAACAGAGACAAGGGTGTAGCCTGGCAGAAATTTTGTTGGGACCCAGGAAAATCCTCTGGCTGCCCTGGGTGACTCCAGACCCTGGCAGGGGGCTCAGAGACCTTGGCACAGAGTCACAAACCCCTGTACCTGATTTTAGCCCATGGAAAAAATTACCAACTTTGTGTGAAGATATACAAGCCACAAGAGTTTTGAGTAGAATGATAGTGAAATTGTCACAGGGTGAAAAAGTAGAATTTTGGGGATTTAGAATGGGGCAAGATGGAGGTATCTGGGCGTGTCCTGTCCTTCTTCTCCTTCTTCTTGTCCTCCATCTTCTGCTGGGATAGTGGCACTTTTGGATTGCATTAGAGACAGAGTGTCTACCATAAGTGATAGGTATTGGAAAATTATTGTAAATAAAGTACACATAGTTCTCAGTATAAAAAGTTAACACCACCCCAAGGGCAGTGGCTGTGCCACAACCCAACCTGCTGGACAGATCTCAGCAGGTCAGAGAAAGAATGGAATAGATAAGAGCAAATAAACAACCTTGAAAAGCAGAACTGAGGAACCTCAACTTCTTCTTTGGTCATGGGGCTGGGAAAAAAGAGACTTTCTAATACCTCGGGGGCCATCTCAACCGCAGAAACCTGAGAAAATTTAGCGGAAATACAGCCTTTTTCTTGGTCTCAGGAATGAATAGTTTCACAGGGGTTCAGTAATTTTGGCTGACATGCCATTAATTTCAGGCTCTTGTTAGCGAGGAGGAGCTGATGCTAATTGTGCAGGGCCAGGTGATGTTTGAAATAGGATCTGTGTGGGCATTGTTGTAACTGATCCTTGGCTGCTCGGGAAGCCTTGGCTGGGGCCTGAATGGCTCTCCAAATACAAATATTTGCCTGTGGATGGATGCCTCATTATTAATTTAAAGCCTGCCATAAATCATGAGCTCAGAAATGCAGAGTTAAGCTTCGCCAGGCAAAAATAGATGTGGCCTCTTGCACGGGGAGCCGTTCCCGACTACGCTTCCATAATTGGATCACGCTGAAATGGATACCTTAAATTTAGTTACAAAAGGCTAACAAGAATAAAATGCCAGCAATTTATCACAGACACGGTGCTATATTTAAAGCTGTCAGCATTCCTGGACTATAAAGTGATTATAAATCCCAGTGATTTGTAACCGGCCATAGGAATCCGCTTCCATGCTGACATCCAATGCCCGAGTTCTCCACGCAGGCAGCCCTGGATTCAGCCACGTAATTAAGCCTTCACCTTCTTTTCAGCCCAGGAATTACCCTGCTGCTCTCACAGGTCTGAATGCACTGCCAATTCCAGGCCCAAACTTAATTGATTTCCTTCGGTAATCAATACCTTGCTGTCGGTCTGGAGGTGGAGGTGCCAGGACGCTGCTCTCACGTCCCATTTCACTGAAATAAAAATAAAGCAGTTGCCTGGCCCTGTTCTGGGGCTGTGGCAGCTCATTAGGTGACACATGAGAGGAGCAGCAGACAAAAAACTCACTGGAGTGTGCTTTTCCGTGAGCCTTTCCGAGGAATCTTTAGGAACAGACACACAATAATCCATAGTTTGATACCTCTTTCAATCCCCGGGGCTTGTTGGCATAGCCAGCCTGTAAAAAAGGGATAAAAATCTTGGAAGCAGGCAGGGAATGACTGTGCTTGGCTGAGGTTTCTTCCAGGTCTTCACTGGTTCATGCCCTGGAGCAAGGGAGTTTACCTTGTTTTAAAAACTCATTTAGAGCTTAATCTCCAACCTCCAGGAAGGTGGTGCTTCACTTCACGTCTGTAAAGGATTTTCCATGGATAAAAGCCATAGAACACTTTTAAATTTAAACTCAAATACACCTGCCCTCCATTCTGCAGCCTGTTAGGATTTCAAAACTTTGATTTCTAAAATTTTCCCTTTTTTTTTTTTTTTTTGAGTTACAACCAAACCCAAGTTTGTACATCAGAGATGCTAGAATTGAAAGCTGGTGTCAGCTTACCAAAGTCTGAAAGTCTTCTTACCAGAAATGGAGCACTGATGTCTCCTAAGAAATTCCATTAAACTAAATATTAAATATTAATTATGTTATTAAATATTTGAAAAAGTATTATTTTAATAACAGAAACAATGTTTTATTCAAATGTATTTTCACCTTTGCTTGCTGTGACATTGAGATATTTTACCTGCTCAAGACCCACACAATGGAAAGATGTTTGCTTGAGTCATGATACAGATAATCCTGAAGGAGCCTGGAATTTGGGAAATTGGCCACCAAATAAGCCAGGGGGCAAAGCCTCTGCCTGTGGTTCTGCTTGCCTTTGTGTTCTCATTTCCTACCTTCATTCCTTCTCCCTTTTGTGATCTCAAACCCGTGGAATGCACTTATTTATTAGCAAGCTAAAGAACAATAAGCAAAAAATGCAATAAAAGAAGAAACTGCTCCTAAATCTCCCTTGCCAAGCATGTGAATCCTTCAGGAAACTAATCCACCCCACAGCTCAGCGAATCACTGAGGAATGTGAGTTGTCCCATGGGATTGAAGAGCCCTCAGGCTCAGGAAGACTGATGAGATTTGGGATGGGGAGCCCCATTTCACCACTTCTGTGCTGAGTAGTTTTCCATGTTTTCTAACAAGAATTGTGCTTATCAGAATTCTTTTTTTCACACAGCCCAAAAGCTCTTTGTTTTCTTGCTACAAAGCCAGGATGCCCATGAAGTGTGGATTTGTCCCTGGAGGTCCAGCCGTGCTGCAGTAACCTCAGCACTATTCAGAGAACCCTGGAATCCTTTCAGTTGGAAAAGCCCTCTGAAATCACCGAGTCAAGCCATTAAGCCACCACCCAATTCCAAATTTTCCACTTCCCAGGAAAGATTTTTTCAGGGAAAGCTTCATGTCTGTGTCCAGATCAAGGCAAAAATCCTCTTGCAGTGGTGACTGAGCAGCAGGAAAGAATGGGGTCAAAACCAGGCCAAGGTCAGCCCTGCTCTTACTGAGGCTGGAGAGAATTTCAGCTTCCCCATCCTCTTCCTCACCAGGCATCTCAGAGAGGTTTTGGAAGAGGGCCTTGCCTTCAGACAAGGCTGAGCTCATGGGATTCATGGATGTGAGGAGAGAGAGACAATCTCCCCCAGCTGAAAACTGAGACAAGCATCTAAAGGTGTTCCAAGAGAGCTGCAGAGGGAGGTTGGACGTGGGCAAGGGGGACAGTAAAGTTAGATGGGATATTGGGAAAGAATTGTTCCCTGTGAGGGTGGGCAGGCCCTGGCACAGGGTGCCCAGAGAAGCTGTGGCTGCCCCTGGATCCCTGGAAGTGTCCAGGGCCAGGCTGGACAGGGCTTGGAGCAACCTTGGACAGTGGAAGATGTCCCTGCCATGGAATGAGATGAGCTTTAAGGTCTCGTCCAACCTAAACCATTCCATGATTCTGAGTTTCTATTATTCCATTCTAATAGAATTCCTTCTTTCCAGATAATCCAGCTCCTGGCACATTGTCCTGGCATTCCCTGGGCAGATGTAGGTCCTGGATGCTCTGGGTGGGATCTGGAGAGCTGCAGGAAGCACTGAGTGCTCTTTGCCTTGACTTTGTTGGCACCCACCATTGTGAGGGCAATCATGGCACTTAAAGCAGGGTCAGGGGAATTGATTTTCCGAGGAATTCAGTTCCCAAGGGAAAAGTTCTGGCTATTAGTATTTCCCAAAGCTGTGTCTGGGGGGGTCAAATATATCTGGTAAATGTGTGAGTTTATTTCGGTAATGCCAAAGGGACAGGGACATTTTCAGAGGGAGAAGAGGCACAGGGGTGTGTCAGCTGTGGAAACAAGGAAAAGAATGGGCAGTGGTGGTGTCCTGGTTCTTGAGCCCAAACCCTCAACACATCAGCATTGATAGGTTTTTAATGGGACCTCTCACTTGTTTTTCTACTCATCTTCAAGGCAGAAAGGTCTGCTGCTGCTGGTAAATCTTTGGACAAGTTCGTGGAATTTTGCTGCCCAAGAAAGATGCTCAGTCTCCTCCCTGTTTCCTTTCCATTTCCTCCGAGATTCCTCACAAAGCGAGCCCCGGGTTTTTAGCAGGTATTTGGCACGTCTGCCCCAAACATCAACACTTCACAGCTGGCAGACAGCTAAAAGACTTTTCTTTGACATCTCTCTTGCACAAAAAAGCAGGGAAATCAGCAGCTTCCCTTCCCTGCCGCCCTGCCGTCTCCTTTGGAGATCCCGACTGCCGGCGTGACTCACCCACATCCAGGTGCCAACAGCAAACGGCAGGGAGGGCTGGCTTTTGATGTTCCCGGCGAATTTATGTTCCTAATAATCGTTCCTTGG
Organism: Ammospiza nelsoni; assembly: GCF_027579445.1. Taxonomy (NCBI): domain Eukaryota; kingdom Metazoa; phylum Chordata; class Aves; order Passeriformes; family Passerellidae; genus Ammospiza; species Ammospiza nelsoni. The sequence goes on from NC_080639.1 coordinate 2,380,313, forward strand.
ACGGACTAAAGAGGGCTCAGCCAAGCAGACATCCCAACTGCGGGGCTGATGGCTGCGAGGGACGTTTTTCTCCCTCTGTTAACTTATCAAGTGCGTGGTTAATGGCAAACATTAATTAAGGCAAGAGGTTGAGCCAGCGGGACAAGCTGTGACTTCCTTTGGGAAGGAGTTTAATGGCCTTGATATCCCAAATACCCTCAGAGCAGGCAGGGGACAATGCTGTGAGGAGATGGGGCTGAACTGACAGCAAAGAAGGACCAAGCCAAGTGGGTGAGGCCTTCTGGGGGGTTATGAAACCTTCTTCTGGAAAGATCTTCCGACCATGAAAGCAGAGTTCAGGCTCCTCCTTCAAAGAGAGGTTGCTCAGCGGTGCTTTGGATGTCTCCACGTGTGTTCCTGCCCGTAGAGACTTCAGAGCTGGCCTTTGAAGTTGTCCACCCTGCTCTGGCTTTGACCCTCCCGGCCCAAAAATAGCTCCTCTCAGCCACAGAAAATATCAAAGGTGTTGGACAATGGCTGGGTCCTCGCTCTCCCTGGAGGCAGTGGGAACTCTGCCACGGTCTGGAGAGAACGTGATCGGACCAGCAGGGCCCTGGGACAATCCTCTTGGTCTTAGGGGCACATTTCTTCTAGGGGACACATGGCCAAAGCCAGGCTCTGTGTGGTGGCCTGTGGGACAGCAGCTGTGAGAGAGGTCACCTGGCCCAGAGAGGGGACAGCAAAGCTGTCACAGGAGCTCCCAGACCAGTATCAACAGGCTGGTCAGAGCCAGAGCTGCAGCAACGAGGTCATCTCAGCCTACAGGTCCTTCTCCATCCAACCCACGCATCCTACACCACCCAACCCATACGTCCTACACCATCCCAACATCCAGGTTTTTCTCCATCCCAACCCACAGATTCTACACCTTCCCAACCTAAAGTTCCTCCACATCCAACCCACACATCCTACACCGTCCCAACATACAGGTCTTTCTCCATCTAACCCACAGGTCCGACACCATCCCAGCCTACAGGTGGTCCACCATCCAACCCACTGGTCCAATGCCATCCCAGACTACAGATCCTACACCTTGCCAACCTACACTTCCTAATCCATCTAACCCACACCTCCTACACCATCCCAACCTACAGGTCCTTCTCCATTCCAACCCACAGGACTGGCACCATCCCATGCTACAAGTTCTTCTCCAGCCAACCTACACATCCTACACTGCCCATCCCACAGGTCCAGCACCATCCCAAACTGCAGGTCCCTCTCCATCCAACCCACAGGTCCAATGCCATCCCAACCTACAGATCCTACTCCATCCAACCCACACGTCCTACACCATCCCAACCAACAGGTCCTTCTCCATCTAACCCACAGGTCTGACACCATCCCAGCCTACAAATTCTTCTCCATTCCAGCCCACACGTCCTACACCATCCCATCTAGATTCTTCTCCACCCAACCTACATGTCCTACACTGACCAACCCACTGGTCCAACACCATCCCAAACTGCAGGTCCCTCTCCATCCAAACCCACAGGTCCAATTACAGCCCATCCTACAAGCCCTACATGTTACTAACCTACAGATCCTCCTCCATCCAACCCACAGATCCTACACCTTCCCAACTTAAGGCTCTTCTCCATCCAACCCACAGGACTGACACCATCCCAACCTACAGATCCTTCTCCATCCAACCCACAGATTCTACACCATCCCAACCTACAGGTTCATCTCCACCCAACCTAGACATCCTATACCACCCAACCCACAGGTCCCACACCTTTCTAACCTACAGATCCTTCTCTATCCAACCCACAGCCATGATCAGAGTCACACAGGTGTCATCACCTCACATGGCTTTGCTGCATGCTCAGCCCAACCTGAAGTCCATTGGAAACCCCAGATTGTTCCTTGTTCATGTGACTTCACAATTTCCACTCTCATTTTTTAAAGTCTAAAAGTCTTTTGGGGAAATTGCTGTCATGTACTGGAAACACTTTACTCTCTACAAGTAAGACAGATCCTATGAAGGACCAGCCTGTCTAAATTTTTACTGGTTTTTGGGGACTTGAGGGTTTTGCTGGGTTAAAAAATATATTAGCTCTTCTCACAGATCTTGTCTTACCAGTGACCTTGGGCTATCAGAGCCACAACAGCTCTGCCATTAGGAAAAAAAATCATCTTTTGAGCCTGTGGCTGGGAATACTGACAAAATCCAAACTAAGTGCCAATTTCTCTGCTGGAGCTCAGGCTCCATCAGAAGAAACTCACAGTGGTGTTTCAGTTCACAACCTTCTCTACAGGCAACACAGTCCAACTTTAGAGACGATGAGACAAAAATAAGTGGAGGAAACTCAACACGGGAACATAATCAAAGGCACTGAGCCTTTTAAGATAGCGTCTGCCCCGATGTTTACAGAGTCCTCCCTAAGCCAGGAGACTTCTTCTGGACTTCAGAGACTCAGTGCTGCTCTGTTCTTGTTTATGGCCCTGATGCCAAAGAAAATTGAGGGGCTGATAAGCACCGTGCACCCTGCCATGCTCTGTCAATGGACTCTTCCTTGGGATTAAGTGCCTGGACAACATAAAAGTGTTTTCATTCTGCTTTATGTTCTCATCTGCCTCCAGAACAATTATTTTCGGAGTTGTACAGGAACACAGGCTCAGTAGGACTTGGGTTTTGTTCCTGCTTTTCCATCAAGCTACAATGGAGAGCCCACGTGCAGTGTCTCACTCTCACTCCCAGACCATGGCATTGTCCTCATGGGCTCCTCTTGGAATTGTCCCTCATGTGGGAATTTGCTTATCTGAATCCAGAGCCCATCAAGGAATGGCTCCCCTTGGAAAAGCAGACAGATTCAGAGGGAGCTTCCACTGTAGCCACTCAATGTTCAGTCTCTTTGTGCATCTGGACCCTAATGAGAGAAGGGAATTGTGGATCAGGAGCTAGAATTTGGTAGAACTCACAAAAGAGCTTCACCCCAGGCTTGCAGCCTCCTGGGGTTAGCCATGGTTAGCGCCTCCAATCCCACTGGTTGGGTACAATGGAATAGAAGCCCTCTAACTGCATGTTAATTACAGTTAATTGCTCACCAGGAAGGAACCCAGGCCTTCCTAGCTGATTGCAGTGATAGCTGAAGGAGGAACAGGGTCTCAGTGGATGATGATGCCCAGGTCACCTTCCTCCTCTGCCACCTGGGCTGAGTCCAAGAGGCCACAGCTCCAATCCTGCCAGAGCTCCGGAGTGTTTGGACAGCGCTCCCAGGGATGCCCAGGCTGGGAGTGTTGGGGTGTCTGTGCAGGGCCAGGGGTTGGACTGGAAGTTCCCTGTGGGACATTCTGTGATTCCAACCCTGCACTGCTCTGGCTTGCCTGGGTCTGTGCTCCGCTCCCAGGCTGCTTTTTGGCTGGTCCCATCCCTTGCTGGTCAACCCAACCTCATTGGGAAAGGGGAGCACTGACCTTCTCCTGCTTCAGGCCTCTGAAACCCCCTCAGAACCTATCTCCTTGCAGGAATTCCAGACCAGTATCAGCCTGAGGCTTTGCAGGTGAGGTGGAGGGGAAGGCAGGATGAAGGGAGATGAGGGGAGCTGGGATATGTGGTGGGAAGGGAGGATGGGTGTGCACACCCACCGAATTCCATGGAAAAACTGCCCCAGGATCGCTGAGAGTTTGGGAGAGAAAGGGAATACAGCCAGCAGAAGGCAGAGCCTGAAGCAAGCACGGGCTAGGGATGAATGTGGGGGGCCAGGCTGGGGGTTTGGCTCTTGCCGGTTTGTTGTTGCAGGAAGGAATGCGAGCAATTCCTTGGCAGGATTTCCCCGCAGGATATTAGCATTAGAAAGGGGCTCGCTGAGCAGGGAGAGTTCAGATGTTGCTGGCTCAGTTCACCCTCTCCGGGGGTCTTGGGCTGCTCTGCCCTTTTCCACTTAATACAGTCCGAGGATCAGTTGATTCCTGCACAAAAATTCCTACCCCAAAGCCACCTGAGGAGGACAGCTGGCAGGAAAACATCCCAGTCAGCATCCCAAAACTCCTTGGCCTCTCTCTGCAGGCAGAGTGCAACCCGGAGCCTGCAGGAAAGGGGCTCCTGGCAAGGGCAAAGCAACAGATTGATGCTTTCTTTCCTTTCCTGACATGATGAGGGGATCCCAAGTGAGTCTTTTTTGTCTCTCCTGGCTCTGGTCCACGTTAGGAATTTAAACCTAATGAGTCTGTGATCACATCCAGGGCACTCGGGGATGGATGGGGAATCTACACCTCAAGGACAGGTATTTTTAAGGCACAAATGTGGATGGAGCCCAGGGGGATTTCTTCCCCCTGACTACTGCATGGGGATTTTTTGTGGGAGGGGAAAAACCAACCTCTGTGCCTCCTTTTACAGCAAGTTGTAAAACTTTACTGCTTGCCAAGCAACATCCGTACCTGCCCCTTCTGGGAAAAGGAGTTTTACTGTCATTGGAGCAGATTCACCCAAGCACCGCAGGGCTCAGGGGTGCTGGGCACAAATCCACACCCTCGATCACTTTTAACAGCATTTTGGAAAAGGCTTCTCCTCTCACCCCTCACTGCTCTGGGAAATCCCAATCCCGTCCCAATCCAAAGGGAGCTGGGAGAAGAGTTGTTCACAATCCTCCCCTCCTCGGGGGCAGCTCCTCCAACCCAGATTAGATTAAACCGAACCAAAAAAACCATCCAGACTCTGCAGCTGTAGAGGAGCCAAGAATTAAGGAGTTTTCATGATCCTGGGTCCAGGCTGCAATTTCTTCTGCATTCCTGTGGCCGCCCACGTGGGTTGAACAATGAATGTGCCCTGTTTCAGGGTCCATTGGGAGACCAGTGAGTGTTTGTAAACTGAAAATTGCCCTTTGAGCCCTGTGAAAGCCACTGGGGTGGCAGAAATGGAGGCTGGCAGCCCTTATCCATAAGGATAAGGAGCTGTGCAGGCTCCTGGAACAAGGGCAGAGAAGAAGCCACAACTTCTCCCCTTGGGGCCACCAGGTTTTGGAGCCACATTGCCATGGAGGGAAGGGGAGCAATCCTGATTTTCTTGGGAGATTCTCCTAAACCAGTGCAGGAGGAGCACCCCACTGCTCCTTTGCACCTTTAATCCTGTGGAGATGCCATTCCTGTTCCTTGTTTGTTTGCCAGACCTTGCTCCATCACAGGATACCATGATCTCGTTTGGGGTTGCACTCTTCCCAATCCCAAAAAATTAGGGAAAAATCCTGGAGAGTTTCATGCACTCAGTAAATGATACACCAGGTCTGCCAAGCAGAGAGGCAGGAGATTTGGGGATAGGGAGGGGAATGTTAATGGTGAATTAGCCAGGAAGGGCAGTGGAGCGTGGTGGCACTAATCAGGAAAGGTGATCACGCTCTGCTCAGGGTCTGTGACTGCCCCCGAGCCACCCAAATTTGCTGCTCCCCTGGGGTGGTGCAGCAGAGCCTGCAGAGGGAGGGAGGATGAGGGTTTGGCATCTCTGATGGCTCTCTCCTGAGACCTTTTCACAAGGCCGTAATGGAAATTCCCCTTGAGCATGAGGTGATGATGGCTGTGACCCTCATGGACAGGTCAGGGATGGAAAACAGGGAGCTGAACTGCTTTTCCAGGACCAAATGAAAGTCTCAAAATGAGAGACACGGGCACCTGGAAGCCCATCATGATCCTTGCCAGGTCTCATTCTCTCTTGTCCATGAGGGTCACAGCTCCTTTCCAGGGCTGGGAAAATCCACCAGGAGATGTGTATTTGTTGAAGTGGTGCTCCAGCAGGTCCCAGAGGTCTTGGTTGGGATCTGGAGAATGACCAGTGACCCCAAAGAGCAAAACCTCAGTTCTCTGTTGTTAGGTTTGATGGAGGGCAGGGAGGATTTAGTGTGCATTAAAGTAAATGTGCAAAAAAATCATCCCAGTGTGGTTTGAGTGGGAAGGGACCCCAAAGCTCATCCAGTGCCATGGGCAGGGACACCTTACACAAGACCAAGTTTCTCCAAAACCCTGTCCAATCTGGCCTGGAATAATTCTACACATGGAGCATTCACAGCTTCTCTGGGCATAATATATACACACATATAAAAAATGCCATTTTATATGTGTTTTAATAAGCATATCCTAAAAATCCATGAGCCCTCAGTGTAGTAATTGCTAAATGGACCAGGGCTAAACTTCCCATTCCCATTATTCGTGCTCCTCCCACTGACATTAAGTCAGGCTTGAGTATTTTCCCGCAGTGTGAAGCAAATAAAGAAAACAAGAGTCAAGTGAAAGGTGCCATTAAGCTGTAGGCAAACTGGCAAGTCTCCGACCCTGGGAATGATTTACTGGAGTCTTTAATGAAGCCAGAGTGGGTGAATTATGGGCAGAAAAACAGGGATGAAAAGGAGAGTGAGATGAGGGTGTTTTTGCAACCATTAAATTCCTGTCAGATTTATGCTTTTCTCAAGTTTTGTGATGCTCGGACGTAATTCCTGATAAACTTTTTAAAGTGGTGTTTTCATCCCAAATTTAGTTCTTGTTGTGAAAATGGCTGTGACAACCCTCTCTCATTCCAGCTGCTCCAAGATCCAGGCTGCTTTTGCCACTACCACAGCCCTGTTATCCATCTGGGATGGGTTGGGATGGACACAGGGATACAGGATTCTACTAGCTCCTCGAAAATAAAACCATGAAGAAAAACTGAGCAATTTTGCCATAGAAATGTTTATCTGACACCCATTCCCCACCCTCCCCACTTATTTTTTTCCCTCCAAGGAGGAAAAAAGAGTTTTGGACCCCAATCAAAAGGGTTGGTGGAGCTGGATCCAAGTGGGCCTGATACCTCCACCAGGCTCCAAGGAAAAATCCTTGAGCTTGGATGTGTTGACAGCACCCAGCTCCCACAATCCAAGAGTAACATAAAGCCTTGAAGGTATTAAAGGCTGGGATCAAAGTAATTCCATGCTTTCCTGTTTGTCCCAGCCCCTGACGAGCAGGAGAGCTGCTGGGACTAGATAGGAGCGGTGAACGTGCTCCTGGGGAGGTGAGAGCCTTTTGAACTGAGGGCAGCGAGGCATGAAAAGCTCATTTCTGCTTCCCCACTCCTCCCACCTCCTGCAAGTCTTGCAGAGTGGGGAAACCTCCCTCAGCCCAAGCGTTTTGCCACGAGAAAGAAATTGAGGAGCAGCGCTTGGATGTTCAGGGCTCTGTGTCAGCATGACCCTGGCTCGCTCTCTAAAGGCCAGGAAGGAATAACTCCTGCAGAAGTGGTAGCACTGGTTCTCCCAGGTCAGCTGGGTTTGCACAGGAGCATTTGGGATTAGTTTATGATTTTTAATGCTGTGTTTGTGCCTAAGCACCCGAGGGGATAACACCAACGTCACGCAGCCCATGAAGCTGCAGCCAGGCTCTCCCCCCATTACCCTCTGAGCTCCTGAGGTTATTGTGGGCTAAGCCATCCCTTGTTAACTGTTTTTTGGTCCAGGTTACTCCGTTTCCAGGCTTTTCATTCCTGGTTTTAATTTTCCCAGCCAGAGCCAGAGCCAAATCCAGCCCCAGGGACCCCAGAGAGCTTCAACCAGGGGCGAGTTTCACCCAAGGTGTTTCTATCACAAAGCTGTCAAAAGCAATTTCTTCTGATCGGACCGAGCTGAAATCCCAGCGGAGGCAACTCATCTCCTGCTGGATGCTGGCTCAAACAGCAAATAAACATCAGAGGCAGGAGAGCCTGGCTGGAGATGAGAAATCTCATCCTGTGATGAGAGGCTGTGAACCTTTCTTATCTCGTCTCACCTTTATCTCTTTGGGTTTCATAAGGAGAAGCGTGAGGTGGCAGCAGCTGAACAGGCAGGGTACCTGGGGTGGCTGGGGGTGCTGAGCCAGATCTGCTCCCCAGGTTTGTAATGTGGGATGAGGCTGGGGCAGGAAAAGGGGAAGGTCCTTGTGTCCCTGGCCGTGTTTACTCATTCCCTGGGACAGGGGAGCTGAAGGACAAGGTGTGGAGGGAACATGCCAGCCGTGCTGGATTTAACAGCAAACCCTTAATCTGCTGCCAAGGTGGAAGCAAACACCTGTGGCCAGCCCTGGCCAAGGTCATTCCTCCAGAGCTCCTGCCCATGCCCAGCAGTGTTTTGGGACACAGCAGTGCCTGGGAGCAGGAGTGGAGCAGCTTCATTCCCTTCACCTCCAGCTCAAGCTGTCCTTAATGGTGATAACTCCACCCGAATGAACCCCAGGACCCCTCTAGGACCACCTGTGACTGCTGTCCTGGCCATATCCCTCCCTTCCATGCCATGCAAATCCCACCACCTTCCACCACAGAATCACAGAATATTCTGAGTTACAAACGAACCACCTGCATCACCCAAGTCCAACCCATCCCACCTCCCTGGACAATGGGCGATTTTCCCTCTGTTTGCCTACAGCATTTGCCACACGTCTGCACAGTGAATTGAGCCATGGGGATGGATCCATCCCACCCAGATCCCATGGGAACGGGTGTCAGAAGAATCCCTTGCCTCCCATTCCCACTCCGCTCCGCCGGCACTGCGGCAGCGAGGAGGAAATGCCAGGGCTTAAGTGATTTAGCTTTGGGAGCAAGTGAAATCCACTTACATGGGCTAATTGATAGCAAATGATTCCTTAATTAGAAATTATGGAATTGCCCCCTAATTTACAAGGAAGAACAGGACTAATGCAATGAGGAGCTGAGGGGTGTTTCCCATGGTTGCTGGTGATTTTCCTTCGGAGAAGCTCTAACCAATTAACTTTTCATGACATAAATTTGTTTGCCTTAAAATATCCACTTAGAAGCATTTGCAGATGCATTATTTAAGGCTTGAAAATAAATATTGGATGCTCAGGCTGTGCTTTGTGAGAGCTCTGAGCCGCGTGGCTTCTCACTCAATTATTGATCACGCTTTCCGCCATGCTGGAGACGTTGCTGCATGCAGAGGGGAAAATCCCAGCTTGTTTACTTGCTCTTTCCATGTCTCAAAGTCCCCAAAAAACTCACCCAGCAATGGATTTGGGGATGTTTATAGCTTTTACATCTTCCTCGATGTGGGTTTTCTGGTGTTTAATAAGGTACGAGCACCTCGTGCAGATTTTTTTCTTTGCCAAGACATTTATACATGTTTTTCCATATAAAACTTTGCCAGGATGGATTTATCCTTGTGTCAGATCTGATTGTAAATGGAACCACAGAATCATGAGGGCTGGACAAGATGATTCACCATCTTGTGAATCATGACAAGACCTCCAATATCCTCAAATCCAACCTTAAAGGCTCCCCAGGAATTGTGGTGGCACCTCACCTCCAGCAACCATCAGCATGGAGAAGTGGTGAAAACTCATAGCCCAGGAGGTGAGATTTGCAACACAGAAGGAATTGCATAAACCTCACCTTTGGAGGGCTGCAGAGAGGTTTCCAGGCATATCTGGGGGCTGCCAGTGCCCAAGAACTGCTCACCCTCAGCTCTGTGTGTCGGGAGATCTGCCAAAAAATCCGCAGGTGGAAAACCGGTCAGGCTGCTTGGCTGAGCAGCTGGAGCCCTGGCAGGAATGGGAATGCCAAGTCCAGGGGGGAGGAAGGTTTCTGCGTCCCATGAAACACTCTGACCCACAAAAAAAAAGCCACTCTGAGGATGCTTTGAGGATGGATCTGAGTGTTGTTAGAGGAATAAATAATGCGGGACCTGTCGGGAATTGTCAAAGGGGGAATTCAGTTTGCATCCCAGCTCCTTCCCACATGGCAAACTGGAGCCAGAGAGCTTGGAAAGGCTGCAGACTCATGGCCATAATTAATAGTACAAAGAGGCTGGCAAGGGGACGCCACCAGACAGGCTCCAGCCCTGGCTCTGACCTTCAGCAGCTCTGCAGAGCCCTGGCCGTGCCCTGAAAGCCAGCAGGCATCTCACTTCAAAGAAACCCACATTCTGCCCCAAAACCCTGGTGCTCCCATCTGCTGCTCCATCCCTGGCAGGAACAGACCACACAAATCCCAGATCTTTTCCGCAGGGTGCCCACCACACCAGAAGCAGCCTGGTAGATGATGCTGCCTCGCTCCAATTCCCCCACTTTAAAAATGGGAATTGTGCCATTCGTGCTCAGCTTACGGGTTGGTGGCCATTGCTATTGCAGGGAGGGTCTCTTAATGCTCATAATCCCATGGCACTGGGAGCTAAATGAGCTGGAAAAGAAGGGAACTGGGCATTTCTTTGCTGGAGAAAAGGAGGGCAAATAATGGGCTTAGAAAAGAGGGAGTGCCAATAAAAACGCGGAGTTGAGTGCTTGCTGCTCCCCTTGACATGCTTAAAGAAAGCAATTCAGGCTCAGCACGCTCAGTTATTAACTGGGGGGAGAAAAAAATTATAATTCTTGTGACCCTGTTTCTTTGCAGGGCAGCCGAGCAAACTCCTCGATCCGGGACATAATGGGGCATTGAAAGGCAAATCCGGCGGCACAGAAAGGAAGTGTGTGTGTTCCCCCAGGCCAGAGGAGGCATTGAGGGAAGGAACAGCCGAGTGGTTATCTCTGGCTGGCTTAAATCTCAGCTTTTGGACAAGCCAGGCTTTGTTGGGAGAGCCGCGGGCAGGGCTGTACCTGGCAGCTGATGTTTAACATCATTTCAGAATGATCAAACTCACTTGGGATGCTCTTCGTCCTTGGCAGGGTGCAGAAAGCGCCCAGGACAGGCACCTGAGGGGCAAAACAGCCACCACCTCCTGTGGTTGTGGATTTCAAACCCTGCCAGGAGAAATGAGGGAAATCTGAGTGTCAGCATCATTGCTTTGTCCCCCTGGTCCTGGCTATAAATGTCCCCAGATTTATCTCAGCACAGTTTTGGGCTGGAAGATTTGTCAGCCCCTCATTCTGGGTTTGAGATCCCCACTGGAAATGCCCTGAATTATGGCAAATTTCAGCACTGTGCCCTTGCTGTGCTGCATGGGGCTGACCAGAGAATCCCGGGATAGTTTGGAAAGGGATCTGAAAGCTCATCTTCTTCCCCTCCCCTGCCATGGTCAGGGACATCTCACATCTCATTCCATTCCCTGCCCAACCTGGTCTAATTCCTCTTTCTCACTTTGCCCTGCCTCTAAAACTGAGGGAATTCTCATTTTCTCCTTTATCTTTTGAGTCCTGAGCCCTTTACCAAAATGAAAAGCGGGTAGCTGAGGGTGCTGCTATTTTATCCTCTGCTTTTATGCCGGGACACTTCCACCTGGTATTCCTGGGATGAATTTGTAGAAAATGCTGCCTGTTTTGGGCTTGCCCTGTATTTGTGCCAGGCTGTTCTAAATGCCTTCTAAATGTCCCTGTCCCAAGCCACAGTGGTGTGTAGTGGGGGAAATCCAGGTGGGAATGACCACAGGCAGATCCAAACAGGGCTAATGATGTGAAGCAGCTGCTCTGAGCACAAGCCAGCGCAGTCATCAGTTCAATTAACCCCATTGATTAGTGTAGCAGCCATAAACGAGGCTGTTTGTCAGTGAACACGGGGAATTATTGTGTCTTAACGCTGCTTAAGGAGGGAAATTTTCCCCTCATTTTATCACAGAGATGTCTGGGAAGTGCAAGGGCTCTGGCAGAGAGGGAGGGGAATAAATGATCATAATAAATAAAGATGCAAGCACCACTAAATGGCTCTTGCTCCCCATGCCTTTGCCCCAGAGAATCTTTAGGTGTGGAGGTAAAATTTGGGAATCAGGAGCACAAAAGAGGTGGAGAAAGGGCAGCTCTGAGCCTCTGAGGGGCAGGGAAAGGCAGCCTGGGAGGGTGTTTAGCTAAAGACAAAAGCATTCTTGGCTGAAAACCAGGACTTTCTGCTCCTCCAACTCCCTCCTGCAAGCCCTGGGCCTTTTCCAGGCCCACAGAAATCTGCTGGAGCCGGACTGAGGAAACCCCACAGCCTGGAATCTCTTGGTGCACAGAGGGAGGAGGTCGGAGCCATCTCACACTCACATCAAGATCCATGAAGATGCACCAACAACTGCATCCCCCTGTGCTAGGCAGGGATATTCATCCACCTGGGAAGCCTTCACAACCAGCAATGATTGCCCTGCTCCCATTATCCCCTAAGGATGATGAAACAGCCTCATCCTGGTGGTTGGTTTTAGATAGAGCTCTCATTGAGGCTGGGAAATTTTTTTTTCTCCTTTTTTTTTTTTTTTTTTTTTTTTTTTTTTTTTTTTTTTTTTTTTTTTTTTTTTTGCAGCTTCCATGGTTCTGTTGCCAGGAGAATCTCCAGAGGGAACAAAAGCTGTTTTATTTTGTGGGATGGGACTCGGGGAGGAAGGGGAAGAAGGGAGTGGGCAGAGTTAACTTGTGGGATGTGGGTCCTGCTGCTGTGAGAGTGGGAGGGGAGGACAGGGATTCCTTGGCTCTCAAAGGGTGACAAGGAAAAGGGAACTGGGTGATGGTGGCTCTAAAATGAAGGATTTTGGTTACTACAAAAAATACCTAAAGAGGCTCCAAGGGAGCTGGAGAGGGGCTTTGAACAAAGGCCTGGAGGGACTGGACACAGGGAACGGCTTCCCACTGCCAGAGGGCAGGGATGGGTGGGATATTGGGAAGGAATCCTTCCCTGGGATGGTGCTGGATCCCCAGAGCAGCTGTGGCTGCCCCTGGATCCCTGGCAGTGTCCCAGGCCAGGTTGGATGGGGCTTGGAGCACCCTGGCATAGTGGAAGGTGTCCCTGCCCAAGGCAGGGAGTGGAATGGGATGGGCTTTAAGGCTCCTTTCCACCCAAACCATTCTAGAATTCTAGGATTTTGGTTTTAATAAAGGACTTTTCCATGTGGACTAGTCTTCCAGGATGGGAGAGGTTGGTGCAAATCTCTCCAAACCCCATCCCTTCCCGCAGGGTGAGCAGGATTTGTACCCTGGCAGGGGTGAGGGGTGTGCTGGGGGCAGGATCTGTGTGCAGAGCTGAGGAAGGGCACTGCAGGATTTGCCCCGAGGAGCACAGAAGGTTCAAGAGCTGTCCCTGTTCAAGCTCTTTCGCCTCTCCCCTCCACCTCTTTGCTGTCCTGTCGCAGACATCTTTTCATGAAAAATCCTTTCCTTAGGATTTTTCCTCCTGAGAAGCTGTGAGGCCTCAGGAACAAAATGTAAACAATGGTTATCTGCTGCTGTGGAATGCAACAGGTGCATCTGTGACTGGTCTCATGTGGATGTTTGTAATTAATGGCCAATCCCAGTCCAGCTGGCTCAGACTCTGTCTGAGTCACAAACCTTTGTTATCATTCCTTCTTATTCTATTCTTAGCTAGCCTTCTGAGGAAATCCTTTCTTCTATTCTTTTAGTATCATTTTAATGCAATATATATCATAAAACAATAAATTAAGCCTTCTGAAACATGGAGTCAAATCCTTTCAGTCTCTTCCCTCATCCTGAGACCCCTGTGACCACGGTCACACTGTCCTTTGTTCATTCCCTCCCTCAGCTGATGCCAGGCAGGCAGAGATATTAAAAGCCTCTCCGGAAGCTCTGTCCTTTGCTCCGTGCACGTCCTCATCAGGCTTAAAAAACTAATCCCTGTTATTAGCAGGAAGTGGTTGTCACCTGGCCAGGTGTTCCTGTCACCTCACAAACCCCTTCCAGGGGTGATCACAGGTGATAACAGCCCCCCCTTCCCACAGCTTTGGGAGCTCTGGCACCAACAGAGCCACAGATGTATGAATCATGGAATCAGGGAATGGATTGGGTTGGAAAGGGACCTTCAAGCTCATTCCACCCCCTGCCATGGGCAGGGACAACTCCCACTATCTTAGGTTGCTCCAAGCCCTGTCCAGCGTGGCCTTGGACACTGCCAGAGATCCAGGGGCAGCCACAGATTCTCTGGGCATCCTGTGGAAGGATTTTCCCCCCAAATCCCATCCATCCCTGCCCTCTGGTAAAAGTAGAGGTCAGGCTTGCCAATATCACACAGGGAATTGCTGCCTTCAGCCACTGCCATGCACGGAACGGGAACAAACCCTCCAGACTCCCAGCTACAGGAGGAAATCAGGTGGGGTGGATGCCTGTGAAGGAGGAGTAAATCTGCTTCAATTCCAGCCTGGCATAACAGAATTCCAAAAAGGGAAGCAGAAATAATCCACGTGGGGAGCCTGGCAGAGGGTTTGTTTGCCAGCTCCTAATGAGGCAAGCCTCGTTTACGAGGCACTTCTGAGGGTAATTGGCTCTGAAGCAGGAATGTTATACCTGCAGAACACAAATCCCGTTGGGATTTATTGGCTCCACGCAGCTCCTGAACCCCTTTGAGCAAACACCTGGGAGCGCTGCCCCCATCCCTGCCTCGGGATGCAAACAAAGATGTGCTGCTGCTGCTGCTTCCCAGGGAGGAGTCAATAACTTCCAGATGAGAAGAGGGACATCCAACCCTGCTGGTTATTTGTCATTAACCATCAGGGCTGTAATTAATTCTCAGCAAGGGGAAGGCTGGCCTGGGAAGAGCTCGCCCCAGGGGAGCGCTGCACTAACCTGGGGTTATTAAACCTACCTTTGCAGCCAAGGTAGATTTAACAACCCTGGGCTAGTGGTGGCTCCCCCAGCTCCAGAAAGCCACCCACAGCATGATCCAGGCTCAGGGATTCCCTGGAATCCAACCAAAACTGCAGGATCATGGAAAAACACTCCCTGTGGCCGTAGCAGCAAACGTGGGGCTTGGGGTGCTCTGATATTCCACGTGGAAGTGGATCAGGGTCAGGTTTGGGAGCTCTCCCTTCTGGGAGGTTTTGGGAGCTCAGGGCTCTGAGGTTTTGGGGCTTGGGGTGCTCTGATATTCCACATGGAAGTGGATCTGATCAGGGTCAGGTTTGGGAATTCTCCCTTCTGGGAGGTTTTGGGAGCTCAGGGCTCGTGGCTGAGCTGCTGCTCTGTCTGTGAGAGCATCCCTGGTCCTGCAGGGCTTGGAATGAGATGGGATCCAAACCAATCCATGGTTCTGGGATTCTGTGATCCCCCTGGTGAGGGGGATCCATGCTCCAGCCCTGATTGGTGTTGCTGGGGCTCAGCAGAGCCAGGTCTGGATGTCCAGCTCCTGTTTGTGGTGGTGTTCATAGGGGTTCTTGGATGAGGGAAGAGACGAGGATCTGACTCCATGTTTCAGAAGGCTTGATTTATTATTTTATGATATATATTACATTAAAACAATACTAAAAGAATAGAAGAAAGGATTTCATCAGAAGGCCAGCTAAGAATAGAATAAGAAGGAATGATAACAAAGGTTTGTGGCTTGGACTCTCTGTCTGAGCCAGCTGACTGTGATTGGCCATTAATTACAAACAACCAACATGGGCCAATCACAGATCCACCTGTTGCATTCCACAGCAGCAGATAACCATTGTTTACATTTTGTTCCTGAGGCTTCTCAGCTTCTCAGGAGGAAAAATCCTAAGGAAAGGATTTTCCATAAAAAGATGTCTGCGACACCTGTCCACAATTCCCAAGGCAGCAGCAGAGCAGAAAGGAGCTGCTCTCTTCCCAAAATAAGCTGGCTACACTCACACACCTTACCCATGGGAATGCCATCCTGGAGCAGCCCTGTTCCTAGGAACTGCTCAGACCAAAAATTTCCACCCAGATTTGTGCCTGAGAAACACCCCAGAGGGGAACACACAGAGAAATGAACTTTACCATGGATTTCCTGCAGGATGGAATCCCAGCGCCACAAAAAAGCCTCCTTGGGGCATTCTGTCCAATATTAATTGCTCCCCATGATTCCTGCCTTGCTCTGAGCTGCTCCTGGGCACTGCAAACCTCTCAGGAAGCAGAGAGGGATGGGTGCAGGTGAAATTCTCATCCCTCCATCCCGGGCTCAGCACCAGAAATGTGCCCAAGGCACATCCTGAGCGCTGGGAAAGCTGCAACTTTTGTCACCCACAAATTGCTGATTTTTAATGGAGTCCAAGCACGGTTCTGGCACCTGGAGATGTGTTTTTTTTCCCAAGGGATGCTGAGCTGGAACTGCAGATTCTCATACACCTCCTCCTGCCCATTGGAAAAAACATTTTTGTACTCAAAGCCACTCGAGGTGCCAGCCCAAGACAGGAATAAACTTGGACTTTTCAGTATCCAAAAGATGGGGAATCACACCAGAGATGGAAAAGATGAGTAAACCAGCAACTGAAATACTGATTTTAATGAGAGTTTTGCAGGAGCAGAGGGACAGGAGCACCCCAGGCTTGGTGCCAAGGCACAGATGGGGGCAGCACCCAGCCCAGCTCATCCCAGGTGCCATCCCAGTGTTTTCCACTGGCAAAACAGGATGGAAGTGCCCTGTTGCAGTTAGAGAACGGGGTTACCCAGCTGCAGGGAGCTCCCCTTGGACAAACCCCAAAGCTCCCAAAATCACACTGCAGAAAAGAGCCCCCAAGGCTGCTTTGAAGTGGTTTTGTGTGGCTCCTTCTGGGGAGCCAGGAAAAAGCTGGGATGAGGCTGGCAAGCCCCAGCTGACCCCCAGGATGGGGGTCTGGCCACACAAGGACCTACAGCCACCCCTTTGCCACCCCACTTTTGTCCCAGCCCGGCCAAAACTCCGTCTCCTTCTGCCGTGCTGGGCGCAGGAGGAGCCAGCACCAGGAAGAGGAAATTTAATCATCAGATCCCGATTAAACCCAGGAAAAAACAAGGAGGGGGGTGGGAAGAGCAGCGGCTCGAGCAGCCCAGAACCATCTGCTCCGGTATTTCTCACTCAGCTGCTTTTCCAAAGGGTGTCCCAATGGGAGATGGCCACCGTGGGGCTGTTGGTGGCCACCAGCTCTGGGTGCACTTTGTGTCCATGCCTGTCCTGCTGGGTTGATGCTCCTGGTAGCCCATTTCCTAACCCTGCATCCCAGCCAGGATGCTCCCTCAGTCTGTGGGATTTTAGGGAGCACAACCCCCTTTTTCCAGCAGAAAAAGCTGGAAGCCACTCTCTGATAGTGCTTAACACGAGAAACCAGAGCTCAGCCTTTTCCTCCGCGTTCCTCCTGCCTTTCCCACCCGGGGAGAGCAACAGGGGCGGGATTTCTGCTTGACCAGGATTTTGCAGCTTGACAAAAAAGGCCAAAAAAAAAGAAGTGAGGGAGGGGAGCCGGGTGAGGATAAACCTCATTTCCCCCAAGTTTTGAGTGTGAGTGTCACCACCACGAGTGTGCCCACACTGCACGTTGTGTCCATGCCTGTCCTGGTAGCCCATTTCCTAACCCTGCATCCCAGGCTGGGATGCTCCCTCAGTCTATGGGATTTTAGGGAGCACAACCCCCTTTTTCCCCTTTTTCCACCGCGAGTGTCACCACGGCGAGTGCGGCCACCACGGCGAGTGTAACCATGGCAAGTGTCACCACCACGGTGTGTGACCACCAAGTGTGACCACGGCGAGTGTCACCACCGCGAGTGTCACCACGGCGAGAGTGCCCGCGCTCACACCGGGCTGGGCGTGGCTCGCACTCCCCCCTTGCACAAGGACCCATTCCCATTCCCCCATCCCGCTTTTCCCCATTCCCATTCCCCCATCCCGCTTTTCCCGTCCTTTTCCCCTCCCCACGTGTTTTACACCCCCCGCCCCCGCCATCCCCCGTTCCCCCCCCCCCCGCCCGGCACCCCCCTCGTTCCCGCCCTCCGCGGGGCCACGCCCCTGCCACGCCCCGTGACGTCAGCGGGGCGGGCGCGCGCGGCCGGTGCCGGCGGGAGCGCGCCCGGAGAGCGGCGGGAGCGGGGCCGGGTTCGGTGTCGGTGGCGGCGGTGGCGGGGACGGAGCGGGCGCAGGTGAGAGCCGGGAGCGGGGCGAGCCCGGGGAATGCGGGAGCGGCTCCCGAGGGACCCCGGGGCCGGCGGGGAAAAGTTTGTGGCGGCGGCGGAGGGAGGGAGGGAGCAAGGAAGGCGGTGGCGGCGGAGGGTCGGGGCTGAGGCGGCGGCGGAGCGCGGGGCGGCGGCCGGGGAGAGAGGGAGCGAGAGTGGCTGTGTGTGTGTGACACCGCGTGTGACACCGGGAGTGGGCTTGTGACCGCGTGTGAAGTGTGTGTGAGACTGTGTGCGAGTGTCGCGTGTCCGCGTGTGGCAGTGTGACACTGTGTGTGTGTGCGGCACTCTGAGTGTGACACTCTGAGTGTCCCTCGTGGGGCTGTCACTGTGTGTGTGTGTGTGACACTCTGAGTGTCCTCCGTGGGGCTCTGTGTGTGTGTGTGACATTCTGTCCTCCGCGGGGCTGTCACTGTGTGTGTGTGACACTCTGAGTGTCCTCCGTGGGGCTCTGTGTGTGTGTGTGACATTCTGTCCTCCGTGGGGCTGTCACTGTGTGTGTGTGTCCTGTTGGTGTCTGAGTGTGTGACACTCTGAGTGTCCTCTGTGTGCCACTCTGTGCGTGTGTCCTGGGTGACTGTGCGTGCCACATGTCCCCTGTGTGTGTGACTGTGTCCCTGTGTGTCCCTGTGTGACTGTGTGTGACCGTGTCCCTGCGTGTGACTGTGTCCCTGTGTGTCCCTGTGTGTGTGTGACTGTGTCCCCTGCGTGTGTGTGACTCTATGTGCCCGTGTCCCCGTGTCCCCTGTGTGTGTGACCACATTTTGTGCTCGGTGTTCTTGTCCCCGCGCTGTCCCCGCTGCCATGTGCCGTGTCAGGGTGCCCATGCGGCTCCGTGTCCCCGTTCCTGTGCCCTGTGTGTGCACCCCCGTTGTCCCCCGGGTCGCGCTGGCACTGCCACGGCGATGGACACGGCTGCCCGGGCTGTTGTCACCCTGCGCTGTCACCGCTCGTGTCCCGCGGCCAGCAGCGCTCCCGTTCCCCATCGGCGCCGCCGGGACGCTCCGAGCCGCATTCCAGTGGCTGTGCCCGCCGTGCCTTCTCCAGGAGGGCTTTCCCAGCTCGCCCAATGCCCTCGCTGCTCCCTGCTGGCTGCCCGGGGATGCTGCGGGGGCAGGGATGCTGCCAGGGCTCGGTTTGGGATGCTTTGGGTCATGGGATGCTGTGGGTCCAGGGATGCTTTGGGAACCAGGGATGCTTTGGGTCCAGAAATGCTTGGGAGCCAGATGCTTTGGGTCCAAGGATGCTTTGGGTCCAGGGATGCTTTGGGGCCAGGGATGCTTTGGGAGCTGGGGATGCTTTGGATCTAGGGATACTTTGGATCCAGAAATGCTTTTGATCCAGAAATGCTTTGGGTCCAGGGATGCTTTGGACCCAGGGATGCTGTGAAGCCTCAGTTCCCAGCTGTTGCTGCTGGGTGGAAGAGGTGGAATTGTGCAGGCTCCAGGAACACCAATTTCCTGGGATCCCTGCCTGCTCAGGAGTTTAGGCTCGGCATAACTTTGGGACAGCGGGGACTGTGAGGTTGTTCTGTGCCCAAATGAAACCACGTGGCATCAAAGCCCCCAAACCCAGAGGAGTTCTGTGGGGTGTGGGATCAGGTGGATGCAAATTCCCAGCTCTGGGATGCCCATCACTGCCTTCCTCCCCTCTCCAGCCTCCCTGAGATTTGCAATGATTAACTTTTGGCTGTTAATTAATACATAAATTAAAAGGTAATAATGCTGAGTGGAGCTTGGGTAGGAGTTGGAGTGGAGGCTGTGTGGTGTTGCCAGCTGGGCTCTGGAATAAGGATCCACCCTTGGATTCCTCCAGCCTGGATGCTTAAATTTGCCTTAAAGTAGAAAAATATTATTGGTATTGAGGATAACATCCCCCTGGGATGGCTTGTAGGTCTGACAGGGGTGGGTTTGGCATTGGGTTGATGCTTGGGCTTGAAGCTTTCACAGAGCTTTTCCAGCCTAAAGAATTCCGGGCTCCTTGGAATGTTCACATCTCCTCCTTCCTGGCTCTTCCTCCTGCACAGCTGTGTTGGTCCCAGACCCTGCAGAGGGGACAGCATCTCTGGTCCCAAACCATCCATGCTTCCCTCAGCTTTCCATGTTCTTCCCACGGCGAGCTTCACCCCCCTGGTCGCTCACAGCAAAATTCCCATTTTTCTCACCACCCCCCATCCCGAGCACATCCCCTCCTGGCTGGGGAATTTTGCAGGCAGAGATGCCAGCTTTCCATGGCTCTG
The DNA here is from genome assembly GCF_027579445.1 of Ammospiza nelsoni. Lineage (NCBI taxonomy): Eukaryota > Metazoa > Chordata > Aves > Passeriformes > Passerellidae > Ammospiza > Ammospiza nelsoni. The sequence goes on from NC_080639.1 coordinate 2,400,303, forward strand.
CATGTCCAAAATAACCCCGTTCAGGCTGTGGAAGGGAACGTGCTTTTCAAAAATAGCATCTCCCTTACTTTTAATCAACCGGAGCCGGAGCAGCGTGGAGCGATTGCAGCCGGCACTCGACGTCCTAATTGTGTTTGCCTTTTAATGAGGGGAAAACTATTTGCCAAGCTAAAATATTTATTTTAGCCTGGTGGGGTTGCTCTCAAGAGCTTGTGGGGATGGTAAGGAGGTGGTTTAGACACTGTATGTGTGTGGTTTTGTTTTTGTTTTAATGGGAAAAGCATTTAAATGTGGCTTTTTGTGGCCGGGGCTGTCTGTGCAGGGGGATTTGCATCTTCCTCAGTCTCCTTCTTTCCAGGGGGGGTCTGAGAGCTGTGTCCCCTCCTGGCTGGATTTCTGCTGGCAGCTGGCACAGGAGGGAATGCAAATACCCTCACCTCATGTTTGGCACCTGCCTCTTCTCTCCTGCCCTGGAAGCACCTGAGCTTTGTGAGCTGTCCCCAGGGCTCCACAGGAGGTGGTGAGGAGGTAGGATGGGTTTTTATGGAATCATGGATTTTCCTGAGCTGGGAGGAGCCCACAGGGATTGTCCAGTCCAACCCCTGGCCCTGCACAGACACCCCAACGATCCCACCCTGTGCATCCCTGCGAGTGTTTTCCAAACATTCCTGGAGCTCTGGCAGCCTTGGGGCTGTGCCCATTCCCTGGGGAGCCTGGGCAGTGCCAGCACCCTCTGGGGGAAGAACCTTTTCCTAAAATCCAACCTAAACCCCCTCTGACACAGCTCCAGCCACTCCCTCGTGTTCTGTCCCTGTCACAAGGAGCAGGAGATGGAAACACCCAGGAAAGTTTGGTAGCCAAGTGTTGACTTCCCCAGTGACCAGTGGTGAGTCAGCTTTGGAACAAGGGATCAACCCACTGGGAAATGTGTTCCTGCTTATTAACTGGGATATCTTATTAACTGGGAAATCTTATTAACTGGGATATCTCTGCTCTGGAGCCAGGCTGGGGGATGCTCACCTGGGGAGGAGAAGGCTCCAGGGAGAGCTCAGAGTCCCTAAAGGGGCTCCAGGAGAGCTGGAGAGGGACTGGGGACAAGGCATGGAGGGACAGGACACAGGGAATGGCTCCCAGTGCCAGAGGGCAGGGATGGATGGGATACTGGGAATTAGGGGTTCTGCTCTGTGAGGTGCTGGCACAGTTTTTAGAGCAGCTGTGACTGATCCCTGGGGAAGGTCCAGGCCAGGCTGGATGGGGCTTGGAGCAGCCTGGGACAGTGGAAGGTGTCCCTGCCCATGGCAGGGGTGGGATGGGATGAGTTTTGAGGTCCTTTCCCACCCAAACCATGCTGGGACTCTCTGATGGCTGCAGCAGGGTGTTCATGGAGAGCAGAGTGTGGGTTTCCCTGCCCTCTGGGCATTTTCTCCACTGCCAGCACCAGCTCAGGACCCATCCAAGCCACCCCCCAAAATTTCCAGAGCGAGGTTTAAAAGCATATAACGTGTCCCCCATCTCTTCCCTCAGCAGGAGCTGCTGCCCTGGGCTCCCTCCTGGCCAGCACTGGCCCTGCCCAGGGCTTGGGCACAGGGCTGGCATTGTCTGGGGGCCTTGGCAAGGCTGTGCCAGCCTTGGCTGGGCCGGGAGCACGTGGCTGTGCCGGTGCTGGCACTGGGAAAATCCCTCTGATGGAATTGGGGGGCAGAGAAGGGGCAGGAGAAGCCCTGCAGGTGGTGGGGCTGAGCCCTGTCACCAGCCTGTGGGGACACCAGGGCAGCTGTGCTGGTCATTAATGATGAGTTTTGCTGCTTTCAGAGGGATTTGCAGCCCCAGCTGCCTCCGTGGCCCCAAATAATGTTTGGGGTTTGAGGAAGGGGGGAAAGGGAGAAGGCTCTTGCAGCTTTGGCACGTGCTTGTGCTGACAAGTCCCTCTGCTTCCCAAAAACAGGACTTGCTCCCAGCAGCTCGGATCTGGTTTTTAGTGCTCCAGTGAGCACATTAACACCACAACCATCCACGCTGAAGGGTGATTTTTGAGGGTACCTGTGGCTTCTCCCCCCTCTCTGTGCTCCTCCTTGCACCCTGGGGTCCTTGGGGTGATTTCTGTGTATTTCTGTTCCTGTGGGCTCCTAAAGAAAAGTGTGGGAGTCAGGATGGGGATGTGTGGGATGGCTCCCAGCAGCAGCAGGGAATGCAGGAATGCACATGGAATCCCTCTGCTGCCTCAGGGGGGCTGCAGGCCCAGGAGTTTCCCAGGGAAAAGTAAGTTTTTCATGGATCAAAGAGCAGACCATAGAACTTCCAACTCCTCCATGGTGCCCCTGGAGTGGATTTTTGTCCCTCTGCTGGGAAGTTGGCATTTTGGGTGGGTTGCATGTTTTTGGGAGGAATCAGTGTGCCACCAGCAACATTTCCTGGCTTTAATCCCAATTTTTGGTGGCCTCCATTGGGAACCCCATGGGAAATTTTCTATTTTTAACCTGCTGGTGGATTTGTGCAGGGGTTTATTTTCAGTGCCAGGAGGCAGCTGTTCCCATTCCCATTTCCCATTCCCATTCTCATTTCCATTCCCATTCCCAGCTGGCATATCAATGGCAGAGTCATGATGCTCTCTCTCATTCCTGGGGCTAGAAAAGTGTTCCTGCTTTTTCCCTACCTGAGTGGTTGTTCCTGCTCCACCCAGGAGAGGAGAGCTTGTGTCAAATCCAGCTGTGGGAAGCTGGCACATCCCATCTCCTGCTTGCAGGATCACCACAGGATTCCAGAACTGGTTTGGGATGGAGGGGACCTTAGAGCTCATCCCATTCCAATGGGCAGGGACTTTCCCAATTCCAGCCTGATTCCCCAGTTTCTTTCAGTTTGGGAGAGTAAATCGGTAGCCTCAAACCTCTGTAGGTGAAAATGCAGAGGTGGAAGGTGGCCCAGTCATTACTTATTTTGTGATTGCTCTGGTGTTTCTTCCAAATGAAAGAGAAATTATTTAGATGGGATATTAGGAAGGAATTCTTCCCTGTGAGGTGCTGGCTCAGTTTTCCCAGAGAAGCTGTGGCTGCCCCTGGATCCCTGGAATTGCCCAGAGTTGGACATTGGAGCAGCCTGGGACAGTGGAAGGTGTCCCTGGAATGGCAGGGGATGGAATGGGATGGGCTTTAAAGGTCCCTTCTAACCCAAACCATTCTGGCACTGGGTTATTTTTCATATTTTTCATACTTTTAATATTTTTCATATTTTTCCTACTTTTCATATTTTTCATATTTTTTATCACCTGGCTGCCTTTGTGTAAATTGGAGGGGTGGTGATGCACATCTGGTTTGCAGTCCTGTTAAATGATGGGGAAAACTAACAATAATAATAGTAATAGTAATAGTAATAATAATAATAATAATAATAATAATGGAAAACTTTAATAATAATAATAATGATGATGATTATGATTTTCCTTTTCACTGCTCATTCCCTGCAGTTGCTTCTTCTCCTGCCCCATAGGAGGGTCGCCCTGGGGACCATCCCAGCATTTTTGGGAGAGGAAATCACAGCCAGGGAGCCAAACCAGATGTTTTCCAGCTGACTCCAGAAAACCTGGGCCCAGTAGAGATTCCTGGTTTCAGCTCATCCCTGCTTCCCTCTCTCCAGGGGTAAATCCAGCTGCTGCCCTCCTCCTACCCTGCCTGGATCAAGGGCTTTAGGCCATCCCCATGAAGTGTTCCAGGTTGTTTTTGGAGGGCAGGGTCAGCGTGGTATGTGGCCTCCTTTGAGCAGCACCGGCTGTTCCCTTAGGAACAGGGAGAAAAAGGCTTTTTTGCAGTTGAACAATGGGGAGAGGAGCGGGGCAGGAAGTGTTTTATGTGATCCCAAGGGTCTTTCCTTGGGATCACAGCTTTTTCTTTATCCCAGATTCATAACCCTGAGTTGTGAATCTGGGATAAGTCCGAGAGTGGGTTTGGTTGGATTTCTTAGCGTGTGCAGGGCTGGGTGCAGCATCCCTTGTTTTGTTGGTGTGGTGCGGGGAAGGTGCTCAAGTTACCCACCTAAAATCACCTCCACAGGTCAAAGCATGGAGAAAAGGAGCAGGAAAAAGCCCCAGGAAGTGGAGTAATGGATGCAGTGGTCACCAGGGAGTTCAGCCAAAGCCTCCCCATTCTCACACACGTCCCTGGCACCGAGAGCCGTGTCCGATGTGAAATCCCCAATTCCTGCCCCATTCCCTGCTGCTGCTTCCCGCTCCTGCCTCGCATCCGTTCCCAGAGCAGCTGGGGGGGAGCTCTGCTGGGTCCCTCGGAGCAGAGGCTGCTCGAATTAAACAAAGAGAAACTTCCCATTTCTTTGCCAGCCAGCCAGCGCTGCTCCGGCTTCCGGAAAATGGCAGCGCTGGAGGCGGGCGAGCAAAACAAAACAAAGCAAAACAAAATAAAATAAAATAAAACAAAGCAAAGCAAGGCGGCCCCAGCCAGAGAGAAAAAAACCCTCCTCACCTCAGAGGCATTTCCTTGCTTTCTTTCCCCCCCTTGTCCAGCCTCTCTCCCTCCCCATCCTGGCTGCTCCATTGAAAACCTGCCATCAGATTAGGGCTCCCGGGGTGGGGCTGCTCTGGGAAGCATTTCCCAGGGAAAAGCAGGGAAAGCCAGCCTTGGGAATAGCTCTGCTCTCTGCCCCAGATCCCCTCCCTGCTTATTTTGCCTCAGTGGGGATTTTTGGGTCAGGTTTTTGGGTGTGTGTGGCTTCACTTTTGGGGCAGGTTGAGCTGTTGGAACCCTTGAGGAAGTGCAGGGAATCGTTCCCAGTGGGCCTGGGAGCAACTGGTCCTTGCAAAAAAAAAAAAGGGGGGAAAAAAAAAAGATGCTTGAGAGCATCCTGGAAAAAATAAAAAGAGATCTGCGAGTCCATCCCACAAAAGCAGGACCTGTGTGATTGTATCCTGCAAACAAAAAAGGAGGAGGAGGTAGGAAATGCATCCCAGAGAAAGGAGGAGGTGGGGAGTGCATCCTGCAAAAAAGGAGGAGGAGATGCATGAGTGCATCCCAGGAAAAAGCTGGAGGGACAGGGACAAAAAGAGCTGTGCATCCCACAGAAGGAGAAGGGATGGTGTGGGTGTGTCCTGGAAAAAAGAGGAGCTGTGCGAGTGTGTCCCATTAAAAAAAAATTAAAAAAGGATGAGGAGATGAGGGTATCACTCAAAAGGGGGAGATGTGAGTAAATCACACAAAAAAGGGGAAGCTGATGGGGGTGCATCCCAGATAACAAAAGAGAAGATGCCCAAGTGCATCCCAGGAAAAGGAAGGAGGAGAAGGGAGTGGTGCATCCCACAGCTTGTCCTCCCTTGTTCCAGCTCCTCCTTCCCTGTGGGTGCTGTTGGCGGCTGCAGGTTCCTGTGGTACCTCTGCAGGGATTGCTCAGGTGGGACAAGAGGGTTTTTTTGGGAAAAAGGATGAAAACCTGGCATCCCCAGCACCAGGATGGGTTATTTTAGGATGTTTTGTGTCTTTTTTTTTTTTGATACCAGCTTCCTAGAAAGCATCTCCTTCCAGCAGCTGAGCTTATCAGGGAGTGAGACCCCAAAACAAGGCTTTCCTGGAGTCTTTGGAAGTGTTTTCCTTGCCTTTGTGGGAATGGACAAGGAGTTTGTTACCCCTGGAGGGTGGTAATTACCTCGTCAGCAAAGCAGAGCCCCTGTGCTGCCAGTGCTGCCCTTGACCAGCTCAGAATTCCAAGATTTGCTTGGGAAGGATGCTCTGGGATGGGGACATCTCTGTGGTGCTCTCCTCCCCTGCCTGGCTCTTCACATCCTGCCAAATTGGTGAAGTTTTGGGGGATTTGGGGCTATTTTGTTTCCCCTGGGAGCTGCTGGAGCCAGCCAGTGCTGCAGAGGAGCAGCTCGCTGCCCTCAGTGCTTCTTCCAAGCAATTTTTTCCATCTCTCCTGAGCTGCTCCTGAGCTGTGGCTCCTGCTCCCCAGGGAGAGCTGCCTGAGAGTTAATGGCTGCTGGAAAAAAACGCTTTAATTATAACTCAGTTAGCCAGATGGTCCATCTGGGCTCCTGCAGAGCCTGCTGAGATCCATGGAATGAGGTGGCAGCAGCTCCACCCTGGTGATGGGGAGGACGCAGGGACCCATCCAGATCCCCATGGGATGTGCTGTGCTCTCCAGAGCATCTATCCCTGCTCCTGGGAGCTGTTTGACAAGGGCATGGAGTGACAGGACAAGGGGGAATGGCTTTAAACTCACAGGTTTGGAGGGCAGGGGTGGATGGGATATTGGGAATTAGGAATTGTTCCCTGTGAGGGTGGCAGGCTGTGGCTGCTCCTGGATCCCTGGAAGTGTCCAAGGAGAGGTTGGATGGGGCTTGGAGCAGCCTGGGACAGTGCAGATGTGTCCCTGCCATGGGAATGAGGTGTGCTTTGAGGTGTTTCCAGCTCAGAGCATTCCGTGCCCCTGCTGCTGGCACATCCCTGCAGCTCCTGCCAGGGCAGAGCAGGAGCTCCTGGAACATCCAAAACATCCAGGACACATGGCCAGGCATGGAAAGAGTGAGCAGGGGGAAGCCCTGCAGGCTGTTTGAGCAGAGGAATGCGGGGGTCTGGAGCAGGGATGGGGCCCTGGAGCAGGGATTTGGGATGGAGGAGTGTTTAACCCTTTCTCTGCTCTGTGACCTCTCCATCCCCATCCCAGCTCCCTGTTGTAAAGCTTGGCTTTACCCACATCCTGAGGGAAGCTGGTTCTCCTGGCTGGGATGGGAACCTCAGTGCTGGCAGGTGGAGATGAATCCTTGGGGCAAAAGGGAGGAATGTGTGTCCTGGAGGGTTTGGATACCACTGGGGAACGGCGTGGGGAAACTGAGGCACAGCGTTGCTCCGTGGGGAGGTTAAACCGTGGTCCCTGCAGTTGTGGTGCTCATCTCTCCAAAAATGGGCTCTAAAATCATTCCTGAAGGGCTCCCAGCTCAGCCTCAACTCCAGAACTGTGCATCTCCTTGATCCCTTTTTTTCTTCTATGCATGGGAATCATTTGGAAGCAGAGGTCTGAGCCTATTCCATGGAAATCCCACGATCCACAGTGCTGCATACACTTCTGCCTCACTTTTGCCTTTCACCAGAAAATCCTCATCCCCCTTCCTGCTCTCACCAAAAAAAAAAAAAAAAAAAAAAAAAAAAAAAAAAAAAAAAAAAGTGAGTAATGCTGGAGAAATTTGGGATGAGGCCCAGCAAACGATCGGATATCCGGCTAAGCAGGGCTCTGACTTTTGGACTGAAAGCTCCCAGATGAATAAATGCAGCAGGAGGAATGGCAGATTTTGAAGGATTATGTCTTTCTGGTGGTGCTCTGGTTTATCTCTCTTTAAATCTTCACTCTGTGGAACTTGGGAATGGCTTTTTTTCCTTTTTTTTTTTTTTTTTTTTTTTTTTATTTTCTCTTTTTAAATCGCCTCAATATATTTGTTTTATGCTCAAGCAATAACACATTTCCCGTCGTCCTGTTAAAAGCAGAGCTGATGGTATTTAAAAATAATACTGGTGCCAGTTGTCTTGTGATGCACATCATGTGTTCTGGCTGTAAATGTTGTTTACAGGCCAAAAAAAAAAAGCTGAATTCACTGCAAAAGTGGCTTGTTGGGAGGCTAAAATGCCATCCAAATTGGATGTTGCCCTAAGGAATAATGGGTGGTGGTGGTGACTGTCTCCCTCTTGGTTTTCTTTCCTCCTTCTGGACCCTGCTGAAAAAGTTCCCTTTTTTTTTCCCCCTGTTGATTGAGTACTTAAGTCATTCTTCTAAATATAAATCTCTCCTGATGTGTCAGCTGCGCCTGGGATTTCACTTCTTTTATGTGGCACTTCAAGCAAGTTTTAATTAAAAATTAAAAAAAAAAAAAAAGAAAAAAAAAGAAAGGTCCATCTGCATTGGGTTGATATTTAGGGAGTTTTTTCCCTCATCAGGAGCGTGTCTAATTCCAGCCTGACCCTGCAGAGCATCCTCAGCTCCTGGAAAGTTCTTGCTGTGTCCTGCTTGGAATCGGGGAGTGGTTTGGGTTGGAAGGGACCTAAAAGCTCACCTCATTGCAGAGCAGGGACACTTTGCACTATCCCAGGTTTTCCAAGCCCCATCCAGCCTGGCCTTGGATCCAGGGGCAGCCACAGCTTCTCTGGGCAACCTCGCCCTCATGGGGAACAATTCCTCCCCAATATCCCATCTCTGTCACTTTAAAGCCATTCCCCCTTGCCCTGTCCCTCCAGGCCCTTGTAAACCACCTCCCATTCCCTGGAATTCCAGCTCTTTTCCTCGGGGTGGCTTTTCAGTCAGTGCTGCTTCTCCTGGAAGGGCTGTCCCATCACTGCCGCAACATCTGCTGTGACCAACAATGAGATGTGGAAAAGCTCCATCCTGATAGGGAAAAAAAGTAATCTGGGATGTTGATGTTGCTGTGGGAGATGCTGGGAGCAGGAGGTGTTGTCTGGGCAGGTCGCTGGAGGTGCCATGGATTCGCCTCCTCCTGCTGCTGGCAGCCCCATGTTTTGGGTCTGAAAATTAAAAAACACATCTCTGAGCTTGTCAGAGCAGCCTCAGAGCCCCATGTTTTGGGTCTGGAAATGAAAAAACACATCTCTGAGCTTGTCAGAGCAGCCTCTGAGCAGGGCTGGTGGTGGGACTGGAGTTGTTCTCCACAGGAACCCACAAATGGAGGGAGGGTTCTGTGCTGCTCACAGGGAATGTGAGCCAGGGGTGCTTTGTAGGGCTTTCTAAGCTCAGTTTAGTCCTTGCTTTTTGAAAAGAGCTGTTCTTGTAGAGAGAGAGGACAAGCTATGTCTTGTCTCCTAATTTGGGCACTTGGTTGGCCCCAAACCACCCCTTATCACAGCTGATAACGCTTCATCCCTCATTCAAGCTCCAAAACCCCAAAATTCAGCTCTGCACTGTTTTACATACGGGAATCGAGCAACCTGGTCTGGTGGAAGGTTTGTTTGCCCATGGATGGGCCAAGAAGGGCTTTAAGGTCCCCTTCTAACCCAAATCCTTCTGGGATTTTCTGTGAAATCTCAGTGGGAATGAACGGAGCGCGTGGCTCCGAGGTTCCTCTTGGGCAAGGAGAAGCCCAAGGGCAGGTCTGTCCCCTTCCAGCCTTGCCTGGGGGTGACTTCTTGGGGAATAACTTGTCCTCTGGAGATGTTCCCTCCGTGGTGGCTCGATTTTTAAGGGATGCTCCTGTGTCTGATGCACTCGTGGGAGGTGTCTTGTCCTTGAGTTGTAGAAATTGCTCCACTCAAGAAATAAAGCTCTGCCGTGAGCAGGGAACAGCCTGCCGTGGCTCTAGGATGGCTTTCAGGTATCATTTCAGTTTTGCTGCAAAAAAAATGTGTTTGAGATTCAGCCCTGCTCCGTCCAGCAAGGAGAGTAATTTTGAGCTAAGGTTTTTGCCAGATTCGCATAAATTACTATTTTTGCGCCAAAGCATCTTGCTAAATAAGGGGCATCTATGCCCAAAATGTCGTGCCAAGGGTTGTGTCCTGGCCCAGAGAGGCAGCTTTGCCATCACACACGATGGGGGCTGCAGGGAGGGGACTTTGGCTCTCTTTGGCACCACGTTAATCCCAGCACGGCCTCGCCTGTTCTCAAACTGACGCAAAGCTGCGGCTCAAAGTTCGTGTCTTTGTTTGCAGATAAAGCCTGCCCATAAACATTTGAGGCTTAAAAAATGATGAAATTGGTTTCTTATCAGCCATCTGACCCACGGTGATGGGACTGGGCAGCTCTTAACATGGCCAGACCGAAACAACAAAACCTGAGATGGGGGTGAGTGGTGTTGTTTTGGGGTTTTTTTCCCCCTTCACGGCACTCTTGATGCTGTGGAAAACGCTTGGAGCCACTGCTTGGGTGCTGTCTGACCTCCCTCACCCCCAGGCTGAGTTAATTTGCAGGTTGCAGGGAGTCTCTGTGCAGTCTGCTGGGCTTTAATTTGGGGGTAATTAATTAAACAAGCAGGCGCGGCGCTTGCTCCTGTGTTGCATAAACAGCAGCCGGCTCTGGTGCATCTCAGGCACCCTCCTGGCTGGCACAGGTAGGTGTCTGCACCTGGAAAGCTCATCCCCACCCCTGGAGAAGCTCTGGGCTGTGTTAAAGTGAGGACTTGAGCTGCCGAAAGCCACCTGAAATGAGCCAGGTGCTCTTTGTGTCCTCGGAATGGGTGTGGTGTCCAAAGCCTGCTCTGGATGGAGGCAGGAACACGTCCTGGGATGGGTCTGCAGGTGAGGTCAAACCTGAGAGGTCGTAATCCAGGCTCTGGTTGGTTTAGATCAGATATTAAGAATAAATTCTTCTCTGTGAGGGTGGCAAAGCCTTGGCATAGGATGCCCAGAGCAGCTGTGGCTGCCCCTGGATCTCTGGAAGTGCCCAAAACCAGGCTGGATGGAGCTTGGAGCAACCTGAGCTAGTAAAAGGTGTCCCTGCCCATGAGACAAACTTTAAGGTACTTTCCAAGCCAAACCATTCCAGATTCTCTGATCTGACTCCACATCCTTGCATCATCACCTGGGATTTTGCTCTCCGGGTATCCCTGCCCTCTTTCTGACATGGAAATCCCTGGGTTATGTGATTGGGTGAAGCATGGAGCATCCCATGAAGCAACCCCCTCTTTCCTTTCCCATCAACTCCAGCAAAGGGTTAAGCTGCTTAAACCCAGGTGTCCCTGGCAATCTGGTTTGGGAATGTTTACCAAAGAGGAGCTTAAAAAAACCCAGCTGTTTTGAGGGAATTCTTTGCAATGTGCTGATTCTGTTTGTTTCTGCTCAAAGAGAGGAAAGAAAGGAAGGTTTTTGGCTCCTGTCAGCATTTTCAGCATAGCTGAGGGTGTCCTGTAATCCAGCAGCAGATCACTGATGGCTTAATCAGGAAGGTGTGCTAGAAAATTAAACCAAGGGGGTTTAATTTTGGATTAACTGGACCAGTTCTTGGATTAACTGGACCAGTTCTTGGAATCCAGAGAGGTTTCATTCATCATTGCTTGGTGTCCAGGTGGCAAGCTGGGAACAAAACCCCTTGTCTTCCCCCAAAAATGGACTTCCTGACTGAGGATACCTGGAGATGGATCAGTCTTGGTGGAGTGCTTGGGCGGGGAGAGCAGCGTGGAGCTGTCTGTGCTGACCTGCTGGGAGCCGCCTCATCTCTCTGGTGCTCTGCAGCTCATCCCTGGAGCTTTGTGCTGTCCCCTCTGCACCAGCTGTGGTGGCAGCCTGTCCAGCCAGCAGCACGGGTGACTTTGCTGTGCCTGCCCTTCCCTGGTCACGCTGGTGGGGCTGGTTTTCCAGCCAGGAGCAAGGAGGACACGTGGCACTGCAGCAGCTCCTCTGCGCCAGGCAAGGGCAGAGCCACTGCAGGGTGATGGGGACAGGGCTCTGAAGTGTCCAAAGCTCTGTCATCATCTCCTGGGGGAAGCTCAGCAGTTCAGGGACTTTTGGTTTTGACAGCTCTTGATGGCCAAATTAGCATCCAAATTATCCTAGGAAGGAGAAGCTGCTGGGACTGCGGCTGGAGGGTGGGAAGATAGGGAGCTGCTCCAGGATTTTCTCAATTAATGCCCTTAGCCTTCAAGCTTTTGTGGATCTGCTTGGTTTGAGATGGGGAAGAGGGGCTGAGTGACCCCCCTTGGGTGGCCATGAGATGGTTCTTGCAGCACCCTCAGAGGTGGGAAGCTGTTTCCCCTCTTTTTGACTTCCATGGTTTCCCTTACTCTGCTCTTTGTGGGTGTTGGTCTGAGATCTCCTGGGTGACCATGGTGTCTGTGCGCATTGTCCTGGTGAGTCTGGCAGGATCTTTTCTTTAGAAGTGTCTTTTTGTGTTGCTCTGGGAATCTGGGTTTCACTTCTCCTCCACCACTGATTGCCTGTGTGAGCTTGGGCTGTTGCCTGATCCAGCTCAAATCTGAGTTTCCCTGCTTTGAGAGACATTTGGACCATTCTTTTGGCCCTAAGCATCCTTCAAAGCCTTGCTTTGGCTGTGGCCAAACTCTTGGGCTTCTGAAGGACTTTGGAGGGCCTGTGAGGGCTTGGAGGAGGACAGTTCTCTCCTGGACTCCTGTTCCATCCAAGGCTTTTAAAGCTTTTATGACTTTTGTGTTTAACTCCTCTGGGAGCACAGCACTGGATGTGACTTTGGTTTTTTGTGGTTTTGTTGGTGCCCATGGGACTTATCTGGATTAAACTCCTTGCCCTGCCAGAGGGGCATCCATCCAGATAAAAACCCAGAACACCTTTGGGAGTGCCCTGCCTGAGTTAGGAATTGTTTCTTTCTCTTGGAAGAACATTGTGCACACAGCAGGGGCAGACCAGGACTGAACTCTGCCTCTTCTGACACAAGGGCTGGTGGACATCAGATGGGATTCTGCTCCTGGTGGAGATGAGTTTCCCTTCCCTGGCCAAGAGGTCCAGGTGAGGCTGCAGAGCAGTCCCCACTGAGGTCACCTTTGATCTCACAGCCTCACCAAGAAATGTTTGGGCAGCCAGCACCTCTGGGATTTTACCTGGCTCTGTGGAATGCAGGAATCTGTTCTTGGGGAGTGCCGCGCTCTCCGTGCCGGCATTCCACCAGCATCCCTTGCACCAAGGACCATCCCACTGGTGACATCCCTCTGCCTTGGTTGTTTTTGGGAATCTCAGAGGGGGTGGCTGGTCTTTCAGCCCATGGTAGTGTTGAAACCATGGAAGCAGGTCCAGCTTTCTTTGCTTCCCTGTGTTATCAGGACGGGCATGTGTGTCGTGGTTTTGTTGCTGTGGAGCATGAGGATTTGGGCTGTTGTCCCAGGAAAAGCTTTTTTGTTTCTCTGTGAACCTCACAGGTGTTCCTGCCCTGTGCAGCACCTTCCTTTAGAGGTTCTTTAAACCTCTGCCATGCCAGCACCGTTTCCAGGGATTTGGGGTGGGCTTTGAGGTTGCTGTGGATGCCTGAGGGTGGTTCCTGCATCTCCAGGACTCTCCTGTGCCATGGCATCAGTGCTGGGCAGTACAGGAGGTCCTGCAGGGAAAACTCCCATTTCCCATCCTCAGGACTGATTTATATTTGAGTCTCATGCAGCTGGGGATGGATCTTCAGGGGGATATTCCTCGTGCTCCAGAGTGGCTGCTACAAAAGGAAGCTCTCCCATTGCCTGTGAAGGATGACAGGGAGGCTGTGATGGACACCAGGCACCAGCAGCACACACTCTGCCTTCATTCCCCTCCCTTCTCCATGGAGCTTGGCTTGCCCTTGCCTGGCAGCAGGAGCTGAGCCAAGCTGGAGCTCCAGGGCAGGATTTTTCCGCGGGGAGCGGAGGGCACGGCGTGGCACGGGGTTGGGTGCAGCCCTTCCCACATCACACGCTGGGAACGGGCTCCAAAGCAAAGCCTTGGGACGTGAGGAGGGCTGGGAGGTCCTGATGCTTCCACAAGTCCCTTCTTGTTTGCTGGGAAAAGGACTAAAGGAGCCCTTTAGTGTCGTGTTCCTGGCAGCTCCTCGCGCTGGGACGGACGTGTGGGTTCACACCAGGCTGTTCTTCCTGGTACAAAGAGCTGGTGTTTGGTGTTGTCTTTAGGGGTGGTTTTATCTCTGCCTGGCCTGGGTGGGTTTTTTGTTTTCCTTTTCTTTGGAAGATGAAAGCGTTGGCTTGGCAAACACAAGCGGTGAGGGAGGAGGAGGAGATAAGAGAGAGGCAGCGGGGTCAAGAATCACCGGGCATGGCTGGAATCACGCTGGGAAAATGCTTGGGCCAACCCTCTGAGGGGAAAATCCCAACAGCAGCCGGCTCTTCCCCACCCATCACCATCAGCAAGGCTCATGGAAAGGACCTGCATCACCAGGAGATGAGCCACAATGTTATCATCAGTCTGTTCCTTGCCACCAGCTGCTTCCAAATCCATCCCAGCCTTGCAGGAGGCTGCAGAGGAGCCGGGAGGGGCTGTGCTGATGTTTGAATTGGATTTACCTTGCCAGTTTCAAGGGCATTGTGCTTTTTCTACCTGCCTGAAGATATCTGTCAGTACAAGCATGGGAAAAGGAGGGAATTCCTTTTCCGTGGGATCCATTTCCACTGGGGGGAAATGTGGGGAGCGAGTTGTGTTGTGTCATAGCCATGAGGGAGATCTTGAAGGTGAAGAACTCACAGGGCAAAACCAAGTTCCTAAATCAGATTGTTGGCTAAAATTTGGAAGTTTTGGTCACTCTGGGGCTTTTGACAGCTGTTTTTGTAGGGCCGTTGCACCTTGCAGTGGGTTGGTGTCATCCAGGGTGTGGAGGGGTCATCTGCCCCCATGGATTTGAGTTACTGGGGGTTTTGTGATTGATAAAAGCAGCATTTGCAGTAAATTCAAATTGTGTGGGACAAGCATTGTGGGGAGCGCTGTGGCTCTGGGACATGAATTCCTCCCTGGGAAAAGTTGAAATTTGCTCATATCTAAGCAAAGCCGACTGTTTGTAAAAGAAACCTCCAAAAACTCTTCTGTGTTTGTGGGAGAGCCAGAGGAACTCGACTTTGGAGGAAGAAAAAGCAAATTAAAAGCCATAAAGCAGCAAGTGCCTGGAGTTGATCTTGGCTCTGCTGTGGGGAGAGGATGATGAGGGATTGATTGGAAGCTCAATTTTTTATTTTTTTCCTCAATTTTCAATTTGTGGCCAAGAGTAGGGTGGGAGATTTCTCTTGAGCTTACACCACAGTCTTGAGAGGCTTTCAATGGATTTTCCAGGGACAACAGGGTGGTAGTTATGGCAGAATTGACCAGTCCTGTGTCACAGTGGCTTCTGTTCCTTGTGCTTCCCACGGACATGGATTTGCCCTGGTGGGATGGACCAGGGGATCCATCCCACCAGGGATGGAGGTTTGGGAATGTGGGATGGGCAAGGATGTGCACAGGCATGTGCAGGGATGTCCCTTGGCTGCCCCTGCAACGACCTGGCTCCATCTCCAGCCCTGCTGGTGCTTGGTACCACCCAGCCCTGCCTCTTATCAGCCCAAATTCCTGGCACCAGTGGTTTCCCCTCACTGAGGGCTCCTCTCCCACCTGCACCACATCAGTGCTTGTTGGAGAGGACCTTCCCTTGGCCAGCAGCAGATCCTGCTTCCCTCCCTCCCACCCTCGGGCTGTGCGCTTTTGGGTGTTCCCGTGGTTTTATGATTGCATTTCTTTGCTCCAAGACGTAGGGTTGGGCTTTTTCCCAGGATTTTTCCCTGTCCTAGCGTGGCTGGGTGCCCGTGGTGTGTGTTTGATAGCTCAGTGTCCAGCCAGAGGTGGGTCCATCCCATAATCCCATCAGGAATGATGGCTGGAGCTGGGCAGGACGGGGCTCTGCTGTGCCAGGGGGTCTTAGGGGCCTGCAGAGTTGGATTTCTGGGATAAATTCTACGAGACATTTTGCAAGGAGTTGTTTTTAACCTTCCGTGTTCAAGCGCTGCAGGAGAAGTTTGGTTTCGTTTTCAGTGGAGTTTTAGTAAGTGTGGTATTTTTAGCAAGATGTGACACTGTCACCAGCCCCAGACCTGCTGCTGCTCCATGCCTGGGGGGACCTGAGGGAGCAGCTCCGTGTTGGGGATGTTCAGGTTGGAGTTTAGGAAAAGGTTCTTCCCCCAGAGGGTGCTGGGCACTGCCCAGGGAAGGTTCAGTGCAGGGGCAGCGCCATCCATGCCAGGAAGCTGTGAGGATGCACCCATGGAAATCTGCTCACCAGGGCTTCCCTAAAGCTTTCCCCAGCTCCCAGCAAAGCCTGCTTAGGATTTGGGAAAGAAAAATGTCCCCCTCCGTGGGGCCCTGATTTGTTGGGATGGATTTATTGGGATGGGGGGAGCTGGCAGCAGGTCCCCCTGGGCTCCTAGGGCTGGATTTTCACCCTGCAGCATTCCCTGTCCCTCACAGGGGAGAAAAAAGCAGCGTGAAAAGCAGGTGTGGGTGCCTTTGAGGAGCTGCTGGTGCTGTCTGGTCGCCCACTGGTTTCCTTCCCCCCCACCCCATTCATTTCGGATGCTGTCTGTGGCTTCGGGTATAAACAGATGGGGCTGGGTTTCCCCCTGCTCTATATTTAACCCCAGGCTAAATTTAAAGCGCTTCCAGAGGAGTTTGCAGACCATTGTCTCGGCGATTTCTAAACAATTCTTGCCCCTTCCACCCTTTGTTCCCCCCTCCCCCCACTTATCCCTTTTTTCCTCACACAGCCCGGATTTGAGGTTTTGCTGGTGATCTCTGCATTCAGAAACATTTTGGGTCCATCCCCAGCCCCAAAATATCCCAAATCCAGCTGTAGGGAGGGCCTGGCCCCCATCCTTCAGTGTGTGTGAGCATCCTTGCATCCAGGAGGGACAGACAGACCCGGGATGCTGCTGTCAGGACAGGAAATGCCTTTCCATTATCCCTCGTTTGTGTGTAGATTCCCACTGCCTTTGGAGGCCTCAGGGTTCCACGCAGAGGGGATTTTTCCAGCTGTTCCTCCACACAGCCACATCTGGCAGAGGCCTTTAGCAGGAAGTTTCCCATCTCCTTATATAAATAGAGGTGGGGGGGGAAGCATCCCTGCAAATTCCAGGCTTGTGGATCTGTCAGTGAGAGCCATCAGGGCTGTAGCTGCCATAATTACTATAAAATTCATTTGATGCAGGTGTTTCAAAACACATTCGTGGCTTACACTTGGGTTTTTTTCCTACTTTGTGCAGTGCTGCCCAAGCAGGGGGGAATTTTGGGAAGCCGCAGCAGTTTTGTTTTATTTTATTTTATTTTATTTTATTTTATTTTATTTTGTTTTGTTTTGTTTTGTTTTGTTTTGTTTAAATTTTATTTTATTTTGTTTTATTTTATTTGTTTTATTTTATTTTATTTTTATTTTATTTTTTTAACAAGAATTGCCAAAATCAGTGAGGTGTGGGGTCTCTGGAGGGAGGCACTGTGTGTTTGGGTTCTTTCCACATTACCTAGAAAAGCAGCAATCCCAAATGACATTAATGGGTGGAACTGGGTGGATGGTGAACAGTGCCAGCCAAGTGGAGCATCCTTCCTCCCTTCTTTGCTTCCTAATGGAGATTATTCCTCCTTATTCCTGCTTATTCTTGCTTATTCCTGCTTATTCCTGATTATTCCTGGTTATTCCTGTGTCTTGCCCCTGGCAGCAGCTCCAGGTCCCCTCTCTTACCTGTCCCAGCTCTGATAAGCTCAGCCTTGACTCCAAGCCTGGTTTTCCCTGTGTTTATTCCCAGCAGGAGCCGACAGGAGGGGAGGCTCTCCTCGAAGGGGAAAATGTTTGCACACAAGTTCTCCCTTCCCTTTTCTGGCTCTGTGCATCCCCTTCCAGCCAGCCACATTCCTGGCATACCAGCCCTGGGGATGGCTTGGGAAGCAATTCAAGCAGGCTGGAGTATCTCCTGTTCAGGCTCTCCCCCTGCAAAATTTCCTCTTGCTGCATTCCAGAAAAGGGCACTGAATCCTTCAGGAATTGCTGCTCCCCCTCACAGTGCCTGAGGAGACATCAGCTCTGTGTTCCCACCTCAGGAATTTGGGTCTGGCTGTTGTTTTCTGTTGGATTTCATTTTCAAGCAGAGGGAGGAAAAGAGAAAAAAAGATTTGTATGGGAGGGGGAGAAAGGAAGAGCAGCATTAGGAGTGGATGAAAATCCCTTTGTAAAACAAAGGGATTTGGATATAATTTCTAATTAAAACTTTTATGGTTAGGACCTGCTGGTGTTTTGCAGCCAGGCTGGAGCTTTGTGGCAGCTCTGAGGGAGCGGGAGGCAGGGGCTGAATCCAGAATTTCCAGGATGATCCCGACAGCATTCCTGCTCCCTGGTGCAAACCTGGAGTAGCAACTCATGGCTCAGGCTGTGCTCCAGCCGTGCCTCAGCCTCTCCTGCTCATCCTGGCCCATCTGGCCCCTGTCCCAGCTGCAGAGGACACGGGTGACGTCAGGGGAGCTCTTGCCCATGCTTGCATCAGCCACCACCTTGGTGGTCGGAGTGTCCTGTGGGAATGGGCTCCTTTTCCTCTCAGCTCCACTGGGCTCATCCAGCTACTCTTCCACAGGGGCTCTGCAAGTGTTTCTGGAAAAAAAAAAGAGGGAAAATTTGATTTTTCCTTATTTTTTTCTTTTATTTTTGTCGTAGTCAGTGCAGGAAGGGATGTTGCTGTGCCTGGTTGGCCAGGTGAGGGGAGAGCAAGTGGAAAGAGCCGGTCCCCATCCTAGGAGGTGCTGCAGTGGGAGAGAGGGATGTGAACAGGGAAAAAGCCCAGTCCTGTGGGTCTTTGTGCTCCCACAGCAGCCTGGTGCTTGGTGCTTTTATAATTGTGTTACAGCAACCTGGAGATGCTTGGGAAATGGGGAGAAGAAACAATTTGCAGTCCTGGAAGCAGCATATTCCCAAAAATCTCCTAAAGGCCAGAGGGCTGCTTCAATGGAGTTGTGTCCCTCATGGTGCAGGCCCAGGCTGTCCAGGGTTCCCTGGGAGCATCCAGGTTGTGTTCCAGGATGGGGTAAGGAGAGCAGGACAGGCTCTCCTGTGTGGGCATCAGCGTCTGGGTGCCGTGGGGAGCCTTTCTAACAGCCTGGCCTCTGTCTGTGTCCCCCAGGCTGGTTCCCCGAGGTGACAGCGGGCTCCCCGTCGCCGGCAGAGGGGCCATGGCCATGTAGGGCCCGCCGGGAGCGGCGATGGCAGCGCAGAGGATCCGGGCGGCCAACTCGGGAGGGCTCCCGCGCTGCCGCTCCGAGGGCGCCCTCATCGACCTGGGCGAGGCCTTCGCGGCCGAGAGCGCCCTCTGCGACGTCAAAGGTGCCTGGGAATCGTCCCCTTCCTCACTCCAACCCATCCTCATCCTCTGGGAGGGCTGGAAAAGTGTCTGGGCATCCCCCCCTCCTCAATCCAGGCCCATCCTCACCCCCTGGCAGGGCTCAAAAGGTGCCTGGGCATCCCCCCCTTCCTCATTCCAGGCCATCCCCAATCCCTTTGGAGGGCTGGAAAGGTGCCTGGACATCCCCCCCCTCCTCGTTCCAGGCCATCCCCACCACCTAGAAGGGCTCCAAAGGTGCCTGGACATCACTCCCTCCTCATTCCAGGTCCATCCCCACCCCTGGGAAGGCTCAAAAGGTGCCTGGGCATCCCCTGCTCCTCATTCCAGACCATCCCCACCACCTAGAAGGCCTCCAAAGGTGCCTGGGCATCACCCCCTCCTCATTCCAGGTCATCTCCACCACCTAGAAGGTTTCAGAAGGTGCCTGTGCATCACTCTCTCCTCATTCCAGGCCCATCCCCATCCCTGGGAAGGCTCCATAGGTGCCTGGGCATCCCCCCTCCTCATTCCAGGCCATCCCCACCCCTGGAAGAGGTCCAAAGATGCCTGGGAATCATCCCCTTCCTCACTCCAGGCCCATTCCCACCCCTAGAAGGGCTCAAAAGGTGCCTGGGCATCCTTCCCTCCTCATCCAGGCCCATCTCCATCCCCTGGGAGGGCTCAGAAAGTGCCTGGGCATGCCCCCCTCTTTATTCAGGGCAATCCTAACCCCTGGGAAAGGTCAAAAGGTGCCTGGGCATCCCCCCTTCCTCATTTCAGGCCAACGCCACCCCCTAGAAGGTTTCAGAAGGTGCCTGGACATTCCCCCCTCCTCATTCCAGACCATCCCCACCACCTAGAAGGGCTCAAAAGGTGGCTGGGCATCACTCTCTCCTCACTCCAGGCCATCCCCACCTCCTGTGAGGGCTGGAAAGGTGCCTGGGCATCTCCCCCTCCTCATTCCAGACCCATCCCCACCCACTGGGAGGGCTCAAAAAGTGCCTGGGCATCCCCCCCTCCTCATTCCAGGCCCATCCCCACCCCTGGGAAGCCTTGGTGACACCAACAAGGTGGTGACAAAAGTGTTTCCCTCTCCCCAGCGCTGGGAGCCTGCAGCTTGCTCCTCCAATAATCCTTTTTAGGTTTGGGTTTTTTTCCAGCTTTTATTGCTTTTTTTTTTCTCTGCTGTGTTTTCCTTTTATGCTGCGGTCAGGTGGGAGGGGAATTGCTGCTCCCCTGGCAGGAAAGCATCCCAAGGAAAAGCTCCAGGTGGAAGCTGGAGAGCAGCTGAGGGCCTTGAGAGTAAACACGCACAAAGGAGATTGTTTTTGCAGGTGTAGCACCTGAACATCAAACACTTGCTGCAAATTAGATGGGTTTTAATGCAAAACCAGGAATTGCTCCTCTTATCCAGGGGTTTCAGCACATCCCTGTTAACCCCTGCATGCCCAGCTGGAGGGACAAGGGCCTCTTGCCTGTCTGATCTGGCACTAAAAATGCTCCATCCTGCAGCATGACCGAGTTAACAGCGGCTTCCAACCTAGCAGGCTGCCAAAAGAATTCCAGTTTGGAGTTTCTGTGCAGTTTCCCACTGGATGAATGCCCCCACACCTTTGCCTGCTGGCAGAGGATGTGTACAAAACTCTTCTCCTTGGAATACTCAGCCCCCCAGGCTATATTTAAAGGCCTCTCTTTGCTCAGCTGTATCTTCCCTTTTTATTGTGGGAAGTGAGAAGTGCTGCCAGCCTGTGAGTGGAGGCTCCAGGGATGTGCATTCTGAGCTCCCATCCCTTTGTCTCTGGGATTTTAAGGGCTTCCTGTGTTTTCTAAACTCCCTTTTCCTCCCACAGAGCTCTGTTGAAGCAGGTGCTGTCCCAGTTCCCTTGCAACTCCCTGTTGGTTAATATCCAGCTTTCCTTGTTTTCCTCAGACTCTCTGGGGAGGCAGCACACATTTAACCATTGATGTGGCATCATCTGCAGCTTGTTTTTAATGCTTTTTACAGAAACACATCCTGAAAATGAGAGCTAAGCCAATAAATAGGGTGACAGTGTAGGCTCAGCCCAGCCTGGATGTAAATTGGGATTCTCTAGCAGAAAACTCTTCCACTGGCACTTCTGAATGGGGTTTGGAGATGCTGCCAGCACCAGAACAGCAGTGTGGGAGGGAGGGGTGGGATTCTGTGAGGGTTCAACCTGGGTAACCTTCAGAACCACAGATTGGTTTGATTTGGGAGGGACCTGAAAGCAGAAGACATGTTCCCCTAGCCCAGGTTACTCCAAGCCCCATCAACCTGGCCTGGAACACTTCCAGGGATTCAGAGGCAGCCACAGCTGCTCTGGGCATGTTTCAGATGTGCAGGAGAGGGGTTGCAGCAGAGCAAGAGGGTTTTTAGCCTGTAGGGAGAGTTATCTTGGGTTTGGATGAACCCTTTAGGGAAGAGAGGTGTGAAGGTACCAGAAATAGTGGAGTTTTCTTGAAAAAAAATTATGGAGAAAAATACCTACAGGCTTGAGAGACTGCCTAGGGAATCAGTGGACTTGCAAGTGTTCAGAAAACACATAGATGTGGCATTTGGGGACCTGGCTTAGAGGTGGACCTAGCTGTGCTGGGTTAATGGTTGGACTCGATGGTCTTGGAGGCCTTTTCCAACTTTAATGATTCGGGGATCTCAAAACCACCTTCATCACTAAAAACAGTGTGGAATGATGACCTGGAATGAAGGCTTCCAAGTCAGTGGTGGCTGTGCTGAGCATTTCTCACACTGCTGTCTCTTCCTTGCCTCCTCAGTGCCTTCTCCCAGTGCCTTGCTGGTGGACAACCCCACGTCCTTCGGGAACGCCAAGGAAGTGGTGGCGATCAAGGACTACTGCCCCACCAACTTCACCACGCTGAAGTTCTCCAAGGGGGACCACCTGTACGTGCTGGACACGTCGGGAGGGGAGTGGTGGTACGCCCACAACACCACGGAGATGGGCTACATCCCTTCCTCCTACGTGCAGCCCGTGGGCCACCGCAACTCCTCGCTCACCGACAGCGGTGTCATCGACAGCCTGCTGGAGAGCCCCGACGAGGGTGTCAAGGAGCTGGACCTGCTTGGGGAGTGGGCTGAAGGGAAGAGAAACTCTGCCAAATCCTACCACAACAACCCCTTCCTGAACGGAGTGCACACCAACCCGTTCCTGAACGGGAATTCGCAAGCGGCGCCCGGCTCGGACAAAGAGTCCGACTCCAGCGTGGCCGTGGATTTGTTGCTCTTTGATACGGCAGCTCCCACGGCAGCTCTCCCCACTTCAGCTGCCAACAGCAGTTTGGGGAATCTTTTTGATGAGTTTCCCTCCACCAACAGGCTGGATGTGGAGCAGCCCGTGAGGAGGGACAACCCCTTCTTCCGAAGCAAACGCTCCTACAGCTTGTCCGAGCTGTCTGTCCTCCAGGCCAAGTCGGACGCGCCGGCCTCCTCGGGTTTCTTCAGCGGTTTGAAGTCCCCTACCCCCGAGCAGTTCCAGAGCAGGGAGGATTTTAGGACAGCGTGGCTGAACCACAGGAAGCTGGCCCGGTCTTGCCACGACTTGGATTTGCTTGGCCAGAATCCCGGCTGGGGTCAGACGCAGCCGGTGGAGACCAACATCGTGTGCAAGCTGGACAGCTCCGGCGGGGCCGTGCAGCTGCCCGACACCAACATCAGCATCCACGTGCCTGAGGGCCACGTGTGCCCCGGCGAGACGCAGCAGATCTCCATGAAGGCCATGCTGGACCCGCCGCTGGAGCTCAACAGCGACAAGTGCAGCACCATCAGCCCCGTGCTGCAGATCAAGCTCAGCAACATGGAGGTGAAGACCTTCATCATCCTGGAGATGAAGGTGTCGGCGGAGGTCAAGAGCGATGCGGTGAGCAAGAGCCTGGTGGGGCTGCAGTGCCTGCGCAGCGACATGAAGGAAGGGCCCTACACACCATTGCAGCTGAGCTATTCCTATGGGGACACCATCCAGGTGCAGCTGGAGAACCTGGAGCCCTGCATGTACATCGCGGCTGTGGCGCAGGGCCAGAACATCCTCTACCCTTACACCGTGTGGGATTACATCAGCAAGAAGATCACAGTGGGCGTCTATGGCCCCAAGCACATCCACCCTTCCTTCAAGACCGTGGTGGCCATGTTCGGCCATGAGTGCGCCCCCAAGACCCTGCTGGTCAACGAGGTCACCAGGCAGTGCCACAGCCCGGCTCCGGTCGCCCTGCAGCTCTGGGGCAAGCACCAGTTCTCCCTGTCCCGGCCCCAGGACCTCAAGCTCTGCATGTTCTCCAACATGACCAACTACGAGGTGAAGGCCAGCGAGCAGGCCAAGATCGTGCGGGGCTTCCAGATGAAGCTGGGCAAGGTCAGCCGCCTCATCTTCCCCATCTCCTCCCACGACCCCAACGAGCTGTCGGACTTCACGCTGAGGATACAGGTCAAGGATGACCAGGATGCCATCCTCACCCAGTTCTGCGTCCAGACGCCGCAGCCGCCGCCGAAGAGCGCCATCAAACCCACGGGGCAGAGGCGGTTCCTGAAGAAGAACGAGGTGGGGAAGATCATCCTCTCCCCGCTGGCTGCCACCGCCAAGTATCCGGTTTTTCAGGACCGGCCGGTGTTGAGCCTCAAGTACGGGAAGCTGCTGAAGACAGTGGTGAGGCAGAGCAAGAACCACTACTTGCTGGAGTACAAGAAGGGAGACGTCATCGCCCTCCTCAGCGAGGAGAAGGTCAGGTTGAAAGGGCAGCTGTGGACCAAGGAGTGGTACATCGGCTACTACCAGGGCAAGGTCGGCCTCGTGCACACCAAAAACGTGCTGGTGGTGGGCAAGGTCAAACCCAGCTACTTCTCTGGGCCGGACCTCACCACCAGCCTGCTGCTGGAGCAGATCCTGAGGCCCTGCAAGTTCCTGACCTACATCTACGCCTCGGTGAGGACTCTGCTGATGGAGAACCTCAGCAGCTGGCGCTCCTTTGCCGATGCCCTGGGCTACCTGAACCTGCCGCTCTCCTTCTTCTGCCGGGCGGAGCTGGACAGCGAGCCGGAGAGGGTGGCCTCTGTGCTGGAGAAGCTGAAGGAGGACTGCAACAGCGTGGAGAACAAGGAGAGGAAGTCCTTCCAGAAGGAGCTGATGACGGTGAGTCTGAGGCCTGGCGAAGGGGGACTTCGTTCCTGGCTCTGCAGTGGCATCAGGGGAGGTGCCAGTTCCCTAGTTCAGTCTTTGGGGCATGAAATCCACCTTGAATGTCTTCTGAGGACTGCTGGGCACTGCCAGGTGGGAGTCCAGCCCTGTGGTGGGTGGGATCTTGGTTTAGCAGGATCATGGCAATAATGAGGGATGCACTAAGGTGCTTGGAATTCCAGAATCACACAATGGCCTGGGTTGAAAGAAGCCTCAAAGCTCATCCAGTTCCACCCCTTGCCATGGGCAGGGACACCTTCCACTGTCCCAGGTCACTCCAAGCCCTGTTCAACCTGGCCTGGAACACTTTGAGGGATGGGGAGCCTTGTTTTTGAGTGGCACCTCTGAGCTGGGATGTTTTATACGTTACAAACGGAAATGTGTGACTTGCTCCATGTCCTGAAAGGAATCTGGGAGAAGTGCTGCCAATATTCCTAGGATGCCGTTAGCAAGTAAATCCCTCACAAAATATCACCTCCACGATCCTTTCTAGCACTTAATAGGAAGTGAGCCAAAGAAAATACAGGGCAAAGTGTCTGGGAGAGATTTGCAACTCTCTCCGGTTCTGTGCTGTCCCACAGGAGCAGAGTAACTGAGTTATGGAGAAGAGCATGGTTTAAAATGTCAATTGGATTAAGGAATAGCGGCGGCCTTGCTTGGCAAAATGAAATTACGGCAAAAGGGGGCTGTGGCTGAGTGGAGGAGTTCAGTTCCCACATTCCTTTTAGGGAGAAGGGGGGAATTTAAGGATTGAGTAGAAGGTGTTACGGAGAGTATGGAATCCATTGTTACTCATGGAAATGTTGTCTGGAGAGTTCCCTGTGCCCGGGTACCACTCTGGGGCCTGTGGGGTGACATTGCAGCTCTGACTTTCAGTTTCAGGTCATGCCACCAACACTGCTTCTGTTGCAGGGTTCTCCTGGCCATCAGTGACCCTTTCCTCACCCAGGATTGGAAAACCCCCCCTGTTTCCCCCCCAAGGGAGGGCTTGCTCCTTTAATCATCAGCTCAATGATTGTTGGGATGAAATCCGTGCTGCTCCCGGGACTGTTTGCTTTACCTGTTTGCAAACCCCCTAGGTGTTGCTTTTATCTCTCCCCATTGTTTTCAGGGATCCCAGGCAGCCTTTAGGTCATGGAGAATCCTCACGAGGAGACAAAGGGAAAGATAAGGCTCAGGGAGCTGCTGGCTCCAGGGGAGGGCTGGGGAGCTGCAGGAAAACATCCTGCTCCCCTGTGGCTGTCAGGAGAGCAGAGTCCCAGGGCAGGTTTTATTCTCCTTGTTTGTCTAATCCTGCTCTCTGTGAGGCTGAGTCTGTGGATCAAGGATGAGCTCCCTTCTTGGTGGAACATGATGCTGCCTCCAAAACCCCTGGCTGCCGTCAAATCCTCCTTAGCCTATGGAGAAATTAGATTGAGCCTGTTGAAAGAAGAAAATAATGATGTTTCAGGGGATGGCAATGGAGCAGTAATGGATTTTATTGTGTTCAAATCTGATTTTATTTGTAACAAATGGACTGGCTTT
Organism: Ammospiza nelsoni; assembly: GCF_027579445.1. Lineage (NCBI taxonomy): Eukaryota > Metazoa > Chordata > Aves > Passeriformes > Passerellidae > Ammospiza > Ammospiza nelsoni. The sequence continues at coordinate 2,425,770 of NC_080639.1, forward strand.
CTGGCAAGGGGAGCCAGCTGCACTAAGCTCCAGCGTGGCCATTTCAGCTGAAAGAAAGTTGGTTTGTCTCCCCTCAGAAGGGCTGGGAAGGCAGAAGCAGAAGCAGGATTATCAGTGTTGAGTACACAAAGCGCCAGTGGCAGAGTCGTGCACCAGCAGCCAAGCAAGGAAAAGCCTGGTCATGATTATTGATTAATCAGTAATCTGCCTTTAATTACTACTCCTCTAATCAGGCACCAGCACTGGAGTGTGAAGGTAACTGGGGGGGATGTGGTTGCTCAGCAGAGAGGGAAAGCTCTCCCTCCCTGCCTCCTCTCTGCCCCTCGGAAGCAGGCAGCACATGGATGGCTTGGATAAAAAAGCTGGGCATGGATTCAAGAAGATTTCATTGCCCCTGGTGCCTGGCCCGTGGGGTTAGACCTGCCCTGAGACACAGCTTTTGTGCCTCCCTGCTTGTCAGAGAGACTCTCATTTATCATCCCTCCAACAGACTCTGCTGTTGGGAAAAACACGGCTCTGCTGGGAATGGCCCCTGGCACGGCAGCAGGGAGCTGTGGGGAGGAAACTCTGAGCTTGTTCTTCTCCAGGCAGCTTGTAAAGGTCACACAGGAGATGAGCTTGGGATATTTTTTTTTTCCCCTCCCGTTGTTTTGTTTGCTCTGACTCACGGTATCCAGGTATCCATGTGCTGCTGCCTGACTCCTGCCAAGAGTTTCTGCTTGTCCCTGGTGTGTTCCTAAAGCTGTGGAGCTGTCCTAGAGTCCTGCAGGTCAGGGTGTCCAAAGCTTTGGGTCGGAAAGGACCTTAAAGCCCATTCCTTTCCACCCCCTGCCATGGGCAGGAACACCTCCCATTATCCCAGGCTGCTCCAAGCCCTGTTCAGCCTGGCCTGGGACACTTCCAGGGATGTGAAGCCACATCTCTGAGCAACCAGGGGGGCCTCACCACCCTCAGCATGCTGAGATCCAGCTGGGCATCACTCCCCATGGGAGGCAGTGCAAGACTTTATGAGGTAAACGAAAAAAAAAAATCAGTATTTAAGGCTGAGAGTGTGTATTTTAAACATGCAAGATGACTTTGGAGGTGGTGACAGCCAAAACAGTGAGCGAGAGAGATGTTTGATGCCCAAACAAGGGTTATTTTGGGGAACACTTGTACAGAGACAACTTCTTTGGGTCAAAACCTGACCTGTATCCTGGAGAGGATGGTGAGCCAGGAGCCTGAGCAGGAGCATCCTCTCGCCCCGTGGCTCTCATGGTCTGCTTGGGGACACAGGGCCTTTATCCCCCAGGTTTGAGGAAGTCCCAGGGGGGAGCTGTTTTCCTCCACAATGCTGCTTTCCTTCATTAGGAAATGGGATTCTGCATTTCAAAGCTGGGATGTAAATTCAGCCTCCCCTGGATGCCTTTCAAGTTGAGGTGTTTCTGCTTTGAACTGGGATTTGAATATCAAACACCCTCTTTGCTCTTTGCTGGGCTGGCCCAGCCGGTTCCCAGCTGCTCCCAGGGGAATAAACAATAAACAATAAATATTTCCAAGGGCTCTGGCAAAGCACAGCCCAGGTCACACCTGGGTGATGAGGGATGGAGACACGGTGAGTGGACCCAGCTATCCTGTAGGCTATCCTGGGAGGCTTGTCCAGGGCAAGGGAGGAGGATGGAAGCAATTGTGGCATAATCCCACTGGAGGATTAGGTCTGCTGAGGTAATCCTGGTATCTCACCGTGTTTCCAGTAATATTCCCCCTCTGGCTGCCTTGCATCCCATCCCCTGGTGTCCTGTTGCCTGTCCCCATGGGGCTGGAGCTGCCAGGGCACGGCAGGTGGTTCTGTGGCCATCAGAAGGTTTCAGAGTTAGGCAGACCCACCCATTTCTCCCAGAGTTGTTGTTTTGAGTGATTTTGCAGCTCTTTGATGGGGTGCCCTCCTGGGTGTTTTCCCTGCTGCTGCTTTGTTGTTCACCTAGAGCAGGAGAATCCATCTCCTGTAGCTCCATCCTTCTGAGCCCAGCTCCAGGCACTGCCTCTGACCTCGGGCAGGAGGTGGGAGCAGCTCCTTCATCCTGCTCCCCCAAAGGCCAGGCTGTGCAGGGATTGGCATCCAGCTGCCTGGAAAGGCAGGGCTGGGGATGTTCAGCCTGCTCCCTTCCTTGGGATCCTGCAGAGAGGGAGCTGGATCCAGAGGGGAGCAGGATCCAGAGAGGGTGGAGGGTCCAGAGAGTATGGAGGATCCAGAGAGGGAGCAGGATCCAGAGGGTGGAAGATCCAGAGGGGATCTGGATCCAGAGAAGGTAGAGGATTCAGAGAGGGGAGCTGAATCCAGAGAGGGGGAGCTGGATCCAGAGAAGGGAGCTGGATCCAGAGAGGTGCAGGATCCAGAGAGGGTGGAGGATCCCAAGGGGAGTTGGATCCAGAGAGGGTGGAGGATCCAGAGGGGAGCAGGATCCAGAGGGGAGCTGGATCCAGAGGGGCTGCAGGATCCAGAGAGGGAGCTGGGTGTAGAGAGGGAGCTGGTGGGAAGCTGGATCCAGAGAGGGCCCAGGATCCAGAGGGGAGCTGGATCCAGAGAGGGAGCTGGATCCAGAGAAGGTGGAGGATCCAGAGAGGGTGGAGGATCCAGAGAAGGTGTTGGATCCAGAGGGGAGCTGATCCCTGGGCTGTAGGAGAGGAGGTGGTTCGGTTCTGGCGCAGGTGTGTGAGATCTAAACACTCCTGAACGTCTTTTTGCCAAGCCAAATGTGCTCCTTTGGCTGGATTTTCCCTGCTCGTTGGACAAGGGGGTTTATGGCCTCCCTGGCTCCCACAGGAAGCTGGTGTCAGCACTTTGGAGGAGCAGGCACGTGCTGGGCTGCAGCTGTGATTAGAGCCCAGCTCAGCTCTGAGCTGGGAGCAGATAAGGGGAAAAATCAGCGTGCATTTGCTTTGCAAATCGCTGGAGTGGTTTCAGATGTTCCCATCTTCCCTCCCCCAACTGTCCCTGTGCAGTCTCCAGTGGGAGGATTTAACCCTTCTTTGCTCCAGAGCCAAACCTGGATTTTCCCAGACCCCTGTGTTGGGAGGAGGTGTCAGGACCCAGAGGGACAGAAAGGTCACTTTGGGAATCACCTTATCCTGATGATTTCCACAAGAACCATCCCCGTGCTGCTGTGAAGGAGTGGGTGGGGTCTGTTTGCTTAATTTCCATTTTTAATAACACCAAAGCCCCCCCCCTTGAGGTTCAGGGTGGGATTTGCCCAGGGTCTGGGGTTGCTGCTGCTGGGACTGTTGTGGTCCAGAATCTGTGGGAGCGCTGGGGAGTGGGATGATGATCCTGGCAGTCAGATCCCATCCTCTGAGAGTGAACACTGCCATTAAACCCTTCCTTTTCCAGGGCTGCACTGGAGCTTCTCCCCTACTGCAGCTTCATCCCACTCTGAAGGGATTTTAATGGGATTTGACATTTCAAGGCAGGAGCTAACCCCACTCCATCCTTTTTTTGCATGACTAAATCATTCCTACCTAGAAAACCCAGACTGATGCATTTGCTCTTTCCACTTCAAAACCATTTGTGGAAAACCTCAGCTTTTAGGACAATAAATGATGCAGGAAGAGGAGGAGGAGAAGAGGAAGAGCATCCCAAGCTGAGCAATGGTCCTGCAGTGTCAGAGTCCTTACCTGGGTCTCAGTCACCGAGTGCCCCCCAGGTCCCATCCCAGAATGTGCCTTGCTGTGTCCTGGCTGTGCCTTGCCCACTGCTCTGAAGGATCCTGCAGCTCTGGGGTGGAGTCTGGATTAGTTCCCTTGATTAAAAGCATCTGTTGTCCTCAGCCCCTGGGATGCTTTAAACTGCTTAAGGTGAGGCCTGGACATCTCAGGAGGGGCTGCCTGGAGAACCGGGCTGCAAACCTCATCCAGAGGGGTCCAGCACTTTGTTCAATTAATGGGATTATTCTCTTGCCAAGCCTGCTGGCCTCATTTCCCCAGCTGTCACTACAAAGGAGGCAGAAGGATTTTTGGGATACTCCAGGGGGGAGCTAACCCGGCCTTTGCTTTTTCCCGTGTCCTGCAGGCCCTGCTGAAGATGGACTGCCAAGGGCTGGTGGTGAGGCTGATCCAGGACTTTGTGCTGCTGACCACGGCCGTGGAGGTGGCCCAGCGCTGGCGGGAGCTGGCCGAGAAGCTGGCCAAGGTGTCCAAGCAGCAGATGGACGCCTACGAGGCCCCGCACCGTGACAAGAGCGGCTCGGTGGACAGCGAGGTGAGGGCAGGCATGCCTGGATCTCCACAGATCCTGGAATTCTGTGGGCTGGAAAAGATCTTCAAAGTGTTGGAGTCCAGCCTTTGAGCCTGACCCACCAGGTTAATGGTTGGGCCCAATGGTCTTAAAGGGCCTTAATGGTGTTAAAGGGCCTACAAGGCCCCGCACCGCGACAAGAGCAGCATGGTAGACAGTGAGGTGAGGGCAGGCACACCTGGCTCTGCACAGATCCTGGAATTCTTTCAGCTAGAAAACACCTTCAAGGTGTTGGAGTCCAGCCTTTGAGCCAGCACTGCCAGGCCCACCAGGTTAATGGGGGAGCCTTAATGGTATTAAAGGGTCTACGAGGCCCCGCACTGCGACAAGAGTGTCTCGGTGGACAGCGAGGTGAGGGCCGGCCCACCTGGATCTGCACAGATCCTGGGATTCTCTGGGCTGGAAAACATCTACAAGGTATTGGAGTCCAACCTTTGAGCCAGACCCACAGGTTAATGGTTGGGCCCAATGGTCTCAAAGGCCTTAATGGTCTTAAAGAGCTTACAAGGCTCCGCACCGCAATAAGAGCAGCACAGTGGGCAGTGAGGTGAGGGCAGACACGTCTGGTTCTCCACAAATCCTGGAACTCTCTTGGCTGGAAACACCTTCAAGGTGTTGGAGTCCAGCCTTTGAGCCAGCACTGCCAGGCCTACCAGGTTAATGGTTGGGCCCAATGGTGTTAAAGGGCCTTAATGGTGTTAAAGGGCCTACAAGGCCCCACAGCGTGACAAGAGCAGCATGGTGGACAGCAAGGTAAGGGCAGGCACACCTGGCTCTCCACAGTTCCTGGAATTGGCTGGGCTGGAAAACACCTTCAAGGTGTTGGAATCCAACCTTTGAGCCAGGCCTGTGACGGTGTTCACAGGGGTCTCAGGTTGAGGGAAGAGATGAGGATTTCACTCCATGTTTCAGAAGGCTTGATTTATTATTTTATTATATATATTACATTAAAACTATACTAAAAGAATAGAAGAAAGGATTTCATGAGAAGGCTAGCTAAGAATAGAATAGCAAAGAATGATAATAAAGGTTTGTGTCTCAGACAGAGAGTCCGAGCCAGCTTTGATTGGCCATTAATTAGAAACAACCAACATGGGCCAACCACAGATGGACCTGTTGCATTCCACAGCAGCAGATAACCATTGTTTGCATTTTGTTCCTGAGGCCTCCCAGCTTCTCAGGAGGAAAAATCCTAAGGAAAGGATTTTTCAGAAAATGTCTGTGAAACAGACCCACCAGGTTAATGGTTGGGCCCAATGGTCTTAAAGGGCCTTAATGGTGTTAAAGGGCCTACAATGCTGGTGGACAGCAAGGTGAGGGCAGGCACACCTGGATCTCCACAGATCCTGGAATTTTCTGGGCTGGAAAACACCCTTAAGGTGTTGGAGTCCAACCTTTGAGGCAGCACTGCCAGACTTACCAGATTAATGGTTGGGCCCAAAGTCTTAAAGGCCTTTCCAACCCAAAGGATTCCATGTTTCTCTGGAGGTTCCTCCAGAGCACACTCCCCTCGGAGGAACACAGGGCTCTGACGGTGTTGGGGGGCTGTTTTCCTGGGAATGTGCCTGTTTTGGGATGCTGGCTGAGCTCTGATCCCCTCCCACCTGTGTCCCCCCCCCCTCTCCCCAGGCCATGTGGAAGCCGGCCTACGACTTCCTGCTGACCTGGAGCAGCCAGATGGGGGACAGCTACAGGGACGTCATCCAGGAGCTGCACACGGGGCTGGACAAGATGAAGAACCCCATCACCAAGCGCTGGAAGCACCTCACGGGCACCCTGATCCTCGTCAACTCCTTGGACATGCTGAGGGCAGCGGCCTTCAGCCCCCAGGACCACGAGGATTTTGCCATCTAGCCCGTGGTTGTCCTCTTCTCCTTGGCTGGGAATTTTTTTCCCTCTGTTTTTTTTTCCCCCCTGCTCTCCCTTTGGCTTTAAGGAGAAGAAGTGGAGGTTGGGTTTGAAGAGGCCAAAGTTTGGCCTTCACACCCTTCCCTTGGGTTTGAAGAGGCCAAAGTCTGCAAGTTCTCCACCCGGACTGGAAATCAGCAGGAGATATCCCACCCTGATGGGAGTTCATCTGGAAGGGGATGGCTTTTCATCCAGTTAAACTATTTCTTACTGAAAAAATTAAAAAAACTTTCAGGAGGGCAAAGGGGTGGGGAGGGATCCCAAAAGAAATCGTGTTTTCTAGGCATTTACAAATAAAAGTTTAATTTTTTTAACGAGCAGTAGAAGTTGTGACCACTTTGGGGGAGGGGTGGGGGAAGCTGTGGCTGGTTTTAAGTTGCAGAAACTGCTTTGAAATGATGGGGTTTGAGACAAGTATGAGTCCTGTAAATATATATTTTAAGAGGAAGCACGGTAAATGCCCTTTCCCCCCACTACAGGCAGCTGTGACTAAAGCACTACAGGAACTTGGGCTGTCCCTAAATTTGGGGTGTGCTCAGCCCTTGCACCAAAAACAACTTTTATTTTATTTTATTTTATTTTATTTTATTTTATTTTATTTTATTTTATTTTATTTTATTTTATTTTATTTTATTTTATTCACAGGCCCTGTGAGCATTCTGGTTGATTTTTGGGTTATTTCCATGTCTCTGCAGATGTGGATTTTCTTGTTTGTGGCCAGGGAGTTGCCTGCTCCTGTTTTTTAACCAGGAGGAGCTTCTTCCCACCTGGATGTGGTGCAGGACACCTCTGGAAGAACCTGGACGTTTGGGGCTCTCCAGAGACCTCAGGAGATGGATCAGGAGGATGGTGAGAGGGAATCAAAGTCCCCAGGTGCTCCTGCTCGGGGGAAGAGGCCAGAAAGGGGGAGGAAATTGTTGCCATGCAGATAATCCCTCTACAGGCAAAGGGAAAAAAAGGAAAAAAAAGAGACAAGAGAAAGACTCTTTCTCCTATTTTGAAATCTGAGCTCTCTGGGGATGTTCCAGGTGCTCTTTGCCATTGATTTCTAATTCTTCAAGGCTCCTCAAATCCAGTTTAACTTGTAAGTAACCTTTGCTATAAACCTGGTGCCAAAACCCTCAATATTTGTGTCACCCAGTCCCCGTATTATTTTTCTCTTCCTCCTTTTAAATCTGAGTTTTTTGAGTGACTTCCTTTCCTCCCTTTCCTCCTTCCCTCCCTCTGCTCCCCAGCTTTCAGGTATTTCACCTCCTGGGAGGGGAATATTTTTTGCACAGAAAGATTATTTTAAGTGCAAAGGCTCCTTTTGGTGGAAAGCTGCAGCCAGAGGACGTGTAGAGGTTCCTAAAGGATGGGGTTTTTTTTTTTTTTTTTTTTTTTTTTTTTCTTTTCAGGTGAATTTAAAAAGAAACAGTGGAAGAAAAAGAGTAGGAAAGGCATCATCTGGTGGAGGGAATGGTGCCTTTTCCCAAAATCCCATGCCCAGAAGTGATCACTCTCTATGGATCCCACAACCTTAAATTTGTCCTTTAGGGGGCTTAAGGGTTTTCCTTTTAGGGGCTTTAGGGGGTTTCCTGTGCAGGTCCCCACAGCCCAGCCCCTTTCCCTGTCCCTGCTTTTCCATGCAGGAGATAAAATCCCTGCTGCAACGAGGGCCAGCTCCAGGTGCAGCCAGCAGGATGCCTTTCCCTTGGGCTTTTACCCAAATCTGGGTTTTTTTACCCCAATCTGGGCTTTCCCCCCTGGCTCCGGAGCTCTGCAGGAGGCTGTGCTGGCAGAGTGGCAGTAGTTGGAGCCTCCCCTGATCCATGAATAATCCCATTTTTTTTTTTCTCCTCACTACCCTGTGCCCTCCCCAGAGCCTTGGGAACATGGCCGGCACGTTTTGGGGGCTGTGGGATGAGGGTGAATTAATTTCTCCCCATTTTTGGTCTGAAATCCAGTCCTTCCTCCCATGCTGGGGCTGGGAGTGTGTCCCCCTTCTGAATTAAATCAAGGCCTTCTCCCAAAATTCTGTCTGGGATTTGCATTGCCACCCCTGTGCAGTAACTGTTCTTATAATTCATGGTCATTTTTTTAAAGGAAAAGGAGATTTTTTTTTTTTTTTTCCTGGGGAAAACCCCATTCCAGTGGAAGCTGTTACTCTCCAGTGTGATGGTGTTCACAGGGGTTCATGGATCAGAAAAGAGATGAGGATTTGACTCCATGTTTCAGAGGGCTTGATTTATTATTTTATGATATATATTACATTAAAACTATACTAAAAGAATTGAAGAAAGGATTTCATCAGAAGGCCAGCTAAGAATAGAAAAAGAAGGAATGATAACAAAGGTTTGTGGCTCGGACAGAGAGTCTGAGCCAGCTGGGCTGTGATTGGCCATTAATTAGAAACAACCAGCATGAGACCAGTCACAGATGCACCTGTTGCATTCCACAGCAGCAGATAATCAATGTTTACATTTTGTTCCTGAGGCCTCCCAGCTTCTCAGGAGGAAAAATCCTAAGGAAAGGATTTTTCATAAAAGTTGTCTGCGACACTCCAGGGCTCCCAGTTAGTTGTCACCTGCTGTTGTCTCTCCACCCCAAAGCAGAGTGGGGTTAATTTAGTGGGGTTTGCACTGTGCCAGCACCCAGAGCCGGTGCTCCTGAATCCAATCTCCTCCCTCAGCCTTTCCACCCCACTGTCTCCAAGGGAAAAAGTGCCTGGAAACCATCTCACCCCCAGCCTGCTGCTTGTGCTCAAGCTCTAGGTCAGGAACTTCCTGAAGTGGGACAAGGTGTGGTTGCAGGATTTCTTCTGGCACAGAGGAGTTTTCCTGGTTGCTTTCTGGCTGGAGAAAACACCTCTGTGTTTAGCCAAGGCTGTTGTGCTGCTCCCAGTCCCAGTGGAGGTCAGATCCCAAGGCAGGGAAGGGAAATATTCTGGTTTCTGCTGGGGCTCTCACCATGGATACCCTGCTCTGGGAAACAGGGACAGCAGCCAGGTGATTTGGGGAGTTCCCCCTTGGCTTCCCCCTGCTCCCTGGAATATTTCAGCTTCAGGGAAAGAAAGGGTTTGAGATTTTATTCTTCAGTGCTTCAGCACAGGTCACCTTGCAAATGCATCCCCACAGCATTTTCTCCTCTGCTTCAGCCCTCACAAGTGAGGGATCACCTTCCATGGGCTCACCCAGCCCCAAAAGGCTGAGGAGAGGTCTCAGGACAGGGAGGGAGAGGAGAATCACCCCCTGGCTATCAGGGTCTCCACACAAAGCTTGGTCTGCAGGGAAATCTGGAGCCTGATGAGACCCTGCATCTCTCTGGGTGTTGGTTTCCATGCCCAGAAATCCCTGCTGAAAATCCCTGCAGGATTTGCTGCCTTCCCTTGAAGCTCCTCATGAACAGCCTCTTGTGGGTTACCAGGACACGCTGTGATAGCGCTTAGAGGAGCAGGGCTGCTCCCAAATCTTTCTCAGGTTTTCCTTTTGCCACCAAATCCCTCCATTTCCAGGGCTGTCCCCTGCTTCCAGCCTCCTCTGGGGTGCCAGCTGGCAGCTTGATGCTTTGTTCTGTGGAAAACCGTGCTGGAAGCACCTTCAGTGAGGATCACAGTGGAATCCTTGGAATTCTGCACCAGCCCTGGGATTTGCTGGTGTTCCAAGCAGCCCTGTTCCACCTTTGGGTTTTCTTGTTGGTAGGATCTTTAATTTCCTTGTTTGTTGGATCTTTCATTTCCTTTTTTGTTGGATCTTTAATTTCTTTTGCCTTAATAGCCCGGGGTGACTTAATCAGGCCTGAATTTTCACCAAAAGAGGGTTTGAATGGCTGGAAATTCAGGGAGATGATGGTGATCATCCCAGGAAATGCAACTCCCATCCCATGCTCACAGCATGACCCACTCAAGCCTCCTTTCAAAGTCTTTTATTTTTTTTCTTTTTTTTTTTTTTTTTCTTTTTTTTTGGCAACAGGCTTTGCCCAAAGCATCCCCTGGGGCTCCCCTCTTCGCAGCTCAGCAGGTTTAATCCATGGCTGGAATTCAGGGGCTTCTGAGCAACAAATGGCACCTTTGGGCTTTTAAAAAAACAATTTATTATAATGACGGGGGTGAAAGAAGGGATGTAAAGGTATGCTTTCCCCAAGGGGTGGCTGATTGCAGGATTGGGGTGGGAGGATGATGTCCAAGGGAAGAGGGCTCTGGCTGGGGGAGGAATGTGTAAATTCTTACTGTTTAAACGCCTCACTTGGTGTTGGATGTTGGGATGTTGGGAGTGACGCTGGTTGTGGTTTGCCCATGACTCATCCAGCCCTGAGTCACCCTCCTGCTCTGCTGAGATCATCTCCAAGGGGTTGGCACCGACCCAGCAGCCCCTCCAGCAGCCCCTGGGGCATCCTCCGGGCCCCTGCCCCACTGAACATCCATTAAAGCTTCCACCTTTGTGGCATTGCCCAGCACAAACTGAGCCCCTGGGGCTCAACCACACAGGGATCTGCCCCAGTGGAGCAGGGATTTTGTCTCCCCTTCCCCTAAACTGACCCAGGCTGGTGGCATTCCTGGGAAGGGCTCTGCTCCTTTGGTTCAGGCTGGATTTTGGGGACAGGCTCAACAGGGATTTGGGATTTGCTCCATGACTCCCTTTTATCACCCCGAGCAGTCAGATCTGGCACAGGAGACCTCTCACCCTTCCTGAAAAGAAAAGGGAATTGATGCTGCCTCCTGTGAGGAGGGAGAGTCTGTCCTGCCCTTTGACTCAGAGATTTTGGCACCCCCTTTTCCCCAGGTTTCATCCCACTCACCTATAAATAACTCCTGAAAACACCTCTGCAGGTGATAATTAATCTGAGGGCTCTGTGGCTGCTCCAGCTGAGATTGCCTGGGCTTGCTCATGCCAGCTCCAGTGCCGGGGATCCAAACTGCCCTGGGATGTGGCATCTGCAGTGCAAGGGATCCAAACTGCCCTGGGATGGGGCATCTGCAGTGCCAGGGATCCAAACTGCCCTGGAATGGGGCATCTGCAGTGCCAGGGATCCAGACTGCCCTGGAATGGGGCATCTGCAGTGCCAGGGATCCAGACTGCCCCGGGATGGGGCATCTGCAGTGCCAGGGATCCAGACTGCCCCGGGATGGGGCATCTGCAGTGCCAAACCCTCTGGGATGCTGCAGAGCCCAAAGCATCTTCTGGACCCCTTCCCATGGTTGTTCCCACTGCATTATCCCTGCACTGCTCCCCAGGCTGGACCATCTCAGCTGCAATCCCAAAGCCACAGATTTTTGTGGATGCACAGGGGTTTGGGGTGAGTTTGGGTGGTTTTGTTTAAATGAGGCTGGTTTCCCTCGTCCACACTCCTCAGGGAGGTGGGATGCACTCCTCATCTTCCCAAGTTGTGCTTCCATGGTTTCCCACTGTGGGAAATGAGCTCCCCATAGTGGGAAAACCTCGCCGAACTGGATTATTGCCTGGGCACCAGCAGCAGTGAGTATTTGCTTTTTACAAAGCCACCCAAAAGGTAGATTAGCAAATAAATGAATTAAATGGGTAATTGCAGGTCTGAGTGTGAGCATCCAAATGAGAGTGTCCAGGGCAAGGGGTAGAGGTAAGGAAGGGCCCCAGGTAAGGAAGAGGGAGTGTTTCTGTGTCTGGGAATAATATTTATTTATAAATATATACATATTTATAAGGATATTTATTTATAAATATATAAATATTTATTAATATAAAATTTATTTTAGTATTTATAAATATATAAATATTTATTTATAGATTCCCCCGTCTAAGGCGCAATGGCTTTCAGCTGACAGAGAATAGGTTTAGACGGAATATTAGGAAGAAATTCTTCCCTCTGAGGAAGGGAATGGGAATGGGAATGTCCAAGGCCAGGTTGGACAGAGCTTGGACACCCCTGTGGGCCAGGGGTCTCCATGGACCCCCACACTGGGGAGGTGGAGGAGCCTGAGATCCACCCAGAGCTCCCATGGCAGCAGTGGGAAAACCTCCCTGTTGGCCCTGGGGACTGGGCTGGGGCTGAAAAACCCTGTGGCTGCAGAAAAATGCCAGCAATTCCTGTCATTTCCCGTGGTCTGGCTGGTGGGAAGCAGGCAGAGATGGTGGCTGCATCCTCTCCCCCAGGGCCAGGGCTGCTGTGTCCCCCAGGACACCCCATCCCAAACCCAGAGAGCTTCAGGGCCATCATCTGAAGCTGGGCTGGGTCTGAGGAGCGCAGAAGAGCTGGGAAGCAGCACTGGCTCTTTCCCAGACTTACTGGGTGTTAAAATCCAGGGGAAAATAGGACAAACACTCAAAAGGTTCCTGGGTGGGAGCAGAAATCATCAGCTCTGGGTGGGGGAGGTGCTAAGGTGGGAGGTGTTTGTACCACCTTTCTCCAAGGGCAGTGAGGGCATTTTGGCTGCTGCCTTTTCCCTAAGATTTGAAGGATTTGCTGGGAAAGCTCAGGCTGCAGTGCCTGGGGCTCTGAGGAGCTCGGGGAGTGGAGCAATGGCTGGTCCTGCCTCAGTTTCCCCTTTTGGGAAGGGCCCCACTGTCAGCTCTGGTGCTTCAATCTGGGCTGTGGCTGTGCATTGTCGCAGACATCTTTTCACAAAAATCCTTTCCTTAGGATTTTTACTGCTGAGAAGCTGAGAGGCCTCAGGAGCAAAATGTAAACAATGGTTATCTGCTGCTATGGAATGCAACAGGTGCATCTGTGATTGGCCCATGTTGGTTGTTTCTAATTAATGGCCAATCACAGCCCAGCTGGCTTGGACAGAGAGTGCGAGACACAAACCTTTGTTATCATTCTTTCCTATTCTATTCTTAGCTAGCCTTCTGAGGAAATCCTTTCTTCTATTCTTTTAGTATAGTTTTAATGTAATATATATAATAAAATAATAAATCAAGCCTTCTGAAACATGGAGTGAAATCCTTGTCTCTTCCCTCAACCTGAGACCCCTGTGAACACCACCACAGTGGATTCCTCCATCTCCCAGCAAGGGAAGCTGGGCTGGAGGCTCTGCCCTCGTTTTTGGCCCCCAGTTGAGGGGCAATAAGAGGGGACATCATCCCTGATTAACCCTTCCTGGGAAGAGCCCGAGCTGTGGTGAGGATCCAGCTCCTTCCTCTGAGCCAGAGCCTCTTGTCCCAAGTACTTTGGCTCCTAATTGCCTCTGGGAATCCTCTCCTGGCTGGCAGCAGTGTCCATACTCCTGGAGCACCTGGTTGGGGGATGAACAAGTGCCCGTGGAGTTCCAGCCATGGAACTGGGCTGGCTGGCTGGGAATGGTGGCTTTGTCCCTGCTCCTGCCTCTGGGTGATCCCAGAGTGGCCTCTGCTGGGCACTGGGAGGCTTCTCCAGCCCTGGCCCTGCTCATTCCTTCTCCAAGGGAAAATCAAGAGTAAAAAAAAAAGAAAATCAAAAATAAAGCAGTGAGGGTGAGGAGAGCCAAGGAAGGAAGAGGATACCTGGATTCTGCTGTTGTTTTTCTCTGGCTGTGTTAAAAGTATTTCTGAAATTAAATAAGTCATGGGATGGGCATTCTGAAACTTCCTTCCTTTCAGTTTTACTTCCCCTGCACAAGGGGGTTGGAGCTGCAATTGGGATATTTTTATATTTTTTTTTTCTCAGTTGTACTCCTCTGATCTGAAACCCAAGAGTTCTCCCCTTGTCCATGCAGAGAAAGTCACTGGGTTGATCCAGAGCCGGTTTGCAGCAGGGCACTCAGAGAACTCCCCTTCAAGGACATTCTGAAATGGGGAATTTTTTTTTTTTTTTTTGGCATTGGACACTACTGGGAGCCAGGGATGCTCAGAGAGCGCTGGAGCCACCGTGGCTGTGCTGTGACAGCCCTGAGAGGTCTGCAGGGTCTCCTCTGCAGCTGTCACCAGAGCCATGGTGACAGCCTGAGCTGTCACCTCAGGACGGTGTGGAGCTGCAGGAGCTGCATTTCCAAGCAGCTCAGCCCTCACACACCCCAAAGAAAGGTCTCCTTCTGTTTGTGGTGGGCAGCAGGAGGGGAAGAAAAGTGCTGGGCAGGTTGCGGGTGTCCAGGAGATTTGGGCACTGCAGTGGGGACAGGCTGAGGACAGAGCCTGCCATGGATTTCACACAGCTTCCCCTGAAATCCCTGCTTTTCCAAACTGCCAGGGAAAGGAGCAGCAGCAGGTGCTCAGCAGGACACCTGTGCTGCCCTGGTGTACTGGGATCCCCCAGCTCAGAGCCTGGAACATTCACCTGGGAGCTGTGGCAGCCTCAGGATGGCACCTCTCAGCAAGGAGCAGGTCACCAGGCAGCAGGGACAGCAATGCTGAGAAGGGGTTTGTGTATCAAGGTGGCTTTCACACCATCAAACCATGGGGATTCAATCTGTCCCTTCTCCAGCTCTTTTTCCATCAGCAAACAAGCATCCCCCCCATAACTCTCAAGACAGAAAACACAGCAGCCTTTATTTTTGGTATTTGGGGTTTATTTGTAGGGCTGGGGGTTGGGGGTCTTTCCCTGAGCATCACCTACAAAGAACAAATCAGTTGTGGGGGTTTATAAGCAAAGCTCACAAACTCTCCTCACTAGCAGGTGAGCTCCAGCTACAGCACATCTGCCTGATGGGCAATTTGGGGGAAACACCAGTGCTTTTCCAGCAGCTTGATATTGTTCAGGGTCTTGTAAACCCATGAAGATGTGCACAGATCTTTGTCTGCGTGACAGGAACTGCGAGTGTACAACATTTGCCTCTCCTACAACAGCAGCCACACAGAGATTTCAAACAGGAATCTGTCTGACCAGATGGTTCTCCTAAAGTCCTCCAAAATTCCTATCTCTGCTGCAGGTGGAGGTTGAAAGAAAAAGTCAGAGTCCTCTGCACACTGACAGGTGGAAGCCAGGGGCCGGGGATTTCACACTCAGACCTTCCCAAGTGACTGCAGCACTCCTACACAAGGCATTTTCAACAACCCATTCTTAATTAAAAAGCCAAAATTAGATCAGCGGAACAGCCCATCTCGTGCTGCTATTTCAAAGGATCCCTATCATTCCTTGGCTGAAAATCACAGTGTTTGATTCATTGCAGTGCAGTTCGAGCTGTTCCCTGGCCCTGCTGCTGTGTTTGGAGCAGGAGCTCGGTCACCACCACCATCCCCAGGTGCTAGTGGGACTTGGCTTTGGTGGCCTTGCCCGTCCTGCCCTTCTTGCCGCAGCACCTGCGGCAGCAGCAGAGGCAGCACTTGAAGGAGATGAAGAGGAAGAGGAGGGTGACGGCGGCCAGGAAGGCGATGACGTCCAGCGAGTGGTACTGCACCCAGTTGAGGTCGTGGGCGGCGGGGCGCAGGTGAGGGGCCCCCTTGTGCCTCATCACAAACTCCACCCAGTGCACGGCCAGGTCCAGAGGGTGGATGGGTCTGTCCAGGTGCAGGTCGGAGAGGCGCTGGATGTTCTCCTTGTACCTGCCGAGAGAACGTGGGACCCTTTGAACCCCTCAGCAAAATCCCCAGGGCCTCGCCCTGGCAGGATACACCAGAGAGTCTAGGCTGAAAGAGGAGACCTCCCCATGGAGCCTTGCAGCACTATGATCCACCCCAGCTCCTTCCCCCATATGTCCCAAATTCTTATGGTTTTTCCTTTCCCTGTTCCCTCATTGGTTGTGGTACCCTTGGTGGCCAGCCCTGTCTTCCCTGTAGGGCACTGTCCTCAGACCATTTGCCACTGACCCCACAGTTAACCTTGTGCAGAGCACATGGACAGGGCTTTGTCCCTGATTTCCTCTTCATCATTGTCCCAGATTGCAAGGCAATGCGTGTTCTATTTGCCATCTGTTAGAGGTGTGGCAGATGTCTTCTGTTAATTGGGCAGTTTTCTTTATCTCTCCCACAATCACTCCTCCCTCTGAGGAGATATCTGCTGATAACAGCTATTGAATGTCACTGCATGGCTGATAAGAACTGCAGCATCCCATTGGGAGATGCTCCGCCCAGAGGGAGGAGTCAAGCATTCCTAACTGGATATAATCTGAGCTCCTGGGACAGCAAGACAGCTTCTCCACTGGATTCCCAGAGGAACAGCTGCCCCTTCCACTGGATCTTCAGAAGAAGACTGCACCTTTCTACAGGATCCCTGCTCCAGCAGAACCACCCCTGACACTGCAGGAGGGCTGCAGCCACAATTCCAATGGGACTGCCACCAACACCCTGACCCACAGGGTGTCAGGTTGGGTTCTGACTCTGTCAGTGTTGGTTTTGTTTACTGCATTGCTTATTTATCTTTCTATTTTCTTCCCTAATAAAGAACTGTTATTCCTGCTCCCATATTTTTGCCTGAGAGCCCCTTAATTTCAAATTTATAACAATTTGGAGGGAGGGAGTTTACATTTTTCATTTCAGAGGAAGCTCCTGCCTTCCTTAGCAGACTCCTCTTTCCAAACCAAGACAATTGTGCAGAAATAAACCTTCACTGGAACTGACCATATAAAGGCCCTTTTGCCTCTCTTGGCTGAGCTAGCCCTGGTGAGTGTGGGCTGTGTGGACTTGACTGCCTTGTCTGAATGCTCACCCAGGTGGCTTTTCCACAGGAGTTGTGTCACCATTGAACAAGAAATGACACAAATTCACTTGAAGACTGGTTTGCAGGAGAAGGCTGAACAATTGCAAAACTATACTATACTACATTAATTCTAAATTAAAACTATACTAAAGAGATACTGTACTACACTACAGAAAAACCCATGACTGAGACAGCCAGGACACAGCTTTTAGTGATTGGCTAATCACTCAGCTTTCACTGGTGTCCAATTAACAAAATCATTTTTGGTAAACAATCTCCATAACATATTCCACATGTGCAAAAACAGGAGCAGCGAATAGAGATAGGAATTGTTTTCTTCTCTGAGGTTTCTCACTTCCCTCCCTAGGAAAAATCCTGGGAGAGGGAATTATGTCTCTCTCTGTTCAGAGAATGTGAATGCCACAGAGATGCTTACAGGAAAACAGGTATCAGCACCCACCACCTAAACCCCAAGCTGCTGCAAGAGAAGGTGTTGCTCAAACATGGAGTTGATGCCTTGGGATTTCAGCTTTTATGTTATTAAAATCCTGAACTGCCTTTGGGTGGAACTCTACAACTCTACACCCTGTCAGCTGCTGTTCTCCCATTTTATTCAGGCACAATTCCTCTGGGCCTGAAACTCAGGGATACCCTACAGCCTCAGGCCCTAAAAAATGTAAACAGCAGTGAACTGGACAGGGGCAAACTGGGGATATGTGCCCTCATAGCCTGAAGGTGTAATTGGGATATTTACCCCTGATATGTAAATGGACCAAACTTATAATGGTCTGAAAAACTCGTGACCATCATTTGTCTTGGGTGTAGTGTCTAGGAGGCTTCTGGCTGCCCAAGCTGTATCTACTGAAGGCCTTTAATAAATACCCACTTTATTCTCTTAACCCTGTTTAGCCTCTGTTCTAGAGAGCCACTCCAAGTATCAGTTTTCTGGCACCCCAGATGGGACAAGAAAAGCTTCTGGAAAACCCTTGGACCAGAGAAAAATCAGAGCTTTTTAAAATGCCCTCTTAACTCTCTTAATCTTTTCTAGCCTCTGTTCTAGGTAGCCACCCCAAGGCATCAGTATCACAGGGTGGGGTGGGTTGGAAGGACCTTGAAGCTCAACCCTCATGGGCAGGGACACCTTCCATCAGGCCAGGTTGATCCAAACCCCATCCAGGACACTTCCAGGGATGGGGCAGTCGCAACTCTTGTGCTACTGAGCCCCTTGAGAAGGATAATGGCAAAGTTAGAGGCCCAGGAAGTGACAAAAAAAGGAAAAAAAGAAAAAAGAGGGAAAGCTTAGTTTGAGCTCTCAGCAGAATCTCTGGGGTGAAGGTCTCTGGCTGAAAGGGGAGACTGGGGGTGGAAAAGCTGGCCAGCTCAGCTTTTCCAGCTGCATTATTATTGTTTTTGTTAGATGCAGTGTCATAGTGCTATAATAATAATTATTATTAATAATTTAATTGCCATTAAATATGGCAATTTAAATGCCATAAAAATTGGATAGGAAACAATGTCAATAAGCTGCTATTTCTCAGGAATATGGTTGAGTTTTCTAGTCCTTGGCATCCTTTAAATGGGAGCAGGGAAGAGTTCTCATGTCTCAAAGAAATCTCTGTGCTGCCTTTAAGCCCCTTGGGTGTGCTGACTGCAGCCCTGTGATGCTCCCTGGGTTTCCTCAGTGCATCCCTGCAGGTCCCTCCTGCTCTGTGCTGGGATTGCCCAGCCTTGCTGAGCCAGGCAAGGCTCTCTGTGCTCACTGAATTCCTCATGAGCACCAAGGGGGAGAAAAATGCCTGAGAAAACTCACCTGTAAGATAAATGAGTGATAAATATGTTTGATATTTAACCCCACTGACCTGTGTCACCAGAGATTTGGGAACAAAAGCTGCTTGCCACTTGTGTCAAAGCCCTCTCTGTCACTGCCTTGGCTTTAAGAAGGTGACACAATTTTTTTGGCAACTTGATTACTTCCATTGCATTCCCAGCCCATCTGCCCTGCTCCCTGCTGCCTCCCTTCTCTTGTCCACTGAAGGGGACAGCCTGGAGTTAATCCAGGGCGAGCATCAGCTTCTCCATGGAAGCAGCTGCTAGCAAATCCAAACTTTTGATCCAAGAAGCCATTCAGGAAGAGCAAAACACCCTGCTAAGCTGGAAGTGAACGTGCTGGGGCTGCACAGTAAGAAGGGGGAAGGCTGTGCCTCTGGTACTGACGTTTTGTTGTTGATCACGGCTTTCAGGGCGTTGGAGATGTCAGTGGAAGTCATCTCCAGGATGTTGAGGGTCAGCCCTGCTCCGCGGGACTCCACTCGCTTGGCGTTGTCCATCTGGTCCCCGAAGAGAGGCATCAGCACCATGGGCACAGCGTTGCAGATTCCCTCATAAATGCCGTGGGAGCCTCCATGGGTGATGAAGGCACGAGTCTTGGGGTGGGCTGTGGAGGGAAGCACAGGCTTGTGTCAGCTCCTGGAATTACTGACTCCCAGCAACACGTCCCTGGGGAAAGAACATGCACCAGAAAGGGCTGTGGTTGGGATAAATCAAGGATTTGGGGCTGTTGTGAGAGCATCATCCCTTATGGCCAGACTTAGGAACTGGAACTTTGTAGATTCTCTGTCTTGGTTTGGGGTAATCCTCCAACTTTAGGATTAAACCAGAGCCAGGAGAGGTTAGAAAGGATGTTACCACCAATTAGTTTTTCACCATCTCTTCCATGGTAGTGAAGGTCTCTCACAGCTGAACCTGTTCTGTTACCAGCAAATCTGGCAACAATTCCACCATTTTAAAATCCCGAAGACCTGTCTGGAAGTGCTCCCTTGAGGACCATGAAATTTCTTTTCAGGCCAGAAGACAGGACAAAACCACAGCTGGCTGTTGAGACTGCTTAATGAGACATACTCTCATCTTTGTCTGCTACTGGAGTGTTGGAAAGCCTTTTCAAACAGATTTGTGTCATAATTTGGCAATTCCCAGCTAAGTTCCTAAAGGACCAGCTCTGGCTCCACCAGCAGAGGAAGGTTTGTGACCCACAGTGCTGAGTCAGAGGATGGTAACTCACACCTGACGCACAGATGATGCCCTTGGGGCCTCACCACAGCAGCCTGGTGTCAGCCCAGGGTGCCAGACCTACCCAGGAGGTCGTTCTGAGGCAGCCACTTGACGAGCTTCACATTCTTGGGCAGGTTGGGGGGTGCCTTGCCTGTGTAGCGCCAGAAGACCTGGCAGGGGAAGCAAAGCCAAGTCAGATCCCAGCAGGAGAAGGGAGGGAGGAGCTGAGAGCAGCATGGAGCTGCTCTGCTGGAGGGGGAAGAGGGGATTGGTACCGTCTGAGGGACTGTTCCCAAGCCCTCCGCGATCTCCATGGCTTTCTTCATGGGAATCTCGGACACCATGGAGCCCAGCGAGAAGACAACGATGCCGTGCTCTCCAGAGGCGTTCACCATGGCTTCAAATTCCTGCCAAAGGAAAGCAGGCCTTTAGTTAAAGCCCTTTCTCTTGTCAGGGGTGGAATTGCTGCCACCTTCCCACAAAACTCTCTGGAAAGGCAACGGAACAAGCAGAAGCAAGACAAAACTGGGACCAGGAAAACGAGTGGTTATTGGTAGTTCTGCATCCAAAGCAGCATGGCCAGGGATGGGATTCTCCTCCTCTTGTGAGTCCACACCTGGATCCTGCATCCAGCTCTGGGATCATCAGCATGAGAAGGACATGGGATTGTTGGAGCAAGTCCAGAGGAGAACCATGGAGTTGACAGGGAGTCAGGAGCACCTCCCTTATGGGGACAGGCTGGGACATCCTGTTCAGCCTGGAGCAGAGAAGATTTTTGTGTGGAGACCTCAGAGCCCCTTTCCAGTGCCTGAAGAGGCCCAGAAGGAAGCTGGAGGAGGACTCTTCATGAAGAGTACTCCCTGCTCTTCCAGGGAGCAATGGGTTCAAACCAAAAGAGGGGAAATTTGTGTTAGGTATCAGGAAGAAATTCTCTCTGAGGGTGGGGAGGCCTCACAGGCCTCTGGCACAGGATGTCCAGAGAGGCTGTGGCTGCCCCTGGATCCATGGGAGTGCCCAAGGGGAGGATGGATGGGGTTTGGAGCCACCTGGGATAGTGGAAGGTGTCCCTGCCCACAGCAGGGGATTGGACTGGATGGGCTTTAACATCCCTTCCACCCCAACCTGTTCTATGATCCTAAAGAAAATGAGTCTTTGGGAAGTAAAAATTGGCACACTTAACCCAAGCCTGGATTCAGAGCTGATGTTCTTCTCTCCAGGCCACGCAGCTACAAGAGAGAATTGAAATCCTGGAAGAGGGTTCTGACAGCAGGTATCTCAAATTTCTAATAACTGGATTTATTGTATCTGCTTTGGGTGTGATAACATTGAACTGCTGCCAGTTTTGTCTCTCTTTTGTTTGAGTGATTTAAATAATAGAAGGAGATCTAGCACTGGAATCCAGGAACAAAAAGATTCCAATGAAGCAGAAAAAACCAGCCCAAGGCTGGAGCAAAAATTCTTTTAAACAGAAAAATGTCTGGTTGAGCCAAGGAAGGAAAGGCAAAACTGGAGGAAATTGTTGCAGGCATCAAAGCTAAATAAGGGAGAAACAATGAACTAAATGTTTCTGTAAGTCTGGCAATTGCCAGATGTTATCTCTGGGATCTGAGGGGATAACCACAGAACCATGGAATGCTTTGGGTTGCAAGGGACTTTGAAGATTGTCTCATTCCAACTCCCTGCCATGGGCAGGGACAACAGAGACTGACTCTGTCAGTTTATGCTCTTTTCCATATTTTTGTGGCTGTCTCAAGGCCTATTTAATCCTTTTTATATTCTGTGGGACATCAGTTTTACTTTGTTTTTTAGATGTTTTTGAGTTCCAAGGTCTGACTTTCTGCTCAGAAGTTCTCCTGCTATGAGAAAGTGCTTTGCAGCCCTGCTTTGGGGTTATGCACGTTATATTAGTAGTGGTTTTAATCAGCACCTACTCATACTTTTACAAAATATCTGCAGTAGAGACTCATGCAAAAAATAAGAAAATTAGCAGGATTTCTCAATGGAAAGTGGGGGATATCCCATACTGAGAAATTTTGGCACAGCTGAAGCAAAATACAGTTGCAGTGCAGAGTATTTTACACAAAAGTGGCAAAAGCGTTGCTTCACTGGTGGTGGGGATTTAATTCCAGCCTGCCTGAACTGTCTGAAGTTCATGGAACATCCTCAGTTGGAAGGGACCCACGAGGATCATTGATCCAACCCCTGGCCCTGCACAGACACCCCAACATTCCCATCATGTGCATCCCTGGTGTCCAAACCCTCCTGGAGCTCTGGCAGCCTCAGGGCTGTGCCCATTCCCTGGGGAGCCTGGGCAGTGCCCAGCACCCTCTGGGGGAAGAACCTTTCCCTAAAATCCAACCTAAACATCCCCAACACAGCTCCAGCCATTCCCTCCGGTGCTGTCCCTGGCCACAGAGAACAGAGATTGGAGCTGTCCCTCCACTGCCCTCTTAAGAAAGCTGGAGACAGGAAAAAGGAAAAGGGAATGGAAATAGACAGAAAAATTGGAAAAGAAAAATCCTTTTTTGGTTTTTTTTTGGTGCAGGTTTGACTGGGAATGACGAGGCATCCCACAAAGCAACTTTTCCCTCATTGTTGAAGGAATGCAGCGGCGCAAAATGCACTCCCAGCCACTTCCACCTGGCATCCTTTATTCCAGCCTGGGAGCTCCATCTCCTGGAGAGAGCTCACAGCGCACCCAACAGCTAAACTCGGGATAAAAACGGGAACTAACCTGGGATAATTTGTTTCCCCGAGTGCAGCCTATGCCTCCGACCAAGACCATGTTGGGCATGAGGGGCCTGGGGTACTCAAAGACAAAGTCGTATTTCATGAGCCAAACAGCGGCGTGGCTGAACAGCTCGGGCACGGTCACCTCCCGCTGCAGGAACTCCCGGATCAAGGGATCGTAGGGGGAATAAAGGACAGAGCAGGCCAGGGAGCTGCCCAGGGTAGCCAGGAGGTTGCCCAGGCGCTGCCCGAAGGACATGCGGTCCGTGGAGCGCGTGAAGAACCGCGGGACATAGGAAGGAGGGCTGGGACACATTGTGGCCTGGAATTCCACGCTGCACGGCAGCCCCCGCAGGAAGTACACCGAGGGCAGGGACAGATGTTCTGCCAGTATCTGCCCACATGGAAAGAAGGGATCCATAAAGATGGCATCAAATTTGCTTCCTTCGAGGTACTGGATCAGCTCTTTGTCGGACAGCAGACGCTTGCAGG
This sequence comes from Ammospiza nelsoni, assembly GCF_027579445.1. Lineage (NCBI taxonomy): Eukaryota > Metazoa > Chordata > Aves > Passeriformes > Passerellidae > Ammospiza > Ammospiza nelsoni. The sequence goes on from NC_080639.1 coordinate 2,448,721, forward strand.
AATCCAAGAACATGCTTGTAAAATTGGCAATTTTGGAGAGTTTTTTCAAGAAGGGCTGAGGTGTGAAACTCCTGTGGCCCATCTCTTTAAATTCTGCCTCCACAAACTCCTTGGTGTAGGACACAGGGTAGGTTTTCAAGGTGTAAATTGGGGATGAATGGATCCGCAAATTTATCTCCGGCGCAACCACCACGATTTCGTGTCCCTTGTCCCTGAGCTTCTCTATGACCGGGAGTGTGCTGAGCCAGTGGCTGCCATCAATGGGTATGACCAAGAGCTTCCCACCTTCACCAGAAGTCCACAGCAGCAGGAAAAACACAGCCCAAGAGGCAAGAGAAAGAAATCCTGGCTTTGGAGAAACCATTTCTCCAGTGCCACTAGCGAAGTTATAAACGGCGGTGAAACTGCAGCTGGGGATGAGGAGTGAATCACGGGGTGCTTTCCACTTGAATTTTAACTAAGGTGGGTTTTTAATTTTTAACAGGCAGAAATTGGGGTAATTTTTAACTGTGGGTAAATATTGGTTTTATCATCTGTTCACAGAGAAGGCTTTCAGTGAGTGGCTGCCGTGAGGTGAAGCTGAATGTCTGGACTGACACCAGGAGGGAGGAGTGACCAACAGCCTGTGGGGCTGAGAGGCTGAATGAGAGCCATGAATGGGCTGACCAGCAATCACTACATCATTAACATCCAGTTAATGATCAACCCACTACCTTGAGTCCACTGCACTGATTGGACATGGAACTCGGCACAAATCTGACCTTTGGATTGCTTTGTGCCCCCAGAGTGTAACCAAGGAGCTAAGATTGACAGAGGTTTGATAAGAGGGGGTTGTAAAGGTTTATCTCCAGATTTGTTGCTCTATCACAGCAGTTATCAAAGTGAAAGCCCTGAATTTACAGTAGTAAATGTATTGTAAGCAGAGCAATAACTCCTGCTGTCACAACACCACAGTGTCTGAAAGCAGAATAACCCAGGGAAATCTGCACTATTTGCACAGCACAAGGGGAATCTGAACAAGGGAGAGTAGTTACAATCCTGAACGCTTCCTTTCCCAACCATCCTCTTATTTGCTATCTTGCACGGCTGCTCGCACAAATCCAGAGGCAGCAGAGCTCCCTCTGCTGTCTTTGCACACCCCTAGTTCTGGGCTGTAAGTGCACATGGAATCATGAAATATCCCCTGGCCCTGTACAGACAGCCCCAACAATCCCACCCTGCGAATCCCTGAGAGCATTGTCCAAACACTCCTGGAGCTCTGGCAGCCTTGGGGCCATGCCCATTCCCTGGGGAGCCTGGGCAGTGCCCAGCACCCTCTGGGGGAAGAACCTTTCCTAAAACCCAGGCTGATCCCCTCTCCTGGTGTTCTGTGCTTCGCCCAGCTTCATGTTCAGTGTCACAGCAAAAGCGCCTGGGTATATCCACAGAGTTAATTCTGTATTTCCAATTTTTGTTCAATCAAGTCTCCTGCAATTACCTGGCATTCCACATTCCTTAGGGATAGTAAATCCTCTGACCTAGAATTGTTTTGTCATTTGGCTGGACATAGAGCGTGCCACGAGAGATGGTGACCACTCAGCCTATGATCTCCTGGAGAAAAACCCTTCAGCAAGCCTTGTGATCATCTCAAAGCCTAAGATTCCCACTCCCATGCCATCCTTGGATTTGATCACACCCTGCCTCAAGTACACAAATATCACTACAGGAAACACTTGAAGCAAGCACATGCTGAACAAGCACCCTCAGGGTAAGCAGCGACAAACCTTTGAGAGTGGCTTCTTCTGCAGACAGTTGATGCCTCCAACATAGACCATGTTGGGCATTATGGGGCGCGGATACTCAAAAACAAAGTCGTATCTCATCAGCCACACTGATGCCTGGCTGAACAGCTCCTGCATCGTCACATCCCTGTGCAGGAACTCGGAGGCCAAGCTCTCGTATTTCAAATAAAACAGGTGGCAAAGCAAAGGCTCGGAGAGCCCGATCAAGAAGTTCTTCACTCGCTCTGGGAACGCCATGTGGTCGGAAAGAGATGATAAAGTCTTGGGCACGTAGGATACAGGGCTGGGAGACTGCACGGCTTTGTAGTCTAAGGTGCAAGGAAGGCCACGCATGAAGTACACAGAGGGGAGGGAGAGATACTCAGCCAGAATGGGCCCACAGGGCAGCACAGGGTCCATCATTATGGCATTGAATTTGCTGTCCTGGAGGTACTTCATGAGCTCTTTGTCAGATAAGAGATGCCGACAAGCAGAAGTGAACATGTTGGTCAGCTCTGTGATGTTCCTGAGTAAAAGTGAGAGCGTTAGACTCTCAAAGCTATTTTCCCCCAACTTCTGGTAGTATTGGTCCACAAACTCCTGGGTGTAAGGCACTGAATACGTTTTGATGGTGAAGGACTGGGAGCTTTTCAAGAGCAAGGCAGCATCAGGAACCACGGCCACGATTTCATGCCCCTTCTCCCAGAGTTTCTCCAGGACCATCCGCATGCTCAGCCAATGACTTCCATCCTGAGGCACCACCAAGAGCTTCCCACCATCTGCCAGACTCCAGAAAGCAAGGAAAAGCACAAGCCCAGCATGTACCTGATGCTTCCACATAACTGTCATGGGGGCAGGCAAAGAAACAAACTGCTCCTCCTTGTGTTGTTCAGCAGCATATGAAGAAAAAGCTCCTTGTACCTCATTTATATTGTGGTGGACATCAATGTTTTATCTCTACAAAATGTTTACTGATACAAGTTACTGGAGTTCAAAGACCATATTGCTGATAAAAGCCTTGATTAAAGTGCTATCAAGGCACCTATGCTTTGCTATTCATTTAGGTTATCTCAGATTATTCACAATAACCAGTAGAAAAAGCAGTTGTCATGGAGGGGTTTTGCTGTGTCAGGGTTGTTTCAAGTGACTCACTGTGCACTCAACTGACCCGGGCCAGATTCAAATCAGTAATCAAATTTAAGGCCACTCCACAGAGCTTATATCACAAGAATTGTGTTGCACTGTTGACAAGCAAGACCTAACCCCTAATCTTTGCTCAGGAAGGTGACTGGAGTTCACAGAGAATGTCCTCCATAGCAAGCTGGAGCTGGCACATGGAGCAGCAGAGTCACCAAAGTTTGGGTAACACATTAACCAACCACCTTTCACCTTCTTAGCAAAGCAGTGATAGAGCAGAAAGCACAGTTTGTGCTCAAGAGGGGCCATCAGAGTTCATAGGTGAATGGCTCGAGGCTAAACATCTTTCTGAAAAGCAATGATACAGCAGAATATGGGGCTCTTGCTCAAGAGGGGCCACGGGAGTTCGGGGTGAGAGGCTACAGGAGAAATAGGTTTGAAGGCGCTTAATAACAGTCCCTTTCCCAAATTTCAGAAGTCTTGGCTGTGGTACATGGTATGTGGAAGTCCATACTTCTGGACAGAAGGGCCTGGCCAAGCAGATCTCACCTGCCATTAAGGCATATTCCACATGGGCAGGGAAAAGCTGGATGCTAAAAGTTTGCAAGTTTACAAGAGCAACACAAGATACAGGAATGGTACCTGGACAAGAGCTGGCTGGAGAAGACAGATTCTTTTAGATCCCCCAACCAAGCACTCCTGAACAGAGTGAAATCTGATCAGTTTCTGCAGGCCTGGAAGGGTTCTTTTGGAGCAGGTAGGAATGATTGGAAATCTGATCCATGAAATGGCTACCTTTGCCAAAGGTACCTGAGTGTGATAAATACACTTCCAAGGCTAATCCTAGGTGTTATTCCAAGATTAAGACTAAGTGTTTCCTAAAATGTTTATTTGGAGAGGAGGTCTTCCATGTGGCCAATTAAAGAAAAGGGGTTCTTAAAAGCCAGCAAGAAGGACAGTAATGTTTATGGAAAATGCACTAAATAGGAAGGAATTTCAGACATTGGGGGGAGGTTTAGATCGGATATTAGGAAAAAATTCTTCATGGAAAGGGTTGTCAAGCACTAAAAGGGGTTGTCCAGGGGAGTGGTGAAATCACCATCCCTGGACAGGGCCCTTGGGGCCACGGTTTAGTGGTAGACTTGGCAGCACTGGACTAATGGTTGGACTCTGATTTTAGAGGGCTTTTCCAATTTTACAGCTCCATAACTTGATGCAGTCCCATTCTGCAGCTGGTGAAGCAGAACTGTGGCTCTAGCTGGCAGTGGGGTAGCACTGAAAGACCAAAAATGACAGGAGGTGGAGGGAAGGGATTCTCACCTGCCAGGGGTGCATTTTCTGTGGTAAAAAGATCTCAAATAATGAGGTGATGCAGCATTCAACAAGCCTCAAGGTGGCAGTACATACTCAAGTAGTGAGCTCAGAGTTGCAAAAACACTCTCACTCTGCATAAAGGCCTCTCAAATCCTGGTATTTGGTACCAAATCACTCCCACCTAGTTAAGCTCTGCTAACATTTCAGCCAAACTTGTATCATCTGTGAGACACTAAAACAAAACCCTATAAAACAACACTAAAGAGGTAAGAAAACCCCCTCAACCCAAACCCTTGAGGACAAGCTCAGAAAAGTTTGAAAAAAAAAAAAGAAGTTCACAAGAGTTCAGCAAAAGTTCATAGAAGTTGTGACACTGGATTTTGAGCAGCACATGAACACCCTCCACGTGTTTACGAGTGCAGAGACCGAAGTCCACAAGCCCAGCCCATTCCAAAGGTGAGACAGCCGGAGCAAGTCAAGCAAAAGTACAGAAATGAGTGCCAAGGTTGTAAGCTGGAAACAGTACAGCAAATATCTGAGCTAATGCAATCCATGATTATCTCTCCTGTAAGCCTACAAATCCTGGCAGGCAGCCCGTACCTCTTATTAACCCCCTAAATCCCTTTTAAATTCAGAGGGTTTGTCTACAAAAAAGAAAATCTGCACCTCTTGAGTGGCTGATTCAGGTTTTTTTGGGCCATGGTGTGAAAAAATACTCCCCTTTGTTTGCTCTAAGCTTGTTGCATTTCAGTGTTATTCATAGGACAAATATTGGGAAAAACTATGTGTAACCCTTGTGCCTTTAGCTATTATTTTCCAGATTTTCCAGACCTCTGCCATAATTATCATAGGTTTAGCTGTGCACTTTATTGCCTCTCTGCTTTTCTAGCCTGAGTGCCAAGTTTGAATAGTCTTAAAAATCCTCCATTTTTTCTGTGTGAGATTGAGCTTTTTCTGAAATATCGGACTTATCTCAGCATTCTGTAAAGCAAATATCTGAAAAACCCAATAGGAATAGTTATTATTAAAAATAGAATCCATGAGGATACTCTGCATACCCCAAAATCTATTTGAAAGCACATTAAAAAGCCAGCTGAAATGAATTCATTTTAGAAGAATAAAGTAACTTATACTTTGTTTTTTCGATGTTGGATATAAATTTAACTATAGAGCACAACTGGCCTGGGATATACAAGCTGGAAAAATGGGCCTATAAAGCCCTCATAAAGGTCAGCAAAGGCAGATGCAAAGTTGTGCCTCTGGAATGTTGAAAGCGAAGGAAGCCAACCCACCCTGTCGTTGATCAGCATTGACTTTGATTTATTGATTAAATCAGCCACTTTATATAACAGTGTTAATTAACTTCATGCATATTGCAAAATTCGAGCTCACGATAGGTTACAGAGAAAACTCTAAACCCCTCCTTTTGTTTTACAATACCTGTGGTTTGTTTATTGAAAACAGGACCAGTGTTCTCAGAGAGCCCAAGGACAGAATGTTTGACTGTTATGGGAAGACTGTCTGAGAACCTTATTGTTTATCAAGTGGTGCTTGAGAGAGCCTAATTATTTATAGAATCAAGCCTGGGAAATGCTTTACAACTACCTTTTACTTTTCCCTCAGCTGTATACCTTCATGGCCTCTTTCTTTAAGCCATGCTAGAACCAGACTCTCCACACTGGAACAGGATAATTTCATGCCACAAGACAGGTGCACAACAGCTTGAATGCAGGAGATTACAAAAATTTAAAGAAAATAAATGAGATTAACAGTGACAGGACAAGAGGTAAAAATCAGTGCAACATGGAAAATTCAAACAGGATTCAGGAATCAATTTGATATAATAAAGTGTGTTCTCTTAAGGAGATACATGAAATTTGACAAGAGAGAGAAAGGAACAACCTGACCTGGACATATTCTGATAGAAAGTTCTCGGAGAAGACTTTAATGTCCTTCCAGGTAACAATGTTTTATGAGTTTATGATAAGTCAAAGCAGAGAGGATCCTTCTTTAAGGAAAAAAAAAAGAAAAAAAAAAAAAGACAGAATTGCTGAGGAGATCAGACAGAGGATAAATGGAGTGCTCCTCAAATCAAAGTGTGTCTTGCACCACATCAACAGCCTACTCCAAAGCCAAAGCTGCCTTGAGCAGGGAGCACAGAGCCAATGGTGATTCTACCAGAGCTAATTCCATATACAACATTTTTTCCAACTTTCTACTCTGATAATCCTTCCCAGATACCAGAACAAGCACCCCCTGCAAAGCACGAGCAGTTTGAAATCCTCCTTTCTAATGAAAGCTGTGTTTCAGCTTCCCTAAAATTTCCAAAGCCTGCAAGAAGAAGAAGAGAAAACAGAGCGTGACCCACCTGACTTAGCTTCTTGTAAGCACAATTTACTCCACTAATCAGAACCATGTTGGGCATCAAGGGCTTTGGGAAGTGCAAGACAAAGTCCAGCTTCATGAGCCAAATGGAAGCCGGGCGCAGGAGATCCGGCACGGTCACCTCCCGCTGCAGGAACTCCGAAGCCAGTTCTGCATAAGGTTGGAAGACAACATCGCAGAGGAAGAAATTTGGGATGTCATAGAGCATGTTCTTCACTCGCTGGAGAAAGGTCATGCGGTCTGTAAGGTCTGTAAATACTCTGGGGACATAGGAAGGGGGATTGGGGCACTGGGTGGCTTGATATTCCAAACCACATGGAATTTGCTGCAGGAAATACACGGAAGGCAGGGAAAGATACTCGGCCAATATTGCCCCACAGGGGAGGACAGGATCTGTGAGGACAGCATCAAACTTGCTCTCCTCAAGGTACCTGATGAGCTCCTTGTTGTGGATTAAGTGTGAGCAGGTGGCCAGGAACAGAGCAGAGGTCTTCTTTGCCTGTTGGTACTGTCTAATGACTCTTTCCAGAAAAGGTCCTCCTTTAAATAAATCCATCACTGACCCTTTGAAAACTTTATCCATCTCTTCCCGAGTGAAAGGCACTGGGTACGTTTTCATCACAAAGTTCTTTGATGGTTTGATGTGCAGGGAGACTTCGGGTGCCACCACGACCACCTCGTGTCCCTTCTGCTGGAGCATGTCCAGCACCTCCCGCATGCTGAGCCAGTGGCTCCCATCCACCGGCACCACCAGGAGCTTCCCAGCAGCAGCCAGACCCAGCAGGGACAGGAGCAGAAGCACACCTGGTGGAGAAGCACTCAGTCCCGGGGCCATTCCTGCAGGGATCAGCTGAGAGCCTCCAGGGAAGGAAACCCGCGGCAGCACAGGAGCTCCGGCGCTCGCTCCGCGCTTCTCAGCAATCTCTGCCACAGCCCAACTTTGTATCCTTGCTTTATCTGCTCTGTGGTAAATGTGTAATCACTGCTGTGATAAAAGACTGCATAAACAGCAGTAGAGTTCAGGCAGCTGATAGATGAGGTGGATGCAACTGATAAGCCTCATGTTTTTATTAATCTTGGCAGCTCTGTCACCTTTGAGCACCACCAGCCAAGCCAACAGAGCCCTGTTCAGACTCCTCAAATTTGTTACTAGACTGCAAACAGTCATTATCACCATGGCAAAACTTTCCTAGATCTACCAGCAAACTGAGGGGCTGCTTCTCAGCCTGAGAATCCCCATCCTGCCACCTTCCTCCAGATTCCAGCTTTGGAAATACCCAGGTGAAAAAACACAAAAAATTCACCAACAAAGAAAGACGGAGAGAGGCAACAAGGACAGAAGCCTGAGGTGCATTCCTCAGTAAACACCAGAACCAATTACAGCTACAATTTGTGAATAAGGAATTGCACCTGACTGCATGCCGTTGACAGCCCCACAGATCAATTTGTAACTCACTAAGATAGTACCAAGTTACAAAAAGTCACACAATGTAGCTCTGAATATGAGAAATGAAAACAGCAAATGCAGAGCACACTTTAGAGGTAAGAAAGTACAGGACTGCTGCCTACAAATGGAAAGGGAGAGAAAAATTCAGGAACATTCATCCAACCACTCAACATGGGAAGGCAATTCCCACCTGCAACACAAGGTTCAAGCCTCCTGAACACAGAAATTACATCACAGCGCAAATTAAAATCAAAATGTGACCCACCTGAGGCAGCTCCTTGTGAGCACAGTTTACTCCTCCTATTGGAATGATGTTGGGCATCAAGGGTCTTGGATAGTCTAGCACAAATTCCATCCTCAGGAGCCAAACAGAGCCCTTGCGTAAGAGATCCTGCACAGTCACCTCCCTCTGCAGGAACTCTGAAGCCAGTTTTGAGAATTGGTCAAAGGCAAAATTACAGAGGAAAAGGTTTTGGGTGTCAAAGAGCAGATTCTTCACTCGCTGGAAAAAGGTCATGCGGTCGGTCAGGTCTGAAAATGATCTGGGCACATAGGAAGGAGGATTGGGACACTGAGTGGCTTCAAAATCTAACCCACATGGGATTCCTCGTAAGAAATAGATAGAAGGAAGGGAAAGATGCTCAGCCAGGATCACCCCACAAGGTATTACAGGATCTGTAAGGATGGCATCAAACTTGCTCTCCTCAAGATAGCTCATGAGCTCTTTGTTTTGCAGTAGATGTTCACAACTGCTAACTGCCAAATTACCAAGTCTTTTCATATGCTGGTACAATTTAGGAAATCTTTCCAGGAAAGATCCTTTTTCTAATGAAGCATGTAGAAATGCCTTGAAATCTTCCTCCATCTCTTCCTGTGTGATGGGGCCTGAGTGCCTTTTCATCATAAAGTTATTTGATTGTTTGATGTGCATGGAGACTTCAGGTGCCACCACGACCACCTCGTGTCCCTTCTGCTGGAGAATGTCCAGCACCTCCCGCATGCTGAGCCAGTGGCTCCCGTCCACCGGCACCACCAGGAGCTTCCCAGCAGCAGCCAGACCCAGCAGGGACAGGAGCAGAAGCACAACTGGTGGAGAAGCACTGAGCCCCAGGGCCATTTCTGCAAGGATCAGCTGAGAGCCTCCAGGGAAGGAAACCCGCGGCAGCACAGGAGCTCCGGCGCTTGCTCCGCGCTTCTCAGCAATCTCTGCCACAGCCCAACTTTGTATCCTTGCTTTATCTGCTCTGTGGTAAATGTGTAATCACAGGTGTGATAAAAGGCTGCATAACCAGCATCAGAGTTCAGGCAGCTGATAATATGGGGATGCAACTGATAAGCCTCATGTTTCTATTAAAATATGTTTGCAGATCTTTCACCTTTTACTGCCACATGCCAAGCCAACAGAGCCCTGTCAGACTCCCCAAATTTGCTGCTAGATTGCAAACTTCCATCACCCTGGCAAAATTTTCCTAGATCTACCAGCAAACCAAGAGCCTGCTTCTCAGCCTGAGAGCCCCCAGCCTGCAACCTTCCTCCGGATTCCAGCTTTGGAAATATCCCATTGAGGAAGCACAAAAATTCAATGGCAAAGAAAGACGTATGGAGGCAACAAGGACAGAAGCCTTAGATGCATTTCTCAGTAAGCACCAGAACTAACTACAGCAATTTGTGAATTGGGAATTGCACCTGTCTGCAAGGCTTTGACAGTCCCTCAGACACGTTCGTCTCTCACTAAGAGAGTACCAAGTTACACAGAGTCACACAACACACACAGTGTAGCTCTGAATATGTGAAATGAAAGCAGCAAATGCAGAGCACATTTTAGAGGTGACAAGGCAAAAGACTGATGCCTACAAATGGAAAGGGAGAGAAAAATTCAGAAGCATTCATCCAACCACTCAACATGGGAAGAAAATTCCCACCTGCAACACAAGGTTCAAGCCACCTGAACACAGAAATCCATCACAGCACAAATTAAAATCAAAGTGCAACCCACCTGAGGCAGTTCCGTGTGAGCACAGTTTGCTCCTCCAATGGGAATGATGTTGGGCATCAAAGGCCTGGGGTACTCTAGCACAAACTCTGACCTCAAGAGCCAAACAGAGCCCTTGTGAAAGAGATCCTGCACAGTCACCTCCCGCTGCAGGAACTCTGAAGCCAGTTTTGAGAATGGGTCAAAGAGAAAATTACAGAGGAAAAGGTTTTGGGTGTCAAAGAGCAGATTCTTCACTCGCTGGAAAAAGGTCATGCGGTCTGTCAAGCCAGAAAATGACCTGGGCACATAGGAAGGAGGATTGGGACACTGAGTGGCTTCAAAATCTAACCCACATGGGATTCCTCGTAAGAAATAGATAGAAGGAAGGGAAAGATGCTCAGCCAGGATCACCCCACAAGGTATTACAGGATCTGTAAGGATGGCATCAAACTTGCTCTCCTCAAGGTACCTGATGAGCTCCTTGTTTCGCAAGAGCTGTTCACAGCTGGAGAAACAATAATCAGTGAATCTTTTCGAAGCTTCTACTACTTTAAAAAATCTTTCAAAAAAAGATCCATCTTGAAATGTAATATTAAAAAATGCCTTGAATGCATTGTCCATCTCTTCCTGTGTGTAGGGGACAGGGTACATTTTTATCACAAAGTTCTCTGATGGTTTGACATGCAAGGACACTTCAGGTGCCACCACGACCACCTCGTGTCCCTTCTGCTGGAGCATGTTCAGCCCCTCCCGGATGCTGAACCAGGGGCTCCCGTCCACCGATACCACCAGGAGCTTCCCAGCAGCAGCCAGACCCAGCAGGGACAGGAGCAGAAGCACAACTGGTGGAGAAGCACTGAGCCCCAGGGCCATTCCTGCAGGGATCAGCTGAGAGCCTCCAGGGAAGGAAACCCGCGGCAGCACAGGAGCTCCGGCGCTCGCTCCGCGCTTCTCAGCAATCTCTGCCACAGCCCAACTTTGTATCCTTGCTTTATCTGCTCTGTGGTAAATGTGTAATCACAGGTGTGATAAAAGGCTGCATAACCAGCATCAGAGTTCAGGCAGCTGATAATATGGGGATGCAACTGATAAGCCTCATGTTTCTATTAAAATATGTTTGCAGATCTTTCACCTTTGAGTGCCACGTGCCAAGCCAACAGAGCCCTGTCAGACTCCTCAAATTTGCTGCTAGATTGCAAATTTCCATCACCCTGGCAAAACTTTCCTAGATCTACCAGCAAACTGAGGGGCTGCTTCTCAACCTAAGAGCCCCCATCATGCCACCTTCCTCCGGATTCCAGCTTTGGAAATACCCCATTGAGGAAGCACAAAAATTCACCAGCAAAGACAGACGTAGAGAGGCAACTAGGACAGAAGCCTGAGGTGCATTTCTCAGTAAACACCAGAACCAACTACAGCAATTTGTGCATTGGGAATTGCACCCTACTGCAAGGATCTGACAGCCCCTTAGACGCGTTCGCCAATCACTAAGAGAGTCCCAACTTTCACAAAGTCACACAACGCACACAATGTAGCTCTGAATACATGAAATCAAATCAGCAAATGCAGAGCACACTTTAGAGGTGAGAAGGTACAGGACTGCTTCCTATAAAAACTCAGGAGCATTCATCCAACCACACATCATGGGAAGGCAATTTCCACCTGCAACACAAGGTTCAAGCCTCCTGAACACAGAAATCCATCACAGCACAAATTATAATCAAAGTGCAACCCACCTGAGGCAGCTCCTTGTGAGCACAGTTTGCTCCACCAATTGGAATGATGTTGGGCATCAAGGGTCTTGCATAGTCTAGCACAAATTCTGACCTCAAGAGCCAAACAGAGCCCTTGTGAAAAAGATCCGGCAAAGTCACCTCCCGCTGCAGGAACTCTGAAGCTAGTTTTGTGTATGGGTCAAAGAGAAAATTACAGAGGAAAAGGTTTTGGGTGTCAAAGAGCAAATTCTTCACTCGCTGGAAAAAGGTCATGCGGTCTGTCAAGTCGGAAAATAACCTGGGCACATAGGAAGGAGGATTGGGACACTGAGTGGCTTCAAAATCTAACCCACATGGGATTGCTCGAAAGAAATAGATAGAAGGAAGGGAAAGATGCTCAGCCAGGATCACCCCACAAGGTATTATAGGATCTGTAAAGATGGCATCAAACTTGCTCTCCTCAAGATACCTGATGAGTTCCTTGTTTTGCAGAAGATGTCTACAGCTGGAGAAAAATAATTCAGAGGATCTTTTCATAGCTTCTACTGTTTTAAAATATCTTTCAAAAAAAGATCCATCTTGAAATGTAATATTAAAAAATGCCTTGAATGCATTGTCCATATCTTCCCGTGTGTAGGGGACCGGGTAGGTTTTCATCACAAAATTCTCTGATGGTCTGACGTGCAAAGCCACTTCAGGTGCCACCACGACCACCTCGTGTCCCTTCTGCTGGAGCATGTCCAGCCCCTCCCGGATGCTGAACCAGGGGCTCCCATCCACCGATACCACCAGGAGCTTCCCAGCAGCAGCCAGACCCAGCAGGGACAGGAGCAGAAGCACAACTGGTGGAAAAGCACTGAGTCCCAGGGCCATTCCTGCAGGGCAGGTGAGAGCCTCCAGGGAAGGAAACCTGCGGCAGCACAGGAGCTCCGGCGCTCGCTCCGCGCTTCTCAGCAATCTCTGCCACAGCCCAACTTTGTATCCTTGCTTTATCTGCTCTGTGGTAAATGTGTAATCACAGGTGTGATAAAAGGCTGCATAACCAGCATCAGAGTTCAGGCAGCTGATAAATATGGGGGATGCAACCGATAAGCCTCATGTTTGTATTGCAAAATCTTTGCAGCTCTTTCACCTTTGAGTGCCACGTGCCAAGACGACACAACCCCTTCAGACTCCTCAAATTTGCTGTTAGCTGGCAAACATGCCTCACCATGGCAAAATTTTCCTAGATCTGCCAGCAATCAGTGAGGCTGCTTCTCAACCTGAGAGCCCAGATCCGGCCACCTTCCTCCAGATTCCAGCTTTGGAAATACCCCATTGAGGAAGCACAAAAATTCACCAGCAAAGAAAGACGTAGGGCGGCAACAAGGACAGAAGCCTGAGGTGCAATTCTCAGTGAACACCAGACCCAACTACAACAATTTGCTTATTATGGATTTCACCTGACTCTAAGGCTTTTTCCACCCCACAGATGGGTTTCTAAGTCACTAAGAGTGTACCAAGTTACACAAAGGTACCAATAACTAGAGATTGTAGGGACACTTAAAACTGGACATGACAGAGAAAAGAAAATCCAGTGCTCACTGGGCATGCTTTGACAGAAGGTTCTCAGAGAGACTTGAAACTTCCTTCCAGGTGACAATGTTTGTTGCACCTATGGCAATTTAGAATATTGAAAATCCCTCATTGAGGGAATGAAAGGAGACAGAATTGTAGAGGAAATCTGCCTGATTGGATCAGATTCTGAATGAACATGTCCTCAATTTAAAGTGTGTCTTGCGTCACATCAACTACCTTGATGAAAGAGGCTCTGAGGAACCCACTTCTATCCAAAGCTGTCTCGGAGCAAAGACACAGGACCAATGGGGATTCTACCAGAGCTAACTCCATACACAATATTTTCTCCAACTTTCTACTCTGATAATCCTTCCCAGATACCAGAACAAGCACCCCCCTGCAAAGCACGAGCAGTTTGAAATCCTCCTTTCTAATGAAAGCTGTGCTTCAGCTTCCCTGAAATTTCCAAAGCCTGCAAGAACAAGAAGAGAAAACAGAGCGTGACCCACCTGACTTAGCTTCTTGTAAGCACAATTTACTCCACTAATCAGAACCATGTTGGGCATCAAGGGCTTTGGGAAGTGCAAGACAAAGTCCAGCTTCATGAGCCAAATGGAAGCCGGGCGCAGGAGATCCGGCACGGTCACCTCCCGCTGCAGGAACTCCGAAGCCAGTTCTGCATAAGGTTGGAAGACAACATCGCAGAGGAAGAAATTTGGGATGTCATAGAGCATGTTCTTCACTCGCTGGAGAAAGGTCATGCGGTCTGTAAGGTCTGTAAATACTCTGGGGACATAGGAAGGGGGATTGGGGCACTGGGTGGCTTGATATTCCAAACCACATGGAATTTGCTGCAGGAAATACACGGAAGGCAGGGAAAGATACTCGGCCAATATTGCCCCACAGGGGAGGACAGGATCTGTGAGGACAGCATCAAACTTGCTCTCCTCAAGGTACCTGATGAGCTCCTTGTTGTGGATTAAGTGTGAGCAGGTGGCCAGGAACAGAGCAGAGGTCTTCTTTGCCTGTTGGTACTGTCTAATGACTCTTTCCAGAAAAGGTCCTCCTTTAAATAAATCCATAACTGACCCTTTGAAAACTTTATCCATCTCTTCCCGAGTGAAAGGCACTGGGTACGTTTTCATCACAAAGTTCTTTGATGGTTTGATCTGCAGGGAGACTTCGGGTGCCACCACGACCACCTCGTGTCCCTTCTGCTGGAGCATGTCCAGCACCTCCCGCATGCTGAGCCAGTGGCTCCCATCCACCGGCACCACCAGGAGCTTCCCAGCAGCAGCCAGACCCAGCAGGGACAGGAGCAGAAGCACACCTGGTGGAGAAGCACTCAGTCCCGGGGCCATTCCTGCAGGGATCAGCTGAGAGCCTCCAGGGAAGGAAACCCGCGGCAGCACAGGAGCTCCGGCGCTCGCTCCGCGCTTCTCAGCAATCTCTGCCACAGCCCAACTTTGTATCCTTGCTTTATCTGCTCTGTGGTAAATGTGTAATCACTGCTGTGATAAAAGACTTCATAAACAGCAGTAGAGTTCAGGCAGCTGATAGATGAGGTGGATGCAACTGATAAGCCTCATGTTTTTATTAATCTTGGCAGCTCTGTCACCTTTGAGCACCACCAGCCAAGCCAACAGAGCCCTGTTCAGACTCCTCAAATTTGTTACTAGACTGCAAACAGTCATTATCACCATGGCAAAACTTTCCTAGATCTACCAGCAAACTGAGGGGCTGCTTCTCAGCCTGAGAATCCCCATCCTGCCACCTTCCTCCAGATTCCAGCTTTGGAAATACCCAGGTGAAAAAACACAAAAAATTCACCAACAAAGAAAGACGGAGAGAGGCAACAAGGACAGAAGCCTGAGGTGCATTCCTCAGTAAACACCAGAACCAATTACAGCTACAATTTGTGAATAAGGAATTGCACCTGACTGCATGCCGTTGACAGCCCCACAGATCAATTTGTAACTCACTAAGATAGTACCAAGTTACAAAAAGTCACACAATGTAGCTCTGAATATGAGAAATGAAAACAGCAAATGCAGAGCACACTTTAGAGGTAAGAAAGTACAGGACTGCTGCCTACAAATGGAAAGGGAGAGAAAAATTCAGGAACATTCATCCAACCACTCAACATGGGAAGGCAATTCCCACCTGCAACACAAGGTTCAAGCCTCCTGAACACAGAAATTACATCACAGCGCAAATTAAAATCAAAATGTGACCCACCTGAGGCAGCTCCTTGTGAGCACAGTTTACTCCTCCTATTGGAATGATGTTGGGCATCAAGGGTCTTGGATAGTCTAGCACAAATTCCATCCTCAGGAGCCAAACAGAGCCCTTGCGTAAGAGATCCTGCACAGTCACCTCCCTCTGCAGGAACTCTGAAGCCAGTTTTGAGAATTGGTCAAAGGCAAAATTACAGAGGAAAAGGTTTTGGGTGTCAAAGAGCAGATTCTTCACTCGCTGGAAAAAGGTCATGCGGTCGGTCAGGTCTGAAAATGATCTGGGCACATAGGAAGGAGGATTGGGACACTGAGTGGCTTCAAAATCTAACCCACATGGGATTCCTCGTAAGAAATAGATAGAAGGAAGGGAAAGATGCTCAGCCAGGATCACCCCACAAGGTATTACAGGATCTGTAAGGATGGCATCAAACTTGCTCTCCTCAAGATAGCTCATGAGCTCTTTGTTTTGCAGAAGATGTTCACAACTGCTAACTGCCAAATTACCAAGTCTTTTCATATGCTGGTACAATTTAGGAAATCTTTCCAGGAAAGATCCTTTTTCTAATGAAGCATGTAGAAATGCCTTGAAATCTTCCTCCATCTCTTCCTGTGTGATGGGGCCTGAGTGCCTTTTCATCATAAAGTTATTTGATTGTTTGATGTGCATGGAGACTTCAGGTGCCACCACGACCACCTCGTGTCCCTTCTGCTGGAGAATGTCCAGCACCTCCCGCATGCTGAGCCAGTGGCTCCCGTCCACCGGCACCACCAGGAGCTTCCCAGCAGCAGCCAGACCCAGCAGGGACAGGAGCAGAAGCACAACTGGTGGAGAAGCACAGAGCCCCAGGGCCATTTCTGCAAGGATCAGCTGAGAGCCTCCAGGGAAGGAAACCCGCGGCAGCACAGGAGCTCCGGCGCTCGCTCCGCGCTTCTCAGCAATCTCTGCCACAGCCCAACTTTGTATCCTTGCTTTATCTGCTCTGTGGTAAATGTGTAATCACAGGTGTGATAAAAGGCTGCATAACCAGCATCAGAGTTCAGGCAGCTGATAATATGGGGATGCAACTGATAAGCCTCATGTTTCTATTAAAATATGTTTGCAGATCTTTCACCTTTTACTGCCACATGCCAAGCCAACAGAGCCCTGTCAGACTCCCCAAATTTGCTGCTAGATTGCAAACTTCCATCACCCTGGCAAAATTTTCCTAGATCTACCAGCAAACCAAGAGCCTGCTTCTCAGCCTGAGAGCCCCCAGCCTGCAACCTTCCTCCGGATTCCAGCTTTGGAAATATCCCATTGAGGAAGCACAAAAATTCAATGGCAAAGAAAGACGTATGGAGGCAACAAGGACAGAAGCCTTAGATGCATTTCTCAGTAAGCACCAGAACTAACTACAGCAATTTGTGAATTGGGAATTGCACCTGTCTGCAAGGCTTTGACAGTCCCTCAGACACGTTCGTCTCTCACTAAGAGAGTACCAAGTTACACAGAGTCACACAACACACACAGTGTAGCTCTGAATATGTGAAATGAAAGCAGCAAATGCAGAGCACATTTTAGAGGTGACAAGGCAAAAGACTGATGCCTACAAATGGAAAGGGAGAGAAAAATTCAGAAGCATTCATCCAACCACTCAACATGGGAAGAAAATTCCCACCTGCAACACAAGGTTCAAGCCACCTGAACACAGAAATCCATCACAGCACAAATTAAAATCAAAGTGCAACCCACCTGAGGCAGTTCCGTGTGAGCACAGTTTGCTCCTCCAATGGGAATGATGTTGGGCATCAAAGGCCTGGGGTACTCTAGCACAAACTCTGACCTCAAGAGCCAAACAGAGCCCTTGTGAAAGAGATCCTGCACAGTCACCTCCCGCTGCAGGAACTCTGAAGCCAGTTTTGAGAATGGGTCAAAGAGAAAATTACAGAGGAAAAGGTTTTGGGTGTCAAAGAGCAGATTCTTCACTCGCTGGAAAAAGGTCATGCGGTCTGTCAAGCCAGAAAATGACCTGGGCACATAGGAAGGAGGATTGGGACACTGAGTGGCTTCAAAATCTAACCCACATGGGATTCCTCGTAAGAAATAGATAGAAGGAAGGGAAAGATGCTCAGCCAGGATCACCCCACAAGGTATTACAGGATCTGTAAGGATGGCATCAAACTTGCTCTCCTCAAGGTACCTGATGAGCTCCTTGTTTCGCAAGAGCTGTTCACAGCTGGAGAAACAATAATCAGTGAATCTTTTCGAAGCTTCTACTACTTTAAAAAATCTTTCAAAAAAAGATCCATCTTGAAATGTAATATTAAAAAATGCCTTGAATGCATTGTCCATCTCTTCCTGTGTGTAGGGGACAGGGTACATTTTCATCACAAAGTTCTCTGATGGTTTGACATGCAAGGACACTTCAGGTGCCACCACGACCACCTCGTGTCCCTTCTGCTGGAGCATGTTCAGCCCCTCCCGGATGCTGAACCAGGGGCTCCCGTCCACCGATACCACCAGGAGCTTCCCAGCAGCAGCCAGACCCAGCAGGGACAGGAGCAGAAGCACAACTGGTGGAGAAGCACTGAGCCCCAGGGCCATTCCTGCAGGGATCAGCTGAGAGCCTCCAGGGAAGGAAACCCGCGGCAGCACAGGAGCTCCGGCGCTCGCTCCGCGCTTCTCAGCAATCTCTGCCACAGCCCAACTTTGTATCCTTGCTTTATCTGCTCTGTGGTAAATGTGTAATCACAGGTGTGATAAAAGGCTGCATAACCAGCATCAGAGTTCAGGCAGCTGATAATATGGGGATGCAACTGATAAGCCTCATGTTTCTATTAAAATATGTTTGCAGATCTTTCACCTTTGAGTGCCACGTGCCAAGCCAACAGAGCCCTGTCAGACTCCTCAAATTTGCTGCTAGATTGCAAATTTCCATCACCCTGGCAAAACTTTCCTAGATCTACCAGCAAACTGAGGGGCTGCTTCTCAACCTAAGAGCCCCCATCATGCCACCTTCCTCCGGATTCCAGCTTTGGAAATACCCCATTGAGGAAGCACAAAAATTCACCAGCAAAGACAGACGTAGAGAGGCAACTAGGACAGAAGCCTGAGGTGCATTTCTCAGTAAACACCAGAACCAACTACAGCAATTTGTGCATTGGGAATTGCACCCTACTGCAAGGATCTGACAGCCCCTTAGACGCGTTCGCCAATCACTAAGAGAGTCCCAACTTTCACAAAGTCACACAACGCACACAATGTAGCTCTGAATACATGAAATCAAATCAGCAAATGCAGAGCACACTTTAGAGGTGAGAAGGTACAGGACTGCTTCCTATAAAAACTCAGGAGCATTCATCCAACCACACATCATGGGAAGGCAATTTCCACCTGCAACACAAGGTTCAAGCCTCCTGAACACAGAAATCCATCACAGCACAAATTATAATCAAAGTGCAACCCACCTGAGGCAGCTCCTTGTGAGCACAGTTTGCTCCACCAATTGGAATGATGTTGGGCATCAAGGGTCTTGCATAGTCTAGCACAAATTCTGACCTCAAGAGCCAAACAGAGCCCTTGTGAAAAAGATCCGGCAAAGTCACCTCCCGCTGCAGGAACTCTGAAGCTAGTTTTGTGTATGGGTCAAAGAGAAAATTACAGAGGAAAAGGTTTTGGGTGTCAAAGAGCAAATTCTTCACTCGCTGGAAAAAGGTCATGCGGTCTGTCAAGTCGGAAAATAACCTGGGCACATAGGAAGGAGGATTGGGACACTGAGTGGCTTCAAAATCTAACCCACATGGGATTGCTCGAAAGAAATAGATAGAAGGAAGGGAAAGATGCTCAGCCAGGATCACCCCACAAGGTATTATAGGATCTGTAAAGATGGCATCAAACTTGCTCTCCTCAAGATACCTGATGAGTTCCTTGTTTTGCAGAAGATGTCTACAGCTGGAGAAAAATAATTCAGAGGATCTTTTCATAGCTTCTACTGTTTTAAAATATCTTTCAAAAAAAGATCCATCTTGAAATGTAATATTAAAAAATGCCTTGAATGCATTGTCCATATCTTCCCGTGTGTAGGGGACCGGGTAGGTTTTCATCACAAAATTCTCTGATGGTCTGACGTGCAAAGCCACTTCAGGTGCCACCACGACCACCTCGTGTCCCTTCTGCTGGAGCATGTCCAGCCCCTCCCGGATGCTGAACCAGGGGCTCCCATCCACCGATACCACCAGGAGCTTCCCAGCAGCAGCCAGACCCAGCAGGGACAGGAGCAGAAGCACAACTGGTGGAAAAGCACTGAGTCCCAGGGCCATTCCTGCAGGGCAGGTGAGAGCCTCCAGGGAAGGAAACCTGCGGCAGCACAGGAGCTCCGGCGCTCGCTCCGCGCTTCTCAGCAATCTCTGCCACAGCCCAACTTTGTATCCTTGCTTTATCTGCTCTGTGGTAAATGTGTAATCACAGGTGTGATAAAAGGCTGCATAACCAGCATCAGAGTTCAGGCAGCTGATAAATATGGGGGATGCAACCGATAAGCCTCATGTTTGTATTGCAAAATCTTTGCAGCTCTTTCACCTTTGAGTGCCACGTGCCAAGACGACACAACCCCTTCAGACTCCTCAAATTTGCTGTTAGCTGGCAAACATGCCTCACCATGGCAAAATTTTCCTAGATCTGCCAGCAATCAGTGAGGCTGCTTCTCAACCTGAGAGCCCAGATCCGGCCACCTTCCTCCAGATTCCAGCTTTGGAAATACCCCATTGAGGAAGCACAAAAATTCACCAGCAAAGAAAGACGTAGGGCGGCAACAAGGACAGAAGCCTGAGGTGCAATTCTCAGTGAACACCAGACCCAACTACAACAATTTGCTTATTATGGATTTCACCTGACTCTAAGGCTTTTTCCACCCCACAGATGGGTTTCTAAGTCACTAAGAGTGTACCAAGTTACACAAAGGTACCAATAACTAGAGATTGTAGGGACACTTAAAACTGGACATGACAGAGAAAAGAAAATCCAGTGCTCACTGGGCATGCTTTGACAGAAGGTTCTCAGAGAGACTTGAAACTTCCTTCCAGGTGACAATGTTTGTTGCACCTATGGCAATTTAGAATATTGAAAATCCCTCATTGAGGGAATGAAAGGAGACAGAATTGTAGAGGAAATCTGCCTGATTGGATCAGATTCTGAATGAACATGTCCTCAATTTAAAGTGTGTCTTGCGTCACATCAACTACCTTGATGAAAGAGGCTCTGAGGAACCCACTTCTATCCAAAGCTGTCTCGGAGCAAAGACACAGGACCAATGGGGATTCTACCAGAGCTAACTCCATACACAATATTTTCTCCAACTTTCTACTCTGATAATCCTTCCCAGATACCAGAACAAGCACCCCCCTGCAAAGCACGAGCAGTTTGAAATCCTCCTTTCTAATGAAAGCTGTGCTTCAGCTTCCCTGAAATTTCCAAAGCCTGCAAGAACAAGAAGAGAAAACAGAGCGTGACCCACCTGACTTAGCTTCTTGTAAGCACAATTTACTCCACTAATCAGAACCATGTTGGGCATCAAGGGCTTTGGGAAGTGCAAGACAAAGTCCAGCTTCATGAGCCAAATGGAAGCCGGGCGCAGGAGATCCGGCACGGTCACCTCCCGCTGCAGGAACTCCGAAGCCAGTTCTGCATAAGGTTGGAAGACAACATCGCAGAGGAAGAAATTTGGGATGTCATAGAGCATGTTCTTCACTCGCTGGAGAAAGGTCATGCGGTCTGTAAGGTCTGTAAATACTCTGGGGACATAGGAAGGGGGATTGGGGCACTGGGTGGCTTGATATTCCAAACCACATGGAATTTGCTGCAGGAAATACACGGAAGGCAGGGAAAGATACTCGGCCAATATTGCCCCACAGGGGAGGACAGGATCTGTGAGGACAGCATCAAACTTGCTCTCCTCAAGGTACCTGATGAGCTCCTTGTTGTGGATTAAGTGTGAGCAGGTGGCCAGGAACAGAGCAGAGGTCTTCTTTGCCTGTTGGTACTGTCTAATGACTCTTTCCAGAAAAGGTCCTCCTTTAAATAAATCCATAACTGACCCTTTGAAAACTTTATCCATCTCTTCCCGAGTGAAAGGCACTGGGTACGTTTTCATCACAAAGTTCTTTGATGGTTTGATCTGCAGGGAGACTTCGGGTGCCACCACGACCACCTCGTGTCCCTTCTGCTGGAGCATGTCCAGCACCTCCCGCATGCTGAGCCAGTGGCTCCCATCCACCGGCACCACCAGGAGCTTCCCAGCAGCAGCCAGACCCAGCAGGGACAGGAGCAGAAGCACAGCTGGTGGAGAAGCACTCAGTCCCGGGGCCATTCCTGCAGGGATCAGCTGAAAGCCTCCAGGGAAGGAAACCCGCGGCAGCACAGGAGCTCCGGCGCTCGCTCCGCGCTTCTCAGCAATCTCTGCCACAGCCCAACTTTGTATCCTTGCTTTATCTGCTATGTGGTAAATGGGTAATCACAGGTGTGATAAAAGGCTGCATAACCAGCAACAAAGTTCAGGCAGCTGATAAATGTGGGGCATGTACCAGATAAGCCTTGTGTTTTATAACAAAACCTTTAGCACTTTCGTCACTTTGAGCGCCACCTGCCAAGTCATTGTAGCCCCTTAACACATCTGAAATTTGCTGTTACATCTCACACAGCCTTCATGATCATGGCAAAATTTTCCTAGATCTGCCTGCAAATAGAGGGACTACTTCTCAACCTGAGAGCCCAGATCCGGCCACCTTCCTCCGGATTCCAGCTTTGGAAATACCCAGGTGAAAAAGCACAAAAAATTCAATGGCAAAGAAAGATGTAGTGAGACAACAAGGACAGAAGTCTTAGGTGTATTCTCAGTAAACACCAGACCCATCTATAATTTGTGAATTAGGAATTGCACCTGTCTGCAAGGCTTTGAGAGCCCAAAAGACTCATCCGTCACTTGCTAAGAGAGTACCAAGTTACACAAAGTCACAAAACGTTGCTCTGAATACGTAAAATGAAAAACAGCAAATGCAGAGCACACTTTGGAGGTAAGAAAGTACAGGACTGCTGCCTACAAAAATTCAGGAACATTCATCCAACCACACATCATGGGAGGAAAATTCCCATCTGCAATACAAGGTTCAAGCCTCCTGAACATCACATCACAGCACAAATTAAAAACAGAATGTGACCCACCTGAGGCAGCTCCTTGTGAGCACAGTTTGCTCCTCCAATGGGAATGATGTTGGGCATCAAGGGTCTTGGATAGTCTAGCACAAATTCCAACCTCAGGAGCCAAACAGAGCCCTTGCGTAAGAGATCCTGCACAGTCACCTCCCTCTGCAGGAACTCTGAAGCCAGTTTTGAGAATTGGTCAAAGACAAAATTACAGAGGAAAAGGTTTGGGGTGTCAAAGAGCAGATTCTTCACTCGTTGGAGAAAGGTCATGCGGTCTGTCAAGCCGGAAAATGATCTGGGCACATAGGAAGGAGGATTGGGACACTGATTGGCTTCAAAATCTAAGCCACATGGGATTTCTCGTAAGAAATAGATAGAAGGAAGGGAAAGATGCTCAGCCAGGATCACCCCACAGGGCATAAAAGGGTCTGTAAGGATGGCATCAAACTTGCTCTCCTCAAGGTACCTGATGAGCTCCTTGTTTCGCAAGAGCTGTTCACAGCTGGAGAAACAAAAATCAGTGAATCTTTTCGAAGCTTCTACTGTTTTAAAAAATCTTTCAAAAAAGGATCCATCTTCAAATGTAGTATTGAAATATGCCTCGAATGCAATGTCCATCTCTTCCTGTGTGTAGGGGACAGGGTACATTTTCATCACAAAGTTCTTGTATGGTTTGACATGCAAGGAGACTTCGGGTGCCACCACGACCACCTCATGTCCCTTCTGCTGGAGCATGTCCAGCCCCTCCCGGATGCTGAACCAGGGGCTCCCGTCCACCCATACCACCAGGAGCTTCCCAGCAGCAGCCAGACCCAGCAGGGACAGGAGCAGAAGCACAGCTGCTGGAGAAGTACTGAGTCCCAGGGCCATTCCTGCAGGGATCAGGTGAAGGCCTCCAGGGAAGGAAACCACTGGCAGCAGAGGATCTCCTGTGCCGGCTTCGCGTTTTCAAGGTATCTGTGTCACAGCCCAAATTTCAATCCTTATTTTATGTGCTGGGCAGTGAATGTGTAATCCCTGATATGATAACAGGCTGCAGAACAAACATGCAACTCCTGCCAAGTCCATCAAATGATCAGATAACTCTCAACTATCTCTATCAGATGAACAGTAAAGAGCACCCCAGGAAGGAGACAGGTGTGGCTCTGGGACTGCACTTTGGTCCTTTCCCTCTGGCTGGACCTTCTGCATGTTCAGATATGACACGTGTAGATGTGTCACATGCAGATCACCACTCAGACCTGCAGAGGCTTTTCCTTTCTCCCAGTCACGGTTTGTCCCCTCTCCCTCTCTCTTGGTAAACCCATCTCTAGGAGACCCAGACCCCACAGCAGCTGTGGAACAGCTCTTTAAGATGGTTTCTAGACTGAGGAGACAGAAGGTGGAGAGGACAATGCCAGGTTTCTGCAGGATATGTGATCTACATGAAGCAGCAATTCCAGTGCCCCAGACGTGCCTCAAGGAATTGCAGGGGTTGGCTTTGTGAGCTAGGAGGTTCGAGCAGAGATTTATGAGCACTTTTGAGGGGGCGTTTTCACAGAACAATTCAGGGCCTAATTCTGGCTTCCTTTTTGTCACTCACAAAGTGGACATGGAGTCCAGTAGTGGTGGAATTGTGTGAAAGCTCACACGGAAGATCCCAGTGTGCACAGGGATGTCTGTCAGATGTCACAGCCACCTCCACACTTGTGGATGGGTGTAATTGCTACTGCAGCTTTGGGATCCCACCCTACACCACACTAATCCTAAGGAACAGGACTGAAGAGAAAGCCAGAGCACCAAAAGCACTCACCCAAGTCACCAGGCTCTCCCCTGGAGCAGCAGAGGAGGCTCTCCAGGAGGAACACTGCCCAGGGCTCTTGCCAGCATCCCAGGGAACCCAAGCACATGGCATAGTTGACTGCTGGTACCATGGGCAAGACTGCAGCTCATCCCTCAGTGCCAAACACACCTGCTCCAGGCATCAGAGCTGGGCTTTGGAGCCAGAAAAATGTTTTTAAGTTTCTCTGGAAGATCCCATTGGAACTGCCCATTATAAAAACACGAAACTTTGTTCTACTATCCACAAATTCTCAGAATCCCTTTGGCTAGCAGAATCAACGTCCCATCACAGATCCTTAGTACAGGGTCACTAGAAGACCCTGGTGTTACCTACAGCTGAGCACCAATTAAAAGCCAGAAGAAACAGCTGCCTACACAAGATGTGGAAAGTCAGAAAGAAATGAGAGAAAAACAGTTCCTTTCATGAGGATTCACCTGACTCACCAGAAATGGGAACTTGATTTCTATCACAACACAGAATTCCACCCTCCTGAACACAGAAATCAATCAAGGCACGGATTAAAAACAGAGTGCAACCCACCTGAGGCAGCTCCTTGTGAGCACAGTTTACTCCTCCTATTGGAATGATGTTGGGCATCAAAGGCCTTGGGTACTCTAGCACAAATTCCATCCTCAGGAGCCAAACAGAGCCCTTGCGTAAGAGATCCTGCACGGTCACCTCCCTCTTCAGGAACTCTGAAGCCAGTTTTGAGTAGGGTTCAAAGGCAAAATCACAGAGGAAAACGTTTGGGATGTCAAAGAGCAGATTCTTCACTCGTTGGAGAAAGGTCATGCGGTCTGTAAGGTCTGTAAATACCCTGGGGACGTAGGAAGGGGGCTTGGGACACTGAGTGGCTTCAAAATCTAACCCACATGGGATTCCTCGTAAGAAATAGATAGAAGGAAGTGAAAGATGCTCAGCCAGGATCACCCCACAGGGAACAAAAGGGTCTGTAAGGACGGCATCAAACTTGCTCTCCTCAAGATACCTGATGAGCTCTTTGTTTTGCAAGAGCTTTTCACAGCTGCAGAACTCCAAGTCAGTGATTCTTTTCATACCTCTGTACACTTTTAAAAATCTTTCAAAAAAAGATCCTTCTTCAAATGAAACCTGGAAGAACGCCTTAAAATCTTTCTCCATGTCTTCCTTTGTGTAGGGGACCGGGTACATTTTCATCACAAAGTTCTTGGATGGTTTGATGTGCAAAGTCACTTCAGGTGCCACTACAACCACCTCATGTCCCTTCTGCTGGAGCGTATCCAGCACCTCCCGCATGCTGAGCCAGTGGCTTCCATCCACTGGCACCACCAGGAGCTTCCCAGCAGCAGCCAGACCCAGCAGGGACAGGAGCAGAAGCACAACTGGTGGACAAGCACTGAGCCTCAGGGCCATTCCTGCTGAGAGCCTGCAGGGCAGGGAACCTGCAGCAACACCGGTGCTTGCTCTGCACTGTGAAATTATCTGTGGCACAACCCAACTGTGGATCTTTATTTTATGTGCTTTGTGGTAAATGTGTAATCACTGGTGTGATAAAAGCCTGCAGAACAAGCATGAGATTCCTGCCAAGTCCATAGAATCACCAGGTAACTCCCATATGTTTATCAGAGGAACAGTAAAGGGTGCCCTAAGAATGCAGAGGGAGCTGCACTTTCGTTCCTTCCCTCTGGCTGTGGAAATTCTGAGATGTGTCACATGCATGACATGCGTGTTACTATTCCAATCTGCAGTCTCCTTCCCTCCAGGCCAGGACTGTCCCTTCTCCCTCTCTCTTGGAAAACTCATCTGTCGGAGACCCAAACCCTAGAGCAACTGTGGAACAGCTCTTTGAGATGGTTTCCAGCCTGAGAAGACTGTAGAGATGGAAGGATGATGCCAGGTTTCTGAGCAGATATTTACAAATGCTCTTTGAGGGCGACTTCCCACAGAACATTTCAGAGCCTAATTCTGTCCTTGGTTTGATCCCTGACAAAGCACCCGTGGTGTCCATCAGTGGTGGAGTTGTGTGAATGCTCAGGTGGCAAACCCCATTGTACATGGGGATGTCTGTAAATTGTCACAGCTACCTCTGTACTTCAAGATGGGTGGAATTGCCACATGTTGGGCTTTGTGATCCCGCCCTGCACCACACAACTCCTATGGAATATGAATGAAGAGAAAGCCAGGGTACCAAAAGTATTTTCCCAACTCTCCAGGCTCTCCACCAGAGAAGAACAGTAAACTGTCCAGGAGGAACACTTACAGGGCTCTTGCCAGCATCCCAGGGAACCCAAGCATGCAGCACATTGGAGCAGTTGGTATCATGCACAAGGCTACATCCAAACCCTCACTGCCAGTAAAGCTGTATTGAACGTGTCAAATCAGATCTGCTCCAGGTATCAGGGCTGGGATTTGGAGCCAGGAAAGAGTTTTTAACAGTCTCTGGGACATCCCATTGGAGCTGGTCATTAAAGGACCCCTACACTTTGTCTTATTGTCCACAAATTCTGACAATTTCTTTACTGGTGGCATCAACAGCCCATCACAGACCTTCACCAGAGGACCCTGGTGATTCCCTTCAACTGAGAACCATTTTAAAACCAGAAGAGACTGCTGCCTACACAGGATGTGGAAAATCAGAAATGAGTGAAAAACAGTTCCTTTCATGAGGATTCAGCTCACTCACCCAAAACAGAAACTCGATTCCTATCGCAACACAGAATTCCACCCTCCTGAACACAGAAATCAATCACGGCATGGATTAAAAAAAGAGTGCAACCCACCTGAGGCAGCTCCTTGTGAGCACAGTTTACTCCTCCTATTGGAATGATGTTGGGCATCAAAGGCCTTGGGTAGTCGAGCACAAAATCCAACCTCAGGAGCCAAACAGAGCCCTTGCGTAAGAGATCCAGCACAGTCACCTCCCGCTGCAGGAACTCTGAAGCCAGTTTTGAGTAGGGTTCAAAGGCAAAATCACAGAGGAAAGCATTTGGGATATCCAAGAGCAGATTCTTCACCCGCTGGAGAAAGGTCATGCGGTCTGTAAGGTCTGTAAATACCCTGGGGACGTAGGAAGGGGGCTTGGGACACTGAGTGGCTTCAAAATCTAACCCACATGGGATTCCTCGTAAGAAATACACAGCAGGAAGGGAAAGATGCTCAGCTAGGATTGCCCCACAGGGCACAAAAGGGTCTGTAAGGATGGCATCAAACTTGCTCTCCTCAAGGTACCTGATGAGCTCTTTGTTTTGCAAGAGCTGTTCACAGCTGGAGACCCCAAAGTTAGTGATTCTTTTCATACCTTCAAGTACATGAAAAAATCTTTCAAAGAAAATTCCTTCTTCAAATGAACCATGAAAAAATGCCTTAAAATCTTTCTCTATATCTTCCTTTGTGTAGGGGACCGGGTACATTTTCATCACAAAGTTCTTGGATGGTTTGATGTGCATGGAGACTTCGGGTGCCACTACAACCACCTCATGTCCCTTCTGCTGGAGCATATCCAGCACCTCCCGCATGCTGAGCCAGTGGCTCCCATCCACCGGCACCACCAGGAGCTTCCCAGCAGCAGCCAGACCCAGCAGGGACAGGAGCAGAAGCACAACTGGTGGAGAAGCACTGAGCCTCAGGGCCATTCCTGCAGGGATCAGCTGAGAGCCTCCAGGGAAGGGAACCTGCAGCAACACCAGTGCTTGCTCAGTGCTTTCAAGCAATCTGTGGCACAACCCAACTGCAGATCCTTATTTTATGTGCTGGGCAGTGAATGTGTAATCCCTGATATGATAAAATGCTGCGCAACAAGCATGGAACTCCTACCAAGTCCATAGAATGACCAGATAACTCCCAACTATATCAGAGAAACAGTAAAGAGCACCCCAGGAAGGAGGCAGTGTGGCCCTCAGACTGCACTTTGGTCCTTTCCTTCCGGCTGGACCTTCTGCATGTTCAGGAGATGTGCCACATGTAGGAGATGTGTCACATGCACGTCACCCTTGGGACTAGCAGAGGCTGCTCCTTTCCCACAATCAAGGCCTGTCCCCTCTCACATGGAAAGCTCATCTCTAGGTGACCCAGACCCTATGGCAGCTGTGGAACAGCTCTATACGATGGTTTCTTGCCTGAGAAAACAGCAGAGGTGGAAGGATGATACCAGGTTTCTGAGAAGAGATTTATGAACACTTGTGTTAGTTTAACACAATCTGGCTTTTAGTGGGGGCAGAGATGCCACAGAGACTGCTTCTGAGAGAGAAGCTCATCAAAACTTCTACTCAGTCCAGCAGAGCCAATTCCTGAAGGCTCTGACAATTGATGCATTGGCTGGCCCAATTCAAGAAGTTAGTGGCGGTTGTGAGAGGACATAACTAAGAACTAGAAAATGCGTTCAAGTTCTCTTTCCTCCTCTCCTACGTGGGGTGGTGAGGGGGCCACTGGGCTCCTTCCCAGCCTGGCCAGGGCCATGCCACGGTGTGGGGCCATCTTGGCGCTGTGAGTGGCCATATGTCTGATACCACGAGCTCATATCAGGAGTGCTCATGCAGCCAGGGCTATGTCAGCACCATCCGCAGTGAGCTGTGCTTCCTTGGTCACTTTCAGCCAACCAATGCTCCATGGGCAGAAGAGACAGGAGTGGCAGCAGCAGCTTTTCCTTTTTGGCACCCAGTGATTTGCGGAAGCAAACAAACTCCACAACTTTTGTGGAAGTTGTAAAGCCGGTATGTTTACTACAGTGATGGACTCATGTGGGAATCGTTCCCCTTAAATGACATGCGTACCTCTCAGAAATCCAGATCCTTTTTTATCTCCCTCTCAAATACATATGCATGCAATTTCACAAGAGGTTCATACATATTCATTCTACTGATTTTGTGTGACATTTGCCACTAATTCTTCTTTATCAGAAAGAACTCCTGGGTCAGGTTGCCCTACTGTGCCTGATCTCCCCCTCCCCCCTTATCTCTGTCCTTCGGCTGAAGCGGTTTCTCCAAGCAGAGGGTTTTTGCGAGAACAGGCAGTCAGACTAAACAGCAAGCTACAGGCTTAACTCAAAGATGCACATTTCACCTAAATCGAAATGGATTTCTACCCCAGAAAATTTCCTCTCTGCTTCACTGGCACGACGAGAGGCACTGAGCGAAGCTGGTGGCCGGTGTGGTTTGCATGGTGCCAGCGGCCACCATTTGACCAGCAGCGAGGAGCATGGCAAGCAATTCCCCGATGCGGGGCCGGATGAGATCAACCTTTCAGTGCTGCAGGACTCTACAGAAACTTTTCAATTAATAGAACATGAGAAGAAATGAATACACAGACAGCAATTCTCTCACGAGTCAGAGAAAAGGGAGAAGTGAAGACGTGAGGAGAACAACATGATGACACTAAGGTTGGTGAAAAGGAGGGAGGGGGTGAAGGAGGTGCTCCAGGCCTTGGAGCTGAGATGCTTCTGCATGCTGTGATGAGGTCTAAAAAACAACAGTTTCCCTGTAATTCATGAAGTGCATGGGGGAATTCAGAGTTCACCTGCAGCCCGTGAGAAAGAGTGCTCACGCTGGAGCGTGTGGATGCAGAAAAGCTGTGATCTAGTGAGGAATTTGAACACAGAGAAAAGACCCTTGCTTCCAGAGATAGAAAAAGAAGACCCTTGCTTCCAAATTAGAACAGCTCATCCTTAAAAGACTACATGGCATGAATTAAAACAACCCAGGCAAACAGTTGATTGCTTTGCCCCTGGGAGGTACTCATGTTGTAGCAGGTGGGGCACGACTGCTACTCGTGAAAATTAGAACCACGTTGGAGAAGTTCACAGAGAACTGTTCCATGAAAAAGACCCCCCCATAGCAGAACATACCCCTCTCCCTAAGCAAACTGAAGAAAGATTTTTAGAAGTGACAAACTGACTACAACCCTCATGTTTTGTCTCTCTGCATTGTTGGTGGGAATGAAAGAAGGGCGAGGGGTGCAGAGGAAGGTATTCAAAAAGTAGTTATCATTATCCTCTTTTAATTCTGTTAATAAATTTTTCTTTATACCTTTTAAGTTTTGAGCCTGTTCTGCCCTTAAAGATCCCTACCTCATCCCTACCTTAACTCATGAGCCCCTTTTGTCTTTCCTTTCCCTCTCCTCTGCTCCAATATAGCAGAACAGAATGAGTAAATGGGTTTTTTTCTGGGTGCCTAGCTTCTAGCCAGTGTCAAATTCTGACAGCACTCTTTGAGGGAGACTTTCCACAGAACAATTCAGGGCCTAATTCTGGCTTCCTTTTTGTCACAGACAAAGCACCCATGATGTCCAGCAGTGGTGGAATTGTGTGAAAGCTCATGTGGCCAATCCCAGTGTGCACGGGTATGTCTGTCACAGCCACCCCCACACAT
This sequence comes from Ammospiza nelsoni, assembly GCF_027579445.1. Classification (NCBI taxonomy): domain Eukaryota; kingdom Metazoa; phylum Chordata; class Aves; order Passeriformes; family Passerellidae; genus Ammospiza; species Ammospiza nelsoni. The sequence continues at coordinate 2,479,588 of NC_080639.1, forward strand.
GGGGATGAGTGGAATAGCCATAATGTGGGCTTCATTATCCCAGCCCACATCGCACAAATCCTAGGGAACAGGACTGAAGAGAAAGCCAGGGCGCCAAAAGCCCTCACCCAATTTGCTAGGTTCTCCCCTGGAGCAGCAGAGGAGGCTCTCCAGGAGGAACACTGCCCAGGGCTCTTGCCAGCATCCAAGGGAACACAAAGTTTGGCATCATCCCTAAGGCTGCACCCAAACCCAAACCATCAGTGCCAGTAAAGGCCTGCTGGACATGTCAAATCAGATCTGCTCCAGGCATCACAGCTGGGCACTCTGCTGGTGGAATCAATGTTCCATCACAGACCTTCACCAGAAAACCCTGGTGATTCCCTTCAACAGAGCACTGTTTAAATGCCAGAAGGAACAGCTGTCTACACACGAAGTGGAAGACAGGAAGAAGGAGAGATAAATGGTTCCTTTCATGAGGATTCCCTTCACTCACTAGAAACAGAAGCTCTTTCCTATTGCATAAAAAAAATTCCCCCCTCCTAAACACAAAAACCAATCATGGCATGAATTAAAAGAGTGTGACCCACCTGAGGCAGCTCCTTGTGAGCACAGTTTACTCCTCCTATTGGAATGATGTTGGGCATCAAAGGCCTTGGATACTCTAGCACAAAATCTGACCTCATGAGCCAAACTGAAGCCTGGCGTAAGAGATCCAGCACAGTCACATCTTGCTGCAGGAACTCTGAAGCCAGTTTTGAGTAGGGTTCAAAGGCAAAATCGCAGAGAAAAATATCTGGGATGTCATGAAGCAGATTCTTCACTCGCTGAAGAAAGGTCATGTGGTCTGTAAATTGTGTAAATCCCCTGGGGACGTAGGAAGGAGGCTTGGGACACTGAGTGGCTTCAAAATCTAAGCCACACGGGATTCCTCGTAAGAAATAGACAGCAGGAAGGGAAAGGTGCTTCGCCAGGATTGCCCCACATAGTAGGACAGGGTCTGTAAGGAGGGCATCAAACTTGCTCTCCTCAAGGTAACTGATGAGCTCCTTGTTTTCCAGGAGATGTCCACAGCTGGTGACTCCAAAGTAAGTGATTCTTTTGATACCCTGGTAGGCTTTAACAAATCTTTCCAGAAAAGATCCTTGTTCAAATGAAAAATGAAAAAATGCCTGGAATTGTTTCTTCAAATCTTCCTGTGTGTAGGGGACCGGGTACATTTTCATCACAAAGTTCTTGGATGGTTTGATGTGCAAAGCCACTTCAGGCGCCACCACAACCACCTCATGTCCCCTCTGCCTCAGGATGTCCAGCACCTCCCGCATGCTGAGCCAGTGGCTTCCATCCACTGGCACCACCAGGAGCTTCCCAGCAGCAGCCAGACCCAGCAGGGACAGGAGCAGAAGCACAACTGGTGGAGAAGAAGCACTGAGCCCCAGGGCCATTTCTGCAGGGATCAGCTGAGAGCCTCCACAGAAAGAGTTCCCTAGCTTTGTGATTTTAAGTTATCTGTCTCTGATTTTTATGAATGGTCTTTAGACTTATTTGCATTTGGTAAATGTTTAAACCTGGACATGGCAAAGGTAGCAGAAAAGGTTAAGGTTCATCTTATCTGGCAGACGCAAATCAGGGCCAGAGTTACCCTGGGAAACACTCCCCTCTCTCTATTGGAGGAACAGTGGGTTGGAGGAACGCTGCCTGGTTATGTAGGGAGGAAGTCAGGAAGTCCAAAGTGCAGGTGGAGTTGAACTTGGCCAGGGGTGAAAATAACAACAAGAAGGGCCACAACAGGAAGGTCAAAGGAAGTCTTTCCCCCACAGTAAGCAAGACTAGGATGCTGGAAACAATGGACAAAGGAAAGGCTGAGGGACTCAAGAACTTTCCTTGCCTCAGCCTTCACTGGCAACCTCTCTTCCCACATCTCTTGAGTGGATGGATGGATGGATGGATGGATGGATGGATGGATGGATGGATGGACGGATGGATGGATGGACGGATGGACAGATGGCAAGATGTGGCTGGGGGAGCAAAATTCCACTCAGTGTAAGAGAAGATGACATGACCACTTGAGGAACCCAAACATAAGGGCACCTGATGGCCCAAACACGTGGTGCCCCATGAGATGCATCTCAGAGTCCTGAGGGAATTGATTGATGGAGTTGCCAAAGTATTCTCCATGACATTTGAAAACTCCTGGCAGTCAGGTGAAGTCACAGTGACTAGGAAAAGAGAAACATTGCACTCACCTTTAAAAAGGACAGAAAGGAATCCCCAGGGAAGTATCAAGCTGTCAACCTCACCTGTGCCTGGCAAGATCATGGAACAGACCTGCCTAGGAGACATTCTATGATTTAAGCAAATGAGGGATCCTTCAACAAGTGGCCTGCTTAAAAGAGCTAATTAACAGATCATTAATTTTCCAAACATGAATTTTCAGTGTAAGATAATTCCTGCCCTCCTAACGTTCCATATTGTTTTCCATTTGCAAAAGATTAGAAAAAATATTAAAGCATCACACAGGAAATGGTCTGGATTCTTCACCAGTCTCATATTGTGACACTGCGAGGAAGATGGAAAATTGACTTATCAAAGTTCATTACCCTGCAAGGATTCCTTTTGGAAGGATGAAGTAGGGCCTGGAAGGAAGAAGGACACAGACATCGTTTTTGTCAGCTGTACTTAAAACTGAATCAGGAACTCAGAAATACCATTCTAGATCAGTCTGGGAAGGGTTTGCCCCTGGGCCATGAAAGCAAACAATATTAATGCACAGATAGGATTTGCAGACAAGACCTAATCATGAAAATTATTGCACAGAAGTAATTTTGACAATAAAATAATTTAGTGTAGTGGTTGATAGCATACACCAAAATATTTTTAAGGACATTTACCAAACTACTGCAGCTCTAGGCACATCCTTTGTAGGGAAAGGGAAGGCAGCATAAAGCTCTTGCAGATGCAGATGCTGTCAGAGCAACCAGAACATTATCTACCACTTGGTGCATTATGATGCTTTATTTCTAAATTATGAAAGGGTGGATCTATTAACCAAAAAGATTCTCCATTTTTAAAAATCAATTATGACAGCAAAACCAATTCATGGACATAGTTATAGACACACAAAACATCTGCAAACAGCATTAAACATCCATATATTCTACCACAGCAACCACTGAACCTGAGATAATGGCTTTTTCTTTCCACAGGTTATACCTTCAATAAAAATATGTTGGGAATCACTGGTGTTATAGAAACGTAATGTAATAATTTGCTCTCACAATTGAGAGATAGAGGTTATGTGGATGTTAAAATGTAATGTTACAGTAATATGTCTCCCACAGTCTGCTTTCCCCTCCCCCTTGTAAACAGCCTTAGTAGTGAGGGCATTTAGAGGAGGCTGGCTTGTTACCAGGAGGCAGGGCATATCAACACCTGACTTCCAATCAAGATGTAAGAAAGTGATCTCCACCAATAGATGGCAGAGAAAGAGTTGACTGACAAAACTTTGGGAGGGGGCCAAAGACATAAAAGGCAGAACATCCATTTTGTAGATGAGCACGTGGCTGGTAATCACAGGGGCTCTCAGTGCTGTAATTTTTCCTTACTTAGTCCTTTTGTTGTATATTTTGTTAAGGTTTAATAAAGCTTTAAAATTTTTTAAAGGTGAGCAGACATTTCTCATACTGGCATGGGATACTCAAACCCAAAATCTGTTCTTTCAAGCCAAATGGATCCATGGCTTAAGAGCTCCTCCAGTGTTAATTGTCTGTGAAGAACATCTGAGGCCTGAAGTTTAAATGGGAAATAGGCAAAATGGGAAAGAAAGGAATCTATGAACTTGAGAGCTGAGTTTTCCACATGCTGGGAAAACACCATGTGGTCTGAGCTGTCCCTGAGTGTTTTTGGGATGAAGGAAGGCAGATCTGGGCACTGAACAACCTGCAAATCCCAACTGCAGAGAAATCCCCAGAGAAAGAAAACAGGACGGAGAGATGCAGAACCAGGATTTGTCTGCAGGGTACAAGAGGATCCACAAGAACTTTGGAGGTACTGTGTCAGATCCTTGTTGCGCAGCAGACCGCCACAGGAGGAGGTGTAGAGGTTGGAGGTGAACCGGACTCTTTTAAGGAGAGCAGTAATTCTTTGACGGAAAGGTTTTCTTTCAAAAGGATCGTTCCTGTGAGAATCAACTGCTCACTTTGGAAATTTAAAAAGGTTTATTAAACATTAACAAAAATACAACAAAGGCCTACATAAGGAAAAAGCTGCAGCACTGGGAACTGCCCTTGTGCATACCATGTGGCTGGTTCATCTTCAAGATGGGTGCTCAGTCAAGATAGGTGCTGGGCATTGCATCAGCCAGCCCTGGCCTCTCCCAAAGTCTGTCAGTCAGCTCTTCTTTGCCATTTATCAGTGCAGACTGCTTTATAACTGGATTGGGGGTCAGGTGTTGCTATGCTGCACCCCCTAAGCACCAAGCTTTTCCATTCCCAGCTGCCCCATGCAAGGGACACAATGTGCAGCCTTCTTTGTACCTGTCCCAGACAGCCCAGGCTGTCTGATGGCAACAATACAGGGGGGAAAGGGAACTGTGGGGAGAACAGAGGGCATCTAAACCACAATAACATAATTATACATCACTAAAGCTTTTCTGAATATTCACACGATAGTTTTCTTTTAATTGCGAGAGCCAGTCATCTCATTATCCATCTATAACATTCCCAAGGGAGCACACATGTGCTCTCAGCTTGTCTCTGCATAACCACACTGGATACCTTTTGAAGCTGTAATATGCAGATGCCTCCATGCCCAAGTTCGCTTCCAGTGCCATGGCGGCAATCTGGTGTCCTTTTTAGCTGAGGGCCACCACCAGCAGGCGCAGGCTAAGCCAGTGACTTTCATCCATGGCACCACCAGCAGCTTCCCACCACAAGCCGGGCACAGCAGGGACAGAAAAAGCAGAATCCCCACCAAAGCTGAGGAGCTGTATTTACCCATAGGAGCCATGTTCCCAGAAATCCAAATTCTGCTCATCTGCCTCAAGCAGCTTTTAAATACAGCCACAGCTCCCTGCCAGATTCCCACATTCCCCCTTAACGACCCGGCTTTTCCAGCAGAACCATTCACTGGTAACCATTGAAGGCATTGATGAATAATTTCAGTGATTAATGAATTTGGGTTGGACGGTACTGGGCTTGGTAAGTGGGGCTCCCTTTGGCCTCAATCTCTGCTGGGTGTTGCTAGATTGAAACTAAAACCAGGCTTTGCCAAAATAAAACCCCAAGAATACTGCTGGCACTTGGAAGTAACCAGGCCTGCTGAAACCAGGTATTAAAATATTTCTTTCCTTCTTTTTGAGAAGGATTTTACAGCTGTTTGAAATGCTTGGCAAGTTCATGTTTAAAATTATAAGTGTGCACCACTATACAGCACAATATCTATGTAAACCCTTAAGAAGAGGCTCTGGTATTTACATATAGCTCAGCAGTGGAGCCAGGAACACCACCAGGTACGAATTTAGTACAACGGAGAAGCAGAGGGTTTACATCAGTAAAGGAAAACCACTGGGTTGAGTAGAGTCACATACCCTACTCCTTGTTCTCATCCTAATCTATCTCTCTCCATCATTTCCTCCTTCCGGGAGAGATAGGAAGAAATCAGTAGTGAATAATCAGTATTTCTGCAATAAATATTGCTGCTGGACCATGATCTTTACCCCTGGGAGAAAGAAAAAAAAAAAAAAAAGAAGAGGGAGTCTTGCCCTCAGAGAAGAGTTGGTTCCATGCTGAAGCTGCTCCATGTCTTTGCCTGCAGGCAGGATGTCCTGCTGCTTTCCCAGAGGATCTGTCTGGTTTTGTCCCGGAGGAACCGTTCAGCAGCTCTGATGGACAGAAGAGAGCGGAAAAAGCACTGCCCTGATAAAAGGGGGGCTCGGTAACAATTTGAAAGAGACTTCTGTGAAAAAGCAGAAGAGCAACAGAAACAAACAACTCAATGAAACTGAACTAGCAAAGCCCGACGGTAGGGAAAGTTGGCTCTGAGGAAGGTGTGAAAAGCAAATCTCTTTTCTTGTGAAGTTTCTGGCATTCATGTTATCAAAAGACTGTGAATTTTGGGGAACAGTGGTGCTAGGCCAGAAGAATCCATTCTAAAGGGCTTTGGAAAGGCTGGCAAGTGAAAAAAAGTTTGAGGGAAGAACAGAGGAGACTGTTGATTTTTTAATAATGTTCACAAAGAAAACTTTATAGGAAACAAAATGATGTATTGCTGAGGGAGCAGCATAACACTAACTACAGATCCATCACTGCTGAGGAGAGTGCCCTTCTCCTTCATTCCTCTTCCACTTAATCCCTGGCTTCACATGAGACCATTCCACTGACAGCACAAGCAAGCAACAATACACATCACATGCAGCAAGAAGCTAATGTATATTCTGAGCACCAGCGAGATAATCAAGGGCTTTCTAGACCACAGATTCCCCAGCAGCGACCCATCACAATTTCCCCATCCTAACTGAATCTGTCCTAAAATAGCAGCTCAGATTTCAGCTGGTTTTCATGGAAAATCTTAGACCAAAACCTTCAGAAAATATAAGCCTTTGACTCAAAAACTTCTGGTATATGAAAGAGAACATGATGCTCTTGCACATGACACAGTGAGGTATTTTTCTGACTAAATAAGCAGCTAATGGTCGTGAAGAAATATTCTCCTGCCTTCTACATGAGGGAAAGAATTATTTGAAGAGCTGTTATAATTCACCAGCCCATTGTGGCATTAATTCCTGCCTAAGAATTTCTGTGCCAGATTTCAGCTGGAATTAAACACAGTATAGCATGTGATGCCATCACCAAACAAAATCCCCATTTTCAGCAGACCAAAAGGAAGGACCTGGAATCACATCTTGTGCTCCTTGTTCTTTATGAGGATTGGCTGTACTAAAGGGAGTAAATGAAATAATATCCTTAGGTAGAATTCCAGAATGCTTTGGATTGAAAAGGACCTTAAAGCTCATCCCGTTCCACCCCGTGCCATGGCCAGGGACACCTTCCACTATCCCAGGTTGCTCCAAGCCCTGTTCAGTCTGGACACGAACACATCCAGGGGTGAGGCAGCCACAGCTTCTCGGAACAACTTGTGCCAGGGCCTCACCATCCTCACAGGGAAGAATTTCTTCCCAATATCCTGTCTAATCCTTTCCTCTGGCAGCTTAAAGCCACTGCCCTTGTGCCAACACCTCCGGCTCTTGGAAACAGTCTCCCTCCAAGAAAGAGATAAGATTCATCCCTCTCAAACACCTCACTTGGACCATGCAGGTTTGTGAGTGCCACAACCCCTTCCAGGTTGCCAGCCACTGACCTGAGATAAGGGCTTCTTCTTCTCTCCACAGTGGATGCCTCCAATGAAAACCATGTTGGGCATGACAGGCATGGGATACTCAAAGACAAAGTCGATTCTTCTCTGTTAGTTTCTTGGCTGTTTAGGTGGCCTGGAAAGGCCCAGGGTGGCCTTGGACAGCCTGGCGCTTCAAAGGACGAGGAGAGACTTCTGATCTTTTCTCGGTCTCGGTGTTTATTAATTGTTTATCTAAAAGATTTTCTTTCAGCCCGACAGAGGTCTGCACAGCAAGCCAGCCATGGGCACACTCTGCAAGCCCCCGGGGTGGTCACTTATCTTTATACTCGAAGTTACGTGTACAGTATTTATAATTTTTCTTCAATACTTTTTACCCTTATTAACCGGTGCACTTCTAGTAATAACTAATCTCAAAGTGCCACCATCACTACAGAAGATGGAGGCTAAGAAGAAGAAGAAGAAGGACAGGACACGCTCCAATTCCTCCATCTTACTTCTTTAGACTTCCCTGTACAGAAATCTTAAACCCTGTGTTTTACACTCTAATTAACTTATCTCTTCACCATTCACTTAGTGAAACTTTCCTAGTCCTCATACAGGTGTCGTCTCCTGTGTCGGAACAAAATCTAGCCACCAGACACTTCTGGCAACATTCCAGGACTCTCGAGGCCCCCAAGGGTGTTCTCGGCCACTCTGCACCTCCATCTTGAGGTGCTGAGATCTCACACTTCTCAGCCAGATGGATCCGTGACTTAAAAGCTCTGTCATTGTCATGGGTTTTTGGAGGAACTCTGAGGCCAGCTCCTCAAACTGAGAATAGGCAATATTGCAGATGAAGGACTCGGAAAGGGCAATCAGGAAGTTCTTGACCCTCTGGGAGAAGGTCATGTGGTCGGTGTTTTCTGAGAACCCCCGTGGGACGTAGGACGGCGGGTCCGGGCCCTGAGCCGCGCGAACCTCCAAGGCACACGGAACCATCCGCAGGAAGAAAACACTGGGCATGGAGAAGTGCAGGGCAATGATCTGCCCGCAGGGTGACACAGGATCTGTGAGCAGGGCATCGAACTGACCCTCTCCAATGTACTTCAGCAGCTCTTGGTTGTGCAGCAAGGACTTACATGAAGCATGAAAAAGGGTTCCGCTCTGCCTGTACTCCAGCAAAAGCTTCCAGAATCTCACCAGGAAATGTTGTTGGCTGAAAGATTTTTCAATGAAGGTGCGTACATGTTCTTCCACATCCTCCTTCATCAATGGCAGAGAATAGGTTTTCAGTTCGTAGACATCTGAGGAATCGATCAGGATTTTGTTGTCTGGTGCGATGACCATGATTTGGTGCCCTCTCTTGCTCAGCTCCATCAGCACTTTTTTCATGCTGAGCCAGTGGCTGCCATCCATGGGGATCACCAGCAGCCTCCCAGCAGCAGCCAGGCTCAGGAGGCACAGGAAGGGCAGAAGCAGTGCCACCAGCATGGTGTGAGCCGTGCAGAGTGGAAGCCTGGCAGCAGAGAGGCCAGGAGTGCTCTGCCAGCTCTGCAGGCGTGCTCCACCTCAGCCCTTTTGAGTCTCCTCCCATTTCAGGTCATCAGATCTTTGCGCCAAGGTCACAGAAAGCAATCAATGATTAGGGAGGGTTCAAGGCAAGTTGGGACTTCAAAGGTTGCATTGTGTGAGTCAAGAAAAGTGTGTCACTTTCACACACACCAAGCTGAGGTGATTGGTTCCATGCCACCTTCTTCCCTCGGCAGGACCCCAGCTTTGTAGCACTTCCTGACACCAGCCCACCACGCCCAAGGTCTGATGGCAAAATGAAGGGAAAACCCATGAAAACAATGCACCCACAGAGTGGCTGGACAGAAACACTGCTGACAGAGCCCACATGGGAGGACTGTGCCTATCAAGAGAGCCAAGAAAGGACTCTTTTCCATTGCTCCCACTGAAGGCTGAGAGGGTTGTCAAAGTCTGAGGTAATTGGGCACTTTTTAAAAGCATTTTCTTCCCTAATGAAACAAAAGTATGTAGTACAGTGAAACATAACTTATAGTAAGGATTAATACGAGAAATCTATGTAACAGTACCTGGGGTTTCAGTTTTGCTATTTTTTCAATAGCCAAAACTAGCTGGAACCCCTGAGAAAAAAATAATTATCCATAATAACAACTTGCATTTTCTGGAAGTTAAGCAGCCAGCAGAAAATCTTTCCCCACCTCTTTATAAAACTTTCAGCCAACTCCTTATCGTATCAGGTATAAAATGAAGTTGCAAAAGAGCATTTCACACTTGTACCCCAGATAACAAAGACCAACAAGACCTCTGGAGTGCACAAGTCAGGAATCGTTCACGGCCACTGAGGGGTCAGTTCATGACCAGTGTTGGGTCAGCTCATGACCTCAACCCTGTGTCCAAGTCCTTCTTGGTTACAAATTGCTAGGGTTTAATACTAGTGATAAACTCTCCTTAAAGCCTATAAGCAGGTGAATATGGGAAACAATTTCCTCCTCCAGGGCAATCTGGGCTTGAAAATCCTGCTGGATTTTTTTCCCCATGCAGTTTCTGCAGATTCCTTCACAAGCTTGGTGGGAAATCTTGGACTTGGATGAGAACCTGCCCTCCAAAAGGAGCAGCAGCTCCATCACCCATGCTGATCACATCTTGGTCATTTAGAGCATGGATTAACTTAATGGGAATTTTCAAACAGCTCAGAGCAAGGAGATGCACAGAAGACAGGCGGTAACCTCAGACAAGGCTGCCAAATGAACACTGAAAGGTTGATCCACAAAAGCCCAAACTGAAAGTTACAGGAGATATCCATACCCAGGACAGCTTAAAACATTCAATCATCTAGAAGAGAAGGAAAGGATGGAACTGGAAGAGGATTTCTTTTGGGGCTTAGATATTGACACCCTGACAATAAAGGCAGATTGAAAGGAATCAATCTAGGGGATGGCTGAGGTAGAAAATAAGAAAACACTCCATTCCTATAACCTTCACTATGGATGAAAGGAGAGGGGAGAAATGGACAGCGCACGAGACAGCTGAGAGAGGAGGACAGCAAAGTTCTTCAGATCAACAAAATGGACTCTCATTTGCATAAAAGCTACATGTCACTTAAATTGTCCTAATTAAGTCTGATAAGGTTTGAGGTCTGGCAGGATGTGATATAATCTGAATGCTGGGTATTAGGAAATAACATTTCTGCACCATGCAGGATTTCAGTCTTTGAACACCAAGACGTTGTCAATCAGTGTTCAATGTAAGGATGGGTATCACATCCCTTGCCCAGGGTGGCAGCGGGATGGAATGAGATAATCTTTAAGGTCCCTCTCTACCCAAACCATTCTGCCATTGTATGATACATTTATACTTTGCATTTTTCCATATAAAAACAAAATAAAATTTTGTACCTGAGGGAGTTTTTTCTTCTGAACACAGTTGATACCTCCAATAAAAGCCATGTTGTCATCACTGGCCTTGGGAACTCAAAGACAAAATCATATCTCATCAGCCAGAAGGATCCACGGCTCAGGAGTTCGGTCACTGTCACTTTCTTTTTGAAAACCTCATATGCGAGCTCTTCAAAGTTATCATAGATGGGCTTACAGTAGAAGAGCTCCAGCAGATTGACCAGCATGTTCTTCACCCGCTGGGAAAAGGTCATGCTGTCTGAATTATCCAAGAATAGCCTGGGGACATAGGAAGGAGGGCTTGGGCACTGGGTAGCAGCAGAATCCATTCCACAGGGAAAGCCCCGCAGGAAGTAGACGGAAGGAAGGGCAAGATACTCAGCCACCAGGGGCCCACACATCAGGATGGGATCTGTGAAAATCAAGTCGAATTTGCTCTCTTGCAGGTGCTGCATCAGCTCCTCGTTCTGCAGAAGGCTCTTACAGTTGGTGAAGAAGACCGAGGAGATTTCTATCGTGCTTTGATACGAGGTCAAAACAACATTCCAAACAGACTGTTCAAGAAAATGGGCATGAACAAAGGCCTTGAGCTTTTCCCCCAAGTATTCCTCTGTGTAAGGGAGTGGATAGGCTTGGACTGTGTAATTCTGATGCTCCTCTGACTTCATATACAGACTGGTGGAGGGTACAAGCACAACAATCTCGTGTCCCTTTTGCTGCAGTTTCTCCACTACTGGGCGCATGCTGAGCCAGTGACTTCCATCCTGAGGTACCACCAGGATCTTTCCACCTTCAGCCAGGATTAAAGACAGCGTCAGGAGGAGAAGTATCCAGGTGCCTTGGAAAAAAAGAGCCATTTAGGTGGGAGTGATCCAGAGTGTTCTGCTCCGCAGGGATCCACACACTCCTTTATATGATGGTACATGCAGAGCAAGCAGGGAATTTATTGGCTGCAAAAATTAATATTTAACTTCCCAATACAGGTGTGATTAGCCTGTGATTTTGCCTGCGTTGGTGGAAGGAAAGGGAAGCTGTGTCCTTACAGAAACGTTTGTACTATCTGTTAATGTTTAAACTTCAAACTCTGTCAGCACTAACATTATTAGCACTAAGATTGTGACACCACCAGCAGGGATGTCATGTTGCAAAAATAATCGTGGTTAAAATCACTGACCTGGTAAATACATAGCGAGAAAATAATAAAAATACACCAGGCAGAAGGGATGTAACTCCATTCCTGAGGACACAAGGCTGATGTTGAATTCCCAACCCCTGGAAGCAGCCAAGCTGTACCTCTTACAAAGATGTCACGGCAACCAGGATGTACCAGGCAATCCCAAATCTGAGCAGAATGATCCCCATTGGCTTTTTTCCTCATCACACTACAGCAAAAAGTGAACTAATGGATGGGTTCAGGCAGACAAAGGGAAAGGAGGCTGGCACAGGTACACAAAGAAGGAGTTCTGGTCTTTCATTGCTGTCTTGAAAACCCTTTCCATACATTGTGAGCAAGACAAAATCAAGGTGAAGATGTGACACCTCCCACTAATGCCACTGCAGGAATGTGTTCCGTTTGTGCAAGTGAAAGAAATGGCAGAGCAAAACCTTTTGGAGGGTGCTAAGGAAGGAGTCCTTGTGAGGAGAAGCTGCCATCAGCACAATGTTTTCCTGCGCTATTTATAAATGGTGCTGGGACTCCCAGCATCCTCAGTCAGGACAAGCAAATCCTTACAGCCTGAGGCAAAGCCATTTGTCTCATGACACCCAAAGGGTGCTGCGACTGCCCTGAGTAGCTCCGCTCTGTCACTCTGGACATGGAGGAACCACCCTTAGACATGGAAAACCAATTTCTGGAGAGGCCCAGCACAGGAGAGGTGGGAGATGGCACAGATTGAAAGCAGGACACTGAAGGGATTTACAAAGAATTGTCATTAATTGCCAGAAATCTGGATGCAAAGACTTCATTGCAACTGCTGTGACAAGAGCTGACCAAATTAACTTGGAAGTAGCTGCTTGTGTATTTTTGAGTCTGGACTCGATTGCATTTTCTATTGCGACAGCACTTGGCTGTAAAAGGCCAATACACGATTTTTCTAGGTGTGGAACATGTGATTTTCACCTAACAGGAGTCTGAAGACAGGAGATGGCAGGGATTAAATGAGGGCAGGATGTCTCCACCCTTGTAGCAAAGTTATGAACTCCTTATGGCTCTGAGAATTTTAGGATAAAAAAGTGAAGACTTATATTGTGGAACCAGCAAGAATTTGTTTCTTAAATCTCAAACTAGAACAACTCTCCTGAGCCGTAATATGATAGAATGCCTTCGATATAATTTTATCCCAATATCCTAGCCAAGATATTGTTCTTTGCCTTGTTTATCAAGTTTAGAGGGCTCTCCATCAGGCTGTCAAAGAGCATCAAAGAAATCTGAAAGAGGAAAGAAAAATCTCACCCTTCCAGCTCACTGACATTGTGCAGAGATATTGCATTACCACAATTCAGAAGTGAGGAAGTGATTTCCTAGTAAAGTGATTTGTGTCCTGCTTTGTGCCTGGATAGAAATGTCCAGTGTTACCATTTTAGAGATTGTTGACTATCTCAATAGATTTAGATTTCTCGATTAGCTTTAAGACCCTCCAGAACAATTATGGTAAAAGCAGACGTGAAAATATGAGAACTTACATTAGTTCTGCATTCAAGTGTTTTTCACACAATCCACGACTGTAAGATTATTCCTTGCCGTTTTAACATGACATTTATATTTCACACAAACAAACAGGAGTAACCTAACACAGACAGTTTGGAAATGATTTGTCATGAAAATACAACTCAAGTGAATCAACTGATGCTGCTGAGCCTGGAGTTAAAAACACAAGATGACTTTTGGGATTTTGATCAGATAAAAGAAATAGATGTCAGATGCCATAAAAATGAAATGAAAACTAGATATCATTGGCGGTAAAGACACATTCAATGTGGACGGAAATTTCAGTTTGACTGATGAAATCCCCTTTTGGTTTGCTTTGTTACAAAACCGTCATGAATTCAAGTAAGTCGCGATCAAGGTTGTTTGATGGGAGCATATGGGAAAAAACTACCCAAACCTGCATGAATTAAATCATTACCAGAAAATTTAAAAATACAAACAATACAGATAAACTTGCTGGAACAACAGAATGACTTTTCATTGGGAAATGTACAATTTTAGGCAAAGAATCATTACCTTAGGCAGTGGTTTCCTCTTAGCACAGTTGATCCCCCCTACAAAGACCATGTTGGGCATCACTGGCCTGACGTACTCAAACACAAAGTCAAACCTCAGGATCCAAATGGCAGCAGAGTCCACCAGGTCCATCAGGGACACATCCCTCTGAAGAACTTCTGAGGAAAGCTTAAGTGCTTCTGCATAGAAACCGTTGCAGTAATCAAGCTCCAGGAGGGAAATCAGGGCATTTTCCACCCTCTGGAAAAAAGTCATGCGGTCTGAGTTGAAGCTGAAGAGTCTTGGGACATAGGACAGAGGGCTTGGGCTCTGTGGGGCTGAAAAGTGCAGGTTGCAAGGGAATCCCCTCATGAAGAAGACAAAGGGAAGGGAGAGATGTTGAGCCAGGATGGCCCCACACATGAGGATAGGATCCGTCAGAATGGCATCAAAGCTGCTTTGGTTGAGGAACCTCAGGGTCTCCTGGCTGTGGAACAGGTCTTTGCACTGCCCAAAAAGGATGCCTGTAGCGTTCACCGAGGCGTTGTACATGGCCAGGGCATTGAGGGGGAACGGCTTTGGTGTCAGGTGCACGGTGAGGTAATTCTTGAAGGAGTTATCCAGCTCTTCCAGGGTCTGGCTCACCGGGTACGTGACCACCTTGTAGGCCTGTGTGGTTTTCATCAGCCAACTCACCTCAGGAACCAGCACCACCACCTCGTGTCCTCTCTCGCTCAGCTTCTCCACCACTTCCTGCATGCTCAGCCAGTGGCTTCCCACCATGGGCACCACCAGGAGCTTCCCTCCATCCAAGACGCCAGGCAGGAGGAGGAGGAAGATGGAAATCCAGGCACAGCAAAGCCTCAAAGCCATGTTGCTGTGATCGCAGTAGGGGCCGTGAAAGAGATTTCTCCTGCAGGCTGTAGCCTCAAGATGCTTTGGAAAGCAACTGATGGGTGAATTTGTTGCACTCTGCCCTATTGATGTTCCCGTTGTTAATGATTCACTGCTTTGCATTGTGGGTGGTTTATTTTGCCTTTTCCCTCCTAACTTGGAAAGCCAAGATTTGGTGACCTCTTCAGTGCTGAGTCACTGGAATTCCTCAATGTTCCATGAGCTCCTAAACGCGCTACTGGGATCCCTCAGGACTTCTCATCCTTGCTCTGTCTCGTGTTCTACCTTGGCCAGGACCCAGGGAGCAACACTGGTGTGAGCAACTCCCAAGCCCACAGGAAAAAATGAAAAAGAGCCTCTCCAAGCTGGAGACACAGATCCTCAAGTGATTCCTCCCGGGATGGAGCAGGAGACCCTCAGGACAAGGCTCAGGGCTCTTCTGAGCTGGCAGGAATCTCCTCCGTGCCAGGGACACCTCTAAGAGGTGCTGACAGGGGCTGGCCTCTCTCTGTACAGACCAAGCTCTCACTTTACAGAGTTCTTTCCCAGCCTGGCAGGTGGCCCCTGGCTGGCTGGAAACTCCTCCCCACCGGGATTCAAACCAGCGCTAAATGAGTTTTAGCAACCTCTGGAGGCTCAGGTTTCAGACCTGACTCAGCAAAGGAGCAGCTTCAGCACAGACATGATTTCCCCGGCCTCACAGCGGTGCCACTGATGGCAAAATTAAAAATATTGCACCCCTGGATATTCAGAGGCACGCAGCCTCTATCTCTCCGGCACACATGTTCTCTCCTTTCCCTTCATGCCACGGTCAATGCAACACAATGAACTGCATATTGTTTTACTCATACCAGCATTATTTATTTGTTTTTCCTCTTTTACCCATGTCTTTCATTATTTCTACTGGGAAGGTGGCAGAGAGCAGTTTTATGTCAGGATGGCTTTCCAGAAAACCAAATTTTTGAGCGTCAGAGTAGGGGGAGAGAAGCTCTGAAGTAAAAGAGACTAAAACACTCACTGAATCTTCTATTATGAAACGCAAAGGAAAAGCATCATAGTAACAAGTACTAAATATGGCCTGATTTTTCTAAAGCACACTCAGAACTGGGCATTGGGAAGCTGACCTGTTTAGAAAACACAATGTTCTCACAAAGACATGTTAATTTCTGTATTTTGTGATGGCACCCAGGTGTTTGCTGAAGCGGGATTAGGAGAGGGCTGGAAGGGAAATGTTCTGCCCTCCCCTCCCTCCTGCTGCAGGATGGATTTTCCATCCAAACATTCAGCATGAGGTGTTGGTGCAAAAGCAATCCCAGGACTGCTGAAGTTAATCTGTACCTCAGTGTTTGTGAACTGGTCAGACGCTCACTCAGTTGGCTGGTTATCCCAGGTTATCCCAGCTAGGAATTCTGGAATTTGCTGGGTTCAAGGCAGTACAAGATCAAAGTTGTTTCCTGCTGACACCTGAGCAAAGGGATAGTGGGAAGGCTGGATTTGGGTGAAAAGGCACAAATTTGGGGGCAGCCCTGTCCAGGGAGGAGTAACAGAGCTGGGGAAGGGATTAAAAACTCTCCTGAGTGTGGAGAGATTTATTAATAATTGGTTAACTGAGAAAGGCCACGCTGAAATAATGCCGCTGGTTAAGCTGAAAGAGAAAAGCCAGCAGTCAGCAAGCTAAAAGGAAAGGTCAGCAGTGACCTTGCTGCAACATGAGGAAAGGGAGTAGAGATATTCCTGAATATATCCTGAGAATATGTAGAAAGTATCAAAAGTAGAACCATAGGAATGTAGAAGTAGGCGTAGATGCTGATATGTAAGCTGACCAATCCTGAGCTCAACTTTTGCAATATGTATGAAGCTTATTATTAACTGTATTTAACCCGCCGTACTGATCAATAAAATCGGGCCTATGATGATCAACGGATGTCTGGGTCTCCTTCCTTCGACAAATGGTGGAGAATGCGGGCATAACCGAATCTCTACCCTTTTTCTCGGATTAAAAGAAAAAGGGATTACGCCACGGTCGGGAAGTTGGGTTTGGGTCCCCCTGCAGCAGGGACGGTGCCGGAATTTGAAGCACCCTTAAGGTTCACAACGGTGGACTTAAGCCAATACGTGCCGCGGGAGCCTGGAGAGCTGCAACAGCGCGCGCTGATTAATAGGTATGAATAGGCAAGCGGCATATGATTTATTCGCCCCATATTTAGAGTGGCGAGAGATAAAAGGGATAGATTTAAAAAAGGAGTTACCAGGGTTATTAGCCTATGGCCATGCTAAGGGTATTTTTTCTAACCCTCATACAGTTCATGAGCTAGCAGAGTGGAAGAAGTTTGGGGAAATATTGTGGGATACAGTGTTGGACGATGATAAGTCAGCTAAGAAATTCGGGAAGTTATGGCGGGTGGTGTATAACACGTTACTGCAGCAGGTCTCTGAGAGAAAGGCAGCAGAAAGGGCAACAGAAGCTCATAGGAGGAATATAGGGTATGGTCGTGAGGATGATCCCCTGGCACCTTCTGTAACTAAGATACTTATGCCTAAGGGTCCCCAGGAAAGTAGTGTGGAAGATTTTCCTATAGGCGCAGTGGAACCGTCTGCACCTTTCCTGTCTGAGGGGGAGGGCGAGTCGGATGGTGGGGGTAAGAGCAAACCAGCTTTGCCTCCGCTACCGGCTTCGGGCGGGTCGGATGGTGGGGGTGTGAGCAAACCAGCTTTGCCTCCGCTACCGGCTTCGGGCGGGTCGGACG
Organism: Ammospiza nelsoni; assembly: GCF_027579445.1. NCBI lineage: Eukaryota > Metazoa > Chordata > Aves > Passeriformes > Passerellidae > Ammospiza > Ammospiza nelsoni. The sequence goes on from NC_080639.1 coordinate 2,497,164, forward strand.
GTGGGAGTGGGAGCAAGCCAGCTTCGCCTCCGCCGTCAGCCTTGCCTCCGCCGCTTCCCCTCAATGAGCCGGCTCCGGTTACAGCTCCAGCGGGGGGGCTGCATACCCCGCGCGAGCCGGCTCCAGCGGGGGGGCTGATTGCCCCCCGCGGGCCGTCTCAGCTTGAGCCGGCTCCGGTTTCACTGTCAGCTCCTGCGGGGGGGCTGCTTCCCCTGCTTCCCCCGCGCGAGCCAGCCTCTGCTTCACTGCCTTCCCCGTGCGAAAACTCGGTGCCTGCACCGAAGCGCCAGCAGCATAGCACCCTTAAAGAGCCAGATCCCATCCCAGGGGCACACCGTGATCCATGGGGGGAGATGGCTAAACAGAGGAGGGAAGCTTGGGCTGCTTTGGCGAAAGAAGTAATGCAAATGGGGGATGGTGAGGCGGTGGAAATAGCTTCTAGTCTTGCATGCCCAGTTACATACACACCACACTATGATGCACAGGGGAACCTTACGCATAATATAGCAGAATATACTCCCTTAGATTGGAAGCTGTTAACTCAGCTACGTTCTACGGTTAGTCAGTTTGGAGTAAAAAGTGAACCTGTTAAGCAAATGCTAGATTATCTTTTTAATACTCAGGTTTTATGTCCTAATGATTTAAGAGGAATAGTTCGGTTGATATTCACTCAGCATCAGCAGTTATTGTTTAATGCACATGACCCATTACATGGAGTAACAGTAAAGGAGCTGATGAGCTTAGAGGCATTTTTACGTACAGAGGCACAGATGATATCGGGAGAAGATAAACTTAGGGAGTCTATGTGGTTAGTGCGTGCTGCAATAGACATGGTTAAAGAGCCAGGAGGGTTACCGGCTTATATGGGCATTAAACAAGGTAGAGAAGAATAATTTGGAAATTTTGTTGATAGAACAGCTACTGCTATAGATCGGGCTGATGTTGCAGGGCCCTATTGAAGTAGTGTGCTTTGCAAAATAGCAATCCAGCAATCCAAAGAGTGTTAGCTGCTTTAGGGGCAAATTGGGCTATTGAGGAAGCATTAGAGTGAATGGCATTAATGCCAACAGCTTCACAGGCATTTATAGTAGAAGCCTTAAAGGAATTAGGATTAGGGTTGCAAAAGCATAGTCTACTCAGAGTCAGGTGTTAGCTGCTCTTGCTCCTCTCCGAAGAGGCTCACTGGCAGTCACGTAAAGAGGCTCGAGACCATTCATCAAGTGTTACCGATGTGGCAATGAGGGACAGACACAAGTTGCCGCCTGACATCGGAGACACCAGCTGCTGCCGTGACATCACTGCTACCTCCTGTCTGCAACCCACAACAACAGGGAGCCTCAGCTTGGACTTATCAGCAGCAGTAGACGTCACACTAAGGACGAACCGGCCTGAGAGGATACCCACTGGAGTAAAGGGCCCTCTTATATTAAATGGACAAACATGTGGAGCATTATTGCTGGGACGTTCCTCTACAACTATGTTGGGATTATTTGTTTTGCCTGGTGTTATCGATGCAGACTTTACTGGGGAAATACAAATCATGGCTTACACCCTTTATCCTCTGATTAAAATTACAAAAGGACAACGCATTGCACAATTGGTACCACTGTCACAAATGACATCAGGAATACAATCATTTACTGGACAAACACGGGATGAAAAAGGTTTTGGTTCTACTGGTGTTACACTTTTAATTGTGGATTTACAAAATAGACCAAAGCAAAAGGTTGGAATTACTTATGGGCATCAAAGCATAACCCTTTATGGATTATTGAATACAGGACAATTGGACATTAAAACTTTACATGATGCACAGAAGTTGCTGGGAGACTTACAGTGGCTGAAGCTTATTGTGGGAATACCAAATCATTTACTAGAAGCCCTACGGCCTTTGTTGAGAGGCGTGGACCCTACTACTCCTGTACACCTGACAAAGGAGCATCATCTTGCCTTGCAGCAAATTAGTAACTGTGTACAGCAAGGGTATGTGTCTCGTCGACAACTCGACCACCCCATCGACCTTATTATCTGGAATAGCCCTTGCCACTTGCTTGGTGCTCTCTCTCAGTTGCAAAAGAAAACGGGGGAGATACGGGTGTTGGAATGGTTATCACCACCACTACAGCATAAGAAAACAATATCTTCAAAAATTGAACAATTGGCTGCATTAATTAAAAAGGGGTGTCTCAGAATTCTTGAAGTGGATGGTAGAGAACCTGCTACTATTAGATTGCCTATGGAAAAAGAAACCTTGGACTGGTACTTGATTAATTCAAAGAATTTACAAGAAGCATTATTGATGTCATCTGCTAAAGTAGAGACTAGTAAATTAGTGCCTAGAGTTTTGCAATGGATGACAGAATGGAACTGGATCACTCGACCTTTGAGAGAAGAATGCCCCATAGAAGGAGCTATTACAGCTTTTACAGATGCAGGAAAGAAATCAAGGCGTGCTGCTGTTACCTGGCAAGAAAAGGGACAATGGAAGCATCAACTCCTCACAGCAGACCCTGCAGATAGCTTACAAACTTTGGAATTGCTAGCAGTAGTATGGGCGGTATCCAACTTACAGGACCCTTTAAATGTGGTCACAGACTCTATGTATGTTGCAGGAGTAGCCAAACGAATAGAGGAAGCAGCAATTAAGGAAGTGAATAATAAACGATTGTATGAGTTACTGATACAGTTAAGGAAGGCTTTACGAGAAAGAAATGCAGCATATTCTGTGATTCATATTAGGAGTCATAAGTGGTCTGAAGGTTTAGGAGAAGGGAATGAACGTGCAGATAAATTGGTTACCCTACCCATTGATAATTCTTGTCCTATTGACAAGCACACATTGGCCAGAGAAGCACATAGTAGATATCATCAAAATGCAAGAGGTTTAGCAAAACACTTTGAGCTGAGTTTGTCAGAAGCCAAGGCCATTGTCAGAGCATGTCCAACATGTAGTTATCATAATGGTGGAATAGGTCTAGGCATCGGGGTTAATCCTCGAGGTTTAGAAATAAATGAGAAATGGCAAATGGATGTTACACACATAGCCAGATTTGGTAAAGTCAAGCATGTGCACGTCACCATAGATACATACAGTCATTACATATGGGCTACGGCTCAGGCAGGAGAGAAAGCTACACATGTTATCAGACACCTGTTAAGTTGTTTCGCTGTTATGGGAGTTCCAAAGAGTATTAAAACCGATAATGGTCCAGCTTATGTAAGTGCTAGGGTCCAGAAATTTTTGAATCAGTGGTCTGTTAAGCACGTGACAGGTATTCCACACTCTCCTACTGGACAGGCAATAGTGGAAAGAGCAAACGGTACCCTTAAGCAGTATATTGAAAAACATCAAGATTTGGCAGATCCACAAGCATGTTTGGCTAAGGTTTTGTATGTGATTAACCATTTATGCATTTTTGGGGAAGATGATACCCCCCCTGCAATGAAACATCATCCGAGGTCAGGTCAGGAAAATACTAAGGAAACAGAGGTCTGGGTTAAGTATAAGAACCCGAGTACAGGATTATGGGAAAAACCTGCAAAAGTATTATATTGGGGTCGGGGGTATCTTTGTGTTTCCTCACCTACAGGGCCTTTGTGGGTGCCTGCTAAGTGGACTAAACCTGTCTTTGATGCAGCCTCTGGTGGATCGCCTTACGGAGGAGGACAGGGAGCGACTGGGGAAGAAACTGCTTCTAGTCCTACAACCACTACTGTTACAATTGAAGGGGTACTCGGAAGCGGTGGACAGAACACTGACACGTCACTATCGGACAGCCCAGGAGCTGATTGGTTTTATTGACTCATTATCAACTTTTCATTTAACGAATCCAGCGAAACTACATTGTCTTGACTGTTACAATCCACATTGTGCTGCCTGGATAGCTCTACATTGTGGGGGTTGTGAAAGAACTTTTTGGATAGAACAATCACTATTGTGGGATTTGTGGTGTCATACTTGTGAACAAGAGCACACGTGGGGTAAAAGTTGGCAAGATGAATTAAGGAGACATACAGGGCAAAATGCATATATAGCTTTAAATCTTTATGAGTCTCCTGAACAGAAAATTCTTGCTTATTATCGATGGGAACTACAATGTATTGTGAATAGAATTAAGGTTCAAAGTAAATCACGTATAGTTTCTATAAGGTGTAGGAAATTAGTGCCTTTAACACAGCATTCAGTTGTAGGACCCTTCAAAGGGGATCCTGATAGAGCATTAGATTGCTGCATTGACAAATTGCAAAAATTGAGTTTGCAAGTGGCAGGACCAGTGAGATCAGGAGCAGCAAGATTAAAGACAGATAAGAAAAAGAAGGCAAAAGGGGAAGGGTCTCATTTGAATAAGGGTATCAGTGATTGCTAATTAATTTTCTATGATTAGAACACTTCTACAATTGTGGGACCCTCGGGAAGATATAGTTGTTGAGGAGGATAACGAACAAGAACTACGATTACGAAATAAGATACACCTTGTGTTAAAGAGAGACCTTGAGCTGTTAGCCTCATACAGTAAAAAGGCAGAAGAGGCTTTGCGATCACCACCATTGAATTGGTTGCTTTGGATTGAAGAACCACAATTTCATACTGGTCCTTACTTATATTCACTTCCTTGTTACGTTTGCAAAAGGGATAATGATAAATGCTATGCATGGGTAGCTTTGCATTGTGCAGATTGTAATCAGGTTTATTGGTATTCACAGAGGTCAGTAGATTATTTATGGTGTAAACCTTGTTCTGGAAAGTGGATTCGAAATTATTTCTGGGTTAGAGCTCTTGAACAAAGTACTGGCCTGCCAGGACGGACAGGATTACAGCTTTTTGAGAGTGCAGAACAAGTGATTATAGCATATCTTAGGTGGAAGTTGCAGGAAAACCTTAGAGTATTTGAAATTACTAAAGCTTCACGCATCATAGCAGCTCGCTGTAAAGCTGATTTGCCTTCAAACTTATCTCATGCTATACCTGTGAGCAAGGATGCTGATTTAGAATTAGATCAGTATATTCAAAAATTAACTCAGCCTTACAATAGACAATCTAACAAACCAGGGAAAAGACAGCGAAGAAAGGAAAAACAACGCAAGCAGAAGGAAGAAAGGGAGAAGCAAAGCAAGCAGAAAGAAAAATGAGGTTTGTTCTTGTTATACTGCTCAATGCTGTAGCAAGTGAAGCAGTAGGAATAACACACTTTAGTCAACCAAGGGAAAATTTATGGGTGACACTTGCTAATCAAACTAACCAATCATCACTTTGTCTTAGTCTTGGAGGAGTCACTAACCCATTTCGAACATGCCTGGTAGGACTTCCGGTGTGGTCTCCTGGGGAATTTTGCAGTTTGATAAACAACCAAACCTTATGTATGTCTAACATGTCAAACATCACATTGCCAGTGCAACAAGGGTATACTGCAGGTCAGAGTGATGGCTATCGTCAATGCTTACTAATCCAATCACTTAACACCTCTTTGCATTCTCCTCCTGAGGAACTGGATCTTTTTGGAAGTACAAATGCCAGCGTGTCTAACACTACAGCTGGTGGATGGTTTAGCTTTAGACTTTTGGGTGCTCAGAATTTAAACCAACCTAAAGAAACATGGGCCACCCTAGATTCATCCCTGAATGTGAGTGAATTCTCTCCACAGCATTACAATCAATGTAACGGCACAAATATCACAGCACCAATGAAATTACCCACAGGAATATTTTTGATTTGTGGAGACAGGGCGTGGAATGGCATACCAGCTAAACCACAGGGTGGACCCTGTTATTTGGGAAAATTGTCACTGTTTCACCCTAATGTGTCCTTGCTAATGCAGCTGAGTCAAAATTCAAACAGGAAAAAACGTAGCATACATGACTTAGACTGCAGCAAGATAGGAGATCCACGGTTTTGGGGCACATTCAAACAGGTGGTGGTTTCAACTATCATGCCAGGAGGATCTGCCAATAAAGCTATGAATTTAGCAAAACAATTAGGATGCTGGGCAAGGGATGAGCTGAACAAGACATCACAAATTCTAGACATGTTAACTGCAGATGTGCAAAGTGTTAACCATGCTGTTTTGCAGAATAGAGCTGCTGTAGATTTTTTGCTCTTAGCACAAGGGCATGGATGTGAAGAGTTTGAGGGAATGTGTTGCATGAATCTGTCTGATCATTCGGTGTCCATTCACTCTAAGATAAAAGAATTGCAACAGGGACTTCACAAACTTAAGGAAGAAGACGGTTTAGGAATTGACGAATGGCTTAAAGGCTTAGGACTTGTACCGTGGCTGAGGAACCTTGTGATCTATGCTATAGGCCTGCTGAGTGTAATCTTACTGTTTTTGCTTATTTTGCCTTGTATCTTTAACTGTATTCAAAACATGGTTAGCCGTACAATAGCAAAAACATGGCAAACTAATCTCCTTGCGCAAGAAGAAAACGGGGGAAATGTGGAGAGATTTATTAATAATTGGTTAACTGAGAAAGGCCACGCTGAAATAATGCCGCTGGTTAAGCTGAAAGAGAAAAGCCAGCAGTCAGCAAGCTAAAAGGAAAGGTCAGCAGTGACCTTGCTGCAACATGAGGAAAGGGAGTAGAGATATTCCTGAATATATCCTGAGAATATGTAGAAAGTATCAAAAGTAGAACCATAGGAATGTAGAAGTAGGCGTAGATGCTGATATGTAAGCTGACCAATCCTGAGCTCAACTTTTGCAATATGTATGAAGCTTATTATTAACTGTATTTAACCCGCCGTACTGATCAATAAAATCGGGCCTATGATGATCAACGGATGTCTGGGTCTCCTTCCTTCGACACCTGAGCTGAGGGAACTGGGGGTGTTTATGGAGAAAAGGAGGCTCAGGGAGGACCTTGTCAGGCTCTACATTTCCCTGACAGGAGCGAGAGTGGGATCAGCGTGTCTTGCTGTGTCCAAAGGGAAAGATGGGAGGAAATGGTCTCAAGTTGTGCAATAGGAGATTCAGAGTGGGTGTTAGGAAACAAAAAACTCACTGGAAGAATGGTTAAGCAATGGAATAATTTGACCAGGGAGGTGGTGGAGTCGCCATCTCTCAAGTGTACTGGAGATGTAGCACTTGGGGTCGTGGCTTAGGGGTGACCATGGCAGTGCTGGTGTAAGGCTGGCACTGGGTGATCCTGGAGGTCTTTTCCAACCTGGATGATTCTGTCAGCTGCAGGCTGGCCCATGCCAGGCTCAGGATGATTAGGGAATCCTCAGTAGGGAATTCTTAAGGTATTGTATGCTTGCTACAACACGCCAGCCAAGGCTGGAATAAATCCATGACTAGAGTTTGCAAACTACCTCTTATAAATATATGAAAAGAGATCCCCAAGCCGCTCTAATAAATCCATTGCAGGATTTGTCTAATCCTTCTAATAAATCCAGTCAGAGATGCCAAAACTGCTCTAATAAATTTTTTTAAAGGAGACCCCAAATCCTTTTAATAAATTCATGACAATAGATACCTAAGCCACTCTAATGAATCCATGAGAGGCAATCCACAAACACCTGTCATAAATCCATGATTGGAGAGCCCAAAATCCTTTAATAAACTCATGATAGGAGATTCCAAACCCACTACTATATCCTTGAAAATAGAACCCCAAACCCTTCTAACAAAACCAGAAAGAGATCACCAAACCCCTCTAAGAAACCCATCAAAAGAGAGCCCCAAATCTCTGTAATACATCGGTGGCAGGAGATCCCAAAACCTTTCCAATACAACCATGGCAGGATATCCCAAATTCCTGTAATAAATGCACAACAGAAAACAAGAGTTTGAAAGAGGGAGCTGGTCTTTGTAGAAAGCCAGGTTGGTTTGTGTTGGAAGGGACCTTAAAGCCCATCCCATTCCACCCCGTGCCATGGCCAGGGACACCTTCCATTATCCCAGGTTGCTCCAAGCCCTGTCCAATCTGGACACGAACACATCCAGGGGTGAGGCAGCCACAGCTTCTAGGAACAACTTTTGCCAGGGCCTCATCATCCTCACAGGGAAGAATTTCTTCCCAATATCCGGTCTAATCCTTTCCTCTGGCAGCTTAAAGCCACTGCCCTTGTGCCAACACCTCCGGTTCTTGGAAACAGTCTCCCTCCAAGACAGAGATAAGATTCATCCCTCTCAAACACCTCACTTGGACCATGCAGGTTTGTGAGTGCCACAACCTCTCCCAGCCAGCCACTGACCTGAGATAAGGGCTTCTTCTTCTCTCCACAGTGGATGCCTCCAATGAAAACCATGTTGGGCATGACAGGCATGGGATACTCAAAGACAAAGTCGATTCTCCTCAGCCAGATGGATCCGTGACTTAAAAGCTCCGTCATTGTCATGGGTTTTTGGAGGAACTCTGAGGCCAGCTCCTCAAACTGAGAATAGGCAATATTGCAGATGAAGGACTCGGAAAGGGCAATCAGGAAGTTCTTGATCCTCTGGGAGAAAGTCATGTGGTCGGTGTTTTCTGAGAACCCCCGTGGGACGTAGGACGGCGGGTCCGGGCCCTGAGCCGCGCGAACCTCCAAGGCACACGGAACCATCCGCAGGAAGAAAACACTGGGGATGGAGAAATGCAGGGCAATGATCTGCCCACAGGGTGACACAGGATCTGTGAGCAGGGCATCGAACTGACCCTCTCCAATGTACTTCAGCAGCTCTTGGTTGTGCAGCAAGGACTTACATGAAGCATGAAAAAGGGTTCCGCTCTGCCTATACTCCATCAATAGCCTCCAGAATCTCACCAGGAAATGCTCTTGGCTGAAAGATTTTTCAATGAAGGTGCGTACGTGTTCTTCCACATCCTCCTTCATCAATGGCACAGAGTAGGTTTTCAGTTCGTAGACATCCGAGGAATCGATCAGGATTTTGTTGTCCGGTGCGATGACCACGATTTGGTGCCCTCTCTTGCTCAGCTCCATCAGCACTTTTTTCATGCTGAGCCAGTGGCTGCCCTCCATGGGGATCACCAGCAGCCTCCCAGCAGCAGCCGGGCTCAGGAGGCACAGGAAGGGCAAAAGAAGTGCCACCAACATGGTGTGAGCCGTGCAGAGTGGAAGCCTGGCAGCAGAGAGGCCAGGAGTGCTCTGCCAGCTTCTCTAGCCGTGCTCCACCCTTGCCCTTCTGAGTCTCCTCCCATTTTGTGTCATCTGACCTTTGCACCAAGGTCACAGAAAGCAATCAATGATTAGGAAGGGTTCAAGGCAGGTTGGGACTTCAAAGTTGGCTTTGTGTGAGTCAAGAAAGCTGTGTCACTTTCACACACGCCAAGCTGAGGTGATTAGCCCCATGCCACCTTCTTCCCTCATCAGGACCCTTGCTTTGTGGCGCTTCTTGCCACCATCCCACCACACTCAAGGTCTGATGGCAAAATGCAGGGAAAATTCATGAAAAAATGCACCCACAGAGTGGCTGTACAGAAACACTGCTGAGCCCACATGGGAGGCCTTTGCCTATCAAAAGAGGCAAGAAAGGCCTCCTTTCCACTGCTGCCACTGAAGGCTGACAGAGTTGTCAGACTAAGGTATTTAAGAATTTTTAAAAGCATTTTCTTACCTAATGAAACTGATGCCAGTAGTACAGTGAAACATAACGAACAGTAAAGATTCACATGAGAAATTAGTGAACCAGTACCTGGAGTTTGGGTTTTCTCTTTTTTTTTTTTAGTAGTCTATAGCAGTTGGCATCCCTGAGAAAAAATAATTTTCCATAATGCAAACTTGCATTTTTTTGGAAAATAAGCAGCCAGCAGTAAGTCTTTTCTCATCTATCCATACAACTTTCAGCAAACCCCTTATCCTATCAGGTATAAAACAAAGTTGCAAAAGAGCATTTCACCCTTGTACCCCAGATAACAAAGACCAGCAACACCTCTCCAGTGGACAAAGTCAGGAATCGTTCACAGCCAGTAAGAGTTCAGTTCATGACCTCAACCCTGTGTCCAGGTCCTTCTTGGTTATAAATTCCTGGGGTTTAACGTTGGTGATAAACTCTCCTTAAAGCCTATAAGCAGGTGAATATGGGAAATAATTTCCTTCTCCAGGGCAATCTGGGCTTGAAAATCATGTTGGTTTTTTTTCCCCCATGCAATTTCTGCAGATTCCTTCACAAGCCTGGTGGGAAATCTTGGACTTTGCTGAGAACCTGCCCTCCAAAAAGAACAGCAGCTCCATCACCCATGCTGATCCATCTTGGTAGTTTACAGCATGGATTAACTTAATGGGAATTTTCAAACACCTCTAGAGCAAGGAGATGCAGAGAAGACAGGCCATAACCTCAGACAAGGCCGCCAAATGAACATGGGAAGGTTAGTCCAAAAAACAAAGGAGTCCTTGTGATGAGAAGCTGCCATTAGCAAAACGTTTTCCCATTCTTTTTATGAATCCTGCTAGGATTCCCAGCATCCCAGGAGAAGCAAATCATTACAGCCTGAGGCAAAGCCATTTGTCTCATGACACCCAAAAGGACCGGTCCGGCTTTTGTCTCTGCCCGGTCATGCGCAGGATGGCCTTGGGACAGCCTGCGCTCCAAAGGACGAGTCTGTACTCTTCAGATTTTCAGTCTTCAGTATTATTATTTCTTACCTACAAAATTTTCTTCCATCCTGACAGAGGTCTGACCAGCAAGGCAGCCAAGGGAACTTTGACCTCCCACTGGGCGGTTGTCTATTTTTATACTAAAAACTATGTATATCATATTTACCTTTATTTCCCAATACCTTTCACTCATATTAGCAAGTGCACCTTCAGCATGAACCAATCCCAAAGTGCCAACATCACCACAGAAAATGGATGACAAGAAGAAAGAAGAAAGACAAGACATGCCCTGATTCCTCCATCTTGTCTCCATAACCCCCCTGTGTAGAAATGAAGGGAGACGACCCATCCTCTGATCAGCATCGAACTCTGATTTATTCATCCACCATGTACATTTTATAACAGTGTTAATTAAGCTCATACATATTGCAAAACCCGAGCTCATCATAGGCTACAGATCAAACACTAACCCCTCCTTTTGTTTTCAATACCTGTGGTTTGTTATTGAAACCAAGATTTGTGTTCTCACCCTGATATGAATGGTTCTCAAAACCTCCATGTCTGTTACTTTTACTTTCCCAAAACAGCCAAGGACAAGATATTTACTTGTTATTAAAAACAACCTGAGAACTTCTGCTGTTTACATAAATGTGCCTGAGAACTTTTGTTATTTACAGAAACAGGCTTGGGAACTGCTGCTTACAGCTGCCTTTTACTTTTCCATCAGCTGTATATTATTATGGCATGTCTGAACAAAATTCTATAAGCCATTTATGAGCAAAATTCTCCAACACCCCTGTACCAAAATCCTAAAATCTGTATTTTCACCCTGTGAATAATTAATTCTTACACCACTTATCCCCAAGTGATTCTCTTGTCCTCAAAGAGGTGGCACATCCCGTGCGGGGTCAAAATCCAACCACCAAGCACCTCTGGCCACATTCCAGGATTTCTGAGTCCCCCCAAGGGTTGTCTCGGTAACTCTGGATATCCAGAGTGATGTGCTGAGTTCCCACACCAAAGGGTGGTGTGACTGCCCTGAATAGCTCCACTCTGTCACACTTCACATGGAGGAACCACCCTTAGACAATGAAAACCAATTTCTGGAGAGGCCCAGTGCAAGAGAGATGGGAGATGGCACAGATTGAAAGTAGGACACTGAAGGGATTTACAAATAATTGTCATTCAATACAGGAAATCTGGATGCAAAGACTTCATTGCAGCTGTTGTGACAAGAACTGACCAAATTAACTTGGAAGTTGCTGCTTGGTGTGGTTTCTACTCTGGACTCAGTGGGATTTTCAATGGCAACAGCAGTTGGCTGAAAACAGCCAATACAAGTTCCTTTCCCTTGACTATAACAGAAAAAGTCTCTTGACAGGATGGCCACACTTCCTTATGGACTCCACAGGCTCCCTACTTTTTGCACCACACCATCAGAGCAAAAACTGTGGGAAAAGTGAGGCAGCAAGAGGAAGGGTAAGAGAAATTAGAGATAAAGGCAGGACAAAGAAAGAAAGAATGAACTTCTTAGATTACCACAGGATCAGCTGAGGTCAGAGTTAAGGTAAGTAATTGCTATTGAGAAAATAAACAGCCAGGCTCATTTTTCTGAGAAGGAAGAGATAAGTTTGTGCTTGTTTTTGCATGATGAGTAGCAAAGGGCACCTGGACCTCTCTCAGCTCTGAAGGGTGTGGTGCTTGTTTCCAGCTCCTGTTTTATGTGCAATCGAGGAACTGAGGATGCCAAATGTGAGATAGCCAGGTGCCTGCTTGGAGGAACGCCTTCCCCATTGCAATATCAAAGGGCATCAAGGTTTGGGTGAGCCAGGGGTGCAGGTTTGTTTTCCTCTCAGAAGGGATAAACCTTGTGTGGGTTATTCCACGGAGCCTCTTGGAGCTGGTAGGGAGTGATGGAGCAGCTCTGCAGGCTTTGGGCCCCTCACCCTGCCATTGCTTTAGCTCCAAGAGGAGCTAAAACTTTCTCATAGGTTCACCTGTGAGTGGGACTGGCTGCAATGTGTGGATTTTTTCTCAGTGGCACTAAGGAAAGAGAGCAGCAAACAGAAACCTCAGCAGCACTAAAACTACAGCAGAAGTGTAGGTTTCATCCTGGAAGTGTTGGGTTCACCCACTGGATTTGCTTCCCAGCTGTGAGGTGAGATTGCTGACCCCCTCAGGCTCTGGGTCCTGCAAGCAGGAAAAGGTTGCTCAACCCCATGAGTGTGGGGATGATGCCCAGAGAAGCTGTGCATCCCTGGCAGTGTCCAAGGTCAGGCTGGACAGGGCTTGGAGCGAGCTGGGCTAGGGGAAGGTGTCCCTGCCCATGGCAGGGAGTGGAATGGGAAGAGCTTTAAAATTCATTCCAACCCAAAGCAGCTTGTGATTCTATGTAATTTGATTCCCTTGGTTCCTGTATGATGGATCAGGCTTATCCAGGGAGGAGTCCTTTTGTAACTGAACCCAGACCCCTTTTTCTGGTGCTAAGCAGCATCTGGGAAATGCAGGTTGGTGGCTGATGACAGGAACCTGCCTGATTCTCCCTCAGGTTTTTTTTTAAACACTGTGTGGATACACTAGCTTTAGAGGAAAAACAACCCATACAAGCAAATATGTAAGTTGGAAAGGAATAGAAATTTTTGTGAGAGCAAGAAGCAAATCATAGAACACAGATCATTTCCAGGGCAGCTGTTTCTGAAGCCATTAATAGCAACCTTGGGAAAATGGAGAGGGTTTTAAAGCAGGATCTGTGCTCTTAAGCCCCGTGCCGGTGAGAAAAAGGTGTTTATTCAGTTACACTTTGTCCTTACTTGACTAGATACCTACTTAAACCTGGGGTTAATTTAATGTTTTCAGTTGACCAATTGTTTAAATAAGTACTGGGAGGTTTAGGTGAAAAAAAAAAAACCAGAGAGACCTTTGAGAAGTGGCCGTAGCCTAAATTCCAAATTAAATTTGGTTTAATCAAATCATTCGAACATATCAAATCATAGTACCTTTGTTTTTCTGAGCTGGCCAGAAAAGCAGCTTTGTGAGACTGTCACCAGAGTGTCTCAAGGCTCACAGTTTTAGTTGATTTGCAAGGTTACCATGCCGGCCTTCAGGTACTTCTTAGAGCCAAGATATTGGCTCTGATTGCTGCAAGTCTTGTGTTAAACTTCCAGACACTTGAGGAGATGGAAACTTGGGATTTCTCTGCCTGTTAATGAAGGTTTAATTGCTGCTGAGACATATTCCCATGCAAAGTGCAGGCCAAGAGGAAATCAGCCTGTGGCAGCTTACACAAGATGTAAATGCAGTCTGTGGTCCCCCAGGCCCAGCCCTAAGTCATGTTCTCCCACAAGCTCTGTGATGATCCTTACACAATTTAGGATTGGATTCCCAGCTGGATAAGGTAAGTAGGGCCAGCTCTGCACAAGCCTGAGCTCCTTCCGCTCAGGGCAGCTCCTCCATGGGACCACATCAGATCCAGCAGAGAGGAGCTCTTACCTGGAATGAGACCACCGTGCCCCATTGCCCTGTCTGAGGAAAACTATGGAAGTGGTGTAAGAAAAAGGCCTGTGGACTCCTTGTCTGAGGAAGAATTTGCAATTTCAATCGCTTCTTCTCTCTCCCTCTCCCAGTAATCCTTTTTCTTTTCTTACCTGTTGAGCAATGGGTTCAATAGACTTTGAGGAACGATTCATTCTTCCCATAGGATTTTGTTTCTGAGCACCAATAACCAGCCCAGGGCTTTAATATTGTGTGTGAACAGGCAGATTCCATTACTCCCTGTGACTCACTTTACTTTGGTTTACACTCACCTGCTGGGCACTATTCAAAGGGAAATAGGAGAAACTCCTCTGCAGTCTGTAGATAATGTAGCTCAAAAAGAGACTGAAAAAGGATAATTACAGAAGATTTTTCCAGGTGTGGAAATTTTGTTTTTTACCTAACAGGAATGTGAAGACAGGAGCTGGCAGGGATAAAATGAGGGCAGGATGTGTCTACCCTTGTAGCAAAGTGATGAACTCTTTGCACATCTGAGACCTTCAGGATATAAAAGTAAAGATTTCTATTGTGAAATCAGCAAGAATTTGCCTCTTAAATCTCAAACTGCTGTCACTCTTGTCAGCCTAACCAGATATAATGCCTTAGATTTATTTTTTCCTAATATCCTAGTTAGTATTATTATCCTTCACCTTGTTTATCAAGTTTAGAGGGCTCTCCATCAGCCTGTCAAAGAGCATCAAAGAAATATAAAAGAGGAAAGAAAAATCACACCCCTCCAGCTCACAGACATTGTGCAGAGATATTGCATGAAAGCAATTCAAAAGTGAGGGAGCAATTTCCTGGGAAAGAGATTTGTGTCCTACTTTGTGCCTGGAAAGAAATGTCCAGTGTTACCATTTTAGAGATTCCATGTTGACTATCACAATATATTTAGAGTTCTCAATTAGCTTTAACACCCTGAAGAACAATTTTAGCAAAAGCAAATATTAAGGTATGGAAACTTACCTGAGTTCTGCATTCATGAGTCTTTCACCGAATCCATGACTGTAAGATTATTGCTTGCCATTTCAACATGACATTTATATTACACCCCCAGAAACAGGAGTAACCTAACACAGACAGCCAGTTTGGAAATGATTTGTCATGAAAATACAACAAAAGTGAATCAACTGATGCTGCTGAGGCTGGAGTTAAAAGCAAAATACGACTCTTGGATTTTTGATCGGACAACAGAAATAAATATCAGATGCCATTCAAATGAAATCAAAACTGGATCTCGTTGGTGGTTAAGACACATTCACTGAGGACAGTAATTTCCATCTGGCCGATGAAATCCCCTTTTTGTTTGGTTGGTCGCAAAACCCTAATCAACGTAAGTAAGTCCCTATCAAGGTTGTTTCATTTCAGCCTATGGAAACAATTACTCAAACCTGAATGAATTAAATAATTGCCAGAAATTAAAAAAACAACAAACAATAGCGATAAACTCGCTGAAACAACAGAATGAATTTTCATTGGGAAATGTACAATTTTAGGCAAAGGAACATTACCTTAGGCAGTGGTTTCCTCTTAGCACAGTTGATTCCCCCCACAAAGACCATGTTGGGCATCACTGGCCTGACGTACTCAAACACAAAGTCAAACCTCAGGATCCAAATGGCAGCGGAGTCCACCAGGTCCATCAGGGACACATCTCTCTGAAGAACTTCTGAGGAAAGCTTAAGTGCTTCTGCATAGTAAATGTTGCAGTAATCAAGCTCCAGGAGGGAAAACAGGGCATTTTCCACCCTCTGGAAAAAAGTCATGTGGTCTGAGTTGAAGCTGAAGAGTCTCGGCACGTAGGACAGAGGGCTTGGGCTCTGTGGGGCTGCAAAGTGCAGGTCGCAACCAAATCCCCTCATGAAGAAGACAAAGGGAAGAGAAAGATGGTGGGCCAGGATGGTCCCACACATGAAGATAGGATCTGTCAGGATGGCATCAAAGCCACTTTGGTTGAGGAACCTCAGGGTCTCCTGGCTGTGGAACAGGTCTTTGCACTGCCCAAAGAAGGTGCTGTAAGTATGGACTGAGGCATTGTACATGGCCAGGGCATTGAGGGGGAACAGCTTCGGTGTCAGGTGCACGGTGAGGCATTCCTGGAAGGATTTATCCAGCTCTTCCAGGGTCTGGCTCACTGGGTACGTGACCACCTTGTAGGCCTGCGTGGTCTCCATCTGCCAGCTCACCTCAGGAACCAGCACCACCACCTCATGTCCTCTCTCACTCAGCTTCTCCACCACTTCCTGCATGCTCAGCCAGTGGCTTCCCACCATGGGCACCACCAGGAGCTTCCCTCCATCCGAGAAGCCAAGCAGGAGGAGGAGGAAGATGGAAATCCAGGCACAGCAAAGCCTCAAAGCCATGTTGCAGTGATCGCAGTAGGGGCTGTGCAAGAGATTTTTCCTGCAGGCTGTAGCCTCAAGATGCTTTGGAAAGCAACTGCTGGCCGGAGTTGTTGAGCTCTGCTCTTTGATTGTCCTGTTGTTAATCATTCACTGCTTTGCATTGTGGGTGGTTTATTTTGCCTTTCCCCTCCTTACTTGGAAAGCCAAGATTTGGTGACCTCTTCAATGCTGAATCACTGTAATTCCTCAATGTTCCATGAGTTCCTCAACGTGCTACAGGGATCCCTCAGGACTCCTCACCTTTGCTGTGCCTTGTGTCCCACCTTGGCCAGGACCCTGGGTGCAACCTTGGTGTGAGCAACTCCCAAACCCACAGGAACAAATGAAAAAGAGCCTCTCCAAGCTGGAGACACAGATCCTCAAGTGATTCCTCCCGGGATGTAGCAGGAGACCCTCAGGACAAGGCTCAGGGCTCTTCTGAGCTGGCAGGAATTTCCTCCGTGCCAGGGACACCTCTAAGAGGTGCTGACAGGGGCTGGCCTCTCTCTGTACAGACCAAGCTCTCACTTTACAGAGTTCTTTCCCTGCCTGGCAGGTGGCCCCTGGCTGGCTGGAAACTCCTCCCCGCTGGGATTCAAACCAGCGCTAAATGAGTTTTAGCAACCTCTGGAGGCTCAGGTTTCAGACCTGACTCAGCAAAGGAGCAGCTTCAGCACAGATGTGATTTCCCCGGCCTCACAGCGGTGCCACTGATGGCAAAATTAAAAATGTTGCACCCCTGGATATTCAGAGGCACGCAGCCTCCATCCCTCAGGCACACATGTTCTCTCCTCTCCCTTCATGGCATGGTCAATGCAACACAATGAACTGCATACTGTTTTACTCATACCAGCATTATTTATTTGTTTTTCCTCTTTTACCCATGTCTTTCATTATTTCTACTGGGAAGGTGGCAGAGAGCAGTTTTATGTCAGGATGGCTTTCCAGAAAACCAAATTTTTGAGCGTCAGAGTAGGGGGAGAGAAGCTCTGAAGTAAAAGAGACTAAAACACTCACTGAATCTTCTATTATGAAACGCAAAGGAAAAACATCATAGTAACAAGTACTAAATATGGCCTGATTTTTCTAAAGCACACTCAGAACTGGGCATTGGGAAGCTGACCTGTTTAGAAAAGACAAAGTTTTCTCACAAAGACATGTTAATTTCTATATTTTGTGATGGCACCCAGGTGTTTGCTGAAGTGGGACAAAGAGAGGGCTGGCAGGGAAATGTTCTGCCCTCCCCTCCCTCCTGTTGCAGGATGGATTTTCCATCCAAACATTCAGCATGAGGTGTCGGTGCAAAGGCAATCCCAGGACTGCTGAAGTTAATCAGTAGCTCAGTGTTTGTGAACTGGTCAGAGGCTCCCCCAGAAGGCCTGGTTATCCCAGGTTATCCCAGCCAGGAATTCTGGAATTTGCTGGGTTCAAGGCAGTACACGATCAAAGTTGTTTCCTGCTGACACATGATCAAAGGGACAGTGGGAAGGCTGGATTTGGGTGAAAAGGCACAAATTTGGGGGCAGCCCTGTCCAGGGAGGAGTAACAGAGCTGGGGAAGGGATTAAAAACTCTCCTGAGCTGAGGGAACTGTGGGTGTTTATGGAGAAAAGGAGGCTCAGGGAGGACCTTGTCAGGCTCTACATTTACCTGACAGGAGCGAGAGTGGGATCGGCGTGTCTTACTGTGTCCAAAGGGAAAGATGGGAGGAGATGGCCTCAAGTTGTGCCAGGGGAGGTTCAAAGTGGGTATTAGGGGAAAAAAAACTCACTGGAAGAATGGTTAAGCAATGGAATAATTTGACCAGGGAGGTGGTGGAGTCGCCATCTCTCAAGTGTCCTGGAGGAGCCTGGATGTGGCACTTGGGGTCATGGCGTAGGGGTGACCATGGCAGTGCTGGTGTGAGGCTGCCACTGGGTGATCCTGGAGGTTTTTTCCAAGCTGGATGATTCTGTCACCTGCAGGCTGGCCCATGCCAGGCTCAAGATGATTAGGGAATACTCAGGAGGGAATTCTTAGGGTAGCTACAACACACCAGCAAAGAGGGAGTTGGTCTTTGTAGAATGCCAGGTTGGTTTGTGTTGGAAGGGATCTTAAAGCCCATCCCATTCCACCCCGTGCCATGGCCAGGGACACCTTCCACTATCCCAGGTTGCTCCAAGCCCTGTCCAATCTGGACACGGACACATCCAGGGGTGAGGCAGCCACAGCTTCTCTGGACAACTTGTGTCAGAGCCTCACCATCCTCACAGGGAAGAATTTCTTCCCAATATCCGGTCTAATCCTTTCCTCTGGCAGCTTAAAGCCACTGCCCTTGTGCCAACACCTCTGGTTCTTGAAAATAGTCTCCCTCCAAGACAGAGATAAGATTCATCCCTTCAAATACCTCACTTGGACCATGCAGGTGTGTGAGTGCCACAACCCCTTCCAGGTTGCAGCCACTGACCTGAGATAAGGGCTTCTTCTTCTCTCCACAGTGGATGCCTCCAATGAAAACCATGTTGGGCATGACAGGCATGGGATACTCAAAGACAAAGTCGATTCTCCTCAGCCAGATGGATCCGTGACTTAAAAGCTCCGTCGTTGTCATGGGTTTTTGGAGGAACTCTGAGGCCAGCTCCTCAAACTGAGAATAGGCAATATTGCAGATGAAGGACTCGGAAAGGGCAATCAGGAAGTTCTTGACCCTCTGGGAGAAAGTCATGTGGTCGGTGTTTTCTGAGAACCCCCGTGGGACGTAGGACGGCGGGTCCGGGCCCTGAGCCGCGCGAACCTCCAAGGCACACGGAACCATCCGCAGGAAGAAAACACTGGGGATGGAGAAGTGCAGGGCAATGATCTGCCCGCAGGGTGACGCAGGATCTGTGAGCAGGGCATCGAACTGACCCTCTCCAATGCTCTTCAACAGCTCCTGGTTGTGCAACAACGACTTGCACAAAGCATGAAAAAGGGCTCCGCTCTTCCGATAATCTTCCAAACGCTTCCAGAACCTCACCAGGAAAGACTCTTGGCTGAAAAGTCCTGCACTGAAGGAGCGTAACTGTTCTTCCATGTCTTCCTTTGTTAATAGCACTGGGTAGGTTTTCAGTTCATAGACATCTGAGGAATCGATCAGGATTTTGTTGTCTGGTGCGATGACCACGATTTGGTGCCCTCTCTTGCTCAGCTCCATCAGCACTTTTTTCATGCTGAGCCAGTGGCTGCCATCCATGGGGATCACCAGCAGCCTCCCAGCAGCGGCCGGGCTCAGGAGGCACAGGAAGGGCAGAAGCAGTGGCACCAACATGGTGTGAGCTGTGCAGAGTGGAAGCCTGGCAGCAGAGAGGCCAGGAGTGCTCTGCCAGCTTCTCTAGCCATGCTCCACCCTTGCCCTTCTGAGTCTCCTCCCATTTCAAGTCATCAGATCTTTGCACCAAGGTTACAGAAAGCAATCAATGATTAGGGAGCGTTCAAGGCAAGTTGGGACTTCAAAGGTTGCGTTGTGTGAGTCAAGAAAGGTGTGTCACTTTCATACACGCCAAGCTGAGGTGATTGGTTCCATGCCACTTTCTTCCCTCAGCAGGACCCCAGCTTTGTAGCACTTCCTGCCACCAGCCCACCATGCCCAAGGTCTCTGGTGTTACATTTTAGTTAAATGGTATGCCCCGTCTAACCCCTCGAAAATGTGTGGTTTATTCGAAGTATCATGGATCTGCAATCCCATTGGCCCAAGTCTTATTCTGCGCCCACTTTGAATCTCCCTGTTAAACTGTGCGAGGGAGACTACAGATACTCTCTTGGCCCTTTTCTCCCCAGGCTCTCCCTCTCTCCCCCTCCCTCCTCCTTCCCCCTTCCCCCTCAGGAACCTTCCTGCTCCCTGGGATGCGACCCCCAATAAACCCTCATCTAATGAGCACCCTCAGAAGCCGTGCGGAGTCTCCTTGCCTGCCTGCTCCTGCCAGCGAACCTACAGCTTAGGGGGCCCCGGGGAACTCACTGGGGATCCCCCTAAACAAACTACAACAATGGCTCCCAACGCGCGGCTCGACCACCGACAACCCTAAGAAGAAAACGGACCTCCATGGCCCCGCCGGCAAAGCGCAGAACCCCGCGGAACACCGCTTCAGCACCACCTCCGGCACAGCCGAGTGTCCGTGCCGGGCCGCATTCACGGCTCGGGGCGGCCCCTCCACCACCAGCCGAGCGGCCCGGCCCTGGCCCCAGCCCCGGCCCCGGCCCCGGCCCCGGCCCCGGCACCACTGCACAGAGGCCCCGCGAGTCACCGCGCCGCCATCCCAGCATCGCAGCTTTTAAGATCGCTGCCGGCAGCGCCGGCTCCCCCGCACCACGTGGCCGCCGTGTGGCTCCTCGGAGCCGCCACTGCTCCCCGGGGAGCCGCCGCGGTGGCGGCAGAGCCGGGCCCGCCGCTCGCGGCCCGGAGGCGGCAGGGGAGGGCCCCGCAGAGCCGTCGGGCGGCGCCGATCACCGAGCCCGACCGTGGACCACAACAGCGGCCAAAGAAGGAACCAAGGACCACCAGCGTCCGCGGGGGAGCCACCAGACGACCAAAAAGTAGTTTTCAGCTTTGCCAGAGCCCCGCACCCCCCAAAACTGCTTTCGTCAGTTGTGTGACCTCTTTCCTCAGTCCTACCCTCTCCTCCACTCGCTGCTCCTTCCCCCTAACTCCATCCCTAACCCGCCTTGCCCTAAACAAACCGCCGGGAGTCCACTCCGTCCTGCTGAGCCCGGCACAGCAGCCACACGGCTAAGCGTCAACAGAGCTACCGCCGTGTGTGCTGTGGCCGCATGGCCTGGAGATCCAACAGAGCCGCGACCTCCAGCCACACGGCACGGCACCATCTTCTCTTTCTCCTCCCCAAAATCCCTTTCTTCCCGCTTCTTCTCCCCCACGTTCCATCCCTTCCCTGCCTCTCATGAACCAACCCCCCCTCCAACTCCTAGTTCCCACCCTCTGCCTTCCAAATCCCACAAGGTAGGAGCTAGAATTGGAGAAGAAGCTTAGTAACCATAACCCAAGGTTAAAATAATTTTGTCATGCCAGTTTTAACAGCCTTGTATATTTCGTTGAATTGAAAATTCTACTTTATTGTCTCCTTCCCTCCTTCTCCTTCCTGCTTATTCCAAGAGCAGGATAATCCATCTCTGCAATCCATACCCCTTTTTCCCTTATTTTGGGTAGTTCACTGGGAGCAAACCACTCAAAGGGGCAGGGTACCCCAAAAAGGTTTTTCTTTCACAGAGTCCACAGCTCCCCGTAACCTCCCCAATTCCCAATCCCTATCCACTTGTTCTAGCTGAAAAGAGCTCATCACCTAGAACTTTTATCCTAAAACCCTCTCACCTTTTTATCATTCTGATCCAATACCTGTCTTCTGTCCATTTCCCTGCCGTCCCCATGAAGTAGTTTTTACAATTGTGCTTTTCTAGTTAAAGTATGTGTGCATATTACAAATTGTCCTGTTTTCAGTTTTAGAAAGCAGAGGCCTGTCAGGTCACAAGGGTAGAAACAAGGAGAAGCAGTTTTTGATTGTTTCTTTAAAAGTGAGTGTTCAGAGAGTATTGGACCACTGAATCAAAATTGCTGTTGGGTTTATGCTGTCCTTAGTAGGTTCTGACAGCAACTGATAACTTTAAATGGTGTCTGGGAAAGTATTTTGAGAGTTTTTGTGGTGAATGCTCCCTGAGTATAGCTGAAGCAAAAATTATTTTTTTCTTTTTGTTTTCCTTTTAACAACCTAAAACCAGGGGTCTTCTGGGTTAAACCAGTTGGAAGGTTAAAGCAGCAGTAAATCTCAGATCCAAGGATGAGAATCTGAGGCCATAAACCTGCCTATTCCCTGTCCCTGAGAGCGGGAGCAGAAGTCGGCGCCTCAGCCTAAAACTGTAGGCTGTCGTGGTCTGAAAAGCCAGTTGAAAAAGTTAGACACCATTGGGCCAGTCATGCTGAAAAGGCCAATCCCAAAACTCTCATATGAGCTTAGTGCCAAAGGCTGAAGCCCTTTAAGCATTCACCCATGCTTTAAATTTCTTTAAAATCTGCGATATGGACCCACATAACCCATTTATTACAATTAAATGCTCATTTTATCTTTGCTGCCTACCACCAAAAGCAAACATCAAGTCAATTAGCCTGTTAACATATAATTCTCACTTGTAATTGCATTTATTTTTATGCTGTGAAACTGTGCAATTACTGCTTGATTTTTTAAATTGTTAATTGACATATTTCCCTTTACCTTTTCTTTCTAACGAAAAAAGGATGAATAGTGGAGTTACGTTTTATTTTAATGGTATGCTCAGTCTCACCCCTCGAAAATGTGCGGTTTATTCCAAGACTGTGATCCTCCCATGAAGTATGATGTAGGTGCAATCCCACACGCCCAAGTCTTATTCTGCACCCATTTTGAATCTCCCCATTAAACTCTGGGGGGTGATGATAGATTCTCCCGGACTCTTTCTCCCTAGGCTATCCCTATCTCCCCCTTCTCCATCAGACACCATGCTGCTCCCGGGGATGGGACCCCCAATAAACCCTCATCTCATGAGCACCTTCAGAAGCCGTGTGGAGTCTCTTTGCCTGCCTGCAAAAGTACAAGCTTAGGGGGCCCCCAGGGACTCCCTGGGGATCCCCCAAACCAACTGCTACACTTAATGCAAACTTGCATTTTTTTAGAAGATAAGCAGCCAGCAGAAAATCTTTCCCCATCTATCCATAGAAATTTCAGAAAACCACTTATACTATATGGTATAAAACGAAGTTGCAAAAGAGCATTTCACCCTTGTACCCCAGATAACAGAGACCAGCAACGCCTCTCTAGTGCACAAACTCAGGAATTGCTCACGGCCACTGAGGGGTCAGTTCATGACCAGTGTTGGGTGAGCTTATGACCTCAACCCTGTGTCCAAGTCTTTCTTGGTTATAAATTGCTAGGGTTTAATGCTGCTGATAAACTCTCCTTAAAGCCTATAAAACCAGGAGAATATGAGAAACAATTTCCTTCTCCAGGGCAATCTGGGCTTGAAAATCCTGCTGGATTTTTTTTTCCCCATGCAGTTTCTGCAGGTTCCTTCACAAGCATGGTGGGAAATCTTGGACTTGGATGAGAACCTGCCCTCCAAATGGAGCAGCAGTTCCATCACCCATGCTGATCCCATCTTGGTCATTTAGAGTATGGATTAACTTCATGGGAATTTTCAGACAGCTCAGAGCAAGGAGATGCACAGAAGACAGGCGGTAACCTCAGACAAGGCTGCCAAATAAACACTGGGAAGTTGGTCCACAAAAGCCCAAACGGAAAGTTACAGGAGATATCCATACCCAGGACAGCTTAAAACCTCATTCAATAATCTAGAACAGAAGGAAAGGTTGGAACTGGAGGAGGATTTCTTTTGGGGCTTAAATATTGACACCTTGACAATACAGGCACATAGAAAGGAATCAATCTAGTGGATGGCTGAGGTAGAAAATAAACAAACTCTCCATTCCTATAACCTTCACTGTGGATGAAAGGAGAGGGGATAAATGGACAGCGCACGAGACAGCTGAGAGAGGAGGACAGCAAAGTTCTTCAGGTCAACAAAATGGACTCTCATTTGCATAAAAGCTACATGTCACTTAAATTGTCCTAATTAAGTCTGATAAGGTTTGAGGTCTGGCAGGATGTGATATAATCTGAATGCTGGGCATTAGGAAATACCATTTCTGCACCATGCAGGATTTCAGTCTTTGAACACCAAGATGTTGTCAGCCAGGGTTTGATGTAAGGATGGGTATCACATCCCTTGCCCAGGGTGGCAGCGGGATGGAATGAGATAATCTTTAGGGTACCTTTCAACCCAAACCATTCTGCCATTCTATGATACATTTATACTTTGCATTTTTCCATATAAAAACAATATAAAATTTTGTACCTGAGAGAGTTTTTTCTTCTGAACACAGTTGATACCTCCAATAAAAGCCATGTTTGGCATCACTGGCCTTGGGAACTCAAAGACAAAATCATATCTCATCAGCCAGAAGGATCCACGGCTCAGGAGTTCGGTCACTGTCACTTTCTTTTTGAAAACCTCGTATGCAAGCTCTTCAAAATTATCATAGATGGGCTTACAGTAGAAGAGCTCCAGCAGATCGACCAGCATGTTCTTCACCCGCTGGGAAAAGGTCATGCTGTCTGAGTTATCCAAGAATAGCCTGGGGACATAGGAAGGAGGGCTTGGGCACTGGGTAGCAGCAGAATCCATTCCACAGGGAAAGCCCCGCAGGAAGTAGACGGAAGGAAGGGCAAGATACTCAGCCACCAGGGGCCCACACATCAGGATGGGATCTGTGAAAATCAAGTCGAATTTGCTCTCTTGCAGGTGCTGCATCAGCTCCTCGTTCTGCAGAAGGCTCTTACAGTTGGTGAAGAAGACCGAGGAGATTTCTATCGTGCTTTGATACGAGGTCAAAACAACATTCCAAACAGACTGTTCAAGAAAATGGGCATGAACAAAGGCCTTGAGCTTTTCCCCCAAGTATTCCTCTGTGTAAGGGATTGGATAGGCTTGGACTGTGTAATTCTGATGCTCCTCTGACTTCATATACAGACTGGTGGAGGGTACAAGCACAACAATCTCGTGTCCCTTTTGCTGCAGTTTCTCCACTACAGGGCGCATGCTGAGCCAGTGACTTCCATCCTGAGGTACCACCAGGATCTTTCCACCTTCAGCCAGGATTAAAGACAGCGTCAGGAGGAGAAGTATCCAGGTGCCTTGGTAAAAAAGAGCCATTTAGGTGGGAGCGATCCAGAGGGTTCTGCTCTGCTGGGATCCACGCAGTCCTTTATATGATGGTACATGCAGAGCAAGCAGGGAATTTATTGCCTGCAGAAATTAATATTTAACTTCCCAATATGGGTGTGATTAGCCTGTGATTTTGCCTGTGTTTGTGGAAAGGAAGGGAAGCTGTGTCCATACAGAAATGTTTGTACTTTCTGTTAATGTTTAAACTTCAAACTCATTGTAAGAACTAAGACGCTGTCAGCACTAAGATTGTGACACCACCAGCAGGGATAGCATGTTGCAAAAATAATCGTGGTTGAAACCATTGACCTGATAAATACATAGCAAGAAAATAATAAAAATACACTCAGCAGAATGGATGCAACTCCATTCCTGAGGGCTCGAGGCTGATGTTGAATTCCCAGCCTCTGGAAGCAGCACAACCTGCACCTCTTACAAAGATGTAACAGCCACCAGGATGCACCAGGCAATCCCAAATCTGAGGAGATTGATCCCCATTGGCTTTTTTCCTCCTGACACTACAGCAAAAAAGTGACCTAATGGAGGGGTTCAGGGCAAACAAAGGGAAAGGAGGCTGGCACAGGGACACAAAGAAAGAATATTGGTTACCGCTTGCTGTCTTGAAAATCCATGTCATGCATTGTAAGCAAGACAAAATCGAGAAGAAGGTTTGACACTTCCCACTAATGCCACTGCAGGAATGTGTTCCGTTTGTGCAAGTGAAAGAAATGGCAGAGCAAAACCTTTTGGAGGGTGCTAAGGAAGGAGTCCTTGTGAGGAGAAGCTGCCATCAGCACAATGTTTTCCTGCGCTATTTATAAATGGTGCTGGGACTCCCAGCATCCTCAGTCAGGACAAGCAAATCCTTACAGCCTGAGGCAAAGCCATTTGTCTCATGACACCCAAAGGGTGCTGCGACTGCCCT
Organism: Ammospiza nelsoni; assembly: GCF_027579445.1. Taxonomy (NCBI): domain Eukaryota; kingdom Metazoa; phylum Chordata; class Aves; order Passeriformes; family Passerellidae; genus Ammospiza; species Ammospiza nelsoni. The sequence goes on from NC_080639.1 coordinate 2,523,318, forward strand.
GAGTAGCTCCGCTCTGTCACTCTGGACATGGAGGAACAACCTTTAGACATGGAAAAGCAATTTCTGGAGAGGGCCAGTGCAAGAGAGATGGGAGATAGCACAGATTGAAAGCAGGACACTGAAGGGATTTACAAAGGATTGTCATTCAATGCAGGAAATCTGGATGCAAAGACTTCATTGCAACTGCTGTGGCAATAGCTGGCCAAATTCACTTGGAAGTGGCTGCTTGTGTATTTTTGAGTCTGGACTCAATTGGATTTTCTTATGGCAACAACAGTTGGTTGAATAAGTCCAATACCAGATTTGTCCAGGTATGGAACGTGTGATTTTCACCTAACAGGAGTCTGAAGACAGGCACTGGCAGGGATACGAGGGCAGGATGTCTCTACCCTTGTAGCAAAGTGATGAACTCTTTATGGCTCTGAGACCTTCGCGTATAAAAGTGAAGACTTATATTGTGGAACCAGCAAGAATTTGCCTCTTAAATCTCAAAGCAGCACCTACTCTCCTGAGCCCTGAGTTGCTAGAATATCTTAGATATAATTTTATCATAATATTCTAGTTAAGAGTATTATTCTTTGCCTTGTTTATCAAGTTTAGAGGGCTCTCCATCAGCCTGTCAAAAGAGCATCAAAGAAATCTGAAAATAAATGTGAAAGAGGAAAGAAAAATACCTGTCCAGCTCAAAGACATTGTGCAGAGATATTGTGTGACCACAATTGAGAAGTGATGGAGCAATTTCCTAGGAAAGTGATTTGTGTCCTGCTTTGTGCCTGGAAAAATTGTCCAGTATTACCATTTTAGAGATTACATGTTGACTACCACAATAGATTTAGATTTCTAGATTAGCTTTAAGACCCTGCAGAACAATTCTAGCAAAAGCAAATGTCAAGGAGGGTGTACGAAAAGTTATCTGCGCTCTGCATTCAAGTGTTTTTCACCCAATCCAGGACTGTAAGAATATTTCTTGCCATTTCAACATGACATTTATATTTCACCCCCACAAACAGGAGTAACCTAACACAGACAGCCAGTTTGGAAATGATTTCTCATGAAAATACAACTCAAGTGAATCAACTGATGCTGCTGAGCCTGGAGTTAAAAATAAAAGATGACTCGGGTTTCTGATCAGATAAAAGAAATAGATGTCAGATGCCATTCAAATGAAATCAAAACTGGATCTCGTTGGTTGTTAAGACACATTCACTGAGAACAGTAATTTCCACCTGACAGGGGAAGTCCCTTTCTTGTTTGGTTTGTTACAAAACCTTTTTTAGTTCAAGTAAGTCTCTATCAAGGTTCTTTGATTTCAGCATATGACAAACAATTACCCAAACTTGCATGAATTAAATCATTACCAGAAAATTTAAAAAATAACAATAGCAATAATCTTGCTGGAGCAACAGAATGACTTTTCATTGGGACACGTACAATTTTAGGCAAAGGAACATTACCTTAGGCAGTGGTTTCTTCTTCTCACAGTTGATCCCCCCTACAAAGACCATGTTGGGCATCACTGGCCTGACGTAGTCGAACACAAAGTCAAACCTCAGGATCCAAATGGCAGCGGAGTTCACCAGGTCCATCAGGGACACATCCCTCTGAAGAACTTCTGAGGAAAGCTTAAGCGCTTCTCCATAGAAACCATTGCAGTAATCAAGCTCCAGGAGGGAAATCAGGGCATTTTCCACCCTCTGGAAAAAAGTCATGTGGTCCGAGTTGAAGCTGAAGAGTCTCGGCACGTAGGACAGAGGGCTTGGGCTCTGTGGGGCTGCAAAGTGCAGGTTGCAAGGGAATCCCCTCATGAAGAAGACAAAGGGAAGAGAAAGATGGTGGGCCAGGATGGCCCCGCACATGAAGGCTGGATCCGTCAGGATGGCATCAAAGCCGCTTTGGTTGAGGAACCTCAGGGTCTCCTGGCTGTGGAACAGGTCCTTGCACTGCCCAAAGAAGGTGCTGAAAACATGCACCGAGGCATTGTACATGGCCAGGGCATTGAGGGGGAACGGCTTCGGTGTCAGGTGCACGGCAAGGTATTCCCGGAAGGAGTTATCCAGCTCTTCCAGGGTCTGGCTCACCGGGTACGTGACCACCTTGTAGGCCTGCGTGGTCTCCATCTGCCAGCTCACCTCAGGAACCAGCACCACCACCTCATGTCCTCTCTCACTCAGCTTCTCCACCACTTCCTGCATGCTCAGCCAGTGGCTTCCCACCATGGGCACCACCAGGAGCTTCCCTCCATCCGAGAGGCCAGGCAGGAGGAGGAGGAGGATGGAAATCCAGGCACAGCAAAGCCTCGAAGCCATGTTGCTGTGGTGCAGTAGGGGCCGTAGAAAAGATTTCTCCTGCAGGCTGTAGTCTGAAGATGCTTTGGAAAGCAACTGATGGCCGGAGTTGTTGAGCTCTGCTCTTTGATTGTCCTGTTGTTAATCATTCACTGCTTTGCATTGTGGGTAGTTTATTTTGCCTTTTCCCTCCTAACTTGGAAAGCCAAGATTTGGTGACCTCTTCAATGCTGAGTCACTGGAATTCTTCAATGTTCCATGAGTTCCTCAACGTACTACAGGGATCCCTCAGGACTCTTTACCTTTGTTGTGCCTTATGTCCCACCTTGGCCAGGACCCTGGGTGCAACCTTGGTGTGAGCAACTCCCAAACCCACAGGAACAAATGAAAAAGAGCCTCTCCAAGCTGGACACACAGATCCTCAAGTGATTCCTCCAGGGATGGAGCAGGAGACCCTCAGGACAAGGCTCAGGCCTCTTCTGAGCTGGCAGGAATCTCCTCCGTGCCAGGGACACCTCTAAGAGGTGCTGACAGGGGCTGGCCTCTCTCTGCACAGACCAAGCTCTCACTTTACAGAGTTCTTTCCCTGCCTGGCAGGTGGCCCCTGGCTGGCTGGAAACTCCTCCCCGCTGGGATTCAAACCAGCGCTAAATGAGTTTTAGCAACCTCTGGAGGCTCAGGTTTCAGACCTGACTCAGCAAAGGAGCAGCTTCAGCACAGATGTGATTTCCCCGGCCTCACAGCGGTGCCACTGATGGCAAAATTAAAAATGTTGCACCCCTGGATATTCAGAGGCACGCAGCCTCCATCCCTCAGGCACACAATTTCTCTCCTCTCCCTTCATGCCACGGTCAATGCACCACAATGTACTGCGTGGCCTCAAGCTTTTTCAGGGGAGGTTCAGTGTGGATATTTTTGTTTGTCTGTTATTTTATAATTTGTTCTTCTGTAGTAGTTTTTAAATAATCCTTGCTATAAGTTTGTAATGGTTAATTCCATGTAACGTATTTGGCTTCCCTGATGGTTCAGTCCTGAGTTGTTTACCCCAAGATTTTCCTGCCAAGTGCATGTCAATCTCCCTGTCTATCAAAGATAGCACACCCTTTTTGTTCTGGAATGTTCCCTGTCCTTCATCCCTTCCTCAAAGCAAGATTGGATTGTAATGTTGGCTCTTTCCCCTTGTTGACATTACCCATGAAGGTAATGCTTTCCTATTGGTAAAAGGTTATGCCCTCCCCTTATTCCCTCTCCTCCTCTAAAGCAGCTTTTTTCCCTCAGTTATTGTCACTTTTCCCTGACTCCTCTGTGGACATAAACCTTCCTGGAACTCACACAAGTGATCCCTCTCTATTCCTTCACCTCAGTCCCTTGTATTGGGTTGCTGCTGTGTCACCTGCATTCAGCAGCCTAAGGTAGGAAATGCTGGGTCATGATGACTGGACCTGCAAAGGCTCTCTCCCACCTCCAGACCCTTGCTATCTCTCTGTAAGACTGTAGGCCACTTTCCTTTCACCCTTGCTATTGGACAATTCCTAAAACTCCTGTACCCTATAGAAAGGGCTACTTTTGCCCATCTTGCAGAAGAGCTGTCCCTGAGAACCTTGGCAGAAGATTCAATAAGGACATCCCTGTGGAACCTCACACAGCCTTCTCCTCTCCCTGCATCTGCCCCAGGCACCTAGCAAGCAAAGAGCTGAAATCACAAAATGAGCTGGTAATCACTAGATATTACTTAAGCTTGCTATGATTGCTGTTGAGGAAGATGAAATAGGAGAGCCTTATAAATATGATTGTCTGGCAAAAGATTTTGAGAATATAGAAACTATAAGTGAGATTGAAATGAAAACAAGCTTTGAGATGCTTTAGTTACTGTACATCAATGGTGTGGCCAGCTGAAAGTAATCCCCTTTTGATGAAACAATACCCTCTGCTTGCATCCAAATCCAGGGGTCAGAGCAGACCCTACTAGCTTGGCAGAAGGGGTCCAAAGAGTAGTTTTTAGGGTTTAAAATGTAACACAGTATGATAATGAAATGATTCTCATAGGCTGTAGGTAATTGCTACAGGATTTGTACTGGATTGGTTAGTGAGAAATAGAATATTCAGCACAGAAGATTTATTGTATTGTAACGGGAACCTCACTCTCTTACATGTCTGCTGTCTTACGCTTTTGCTCTCTTACCCTTTTACACTCTTACCCTCTCATCCTCTCGGGCCTGCTCTGAGCTGTGGCTGGCAGCTCCCAGCAGGGCCCTGCACCCAGGCCCTTTGCAAATAAACCACAAGTTCCTGACCTGGCTTCAGAAATCTCTCTGTCTGTCCTGACCGTCCTACCCCCTGATGCTCCTACAGGTTGCCTGCAGCTAAGAGCTGCTTGGGAGTTCAGACAGGTGGACAGGCTGTGCCAAGCAGGACTGAGCTATCTGGATCCATTGCATCCTGCTGGGGAAACCCCAAAACCCGGCCACAGGTCGCATTAGGGGATGGCCTCTCCTGTGACAGCCCATCAGTCTCAGGGAGTGAGCTGGCCACAGAACACATTCCCTGTGAGCGCAGCCCACAGTTACAGGTATTAGGAAAGAAAAAAACTCCCTGGAAGAATGGTTAAGCAGTGGAATAATTTCCCAGGGAGGTGGTGGAGTCGCCATCTCTCAAGTGTCCTGGAGGAGCCTGGATGTGGCACTTGGGGTCGTGGCTTAGGGGTGACCATGGCAGTGCGGGCGAGCAACTGGGACTGGGTGATCCTGGAGGCCTTTTCCAAGCTGGATGGTTCTGTCAGCTGCAGGCTGGCCCATGCCAGGCTCAGAAATGATTAGGGAATACTCAGGAGGGAATTCTTAGGGTAGCTATAACACGCCGGCCAAGGCTGGAATAAATCCATGACTGGAGATCCCAAACTACCTCTTATAAATCCATGAAAAGAGTTCCCAAGCCCCTCCAATAAATCCATTGCAGGAGATGTCCAATTACTCTAATAAATCAGATCAGAGATGCCGAAACTGCTATAATAAATTTATGAAATGAGATCCCAATCCGTCTAATAAATTCATGACAATAGATGCCCAAGCCCCTCTAATGAACCCATGACAGGCAATCCCCAAACCCCTATCATAAATCCATTATTGGAGATCCCAAAATCCTTTAATAAATTCATGGCAGGAGATCCCAAACCCACCTACTATATCCATGAAAATAGAACCCCAAATCTCCAGAAAGAGATCACCAAACCCCTCTAAGAAACCCATGTATAGGGAGCCCCAAACCTCTCTAATAAATCTATGCCAGGAGATCCCAAAACATTTGCAGTAAAAGCATGGCAGGATATCCCAAATCCCTGTGATAAATGCATGACAGAAAACAGCAGTTTGAAAGAGGGAGCTGGTCTTTGTAGAATGCCAGCTTGGTTTGTGTTGGAAGGGACCTTAAAGCCCATCCCATTCCACTCTGTGGCATTGGTAGGGACACTTTCCACTATCCCAGCTCGCTCCAAGCCCTCATCGAGTGTGTCCTGGAACACTTCCAGGGATGGAGGTCCCACAGGTCGCCATGACTGCCCCTGCCCTCACGGCGGTGAAACTACAACTCCCGGCATGCCCCGCGCCGCCCCGCCCTCCCCGCGGGCCGCCGGTCCCGGCGTGCTTTGCGCCGCGCCACACAACAAATATGGCGGCGGCCGCGGGCCCGTGGCCGTAGGGCCGGGCTGGGCACCGTGAGTGGCGGCTGTGAGGGACCGGGGCATACCGGCACGGGGAGACCGCCGGGCTCGGGGGGCTCCTGGCTTGGCTTCATGGGATGGGTTTGGAGTCACCTGGCGTGGGTGTATTAGAGAGATTTGGGGTCTCCTGTAGCAGATTTATTAGAGGAGTTTGGGCTCTCCTGCCATGGATGTATTAGGGAGATTTGGGGTCTCTTGTTACAGACTTATTAGAGGGTTTGACATCCCCTGCCATGAGTTTGATAGAGAGGTTTGGGCTTTCCTGTCTTGGGTTTATTAGAGAGTTTTGGGAACTCCTGCAACGGTTTTACAAGGGGGATTTGGGATCGCCTCTCAGATTTATTAGAGGGGTTTGGGATCTCCTCCCATGGCTTCATTAGAAGGGTTTGGGAGCTCCTGCCATGGGTGTATTAGGGGGATTTGGGGTCTCCTGTCACAGATGTATTAGAGAGCTTTGGCATCTCCTGCCATGGGTTTATTAGAGAGTATTGGGAGCTCCTGGCATGGGTTTATTAAGGGGTTTGGGATTTCCTGCCTTGGATTTATAAGGGGGATTTGGGATCACCTCAGAATTATTAGAGGGGTTTGGGATCTCCTCCCTTGGCTTCATTAGAGGGGTTTGAGATCTCCTGTCACAGATTTATTAGAGAGGTTTGGGATCTCCTGCCATGGGCTTATTAGAGAGCTTTGGGAGCTCCTGGCTTGGGTTTATTGAAAAGGTTTGGGAAAACCTTCTATGGGTGTATAAGGGGGATTTGGGATCTCCTGTCATATTTGTTACTGGGGTTTGGTATCTCTTGCCATGGGTTTATTGAAAGGGTTTGGGATCTCCTGCCGTGGATTTATGAGGGGGATTTGGGATCGCCTCTCAGATTTATTAGAGGGGTTTGGGATCTTCTGCCATGCATGTATTAGGGGGATTTGGGGTCTCCTGTCACAGATTTGTTTGAGAGCTTTGGGATCTCCTGCCATGGGTTTATTGGAGGGTTTTGGGAACTCCTGCCATGCTTTTATAAGGGGGATTTGGGATCACCTCTCAGATTTATTAGAGGGGTTTGGGATCTCCTGCCGTGGGTTTATGAGGGGGATTTGGGATCACCTCTCAGATTTATTAGAGGGGTTTGGGATCTCCTCCCATGGCTTCATTAGAAGGGTTTGGGAGCTCCTGCCATGGGTGTATTAGGGGGATTTGGGGTCTCCTGTCACAGATTTATTAGAGGGGTTGGCATCCACTGCCCTGGGTTTATTAGAGAGGTTTGGGGGGTCTCTTGCCTTGGATTTATTAGAGTTTTGGGAACTCCTGGCATGGGTTTATAAGGGGGATTGGGATCTCCTGTCATATTTATTAGAGGGGTTTGGGATCTCTTGCCATGGGTTTATTGAAAGGTTTTGGGGTCTCCTGTCACAGATTTGTTGGAGGCATTTGGGATCTCCTGCCATGGATGTATTGAAAGGTTTTGGGATCTCCTGCCATGGGTTTATTGGAGGGTTTTGGGATCTCATGCCATGGGTTTGTGAGGGAGATTTGGGATCTCCTGTCACAGATTTTTACAGGGATTTGGGATCTCCTGCCATGGATTTATTAGAAGGTTTTTGGAACTCCTGCCATGGGTTTATTGGAGAGTTTTGGGATCCCCTGCCTTGGGTTTATTAGAGAGTTTTGGGAATTCCTGGCATGGGTTTATTAGCAGGCTTTGGGAACTCCTGCCACGGATGTATTAGGGGGATTTGGGATCTCCTGTCACAGAATTTTAGAGAGTTTTGGGATCTCCTGCTGTGGGTTTATTGGAGGGTTTTGGGAACTCCTGGCATGGGTTTTTTGGAGGGGTTTGGGCTCTGCTCTCATAGATTTGTTCGGGGGTTTGGGAATCTCATGGGTTAGTTGGAGGGATTTGTCAGGGAAGTATTAGAGAATTTAGGAATCTCCTCTCATGCATTTATTAGAGAGGTTCTGGGATCTCTTGCCATGGATTTATTCCAGGATTTTGACTTCTCCTGCCATGGATGCATGGCAGCCTGATGCCCTGTGCTCTGAGCTGTCCCTGGGCCACCCAGAATCTCTTCCAGCTGCTATTCCTGTGTGGCTTTTAAGGGAAGGAGGATCCAGAAATAAGGAGTGAGGGAGGATTTGGCACTCGAGTGCCTCTCCAGAGTGGTGGGTGGGTGGTGTCTCCTGGATATGGCCCTTTTTTGGGACGAACCATCCACTCAGGAGCTGCTGGGAGGAGATGCAGGGAGGAGAAGTGCAGCAGGCTTGACTGGAAACAGGAATGAGGGCTGGGAGAAAGCTTGGATTGAGTGCCAAGCCCAGGAATTCCATCCAGCAGCTTGGGAGGAGGGGCCCTGACAGAGATTTTAAGGCAGTCAGGAGCTGCATTCAGAGGAGGAGAAGCTGATGCAAAGTGATTTAGTTCCTATTTATGTTCATTAGGAAAGTGAAACTTTAAAATCTTTCAGCTTTGATGTCTCAGATGAAGAAGAGCCAGGGGTTTGGAGGAGGTGGATAAGGATAATCCAAGGTAGGGGATAGTTCACTTGCAGGAATAACTAACAGCTTTGTGCAGAATGGAGTTGTGGTGGGTTGGATCCTGGTGAAGAGACTGCTTGGATCTGTGGTAACAGAAATGCTTTTAATTCACCCTTTTGTTTTGTTACATTAATTTACATTTTTTCATGGGTTTATTTTTAGAATGACCAGAATAAGGTGGAAAAAAATATAAACAAATTCTTCAGTCAGGGCTTCCAGGTTTATCATGGAGGATTTTATGTGGCTGGGTTCAACTGCATTTTTTATAGTAAATACTTATTCTGTCTTTTTAAAGGACTCTTCTGCCTTCACAATGTTTGGGGACTTATTTGAAGAGGATTTTTCCTTTATTTCCAACAATCACTATGGGAAAGGGAAGAAATCAAAGCCCAGAGAGTCTGAGCCTCCAGCTCCCAGGGATTTCACCAACCTCAGTGGAATCAAAAATCAGGGTGGGACCTGCTACCTCAATTCCCTTCTGCAGACTCTGCTTTTCACCCCTGAATTTAGAGGTGAGGTGCTCAAAGCCTTCTTAAAATAATGTTGGGATTGATGTTTTGGTGAGACTTGCACTTCTGGTTATTTATTTAAGAAACACAGTGAACTCGGGTGATTTTGGGGCACAGTTCACTTTAAATAAATTATTGCAGAATAAAATCATAGTGTTTGGCATTAAAATCCAGTAAATTTTTAAGGAGGGGATGTTGTCTTTTTAAATAATAATTTTTTACCAATTGCAGAGGCTTTGTTCTCCCTGGGACCTGAAGAACTTGGCACTCTGGATGACAGCAGGAAACCAGATGCAAAGGTGAGGGGAATTTTCCTGTTCATCACAGTTGATTTGGAGGAATATGGCTACAGTTCATGTGAAACTTAGGAAAATGAGTGAAAACCTGAATTTGACACTGAGAGGCAGTTTGGTCTGGCTAATACTTGGTTTTCCACAGCATTCTAAGCTTTCATTGCCATCAGGTTTTACCTCAGAAATCAGACGTGGAGTCTGTTTCTGCTGAGGTGCTCTCCCTCCCACCTCATTCCACTCCTCCACCAACCCTTCAGGAGAGCTGGAGAGGGACTGGGGACAAGGCATGGAGGGACAGGACACAGGGAATGGCTCCCACTGCCAGAGGGCAGGGATGGATGGGATTTTGGGAAGGGATTGTTCCCTGGGATGGGCTGGGATGGAATTCCCTGAGCAGCTGTGGCTGCCCCTGAATCTCTGCAAGACCCCAAGGCCAGGTTGGACACTGGGGCTTGGAGCAACCTGGGATAGTGGGAGGTGTCCCTGCCCATGGCAGGGGTGAATGGGATGGACTTTAAGGTCTCTCCCTCCCCAAACCATTCCCACTTGGCTGTATAAGGTGAGGCACTGTATATATTTTTGGGAACCAAGTCTAAAACTGCTTGGTGTGAAGTGAGTTGTGTGTGTTATGAAAGAGGCAGGGGTGGGTTATCACCCAGGGGGGATGTTTATCACCCATGGGGGGAGTTTTATCACCCAGGGGTGGTTTATCACCCATGGGGGGGGGGGGGGGGAAGTTTATCACCAAAGGGGTAGTTTATCACCCATGGGGCGGGGAGTTTTATCACCCAGGGGTGGTTTATCAGCAGCTTGGTGTTGAGTTGCCCCTGTTGTTGCTGGGCTGGCTGCTGCGGGGCTGTGTGTGACTCTGTTCCCTGCTGCCCTGGCAGGTTCGGATCATCCCGCTGCAGCTGCAGCGCCTGTTTGCCCAGCTGCTGCTCCTGGACCAGCAGGCTGCATCCACCTCTGACCTCACCGAGAGCTTCGGCTGGAGCAGCCACGAGGTGCCCATCTCCATGCCCACATCTCTCCCTGCACACACATGGGTTCTGGAAGGCTGGCATTTAGGAAACACCTTAAAATTAGGAAACGCCTTAAAATCCTTTGAGCTGCAGAGATGACATTGGGTTGGGTCAGCTCTTGGTGTATCCTGTTGGATCTCCACATGGAGCCCGTGGCAGTTGTTTGCAGGGAGAAACAGAAGATTGTCGCAGACATCTTTTATGGAAAAATCCTTTCCTTAGGATTTTTTCCTCCTGAGAATCTGAGAAGCCTCAGGAACAAAATGTAAACAATGGTTATCTGCTTCTGTGGAATGCAACAGGTGCATCTGTGATTGGCCCATGTGGGATGTTTATAATTAATGGCCAATCACAGCCCAGCTGGCTCGGACAGAGAGTCTGGGACAGCTGCCTTTGTTATCATTCTTGCTTTTCTATTCTTAGCTTAGCTAGCCTTCTGAGGAGATCCTTTCTTCTGCTCTTTTAGTATAGTTTTAATCTAATATATATCATAAAATAATAAATCAGCCTTCTGAAACATGGAGTCAGATCCTCGTCTCTTCCCTCATCCAGAAGCCCCTGTGAACACCATCACAGAAGATGGTTGTTCTCTTAGATACAATTCCAGTTGCTTTTCCTTTTGTTTTTAGCAGGAGTGTTTTTCCCACAGGCTCGGATACTTAGATTCTTACCCAAGTTGAACTTTGTCAGTCAGAGATTAATCTAAATCCAGGGAATGGCTTCAAATTGACAGAGAGCAGGTGTGAATGGAATATTGGGGAGGAATTGTTCCCTGTAAGGGTGCTGAGGCCCTGGCACAGGGTGCCCAGAGAAGCTGTGGCTACCCCTGGATCCCTGGCAGTGGCCAAGGCCAGACACTGGGGCTTGGAGCACCCTGGGATAGTGGAAGGTGTCCCTGCCATGGCAGGAGGTGGAACAAAATGATCTTAAGATTAATAATAATAATAAATGTAGTACTTTACTACTCAAGGACTAAATGTATGAGTAGTCCTTGAGACTCTGGGGCACTTGAAATGTTAATTTTGAGCCACAGGCCAAGCACAGCAGTGATTCATTCCTTCCTGTGTGGGTTTCCCTCCTGCAGGAGATGAGGCAGCACGATGTGCAGGAATTGAACAGGATCCTCTTCAGTGCTTTGGAGACTTCCCTGGTGGGGACGTCAGGCCACGACCTCATCAACCGCCTGTACCATGGCATTGTTGTCAACCAGATTGTCTGTAAGGAGTGCAAGAATGTCAGTGAGAGACAGGTAAAGCTAGGGGTCTCCCACTGGGGGGTTCTCTTCAGGCTGTTGACTTTAAATGTTCTTGTTTTTAAAGTCTGAAAATGTTGTCATCCTTGTTGAGTGCCTTGTTGAATCCAGGTAGTGAGTTGTTGCAGACAACTTTTATGGAAAAATCCTTTCCATAAGATTTTTCCTCCTGAGAAGCTGCGAGGCCTCAGGAACAAAATGTAAACAATGGTTATCTGCTGCTGTGGAATGCAACAGGTGGATCTGTAATTGGTCTCATGTGGTTGTTTCTAATTAATGTCCAATCACAGTCAGCTGGCTTGGACTCTGTCTGAGACAGAAGCTTTTGTTATCATTCTTTGCTATTCTATTCTTAGCTAACCTTCTGATGAAACCTTTTCTTCTATTTTTTTAGTATAGTTTTAATGTAATATATATCATAAAATAATAAATCAAGCCTTCTGAAACATGGAGTCAGATCCTCATCTCTTCCCCAATCCAATAACCCCTGTGAGCACCATCACAGTGAGTGTTGGACTTTAGGTCTTTGGCTGCATTTTCTAAATGAGAGGTAAAAACTCCAAATGTTTTGCATCTTCTGAGTTCACAAGCCCTGCCTTTAGTAGATGTAGTTAGCACAGAGTGCAGTAACAGCAAAACATACCTTGACAGTCTTTTATGCCCTTTGTAATTTAAAAAATCAGTTTTTAAAAATTAATTTCTATGGCTGTGTGAGGTTTTTTTACCCATCACTGTGATGAATAGGCTGAGTATCTTTCTAATCACAAACTTTCACCCTTCAGAACCTCGTTTCTTGTTGTCCTTTCTGCACAGGAGGATTTCTTAGACCTCACAGTGGCAGTGAAAGGTGTGGCTGGCTTGGAGGAGGCCCTGTGGAACATGTATGTGGAGGAGGAATACTTTGAGAATGACAACTTGTATCGATGTGGAGCCTGTGATAAACTGGTCGAAGCTTCAAAGGTAACACCTTGGGGTGGGATGATGAAGGGTTAGATGGGATGTTTAAAAAAATTCTTTAGGTGGGGGTGGGGAGGCCCTGGCACAGGGTGCCCAGGAAGCTGTGGCTGCCCCTGGATCCCTGGAAGTGTCCAAGGCTGGGTTTGGAGCAGCCTGGGATAGTGGAAGGTGTCCCTGCCCATGGCAGGGGGTGGCACTGGATGGGCTTTAAGGTTCCTTCCAACCAAAAGCATCCTGGCATTCTGTGAAACCTCAGCAGGGATGTCAAGAAAAGCTCCTGTGGCTTGTTTCCCAAATGTTGTTGCAGTTTTTTGTCCTTAACATGGAGTGTGGTGTGATTTGGAAAGTATTGACTCCTTCAACACCTCTGCTGCACCTTCCTCTGGGCACTCTGGGGGGTTGGCTAAAAGATAAGTTAGAGCATAAAATAAAAATGTGGAGTGGGAGAAACCATGGAAACTCACTTCTGGAAAACCCAAACGAGAGAGAAGAACAATGGGCAGCTGTTGCTCTGTGCAGGGAATGGGATCTGTTGCTCTGTTTTGGGGAGGGAAGCAGGTTCAGGCTGGTTTTGCCCTCTGCCCTTGTCACAAGCAGCAGAGCCCCTTGGCCTCCTGCAGGATGGGTGAAATCCAAACTCTGCAGCCCTCTGGATGTGGAAGGGGTAGTTCAAAGGGAAGCTGAGGTCAGGCCAGGTTAATCAGTGACTTGGGAGTTCAGAACTCTCAGCAGTGCCTCATGTGTTGCGAGGGCTGGCTGGGGTTTAACTGGGCTGGGTTCAAGGCAGTACAGGGTGAGTTGTTTGCCTCTCACAAGTGCTCATCCATACAGGAGGAGAGTGGGAACTCTGAATTTTGGTAGGAAGTCACAGAGCTAGGGGTTGCCAGGCTGTGGATGCAAATAGAATTCCTAATTCAGGGGATTTCTTAAACCCTGTGTGTGTTCCTATTATGGCTCTGGCAGTGGAGAGGAGGATGGAGACATTGGAAAGGCTCAGAAATGTGGCCATGGAGCCCACACCTGCTGCCACAGGTGGTACAAGATGGTTGGTTTTACTTCTCATGAGGGCTCTTGATGGACTCACCCATCAAGTGGTTGGATCTGTATTAATCTGGAATCATTAAAATGGATTTTCCTGGCTTTCCTGCTTGGAGGGTGCACCCCTGTAGAAATGATGGAGATTTTAGCTCCTGTGACTGCCTGCATAGAGCCCATGGGCTATGGAAATGTCATTGCTGACTGGAATTTCACCAGTGTCCTTTATTTGCTGTGGCAGGATGAGGTGTGGGACTGGTGATCACCAATCAAGGAGGATCTGCGTCACTTTTAAATTGTGTAGTTGGAAGGGAAATTGAGAATCGGTGAAGACATTTCAAAAATGAGGGCACTGATCTTGTCTCAGGTGGTAACAAAGCTTTGGTGGAAAAGGATTTGACCACAGCAAGGTGGAAGCACAGTTTTGTTCTGGGTCTGTGCTTAAAATGTTTTTTAAATCCCTTCCCAGTCTGCTAAACTACGCAAGCTGCCTCCCTTCCTCACCATCTCCCTCCTGAGGTTCAACTTTGACTTTGAGAAGTGTGAGAGGTACAAGGAAACAAGCTGCTATACATTCCCCATCCAGATCAACCTGAAGCCTTTCTGTGAGCAGGTGAGCACTGTTAAAACTTGTTAAAATTTTCTGTGTGCTCAGCAGAGAACCTACAGCTCAAGGTTACCTTTTATTTTAAATTTTGTCACGTTTTTGAGTGACTTTATGGTGTCCTCCTCCACTTTTGGACTGAGCTACCATGTAGCTACCAGGGGGAAGGGAAAATAATTACCCAAAAGTTATCTAACCTTTCCTTGACAGGAAGATAATTATCTGGAAATGGAAATTAAAATTTATTTTTGTATGGTATTCTCTGATAGCATCATGCATAAATTGATCTAGATGTGCTTTAGGTGCTGGCAGTTATTCATTTTTCTCAGGAATCTCTTGTTTGCAATCATAAATATGTTTCTGGTTATAAACTGATGACAAATTTTGATTCTTAAACAACACAACAGAGGCACTCTTATGGAACAGACATTTTTCTTTTTGAAGTGTTGCAATTCAAGCTTGGAAATTTCTCAGTGTTTGAATTTGAGGAAGCCTTTTTCCCCCTCCCCAGTTTTAGAGTTTCTAAGTGCTGCTTCTTTTCTCTCTCCTCTTTTAAACAAAATAAGCTTGGTTGTGAAAAAGCACTGAAATTGAAAATATTTTGAGTTTCCAGTATGGTTCAGAATCGTGCTTGTTTAATGACACAGATTGCCCAAGGAAGCTGTGGCTGCCCAATCCCAGCTTGGACAGGACCTGGAGCCACCTGGGCTAGTGGGAGTTGTCCCTTCCCTTAGCAGGAACCCAGATGAATTTTAAGGTCCCTCCAACCCAGTCCATTCTGGGATTTTATGATTTATCAGCCTGTGCCTTGTGCCAGTCCTTCCTTGTGTCCCCAGCCCTCAAAAGCCATTTCAGTCCCTGCCTGTGCAACCACGCACTGAGAAATCTCTGAAGTGATGCTAAAGGTATGAAGCTGTCCTTGTGTGAGAGACTGACCTCAGTTGTTGTTACAATTATTGTTTTTCTTTTTAAAGACTGAGATGGATGATTCAGAGTACATGTATGAGCTCTTCTCTGTTATTATACACAAAGGTGGCTGCTATGGAGGACACTATCATGTTTATATCAGAGATGTGGATGAATTAGGAAACTGGCAACTCCAAGTAAGTCCCTGAAGGCTTTTCTTCCTTGCTTTAGAGGTTGTACTTTTCAGAAAAAGTATTAAGAGCTGGTTGATGAATGCGCATCCAAATTTAATTAATACTTTAATGAGGCTTTGTGTGTGTTGTCTCATTGAGAAGGGCAGTTTAACAGAATGTCCTTCACACTCCTAGATTGTGCATGATGATGTCAGCACAGAATACCCCAGTCCTCTATTTGTGTGTGAAACCTCAATATTTGTGTGTCTTTCTCACCCAGGAAGAAGAGGATGGGCTGATTGAAGAGAAGGCTTTAAGAGACACTGAGAATGCCAAAGAAACAGAAAATCCACTGGCAGTCTTAAAAGGGATTTTATCAGAGGTATGGTATGTAAGGAGTTCATTGCTTTGGTTTTGGAGCTAGGGAACCTGCAGGGAGTTGGTGTTTGTGAGAGTGGGCAGGCTTAGGTGTCCAGAGCTCTTCTGAGCTTGCTATGAAGCATTTAAAACTTGGCTTTAGTATTAACAGTGGTTCTTGGTACAGACAAAGTTCCTTTTGGAGTATTTCTAAGGCTGCTCACCAAAGCTGTTGCAAAAGGAATCAGAATATCCAGAGCTGGAAGGGACCCACAGGGAGCATTGATGCAGCTCCTGGCCCTGCACAGACACCCCACCAATCCCAGTTTGTTCATCCCTGAGAGTTCCTGGAGCTCTGGCAGCCTTGGGAATGTGCCCATTCCCTGGGGAGCCTCTGGTGGAAGGGCCTTCCCCTGATACCCAACCTAAATCCCCCTGACACAGCTCCATATGAGGCTAGAGTATCTTATTAAAAACCAGGAATGATTAAAACACTTCCAAATTGGCTTCTTTGTGCTGACCCCTTGACTTTTGTAGCCTTTGTTACCTTGGTTTTTCATTTCTCTGCAGGAAGAAGCGAAACAAATTCCAGTGGATCAATTAGGGCAGAAATTACTGGAGAAGAAAGGGGTGTCCTGGAATAAGAAATACAGAAAACAATATGGAGCATTACGAAAGGTAATCACAAGTTTGCTAGTAGATAGCTTTTATAATCATTTATATTCTCACTGAATAGTCAGGAGGATGATAATTGAGAATATGGACCCTTGGATCAGCATGTGCAAGGAGAGGTTTGTAATGTGAATTAGCAGGCTGGGGAACATAATATTCTAAAGGAATTGTCTGCCTGAGATTTTGTGTATTTTTTTTTTCTAGTGCAATTTTCCAATTGGTTGCTGTATTTTATGATGTCTTAGGGAAAATACTTCAGCACTTGTGCTGTAGATGGATGGAAAACTGATCTTTGCTTCTTTTTTGAAGGGAGATATCTGCAGTTTCCACAATAAATATTTAAATGTGGGTGTGAAGTGTTGATGTGAGTCTTTTACAGAGGTAAACTGAAAATACATGAGGAAGCACCATAAAATGAGGGTTGAATTAATGGGGTTTATGTTTCACAATGAGGTGGAGCAGCTTAATGCAGGCTGCTGCATTTTAAACTTTGCCTTTTCTTCATCCTGTCCTCGCTTCCCTTTCAGTATTTGCAGAATCATCCTCAGATATTCCAGCTGAGTCCTGATGGAAATAAGGTCAGCCTGAAGGAAACACACAAGCTCCTGTTCAAGCTGGATTCTCATGGACAAAATCTCCAGAGCCCCTCCCAGAAGAATGATGTCCAGTGGAGCTGTGAGAAAAGCCCCCCAAGGCCCAGGGCTGCTTCTGCTGGGTGCCACTGGTTTGATCTGAATGATTCCAAAGTCCAGCCCATCAAGGAGAAGGACATTGAGAAGCAGTTCCAGGGTAAAGAGAGTGCCTACATGCTGTTCTACAGAAAAGCTCAGCTGAAGAGGCCCCCTGAAGGTACACAAAGTTCATCTGGGGATTTTGGGGGAGCTTCCTGCTTTAACATTTTTTCTGGAGTGCTTTTTTGTCCTTTCCAAGCTTTATTTTCCCCAGTTTTCCTTATAGTGATCATTTGAAAAAAGTTTTAAATGAAGGTACAAGGAGGTGGTGATGTGTTGATTGACTTTAGCTGACTAATTTTTTTTTTTACCCTGCTCCACAAATAATGACAGAGCATCAGCTGAAACAAATACAGGTTGTTGCTAATGTCATTTATGTGTTAATTTCCCTTAAAGCAAGGTTGATTGGAAGGAGTAAAAGCATTTGTTTGTTCTTTATATCATCCTGCAGTTGAGTTTTCAGTGATGATTGTACTGTAATGTCTCCTCTTGATAACTTTTCTTGTTTTCCAAATCACATTTTAAGCTTATGTTCTTTGTTGCAGCACGTGGAAATCCAAGGTACCAAATTCCTGAGCACCTGCTGAATGAAATGAATGCTGCTAATACAGAGCTGCAAAAAAAGAGGTATATTAGTGTCACTGTACTCAAACAGCTCTTATCTGCTGGACTCTCAAGGGATTCAAAAGGAAAGAAATTCCTTGAGCAGAGTCAGAACTGAAATGGTTCAATGTCAGAGGTTGATTGAAGAATAAAATTTTTATATCCATATTCTACTGGTTCCCTGCCTTCCCTGTTAGCAGGCAGCCTGCAGAATTTCAAGGGAGAGATACAGTTTGAAATTGTACCATTTTCTGGTGAAAATCACTGCAGTTCTGGAAAGAGAGTAGAATGTGGTATCTTAACTGTGTTTATAGAGGGAATTCCTCACTGGGAGAAGGGGGAAGGACTTGGTTTATGGGGAATTTACAGATTCTCTGCCAGAAAAGTCAAGAGCTTGTGGTATTCAGGTTGGACAAAACTTTCCCTTGTGTTGAGGGACACAGGTGCTGATACACCTGAATCACAGTGAAGATATCAGAATACAGACACAAGAGTTACAATTTATGGGATATTTCACACAGGACTGTGGCTGCCCCATCCCTGGAAGTGTCCAAGGCCACTTGGATGGGGCTTGGGGCAGCCTGGGGTAGGGGCAGGTGTCCCTCCCCACCCAAACCATCCTGGGATTCTATTTCTGAGTGAATTCCACTCCTTTATTTTTTTAAAGGTTTGCTGCTGCAGCTAGGGACAGGTATAAAGGAGGAGGGGATGTGGCAGGGAATTTAGCCCTGGGGGGATCAGCTCCAGGAGAGCTGCACGGAAACATCAGTTTGGTGTTAAATTCACCACTTTGTTGTGTTGTTCTCCCAAAGAGCTGAATGTGACTCAGCAAACAATGGCATTGATTTACATCTCCACCTGAGCTCCTGCTATAAATTCCACAATGGGGCTTTGCATCCTTCACTTTCTTGGAAAGAGAGCGTGGTGGATTTGACAATTGACAGAAGGAAGACCCTGGGAGACCTCCGGCAGGCAGTGTCCCAGGTACCTGCTCTAGCAAACTCAACTTCCTTTTTACTTGAGCCACTGCAATCTTTGCAAATAGATTTATGCTGCAGTCTTTGGTCAGGGAGAAATTTTCAACAGTAAATGGAGCTTAGGAGGCTAAAAACTTAAATGAGTTTACATGGGAGGAAAGAGTGGTGTGGGGTCTGTTCTTGAAGCCATGAAATTGCTGGAATTTTAACTTCAAAGTTCACATGAGCTAATTTATTGTATTTGGCCAGCATGTGCATGGCGTGGATGGACATTGCAGGATTCCAGGCTTATTCTTAATATTTCATTTTGTGACAGAGTTGGCTTTGTCTTTTCAAGGAGTCACCAATTAAGTGTCACCAAGTGAGCTTGGGAGCCAGGCTGTGGCAGCTTTCAGCAGATTGTAATTATCGTGAGTGCAGTGAGTTACTGCTCACTGTTATTTGACATAATTTTTCTGGTTATATTTCCCAATTAGATGTTGGAGTCTTGGGAAGGGGACATGGTTCTCAGCATGGCCAAGCCTTTACCAGCAGGATTACACCTGTACCAGGTGCTTGATGGTAAGAGCACTGCATGCCAGGCCTCCATACTATTGCTGAATTTTAATTCCTGCAGCCATCAAAGATTTCATCTATACACCATCCTGGAGATGTGTATTACTGAACACTCTTCCAGCTCAAACTCATGTTTAATTATTTTAATTTCTTATTTCACTCTTA
Organism: Ammospiza nelsoni; assembly: GCF_027579445.1. NCBI lineage: Eukaryota > Metazoa > Chordata > Aves > Passeriformes > Passerellidae > Ammospiza > Ammospiza nelsoni. Next base: position 2,542,656 of record NC_080639.1, read on the forward strand.
TTAGTGGAATGAATGATTTTAAGACTTCGCTGTGAACTCTTTGTTGTGAAATGCAGTTCTTGAGCAGATCTTAAGCACATTTGCTGACAAGAATGTATCAGTCTGTGTCTTGCCCTTGATTTGCTTGTGGATGTTTGCTTTCATAGGATTGGCCTAATAGGTGGAGGAGAGGATAGAAGAGAGGAGCCAGGGTGACATCAAAGGAAAATGTAGGTTAGACTCCAGCTGAAGCAGGAATTTTGTAATGGGAAATGCTCACATGAAGAGTTCATTAATTTATTAAGGGTACATCAGTTTTTCAAACTGTCGTTCTTGTCTCCAGCTTTGCTTTGTTAGGCAATTCTAAGTGTCAGTTTTTACAACTTACTCAGTAACTTTCAAATGTTATGTTCTCTGTGGTCAGCTTCAGAAAATCACTGTTGAACCAGAACATAACCCAACTCTCTACAGTGTTGACATCAAAATACAGAGACACTCAGAGCTGCTCTAAATATTCCTCCCCATGCTTGTACAGTTTAAGTGTAGTGGTTTTTAAAAACTTGCTGACCCTGTTTGTGTTTTGTGGGAAGCAAGAACTTGATGATTTGCTCCTATTTTTTAGGAGATGAGCTGACCCTGGATGGCATTGGGCTGGCTGATGGAGCAGACATCTTTATCTGGAATGGGAAAGAGGTAAAGGAACCAAGCACTTTCTTCCTTGTCAGCTCTGAAGAGATAAGACTGTGCAAAGTCTCCTGGAAATCCTGTGCTGCTTTTATAGTTTTCGATCTTCCTGTTAATATTAAGGCTATTGCTTAACCTGGAAATGGTTGTGAAGCACAGCATTTTATTCTGTCTTTGTAGTGGAATAAAATGCTACTTTTAAATTATTTTTATTGTAAGAATATCCATTTGATATTGACTTTCTCAAAAAAAAAGAAAAGACCCCAAACTAAACAAAACCACGGAAACATGTAGTAACAGAGTTGGTTTTGTCTTGGTTCTATTTTTGGTGTAGTTTTTTCTATTGCAGCTTTTGTGTCATTAAATTTTCTTCAGCGAGGAGCTTAGGTTGAATATCAGAAAGATTAAGCTTTTAAAATGTAAAATCACAATGTTCAGTCACATTTGAGTAATTCTTTAATGTCCTGAGGGGCTAAATTCCTGTGTCCTAGATTTTGCCAAGTGTCCAACATCCACCAGTTGCTTACCATGGAATGGTTTGGGAAGCCACTTAAGGATCTCATTCCACCCCCTGCCATGAACAGGGACACTTTCCAATATCCCAGGCTGCTTCAAGCCTTGGCCAGGGATCCAGGGGCACTTGCAGGGATCCAGGGGCAGCCACAGCTTCTCTGGATAACATTTTTCTTTCTCTCCCAACACCCATGGGTTACTCTGGTTGTTTGTTCAGTACGAATTTGCTCTGAGGAGGTTGGTTTGAATGGGGAGACCGTCCCCTTTGGTCTCAATTTTCTCCCTGCCCAGTCTCTTCTGTATTTTATGGAGAAATACACAGCTGTCATTCCTTGCTGCTTTCCCTCAGGTTGGAGGCGCGAAGGTGCTGACGGGCGCCGAGCACGAGCCCGTGGTGCTGAACGTGCTTCGCTTGGCCGAGCACAACGAGGGCGGCAAGGGGCAGCACTTCAGCGAGGCCCAGCACGTCTGCTCCTGCAGCACCAGCCTGGGGCAGCTGCACTCTGCCCTGGCTCCAGCCGGGGGCATCATCCTCAAAAACAGCTCAGGAGCAGACCCAGAAGCCAAGAACTGGGAGGTTTTCCGTGAGGAGGACATGAAGGAAACAGTCCGAAGTGTCGGGCTCAGGGACGGGTGCTCTGTGCTCATCTTAGACAGCCATGACCAGAGGTAACGTTTTTGATTATGATGGTAATGAAACAAAAAAGCAATTTTGGTAAAACCAAATTCCAATTTTAGTTCAAATTATCCTAACAACATATATTCTTGCAACTAATTATCACTTTGAGCTTACAAATATAATTATTTTCACCTTACGTTTTGGAGGCCGGTTATTCATCAGCTGTTAGGTTTTTCTGGCCCTCAAAATGCAGCACCAGTCACAACCTTTGATTTACCCTTGTAAAGGGGGAACAACTCATGCTCAGTGAATCCAAAGTTGCCAGAGGGAAATTTGTGCTCTCATGACACACTGTGCTCCCTGAGGCCTCTGCTGTGTGAGATGCCATCACTTTGAACATCTTTGGCACCATTGGTTTATTGAGAGCTGTGCTGGTGAATGATGTAGCCCTGCTAATGTTTAGTTTTCCTGTCTGTGACTGTCTTTGCACTGCTGATTCCCACAGCTTTGTCAACGTGGCAAGTGGGAATTTGACTGCCTTCACCTATGACATCAGCTGGCTCCAAGTGAAAAACTTCTGTGGGGGGGAAGAGGAGCAGAAACACGTTAAAATCACTGCCACTATTGAAACGGTAAGGACTCTGCTTTCCTGAACAGCTTGGCCCCTGCACTTGGCCCAGCTCATTCCATGTTGCCTCAGGGATGAAGCTTTTTTTCCCTGCTGAAATTAGTGTTTGAGCTCAGAGTTACAATCCCTGGGGTATTTGCTGGTAGCTTAAAACCAGTGCAGTGTTTTAGGGTCAAACACTTTTCTCTTTCGGCCACCCTGTAAATGGAAGTTTGAGATGGTGTCAGAACCAGAGCTGAAAGAGAGGGGAAGGATTATCTTTGTGCACTGGCACTTGAGCAAGCAGGGGTGTTGGTGGCATTCCAGGCTGGAGGTGTTCATGTCCCATTTAAAGTCCCTGTCTTTTAGGTGATGGCAGATATCAAAATGAAAGCCATCAGGGAGCTTCAGCTGGAGGAGGAGCTGGGTAAGTGTTCAGCTGCTTTATCAGTCTGCTAATGCTGGCTTTTGAGTGGGTTTAGTGGTAAAATTTTCCTTTCAGTGAAAGAATAAAAGCTGAGACTGTTGCTGGAGTCTTGAGGAGTCTCTCTTCAGTTATTTTTGATGTCACAGAGGGAGACCTTTAAGATAAAGCTGTTGTAATTAATCTTAAAGGTGTTACTTGTCTGAAATTCTGAGTAAAATTCCTATTTTATTCTCATTTTAATTACTTAATACTTCTCTCTTTCCTGCCCTTTTTGCTGCAGCAAAAGAGAGCTGTCTTAGACCTGTTAGTGGCAGTGGGAAACTCCTGTCTCCAGGTAAACTGATTCATTGAATCACTGTTCTCTAAGAAATTCACTGGGGAGGTTTTGAGCCTCTGTTTGTCCTTTCCTGGGAGAAGTTACCCATACATAACTCCACTGATTCCCAGGCTTGACTGAACCAGTTGTGTTTTTGTTTGTTTGGGGTTTTTTTTTTCCCAGTTTTAAAGTTAATTAGCAGTACCAATACAAAGATGGAGGTTAAACTGAAAAGTTCAGTTTGGTTTTATTGCTTACATCCCTAATCCACCTGTGCTCCTGAGGGACTCTGGGAGATCTCCATGCCTTTGTTCTCCTCATAGGGCACTCCCAGATCTGCTGTCAGGGCTGAGCACGCTCTCCAGAGAGCACTGAAGAGTTTTAGCTTGCTCTGAGGATGATAAAATTGATGTTTTTATTTGTCCTCCCTGAAGTGCCTGAGGATTACACCGTCAAGGAGGCAGAGCTGAAGATGGGAAGCTTGCTGGGGCTGTGCCGTGGGAAAGCTCCAACTTCCACTCAGGTACAGCAGCGTGGGATGGGAGGAGCCTGGTGCAGGCACTCTCCTAAAGAGAATAAAGGGAAAAAAGGGAGGGATATTGCTCTTGGAAAGTGCAAGTTGTAAATATCACAGGATCCCAGAATGGTTTGGGTTGGAAGGGACCTTAAAACTCAGCCAATTCCACACCCTGCCATGGGCAGGGACACCTTCCACTGTCCCAGGATGCTCCAAATCCTGTCCAACCTGGCCTTGATGTGCAGGGGAAGGAGTGGTTGTGCATTTCTAGAGACCAGGGGTGGCTAATGAGGATCTGCTGATGGCCATAACTCAACTATCTTTGCTTTTTGTTCCATTTTAGTGTGAATGTCATTTTTTATTACATTCTTGCCACTGGAATTATTCTTACACTTCCTTATTTATTTTGATGGTTTGCTTTTGGATTTTCAGCTCTTCCTGTACTTCATGGTTGGGAGTGACCAAAGCTGCAGCCCTGAGATGGAGATTGTTGTGGAGGAGACTGCCTCTGTCAGAGAGGTAAGGCTGGCTGCTCCCAAGCTCCTGGGCAGCATTCCTTGCAGAGGAGTTGGGAAGAGCCATGCACAGAGTGAAGGAAACTCTGGTGCTACCAGTCCAGTGTTGAATTTGCAGCTTTGATTTTTTTTTTTTTAAGGTGCATCTGCAAACTCTGGGGCAGAATTTGTTCAAGTAAAGGTACAAACTGACAGCACAAGTTTAATTTTTTACCAGCTTGGGATGTGGTGAATTTTTTACCTGAAAACTATCTCATCCATGCAGGGTTTAATATATAGCCCAAATACATCTTCTCTCTCTAATTATATTGTTTTAAGAATTGACCAGCAATCAGTCACTCTCTAAGTCAGAAAATTCTAACATAGGTTTACTGAAAAATCTGTTTTCCAGCCTCAAACACTCTTATCCTGTGTTTCTTCTTTCAGTGTCTCAATTTAATGCTGGAGAAATCAGGATTATCAGGTTAGTTGTGTTATTTTACATACTTCTTAAAGGAATTTTAAATATTTAAAAGACAGCTTTTCCTGCCATAAATTGTGTAAGTTTTTTCAATGATCTGTGTCCTTGTAATGGGAGGAGGGGAAGGAATTCTAAACATGAAGTTTTTATATATATATGTTTTATATTATATATATTATATATATTTTTATATATATTTTTTAAAGTTTTTATATTTTTTATAAAAGTACTGTTTTTATTTTAAAGAGCTTGCCATAGATTCAAATGATAATTTGACACATGGGAATTCTTTCTTTCCTCTGAAACCAGGGAAAATAATTAGATAGGTGAGGAAGGGAGATCTGTGCAAATAAAAGATTATTTTCACACAGCAACAGATCTGGGGAATATGAAAGTGATAATTCATTTGTGTTTAAAAAGCAAATAAAAATAAAGAACAAAAGAAAAAGGACCCTTGACACTTGTTAAGAGTTTTGTAATATTTTCCCACACTGGTTTTATTGACTGATTAGTTTTCTGTGTGTATCTTTTTTGGTTTTGGTAGGTGACAACTGGCATTTGAGAAGGATTGACTGGTGCTACGAGGCAGGGGAAGCACTAAGTCAGGAAGTAAGAGGAGCCTGTTTTAATCCCTGGTTCTTTGCTCCCTGGGGAGAAAGGCAGCTGTGGGCTGACAGGGATCCTGTGCTTTCTCTTCCTGCAGAACGCCACCCTGAAGGAGCTCAACGTTTGCAGAGGAGACACTTTGGTTATAACTGAAGGAAAGCTTCCAGAAAAGGTAAAAGGAGAGTGGGCAGTGTCTGGAGACTTGGAATCCCACAGTGGTTTGGGTTGGGAGGAACCTTAAAGCCCATCCAGTGCCACCTTGCCATGGCAGGGACACCTTCCACAATCCCAGGCTGCACCAAGCCCTGTCCAAGCTGGCCCTGAACAGATTGTCACTCAAAATTGTAGCATCATGATTTTTGCAGCACCACCATGTTCCCCACTAAATCACACCCCCAGCTGCCACATCCACGCATTCTTTGGACACTTCAGGAGTGCTGACTCCACCCTGGGCAGCCCATTCCAAAAGCTTAAGTTTTAAACCAATCTTTTCTCTCTTCCTGTGGTGAAGGTGAAATTTCACCTTGTCTGCACACCAAACTTGAGGAGCCCCCTGGTATTTTGTGTTCCAGGGTTTCCTGAAAATCCCCATCTGGTGGCTGAAGCCTTCAAGCCATAAGAAACATGGAGAGAATGCACAAGAGCAGGTGAATGGGATCACCTGGAAGATGGAGGCTTTGCAGGTGTCTGCTGCAGCAGGTGAGCCTGGCCAGGTTTTGAAAGGAATCATCTGTGGTTTCTCTTTAAGTCAAACCCAAATTTTAATCCAAAGCCTTAAAACCCTTCTGAAACCTAGGAAGGGCTGCATGAGCTGCATCAAGGTTATGGTGAAAGGACCACTCAGGAGACAGATGCTGTTTTGGACATAAATGCTGGATAACCCTGTTGTAGGGATGTTCCTCAGATGGATTGGCTCAAAACACCACTAAATTTTGTAGTAGGGGCTCTTTATTTGTCAGTCTCAAAAAATTCTAAAATAGATTGAGTCTCAGAAAATTCTAACATAGATTAGAATATTCAGCAGTGGCAGCAGTGTAAAGCAACTCCTCCATGAGCACAGATGTGATTGGTTTCAAATGCCAGATTCCTGAAGGCACAATGAATTCATTCAGGCTGTGTTGCTTTTTGGGAAGCTTTAAAATGAAGGGTGGCTAAAGCTTAAATAGTATCAAAGATCTTAAGTGCAGTGTTTTAACTGCGTTTGCTCTCCTGAAGGTCACATCCAAAACCAGCCAGAGCAGCAAAATCAAGTGAGGACTGAGAAGGGAGGAGAAAATGAAGTGGAAATAGAGAATTGGGAAATGTGGATCAAATTGATTTTTTATTATTTATTAAAAGTAATATTCCTCTGGTGCTGAGTTGTGCTGCAGGCCAGAACCCCCTCCCTTTGTAGAAGTTTCTTTTGCATTTTTCCCCTTCTGCTTCAAACCTTTCCTGAGTTTCACTTTCTTGCCTGCTGATTCTAGTAGTGGAGCTAAGAGCAATTTAGCTTTGCTTGCAGTAGGTTTGCCCCGTAACTAACATTATTTATCAGTGGCAATAACTGCTCCTAGCTCTGAAATTTGCAGTATAGGATCTGTGTGAGAACTGTTTGGAAATTATTGGGGTGTATTTTGTGTGCTTGATGTGGCCATGGCAGGGGGTTGGAATGAGGACACCTTTAAAGTCCCTTCCAACTCAAACCAGGCTGGGATTCCTGGATATTCCAAGTGGACTCCAGGCTCCTTCTCTAAGTGAAATGTGACCATGCAGTGGCTGTTACCTCTCAGGACCATACAAATCACATTGACTCTTCCATTATTTGTTTCTTCCTCCTCCAAAGCACCACCAGAAGCCACCCACCCAGGCCTGGATCTGTGTTATGCTGGCAGGATAGAGATAGCAGGAGAGGCCTCTCTGGAAGATCTGAAGATGCAGGTTAGATGTTCTCCTGTGTGGGACTGTGCAGCAGCGCTGTGGTGCCTCGAGCTCTATTAACAGCTCTTTTCTATTTCCTTTTCCCCTGTCTCCAGTCTGTTGTGCCATGGTGTTTATGCCATGGCCACTGGTAAGTACCAAGAGGCAGCTGGAGCACGTAGCTCAGACACTTCTTTAGTGTCCCTGCTGTCCCCATGCTCCCTGTCACCTGGCCTGGCCTGCAGGAGCCTCGTTGCACATCAGCTGAAGCTCTGCCTGGCAGCTTTTGTCTTTATTTCAGTGTCAAACCTCTCCACGGGAAGCACACACACATAACAAGCACCTCCTAAAAAGCCACTTTGCCATTTCCACATTGTTCCTGTATTAGTTCCTTGCATCTTTTTGGTTTTTAATTTCTGTATGTGGAATCTGATGAATGAAGAATTGCTTTGGGGTGCACAGGTTTGCCAGCCAGGAAGGTCTGGCTCATTTTTTTTGGCCAGAAATCAAAACACCTTTGTATGGTTTTAATACACTAAAAACCAAACCAAGCAAAACACTCCAAAAGAAAAAAAAATAAACCCAAAACCCACCCCAAACTCACAAAAATGTAGCACCCAGTCCTACAAAAGGCTCTGTGTGGTTTAAGCAGTGATTGTTCTAGTTGAACTGCATGGGGAAGGGTCTCTCACCTGATTCTGCTCCATACCAACACTTATTTTTTGGGTGTGACTTCAGTTTTGGGCTCTGCCAGGCTACTGCTATGGAGAACTGTTGGAAGCTTCATCAAGGAGAACTGGCTGAGCATGGGAAGTGCTGTGTCCTTGGGAAGGACTTAGAGGAGCTCAGCACTTGGCTGGGGACTGAGGCAACCACTGCAACAGCCTCATTCCCTCCCAGTTGTTCAAATTCTGGTTAAAAAAAGAAATTGGGTACTTTGGAAATGAAAGTTGAGTTGAGAATTGTTGACAGGGAGGGAAATCCCAACTCCCTTTGAGGTTGAAAAGTGAGTATTTTGCTCATGGCTGCAAGCAACAGCTGGTGTGGAATAAATCTCAATAACTTGCCCTCTCTTTTGGGAGCTAATCTGGTGGTTTTCTGTTTTTCCAGGGACACTGGCTGCTAAAATTATTGACCAAGTATTTCTGGTTTTCAGGCTCTGACCTTGCCCTGCTGCCAGGATCAGGTTGTGCCCCTGCCTTCATTCCTCAGAGCTTGGACAGTGGACAGCAAAGGCCCTGGGAAGCTCCTGCGGGACAACAAGAGGAGACTCAGGTGGGTTCCCTGGGGTATGTGCAACAGGCTGGATGTGGGATGGACTAGGGGAGATTCATCAGCTCAGTCTGGGTTGGAAATGATCTTAAAGATCAGCAGTCCCCTGGGCAGGGACACTTTCCACAGTCCCAGGTTGTTCCCAGCCCCAGTGTCCAAACTGGCCTTGGACACTTGCAGGGATCTGGGGACAGCCACAGCTTCTCTGGGCATCCTGTGCCAGGGCCTCACTGCCCTCACAGGGAGGAATTTTTCCCAATATCCCATCCATCCCTGCCCTCTGGCAGTGGGAGCCATTCCCTGTGTCCTGTCCCTCTATCCCTTGTCCCCAGTCCCTCTCCAGCTCTCCTGGAGCCCCTTTAGGCCCTGGAAGGGGCTCTGAGGTCTCCTTGCAGGTGAGCACCCCCAGCTCTCCCAGCCCAGCTGCAGAGCCATGTAGACAATATCTGCTCTGTTTTCAGTGACTACAGGCTGGGTGCCAGAGTGGAAATCTGCATAGAGCCCTTGCAAGAAGAAGAGAATTTGGGGTAAGAGCTCAAGATCTTTCTCTTGTTTCTTACAGCTCTGCATTTGAGGGAAGCCTTCACTGAGCAGCTTTTGACTTCAGGGCTCTCAGGATGTGGGAAAACCTTGGAAGCAGTTTGTTTTCCACAAACAAAGTGAGGGAGGGCAGGAGTGGGAGGAGAGTTGGGAATTCTGAAAGCATGGCTCACAAGAATTTCCATTCTCTCGTCCTGCTGCCAGCCCCCACGAGCTGCTGCTGCGAGTCCAGATGGGAATACCAGGAGAGAGGGACTACTCCAGCTCCCGGGATTTGGTGTGGGATATCTCCAAGGAATGCACAACCTGGGCTCTGAGGCAGAGAGTGGCTTCTCACTATTGTCTCCCTGCAGATAAAATTGAAATAGCCAAATACTTCCCTGAGAGATTTGATTGGCTGCCAATATCTAGCTGGGTAAGAGCTGGAATGACAGAATCCAACAGTTGTTGGAAAGGAGTGTTGGTTTGGGCTGCAGTTCCTTAGGGACTGAATTTAAGGAGAATTCCAAACTCTTCTGCTTTGATTTTGTTCAGACACAGCAAATCTCCAAGAGGAAAAGGAGGAAAAAGCAGGCGAGTTTGCAGTCAGCACCTTACCACCTGAAGGATGGAGACATCATTGGGGTGAAGGTAAATTTCCCTGGATTTAATTGTTGCACGAGGATCAGGTCCAGGCAATGTCCCCTTTGCAGTGTCTTCATTTCTTCCTGATTTTCTCTCATCCTGCTGCATTTCTGGGAGTACTGGGATGTGGGTTTGGACACGGTATTGTGTTGATAGGAAATTTCTTGCTGCTGCTGCTGCTTTTCCTTTTTCTCCTGGATCTTTTTTCTTGCCCTCATTTTTTGACTTTTTTTTTTTTTAATTCTGAATAAATCCAAGAAAGTGCCCTTTCAAAATCACATTACAGACACAAACTGTTACATATTATGGATTACTGAGCTATGACAGTTCTATTTCATGGTGTGAAAAGGAATTACCCAGCATTGAGCTCTCAGCTGGCAATCAGGCTTAGTTAGAAGGAAAGAACATTGTGGCTGGGTTTTAGAGCAGCAGGAGAAAAATGTGATGTCCTGTCCTGCTGTTTTAGCCTATTGGAAGAAATCCATCCCTGGAACTGTTCCTGTCCAGGTTGGATGGGGATTGGAGCACCCTGAGATAATGGAAGGTGTCCCTGCCCATGGCAGAGATGGGACTGGATAATTTTTAAATCCCTTCCAACTGAAACCATTGCAATTGTAATGAACTTGAAATTAATCGGTGCAAAACTAGTCAAAAGAAACAATCTGGGAATTTATTGTGTCAGCTGGGAAATAGTTTAACCTTCTGACTTTGATCTCTCCAATCCTTTTTTATAACAGAACCTTCTCCTTGATGACACCAAGGACTTCAGCACTGTCAGGGATGATATTGGGAAAGAGAAACAAAGGCAGCTGGCTCTGGAAAAGAGGAAAAGGTAATGAGCATTTAGTTTCATTTTTCTTTAGAAATATGCAAAGTGTTTGCTGCTTTTCAGAGGAGCTGTGGCTGCCCCATCCTTGGAAGTGCCCACAGCCAGGTTGGAAAGGGTTTGGAGCAACTGAGATAGTGGAAGGTGTCCCTGCCCATGGCAGGGGGTGGCACTGAGTGGTCCTTAAGGTCCCCTGAAATCCAAACCATTCCATGATTCTGTGGTGGTGTTTGCAGGGGCCCCAGGACGAGGGAAGAGATGAGAATCTTGAGTCCATGTTTCATGTATCGCATATTGCATATCTCATCTCATGTCTCGTATGTCTCGTATGTCATATATGTCTCATGTCATGATGAAAATTATATGATATTACATGAAAATTATATATTATAACTATACTAAAAGAATAGAAGAAAGGATTTCATTAGAAGGCTAGCTAAGAATAGAAAGGAATGAATAACAAAAGCTCATGACTCTGAGTCCAAGCCAGCTGACTGTGATTGGCCATTAATTAGAAACAACCAACATGGACCAATCACAGACCCACCTTTTGCATTGCACAGCAGCAGATAATAATTGTTTTTCTTTTCCTCTGAGGCTTCTCAGCTTCTCAGGAGAAAAATCCTGGCAAAGGGATTTTTCAGAAAATATCATGGTGGCATGATTCAGCCTAATTGGATAATTTTGGAGGCCAGTGATGGCTGGGTGCTGTCAGAGCACCGAATTCCAGTAATCCTGCAGGGAGCACTTGCATAATTCAAACTCCTGGCTCTCAGTGTTCCTCACTGAGCCTCGTGGTTTTCCCTCCTGGAACACACCGTGGGGATGAAAATGAACCCTTGGCTGGCCTGGCCTGGCACTGGCTGTTTTCACAGCTCCCTGGAGCTCAGAGTAAGGAGAGGCTCACCCTGCTGAGGCCCAGCACTGAACTTTATCCAGGTTGTTTGTGTTTTCCAGCCGCCAGGAGCGTGCCCAGGATCCCCTGTTCCCTGAGGAGAAGCTCCCCACGAAGCCCCGCAAGCCTGAAGTGGCTCTTTCCATCAACGTGGGTGTTTTCAGATAGCACCAGGAGCTGCTCTGCCCACACCACCCTGTGCTAACCTGGCCTGCAGCTCCAGCAGCAAGAGGAGCTCTCCCAAAGGGTCTTCAAGGATCCCTGAGGCACAAACTGGCTGTAGGATCCAGGATAACTCTGATTTTCTTCTGCTCTCTCTTGGGGAAGTGCTTTAAGGGTCCCTTTCTCAGTGTGGTACTTACTCTCAGGCTGAGTAAATGCACTTTATAGAGGAGGAAAAGGATTAATATATTGTATAACCCCTCAGTGACTCTTTTTTAACCACCCAAAATGCTTTGTTGGGTCAGATCTGACCTCCTGCACCATCACTACTGAGATCTAATGCAGTCATAATCATCTCTTTTTAGAATTGTTTCCCATCTCTGATCACTGAAGCTGCTGCTGATACCAGAATTTGCTTTTCTCTCTTTATCTCTAAACCTAAGTCTGTAAGAGCTGGAGTCAGCCCTAAGAATGAAGGCAGTGTGGAAATCTCTGAGCAGAGTGTAGGAAATTGGCTTAAAAAGAACAAGTCCTGGATCTGTCAAGATGTAAAACCTGGAGACATCTTTTGATATGGAACAACAGGGACGTAATCTTAGATTTTGAAGTTTCTGGGGCCTGTTTTGTTGCCCATAAACTTCGTTTTGCAATTTCTCGGGTATATTTGTTGTCCCTGAACTTCATTAACAGGCAAAATGGTTGGAAAAAACGGACAGATCCAATGTTTGAGCTTCAGTGGGTTTTACTGTACTCAGGAAAAAGGCTTGCATTTATTTTCAGTGCTCCTCTTCAAAGAAGTTTCCCTCATTTCCCATCTTTCCAGCTGTTCTGATACTCTGTTACATTGGAGAACCTGTTTCTCTTGGTGTCCTGAGCTGACTTTGAGCAGCTCACTGAGCTCCAGGTCAAAGGCTCTGAAGTATTAACTCCAAAGTGAGCCTGATTATCCTGAGTTAAATCTGTGACAATGACAGGACAAAACACAAGTTTGCTTTTGGGGGCTGCAGTAAATATTTGACTTATTTGCTGTATGTAAGAGGAGCTGCCAGTTGAGAAGATTTTCAAATTTTGGATAATAATATGAGATTTTTTATGTACCTTTTATAGGTTAACACTACTGTGGTACTTCAGACAGCAAAAAGATAAAAACTGACACTCTGCTAGCAGCAAAACAAAAGAAGTGAAAAGCACCATGAAACACACAATTATTATTTATTTCTGTGCATATCTTTAGAATTCAGCAGGTGCTCCTGTGCTCTTCGGGGCTGATGCTCTTCAGAAGGGGCTGTTTAATGTCCTCACTGACTTGGATCCTGAAATCCCAGTTTCATGGATACATTTGCTGCCCATGGAGAAGGGCAGTGGATGTTTTCCCATCTTCATTTGTGTCGCCTTCTTTCCATATCAGGTGTTCTTGGGAGCTTGGCTTTACAGCAGGGATCAGAGGTGCTGATTCCAAAGGTTTGTGTTCCCACATGGTTCCAGCCCGTTGGATTTGTTTGCTGTCCCTTCAGTTCCTCTGGTTCCTGCTGGAGAGCTGGACTGAGCTCAGCCTGCCCCTCTTGAATAACTCTGGTCTCTCCCTGAGAACACCAAGTTTGGAGAAATCGAAATGCAAATTCCAAGTGGGAATTTTGTGCCTTTGTTCAAGTGTAATGTAGCAGCACCTGCACTGAGCCAATCTTGGATTATTTCTAATGTTGGCTCAAAATGCTTTTTGGTTTTTTTTCCTTCCTTGAAACTCTTGTGGGCCATTCCACAATGAGAGAGTTCATGGAAAACGGGGCTGGGGAGAGGAAACACCTTTTGAAAACGGAGTCTTGGTGACTCTGTGGGTTCTGATGGTTATTCAGCCTGGAAGAGCTTTCATCTTTATTTTTCAAGTGTTCTTCACAAAATAAAATGTCATTTTTATCTGCCTAGTTGGCTTGTCTGTGGATGTCTCACTGGTTGGGAATGGCACAAACAGTTTTCTGATGTGATGTGAATATGAATTTGCTCTAATTTTCCAACATTTCTGGACCAACATTCCCATCTCTGGGGAAGGTTGCCTCATTCTTTGTGTCTGTTGTTGTTCTGAGCCTCCTGCCTTGGTCCTGGCTCAGGGCTCTGAGTGCAGGAGCAGCTTTGCTTTGTCTCATGTTTCCAGTCCCTGTGGGGAAAGCACCAAGGATGGCAGGGAAAGTTCCTCCATCAGGACACAAATTAAAGTCACTCTGATGCCCTAAACTTATAAAAAGCCTTGGAAAAATTTTTAATCCCAATTTTAATGTGTTGTTTGGACTGGTTATTTTGAGCAACAGGTTTTGACTGAAATTAGCAATTGGCTTCTAGAGACTACTAAGCCACTTCCTGGGAAACAATTATTTTTAAGTGTTTTTTGTTTGTTTTTGGTTTTTTGGTTTTTGGGGTTTTTTTTTGGGTGGGGGGGTCTTTATCTTTTTTTTCCTCCTTTTTTCCCCTTCCTCCTTTTTTCCCCTTCCTCCTTTTTTCCCCTTCCTCCTTTTTTCCCTTCCTCCTTTTTTCCCTTCCTCCTTTTTTCCCTTCCTCCTTTTTTCCCTTCCTCCTTTTTTCCCTTCCTCCTTTTTTCCCTTCCTCCTTTTTTCCCTTCCTCCTTTTTTCCCTTCCTCCTTCCTTCCCTCCTTCTTTTTTTCCTCTTTCCCTTTCCTTTCCTCTTTCCTATTTTCAGTTCTTCCTCTTCTTTTCTTTCTCCTCTCCTCTCCTCTCCTCTCCTCTCCTCTCCTCTCTCTCCTCTCCTCTCCTCTCCTCTCCTCTCCTCTCCTCTCCTCTCCTCTCCTCTCCTCTCCTCTCCTCTCCTCTCCTCTCCTCTCCTCTCCTCTCCTCTCCTCTCCTCTCCTCTCCTCTCCTCTCCTCTCCTCTCCTCTCCTCTCCTCTCCTCTCCTCTCCTCTCCTCTCCTCTCCTCTCCTCTCCTCTCCTCTCCTTTCCTCTCCTCTCCTCTCCTCTCCTCTCCTTTCCTCTCCTCTCCTCTCCTCTCCTCTCCTCTCCTCTCCTCTCCTCTCCTCTCCTCTCCTCTCCTCTCCTTTCCTCTCCTCTCCTCTCCTCTCCTCTCCTTTCCTCTCCTTTCCTCTCCTTTCCTCTCCTTTCCTCTCCTTTCCTCTCCTTTCCTCTCCTTCCTCTCCTTTCCTCTCCTTTCCTCTCTTTCCTCTCTTTCCTCTCCTTTCCTCCTTTCCTCTCCTTTCCTCTCCTTTCCTCTCCTTTCCTCTCCTTTCCTCTCCTTTCCTCTCCTTTCCTCTCCTTTCCTCTCCTTTCCTCTCCTTTCCCTCTCCCTTTTCCTCTCCTTTCCTCTCCTTTCCTCTCCTTTCCTCTCCTTTCCTCTCCTTTCCTCTCCTTTCCTCTCCTTTCCTCCCTTTCCTCTCCTTTCCTCTCCTTTCCTCTCCTTTCCTCTCCTTTCCTCTCCTTTCCTCTCCTTTCCTCTCCTTTCCTCTCCTTTCCTCTCCTTTCCTCTCCTTTCTCTCCTTTCCTCTCCTTTCCTCTCCTTTCCTCTCCTTCCTCTCCTTCCTCTCCTTTCCTCTCCTTTCCTCTCCTTTCCTCTCCTTTCCTCTCCTTTCCTCTCCTTTCCTCTCCTTTCCTCTCCTTTCTCTCCTTTCCTCTCCTTTCCTCTCCTTTCCTCTCCTTTCCTCTCCTTTCCTCTCCTTTCCTCTCCTTTCCTCTCCTTTCCTCTCCTTTCCTCTCCTTTCCTCTCCTTTCCTCTCCCTTTCCTCTCCTTCCTCCCTTTCCTCTCCTTTCCTCTCCTTTCCTCTCCTTTCCTCTCCTTTCCTCTCCTTTCCTCTCCTTTCCTCTCCTTTCCTCTCCTTTCCTCTCCTTTCCTCTCCTTTCCTCTCCTTTCCTCTCCTTTCCTCTCCTTTCCTCTCCTTTCCTCTCCTTTCCTCTCCTTTCCTCTCCTTTCCTCTCCTTTCCTCTCCTTTCCTCTCCTTTCCTCTCCTTTCCTCTCCTTTCCTCTCCTTTCCTCTCCTTTCCTCTCCTTTCCTCTCCTTTCCTCTCCTTTCCTCTCCTTTCCTCTCCTTTCCTCTCCTTTCCTCTCCTTTCTCTCCTTTCCTCTCCTTTCCTCTCTTTCTCTCCTTTCCTCTCCTTTCCTCTCCTTTCCTCTCCTTTCCTCTCCTTTCCTCTCCTTTCCTCTCCTTTCCTCTCCTTTCCTCTCCTTTCCTCTCTTTCCTCTCCTTTCCTCTCCTTTCCTCTCCTTTCCTCTCCTTTCCTCTCCTTTCCTCTCCTTTCCTCTCCTTTCCTCTCCTTTCCTCTCCTTTCCTCTCCTTTCCTCTTTTCTTTCCTCTGGCTCACCCAGCTTGCTCAGACCTTTCTGGGTTTCCAGGTATAAGGAAATCTCCCAGACTTGAGTGAAAGATTCCTACACTTTTTCACAGCATCCTTCCTGACAAGTGTTGTTCAGAGTCCATGGCATTTCCAAGAGGTTTAGCAGGGTTAAATTGGATATTGGGGAGAAATCCTTCCCTGTGAGAGTAATGAAGGCCTGGCCTTGGGTTTTGGTTCTTCAGTTAAGTGGAGCTGTGCTTCCTCTGCAGGAAAATGAGCTCATGAGGCCAAATTTAAACTCCCCCCCGAGATTGCTCCTCAGGCATCTTAGATGCTTCCTAGGGAATCAATGGAAAAACCGAAAAAAGCCCACAAACCCAAAATAAAACATCCCTCTTCCCCAGAGCAGCTTCTTCCCAGTGTTCTTGCTTCCTTTGTGACTCGTTCCAATGCCCTGGCATGTGGAAGCTGTCAACACCTCCTGTTCTTCCCAGCATCACCAGGTCCTGGAGGCAGAGCCTGTTCTGGGAACCTAGACAGGGTTGGGGGGAAGGTAAAATTCACTTCCCTGGAGCACCCTGCTGGCCAGGAGCCCCAGGTGAAATGACCCACTTGGCATGGAAGTGTCTGCTTCCTTTTTGCTGGAAAAATTTCCTTGCCTGCCCTAAGCCCAGACTGATCTGCTTTGTAATGGCTCTTTTTCATCCCCAAATCTGATTCTTCCTTTACAGAGGGGTGTGGGTTGGAATGGAGTGGGTGATCCAGTGCCACCCCCTGCCATGGGCAGGGACACCTTCCACTATCCCAGGCTGCTCCAAGCCCTGTTCAACCTGGCCTTGGGCACTGCCAGGTATGCAGGGGCAGCCACAGCTGCTCTCAAAACTGTGCCAGCACCTCCCAGGGAACCTCCCCAATCTCCCATCCATCCCTGCCCTCTGGCAGTGGGAGCCATTCCCTGTGTCCTGTCCCTCCATCCCCTGTCCCCAGTCCCTCTCCAGCTCTCCTGGAGCCCCTTCAGGGACTCTGAGCTCTCCCTGGAGCCTTCTCCTCTCCAGGTGAGCACATCCAGCCTGGCTCCAGCCTTGGAGCATCTCCCTGCTCTCTGGATTTGCTCCATGCAGTCCCTGTTTTCTTGTGTTGGGTCCCATAGAGTCACTGTTTAGTCATGAAACAAAAAACCCCAATTTTCCTGATCCAATTCCCCTCCTGCTGACACACAGAATCTCTCCCTAACACATTTTATTCACTGCCTGTTGTGCTGAGGGGCAGGGGGCACAATTTTGGGGCTACTTCTGGGTATTTTGGGGCTGTTTCCAGTTGTTTGGGGGCTGTTTCCAGAGGTTTAGGGTCAGTTTCGGGAGGTTTTGGGGCTGTTTCCAGGGGTTTTGTCCTGTTTCCAGGGGTTTTGGGACTGTTTGCAAGTTTGAGGCTGTTTCTGGGGCTTTGGGGGGCTGTTTCCAGAAATTTTGGGGTTTATGTGTTTTTGGGGGCTGTTTCCAGGGGTTTTGGGAATGTTTAGGAGGGATTTGGGGCTGTTTCCAGGGATTTTTGGCTGTTTCCAAGGGTTTGGGGACTGCTTACAGTGCTATTAGGGCTTTTTTCAGGGGTTTGGGGGGTATTTCCAGGAGTTTTGGGGCTGTTTATGGGAGATTTGGGAGCTGTTTTCAGGGTTTTCGGGCCGTTTCCAGAGGGTTTTGGGCTGTTTCTGGTGTTTTGGGGCTGTTTCCACAGTTTTCGGGGCTGTTTCTGGGGTTTAGAGGGCTCTTTTGGGGAGTTTTGGGGGCTGTTTCTGGGGTTTGGGGGCTTTTCCCAGGATTTATGGGACTGTTTCCAGGGGTTTGGGGGCTGTTTCCAGGGATTTGAGAGCTGTTCCCAGGTTTTGGGTGCTGTTTCCAGAGGTCTGGGGCTGTTTCCAGGGATTTGGGGCTGTTCACAGGGGCTTTTGGGTCTGTTCCCGGGGTTTTGGAGCTGTTTCCAGGGATTTGAAGGCTGTTCTCGGGTTTTGGGGCCAGTTTTCATAGGTCTGGGGCTGCGTGCAGTGTTTTTAGGGCTGTTTCCAGGGATTTGGGGACTGTTTCTGGGGTTTAAAGGGTTGTTTTGGGCGGTTTTGGGGGCTGTTTCTGGGGTTTTGGGGCTTTTCCCAGGATTTTTGGTACTCTTTCCAGGGACTTGGGGACTGTTTCTGGGGGTTTGGGGCTATTTACAGTGGTTTTAGGGCTGTTCCCGGGGGTTTGGGGGCTCTTTCCTGGGTTTTTGGGGCTGTTTCTGGTGTTTTGGGGCTGTTTCCACAGTTTTTGGCACTGTTTTCTGGGGTTTAGAGGGCTGTTTCTGGGGTTTAGAGGGCTCTTTTGGGGAGTTTTGGGGGCTGTTTCTGGGGTTTGGGGGCTTTTCCCAGGATTTTTGGTACTCTTTCCAGGGACTTAGGGACTGTTTCTGGGGGTTTGAGAGCTGTTCCCAGGTTTTGGGTGCTGTTTCCAGAGGTCTGGGGCTGTTTCCAGGGGTTTGGGGCTGTTCACAGGGGCTTTTGGGTCTGTTCCCGGGGTTTTGGAGCTGTTTCCAGGGGCTTGAAGCCTGTTCTCGGGTTTTGGGGCCAGTTTTCATAGGTCTGGGGCTGCGTGCAGTGTTTTTAGGGCTGTTCCCGGGGTTTTTAGGGCTGTTCTCGAGGTTTTTGGGGCAGTTTCTGGGGGTTTTGGGGCTGTTTACAGTAGTTTTGGGGCTGTTCGTGGGTATTTAGGGGCTGTTTCCAGGGTTTTGGGGGGCTGTTTCCAGGGATTTGAGACCTGTTCCCGGGTTTTGGGGCCAGTTTCCGTAGGTCTGGGGCTGTGTACAGTGTTTTTAGGGCTGTTTCCATGTATTTGGGGGCTGTTTCCAGGGATTTGGGAACTGTTTCTGGGGTTTAAAGTGTTCTTTTGGGGGGTTTTGGGGGCTGTTTCTGGGGTTTTGGGGCTTTTCCCAGGATTTTTGGTACTCTTTCCAGGGACTTGGGGACTGTTTCTGGGGGTTTGGGGGCTATTTACAGTGGTTTTTGGGGCTGTTTCTGGGGTTTGGGGGGCTGTTTCTAGGTATTTGAAAGCTGTTCTCGGGTTTTGGGGCCATTTTTCGTAGGTCTGGGGCTGCGTGCAGTGTTTTTAGGGCTGTTCCCGGGGTTTTTAGGGCTGTTCTCGAGGTTTTTGGGGCAGTTTCTGGGGGTTTTGGGGCTGTTTACAGTAGTTTTGGGGCCGTTCGTGGGTGTTTAGGTGCTGTTTGCTGAGTTTTTGAGGGCTGTTTCCAGGGATTTGAGACCAGTTCCCGGGTTTGGGGGACAGTTTCCGTAGGTCTGGGTCTGTTTACAGTGTTTTTAGGGCTGTTCCCGGGGTTTTTAGGGCAGTTTCCGAGGTTTTTGCGGCAGCTCCCGAGGTTTCCCTCCCCTGAGGGCGGCGCGGGGCGGGCCCGTTGCTATGGCCGCGCTGCCCCTTAGCAACGGGCCGTGCGCGCGCCGCGCGGGGCACGCCGGGAGCGCCGTGCGGGGCCGGCGGCGGGCGGGTCCCGCCGCGATCCCGGTTCGAGTCCCGGCCCGGCCCGGCCCGGCCGCGATGAACGAGGCGGTGTCGCGGCAAACGCGGGAGACCCTGGGGCAGGTGATCCGCAAGCCGCCGCTCACCGACGCGCTGCTGAGCAAGCCGCCCTTCCGCTACCTGCACGACCTGATCAGCGAGGTGGGTGAGTGGGGCTGAGGCACCCGCGGGCCTCCCCCGGCGTGTGGGGCGTGCCCGGAGCGCTGCGTAAATCACGGGGGTTTGGGGTGGGAAATCACGGGCTTTGAGGGGTTTTGGTGGGTTTGGGATGGGAAATCACGGGGTTTGGGGGGTTTGGTTTTGAGGTGAGTTTGTGGGGTTATGGCACCTGAAGCGGTTGGAAAACGGTTAGGTGGGGGTTTGGGTATTAGGAATTGTTCCCTGTGAGGGTGGGGAGGCCCTGGCAAAGGGTGCCCAGAGAAGCTGTGGCTGCCCCTGGAAGTGTCCCAGGTTTGGAGCAGCCTGGGATAGTGAAATATCAGAGAATCCCGGAATCGCTGAGGTTGGAAAAGCCCCTTGGGATGTCTGAGTGCAGCCTGTGCCCGATGCCCACCGTGTCACTCACTGAGTGCCATGTCCAGGCCTTCCCTGGGCATCCCAGGCATAGGGACTGCACTTCATTGCCTGACTCCCCCTTTCCACGAAGGACACTGTGAAAAATGCATATATGTTATGATTGGCTTTTTGCAAACATTAAAATGAATATTATATGTGTTGTGTTAGAAAGTAATGCTGTATTAATTCTCTCAAGTAGTGTGTTACATATAGTTTTAGGTTATAAAAATTGTTAAAATAGAAACGATGCTATGTAGGATACTTTTTTAAAAGAAAGGACTGGCAGCGAGATAGCAGCCACAGGACACCTGAATCTTTCAGAGAAAAAGAATTTATTGCCCCATTATCAGGAGAAATGAACAACTTCCCACCTCAAAGGTGCTGTCAGGATTCAGAGGAAGAAGTTGACAATGACCAGACAGAATCCTGTGTTTGAATGGAATTTATCCATCATATATGAAGTGTATGAATATGCAACAGGCTGTTGCTTTTAAGGGTTAATCCTTTGTTAACGTGGGTCCTTTTTCAGGCTTATTTTGCCCGGAAAAAAGTACCTGGACGTCCGTAACTCTTTGTATTTGTTGTCTCATATTGTCCTAAATCCTAATTGTCCAAATTATTATTACTCTAATTGTATTACTATTTTTATAACCATTTTATTACTATTAAACTTTCAAGATTTTAAAAACAAGTGATTGGCGTTTTTCACAGACACATTTCCTGTTGCCCCACAAGGCTTATTGAGCTTTAAATGTTCTTGACTTATCCCCTTTCTTCTGTTTTTCAGGTGATCAGAGTGACAGGTTTTCTGAGAGGACTTTACACAGATTTCGAGCTGAAGTCAGATAATGTCAAGGTGGGCATGGGACTTCCATATTTATTTAGCTTTCAAGTTTTTTTTTTATTTAGCTTTCAAGTCCTTCCGATCTTCTCTGTGTTCAGCACCAAGGAGCTGTTGTTATTTTTGTTAAAAAGTTATAAAACTTCATTCTGGTGGGTTATATTATACTTTCCATGGGATAAACACTAGATTTGTCTGCAACTTCTTGGTTTTAAGGAGTTTTTGCGATCTCTCAAGAGAATCCACAGCCCTAAACTTACTGCCTTCTATATTTGTATGTACAAACACACATATATATATGGTATATAGATACATACATTAAATATCTGTGTTTAATATCCCAGGACTCACCTGTCTAGGATATGCATTCCACAGGAGCTTTATTGCAGTATAAAACTGGCTGATTACTGAAAGAGGAGGTTAATGCTATTACTGAAAACTCCTTTTCTTAAGTCCAAGGGTGACTTTACTCTCTGTTTGCTGCCTTCCCGTGATTTTTGGCTGAGCTGATGCCAAGTTCCCCAACTCCAAGCCTGATTTGGGAGCTTTGGTTGCTGATTCCTGGCAAACAAAGCAGTTTTTGTGTGTTGCCACTTAGGCAGCTGATCCCATGGTGTTTGTTTAACATAGCAACTGAAGTGTGAGCTCTGACTTCTCATCTCTCCAGCCAGTTCTTGCATGTTTTAGTCACTGATTAATGTATGTGTTTGGCGCTGTGACTGCTCCTACTGCTGTCAGGATAACTACAATTAAGTAATTTATAACTGAGTTGTTGTGGTTTTTTTTTGATAGTGTCCTTGTTGGCCCAAAGAGCAGATTTCCCAGCAGCTCCTGAGCAGATCTTTGCTGCATCCACGTGCTGCTACCTCTCTGAGAATTTCTTTCACAGATTTCTTTCACAGCCCATGAGTCCATGGGGTTTTCCAGAACTCAGGCAGAAGAGATCAAAATCCTGGACTGTGGGGAAAAATGTCTCAAAACCTTGAGTTCCTCTTCCCAAAGCTGGTCAGGAGGACAACTCAGCTGATTCCTTGCTGTGATTTCTTTTGGAGTTGTAGAAGATCAGTAGAATAATTTTTATCTGAGTAATCAATAGGAGAGAGCTGTAAGGAAGGCTGAAATCATGAAGATTCCTTAATTGTGAGGACTTCTGTGAAATTTCACTTGGCTTTACTTTGTTTATTTGGTCTTTTGTATTTTACTTCTGATTTTATGTAATCATTGGAAGACATCATCTTTATTGAAGGGCAGTTGGGACAGGTTATTTGTGAAGTATAATTGTGAAGCTAAAACAATCATGATAATAATTGTGGAGACAAAAGTTTCTCTTAATTGCTCTTTTACCAGGATAAGGATTCCAAAATCAACTTCCTTCAGAAGGCCATTGATGCTGTTGAGATGGTGACAGGAGAGCCACTGTCAGTGAGACCAGCACGAGTTGTGGCTGGGCACGAGCCTGAGAAAACCAATGAATTCCTGCAGGCAATTGGGAAGTGCTGCTTGAACAAGGTAGGACAGAATTACACAGATTTCATGCACGCAGGGAACAGGCACAGGAGGAGAGGAACAGCCTCAGGCTGGGCCAGGGCAGGCTCAGGGTGGGCAGCAGCAGGAATTTCTGCATGGAAAGGGTGCTCAGGGATTGAAGGGGCTGCCCAGGGAAGTTTGGAGTGCCCATCACTGGAGGTGTCCAAGGAACATTTGGATGTGGCACTCGGAGTTCTGGGCATCAGTCACAGCTTGGACTCTGTGGCCTTGGAGGTCTTGTCCAACCCAAATGATTCTGTGCCTCAATTACCCCTGTGCTGTCATTAATTGCACAGCAGAAACATTTTGTCACCCCTCAGTAACAGCAGGTAGAGAGTTCATGATCTTCAGCAAGATTTGAGCCAGCTTCCCACCCAAATGCATTCTGATTATTAAGGATTTTATTATTCACTGTTGTTCACTTTATTTGTTTCTCTTCTAATAACATTTATTAGATATGAAGCATAAAATGAAGCTCCAGCACCTTTAAAATTTTGGGATACAGATGCATTGCTTATACAACCAGTTGCTCACCAGTTGCTCCCACCCAAATGCATTCTGAATATCAAGGCTTTTATTGTTCACTGTTGTTCACTTTATTTGTTTGTCTTCTAATAATATTTATTAGATTTGAAGCCTAAAATGAAGCTCCAGAACCTTGAAAATTTTGGGATACAGATGCATTACTTATACAACCAGTTGCTCACCTTTGTCTTTATCTGCTTTAAGTCAAATCTCTTAATTTTGGAATGAAAGTAATATTTGCACTGTGATTGTTTTGATTGTGGAAATACAATAATGGAGACATTTCATAACTGTTTAAAAACAACTGCAGGAGCTGTTCTTACACGGAATTATTGTGTTCTTTCACAGAATTATTATGTTTTTACACTGAATTGTTACATTCTTAAAATAATAATTAGTACATTAATTATTTAATGAAACAATTTACTCATTTCAGTGGTGTTTTTCTGTTCCTTGCAGCTGTCCAGTGATGCTGCTGTGAAAAGGGTCTTGGCTGGGGAAAAAGCTGATGTTAAAGGGAAACCTCCACCCTCTAAACCTCGACATAAAGAAAGCAGAGAGCCCAAAGCAGAAGAACAAAAAAACCATAAGGATAAAGAGGTAGCAATTGCATTTTTTGGGGGTAGTGGGGTACCATGATTTATTTGTTTGGGGTATTTTTAGCTTTTTTGTGTTTGTAGGGTCATTGTGTGATTGAGTTGCCATGTGTTGGAATTTAATTTTTAGTGTTTGCTTTCTTTTTAGAGCAGGAGAGACACTGAAATTAAAGACAGAAGCCCCAGCAGAGACAGAAAACCCAAAGGAGATTTGAAAGAAAGCAGAGAAAGAGAAAAGGAGAGGGATAAACAAAAGAACAATGAAGAGAGGCACAAAGAACCTGAAAGAGACACCTCAAAGGAAGCAGAAAAACAAGAGAGGGAAGGAAGCAAAAGCAGAGCGACCAAGCAAGGAAGAGAAACAGAAAAAACCAAAGGAAAAGGAGACCCAGAGCGAGGAGAGGACCTCAGGCAAGATAAAGGACAGGAAAGAGAGAAAAGACAAGAAGGAGGAAGAGAAAAGGACAGGCTAAAAGGAAGAGACAAAGACAAGGCCAGGGACAAAGAAGGAGAGAAAGACAGAGAGAGAAGAAGAGATCGGGACAGAGAAAAAGATGGGGAGCACCTCAGGGAACATGGGAAGGAGAAAGCAGAGAAAAAGGTAATGGAAGTGTTATTTTGGGGAAGAGCTTTCCCCACACTGTGGTTGGGACTGTGTTTGCTCCAGTGGCCTTCCATGTTTGTATTCCATCAGGAAGAGCCCTTGTTCCAACCCCTGCCATGGGCAGGGACACCTTCCACTGTCCCAGGCTGCTCCCAGCCCCAGTGTCCAACCTGGACTTGGGCACTGCCAGGGATCCAGGGGCAGCCACAGCTGCTCTGGGCACCCTGTGCCAGGGCCTGCCCACCCTCACAGGGAACAATTCCTCATTCCCAATATCCCATCCATCCCTGTCCTCTGGCAGTGGGAAGCCATTCCCTGTGTCCTGTCCCTCCAGGCCCTTATCCAAGTCCCTCTCCATCTTACTTGTTGGCTCCCTTCTTGTGCTGGAGGCTTTCTCAGAGTTGGGACTGAATGGTCTTTAAGGTCCCTTCCAACCCAAACCAGTTTAGGATTCCTGGATATTCTAAGGATTATAGGCCCTAAACTGCCCTGAGAGCCACCTCTTCATTGCCTTTCTTTTTGTTACTCTTCTATTTCCTCTTCCTCTAAATATTTCCTATCCTGCCATTCTATTCTCTTGGTAGAAATTCAGGACTGATGGGCACCAAAATGCTTCTCTTGAATCTAAACCAGTTCATTTCTTTCCAGCCCTCAGATTCTGAAGAATCCTTGAATAGAAAACCACAGAGGCCAACTAAAGACAGCAAGTGCCAGCCAGACACTGAGGTTAGTAGTGGAGGAGGTAGGAATAACCAAAATGTTGCATTTTGATTTTGGAATCTGCTCAAAAACAATGTAGGGTTGAAGGGTGGGTAAATGGCAAGTTTTAGGGCTGGGAAATAAATTAAATAGAAGCTTCCCTGGGATTTTTGGTTGTTTATTTGTTAAAAAATTTCTCTGATCTTGGACAAAAAAGTCTACTCATTTATTTTATTTTGCAGATTTTATTTCTGTGTATTCATATTTTGGACACTTTGTAGGATCACAGACTGGTTAGGGTTGGGAAGAACCTTAGAGCTCATCTCTTCCAGCCCCCTGCCATGACTTTTCTTTATTCTTTACAATCTTTCCTGGAAAGCTGATAGGGTTTTTGTATTTGTTTTTGAATTTTAGCAGAAGTTACTGTTTTGGAAAGAAAAGGAGTCCAGTGTTGTTTCAGGGTCCATGGTTTGCAGCTGGAGGAGCAGCTCTGCACAGGAGCTGCTGCTTGTGTCACCACTGTGCCTCCATCTGCTGCTTCCTGATGACCTGAGGCAATTTGGGGAGTTATGGAGCCACGTGGCCACATGTTTAAAGGGGAGACTTCAGTAAATGAACCTAAAGCTGCACAGGCTGAGGAAAAACCAGGCAGCATCCCAACTCTAGCAGGACTCTCTGGGCCCACTGTCATTATTGTGTCTTCCCCATGAGATGACAAATTTATGGCTCTTCCTTGACTCCAGTCCAACCAAACTCTTTAAGTTATTGGCACTGGGAGGGAGAGCTTATAAAAGAGTTTCTTGGGTTTTTTTTTTTAGCCTCCAGCAAATATTCATGGCCAAGTCAAACTTCCTGCAAATTGGGTCTCTAATGGAAATTCTGAGCCTCATCCCAAGCTCTCATCATGCTCTTGGGCACCACAGTAATGCAGCAGGGCAGTAAAGTTTAATTTCCCCTCCTGAGTGCTTTTGGGAGGGATTCCAAGGCTTTGGAATTATTACCTGAGATCCAAAGGACATTTCTGCCTCTGCCTGCCTGCGTAACAGGGGAGGCTGCTCGTTTCTGAGATGATGAAAACACAAACCTGAGAGCAGAGCATGGCAGATGTCATCATTTTAAAGCTGGGGAAGGGAGAGGTGACGGGAAAACGTGCCCAGAGAATTTTGGGAGCTGAGAAAGCTGCACAAAGTGATTTAGAGGAAACTCCAGCAGGAAATCATTGGAAATTGCATCTCCTGGACTGGGGTTGATCTTCTGGTCCTCTCAGGAGTCTCCCAGCCTTTATTTCCAGGGATTTACCCCAATTTAACCACTGTGGTTCCACTTGAGTCACGTGCCAGGGAAACAAATGGATTCAAAAGAAGGCAACTTTTTGTGCACATGAAGGATTATGAATCTTATTTTGTGGTCTCTGCTGCAGAATTAACAAATCTTCAGCATCTCTCTTTAGCTTTTTATATGTATTTTTTCTGTAGATAGTTACGGAATATATCTATTCATTATAATAGAAGTGAAACAGTTTGAGGCAGTACCCACAAGTTTTTTTCCCCCCTCAGGATTAATCTCTTTACCTTTTTACTGCATTTACTTTAGAGAACAGATCCATTTAGATTTTTTTTATTATTCTACATGTACAACAAAGCTGTCACTTAAAGTTTAGTCCCTGACTTTGCTTAATGAGATTTTCTCTATTTATGCAAATCTGTTTTTCTTGACGCTAATTACTGATGCCAGCTTTCAAATCTACTGAAGGCTGACTTTTTTTTTGTAATTTAAATGTAATTTTTTTGTTGCTGAAGGAACTCTTTGTGTTACTCAGTGTGCAGTAGTCATCACATGGGTATCCATAATTTTCTGGAGCTAGAAGAAAGCAAGGATAAGTAGGAATTAAGAGACATTTGGCTACCACATGGCAATCAGAAGCTGCCTCAAGGCTGGCTCTTGCATCCTGCAGTTTGGGATCAAGGTTGTGTCGTGTTCTGTTCACTCTCAGTCCATCTTAGGGAAAAACCAGATTTAAAATGGCCTTTTGGACCTTATAAATAATGAAGACCATTATTGTTTAGACTTGACAGGAGGTGGGGGAGGTCACAGAGCATCTGGTGCTGGAAGTGGCTGCAGAACAGGTAAATCATTTTCCCCTGAGGGCAAACACCTTGGAAAAGTCTCTTCCATGTTTCCCATGGCAGCTGGAGCTCTTGGCTAAAGCTTTCTGTAATATCCTGTCATTTCTGGCCACTTGCAGAATGGGTTTGCATTTGCCCTGAAAACCCTATTGCTCTGGAAGTGGTCACTTCAAGCAGCCTCTAAGTCCTGCCTAATGAACTTCTGTTCCTCTTGGAACTTTGTTAGGTTATGTAATGAAACCATGGAATTAAAAAAAGGACAGCAGAGAGAATCACCTCCTGGAAATCTGCAGGACGTGACTAAAACATTCCTGTTCTGGAGCTGGGAATGTCCCTCTCTCTTTGGTCTCACTACACCAGAAATCCATCCTTTAAACTGCTTTAAAAACAGACATTTTCCTCATCTCTTTGTGTTTGAGCAGTTTTAATTTGCAGGATCTAATACCAATAGAACATCATCTGGTGAGATTTTAGGTGAGAAAAAGAGGATTGATTGATATTTTCCTCACAAGTCTTATCAGCACAGCACTCAAACTGGCCTCAGCAAGTGGAGGTCTTTCCTTGTATGTGGTTTTTAAGCAGATAAATTGTTTATTTATATAAAATTATACCTGCACACTTTGTATTGTAGAGATGGAAAGATACCTCCTGGCACTGTGGATATAATTAGAAGAAAAGTACTGTGGAGGGTTGGTGGAATGAAATTGCTGTTCACAGACTTAATTCTTATTTGTTATTAGAGAACCATCAGTAGAGCTGATGAATTAGAGGGGGAAATTGCAGTGGCTTATTTTGTAATGAGCTCTGAAACACCAGCAAACATTTTATTCTGTCTTGAAGTGAAATTCAGCCTCTTTAAAGGTTAGTAATGAGGACAAAGCAGCAGCCTGGATGGTTTGCAGAAGGCTCTGGATCCTCTCCACGTGGAAACATAATTACTCAGGACTGGGAAGCGTGCATGCATCCATCAAGGATTCTGCTGTAATGTGTTTTTCCAGCATGGTGTGAGATGAAGTGCAAGATTTCCCTTTAATGGCTCTGGTGGCTGCCTTTCAAAGTCTTGAAGGGGAATAACCTCTTTTATCTCCCTTTGGAAAGCCCCCCCCAATCATAAATATTGTGGGCTTTCTGTTTTGGTGTGCTGCCATAGTGAGTAAACGTCAGCTTTCACCCTGCACCTGCTGCCAGGCTGCACATGTGGCTCCACAAAAATTCTGTTTGTAGCCACATAAATAAATGACCAAATCCCCTCTTGCAGCACCTATTGGCAGCCCCCTCCCCACCTGTGCTAATAATGACCTCACCCAGAGAGCTGCTGGGGCTGCACTGTGCCAGATGTGCTCCTGATGGGATAAGAGCTTTCTTTTCCCTCCTTCCATAGTGTTGGCCTTGTGGAGGTTATTATGGAGAATTAAAATTAAGATGAACCACTTCAAGATTGGAATTCTGTCTGGTTTTCCTTAGAACATGCCAGAATTTCTAAAGAGGAAAAACACTTCTGGTGGAAGGATTCCCTGCCCAGGCCAGGGGGTGGAAGGGGATGAGTTTTAAGGTCCCTTCTACTCAAACTATTCTTTGATGGCAAAAAAATGGCAGAAATTGTGATTTTCAGGTTATCAATGGAGGTTTTTTCCAACCTTAATGATGATCAGCAGGGCTGACAAAAAGTCTTGGATGAGAACTGAAAAAAAAAGCATATAAGGAAGGAGATCCTGGGAGGTGTTAAACATATTTCAGGATTTGGGATATCAGGCAGGATTTTTATCCAGGGAAGTTTCCATTTAAGTAATGGACTGGGCAAACCAGTAGCACAATTTTTTAAATCCTTGCTTCTCTTTTGGAATGAAGTCTAAAAGATTTTGCAGCAGGTTGAAGAGGAGCTGTGTATCTGATGCAGCTGAAACACAGAGGTGATTGTAGGAATCATCCTCCTTTTTAAAACCTTTTTATTCTACAAGGTTGGATACTCTTAGGTCCCATTTGGAAGTTGTTTTTCTATCAAATAAGTTCATGTGAAAGAAAACAGCTGGCATTTATCCAGGAAAAAATATCCACAGGCTTTGAGGGAAATAAACTCAACATAAACGTGTGGATCAATTCTTGGGTCAATATTTGCTCTGTATAATACTTAGAAAAGCAATACAAGGAACTAAATTTCAGATATAGTGATGTAATATTTAGACCTACTGTTACATAAATTTCTGGCCTTTTATTGTTTTGTTTTGTTTTTTTCCAGACTGAAACTCCTGCAAGGATATCAAAGGAGCCTTCAGCAAAAGCATCAAGGCATCCCTCCAAGTCTGCAGGAGAAGGTAAGGATAGGGAGGATATTGTTATTTCTATCAGATATGCCGCAGGGTTATTGAGTAGGAAGAGCAGAAATACTGAAATATCCCTGTTTATTATTGCCAGGGTTTGGTTTGTACTCCCAGCCTGCATTTGTGAATCCAAGAGGCAATTCTCCTGCCTGGATTTGGGATATAGGAATGGAGATTCAGTTCAGTTTGCTCTCATTTCCAGTGCACAGTTGCAGACAGAAATTCAGCCTGCTTTTGGTAATTTCTGTGTAATTACTCTCTAAATGAGCTTTTGGACTTGTCTGCAACTATTTCTGACATGTAACATTTGTCAAATGTTTACAGCAGAGCAAAGGGAAGGTTGCAATGGTTTTAATTTGGTTTCATAGACAGTTGGTCCAGGCTTTCCAAATAAATTATTTCTCTGTGGAGGTGCTTCCTTGCAATTATGATGCCGTGCTTTGTGTTTAGTCCATTAAGTTATTGTTAAATGGTTCATTCTTTTATCCCCCCACATTTTCCCCAAGTTGTTTTTTCCCTAAGTTGTATACCTTCCTTTAAAGCTGTCCCTCAAGCTTTTCCCCTCCCTTTGTTTTAGTCCATTCCCTGCCTGTCAAGGTGATCCTGCCCCTCTTTCCCTGCCTCTCAAGGTGATCCTGCCTCTCCTTCCCTGCCTTTCAAGGCAACCCTGCCTCTCCTTCCCTGCCTCTCAAAGTGATCCTGCCCTTCTTTCCCTGCCTGTCAAGGTGATCCTGCCCTCCTTCCCTGCCTGTCAAGGTGATCCTGCCTCTCCTTCCCTGCCTTTCAAGGCAACCCTGCCTCTCCTTCCCTGCCTCTCAAAGTGATCCTGCCCTTCTTTCCCTGCCTGTCAAGGTGATCCTGCCTTTCTTTCCCTGCCTGTCAAGGTGATCCTGCCTTTCTTTCCCTGCCTGTCAAGGTGATCCTGCCCGTCAGGGTGATCCTGCCCCTCTTTCCCTGCCTGTCAGGGTGATCCTGCCCCTCTTTCCCTGCCTGTCAAGCCCACCCTGCCCTTTTTCCTGAATGTTCCCTGCCACTCAACCCCTGATTTTAACACCCACTTGCAAATCCCCTAATCCACGATGCCCCATTGGCTCCATTTCCCTCTCCTGCCCCTATACTGATTGCTCTCACAGTGTTGATGCAATCCCCTTGCTCCACCCTTGAAATCCCCCTATTGGTTGTTTTCTGTATCCACCCCCTGGTCTGTAGCTGTATTTAAACTCTTGCACTGAGGGGTTTGGGGCTTTTCTGCCTTATCCCCTTCAATTGGAGTGAAGTTTCCCTGTGGAGCCTCAAGACAAAAGAGCTTCCTCCTTCCTTCTTGACACGCTCCAGTCCCCAGCTGTTCCCCACCCCTGTTGTGACTACCAGTGTTCAGAGCCTGGGTTCTGGTGGGCTTGAGCATTGTGTCACCAATTTTTGTAGTTCAGCCTTTAAATGTTGTGTTTACACACTGACTGGAAGTGGATTATCTTCAGAATGTTCCAAATACTGCACATCAGGAGGAAAGGAATCTTAGCTTAGCACTGCTATCCCTTTGTGTAGGAAGGCAAGAGGAAGAGCCTGGAGAAACTCCTGGATAAGGAATAAAAGTGGCTTGTACCCAGAGCTCAGACAGCAGCAGTGGAACTGCAATTTCTGTTTGTATTTCAGTGCCTTTCCCCCTCCTCTTATTTCAGTGATTGTGCCCCTGTTATTTGAATCCTAAAGAAGAACAAAACAATAAATCACTTTAATGTCTCTGTTCAGAAAATTCAGTGACGCCTATGAATTGATGCCTGTTAATAACAGCCAGTTCTGGTTAAAAATTGGTGCATGAAAATCTTCATGCACTTAATTTTCCAATCTCATTATTAATAATTTATATAAAGAGAACATGTGTTGCTGGATGTCTTCCCAAGTTCCCACTAATTTTTTGGATTTCTGGTTTAGGTTCCCATGTGTCTGAGGCAAAATACTGGAGTTATATCAGTCCTGCTTTCAGGATAATGAATAGCCTTGTTTGGGCACCTTAAATATATTGGAAACCCCCCTGTATGTCTGTTAATTTAGGAGCCTCATTCAAGTTGGTGCTAGAAAATTGAAATTTTTATGTCACATCTCCTGTGCTGTGAAGTCTGAGTAATTTGGCAGCTGAAAAACCCCTGTCTGGATTCCATTAAAACTGCAGCCTTATTTTACTACTTAGTGATCCTTAGCTGATCCTATAACTTCTTTTATTTCCCAAAATTTCAATATTCATTTTATATGGCACTAAACTGTAAGGACCAGACACACTGTATTTATGGGATTGTCCCTTTAACACCAGAATCCAGTTTTCCTGATAAGTTTAATACAGGGAATGACTTTAGGGTGAGTATTTTAAAACACTCCTCTTTCCCTGATGCAGCATTCAAATTGTAGTTTATCAGAGCCAGGAATATTTTGGGGCATTACCCCTCTTTCTTTTCTGACACAGTGAGCTTGCCAGAGGTGAATAATCCAGAGGGTTGGAAAACTTTCTGGAGCTGTGCTGATGCACATTGCACACTGGTGATGATGATCAGAGCTTTCTGATCATTTTATCTTCTATTAATTGGAAATAAATGAATGTACAACAGGAGGAAATGTCTCTTCTCTGTGAGCAGATAAATTGTAGAGGTTTATACTGAATAGTTCAACTTTCAGGAATTCAGTCAGCACTCATTTAAAAAGTCTCTGTGCACCTTGAATGTGATTTATTGACACTGAAGAGGGTTTATTAAACTAGGGTAGCCCTTAAAGAAGTCCTAACAGGTATTTAGCATGGCTTTTTATTTTGAATTTTTATTGGCTCTTGGGTTTCATTTGACTATAAACTGTTTTGTTACAGGAGCTGTGGACACGAGGAGTGTGGCAGATGGGATTTCAGAGGATGGTGCTGCTGAGCTGCAGAAGAAAATTGAACCAGACCTTGCAGAAAAACAGAAGGGTAGGGAAAGTTAAAGGGTGGCTGCCATGGAAAGCCCAGCTGGAGTGTTTGGGTCAAATCCATGCAGCTAAATGATGTAAGGACAGTGATTTACACTTAATCCAAGTGCTGCTGTGTGTTTTAATCACATCTGATTCATGAAAAATGTCCATCCCCTGATAAAGCAATTACTTTTATTTTCCTTTTCCTATTCTTTTGTTTTCCAAGAGGCAAATGCTGCACCTGAACCCCTTGGTGACTTGTTCTCTGTAAGAAGGGAATCTTTGCACGTTGCCTTTTTGTGAAAATATTTGGGAGTCTCAGCATTTGCGTTTTACAGGATTCCAGAGGAAAATTCCATCCCTGCATTCTTTCTTACTCCTCCATTTCCCCCCCAAGCTGGATATTGCTCCCAAGACATGGATGTGCATCCAGCCACAGCACACACAGAGCCATGGAAGCAAAGTGCAGGAGGAGGAGCTGAAATTGCAGCAAAAAGCTGCATTTTTGTTCTCTCCAGCTGCAGATGCTTGAGCTGGTTGGGAGGATGGATCCCATGGATGTGGGAGGTGTTCCCAGCCCACCTTTGGCCTCCAGGGCCTTGTGGCTGTGGCAGCCTAATGAAATATGGATGGATGGCCAAGACATTTGTGTGACCTTCCCCAGCTGGGAGAACTTCCATGCAAATTCCCTTTCATCTCTTGGAGCTGTCTTGTCCTTTGGAATGCATCTGGGGTGGAAAAGAAATTTATGGTATAATTGGGATGGATGTAAGAGGAGTACCCCCAGGTTCATTATGGATTTGGATTGGATCCCCTGGTGGTTTAAGAACCAAATATTCAGGATCAGAAGAATAATGAAGGTTGGAAAAGATCTCAAAAATCATCAAGTCCAACCTTTACCATTGAGCTCAACCTTTATTTTATTGACTGATCTTGTTTTTCAGCTTTATTCACCAAGGCACTGTAAACCCCTCATTTTTTAGGTTCAGGACCTTTAAGATCCAAATCCAAGCCACTCCATGAGCCCAGGATTATAAAACATTGTTTATTAGCTGAAGTAAACTGATTTTCCTGGATCTTTTAGAGCATTATTTCTGTCTGTTTCACTTATATTTTGTTGCAGAGCAACGAGGCTCTGTATGCCAATTTTCCTGGCCCTGGGAGTAGTTCTCAGGTTCTGGATGTAATTCCTGTTGTGTGCTTCGTGCCTAACTTGATCAGATTGCAGAATAAACAGAACTTTTCTAAGAAATCAGTCTGTTTGTTATTTACAGATTAATTTACCAAAGACTCAATAACATTCCAGTGACAAAAGAGTAGCATCAAACATAGTTGAAAACTTTTAACAGGAAAAAAGTGCTTTTTAAGAAGTCAAGCCCTTCTCTAATGCTTTTTGCCCTTTTGTCATGTATTATAGAATTTTTAAAGATAATTGGCTGAGTTTAGATGCTTTGAGTAGACTTTACTCAAGTAGTAGCCACCACCTCAACGAAGAATCCCAGCAGGGGAAGACAGGAGGTTAAGGGAAACAAAAGCATTGAGTGAGATGATGTCATTTTCACAGAGGGGGGAATTTCACAATATTAAGATACTTATAAAAATGAAGAATTTTAAGTGGTTTTTTTCAGTGCAATGCTAAGATTCCAAATACTTTCATAAAAAACTGAGGTTTTCCTGGCCCAGCTAAGCCCCACTTTTATGGTGTTTTGTTTAATAGAAAGAGAAGTGGAGAACACAGCTCCTGAGAAGCCTGAAAATGGTGAAGCACCTCCTGATGTCCCACCTCGGCCTGCCCAAAGGTGTGTTTCCATCCTTTCTTCCCTTCTCAACC
Source organism: Ammospiza nelsoni (assembly GCF_027579445.1). Lineage (NCBI taxonomy): Eukaryota > Metazoa > Chordata > Aves > Passeriformes > Passerellidae > Ammospiza > Ammospiza nelsoni. The sequence continues at coordinate 2,576,491 of NC_080639.1, forward strand.
CATAAACTGCTCCATGGAATAAAATTTTTAGTAAAATTTTTAGCAAAATTTTTGAGGAGAACATTGCATTTCCTCTGTGCATTCCATAAGGACAGTGTTATGGATCAGGTGAACTTGCTTTTCAATTTGAATGTTTGAATTTATTTTTTTTTTTGCTCAGCAAAGGCTTGTGTTGCTGTGTTACTGTATTTGCAGGCACCCCTGTGGCAGGGAGGAATGATGAATCTGAGTCCATGTTCTCAGAAAGCTAATTTATTACTCTATAATACTAATTCTGTTAAAGAATACTATACTAAACTATGCTATACTAAAGACTACAGAAAGGATACTTACTGAATGCTAAAAGATAATGAAAACTTGTGACTCTTTCCAGAGTCTTGACTCTTCCAGAGTCTCTGCTAAAAAGACAATAATGAAAACTTGTGATTCTTTCCAGAGTCTCTTTTCCAGAGTCTCAACCTGGGGATTGTGCGGGGGTTATCTCGGGGGGTGATTCGGGCTGTTTAGGGGAAGAGTCAGGAAGTAGTTTAGTTAAAAATGCCAGCTTTGGGAGTTGGAGATGAGGGTTTGAGTCCTTTCTTCCTGAGATGGGATGGTGGGATAACTGTAAGAAAGGGTATAGTCTTCAATCTTTGGCTTACAAGACCAATGTTTTTATAAACTATTACAGTTAAGTAGAGTTTGAGTAGTTTATTTTCTAGGGCGGCTGCAAGGGGGAATAAAACTAGGATAATTTTGAGTAAGTGAATGAGGCTAGTTGGCCAGTGATGATGAATGGGTGTTCTACTGGTTGGCTGCCTACTCAGGTTAGAATGAGTCAAAACAACTCACAGCAGAACCCAATGGAACACTCACCTGGGGGTGAACAATCTCCAAACACATTCCACATGAGCACAGCACAGGAGAAGCAAATGAGAGAAGAATTGTTTTCCTTTTCTCCGAGGCTTCTCAGCTTTCCAGGAGAAGAATCCTGAGTGAAGGGATTTTCAGAGACTGTGAATGCCACACTGTGTCCCTTGTGAAGGTGATTTTTTCCCATTCCCACTGTTCTTGCAGACGGATTCCCCGTCCTGGCAGCGCGAGGCCGGCGCCCCCACGAGTGAAACATCAGGAGAGCACCGAGCTCTTAACTCCAGAAAGGTGAGGGATGAGGGACCTGCAGAGTGGGAGTGTTCCTTGGAGCACACCCTTCCCAGCTCCTCTGGCATCACCAGTTTGGGATGGTCACCTCATGGTGGAGTTCCCATCCCTGGAGTGTCCACGGAAGGCCTGGATGTGGCACTCAGTGCTCTGGGTGGGGATTGCTCACAGGTTGGACTTGAAGTGCTTTTACAGCCTCAATGATTCTGTGATGTTTGATGCCTTTTAGCTCAGTTCAGTTTATTCTGATAGAGCTCAGTACTTGCATTCATTCCCCTGTTCCCTGTGTCCCTGACAGGAGTGGCAGTGCTAAAACAGCCCCGAGCGTGCTCAGGGAGCAGCAGGTTTCTGATGAGGAGGATGAGCAGTTCGTGGTGGAGACAGCAGAGTCCCTGCCAGAGATGCCAAAGGTCTGTTCCTGTTGCAGCTGACTGAAGCTTTTTCCATATTTTGTTTGGAATGTCCAGCCTGGAGAGAAGGGTCCAGGGAGAGCTCAGAGCCCCTTGCAGGGCCTAAAGGGGCTCCAGGAGAGCTGGAGAGGGACTGGGGACAAGGGATGGAGGGACAGGACACAGGGAATGGCTTCCACTGCAAGAGGGCAGGGATGGATGGGAGATTGGGAATTAGGAATTGTTCCCTGGCAGGATGGGGAGGGGCTGGGATGGAATTCCCAGAGAAGCTGTGGCTGCCCCTGGATCCCTGGCAGTGCCCAAGGCCAGGCTGGACATTGGGGCTTGGAGCAGCCTGGGATAGTGGGAGGTGTCCCTGCCCATGGCAGGGTTGGAATGGGATGAGCTTTAAGGTCTCTTCCCACCCAAACCATTCCATGATTCCCTGACTTCTTGAAATATCCTCCAGCTGAATATTTTTGAATAGTTCCATATTACAGCAATGCCAAACTTTTTGCAACTAAAGCTCTCTTCCTGCATGTGTAGGAGCCAGAAGTGGAGCTGGTTGAGGATCAAAAGCATGGTAAGTTTGCTTTTATGTATATTTGTACAGATCTAGAATCAACCCCTGGGTTTAAAGCAAATGCTGAACACTTAAAGTGCTGAACAGAGCACTAAAATCCCTCCTGAGGGAAGGAGTTTGCAACGTTTGCAGGAAAACCAACTTATTTACCCAGGCTTGTTTTCCTGTGCAGCTGGATTTACAACTGTGTTAAGGACACGTTTTCTATGCATCCTCAATGTCAGCAGGATTTAAAATTCTGCATAAAGCTCATAAATTAACATTTCTTCAAGTATCAGGTACAGCTTGTCAGCTCTGAGATACGAGGTTGGATTTAAAGACAAATTCTAGAAAAGCCTGGGAGAAAAAAGGTCAGATAGCAAATACCTTGTGTGTCAGTGTTTAAAATACATAATAAAATGCTGTTTATGTTGCTCTAAAAGTTGTCTGCATTAAAAAAACCAAGCCAATTGGGTTTTATTTTATTGTCTGAATGTTTGAAACTGTTAAGTGTCCATCAATGCTTAGAAAAATCCTGTTTTTTCAACAGGTGGGCTGGTGAAAAGAATCCTAGAAACCAAGAAGAATTATGAGGCATCACAGAAATCATCACAGACCACAGACAGGGTGAGGTGGCAATGGCTTTCGAAGAACTGAGAGATGAGGTGTTGCAATTGTGACCTTTTCCTTTGCTTTAAATATGTTTTATTCCATCTGTGATCATATTTTCTCTGTCATATCTTGTCTTGCTTGTGTGATTTTTTTCCACAGTTGAGAAGGGGAAGATAGGTTTTGTTTTTAATGAATTTTGTAGGGTTTTTTTGTTGTTTTGATCACTTAGAAAGTGTGTGGGAAGGATCTAGCAGTGATCACAAACCAGAAACAAAAGCTTCATCCCCCATATTTGAGTGTCTTGCTGTGGAAACAGAGAGCTCTGGCTTTGTGTGCCTTGCAGAGCTCCTGGTATATGAGAAGCAGCAAAGGCAGAACACTGAGATGGATTCTCTGATCCCATGGAAAGTTCCTAATTCCATTTTGGTGTGCTGGGGAGAGGCACTGAGGCACTGCAGTGATTAAAGTCTCATAAAATTAGACAAGTGTGTTTAGATGTTTTGGGGAGGTGAATGCATTCCATGAGCTCTTATATCTTCCAATCACTTTTATTTTAATCTTAATTCAGTATCTTAGGGTTTTCCTACGTGTATGCCTTTCAGGAAAGGTCTATGGTGTTGGAGACAGCTGTTCACAGAGCTCTGGGAAATCAGTGGTGACTCCTGAAGAGTCTGGGAGCAGACTCCTGTCTGCCTCTTCTGTCTTTCCTTTCTTTTCCAGCACCCTGAGGAAGTTGGGATGGCAGATCTGACTCTTGAAGGAGTGTCCTCCTTTCTGGAGTTTGGGATTGGCTGAGATCCAGGCCTGGAACAAAATTCCTTTCATGTGTTGTAAGGGCTGTGGTTGATGAGCCAAGGTAGGGTTAGGTGAGATATTGGGAATTAGGAATTGTTCCCTCTCGGGGTGGACAGGCCCTGGATCCCTGGAAGTGTCCAAGGCCAGGTTGAACATGGCTTGGAGCCACCTGGGACAGTGGAAGGTGTCTCTGCCCATGGTAGGGGGTGGCACTGGATGGGCTTTAAGGTCCCTTCCAGCCCAAATTCCTCTGGGATAATTCTAGAACTGAAGAAACTGAATCCTTCTAAAAAGAGGAAAAACACCTTTAGATTGCTGCCCACAGTCTGTTAGGAGTGGTTTTAGCTTTACCCAACCTGCTGAATTGCATCCATTTGTTAGAAATGTGCTTCTTGTGGTGGTTGAGGTCTCTGAAATACCTCTGGCTGCTTGAGATACCCAATGGGAAGATTTGCCTGCTTGGTGAAATTCTGCCTTCAGAGAATTGTTTGGAGACAAAGAAGGGTTCCAGGCTGATTCTGGAGTTTCTGCAGCAGCTCCAAAGCTCATTCCTGAGCTGGCACTTTGCCCAAGCCATGCAGCTGTCCCTGTTCCCAGGTTTGTAACTAGATGGTGCTGTTGGATCATCAGTTCCCAGCTCAGTTTGGGAAGAGCTTTAGGAATTCATTAGTACTGTCTCTCAGCACTCCCTCACCCTCTTTGGTGGTGTGTCCTGTCCAGCACTGGGCATGGAACAGGATAATGGGGGAGGATTTACACAATCACATGGATTTCAAGCTCAGGAAGCTTCCTCTGGTGTCTGTGCTGCATTTTCTGGTTAGGTTTTTTCCTGACTGAGACTAACAAACTAAAACAGTCCCTTTTTAACCCCTTAAATATTTTTGAATGGCCAATTGTCACCCACCACAATCACCATTGAGTCCCATTGCTGGTTTTCAGCCCCTGAAACATTCATTCAGCACTTGTTTGGCTTTTGTTTCACTTTTGAAGCCCTGCTCTGCGTTAGCAGTGCCGAGAATAGAGAACTAATTCTGGAAAAAAACCTGCTGACTTCCTAGTCCATCACATGGAAGCCTGCCCCAGCTCCTGGAATGCCATGGGATCTCCTGGCCAAGCAGCTGCTTGCTGCTGCAGGAGGTTCCTCTGTGCTCCTGCTCTGCAGAGTGTGGGGTGGAAGTGGTTGGGTTCCAGTCAGGAGCGTGGTTCTCCTGGAATTGGCATCCACAGAGAAGTGTGGCTTTCCTGGAATTGTCATCCAGACAGGAGTGTAATTCTCCTGAAATTATGATCCAGACAGGATTGTGGTTCTGAAATTGTGACCTAGACAGGAGTGTGGTTCTCCTGAAATCCTGATCCAGACAGTAGTGTGGTTCTTCTGAAATTGTGATCCAGACAGGAGTGTGGTTTTCCTAAAATTGTGATCCAGAGAGGAGTCTAGTTCTGAAATTGTGATCCAGAGATTAATCTAATTCTGAAATTGTGATCCAGAGAGGAATCTAGTTTTGAAATTGTGATCCACAGAGAAGTGTGGTTTTTCTAAAATTGTGAGCCAGAGAGGAATCTAGTTCTGAAATTGTGATCCAGAGGGAAGTGTGATTTTCCTGAAATCCTGATCCAGAAAAGTATAATTTTCCTGAAATTATGATCCAGAGAAGAGTCTAGTTCTGAAATTGTGATCTAGATAGGAGTATAGTTCTGAAACTGTGATCCAAAGAGGATTGTGGTTCTGAAATTGTGATCCAGAGGGAAGTGAGATTTTCCTGAAATCCTGATCCAGAAAGGAATGTTGTTTTCCTGAAATTGTGATGCAGAGAAGAGTCTAGTTCTGAAATTGTGATCCAGAGAGAAGTGTGATTTTCCTGAAATTATGATCCAGACAGGACTGTGGTTCTGAAATTGTGATCTAGACAGGAGTGTGGTTCTCCTGAAATCGTGATCCAGAGAAAAATGTGATTTTCCTGAAATTGTGATCCAGAGAGGAGTCTACTTCAGGAATTGTGACCCAGAGGGAAGTGTCATTTTTCTGAAATCCTGATCCAGAAAAGTGTCATTTTCCTGCAATTATTATCCAGAGAAGAAGAGTAGCTCTGAAATTGTGATCCAGAGAGGGGTGTGGTTCTCCTGAAAGTGTGATCCAGACAGGAGTGTGGTTTTCTTAAAATTATGATCCAGAGAGGAGTCTAGTTCTGAAATTGTGATCCAGAGGGAAGTGTGATTTTCCTGAAATTGGGATCCAGACAGGATTCTAGTTCTGAAATTGTGATCCAGAGGGAAGTGTGATTTTCCTGAAATCCTGATCCAGAAAGGAGTGTCATTTTCCTGCAGTTATTATCCAGAGAAGAGTCTAGTTCTGAAATTGTGATCCAGACAGGAGTGTGGTTTTCTTGAAATTGTGATCCAGAGAGGGGTGTGGTTCTCCTGAAACTGTGATCCACAGATAAGTGTGGTTTTCCTGAAATTGTGATCCAGAGAGGGGTGTAGTTTTCCTGACAGCAGAGTTGAATGGAAAAGATGATTAAAAATGCTTGGAGTGTGTGACAGTTCAGAAAACAAGAGCTGGAGACACAGCTGAATCCTGGGAAATGATTTTAGAGAATGGAGTTGCTGTGACAGTAAAAGTAAAAAAATCCCCCACATTTCCAATGTGGTCTTGCCTCTGGGAATGCTTCTCTGTCTATTTAATTTGTTTTCCATCAAACTCTCCAGAAGTATCTTCTGCATCAAGATTCAACTGTATTCCAAACTGTCCTGTGCATCACAGAGTAAAATAGTGGTACTGCTATATTTTTGGAGTAAGGTATCCAAAAATCCAGGGAATACTTGAAAGAAAACTTGCTTTGGGAAATTCCATCTTCCCTCTATCTGTCACTAGAATGTTCATCTTCCCTTATTTTATTAAACTATTCAATACATCCAAAAGAAATGAAATGTTTTTCCCACTTCTATTCATTAGTCTTTAAAGCCTTGATCTTCTGCCAGTTGGGAAAATGAAGAGGGGAAAAATAGCAGGCCGAGTGCTGGAACTTTTGGTTAATACATTATTAACTGCAGTATTCAGCAAAAAAATGATCAATGGATCCACCTGATTTATTGGGGATTAATCAGCCAGAAATGAGGTGAAGTTGGTGGATTAATGCTTAATCCAAATGTAATGCTGGTGCCCTCTCAGGGATGTTTCACACCTTCCAGCTGCTGATGCCTGGGGAACATTTATTTATGTTAAAAACATTCCTCCAGAACCCTTTCTGTGCTGTGTTTCCCAAACACGCATTTTCTTTTTAAATAGTTTTAATAAAGGAGAACAGGGGAGAAGGAAAGAAAACTGGGACTTTCATCATCTAGGTTTTGCATGTGCAGAAACTTAAAATAATGTACACAATTTTGAGGTCAAACAAAGGGGTCATTCTGAAAATACACAAGATTTTTGCTGCCTTGATTAGCTGTGTTCAGCCTAACAAATTCCTAAAAAAAACTTCCTAAATGTATTTGTTTAGAGTCTAAGCCTCTAATGTCAACCAGAGAAAGAAACAGATGTTCCATTTTGTATTCCACTTCATTTATTTGATGTGTGGAAAAACGTAGGCAGGTTATTAAATAGCTGAAGCAAGTGGGATAACAGAATTCCCATCTTTGCACTACCAAAAAAAAGGGCTTCAGAAAAGCAGCAGCCTGGAGGCTTCTGGGAGGAACAAGTGGTATTGAGTAGCTCAGCACCTGGGCAATATTAACTTGAATTAGCAGTGTGGCACATGATGCACTTCAGAGCTGAGGACAGATCTAATCAGTGCTGATTCTGTTTGTTTGAAGACCTGCAGGTTACTGATTTTTGCAGGAATCCATCAGCTGCACATCTGGGTGTGCCCTGCAGGCCCTGCAGTGGATGTGCTGTGTTCAGCAGCTGCAGTCAGAAATGCCAGCAGTTGGGTTTTTGGGAGAGGCTCATCCTTCCCACCACAGCCTCCTGCCAGCTTGGAGTGTCCTCAGGAATGCTGACAGGGAAATGGAGGAGGAGGAGTTACCCTTGGAAGGGTTTTCACCTCTGTCACATCTCTGTGGATGCTGATGTGATGCTAATTCAGTGGGAAATCTCTGGTGCAAGCACACAGTTCCTCCAAAACAGGGTTTTTACTCTTTCCTCAGATGGAGGGAGTGTGTGCTCCAGGGTCCTCACACTGCTCCCAGCTCTAGGGAACAAAAATGTGCCCCCCAAGCAGTCCTGCTGCAAGCTGTGAACACAGGAACAGGGCTCTGGCCGCTCTTGGGATAATCCTGGTGTCAGGGCTCCTTTGTGCCCCAGACCATGGAATTCCCATCCTGTGGGTGCACTATAAATCCAGGTGAGACAGCAGATGGATGTGTGGGCACAGAGGATGTGTAAAAGTGGTGAGGCAGCTGTGGCTGCCGCCAGGAGAGGTGCAGTGTGAAAAGGACACAGCACAGGGCCTGTCACTTCTTCCAAGGTGCTGGGGCACAGCCTGGGGGCAGGGAAGCTGTTTAATACAAGGAGCAGGTTTATCCCAAGTCCTTTTTCACCAGGAAAGGGTGCTCTTTCAGCAGGAAGAGGTTCTGGACACAGAGTGTGTGAGGAGAGAGGGAAGGCTGAGCAGAACTGGCACCAGTGTGGCATCATGGGTGAATGAATGTGCTCTGCTGTCACTGATTTCAGCTGGAATTGTCTCCTGGCTTGTCTCTGGCTCAGGATTCACAGGGCTGGAGCCAGGCTGGGAGAGCTGGGGGTGCTCCTGGAGAGGAGAAGTCTCCGAGGGGACCTCAGAGCCCCTTGCAGGGCCTAAAGGGGCTCCAGGAGAGCTGGAGAGGGACTGGGGACAAGGCATGGAGGGACAGGACACAGGGAATGGCTCCCAGTGCCAGAGGGCAGGGCTGGATGGGATATTGGGAATTAGGAATTGTTCCCTGTGAGGGTGGGCAGGCCCTGGCATTGCCCAGAGCAGCTGTGGCTGCCCCTGGATCCCTGGCAGTGCCCAAGGCCAGGCTGGACACTGGGGCTGCGAGCCACCTGGGACAGTGGAAGGTGTCCCTGCCCATGGCAAGGGTGGAATTAGATGAGCTTTGAGGTCCCTTCCAAGTCAGACCATTCCATGGTTCTGTGATTTTGCTTTGTGTGCCGAATACTGCCTCAAATTTGGAGATTTTGGGAATGACTTCTCCCCAGGCAGGCAGGGTGGGTGTGTGGGCTGGAGTGGGTGTTCATGGACAGGTGAAAAGTCCAGCTTTCTTTGGAAGGATCAAGTATGAACTTCAGTAAATGTGGAAAAGCACCACCCTCCAAAAAAAAAAAAAAAAAAAAGATTGAAAAAGCTCTCTTGAAAGAGCCATTCTTTTATTTTCTTGTGGAGTCTTCCAGCTCAGGAGCAGGTCAGAGTGACTCTGGCAAGTGCAGTGATAAAGAACATTGTGTCTCCAACTCCTTGGCCTGTGCCTGAACCCCAATACCTGGCATCAGCAGAAAAAGCATCCCGTTCATTTGAAATGCTTTAACATTTACTGTTTCCCCCTGGTTCTGTGAAAGAGTTTCTTATGGGGATCCCTGGTGGATAGTTACAATATACTTAAAACACAGACTCTGTAAAAACCAGGAAAAGAAAACACCCTTTATGATCAAAAAATATATTTTATACAATAAAAAAAGCACCACACCTTGTTGGTTTTGCACTGGATATATCCCAGTTACTTGTCCAAAATGAAGTTTCTGCCCTGTCCTGTAGAATGAGGTGGGGGGAAATGGTGGGGCTCAATAAAACTGTGATTACTTGGGTCTGTTTTCCTAGTGGTACATAATAATGGTGTTAAAAGGGGCTGTAGAAACTATTGAAATGCTTGATGGATGCATGGATGCCTGTACTAATTTGATTGATATTTAAAAGCCTGTTAATTAAAAAAAAAGGAAACAAAGGGGAAGGTGTATAAAAGTAAGCAAATGCTGTTTCTTCAAATTCTGGTGGCTTCTGGAGCCTTGTTGATAATTTCCACCTTTTTGATTAAAAAAGAAAATTCCTGCTTTCAGATTTCTCAGGTGGCTGCCCCTGAGTCCACGTTGTGTTCTGCTCCCATTGAGGTAATGGGAAAAGCAGCCTTTTCCCAGCAATCCAAAGCAAACATTTCTCTTGGTGCCTCATGAAAAACACGAAGGAAAGGAAACGTGTTGGGCCTACAGAAGTGATCCAGCCTTTTGCACGGAGATAATTTATTGATCCTGGGGCTGTTGGGAAAGGGGAGTTGCTTGAGGTGTAGGGGCTGATGAAAAAGCCTGGAACAATTTGGATTCTGGCTGGAAATCTCCTGTTCCACGTTTGTGCAGAGCGAGCAGAGGTGGCACTCGGCGCTCGTACCGCCCACGTCGCCGGCTGGGGAAAACCTCCTGCCACCATTTTTTAACCCATAGCTGCAACTGTGGAGCTGGGAACAGCCTCTAATGCATTTCTCTCCCCTTAATTATTTACAATCAGCATGGGTTGGCAAAGCTTGAGAGTGTCACAGTGATAATTCCGAGCCTTGAGCTGCAGGACGTGGAATCGTGGCAGTCCCGTCCCTGGAATGTCCCAGGCCAACCTGGGATAGTGGAGGGTGCCCCTGCCCATGGTGGCTTGGAACTGGATGGGCTTTGAGGTTCCTTCCCACCCAGACTACTCTGGGATTCTGGGATCATTAGCGCAGGTGTTAATGAGACAAAGAAAGAATGGGTGGTGATTTTCACAGCTGGAGCTGCTGTGCTTTCTGGTTGGGAAATCTTTCTTGGGAGGAAATTTTTCTTGAAACTTGGGTATTCTTACATTTCAGTATCACATGTTTCAATGACACTAATTTAAATTTTTTTTGTTGTTTTATTTTTAAGAATCCTGTGGTGAACTTGTAGGAGTAGTATTTATTAGATTTTTATTTCAAATAGTATTTAATAGATTTTTTTTGTGGTGTTATGTTTCAGTTTTTGCAATGCCAGTTGGCCCTGATCATCCTAAAGGTCTTCTCCAGCTGTGACAATCCTGTAATTCCATGACTGACTTTGGATGGGATATTTTCTCCTTTGAATCTCACTTTTGAAGTATTCAACGGCATAGAAAACATGCTGGAGATACAGGGACACTGCAATTAATTTTCATTATTTACTAATACACTTTAAGGAACTGATTCATGAAAAATATTCCAATTTTTTTTTTTGCTTGTTTCACTTAAGCTTTTCAAGCAGCTGTGTATTTTAGCCTGGAATATTTCAAATTGTGAGCTGTGTTTACAGATCTCTGCAGATCTGTATGTAGATATATTCTGTAGCTAAAGCATCATTGATATTTTATTTGTTTTATTTTGATCCTACACTTCCCTGTGGAGGGAAGTGTGGCTGTTTGGTCTGTCTAGGTATCAGAGAGGTCATGCCAGCATTACAAGGATGAGAAAGAGAATCACAGAATCATTTGGGTTGGAAAAGGTCTCCAGGACCTTTGAGTCCAACCTGTGCCTGATGTCCACCTTGTCACCAGCCCAGGGCATTGAGTGCCACATCCAAGTGTTCCTTGGACATCTCCAGGGATGGGGACTCCCCACCATCCTGGGCAGTGCATTCCAAGGCCTGAGCACCCTTTCCAGGCAGAAATTCCTGCTGTGCCCACCCTGAGCCTCCCCTGGCCCAGCCTGAGGCCGTTCCCTCTGCTCCTGTCCCTGTTTCCTGGAGCACAGCCCGACCTCCCGGCTGTCCCCTCCTGTCAGGAGCTGTGCAGAGCCACAAGGGCCCCCTGAGCCTCCTTTGCTCCAGGCTGAGCCCCTTCCCAGCTCCCTCAGCCCCTCCTGGGGCTCCATTCCCTGCCCTGGCCATTCTCCAGTGTCCCCTCAGGGTCCCTCTGGCTGTGAGTGCCCAGAACTGGCCCCAGCCCTGGAGGGGCCTCAGCAGGGCCAGCCCTGGGGACAATCCCTGCCCTGGGGGTGTCACACCACAGCTGGCACAGCCTGGGGGCCATGACCTCGTGGCCAGCCCTGTCCCCAGCACCGCCAGGGCCTTTTCCAGCCCTGTCCCCAGCACCGCCAGGGCCTTTTCCAGCCCTGTCCCCAACACCACCAGGGCCTTTTCCAGCCCTGTCCCCAGCACCACCAGGGCCTTTTCCAGCCCTGTCCCCAACACCACCAGGGCCTTTTCCAGCTTCCCAGCTGCTCCTCCCTGAGCCTGCAGTGTCCCATGGCTCACAAGGAGCTGGCCCTTGGACTTGCTGACCCTGGGCCCATGGATCCCTCTGCAGAGCCTCCTGCCCCCCAGCAGATCCACATCCCACCAACTCTGTGTCTGCAGCTTCATAAGGGTGCCCCCCATCCCCTCAGCCACATCCCTGATAAAGATAAAAATATTAAACAGATCAATATTAAAATATTATCCCCAGTACTGAGCCCTGGGGAACCCCACAGTGACCAGTCCCAGCTGGACATGGCCCCATTCCCCACCCCTGTCTGGGCCAGGCCATCAGCCAGGTTTTATCCCTTGAAAAGGGCATTTATCCAAGGCATGGACTGCCAGCTTTTCCAGCAGAATGCCTTAGGAAACAGTCCAAAACATGGCATTTGGAAAATAGAAATGAAGCAGCAGCAACCCTCAGATAAAGGACTGGCTGAGTCTTCTCCCTTCTGAGAGCTGGATGTGAAATAAATTCCTTATTTTTTGGCTAAGCCTTCAGATAATGGATGGTGGGGAGGAAAGTGGGGCGGGTTTTCAGCACTTAGGAAAAACAAGGGAATGGGATGTCTTCCTGGGAAGCTGTTGGACCTGATACAGCTCTGCTGATGGGCTGGAGGTGCGTGTGTGCATAGCTCGTGTGCCAGCCCCATGTGGGAAATGCAGTGCTGGGGACTGAGCCTTCCCTCTGCCTTTGGGGGAGCACAGAGCGGGAAAAGGAGTAGGAAAAGAGGCAGGATAGAGAGAGAGAAGGGCCTGGAACACTGTGAGACCACAGCTCTTCCATCCTAAAGGACAGCAGAGACATGGATGGCTCCAGAAAAGCCCTAAACCCTGTGGCTGGTGTGGTGTGGTGTAATGAGCACCTGCTGCTGCCACGAGGGAGGCATGGCCTGAACAGAGGGGAGCTCAGGGCTGTGTTGTTTCTACAGCTCAGCCAGCTCTTGTGAGGTGACCTGGGCAGCCAAGGGCTCAGCTTCAGCAGCTTCTGTCACCTGAGCCCAGCTCCTGCTGAAAGCACACAAACAGGAGCCCCCCAGTGCAGTCAGAAATGCAGCATTTCCTGCACCACGTGTGTGGCAGGGCGCGGGCAGCAGCCCCCAGCGAGGCTCGGCTTTTCCCTCAGACACATCCCTGCGTGTCCCCAGCCCTGCAGCCAGCCCAGGGCTGCTGAAGTGTGCTTGGCAGGAGGCCCTGCAGCCTCCAGAGCCAGCTGAGCAAACAGCCCAGCTCGCACAGGAAGGCGGGCAGCTGGGAGAGGGGCAGGAGGGGACAGGGGACAGTTCCCTGTCCCAGCACTGCCACCTCTGTGCTGAGCAGGAATGTGCCAGGAATCAGCTCACACTCTGGTTGGGGTGGCAGGGAAAGGCCTTTCTAGTTGTTTGGCATATAATAAACAGAATTACTTTAAGTAAACTCTACTTCAAGCTCTGTGTGTCTGGGTTTGGGAATTTGACCTGCAGCAGTGTTGGAAGGAAAGAAAAATGAGGTTGTTTTTGATTCATGGGGGAGAAAATCCCAGCGGGCTTTTCCTTAATGGCTTTGCTGGAATAAGATTATTCCAGTGTATTAGCAGTGTGGCATCACTCTGCTCTTTTTACAGCATCCTCGTGCTCCTGCTGGCTTTGCCACTGGAGCAAACTCTGGGTTTGACTTGCATTGAGCTGAGGGGCCTCAGGAGCTGCACCACAGAGACTCTGCTGGCTGCACATGAGGGAAAGTAGCACAAGCCCAAATTCCTCTGGAGTAGTGGGGTTTATGGGGGCCACACCTGCAGCCTGTATGGTTTTACAGCCCTGAACAGGAGTGCAAGGCAGGGAGTAACCATGGCTGTTACAGCTCTGAAGCACTGTTGTCAGGAGCAGCTTCAGAAGCTGGAAATCCAGATGTGGACAGTGGAGGGAGAAAAGCATTTTGAAGGGGCTGATGCAGAGAACTCAGAGGAGCTGTGCCCTGGAGCTCCCACACAGCAGCAGAACTTGATGCTGCTTTCAAAGCTTGTCCAGAAAGGTGTGGCTGCCCCATCCCTGGAAGTGTCCCAGGCCAGGCTGGACAGGGCTTGGAGCAACCTGGGATAGTTGGAGGTGTCCCTGTCCATGGCAGGGGATAGGATGGGATAGGCTCTAAGATCCCTCCCAACCCAAACCATTCTGTGATTCCACAATTCTTCTCTTCCATTTCAAACTGTCATAAACACTTCTCCAGCTCATTCTCTGTTTGCAGTCTCCAAACACCATTCAGCCTGCAGCCACAGTTTTCCCTCATTCTCATGCTCCCCCTGTTTGTCCCTCCTGTTAGGAGAAGCCAATTATCTCAGAAGCATCCAGGAAGAGGGAGAGAGACTTGGTAGCCAAAGAGATCGAGAAGTTCCAGGGCTCCATTCAAACTGTGTGCCAGCACGTGCTGAGGCTGGGCAGGATGGTGGATTACATTCAGGAGGACATGGATGCCATGAGGAATGAGCTGCTGCTGTGGCGCCAGGAGAACCGGGAGCACGCCGAGGCTTTGCGCAGGGAGCAGAGGTGAGCTCGGCTCTGCGGACACATTTAGGGGCCCTTAAAACTTAAAAACAGTGTAAATACTGAACCCAGAGAAGGACAGTTGTTCTGGTGTGAAGGACAATTGGTGAAACAGCTCCTTTGGCCTTCCTTGTTGTCTTGGTTTGGAAAGACAGGAGTCTGCTAAGGAAGGCAGGAGCCTCCCCTGAAATGGAGAATGTAAACCTTCCCCATCCCTCTGAATCACTATAAATTTTAAATTAAGGGGCTCTCAGGCAAAAATATGGCAGCAGAAATAACAGTTCTTTAATAGGGAAGAAAAAAAAGAAAAGGATAAAATAAACAATGCAGTGCACTAGAACAACAGTGACAGAGTCAGAACCCAGCCTGACACCCTGTGGGTCAGGCTGTTGGTGGCAGTCCCATTGGAATTGTGGCTGCAGCCCTCCTGCAGTGTCAGGGGTGGTTCTGTTGGAGCAGGGGGATCTGTAGAGAAGGATCTATTCTTCCTCTGGAGATCCAGTGGAAGGAGAGGCAGCTGCTGTTCCTCTGGGGAATCCCGTGGAGAAAGCCGTGCTGGTGTCCCAAACACCTCTGGATTATATCTGGGTAGCAATGCTTGGCTCCTCCCTCTGGGCTCACATCTCCCAATGGGATGTTCTAGTTCTTATCAGCCATGCAGTGACATTCAATAGTCTGTTATCAGCAATGTCCCCTCCCCAGGGAGGTGTAAATGTGGTCACTCAGAGAGAGAGATAAAGCAAACTGCCCACTTGACAAAGGTAATCTGCCATACAGATGGGAATGGAAAACATCTTGCATTGCAATCTTCAACACTTGTCTCACACCAGAACATGATGAATCCATCAGTATCCCTGCCCATGGCAGGGGCTTGGACTGGGTGGGCTTTAAGATCCCTTCCAACCCAAATTCTGTGTGATTCCATGGAATGCTTTGCAGCCTTTCAGGTATTGAAATGTGTTTTCTTGGAGTATAAAATAACCTGAAGCAGCTTGAAAGCTTCCAACAACATCACGTTCCTTGTGTCCCTTCCAGCATCACAGACAGCACTCTGGAACCACTGAAGGCTGAACTGGCTGAGCTGGAGCAGCTGATGAAGGACCAGCAAGAAAAGATCTGTGCTGCAAAAGCAAATAATTTAAGGAATGATGAAAAAATCCAGAGGATGATTCTTAGCATAAATGTGTCTTCAAGAAGGTGAAGAAGAGGGAAAAGGAATTAAAGAGCCTTAGGACTCACTGACTGACATTGCTACCAAAAAACCAAAACCCAAATAGCAGATACACCTTGTTCAGATATAGAATGTTTAGGGACCAGAACCCTAAAAACATTACGAAAAACTCTGTTATTGCATTGATTTTTAGATGTTGATATTATGCAGGATAAAATGATATTCACTTGAATGCTAAAGTTGCAGAGCTATTAAAAGAACTTTTATTTGTTTAACTGTGAGCTGCTGCTTCTCACTTCCAGAGCCCCCTTTCCTCTCCTTATCACCCTTGAAATTCCCTCTGAACACACTGTCCTGATAAGTGGGTATTAAAGAATTCTTTTTCCCCTTCAATGTTCCAAACTCCTGCAGGTCAGAAGGTTCCTGAATCCTGTTCAGAGCTATCAGGGATCTGATTAGGACCAAGTGAAAATGCAATTCGAGCATCACCACATAAGGGAGCTGAAGTGTTTTATCTGCACAGGTGTTAATTCCATTTTTATGGCATATGTTCATTTGGAAAGGATTAATTTAAGTACCTGTTTCCTCCCCAATGCACGTCCTTGCAGGTTTTTCTACGGGAATAATTCCACTGATTTTTCTTTAGTGAACTGCAGATGTCTGGAGCATTTTCCTAATGACTCCTGGAGTGTTCTGCCCATGAGAGTCCAGCGTTAGTGATTCCTAAATCTGCAAAGAGTATTAGTGCAGACACAACTGTGTGACTGTGCTGGGTGCAGAGGCTTTAGTCCCCTACAAGGCTGTTGCCAAGGATTTTATGATGTTGTTTGGGCTGTGGATGAAGTGTTAGTGGCCTTGTTTTTCCTTCTTTGATTGGTGTATCTATGTTTTTTTGGGTTATTTGTTAGGGTTTTTTTTCCGTTCGTGGTTTCTTTATCTGGTGTCTGGACCTAAAAATCCACTAAATCATCATCATCATCAATGTGAGTGTTTAGGGTGTTAAATAGAGACATTTGGAAGGGTGGGAGGCTTTGCTCTGTGGGGTTTAGAGGGGGTGGAGAAGCATTTGGGGGTTTGGGAAGGAAGAGGAGAAATTTTTTGATCTCTTGTAACAACTGCCTGCGACACTGAGCTCTTTGTGTTTGCATGGCCCTTTTCCAACACCTCATCTGCACCCTGGGTCTCAGCACATGGAGAAAAAGGGGTTCAGGATGTCCAGCAGCACCCCCAGAACAGTGGTGAAAGCTGTGTGGTCACTGTTCCCTTCAAACACTCGGATTGCACGCTGGGGTTTGCTGGGACTCCTGCCCCATGAGTTTCCCACTGCTCTAAGCCACCCCTAAAGGGCATTTGCCGCCTGTCCCCCAGCCTTTGTCACCCCATGGTCCCCTCCCATCCTCTGCAGCCATAAAATCCAGCATGGTGCTGCTGGAGCCTGGGATAAGGCAGGAAAGCAGTGGGAGCAGCAGCAGGTGTTCTCCAGAGACATGGAGGAATTTCTGGCTCAAACAGGATTTCAGTAATGAAATCAGGATTTCAATCATGATTTTTCTTTTCCCTCAGCTGCCCCATGGAGTTCCCTTCAGCCTCTCCTCATCGTGTCCCTGCTGCTGGGCTCTGGGTGTCCTTTCCCTGGTGACATGGCCCTTGTGTCCATCTGTCCTTGTGTTAGAAGTGCCTGTCCCTTTTCAGGGTGGGGAGGTTGGCCTCAGAGACCTGGGAGAGCTCAGGGATGACTTTTTGACTTTTCCCATCTCCACGTGCCCATTTTCTTGTGCTCGCTGACCAAATACGACTTCAAACATTGTGTTGAAGTTTATCAGCATTTTAACATCACACAGCCTCAGCCCTCTGGATTTGTTCCATGTGTCCCAGGCGTGGAACCCAGCTTGGAGCTGAGGCAGGTTGAGGAGGCAGCCCCAAAAAAGCCTCCAAAAGGGAGCAGCTGTGCCTGGAGGAGGGGCTGGGGATATGTGTGTGTGTGTGCACAGCCAGGGAGTTGTGTTTCAGCCTGTGGGTGGTTCATTAGCAAAGGAAACTTTGCCGGAGCGGTGGTTTGGGATGGAAAGCCCTTCTCATTGTCAGCCCCGGCGGCGCTAATGGAGCCTGACAGTTCTGGGAAGCAGGATTTGTGTTTCACGACGTGCCTGACATTCCTGGGCTGCCAGCCCCTCTGCCTCGGGAATGGTTCTCAGCTGCAAAGGTGCAGCTGGTGGCAGGGTCCCAAAATGCTGCGGCTTTGGGGCAGGGAGGGACACGGGGGGGTGACAGGACCTCCCCAGGCCAGGAGCACTCGGGGACAGAGGAGGCTGGAAAAAAGAAAGAGCGTGAAAAAGGCCAATCACTTGTTTTTAAAAATTTTAAAGTTTAATGATAATAAAATGGTTATAAAATAGTAATATAATTAGAGTAATAAAAAATTTGGACAATTGTGATTAGGACAATATGAGACAATAAGAACGAAGAGTTATGGACAGTCTGGGTGCCTTTTCTGGGCAAAATAAGCCCGAAAAAGGACCCACGGTTACCAGAGGATTAACCCTTAAAAGCAACAGCCTGTTGCATATTCATACACCTCATACATGGTGCATAAATTCCATTCAAACACAGGATTCTGTCTGGTCAGTGTCAACTTCTTTCTCTGAATCCTGACAGCATCTTCAAGGCTGAGCGAGGCGGGAAGAAGTTCATTTCTTCTGACAGTGGAGCAATAAATTCTCTTTCTCTGAAAGATTTGGGTGTCCTGTGGCTGCTATCTCGCTGTGAGTCCTTTCTTTAAAAAAAGTATCTTACATAGCACAGTTTCTATTTTAACCTTTTGTTATAACCTAAAACTATATTTAACACACTACTAAAAAATTAATACAGCATTACTTTCTAAACTTTCTAACACAACACATATAATATTCATTTGAATATTTGTGAAAAGCCAATCATAAAATACCCATTTTTCATAGGGGACATGGGGTGAGCTCAGAGGTCTCCACTGGAACTTGGACATCCATGAGTGCTCTGGGTGTGGGAGGCTGTTCCTGAGGGTGGGAATGGAAGGTTTGTAAGGTTTGTTATAAAGCTTTGTAATATATGTTATAAAATAATTTGTTTGTAATATATGTTATAAAATAATTTGTGCTAAAGGAAATTAAAACTCACAGCATTTTGTGTGCTAAAGCCAATGTTGGGCAACAAGAAGTAATAGGCAAAGTGATAAGGATGGAGGTTCAAACACCAGGAGGACACTGTCTCCAGGGATGGATATTTCAAGGGATTTTTTTTCATCTGACAAGACTCCAGCAGGAGGCATTTGATAGGCATCATCAGAAGTTTATCCCAGAAGGTTTTCACCTGACAAGATTCCAGCAATTACCCACCAGTTCCGGGAAATGTGGCAGCAAGAAGGAAAAACCTACGGTAATATGCTAAAATATGCTAAAAAATGTTTCTTTCTTCTTTCAATCTCCAGTTTCATTTATCAGGAAACCTAAAGTCTATTTGTAAAAGCAAATATCTTTTTCCATTCATCTTCCAGAGCCCCAAAGACTGTATAAAACAAATCCCTTAGAAATGACATTTGGAGACCCACGGAGACTTCGGTGCAATAATAGAGGCCAAACCCTGGGTTCCCCCAGCTCTGATCTCCTGGCTGAATCAAATTGCTTGTGGCTTTTCCCAAATTTATGCTTTGATTAATTAATAAATTTGATTATTAAGCTGAAGTATTCATTTATAACAGGTTCTTCTCCCATGAAGTGGCAACTGGGACCCAGGGCTGGCTCTCAGAACTCCAGTGCCATGCCAGGAGTGTGGAACTGCCTCGGGATGGGGATTTACCTGAGTCAAAACCTTTAGAGCCACCTGCTCTGAGGTGCCAGGCACAAACCACGACAGGGGGCAGGCAAAAGAGAAGGAGGAGGCACTTCCATTGTGAGGTTCCACAGGCAAAGGTTTATTCCAAGGGAGGGATTTAGAAGGAAAGAGCCACGAGCACTTCTGTGCACAGGATTTTATAGGGGTACAGCTCAGGGGGTGGATACAAACGATTGAGCAAGAAGGAAGCTGCAGGGGAGCAGCGAGGGGATTCCATCAGTTGCTTGGGAGTAATTTGGACAGGTGTGAGGAGAGGGTAGGTCCCATGGGCCAGTGGGGTTCCTGCAATAGGGGAATTCCAAAGGCGTGGTGCAGCCAGGGATTGGTCCAAGACAAAACTGACAGGGAAGGTTCAGGAATAAAGAGCTGGGTTACCTTGACAGGCAGGGAAGGAGCTGCAACAAAGAGTGGGGCATGGCATGAGGGACAGCTTTGAGGGAGGGAAAAACCTAGGGGTAAACCAACTTGGGGACAACATGGAGGTACAACAGAAGAAACCACTCAACAACGAATCAATAAAATAAGTTTGAACCACAACGAATTTATGGCACTGCCCAGGCTCCCCCAGGAAATGGGCACAGCCCTGAGTATGCCAGAGCCCAAGGAGCTCTCAGGGATGCACAGGGTGGCATTGTTGGGGTGTCCATACAGGGGTTGGATCAATGATCCTTGGGGGCCGTTTGGATTCCAAATTCCACTCCCCTGGTGCCCTGCAGTGTCCCCAGCAGAGACAGAGGTCACTCTTGTTGGGACATGGCCCTGCTAGGCAATGAACACGTGTGGATGCTGTGGAAGTGTTGTGGAAGCTTTGGCCTCAGGTGGATGCTGAGGCTTTGTGTTGTCTTGGGCTGTGGCTCCAGGCTGTCTGCTGCCCTGGGAAAAGAGCTCCACCTCTGCTCCTGCCTTGTTATCCTTGCCTAAAGATAAAGGAATTTCCAATGTGTGGAGCATCCCATCTGCAACTCAGCCGTGATGTCCCCAAGTCCAGGCTGGTCCCCAAGTCCAGGCTGGGTTTCTCACTCCCTGGAGCTGGTGCCTACTATTGCTGGTCTTGCTCCCGCAGTTTTGCTTGAAATATGAAATATTCCAGTGATTGTTTAAAAATATTTTTTTTTCCAAAGCACCTTGGATCTTAAACACCAGAGGTTTAAGTCCAAAAAGGAGACAGAGGAGTCCTGTAACTTTATTTGAATAAAGGAAGAGGCCATGGGGTATTTTCCCTGGGGTCTCTCCAATGTTTGGAGGACATGGCCTCCTTTTTATCCCAATTTCCTGGCTGCATTTCCCTTCTCTCTCTTCCCCATTGGCTGAGGTACTTGAGAAACTTGCCTGATACAAGAGATTTCCTTCTAATGTATAACTTTTAATTTCTAATTACATTAATTTCCCTTTTAATTTTTAATTCTTATGGAATTTAGGGGTTTTTCTTCCCCATTGTTTCTTTCATCTTTCAATCTCCAATTTCATTTATCAGCAAACCTAAAGTCTATAAAAGCAAATTTCTTGTTCCATTCACCAATCAGTGGAATCCTTCCCATTGTTTCTTTTATCTCCTAGCACTGGATTTATCTCCCAGCAAACCAACAACTGGTTTGGAAAGACAAATCCCTCATTCCTCTCGGATCCATCCACTGGGGAAGCAACCACCACAGACTGATGGTGTAGCAGAGAAAGGCAGCACTGTGGCTCTGTAGGAGTGTTCTAAGGATTTTTGGGAAAGTGCCCTTCTCCAGCAGGACAATCCAAAGGGATGGGTTGGCACTGAGACTTCACTTACTGTGTTTGTTTGTTTGCAAAGACAGGAAATGGAGAATGTAAACCCTCCCCACCCCTCTGAATCGCTACAAATTTTAAATTAAGGGGCTCTCAGGCAAAAATATGGGAGCAGGAAATAACAGTTCTTTAATAGGGAAAAGAAAAAAAAAAGGATAAAATAAACAATGCAGTACACTAGAACAACAGTGACAGAGTCAGAACCCAGCCTGACACCCTGTGGGTCAGGGTGTTGGTGGCAGTCCCATTGGAAATGTGGCTCAGCCCTCCTGCAGTGTCAGGGGTGGTTCTGTTGGAGCAGGGGGATCTGTAGAGAAGGATGTATTCTTCCTCTGGAGATCCAGTGGAAGGAGAGGCAGCTGCTGTTCCTCTGGGGAATCCCGTGGAGAAAGCCGTGCTGGTGTCCCAAACACCTCTGGATTATATCTGGGTAGCAATGCTTGGCTCCTCCCTCTGGGCTCACATCTCCCAATGGGATGTTCTAGTTCTTATCAGCCATGCAGTGACATTCAGTAGTCTGTTATCAGCAATGTCCCCTCCCAGGGAGGTGTGAATGTGGTCACTCAAAGGCAAACTGCCCACTTGACAAAGGTAATCTGCCATACAGATGGGAATGGAAAACATCTTGCACTGCAATTTTGAACACTTACCTAGAATGGCTGGACTCTGCCTCAGGTGAATTTGTGCTCATCCCTCCTCCCAGATTTACCCTGGTGGAGGTGAGCCCATCTAGCCCAAGGGATGGATTTGAGATCTCCCAGCCATGGAGTCCCCTTCAGCTCTTGGAGAGCCCCAGGCACCCCCCACAACTCCCTGGAAAACTCCCTGCAGCACCAAGGGTCCGTCTCTTCCGTGCCCTGTTTTGTGAAAAAACACGGCAAAATAACATTTCCGTTTTCCAGGGAGAGATTTAATTAAAAGGAGTTAAGAGGCATGGTTTATAGTTTCATTTAACACGATGAAAAAAGGATTAGCTCCCACCTCCTCCTGCCCAAATCCAGGAGCTGATGAAGGGAAACGCTTCCCAGGAGAAAAGGGAGAGGAATTTCCCCCCAGATTTATGACCTGTGAGGCAAAGGTTGCTCGGGTTGGCCCTTGTTTCATGCCCTGCTGGCTCCCACAGCCTTGGCTTTGCGGTGTGCCCAGGAAAGGGCAGGGAATGGCTGGGTTTGGCTGCTCTTCCCAGGTCACTCCTGCTCAGGTGCTGCTGGGTCACTGAGGATCTAGCTCTGTGGGGAACGTGCAAGGGTGTCGCAGACAACTTTTATGAAAAATCCTTGCTTTAGGATTTTTTCCTCCTGAGAAGCTGAGAGGCCTCAGGAACAAAATGTAAACAATGATTATCTGCTGCTGTGGAATGCAACAGGTGGATCTGTGATTAGCCCACGTTAGATGTTTGTAATTAATGGCCAATCACAGCCCAGCTGCCGAGCCACAAGCCTTTGTTATCATTCTTTCCTTTCTATTCTATTCTTAGCCAGCCTTCTGATGAAACCTTTTCTTCTATTCTTTTAGTATAGTTTTAATGTAATATATATCATAAAATATTAGATCAAGCCTTCTGAAACATGGAGTCAGATCCTTGTCTCTTCCCTCACCCAAAAACCCCTGTGAACACCGTCACACAAGGGGAGGCTTTGCCCTGTCAGCTTCTTCCCCTTTTGGGGCATTTTTTGGTTAGAGAGGAGCATCAGGCAGTGGGCCCAGGCAAAGAAGGAAAAGGAGAAACTGTTAAAATACCTGAAATAACAAATCCAGCCCAAACGCAGACACATACAGAAGGAATTTCCTTTCCCTGGGCAGGACAGCAGATCCTGCATGGCCAGGGCAGAACAGGACCTGTCCCTCCCTGAAGAAGACCTGTCCTCTCCCTTTTCTTACCTTGAACTGAAAATGTTTTCTTGCATCCAGGACAAAACTATGGCACCCCACTTCTAACCCACTCTCCTAAAAAAACCTCAAAGGTCAGCAGGGAGCTTTGATAACAAACAGGGGTCCAGAAGGAAGGGGATGGGAAGTGGGACAGGAGCTGCCCAGTGTCTCCTCATTCCCAGGCTCTGGGATTGCTTCCTGGCCAGCAGCTTTCCCTGGGATTAGCTCAGTGGCAAGAAGTGCTTCATTTCTCCTGTGCTTTCAGATTTTCTCTGATTTTTGGAGCAGCATCTGCTGCTGCTGGAGCCTGTGAGGGTGTTCACAGGAGTTCTTGGATGAGGGAAGAGATGAGGATCTGACTCCATGTTTCAGAAGGCCTGATTTATTATTTTATGATATATATTACATTAAAACTATACTAAAATAATAGAAGAAAGTATTTAATCAGAAGGCTAGCTAAGAATAGAAAAAGAAGGAATGATAACAAAGGTTTGTGGCTCGGACAGACAGTCCAGACAGCTGGGCTTGATTGGCCATTAATTACAAACATCCACATGAGACCAGTCACAGATCCACCTGTTGCATTCCACAGCAGCAGATAATCATTGTTTACATTTTGTTCCTGAGGCTTCTCAGCTTCTCAGGAGGAAAAATCCTAAGGAAGGATTTTTCATAAAAGATGTCTGCCACAGGAGCCCAAGAGTTGGCTGGGCTTGGGAGGAGCTGGGGATCCACGTCTGGGAAGGAGGAGCTGTTTGGATTAGCAGGATTTGCTCTGAGCTGGAGGTTTCCAAGCTGCTCTGGCTTTAACCTCGGGAGGGGGGAAAGGAAGTTTTCCTGTCCAATTCAAATAAATCTGGGCAGAACTTCCAGTGCACGTTACAGGGCTGGAAACTGGAGGGAACCTGAGCTGGGGCCTGGGTCAGCGTCGGGGGCTGGAGGGGACAGAAACGACCAGGGTGGCACTGATGGCCAGAGCACAGAGACCTGGGCTCCCATGGAATCCCAGAGGGATTTGGGCTGGAAGGGACCTTAAAGCCCATCCAGTGCCACCTCCTGTCGTGGGGTAGGTCCTGTAGGAACTGACCAGTGTGGGTCCCTTTATCCATGGCTCAGTCCTGTAGGATCTCTCCAGTGTGGGTCCCTTTATCCATGGGCTCAGTCCTGTAGGATCTCTCCAGTGTGGGTCCCTTTATCCATGGCTCAGTCCTGTAGGATCTCTCCAGTGTGGGTCCCTTTATCCATGGGCTCAGTCCTGTAGGATCTCTCCAGTGTGGGTCCCTTTATCCATGGGCTCAGTGCTGTAGGATCTCTCCAGTGTGGGTCCCTTTATCCATGGCTCAGTGCTGTAGGATCTCTCCAGTGTGGGTCCCTTTATCCATGGCTCAGTGCTGTAGGATCTCTCCAGTGTGGGTCCCTTTATCCATGGGCTCAGTGCTGTAGGATCTCTCCAGTGTGGGTCCCTTTATCCATGGCTCAGTGCTGTAGGATCTCTCCAGCGTGGGTCCCTTTATCCATTCAGGAACTGCTCCAGTGTTGTCTCCTCTCCATTGATCCTCTCCATGAGTTTCCCATGGGGCCAGAGGTTCCTTTGCCTGTCCCCACACACGGGATGGGGAGAGGAGTGTGACAGCGCTCACAGGGGTTCTTGGATGAGGGAAGAGATGAGAATGTTCACTCCATGTTTCAGGAGGCTTGATTTATTATTTTATTATATATATTACATTAAAACTATACTAGAAGAATAGAAGAAAGGATTTCATCAGAAGGCTAGCTAAGAATAGAATAGGAAGGAATGACAACAAAAGTTTGTGGCTTGGGGGTCTCAGTCTGAGCCAGCTGACTGTGATTGGCCATTAATTACAAACAACCACATGAGCCCAATCACAGATGCACCTGTTGCATTCCACAGCAGCAGACAATCAATGTTTACATTTTGTTCCTGAGGCCTTGCAGCTTCTCAGGAGGAAAAATCCTAAGGAAAGGATTTTTCATGAAAAGATATCTGCGACAGAGGAGAGCCAAGGAAAAGGTCTCAGCACTCCTGCAGCCAGGAGGAATTCCAGGCCACCCAGCACCAGAGCTCTCTGCTGCTCAGGTAGCCTGGCAGGAAGGGAAGGTGTTCTCCTCCAGTTTCAGTGCTCCCGAGCTCCGGCATTCCGCTGGGGTGTGGAGAAAGGGCTGGTTTCATGTTTAACCCCTCTGGGCTGGGGACTGGGAGCTCCCATTAATGGGATCCTTGTCTTTGGAGCCAGGTGGGAGCCCCCAGGTCTCTCACACCCAAAGACTGCTCCATTGTGCTGGCTCCAGAGCTGCTGGTGGAGCCAGCGGCAGGGAAGGCGCTGAGGAGGTGGGGTTTGGTTCCAGTGTCACCTTCTCAGGTGTCAGGGCTGTGTTGGCTCTCTGGGTGGGACTGGGGGAGCACAGGACCACCCAGAGGCTGTGGAAATCCAGGGCACCACAGGGAATATTTCTCTGTCTGCTCTGGAGTGCCCTGACCCCCAGGAGAGCACTGACTTTGACCCTCATTCATGGAGAAAGTTTCCTAGAGTTCAAGACAGACTGGAATCCACAAAAGTGTGAAATAGATTATAGAGAGCAGTGTAGGTGTGTGACCTGGTGAGAAATTTGGGTTTTGGGAATTGTAGTATGTTGTGGATGGAAGAAAGATGGAGGGCACAGGGTGTCCTCCCAGGTTTCTTCTTCATGCTTCTTTGTCGCAGACATCTTTTTATGAAAAATCTTTTCTTTAGGATTTTTCCTCTTGAGAAGCTGAGAGGCCTCAGGAACAAAATGCAAACAATGGTTATCTGCTGCTGTGGAATGCGACAGGTGGATCTTTAGTTAGTCTATGTTAGATGTTTCTAGTTAGTGGCCGGTTGCGGCCTGGCTGGCTGAGGCGGAGAGTCCAAGACACAAGCCTTTGTTATCATTCCTTCTAATTGTATTCTTAGCTAGCTTTCTGAGGAAATCTTTTCTTCTGTTCTTTTGGTGTAATTTTGATGTAATATATATAATAAAACAATAAATCAAGCCTTCTGAAACATGGAGTCAAATCCTCATCTCTTCCCTCAACCTGAGACCCCTGTGAACACCATCACACTTCTTCCTGCTTCTTCATGGGTTTGGGTGGAATTTTGTAATTGGACAGAAAAGCCCCCATTGCAGGCTCTGTGGGATCAGTTATTGGGTTAAAAGGGGAAAATAATCCAGGTGTCAGCTCTTAATTGGATAGTTTAGCCTTAAAAGACCTTGTAACGAGATTGTTGGCCATTTTGTGCCTTCTAATGAAAAGCTGCCAAACTCACAGTAGTGAGACTGTTTTTCTGATAAGAAATAATAAATGCTTGAGTCCCAAAATAAAATACTGTCTCAAGTGCCTTCCATCCAGACCCAGAGAAACCCAGAACTGGAATCCCCACACAAGGCTTCCAGCTGCTTCCAGAGGTGGAGAACGTGTGGGAGCTCCCTCAGCATCAGGCTGGGCTTTGTGGTAAGCCATCCCTTTGTGCAAAGTGTGCTTGGAGCCCCTCCAGGAGGCAGGAAGCCCTTCCCAAATCCATGGAACGATGGCCATGCAGGCCCTGCAGGGCAGGAACTGGTGGGCAGGAGGTTCTGTGGCACTTTTGGGGCAGTCTTGGTTTACCAAGGGCAGATTTTGGTGCCAGGTGACCCTGAAATTTGACAAGGGTTTGTGTGAAGTATCTGATGCCCACTGGGTCTCACTTCCAGCTCATTCCCAGCACCTGGCCAGAACATTTGTCCTTATTTTGTGCAGGTGCAAAGTTCCCTTTGTTAAATCAAGTAGCAAAGTGTGGGCCTGGCACAGCTTTGCCTGTCCTGGGTGACTCCACACCAGGGATTAATCAATGTGGGCATGTGCTCAGCTCCCTCTCCATTGGATGGGATATTGGGAAAAATATCCAGCCTGGACTGAAATGTGTGTTCTGCACTCCAGGAATCACAGAATCCCAGACTTGGATTCTGGATTGCCAACCCTGGATTCCCTGGGGTTGGAAGGGACCTTAAAGCCCATCCAGTGCCACCCCCTGCCATGGGCAGGGACACCTTCCACTGTCCCAGGCTGCTCCAAGCCCCATCCAAGCGGGCCTTGGACACTTCAAGGTTGGAGCTGAGAGTGAAGGCTTGCGCCACCAGGAATTAATCCATGGAGAGGACAGGGCAGGAGGAGGAACATGCTGTTGGGGGCAGGAAGGGCCCTGTTTCCAAATCCGGATTACTTTGACTGCTGTTGTTGCTTTGTGTTCCATTTCCCAGGGTGCCCTGAAGAGCAGGGAGGGAGAAATCCAAGGAAAACCTGGGATATGTTTATAATCTGTGCTGGCTTCTCCTTCAGCAGCCCCTTGAGCCTGCCTAGAGTCACTGGGACGCTCCTCCTGACCCCAGGGCACTCTGAGCCCATCCATAATTAATGATGGACTTGCCAGCATGAGAAAAAAAATCCATTTTGATGGAGAGGCTGGAGCAGAGGTGCCAGAGGAGCCCCAGGCTCTGCACCACCCACAGCCTGACAGCAAAGCAAGGAGAAGCACCTCATTTTCAAGTCTTTGGGGTGGATCAGGGTTTTCAGCCCATGGCTGGGCTCCAATCCTTTTCCTACAGTGTTTGTGGCAGCTCCGGAGCAGAATTCTTTTGAGTTCCACAACAAGAAGTGTGGTCACAATCTTTATTTTTTTTGAAAGTTTCTTGCCTGGGGCCAAGCGCAGAAATGTGGGATGGATTTGGATCAAACTTTACTTTTTCTTTTGGAATTTTATTTAAAGTAAGAAAAAAAAAAAACAAACCCACAAAAAAAACCCCCCAACCCAACAAACTAGCACCTCGGGCAAGAGCTGAAGCATGGAAAATTTTATCCCAAAAGGTGGAATGCTTTGTGAAATTGTGAGCGTGTGAAAACAGGTGGTTAAACTGAAACGGTTTCACAGCTTGAAGTGCAGAGGGTGCTACCAAGGACCTGTTGTAAATCCTGGAGTGAAGTCCCTCCTGAAAGGCAGAGGAAGGAGAAGAGGCCACCAGCATGAGTAACCTGAGCCACCACGGAGCCCACAGGCGGCTCTGGAGAGGCCAAGAGAAAAATTAAAAAAAAAAACCCAAAAAACCTCCAAAAACCACAAAAAAAAAGCCAAACAAAACAAAACCAAAAAAAAAAACAAAAAACAAAAAAGAAAAAAAGAAAAAAAAAAAGAAAAAAAAAAAAAAAGAAAAACCAAAAACCCAAAAGGAGAGGTTTGTGGAGAGCTCAGAGAGGAGCCAAGGCCAGGATGAAAACCCAGGCTCCCAAAGGACACCATGGGCCCACCTGCTCCAGGCACTGGGAAGCTCCTCAGAGGGGCTGGAAAGTGCAGCCAGGAGGGAAAATGTAAGGAAATGCAGCATGGTGCAGGGCAGAGGAAAGGAATGATCAGTGAGAGGATGAGGGGGAATGGCTTTAAACTGGAAGAGATGAGGTTTGGTCTGGATATGGGGATGAAATTCTTCCCTGGGAGGGTGGGGAAGGATCTGGGAAGGTGGCTCAGGGTGCCCAGAGCAGCTGTGGCTGCCTCTGGATCCCTGGAAGTGCCCAAGGACAGGTTGGACAGGGCTTGGAGGAACCTGGTATAGTGGAAGGTGTTCCTGCCCATGGCAGCAGTGGAACTGGATGATTTTTATCATCCCTGCCAACCCAAACCATTCCAGGATTTCATGACCTGAGAGTGAAAGGCCAGTTTTGGTGGATGAACGTGCCCACATGTCCGTGTGGGCTCCAAAGGATTCATAATTCCATTTTCTGCACTGGCAGGCTTCTGTCTTCACACACAGATATTGTTTTCCTGCTTCCCTTCACACACAGGTCGCTTTCCTGGACACAAAAAGAATCTTGAGCCTCAGCTCATCCCAAGGGTTGCCCAGAGCCCTGCCAATCAAACCTGCAGTGGGAAAGCACCCAGCAAGGAAGGGGATGCTGCTCCCAGTCCCCTGGATCCCCAGGAAGGAGCTGGTTCCTGCCAGGTTGTGATTTCAGCCTGAGTGTGATTATGAAGTGGTAGGACATGAGGTCTGTGGGGTTTTACAGCTGGGTCTTAAATGGATCAGAACAAGGAGGAAAAAGTGAAAGGGGGGCTTGACCTGGAAGCCAGGAGTATGGTCAAATTAAGGAGTTGCTAATTAAAGCCCCTGGAGAGAAGGGAGGAGGAAATGACCCAAATCCCAGCGCTCTCATGGGGTGGTTCTTACCCAGGGACAAGCCTGGGAGATGGGACACAAAAACCTACTCTGTCCCCTGCCACAGAGCAGCTGGGTGTCCTTGCCTTGCCAGGAGAGGCAGCAGGGAAGGATCAGCCATGGAAAAAGCTGTATGAGCCCTTTGGGGCATGGAAGCCTTCAAAGAAGGGCTCGGGCAAGGGGCAGAGCTGCAGCCTGCTGTGTATCCTCAGGATTTCCATGATTTCTTCTCACGTTGGGCACTGAATCTTTCTGCTGTTTGCAGGGGGACAAACCTGAGATGTTGTGGTATTTTCTGGGTCCCCAGAATGAAGGAGGAATTGAGAATCTGACTCCATGTTCCTTAGAAGGCTAATTTATTATTTTCTGTTACTATATCAAAGAGAAGATTCCTATAATAAACTATGCTAAAGAATAGATAAAGGATACAGACAGAAGGCTTAACAAGATACTAATTAAAAACCTGTGACTCCCCAGAGCCTTGACGCAGCTGGCTGTGACTGGTCATTAAGTACAAACAATTCACATGTTGGATAAACAATCTCCAACCACATTCCAAAGCAGCAAAACACAGGAGAAGCAAAGGAGATAATATTGTTTTCCTTTTTCTCTGAGGCTTCTCAGCTTCCCAGGAGAAGAAATCCCGGCAAAAGGATTTTTCCAGAAAATATGACAGTGACAAAGTGTCCCTGGAGTCAGTGTCAACCTCCTGCAGAAGGATGGGATGTTCAGGCCTTGGACTTCTCCATCTGGAGACCTCCAGCCCTTGGCCCTGAGAGCGACTTTTTCCCTCAGAGCAAGCCAAGTGGAAAGTGTTTTGGAAATGCCAGCCTTGCTGTTTTGTGCTCCCTCTGTTCAACACAGCACCTTCCACTCCTCTCCAGGACTTCTGGGAGTTACTGAGGTGAGCTGATCCTTCCTGTGGCCATGACTTCTTCAAGGGGAATGGCTTTAAACTGAAAGGGAGGGGGTTTATTTCAGATATTGGGAAGAAACCCTCCCCTATGAGAGTGGGCAGGCCCTGGCACAGCTGATCCTCCATGCTCTGATTTCCCTGGATTTTCTTTTCAGTTTTTTGCCTTTTATGCCTGAAATGGGCTTTTATTCATGGACTTAAAGGCTGTGTAGATGTGGCACTTGGGGATGTGGTTAGTGGTGGGCTTGGTCCTGTGGGAAATGGCTGAACTTGGTAGTCTGAGAGGGCCTTTCCAGCCCAAGCTCTTCCATACTTCCATCCACAAATCCAGGCTGATTTTCCAGCCCTGCAGCCTGGGAAGCGCAGCCTGGTCACACGTGCTCCCTCTCCAGCCAGGGCACGCTCTGAAGTGCCCAATTCCTTGTTGTTAATCCAGAAGGAAAGCTGCTTTTGCCTCCCCTTGGAAGGCAGGCCCTGTTCCTCAGGTGAGGGAAGCTGCTCCTGGTGCAGCTCCAGGGGCTCAGGATGAAGTTGGAAGGTGGAAGTTGGAAGGTGGAACAACCTCCTCCAACCAAGGAGGAGTTTAAGGGTGACAAAGGGGCCATGGGCTGGAGTTTCCAGCTTTGTCACTTCCTAAGGGAAAGAAATAAACACTGAAACCTAAGCACAGCCCCTGCTGGAGGATACATTTCCTGGGAACTCTCACTCTGATGGCTGGAAAATCCATAAAGTTTTTCTCCTCGGAGCTGGGAGACTCCAACCAAGCCCTTGGTTAAACAAATGGCAGTAAAAACAACTCACAAACACAGCACCCACACCTGGAGCAGCAGCCCTGAAGGTGAGGTGCCCCTTTTGGGAAATCCAATCTAAGGGGAGGAGGCCAGGTCCCATCAAGGTACAGCTCCCAAATCCAACAGGAATTTCATTTCAGAAGGAGGATGCCAGGTCCCATCAAGGTACAGCTCCCAAATCCACCAGGAATTTCATTTCAGAAGGAGATACCAGGATTTTCCCCTGGCTATCAGCAGCATTCTCCAGGTCACGCTGCTGCATGAAAAGAGAGTGTTAGAAGCTGGGACTTAAACTAAACAGATTTCCTATAGGAAACACACACAAAATTACTTTGCTTCTAAAGTTACTTTTATAGGCGTTTTTTTCCCTGAGAAATATTTCTCCCTGGAAAAATAAATTCACAGGATGTAATTAAAACAGTTCTGTGTGTGTGCTGGGCTGGCCCCCTTTAAGTGCTTCACCAAATGCAGCAGCGAGGAGAGGAATGAAAGGCAGCTTTGTTGGGATCCATTAATGACAATCTGCATTAATTAGAAAATGAGACATTGTTCTCTTGGTTTATGGCTACGAAAATGGCTGCTAATAAGGCTGAGGGCTGGAGAGCTCAGCCTTTGGCTTGTCTGAGCTGTTGTGAGGCCCTGAAAAATCTAAATAATCTTTGGTTTGTCAAATCCTAAGCTGATGAAGGCAGTGGGAGTCAGATTCCATACCCTTGGATTCTGGCAATAACCAGGTGCTGGTGACTGTTTGGGGGTTTTTTTGTTCTTTTTTTTTTTTCCCCTTTTCTTGCCATTTTCTTTAAATTTAGCTTTTAATTAAACAAACAAAAGTAAGAGTGAACTGTGCTGTGTTAGAGCTTAACTTTCACTTCTCTAGGAACAAAGCCTAATAGGTTTGTATGGATTCCCAATTAGGGATAATAATTATCTCTGCTCCTCTGCCCCAGCCCAGCCATGTGTAGTAAAACCATTCACCTCCCTTTGCAAATCTTTTTGAGTGCAGGAATAAAACATTCTGTGATTCTGAAAGCTAAAAAAAAACATATTTAAAGAATTTAAAGTTTTTATTGCTATTTTGCTGTCCTGATCACAAGTAAAACATTTTTATGTCCTTCAGGCACTGCTGGCTGTGTTTTCTCTGTCTCTCAAGCACAGCAAGATGACATTTCTAAAGTATCTCCACTGTATGACCTCTTTTTGAGTGGAGAAACAGGAACTTGGGGTCATTTGATAAAAGAAATGTTGCATCACCGATGGGAGGGATGCTACAAAAAGGATCATCAGCGCTATTTTTTCACAGTATCATGTGATTTGGGTTGGAAGGACCTTAAAGCTCGTTTCATTCCACGGGCAGGGACACCTTCCACTATCCCCGGTTGCTCCAAGACCTGTCCAAGCTGGCTTTGAACACTTCCAGGGATCCAGAGGCAACCAGAGCCTCTCTGAGCAGCAAGACTGGAAGCTGAGTTTTGGTAATTGAAACATTTTAAGCAGCATCCCTGGAGCCACTTCTAATTAAAAAAAAGACACAACACAAGCAGAGAAAAATGACCTGGAATACCTTTAAGAGAAATCCCTTCCCTGGGAGGAACGTGTGGAGCTGAGGGTTCATTTTAATTTCTTAATTAGCCAGGCCAGGATAGGAGTGGGGCAAGCAAGGGGGGAAATGTTTTGTGTTCACAGCCCACCTCGGAGCTGGGCCAGCATCCAGGGCCTGCTGGAAAACAGGCAGGAATGCTGCTTGGAATTCCTGACCCCTCCCTCCCAAAGACACCTTGCTTTCCTTCCTCAGGGAACAGTTCGGAGCCTACAGTGCGCTCGCGGAAATCGCGGCTAAAAATGACTTTGGGGTTTCTTTTTTTAGCAGGGTGGAGGTGGCTCTTGCTTGGTTGGGTTTCATTAAATCCCCCCTCAGCAGAGCAGCCCAGGGCCTTCTTTCCCTCCTTTTTGTTTCCCCATTCAATAAACACACATCCGCTGCAGCCTGGCTTAATGAAATTGTGTGAGGCACTTGCGGGAGAAGGATGTTTATTTTTCTCTGCTGGTTCACCCGGGTGCTGTGTGCCTGCAGAGCCCCTCCATAAAGAGACCCTTGTGGCTGGGGCAGCCCTGAGTGCCTGCAATACTCACTCAGCACTGGGTATTGTGTGTGCAGGAACCCCCCGTGGCAGGCAGGAATGATGCATCTGACTCCATGTTCTCAGAAGGCTAATTTATTATTTTATAATACTATATCATATCAATGAATACTATACTATACTAAAGAATACAGAAAGGATACTTACAGAATGCTAAAAAGATAACAATGAAAACTCCTGACTCTCTCCAGAGTCTGACACAGCTTGGCCCTGACTGGCCAAAGAGCCAAAACAACTCACAGCAGAGCCCAATGGAACAATCACCTGTGGGTGAACAATCCCCAAACACATTGCACGTGAGCACAGCACAGGAGAAGCAAATGAGAGAAGAATTGTTTTCCTGTTCTTCGAGGCTCCTCAGCTTCCCAGGAGGAAAATCCTGGGTGAAGGGATTTTATCAGAGGATGTGCATGTCACATCTCGCTGCAGGGCGGGTGGGTGGGCAGGGCTATTTCCAGGGAATTCTGAGGGAAAAAGTGTGCTGAGAGCACAGTGGTAAGGTGGGCAAGTCAAGCACTGGCAAGGCCAGAGCTGCCTGGAGAGCTGGCCTAATTAATCTGTTTATGTCTCTTATTTTTGCACAGTCCCCTGCTTGCTGTATTTTCTCCTTTTTTTGCCAGAATTGGTCACCTTTGTGCTTTTCCATACATGTCCGACACCATGGAGCTCCTGATGCTTGTTCCTAATTGGATGCACCTCCCAAACCACCTCCTCTGAGGGAATGTGGAGGTGGAGATGCTGCTGTGGGGTTCTTGATGAGCCTTTTGTCACTAATGCAGGTTTCTGACAGGGCTGCTCGGTGCTGATCACACTAAATTTGGCAGCAGACCTCATTCAAAACCTCACTCTCAAGACACTGGGAGCTGCATCCCTGGGCATGGATCTGGACTGCCTGGAACGCCTTCATGGATTGGACTGGATGGTCTTTAAAGGTCCCTTCCAGCCCAAATCATTCTATAATTTTAATTAAATATTCAGTGTTTGGTGGGTTGGACTGGAGGACCTTTAGAAGTTCCTTCCTGCCCAAATTATTGTGTAATTTTATGAAATATTCTCTGTTTGGTGGGTTGGACTGGAGGATCTTTGAAGGTCCCTCCAACCCGAACCATTCAATTGTTTCTATGAAATATTCAGTGTTTGAGCTCTTTGTGTGTCAGAAACGCTGGTTTGGGATGAAGAGGACACTGGCCACGCTCAGGGGAAGTGGGAGGGATGTGGAATCACAGAATCACTGAGTTGGAAGGGACACACAAGGATCATCAAGGTCCCACTCCTGTGCATTTTGGAAATGAGCTTTTCTCCTCCCCAGCTCTTCTTTTTCCCCCATTCTTGCTTTTCCTTGAGCTATTTCTTCTGAAAATTCCACACGAGTGCTGAAAGAAGTGGCAAAAACAGGTGTGGGGGGGGAGGTGGGGTGTGTGGAAAAAAACCCTTTTCATCTTTATTTTCCCAACAAAATCTGAATATTTTTTGAAGAGTTAAGGAAAAAAAAAAAAAAAAACAGCAAAAACATAAATAAATCCCTTTTGTCTGCAGATCCCTGGTGGGAGTTGGGCTGAAACGTTCCTGAGTGACTCATTCCTGGGCAGCCCTTTGCCTTTTTGGATGGAAACTTGTCCTCAGCAGATTTTCTGGTATTTTCTAACCTGCCTGTGAGGAGATGTTTCCTTTGTGGACTGAGGTAAAGGAGGTGCCTGCTTCTCCTGTGAAATTCCCACATCTGCCATCAAAGGATGGCTGTTTCTCCTGGAAAATGGTGATAAAAGCTCCATCAGTGTTTTCCTTCCCCGCCTCAAACTTGCTCATGATGATGGCCCTGGAGAAAAAATTGTCTGCAACTGTGCTTGATCCATGAGCTGGGAACCTGTGGCTGGATCCTGCTGGAGACACCAGGCTGATGGATTTGGGTTCTTCATGCTCCTGAGGTGTCCACAAGGATTTCCAGGGCCATTCATGCCCCTGATGGAAATAAATGATAGGAAAAGAATGAGGGAAAAGCAGGGAATCCCATAATTTAATTGGGAGAATAATTTAAGGGATGTGTAGGACAATTACTGCCCTGTTTCCTTATCAGAGGGGCACCCTCTGGGCAAGGCTGAAAATCCTAACCAAAATTCCAACCATCAGAGGTGCTGTGACCCACACCTCTCTGGGAACAGCCAGTGGGGAACACTCCCTTTTTTAGGGCTATTTGTCCTTTAATTGTGTTGGTCCTGATGGCTCTTTACTCAATTTTAGCCCTTTTCCTTCACTGTCAGGATGGGTTGTCCCCAGTTTCCCTGGGAGCAGCGGGGTGACTGTTCAGCTCTGTCTCATGATGATGATGAGGATGATAATGATGATGATGATGATGATGGGTGGGATTTTCTAGACCCTGCCTTTCTGTGGTGTTGCAGTGGAATCTCCACTCTACACCCTCTGCTTTCTCCAGGTCAGGATGGAAGGAGCGAAGTGCTGGACACCTGGTGGAAGGTCATAACTCAGCTAGATGATCATGATCAATGCTGTCTGTTTTTCCTCAGGACAGAGGCATTTAGGGCCATTTGCAGCAGGATTGACTTCCTGGACTCCAAGCAACCTTTCTGTTGTCATCTCTGTGCTTCCAGCCCCAGTCCTAATGACATCCTGGATGCTGGAATTCAGTTCTCCTCCCACCTCTCATTCCTGTTTTCTGCTGTTAATGCACGTCTTCATGTCCACTTCAGGAACCACACCAATTCCCCAGAAAAACATCGAGCTCTGCTGAAAACAGGGGGATGAGGGATATTTTTTCCCTCCACCTCTCTCCCCACAGATGCATTTATCACTAGGGCAACCTCACTTGAGAGTTCACTACAAATTTAGGCCGATGGCTTGGATCCAGGCAGGAGAAGTTTTATGGACTGAGCTAAGCGTGAATTACACTTCTGGTCACAGCATTTTCTTTCTTTCTTTCTTTTCCTTCACTGTGACCCTGGCATCGAAGCAGTTACAACTGCAAAGTATTCCATAATTCAGCTTTTTTCCCCTGCTGCTTGGAAGGTCTGGGAGGAACCTAGGTGGATTTAAAAGGTGTGGTGCCCCTCGAAAAGGGTGTGGGAGGTGGTGGTGGTGGTGAGACTAACCACTGGTTTTAGGACCAGGTGTAAATTATTCTCCTTTTCAGGCAAGATGTCCATGTTTATCCAGGAATGAGAGGGAGGTGCATTTTCTTCTCACTCTGGCACTAAATGCAACCACTGGCTTAATTCCAGGGAGTAAAAGCAGTGGATTAACAGGAGTTCACCCCTGCCCCCTCTTCTCCCCTCAGCCATGATCAGGTGATAGGTAAGGAGAAGTAAAGGAGAAGGAAAGGAGAAGAAAAGGGGAAAGGAAAGGAAAGGAAAGGAAAGGAAAGGAAAGGAAAGGAAAGGAAAGGAAAGGAAAGGAAAGGAAAGGAAAGGAAAGGAAAGGAAAGGAAAGGAAAGGAAAGGAAAGGAAAGGAAAGGAAAGGAAAGGAAAGGAAAGGAAAGGAAAGGAAAGGAAAGGAAAGGAAAGGAAAGGAAAGGAAAGGAAAGGAAAGGAAAGGAAAGGAAAGGAAAGGAAAGGAAAGGAAAGGAAAGGAAAGGAAAGGAAAGGAAAGGAAAGGAAAGGAAAGGAAAGGAAAGGAAAGGAAAGGAAAGGAAAGGAAAGGAAAGGAAAGGAAAGGAAAGGAAAGGAAAGGAAAGGAAAGGAAAGGAAAGGAAAGGAAAGGAAAGGAAAGGAAAGGAAAGGGGAAAGGTCCTGGTGGGAGCCCAGTGGATGGGCTGATTCCTTTCTGGTCCTTTCTAGGGATTCCATTTCCAGGAGCAGGATGGCTGAACTTGTTTTATTTGGAGGATGAGGAGCACAGTTGGGAGAGGATGAGGTGTGGGGAGGATGTGTCGGCTCAGGAGGGGCAGTGGGAAATATTAGTGAATGTGGAGGGGATGGTTGAAGGATCCTCTGGAGCAGCAAGATTTATTTATGTATTTATTTATTTATTTATTGAATTTGAAGGGGTTTTTTTTTTACATTATTTCAGGTTTAGGAACTGGAGAACAGGTCTTGCCTAATGGGTGAGCCAGCATATGTGGCTGTGTTGGATAATTGACTATTTTTAGATGCTGGAAGTCACCTCCTGGAGGCTCCAGTTTCAGTGGGGATTGCCAACAGCTTGTGCCCTCAGCTTGGCACAGCTGGTAGGAGCTAGCTGTCAGGATGTGCTGGACAAAAGGATTTCTCCAGACATGGAAAAAGCATTTTCTAGGTGTCTTCACCAAATGGTGAACGGTGTGCAAATTTCCACTTCCCCACTGCAGCCACTTGGAGTGATATAAATTGGCAGAGTTTAGTGCATTTCCCCGTGGGATTTCTCTTAAACACCTATGGATTCCCAGAGCTGGAGGCTGAGGCTGCACAGTCACTCCCTCTCACCACCACTGTACAAGAACTCGTCAGGACAACTTGGGATGGGCTGGTCTTCACCTGCATTTAAGGAAAAGTTAAAAAAAAAATAAAAATAGAGAATCAAAGCCTACTTCAGGAGACAAACTGCTGGAAAATATCCTGGGATATGATCTGTAAGAACTTTCTGCCTTCATTGAAGCAAGAACTGAAGGAACCTCAAAACTATGAGCAACCCCAGCTTTGTCTGTCCTGTTTATCCATCCCTTTATTTCCCTGGAGCTGAGGGAGCTCATTAAATGTATTCCCATTAAATGGGTAAGGGATGCAGCAGGGAATGGGGTGTGTATGGCTGCTTCCCTGCCCAGAGTGGGGCACACAGAGCCTCTGGATGCAGCTGTAAATTTGGATTAGAAACCAAGCCAGGAATTGCCTGGGTGTGCCTCACTCAGTGGTATTAAGGACTGCAGGCAGGGGAAGGTGGCAGTGCTAGAGGATCTGAAATTCCCATCAATCCCATCCCCTCCTGATGTTCCAGCAGGAACGGGTTGGGTTTGCAGATTGTGCCTCTCTCCTGCGTGTTCCTCGAACCCAGAGTACAACAGGCACAGGAAACCGTGTTTGCAGCCAGAGCCTGGATGGATGGATGGATGGATGGATGGATGGATGGATGGATGGATGGATGGATGGATGGATGGATGACCACCATTCCCTGCTGCCACTGGAGACTTGAAAATGTGCGCTTAGAAGGCGAGGGTGTGCTTTGAACGCTTGTAGAACAATTATAAGCATATAAAGCTCTTAGAGAGTGTTCAAAGAAATGTCAGGAAGATGGCAAAGGGATGAGGAACAGCTGAGGGAACTTGGTTTGTTCAGCTGGAGAAGAGGAGGAGGAGATCTCAGCATGGCCTGCATCTTCCTCCCGAGGGACAGCTCCAATCTCTGCTCTCTGTGACAGGGACAGCACCTGAGGGAATGGCTGGAGCTTAGAGGAGTTTTAAATTGGAGATCAGGAAAAGGTTCTTTCCCCAGAGGGTGCTGGCACTGCCCAGTCTCCCCAGGGAATGGGCACGGCCCTGAGGCTGCCTTGTTGGGCTGTCCTGGGCAGGGTTGCACTGCAGGATGCTTGCGGATCCCTTCCAAGCGAAGATGCCGGAAGCTGCGCTGCGGGAAAACCGAGATAAGATCGGTGAAATGAGCAGATACGGGGAGGAAGGAGCCCACAAAAGCTGCGGGAAGCTGTCCGGCCCTACCCCGCTGTCCCGACGGGAGCCGCCGCGCCCTGAGGGGAACCAGCGGCCGGGCCGGGCCGGGCCGGGATGGAGCGGCTGAGGGAGGCGAGGCCGCGGGGCCGCGGGGAGGATCCACCTTAAGGGGATCAGGAAGCGCAGCGGGGCCAATCAGGCCGGGCAGGGAGGCCGGGAAGGAGGAGCCGAGGGAAGGACCGGGGCAGGGCGAGAGAGCGGGGCCGGCGGGGCGCGATGGCGGAGGGCGGGGACGCGCCCGCCCCGGGCAGGTACCGTGAGCAGGGGGGTGCCGGGGCACAGCGGGGTCGCCGGGCTTTGCCAGCCCTTTCTGACCCGCCGTGTGCCTCTCTCCAGCGCAGGTCGCAACCTGAAGGAGTGGCTGCGGGAGCAGTTCTGCGACCACCCGCTGGAGCACTGCGAGGACACCCGGCTGCACGACGCGGCCTTCGTGGGGGACCTGCCCACGCTGCGCAGCCTGCTGCAGGACGAGAGCTTCCAGAGGTGGGCATGCCTGCCACACACACCTTAAAGAGCATCCAGTGCCACCCTGGGACGCCTGCCCCCGTCCCAGGGTGCGCCAAGCCCCGTCCAGCCTGGCCTGGGACACTTCCAGGGATGGGGGTTTCTGTGGGGAGGTGTCAGGGAGGATGCTGCGCTCGCCGTCCTCACAGCTGCGCCTTTTGGGGGCTCCCATCTCAGCCCTTTTTGTTCTGAGAGGCATCGGGGTGTTCTTCCCACAGCCTGCAGCTTTTGGGGGCTCCCATCTCAGACCTTTTCCTTGTGAGAGGTGTCGGGGTGTTCTTCCCACTGTTCCCACAGCCTGCATCTTTTGGGGGCTCCCATCCCATCCGCTGGTTTTGGGGAGAGGTGATTCCTAGGATGTCCTTGCTGTCCCCACAGCCTGCTCCTTTTGGTGACCCCCATCTCATCCAGTTTTTTCATAGCATGGTTTGGGTAGGAGGGACCTTAAAGCTCATCTTATTCCACCTTCGGCCATGGGCAGGGACACCTTCTGCTATCCCAGGTTGCTCCAAGCCTGGCCTTGGACAATTCCTGAGATGGGGGTTTTTATGGGAGAGGAATCAGGGTGAGAGGATGCTCCCCTTTCCCCCAGATCATTCCCGTGGTTTCCCAGGAGGCAGATCTCACAGCTGCTTGTGAGGCTGTGGCAGCTGTGCATGAACTCTTTGCAGATCAGGATAGGAATGCGATACCAGGAAAATGGGAGCCTACGGATAATGGGGAAAACATACAAAAGGGATTACAATCAACTATAAACCTGGAACACCCCATGTTACAAAATCTGCCCAGTGCTAACCCTGTGACTGTGGGGATGGTTAATTAATTTTCCTGCATCATGGGGAAATCTGCTTAGAGTGCTAAATGTCTCCCAGCCTCAAAAAAAAAAAAAAAAAAAAAAAGAAAAAAGGTGTTATTTCAGCAAAAAATGAGTACGAGCTAGCCCTTCTCTCTGCTACCTGGGCAGCTGGGGCTCTTGGGACCCTTGGGCTGAGGGTTTTTTTGGGGGAAAAAGCAGAGTTTGACAGGAAGAGGAGGGTGGGGCCCGCAGCTCCATTCAACAGGTGATGGAGTGAGCAGAGAAGTGATGTCTTTGAATTGGGAGGCAGATATGGACCTGAAAGCCTCATCCTAATCCTAACCCTGAAACGCGCAAGGACACCTTCCAGGTAGCTCCAAGCCCTGTCCAGCCTGGGCTTGGACACTTCCAGGAATGGGGCAGGCGCAGCTTCTCTGGGCTACCAGTTTGGGACATCTCCCTTTAAAAAGGGACAGAAGAGAGAAGTTGTTTTGGTTTTTTTTTATAGATGATTTTTGAGGCAGGGTTTGTGCAGCCCCTGGCACAACTAAAGCTCACAATCCAAGTACTGCTCTGCTTCACCTGTCCAGGCAGCATCTGTGAGGTGATTGAGAGGAGCTGCTAAAAGTGCCAGAAATCAGAGAATCATATCCTGAGTGGAAGGGACCCACAGGATCACCCAGCCCAACCCCTGTCCCTGCACAGACACCCCAACAACCCCACCCTGAGCATGCCTGAGAGCGCTGTTCAAGCGCTTCCAGAACTCTGGCAGCCGTGGGGCTGTGCCCATTCCCTGGGGAGCCTGGGCTGTGCCCAAGCTCCCAGAGGGCACCCTCCTGGAGGGGATGGGGCTGCCCTGACTGTGTTTTATCCCCTCCCTGGCAGCCGGATCAACGAGAAGTCGGTGTGGTGCTGCGGCTGGCTGCCCTGCACGCCGCTGCGCATCGCCGCCACCGCCGGCCACGGGCCCTGCGTCGACTTCCTGCTGCGCAAGGGGGCCCAGATCGACCTGGTGGACGTCAAGGGGCAGACAGCTCTCTACGTGGCCGTGGTCAACGGGCACCTGGAGTGTGCCAAGATCCTGCTGAAGGCTGGCGCTGACCCCAACGGGAGCCGGCACCACCGCAGCACCCCGGTGTACCACGCGGCACGGGTGGGGCGCGCCGACATCCTGCAGGAGCTCATCAGGTCAGAGATGGGGCTGCCTCTCCCTTTCCCCCTGCTGCTCCCTTGGGGTGCCTTCCCTCCTCACCTGTTCCCACAGCTTGCACCTTTTCGGGGCTCCCATCTCTGCAGCCTCCACGCCTCTTGGATTGGAGAGGAGAGGTGCCCAAAGGGACGTCCTTGGATTTCCCGTCTTGGGCTGTTTGTGATGGTGTTCACAGGGGTCTTATGTTGAAGGAGGAGAGGGAGATCTGACTCCATGTTTCAGAAGGCTTGATTTATTATTTTGTGATATATATCACATTAAAACTACGCTAAAAGAATAGAAGAAAAGATTCTCATCAGAAGACTAGGCTAAGAAAATAAAGGAATGAATGATAACAAAGGTTTGTGGCTGGGACTCTCTGTCTGAGCCAGCTCACTGTGATTGGCCATTAATTATAAACATCCAAGATGGGCCAATCACAGATCCACCTGTTGCATTCCACAGCAGCAGATAACCATTGTTTACATTTCGTTCCTGAGGCCTCACAGCTTCTCAGGAGGAAAAAATCCTAAGGAAATGATTTTTCATGAGAAGATGTCTGCGACAGCTGTTCCCACCTGTTCCAATCCAAGTCTCCAGTTCTGAGCCTGCCATCCAGTCACATCCAAACCTTGCAATCCCTCCCCACTTCCACCACACCCCTGACTGGAGTTGCAAGGGAGGTGGATTCCCCAAAAAAACTGGGTGCTGGGTTTTCCCTCAGGCAGCACCAGCAGGGTTCAAGTTGTAGCAGGAGGCTGTGGGAACTTGAATTGCTCCTTCTGTGGCATGCCCTGATTATTCCTTCTTTTTAAATGGGAAGATTTCTGTCCAAGGGATTGTTCTGGACAGCTATGTGGGCCATGGATGCCAAATAATAAGGAATCATAATGGGAAAAATGTAGATTGTAGGGAGAAGTAGTGAAAGAGAAGAAAATTGAAGGAATCCCTTTGATGACCTCAAATGCTAGAAAATAACAAAAGGATTTGAATAGGAAAATACTCAAAGTCCTTGGGGATTTTCTTCCTTTTTTGAATTTTCATACAAGTACAGCTTAGAGGAAGAAGGGGAGATAATCCCCCCTCCTTGCTCCTTTCCCAACAAGCTGAGAGGAGGATGTTCCCATCAGCACAGGCTTGTTGATACAGGGTTCAACTCGCTGCATTACCAAAAATCTCCCCTGCTCTCTCCACCCAGGCAGGGTCAAATGCAGCAAATGGTATTTCAGCAGCGCAGGGAGAGCTGGTGCCTTGATTTATGTGTCTGCTCCTTGGGATAGCTCACCAGCAATATTAAAAGCAAGATTTTGGACAACTTTCAGGATTAAAAATTAACTGGAGTTTTTCCAACCTCTTTTTATTAGGCAATGTCTCTCCCAAGGCTGCTAAGCTAATACCAAATTGTCAGATTGCCCAAAATTTCAAATATCTCAGAGTAGGGGTTTCAGAGATCTGTGCAGAGTTACTTAGTGAAAAATGCAGCCTTTATGTTACAGGGATTTTCAAAATGTTACGTCTACAGGATCTGGCAGGGAGAGTGCAATGAGGAAGACACTTTTCCTGAGATAGGAGGGAATATTTTGAGAGAACCTGAACCCACTCAGGTGTGCTGCAGGTGTGTAAATATCACCTGGTTTGAAAATCCTGTTGGGATCCCTGAGCATTCCTGCAAGTGCTGAAGCAAGCAAGAGGTGAAATCCCATCCATGAGCAGTAAATCCACACATGGCTATGGAATGGGGATCGATTTTACTGGGAGGCTGCTGGAAATATTTAGAGTTCTGATGCCAGGGTGTATAAATGGCATTCCTGATAATTTGGGATCATGCTGTGGTGGGATCCACTGCTGCCTGCAGTGGAACTGAGGGTAGCAAGGATGAGAGGTCCTTTTGCCAGGCTAAAACTGGGGAAAAGCTGCCAAATCACCCCCATCCCTCAGGTGCATGCCTGACCCTGCCAAAAGCAGAATTTGGGGTTTGAAACTTTGAATTGAGGCCTTCCACTGAGAATTTTGATGGTAATAATGGGGGAAGAAAGGACTGGAATGGAGGGAGATCTGCTCTCTGCTCAGGAGGCAGCAGCCTTTAAACACCCCTGTGGAAGTCCCAGAGCAGCACAGATAACTGTCCAAATGCTTGTGTAATCTGATTTTAAAGGGGAAAATACACTTTGTGCCATTTGCAGCTCTTAGAGGAGTCTCTCAGCCCTCGTTCTGGCTGTGCTTAGCTGGAATGAGGCTCTTGCCATGCTCAGAACTGCAGGATTTGGTTAAATATTTGTCAGATGG
The DNA here is from genome assembly GCF_027579445.1 of Ammospiza nelsoni. NCBI lineage: Eukaryota > Metazoa > Chordata > Aves > Passeriformes > Passerellidae > Ammospiza > Ammospiza nelsoni. Next base: position 2,619,851 of record NC_080639.1, read on the forward strand.
GGAGCAGTCCCCGTTGGTTTCAGCAAGAACCGTGCCTGCTTTGAGGTAGGATTTGTCCCCAGGTATTTTCCTTAGTTTTATGTGAACTCCTGAAAGGAATATCATGCTGTCTAGGAAAAACCTGGGGAGAGAAACTGGTGGGTGAAGGAACCTCTTCTCCCTCTGTGGGTAGAACAGACAGTGCTTTGGATTAAAACCAGCTATTCCTTAGGGATTGTGCTGTTTTCCTCGTCCTTCCCATCCAAGCTGCATGAGAGGTACGTGGAATTACTGTCTGAGGGAATCCCCAGTAGATTCCAGCCCCTCCAGCTCCTTTGGGAGCAGGGGTTTGTCATGGATGTTTCACTCTGGAGTGCAGGTTCCTGTTTCTATTTCCCTGCTGTTTAGGATCGAGCGCCTGTGTTGCTTTTTTGGCCCGTTTTTGTCCTGGTAGGGAAAGTTATTTCAGCCTCCCTCTTCAGTGGAGTCATCTGGAAACATCCCTGCTCCCCAGGCAGCTCATTAGCATCCAGCATTACGTGGTGCTGGCTCGGGGCTGAGCCATCTCTGGTGCCAAGGCACGAGAGGAGAGAAAATACAGCTAAAAGTTCCTGGGTCGAGATAAGGAATGGGAGAGATAAGAAGTAGGGGAGATAAGGAAGGGGAGAGATCTCTCACTAAATACCGTCACGGGCAAAACAGATTCAACTCAGGGGTATCAGTTTAATTTATCCTTAATAGAAACAGAGCGGGGTCATGAGAAGTGGAATCAATCTTAACAAACATCTTCCCCCACCCTGTCCCTCCTTCTCAAGGGGAAAGCTTCTGTACCTTACCACCACCAAAACCTGGCCATGCAAACCCAATCCACCAGGAGGGCGAGGATGTTGCTGCTCCTCCTCTTTCCAAATCCTGGGCTGTTGTGGGAAGGGCAACATCTTTGCTTCTGGGATATCACACTGTTGTCCCCACGCAGAAGTGCTGCCAGGCCCATCTGAGGGTAGGGATCACAGAATCTCAGAATAATGACGTTGGAAGAGACCTCCAAGATCATTGAGTCCAACCTGTGCCCTCACACCTCACCTTGACTATAGCACCAAGTGCCATGTCCAGTCTTTTTTAAAACACATCCAGAGATGGTGATTCTACCACCTCCCTGGGAAGAGCATTCCAGTACTTTATTATTCTTTTGGTGAAAAATTTTTTCCTAATATCCAACCTATCCCTTCCCTGACATGGCTTCAGACTGTATCCTCTGGTTCTGTCAGTGCTGCCCTGTGGGAGAGACCAACCCCACCTGTCTGCAACCTCCCTTCAGGAAGGTGTAGAGAGCAATGAGGTGACCTCTGAGCCTCTTCTTCTCCAGGCTAAACAGCCCCAGCTCCTTCAAACATTCCTCAGGGTTTGTGTTCCCAGCCCCTCACCAGCCTCGTTGCCCTGCTCTGGATGTGCTCAAGCATCTCAACATCCTTCCCAAACTGAGGGGCCAGAACTGGACACAGCCCTCAAGGTGTGCCCTCACCAGTGCTGAGTACAGGGGAGGAATGACCTCCCTGCTCCTGCTGGCCACACAAAATCAGAGCAGGGCAATGGGAAGTGGAATCAAGGGGGAAGCTGTGATGGTGCTCACAGGGGTCTCAGGTTGAGGGAAGAGACGAGGATTTGACTCCATGTTTCAGAAGGCTTGATTTAAAATTTTATGATATATATTACATTAAAACTATACTAAAAGAATAGAAGAAAGGTTCTCCTCAGAAGGCTAGCTAAGAATAGAATAGGAAGGAATGATAACAAAGGTTTGTGGTTCGGCTGTCTGTCTGAGTCAGCTGACTGTGATTGGCCATTAATTAGAAACAACCAACATGGGCCAATCACAGATGCACCTGTTGCATTCCACAGCAGCAGATAATCAATGTTTACATTTTGTTCCTGAGGCCTCCCAGCTTCTCAGGAGGAAAAATCCTAAGGAAAGGATTTTCCATGAAAGATGTTTGCGACAGGAAGCTTCTGAAAATACCATCCCTGTACCCTCCCACCACCAAAACCTGGACACGCAAACCCAAACAATCCACCAGGAGGGCAAGCCAGTGCAGACAGGAGCCATTTGCCTTCTTGGCCACCAAGACACATTGTCGCAGACATCTTTTCATGTAAAGTCCTTTCCTTAGGATTCTTTCTTCCTGAGAAGCTGAGAGGCCTCAGGGACAAAATGTAAACAATGATTGTCTGCTGCTGTGGAATGCATCAGGTAGATTTTTGATTAGCCCATCTTGGATGTTTATAATTAATGGCCAGTCAAGGCCCAGCTGTCTCGAACAGAGTCTGAGACGGCTGCCTTTTGTTATCATCTTTTTTTTCTGTTCTTAGCTTAGCTAGCCTTCTGATGAAACCTTTTCTTCTATTCTTTTAGTATAGTTTTAAGGTAATATATATCATAAAATAATAAATCAAGCCTTCTGTAACATGGAGTCAGATCCTTGTCTCTTCCCTCATCCTAAGACCCCTGTGAACACCATCACAGCACATTGCTGGCTCATATTCAACCAGCTGTCAACCAGCACCCCTAGGTCCCTTTCCAAAAGGGATGGGCGAGTTCCAGAGGTTCTCTCTCCGTGTCCCTCAGCCTCATCCCTTGCCATTCCCAACCTTCCCTCCCTTTCCCTGGCACAGGTATGGTGCGGACGTGGACGTGAACCACCAGCCGGCGTCGCGCGGGCCGGGGCAGGCGCTGCGGCCGCTGACCACGCTGGTGGTGTGTCCCCTGTACATCAGCGCTGCCTACCACAACCTGCCCTGCTTCCGCCTGCTGCTCCAGGCGGGAGCCGACCCGGATTTCAACTGCTGCGGGCCCATCAACGTGCAGGGCTTCTCGCGGGGCTCGCCCGTGTGCGTGCTGGACGCCGTGCTGCGGCACGGCTGCGAGCCCGCCTTCGTGCGCCTGCTCGTCGACTTCGGCGCCGATCTCAACCTCGTCAAGGTGGAGGCCCTGGGGCTCGAGGCCACGGGCAGGGTCAAAGTGAACGCCGAGGCGCTGGAGGTGTTCAAAGAGGCGAGGGGTGAGTGGGGTTGGGGCTCCCAGAGTGGTGGTGTGGGTGTGGGAGAGCGCTTTGGAGGGGTTGATTGAGCTGTGTTGGTGTCCTCACTTCAAGTCCTCACTTCCCCCACTTCAGTGGGTCTAACAAGCTGACAAACAAAGCATTAATGACTTCTCCTCTCCCTCCTTTTCCCCTGTTGCATTTTGTACCTTTTTTCCTTATTTTCCCTTCTTGAGTCCTCCAGCAGCCCGACCTCTGTTACTCTGCCTTTTTCATCTCTCCCAGCTCTCTTGCATTGCCTTTTCTTATCTGAGCTGGGTTTTGGAGCTGTGGATCACCAGCTCTCCAGAGCCACACAGGTGTGTCCCAGGTGTTCTTGTGTGACCCTGGGCTCTGGATCCAGGAGGGAATTTGATCTGGACAGACTGGTTGGGAAGGAAAGCCACAAACAGTGGTAAAAAGGGGCAGGAGGAAGCTCAGATGGAGATGAAGTGCAGCACCTTTGAAACCCACCTGGTGAAGGCCACAGCTTGGCACCAGGGGTGCAAGTGGGGTTTCCCTCTTGAACTCCAGAGAAATTTCAAAGGGATTCAGGCTGTGGGATACAATTTACATCCCCAGATTACTCAGCTTTGCATGGGCCTGGTTTTCAAACCTGCCTGGGATTCTGAGGAGGGAGGCTCACACAAGCTGGAGTTCCATTAGGCCTGGGTTTAGGAGGCAAATGGGGCTCCTCAGGTGGAGCGTATGGGATAATGGAGTGATGCCATGGAGGTCCAGTTCCTGAATCAGCACGGGCACCACCATGTTGATTCAGGAGCATGTTGATTCATACCATCACTGTGCTGAAAGAGCTCTCCATGGACTCAAAGGAAGCCCTCAAAAGAAAGTTGGGATGAGGCCTAAGCTGGCCGTCAGTGCTGTTGACATAATTTAAAAATGGTCCAAATAGAACGGTGGAGTTGGAAGAGATCCACAGGGATCATCCAGCTCAACCCCTGGCCCTGCACAGATCCCCCAACAATCCCACCCTGAGAGCGTTGTCCAAACCCTCCTGGAGCTCTTGGGGCTGTGCCCATTCCCTGGAGAGCCTGATCAGTGCCCAGCTCCCTCTGGGGGAAGAACCTTTTCCTAAAACCCAACCTAAACCGCCCCCCCGGCACAACTCCAGCTGCTCCCTCAGGTTTTGCTGTGATGGCCTCTGTGGTCTCCAGCCCTTCCAGCCTGCCCATGCAGTTGGAAATTGCTCCAAACCCAGGAGGTTTGACCTCCTCACGAGGCAGGATTTGTGCTCACTCAGCTCTCCCTCCCTGCCTCTGTGTTGCTGCTCTCCCTCTCTGTTTCCCCAGTAATGTTCCCTGTGTTTTTCCTTGCAGGCCGCGCCCGGAGCCTCTTGTCCCTGTGCCGCATAGCAGTGCGGAGAATCCTTGGCAAATCCCGCCTGGATCTGATCCACAGCCTTCCCATCCCTGACCCCATTAAACAATTTTTACTCCATGAAAACAGTTAAGGGGCAGCTGGCTGCTTTTGGGGACAGTGTGACTTAGTAAATGAGTGCCCTGAGAGAGCCAGGTGCCATTCCTGCCTCTTTTTCCTTCATGGAGTGCACATAATTCCCTGCTCCTGTGGATTGTTTTTTCTCCTCCAGATTTAGGGTGCAGTGTGATTCAGTGTCTTATCTCCTTGGGGAGAGGCTGCTAAACGTGTGTGGGTGTTGCTGGAGCAAATACAATATATCCTGTAGCTGTTGGCAAATGTGTAACCTTTGTTACTGATCTGTGTCACACACACACACACACACACACGCACACACACACGCACACACACACACACACACCTGGGGTCTCTGTGGCATTTCTGTGTGGGGAAAGTGTCCTTACTTTACTCTTTTTCCCATCAAACCAGAAGTTCCTACCTACATTTTAATCCATATCCCATGGTAAGAGCAGAGAAAACCCACCCAGATCCACGTAATGGGTCTGTTTTGTTTGCATCATGGAAAAGGGAGAAAAAAGGGATTTATTTTGAGGAGTTGGGAGATTTTGTGCTTCCAATCAAAGTGTTGCATGCAGCAGCCTGGGCTCCTTTGACTTCCAGTGCCTCTTCATGCCACAAACTCCCAGAAGAGTCAATTCTGCAGGGATTCAGCAGCCTTTTGTTGGGACCTCAGGGTCAGCCAGTGATGTGCTCAGTGCAGAGGAATCCTTGTCAACACAGCAACTTTAGAAGGATAGAGATGATGATGCCTTAGGATCTTGGGAAAAATCTCAGGTGATAATTGGCACTTGCTTTAACTTTTCTGATTCAAGTAAAGTCACTGTGTTATAAGTTAATATTTTTTTGGATGATTTTTCTTTGCTAGCTCTTCTCCCCATGCTCATCCAGCTGGCAAAGGTAATTTTCCACATGTGACCTTAAAGATCAGAGAATCCCAGCTTGGTTTGGGTTGGAGGGGACCTTAAAGCTCACCTAGGTCATGGGCAGGGACACCTTCCACTATCCTGGGTTGCTCCAAGCCCTGTCCCTGGACCCTGTAGGCCTCAGTGTTGGTTCCAAAATGTTCTTTTCCCAGAGGCATAAATAAATTGAAAATCCAACCAAAGCAGAGGATATTTCCAGACCTTCTCCAGGTGAGGTGCAGTGGATGTGGAGCTGTGGGCAGGTGAGGAGGGGCAGTTCTGCACCGTTCCCTTCCCAGGCCTGCAGCTGGTTTTGGTTTTCCCAGCGCTGGCAGCGAGTTGTGCACTGGCTTTATAGAGGTGTGAACATGCCTGGGCGATGCAAACAGGTTGTAAAGCCTCTTGGCACCTGGCTGGGGGATCCATAATGGTTTGCAGGAGCTCACTGTGCTCCTGAGCTCCAGTGTGGGGAGGCAGAGAATGAGATGGGCTGGCTTGAGAAAGTGCCACAGGAACAGCTTTTAGGGTTGGATTTTTGGTTGGTTTGTGGTATGGGGTGGATGTGGTAGCATGGATGTGGGGAGAGCTGGAAGGAGCCACAAGGATCATCCAGTCCAGCTCCTGGCCCTGCACAGACAGCCCAGCAATCCCACCCTGTGCACCCCTGAGGGCATTGTCCAAATGCTCCTGGAGCCTGGGACCATTCCCTGTTCCTGTGCTCAGCCCCCTCTGGGTGGTGGTTCCACCTGAAAAGAGCTGCAGTGAATGAGCTGATATTCCTCAGTGGGAATGTCAGAGGGTGGCCCAAAGAAATTGAGAGCTTGGACTCAACTCAGTGATTGATGTAAGTCTGGTGTGTTATTAAAGCTGAGCCTGTTGCAATGTTAATTAGAGATCCCACCCAAAGGATTCCCCTGAGCATGGATCTCTCCAGGTCTAAGGATGGTTCTCCCACCCCAGCAGCAAACCAGCCTGAGGTTCATCAGTGGCTTGGAGATGTGTAGAATCAAGGCTTTGGAGTGCCTGGATCATCCATCCAACTTCCATCTTCACTGAGGGACTTTGCTTCTGGAAATGGCCAAACCCTTGGCTTGAGGGCCTGGAATGAGTCCAACCTGGGCACAATTCACATGAAATTAAGCTGTAAGTGCACAGGATTCTGTTCGAATGAAGTCCCTGTGGAGATTGGTTGCTGTGGCTACTTAAACCCAGCTTTGCTGAGCTGGTGTAATACACAGAGAATTTGGAATTTTCACTATAGAGAGATAATAATCTTGAAATAGATTCAGGATATTCATAGACTTCATTGTCCTGTCCTGTAGGGCAAAACCCTGCATCCTGTGCCTTACCCTGTCCTTTTAATCCCAGGAAACAATAGTCTTGCAGTATGAAATCTCAAAAATTGATGCCTTTCTATCTTTTCACACTATATAAACAGCATTTATTTTTGCCTTTTCTTGGACTTCACCATTCCTTCCTATGCAGCAAAGCAATCCATTTTTGTGCAGTATATATAAAGTCTGTATGGCCTGGCCTTGCTGGAAGCTTGAATGAGCCAGGGTAAGAAGATTTGGCAAATCTTCTTGAAGAACCAAACCAGGTCTGGAATCAGCCAAGCTGCTCCAAAGCTGTCCTTTCACATTGACTTTCTTGTTTTTGTTGTTCATGGAGAATTTCCAGGGCATGGGATGCTGGTAGCTGGGATGCAAATATAATTTCCTGCTCATTTTGCAAAGGGTGGGGGAAAGGCATCTGTTGGGTTGAAGTGGTTTTTTGGTTGGTTTTGGAGCTTTGTTTGTTTGTTTGTTTCTTGTTCTTCAATCCCTGGAGTCAAGTAAAGCCCTTTTTTACCCCAACTTGAATTACAGCACCTTTTTAGCCCTTCCTCTTCCAGTGAAGAAAACTGTGGCAGGGCACCAGAGACGGGACAAAAAGCCACTTCCAGAAGTGCCCAGCAGCGCCTGTTGGCTTTTCCCAGGGTCAGAATGGTTTGGGATCAGACCTGCGGGCAGGTGGATCCACCTGCAGCCCGAAAAAGGAGCAGGATGGCTCTGGATTTGGGAAAGGCTGGATCCTGCCGGCCTCTCCCTGTGCTGTAGCCACTGGAGGGGGCCGGAGAACCGCGGTCCCTGCCTGGGGGTTACAGGGACAGCGCCGCTGCCACCTCCTGCCTTGCCCCTCCTGGGGGATCTTCAGGCCGTCCTGAATCTTTTCCACCTTCACACCGAGCTGAAGAGGGCTTTTTAAACCTCTCATTCCTGCCCCTGCTCCCTTGGTCGCTCTGGAAATGCAGCTCCTCAGTTTGGCATGCAAGTAGATGTAATGCCTCAAAATATTTTTTAAAATTTTGTTATTTTGTGGCATTTTTGCTGAAAAACTCCCTGCAAGCTTGAGCAGCAAGAGTTTCTGCTGGTTGCTGTGTTTTTGCTGAGGATTGGCATGTGTACCTGAGGATTTAGTCCATGCAGCTGCCTCCAGGCAAGGGCACAGTCCCTTTTGTAGGATTCCTGCTTTTTTCACTCAGGAGATGTTTGTCTGATCTGCTGCCAGTGTTTCCTCTGAAGGCAGAACCATAGTTTTTCCTGAATTGGAAGAAAAGGATCAAATGGTGTGGAGTTATTGTGATGAAAAACAAAGCCAAACAAGCCTTAATCTTAAATTTTAACACTTCCAGCCTCGATATTATTCTAATTTGGAGTGTCTCCCTCCTAGGTCTTCATGCATCTCCCCCCAGGCCACCCCAAATTGGTACCCACAGTTCAGTGACACCATTTCTGTGCTGCAGCTTGGAACTGGAGATTTATCCTCAAACAGGAGAGATCTGTGTGTCTGAGCTGCCAGTTTGAGGACAATAAATGTGGAATTGTTTAAAGGAATTGCGTGTTATTTACTTGTGCCCTTCAGGACAGACAAGCTGTAATTTCTGGTCCCCTCTCACTGAATTTCCTGTGTGACAGACTCACCTGAGAGCCTGCCCTTGCTTTTATAACAGCATTGCAACATGTTCCTTATTACTCACACTCGTTAATCTCATTCTAAGATCTGCAGCAGCGAGGAAAATATTTCTTCTTGCACTGTGTGATGCCCAAATATTCACTCTGGGCTATGAGAGCTGACCAAATCTCTGGCAGTCTCAAAGCATTTCCTCTAGGATCTGTTGTTCCCACTCCCTAGGCACTGCTGGGGAAGCCCCAAGTTATTTTACTTTTTATTGCTGTTGTTCTCCATCAGCTCCTCCAGCCTTGTCTTCCTTCCCAGAAGAGCTCTTTGTGACCCCTGCAACTTGCAACCATGAAGAAAAAGAAAGGAAAGCATTGTGAAAGAAAAAGAAGGAAAAAGTTCTTGCTGCCCCAGCATCCCTGGAAGTGTCCAAGGCCAGGCTGGACAGGGCTTGGAGCAGCCTGGCATAGTGGAGGTTGTCCCTGCCTGTGGCAGGGGATGGAATGGGATGGGCTTTAAGATCCCTTCCCACCCAAACTTTCTGGGATTTCATGGAGAGGGCAGTGGCTGCCCAAGCCCTCCCCAGCCCTGCACAGTGACAGGAGGCTGCAGCCCCCACAGAGCCCATCCAGCACCTTTCCCATTCCCCCAACTGCATCCAGCACCTTTCCCATTCTTCCCTCTGCATCCCTCACTTCTCCTCTCCCCAGCCCACATGCCCTGCTCTGTTTTCCACCTCTTTTCACGTGTTTTGCTGCTCCCATTGTTGGTGCCTGGCAGAGGGCTGCAGTGTACTGTTGTTTACAGGAAAGTGCTCTTTGTTTCCCCGGCCTGCAGCATCTGGTGTTTGTGAGAGGCACGGCGCAGCTTTCCAACAGAAACTCAGCCAGCCCCAGCCTGCCTGGCCAGGACTCCACGTGTGCCACCACGGCCTTGCTCCTAAAAAGGCTCTGAAAACCCCAAAGTGAGACAAGCCAGGCTCGGAGCAGCCTCGTGAAAGGTGTGGAACAGGACGGGTTTTTAGATCTTTTCCACCCTACAGTGCTCTCTGATTCCACGATCCAGCACGGAGAGATAAATGAAGGCAGGATGGGCAGGATGGAGCAGCAGAGCTTTGTTGATTTATGGCTCCAGCCATCCCCCTCCCTTCAAGGCATCGGGATGATGGACGAGCCGTGCACGCTCCCCTCCCTGTGGCACAGGCTGTCCATGAGCTTTCCAAACATACCAGGGTGAGGTGATGCTTGCAGACACGGCATTCCCGCTGATGGCGCCTTTCCACAATCAGCTGAAAGCTGCTCGGGGAATTTGGGAAGCTGGGCTGCAGCCATGATCTGCTTGGCCAACCCTGCACTTGCCTTTCATTTTAATAATTTGGCGACATCCATTTATTTTAACGTTTCGCAAAAGTGGGGCCTGTGTTTCCTCAGAGAAAATGAGAGTTGAAAGATGGTAAAATGCCTCCATAAATTGGAAGTTAAATTAAGGAACAGCTTTTAGAGCACTGAGTGCTGTTAGCCCCACGTTGTGGTGTCACTCACAGTATTGAGAGCCTGTGGTACCCATTGGAGGCACGGGAGATTTAGGAGGCACATGGAGTGGGCTGGATTGTTTGGTGAGTGTTTCTGAGCCTGCTTTTGTTTGCAGTTGGGATGTATTCATGGGTTCGCCCCTTGTTTCACTTCCCACACAATGCTGTTTTTACCAAAAATTTCTTTTTTGGGGGATCATTTTAGCTGTTGAGCATTTTATATCAGTGTGGGAACAGCTTCTGGAATTTTTTATCCTTTTGATCTTATCTTTACACAAGGAGTGTTTACAGGGACCTGGAGTGCCAGGACAGGGGGGAATGGCTTCCCACTGCCAGAGGGCAGGGATAGGTGGGATATTGGGAAGGAATTCTTCCCTGTGAGGCTGGGGAGGCCCTGAGGTTGCTCAGAGAAGCTGTGGCTGCCCCTGGATCCCTGAAGTGTCCAAGGCCAGGCTGGACAGGTCTTGGAACACCCTGGGGTTGTGCAAGGTGCCTGTGTCTCCTGCACAATCACCTCCAGGTCCACCTTACTGAACTGGAAAGGAATTTGGCTTTGTAATAAATAGATTGTAATACTGTTGTCTGAAGGTGTTCAAGGCTTCACCTTCATCCAAGCAACCAATAAATCCTACAAATACCATTAGGCAAGCAGGAATTCCCAGTTGTCCTAAGTTCCATTTAGTACCAGGTCCTTTAATTACCAACCTCCATTAGTGCAAACTTTCTCCAAGCTGAAGCATTCTGGAATCCCAGCGGGGTTTGATGGGCTGGAAGGGACCTTGGAGCCCATCTCACCCCACCCACCCCTTGCCACGGGCCAGCTGTGAGATCTGACAATTGAGAGCTATTTTTGACCCAGCAGCCTGAGACACTGTCTGGTCCCTCTTGCTGGGAGTTGCTCTTGCTGGGTGTTCAGCAGATTTTGGGCTGGATCCATCAACTTTCAGCTCAGTGATAACCCGGAATATTTCATGCACGGTGGACCGTGAAGGATGCAGGGATGTCAGCAGAAGCCGCTGTGCCAACGCAAACAAGGCCAGGAAGTTTTACTGTTCCCATTGCTGGGAACCTTGTTCCTCTTCCCTCTGTGATTGTGTCTGTGCATCAAGAGAGGCCAAAAGGTGCAGGTAAACATAAATCCCATATTTCTGTGCTGTCCAAAAACAAAAAAAACCCAGGAGAATTAGACATTATTTGTACATTCAGACTTCTGGAACTCTGAGCTTTGTGCTGCTGTGAACAGCTGCAGGTTTCTGCTTGCTTCCCATGAGACCGCATTCAAAATGCCACACAATCATGGTGAAAATGCATCATGTCCACTCTGAAGCAGCACAGAATTCACTGGAAAGCCTTGGCTGGACTTTCACTTTGGTTCCCAACTATGGTGTCCATCCAGCTAAAGGGAAAAGCTCTTCCCCCAGAGGGTGCTGGCACTGCCCAGGCTCCCCAGGGAATGGGCACAGCCCCAAGGCTGCCAGAGCTCCAGGAGTGTTTGGACAACACTCCCAGGGATGCACAGGATGGGATTGTTGGGGTGTCTGTGCAGGGCCAGGGGTTGGACTCCGTGATCCTTGTGGGTCCCTTCCAGCTCTGGAGATTCCATGGTTCTTTTCCTGGGCACTAAAAACACTCTCCTGGCTTTGAAGTGCCCGGTCTGGTTAGCAGGGGTCAGATGTTGGAACATAACTGAGGATATTGCATGGGCTGATTAAATCAAGGAATCTGGCATGGCTGTCCTCCTGCAGATAGGTTTCCATGGAAAACAGTTCCCATGCCATGAATGTCACCCGAGGATTAGATTACAAATCAGATGGATCTCGTGTGCTTCCTGAGACCACCACTCCTCCCAGATGGAGCTGGTTCCACAGCCCAGAGTACTGCTCAGGGGTCAGGCCCACAGCTCCCTCCTCCTGACAGGATTCCCCATGTCCCTGTGCAGGTGGCTCCATCAGTGCATCACTATTTTGCCTTCCCAGTGTCCAAAGCTGCCTCTTGGCCTCTTCCACATCCCACACGGGGGATGGAGCCATGAGCTCTCCAGCTTGACATGCCTCTGATCCCATGGGAACACCCAAGCCTGGGCACAGCCAGGCCCATTTTCTCCTTGAACTCAGGGTTTTTCCATCACATCTCTGTGCCCAGACTCCCCAGCCCAGGCTGGTTGCCGTGGATGAGTGCCACGTCTGGTGGCTGTGATTCACCCCGGCAGCGTGTGGGAAACCCAACCCAGCGATTCATTTCCCTGCAGCTGCCGAGCACTGACGTTGGTTTAGCCCCACTGGGGACGGGGAGAGAGGATTTTTCACCAAATGGCCCCGAATGCTGAAGTCCCCACGTGTTTCAGCTCTTACTCACCCTCTCCTAGCAGCAGAAGTAGCTGCTCAAAGGATGGGTCAGAGCCTCCCTTTGTGCAAGGTGACGTCGCCCACTGGAGAAGCAAAACCAGTTTGTACCAGAATATTTTAATGGCTTCAGGACTTCCAAAGCCCAGTGAGAAACTGCGAACTTTATTGCTGCACCCTTCACTCTCGATTTTCGCCCCTCTGGTCACCTGCAAAGTTGACAAGGAGCCGTGGATTATGGGCACTGCAAGTTGTGAGTGGCCTGGGCACAGCAGGTGCCCAAGCAGCACTGAGAGCCCCATGCTGCAGCACAGAACCAGGGCACGGAGGGGCCCTGGGCTTTCTGGGTCTCCAGGCAGATGAGGGACAGGCAGAACTTGATTTTTGGGTCTGTTGTGGCTCATGGGACTTGCGTCGGGCTGCAATTCAGCAGGAGCCGGTCTCTTGCCGGTGCTGCCAAGATCCAGGAGTTAATTCTTATTCCATGAGAAGGCCAGAGCTTGCATCCAGCCAGTTCCCTGGGGTGCAGGGAAAGAAACGCTCTGAGAAATAAACACAGACACAAACAAACACCAGACTTGGCGTGCGGCTTCGCAGGCAATGGGAATATCTTTTAGATTCCTGCCGAGGTAATTGGCCTGCAAGGAAGCTTCCCTGCTCTGCCCTTTGGCTCCTGGTGAGGCTCTGCTTGCCAAAATGCTTTGTGGTCCCTTGGGCTGTGCCTGGGCTGGACTCTGTTCTTCTGCCCAGCCCAGCCCAGCCCAGCCCAGCCCAGTGCTCTCCCCATGCTTGCCCCGTTCCTGGTCTAACCTATTCCCAGGGATGTGCTCTGAGCCTCCTTCCCAGGAGCCCCACCCTCTTCTTGTGCATTTTATTCCCATTCTTGGTGCTCCTCACAAAAAAACTTCCCCAAATCTCCCTTGCTCCTGCTGAGGGTGCCCTTTCTGTGGGGTCTTTCCCATGTTGCTTTCCTGTTGCTCCACACCTTCCTGGACATCCAAGCCCAAATCCCTGATCTTACCTGCACTGAATAATCCACCAGAGCCTGGATGCTTTACCCCCTTCTGCAAGGTAAACATGCCAGTGTTTTCCAGGCTTTCAGAAATCATGGGAATGTGGAGAATCCCACACTTGACAAATCCCATTTTTCTGAGCTGCCGTCTTTCCCCCCACCCACCTTCCTTTGGATTCCTGCAGCTTTGCAACTGTTTTTGGAGTTCTAAAATGCTGCCAAATTTTCTCCTGGATCAGGAGGGAGAGGAACTTCTCTCCATAGCCCCCAAATTGCAGGGTGGAAGCAGGTGGAGCTCAGCAGGGCTCTGTCATTCCATGTGGGAATGACAGAGGAAGCATCCCTGGCATGTGGTGGGCTGGGTGCTATTGATTAAGTTCCTTTCAAAATCCCATTTCCAGTGTAAATGGAGGCTTGACCAAGAAAAACAGATTTTTAAGTGGGAATAAAAAGCATTGAGCTGTGCGGAGTCTAATAAATACTCACTTCGAGAAACCAATGGCTGGTTTGCAGCTTAGGCTGGGGATGCTTTTAAAAAAATCCATCATTCACCCACAGTGAAAGGCAGTTTAATTCTCAGGGACTCTCCTTCAGGCAGGGACAGTTTTCCTCAGGATCCTCTCTGCATCCCCAAAGCTTGACCTTGCTTCATGCCAAGCAGGGAAAGTGACACCCTATGGTTTTTGCATCACAAATGGAAAATCCATACTGTTTTGGAATAAACAGTTCTGGCCATTAGAGAGTCTATTTGGTTACCATTTGGTTACAACCGCATAAGGAACAGCTCCAGTGGAAAAAAAAAAAAAAAAGAAATAAAGGAGGCAGCAGTAACAGTCAATCGTCACTTTTTTTTTTTTTCTCCCTGCCTGGAAAACTTGGAATTTTATGGCCTTTGAGCCACAAATTAGAATTGCAGGCAACAGATAAAGCTTGGCCCTAAATCCAGCTAATGCCAGTGCCTGCTGGCAGCTGCAAGGTTTGTTAAAGTGCCCCCATCAAAATGGGCCTGAAGGCGATCTTGCCCACCAGTCAGGATCATCAGGTGAGTCTGGATCCCTTTGGAAGCATGGAGCATTCCTGGTGCAGCAGGCAATGTCCCCTGGGCAGGGACAGAAGAGGAGGCTGCTGCTCCCGTGGTCAGCACCTGCCGCCCCAGCAGGCTTTTGCAGCCTTTCCCCCAAAACTGTCCTTTTCCTTCCTTCCTTCTTTCCTTCCTGAAGTCCTTCCTTCCTGAAGTCCTTCCTGAAGTCCTTCCTTCCTTCCTGAAGTCCTTCCTTTCTGAAATCCTTCCTGAAGTCCTTCCTTCCTGAAGTCCTTCCTTCCTTCCTGAAGTCCTTCCTTCCTGAAGTCCTTCCTGAAGTCCTTCCTGAAGTCCTTCCTTCCTCAGGAAAGAGGCCGTGTCTGCAGAAGATGAACTCCTGTACCTGTTTGTCATTGCTCAGAGGGAATTGTCCCTTCTCTCTGGCTGTGGCTGCGTTCCCAGCTCTCCCTCAGGCCATGCTGCAGGAGCAGGATGCTGCCCTCCCCAAGTTCAATCCACAGGGGCCAGGACGAGGTCTCAGGATGGAAAAAATGCTTCAGACATCCCAGACGAGTGAATTGCTCAAAGATGTCACCACTTTAGGGCTGCTGAGCTGGGCTGCCAAGTCTCCAAGGGCTGCTCCAGAAGGATCCAGGACCTCTGGCACATCTGTCTGGAGTAACCCCGGGCAGCTCCGTGCACGGTGCTCCCATCTTCAGGAAGGAACCCAAAAAGCCTCAGCTTGGATGTTTCAGTGCCCACGCCTGGTGTTTGTTCACGGCTAGGGCTGCTTCCAACAGGAAACAGAAACAGCCTCAGGCAGTGGCTGCTGTTCCAGGAGCCAAGAGAGGGCAGGAATGGCTGTGCCACTATTTGGGATGTCTGGGACATCACATCTGGGACCTTGTGAGGTCTTGGTCTGAGTCAGTGCAAGGCCACGCTCCAAGGTGCAGAGAGATTTTGGCCTTTTCCATTCCTGCTTAGGCACTTTCAGAGGTCCTTAAATGTCTGAGGTGTCAGGGGAATGTGTGTTCCTAAATCACTGATGGACATTGGGAAGACCTGTCACCTCCCAAGCCATCAGGACAATTGTCTGAGCTGATGATTTTGTTGTTGACCATGGAGGGAGGGGGGGCTTTGGACAACAGTCAGGACACAGGGAATGGCTTCCCACTGCCAGAGGGCAGGAATAAGTGGGATATTGGGAATTAGGAATTGTTCCCATAGCGTGCCCAGAGCAACTGTGGCTGCCTCTGGATCCCTGGAAGTGTCCAAGGCCAGGTTGGACAGGGCTTGGAGCAGCCTGGGATAGTGGAAGGTGTCCCTGCCATGGCAGGAGTGGAATGGGATGAGCTTTAAGGTCCTTTCCATCCCAAACCACTTTGAGATTCTGTGTTTGGTGTGTGCAGTCCTGCTGGTTTGTCCTGAAGGGCAGCAGCACCTTTGCCCAGCTGGAGAGTCTGCAGAATGATTTTCCTTGGATGTTCACAGACATCAGACAAGGATGCCAGGGAGCATGAGGGGAACCTTGAGCCCTCACATCCTGCCTTGGGCTTGTCAAGCCACCAGTTCTGTTGCTCACCAGCAGTCCTGGACTCCTGAGATCCCTTTAGATTGAAGGCAGAACTTCCAAGGGGCACAGAGCCATTTCAGAGCAGCCCAGGATCATTCTTAAATCGATTTACTTACGAAAAATGAGAAAGAAATGGGCTTTTTTCCCTTGTTTTCCATGCCAGCATCACTGATGGAGTATGGTGTACAGGGAAATGTATTTCCTAAACCTGCGGGATATCTTTTAATTTTTTTTTATTAGAGTAATTCCTGGACAGCACCCAGGATTTGAAAGACAGATTCAGGAATAAAATCCACACACAGGGCCCACAGTGATAAGACCTGTTTTGCTGGTTGACTTGGGAACTAATGCACTGCATGCCAATTATGCACATCTCTTCCCTTTTTTTTTTTTTATTCCCATTAACCATCACCATTAGCATTTGGACTCAAACAAACAAACAAATAAGCCCATTTAAATCCTGGATTTTTTCCCCTTCCCTCCAACCATGAATAATTACAAAATAATCACCAAAATCTGGTTTCATTCGGCGAACGTTTCCAGGTTTTGTTTTCTTTTTCAATAATCCTGGGTTCCAGCAGTCCCACCACCCCCTTGCTTTTATTTTTTGGGAGGCAATTTCAGCTGGTCACATTTCCTGATGCCTGGCACAGCACGATCAGGGAGCATGTGAGCTTTTTTTAATGTATTTCATCTTGACAGGGAACCTTTTCCCTGCCTTTCCTCACGGCCCGAGCACGCAACTTTTCCGAGAACACGGCCCCAAACTCCAACCCCGCTGCAAAAGTGGCAACATCTGCTGGCAAAGCAAGTTTGCTCCCACTTAAAATGCTGGCAGGACCTAACAGGGCCTTAAAAAAATTCCTTTAATTGGGCTAATTGCATGTGGTTGGAGCCACGTTGAAGCTCAGCTCTGAGTTCAGCGTTTGGTTTATGTGGTTTGGGGTGACGTGAGTTCAGGAAAAAAGCCACCCTGCTTACCTGGTTTCCTTTTCCTTGCCCCCCGGGTTTTTCTTTGTGCTTCAGTTTCACCCCAAAGAGAAGGCAAAATTTGCTTCGTTTCGAGCTCAAATGGGGAAGAACCTGAATTTCATCTTGTTTTCACTCAGTGGGGTAAATCCCCTTGGATTGTTTAATTGATGTCCTGTGTAACAGCACTTGCTGTGGAGGGCAAGGAAAGCTTCTGGCAGAGCAGGCAGGAATATCAAACTCAAACAAACAAAGGAATTTTCACCCAGTTACACTGTGCTGCCTTTCTGTGGAGGTAGGAGCCTGCCTTGTGTCAAACCCCAGGTGCCCAAAATGAAAGTTTTCCTTGTTTCATTATTGGAAAAACCCACGGGTGCCTTAAGATATCGTGCTGATTGATCCAGGGAAGGTGGGAGGGGGTCCCAACACAGGCTGCGTTATTTCATTGCTGAAAGCACTTCCCTGCCTCTGGGAAGCCTGTTGGGAATAACATCACTTGGCTCGCGCTCCTTTGGCAAGGACCTTATTTTCCCATCAATCCCTTTAAAATGATTTTAGGATATTTCCCCCAAGATGCTGCTTGCTAATTTTGTGTGTAAAGACACACACACACAGAGGCAGGAGAAAAGGTGGAAGTTTGGGAGGAGGGAAGGTGGGGAGTTCTGGGGAACTGAGGGAAGGGTGTGGGTTGGGAATGTTTCAGTCTCAGGGTTGAAGGAGAGGAGACAGAGTGCCAGTACCACAGAGGAGAAGGAATATTTGTCATATTTGTCAGGCTCAGGAACACCTATTGCCTTTTGCAGACTTTTTTTCCTGTTTATTTCCATTGTCCCTTCCTCTTTTTTTGCCTTGCTGGGACCTCAGGTCTTCCCTTGGTTCCTGGGACTCCAAAAGGGAACCCTTGGCTGGTCCCAAATGAGGGAGGCTTGTTCAGGAGATCCTTTTTGCTCTAACATGGATGTCCCCCTCTAGAGGCTGCCAGATCCCAGCTTTTCAGGGAGTAAAAATTGTATTTTAACCCTTCTGAGATGCTGGGGACCTCCCTGTGTTGTATGAGGTCTCCTCTTGTTTCCTTGGAACCTCTCTTGGCTCCTGGGGATCCAAAGGTGAACCCTTGGCCGGTCCCAAATGTGGGAGGTGTGATCCAGCCAAGAGATCCGTCATGTTAGAACATGGATAGCCCACTGCAGGAGGCTGCCAGATCCCAGATTTTGAGGGAGGAATATTGCATTTTAACCCTTCAGAGGTGTTAGGGATCTCCCTGTGTCCTACCAGGCACATGGAAGAGGGAGAGGAAGCATTTATGGGACAGAACATACTCGGGGACATACTTCAAGGTGCTTTCCCAACTCCTGGGTACCCAAGTTTTTATTTTCCATGGGTTTACCTCATTAGCAGTGCTGTGAGAAGGTGCTCCTGGAATGAGAGGAAGGCTGAATTAAATGACTATTGAAGCCTTGCAGCCAACGTGGGAACGAGGCCAGTGTCTGGAAGGAAAAATATTATTAATAATTATAGGAAGAAGATGGCCAAAGTCAGAAACGTGTTCTGAACTCCTCCAAAAATAGTACAAAGGAGGTGCCAAACCCAACAAGTGAAGTAAAGATTTGAAGGCAGGGCAAAGTGCTGAGGGAAATTAGAAGAGTGACAGGAGTCTCAGTCAGTGACACTGTGGCCTCACGAGCTGAGCTGGGCTCAGGAGGATCAGAAGGCGACTCTGTGTTGAAGATTGCAATGCAAGATGTTTTCCATTCCCATCTGTAGGGCAGATCACCTTTGTCAAGTGGGCAGTTTGCTTTATCTCTCTCTCTGAGTGACCACATTCACACCTCCCTCAAGAGGGGACACTGCTGATAACAGACTATTGAATGTCACTGCATGGCTGATAAGAACTAGAACATCCCATTGGGAGATGTGAGCCCAGAGGGAGGAGCCAAGCATTGCTACCCAGATATAATCCAGAGGTGTTTGGGACACCAGCACGCCTTTCTCCACGGGATTCCCCAGAGGAACAGCAGCTGCCTCTCCTTCCACTGGATCTTCAGAGGAAGCATACATCCTTCTCTACAGATCCCCCTGCTCCAACAGAACCACCCCTGACACTGCAGGAGGGCTGCAGCCACATTTCCAATGGGACTGCCACCAACAGCCTGACCCACAGGGTGTCAGGCTGGGTTCTGACTCTGTCACTGTTGTTCTAGTGTATTGCATTGTTTATTTTATCCTTCATTTTTTTTCTTTTCCCTATTAAAGAACTGTTATTTCCTGGTCCCATATTTTTACCTGAGAGCCCCTTAATTTAAAATTTATAGCAATTGGGAGGGGTGGGGAGGGTTTACATTCTTCATTTCAGGGGAGGCTCCTGCCTTCCTTAGCAGACTCCTGTCTTTCCGAACCGAGACACTCTGGTCTTCAGGAAGGTGAGCAGCCAGTGTGAGATGTTTGTCCTGAGATGTCAACCCAGGTGACAAACGGGGGGACAAACCCTTCACTCCTGTGGAATGATGGCTCTTCTCTCCTGGTTTTGCTGCCCTGGAGTGAGCTGGGGGCATCTGGCGTGCTCTGGTTGCCTTTTCAGCTTCAGAAAGGATGAAGACTTTTGGGACAGGCTTTAAGTGCAGCTACATCCCTAATTTCTGCTTTAAAAATTAAAACAAACCCTATTGATTGATGCTGGTGCCCTGGGCAGCCGCAGTGCTGATTTCCCAGCTCCCATTTCTCCTCCTTCTGGAGCATTTCGAGTTCCTCAGCTGTATTCTGTTCAATCCCTGCCTCTGGGAGGGAAGGAAGGAGCCCTGACCACACACACAGGCTCCAGGTTGCCCTGGAGAGCCCCGGGAGCTTCCAAGCCACCAGCACTGACCCCTCAGGACAGGGACAGCTGTCCAAACAGAGGGACACCTGTGCAGGGAAGGCCAGGGCAGCCAGAGACATCCCTGGCTCCAGAGGTGCCTCCCTGAAGCTGCCCTTCTCCTTTGATCTTCACCTGAGCAGCCTCTGCTGCTCTGCTTCACCCCACTTTTGTTCTTTCCCAAGCCTGATCTCCCTCTTCTTTCCTGAGCCTGATCTTTGTTCCACCCTGGAATTACTGCTTGGAGCTTTCCAAGGCATCTGAGTGTGTATCTTTCTTCCAAACACTCAGAATTCCCCAAGATGCTTTTCTTTTCCCCATCCCTCTGGGCACCAAACTAGGAGGCAGAGCCATGAATTTTTTTTTTTTTTTTGTATTTTCCTGTATTTTCCTGCATTTTCCTGCATTTTCCTACATTTTACCTGTTTCCAGCCATATTTTCTCACCTATGGTTTACCCTTCCCTACAGAAGTTGAAGTTGTTGTGTTCTGAAAATCCTTTCTTTATGTGAGAATACCCATTTTCCATCTAAAAAGCAGCTCCCTCAAATGGTAAAATGTTTGGTTGTTTTTTTTTTTTTTTTTTTTTTTTTTAAATAAAGAGTCAGGGGCTCTTTCTTGCCTCAATCAGACATCCTGGATCAGGGTACACTCCACACATTCATTCATCCCATTTATACATTTGTTTCTGGTTTAGATCTAGCTGAAGTGAGGCACAGTGTGGACATCTGCCTTATTATCCAGGTTAAATAAAATAAACCCCTCATGCTCCCTGGGAGGGACATTGAAATACTGGGATTCTTCAGGCTGGAAAAGAACCTCCAACGTCACTAAATCCAATCTGTTGACATTGACATAATTTCTTTTTTTCCTTCCTGTTTTCACACATTCATTCAGCATTAAACTGATGTATTCCTGAAATCTCCCTTGGGTTTGACCCCTGGAATCTCCTTCCCTTGGATTTTGGGATGACCAAGCCCAGCAGCTTTTCCAGAGCTTCTCTAGGCATTGGCTGGGAAGAGCAATCCAGCATGGAATATGGAATGGATTGGTTCCTCAGATTTTTAAGGAGAATCCTCCATCCTTTGGGTTTGTGTGTGCTGTGCTCCCCTCCAGTGCTGGGACAGGGAGGCTGAGGGAGCCTGGGATGGGATGGGATGGGATGGGATGGGATGGGATGGGATGGGATGGGATGGAGGGAGGGAGAAGGGGACAGAGGGAATGCAATCCAGGTTTTGAAGTGCTGATGGAGATGAGGGATTTCTCACCCTCCTCTCCTCCTCTCTCCTTTCATCCAGCATTTCTGTCTGCTACACGTGTTCCCCTCTGCACCGTGCCAGAACCCTGACAGAAGGAAAGGGCAGGGAAAGGGTGGGGGAGGGAAAAAAAAATCTCTGAAAAGTTTCTGTTCTGGAGAGAAAACGGGACTTTATCAAAATATTAGCAGAGCTCCAGCTGGTGCTGATTAGCAAAGCCCTGGGTGAGAGTTTTCCATTTACCTTGTGCTGTTTTTCTTCCCCTGGGCTGCACATGCTCCTTCCCAAAGCCCCAAGGCTTTGGCCACCAAAGCCTTTCATCCAGCCTGGATATAATTTCTGTTCTCAAAAATGCAGAGTCCACCCAAGCTGCACCCAGAAATTGCAGTGTCCATTCACCTGTCCAAGCCTGGTTGGCCTGGGGGATGAAATCCCATCCCTACAGGCTGGTTGGATGTGTCGGGATGAAATCCCATCCCTACAGGCTGGTTGGATTATGTGGGATGAGATCTCACCCCTTCAGGTTGGTTGGATGATGAGGGATGAAATCCCATCCCTACAGGCTGGTTGGATGATGGGGGATGAGATCCCATCCCTACAGGTTGGTTGGATGATGGGGGATGAAGGATCACAGGAACTGAAAATGTCCTCACACAGCCACTGATGCTCATTAACCAAACATCACAGCTGGGTGATTTTCCCCATGCCCAGCTTGCAAAGGTGACAGGGGCAGACTGGATATGATCCCCAAAGCACCTGAGGGGCCTGGCCACCACCACCCAGCACCTTTTCTTGCAGGAGATGCTGCTGCTGCTGCTGCATCCTGGCCTCCAGCCCGGTGCCGGGTTTGCGCGGAGATGAGGAAAGTATTGCTCATTCATAAATGCGTGTTTTAAGGGATATTATTCCCCAATATTAAAGTAGAACCAGCTTTTAGGAGCAGAGGATAAAGATTTGGCTGGGAACCCCTGAGCTGGAGGACCAATAACTTGGGAATTGCTCTGAAGTGTTTGATCTGTCTCGGGCCAGCAAACACTGAGCCAGCGCCTGCTGTTAAGTGGAAGTTATTTTCTGCATCCACCAGAGTCCCATAAAACCATTTCCTCTGGGATCCACAGGGACAGCCAGGGCTGCTTTTTTTGGTGTTTTTTTTCTCTTTTCTCCCCCAGCAATATCAATATGTAAGTGCTGAGGGAAGGAGCACGTGCTGTGTGACAGATTTAGGAGTAGCCTTAGGGCTCCATCACCTCTCTCCAAGCGGCTTTGCCAGAGTGCTGGAATTGCCTCCTATTCATCAGGAGGGAAGGCTGGTTTGGGGATTAACAGGCAGAGCTGGTCCTGCTGGAGTCCTGAAAGGTGGGGAAAAGGGCTTTTTCCTGGGCTGTGGGGCAGCAAAGTGCCCATCCACGCAGGAATGGCCCATCCACGCAGGAATGGCTCCTCACACAGGATTTTGGGAAACCTTCAGCTGCATTTTGAAGCATAACTGCACCTACTCAGCACCCTTTGGTTCCTCTGGTGTTCCCAAGCCTGCTTATATTCAACCCCATATTCAACCCCAAAACATGCAGGATGTGTTGTGCCACTTCAAGAAAATAATCCTGGAGGCCAGGAGTGCACAGAATCATAAAATCCCAGAATGGTTTGGGTTGGAAGAGAGAGTTTAAGCTCATCCCATCCACCCCGTGCCATGGGCAGGGACACCTTCCACAGTCCCAGGCTGCTCCAAGCCCTGTCCAGCCTGGCCTTGGGCACTTCTAGGGATCCAGGGGCAGCCACAGCTGCTCTGGGCACCCTGTGCCAGGGCCTCCCCACCCTCACAGGGAAGGATTTCTTCCCAGTATCCCACCTAACCCTGCCCTCTGGCAGTGGGAAGCCATTCCCTGTGCCCTGTTCCTCCAGGCCATTGTCCAAAGAGTCCCTCTCCATCTTCCATTCAGCATTTCACCATTCCCTTCAGGAGGGGGTTGCTTTAGCAACAAAAAACCAAAGGAGTGATGGGAGAAGCGACACCTCCACCTGCCAAGTGGTGCCTTTCACCTCCTGCCTTTGCCTGAGCCAATTTCTCTTTTTTTTTTTTTTTTTTTTTTTTTGAGGATCTGGAAGTCCATTTACAAAGGCTGAAGGGAAGAAAAACAACCTTCTCCCCCCTGCACCTAAGTGCTAAAGCAGATCCCAGAGGTGTGAGCAAGGAGAAGAGCTGGCAGGAGATCTCATTCTCTGCTTGTGCCTGGGGGCTTTTCCCCTCGGAGCCCCTGGAAGGGCAGCAGGGAAATGATTCCAATCCCAGGCTTTCCAGCTTCCACGCTAATTTAACCCAAGCTGTTTCCTAGTCTCTGACAGGGGAGCAGGGATGAGGTTTGCAGATTGGAAATGGAGGGGGGGGATGGAGGTGGAGGAACTGCAAATGATCTCAGCAGCTTTACAGCCATCCCTTTTCCTGGCAGGACATGAGGGAGAGTGTTCCCCCTGCCCCTGGGGTGGAAGGTGGAGGAATGGGAATGCTGGAACACTTCTCAGTGTTTGCCCTGATTGCCTTTCCTCCCCCAGCAGCTTTAGTGGTGCCCATGAATTCAGAGCAAATATTCCCACGTGCGTTTTCACCCTCATCCCAAGGGATTGCTGGGTGTCCCAGAGAAACCACCCATCCATGCTGTGGCAAGCAGCCACTGGGTGTCACCTCCACCTGGAGAGAAGAGAAATCTCTGGGAAAAAAGTGTGTTTGAGGTGAGTGTTTACATGGATTCTCTTTTTTCTTTTGGTCACCTGTGCCCCTGTGCCAAACACCTTGAGCAGGGGGTGGTCAGCAATCCTTTCCCACTGGAGACTTACACCCCACCCACTGGTAGCAGGGATCCTGCCTTTCAGGCTCAGATCTTCCCTCCAACAAAAATTTCATGCCTCCAATTCCCCATTCTCCAAAACCTGTTGCACACGGCTCGTTATTTGCTTTAAAACCTCTCTGTGACACATCAGACCCTCAGGTCACAGGTGCCACCAGCTTGGAGCCAGTTCTCCAGCGAGGAAAAAGCAAGGGGAAAAAATAAACTGGAGAAATTGATGCCCTCCTGCTGCCCTTGCTGGGATGTCTCCTTTTACATCCTCAGCACTTGGAGAGAGCCACTGAGGGAATAACAAACTCTTGGGGGCAAGAGCATTTTCTTTGTGGCAAATAAAAATATATCACATAATACAGGAGGGTCCCATAAAGGGCAGTTTGGGGGAGCTTGTTAATTAATTAAATCTATGCATATTAATGAAGTGGTTTGCAGCTGGTCTGATCCCACCATCTCCATGGCAAAATTTTAAGGTTTTTTTGGACTGCTGTGATATTTTTGATGAAATTCCCACTCCAGAGGTGTCTCCCCATGGAGGGGACCATCAGCTTCATGGAGCATCTCTCTATCTTCTCACATGCTGAGCCACTTGCAGTGTGGGATCACCTGTCCCTCTGGTGTCCTTGGTGCTCCTCAAGAGCCCTTTCCCTGGAAATCAGCTTGGGCAGAGGTAATTTTACTGCAAAGGCAATGTGAACTGGTAATTCAACTGAGAAATCGATGATTCAGACCAAAAGAGGGGAAATTGGGACTGAGAGAGCAGAAATTCAGGCTGAAAGAGGGGAAATTCAGACTAAAGAGAGGAAATTCAAGTGAGATATCAGGAAAATACTCTTCCCTGTGAGGGTGGGGAGGCCCTGGCACAGGGTGCCCAGAGCAGCTGTGGCTGCCCCTGGATCCCTGGAAGTGCCCAAGGACAGGTTGGATGGGGCTTGGAGCAGCCTGGGACAGTGGAAGGTGAGCTTTAAGGTCCCTAATTCTGTGATTCTGTGATTTGTAAAGCACAAAAAGTCCTGTGTGAACCTGCTCCAAAGGGACAGAATGAGCTTGGACATGGAGGCAGCAGAAGCATCAGATTTATTTATTTTTTTTCCCCTCGCTGATTTGCTGCAGGGAAGTCAGAAAAGCACAGTGACAAACTGCGTTGCTTTGGAACCAAATATTTACATTTTCTCCACGTTTCCCAGAAGGCATCAGTGCTTTTTCCTGACACAGGGGCACAGGAGAAACAAATGCTCCGTGGTCTGTGGATCTCACGTTTGCCTAAGCGCGGTGACATATGTGCCTGTGTACAGAGGAGATGTTTTAGCTCTCCTGTTTAAATGGAGGGTGGGATACCCTTCAGCACTGCCTTTCTCAGCATATGTGCTCTTAGCCTCACTCGCTCTTTGTCTCTGCCAATGCCTAAATTGGGAATACTGAGCAGCCACAGCTATGCAGCCCGTGGGGATGCAGGAATTCCTTTGGAGGCAGCGGGTTCTGATCCCTGTGCAAGGGGCACAGAGGGGCTGCAGCTGCAGGAGAGGAGATTTCTGCCTGTAATGTGCATCATCATCGTGGCCTTGCTTTTGTGAGCACCTCGGGGCAGAAGTGAAGCTTTTGAGCAGGGAGCAGCCAGCAGGTTCAGTGCCACGCTGGGCACTGTTTGCTTCTGTGCGCATAGAGAGGAAACACCTGTCTGAGTGATGGTGGCACTGGGTTTGGGTTTTTAGACCCCAAAACACCCAGTAGAAGGTAGGAGGAGGCTGGCAGCATTCCCAAGGTGTGGCACTTTGCTCTCCAGGTGAAGGTGAGCTCCTCTGGAGACGAGGTGGCAGAGGGGGCTCTGTGCCTGTCCAAGCTCTGCTGTTGTCACAAGGAGCAGCCAAGTGAGCGTGGCTGGGAGCCAGGTGGGGCTGGGGAGCAGAGGCAAGGCAAATTCAGCACAAACTCAAGTGGTTTTCCTTGTGAATCATCCCTGGGAGCCAGGGGACACTGCACTGGGGTGTCCATCACAAGGCATCCATCTGTGACCGTGTTCACAGGGGTTCTTGGATGAGGGAAGAGATGAGAATGTTGACTCCATGTTTCAGAAGGCTTGATTTATTATTTTATGATATATATTACATTAAAACTATACTAAAGGAATAGAAGAAAAGGTTTCATCAGAAGACTGGCTAAGAATAGAATAGAATCAGCAAGAATGATAACAAAGGTTTGTGGCTTGGGCTCTCTGTCCGACCCACATGGGCTGTGATTGGCCATTAATTACAAACATCCACATGAGACCAATCACAGATGCACCTGTTGCATTCCACAGCAGCAGATAACCAATGTTTACATTTTGTTCCTGAGGCCTCTCAGCTTCTCAGGAGGAAAAATCCTCAGGAAATGATTTTTCATGAGAAGATGTCTGCGACACCCATTTTATCAAATCCCAGAATCACTGAGGTTGGAAAAGCCCTCCAAGTCCATTGAGCCCAGTCTGTGACTGAGCACTGAGTGCCATGTCCAGGCATTCCTTGGAATACAGGCAGCTCCTCACCCCAAACTCTCATCCAGGAGTACATAGGATGCAGAATTTGTGCAAAAGCCTGATGGGATTTGATTTGTTTTGGTCACAAACATTATTTTCCACCTCCTGTCTCCACAGTTTTTTTAAACCCATCAAATTTTCCTTTGTTTTCTTTTTTTTGTGTGTGTTTTGGGTGTTTTGTTTGGGGGATTTTTTTGGCAATAAAAGCATCAAGCCACACGATCCTCTGGGCAATATTTTGCCAGCCTGCAGTTGCTGAGTGAGAGCTGAGCTGTGCTGTGAGAGCTCCCTGATATTACCCATCACAACAATAAAACTTTGGCAGGCAAGCAAAAAGAAGATATTCACAACTCTCCAACTGGACATTGACTCTCCAGCTGCAAGATTGCTTCCTTTGCTCCAGAGATGAGTCCCACTGGCAGCATCATTTCATTTTTCTGGTGTGTGATGGCACGGAAAGGATTTATTCATCCATTTTGATGGGAGAGAGGGTGGGTTGCAAAGCGTTGGTGGGGCTAAGACAGCACGGGGTGATGCAGCCCATTGATCAGGCAGTGAATTATAACAGAGTCATGCTCTGGGCACGACTCAGCTGCCTTTGGAAGGGAATTCCATGTTTTTTAGGGGTGCCTGGAGGTCCCTGAAGGAGGTGAGATGGATTGGGGCAGGCAGTGGCTGAGGGTTGTTGCCTTCTGCACCTCCAGCTCCCCGTGGCTCAAGGCCAGGTCGCCATCAAGTCCCTGCATCCCATTTTGGCCCAAAATAATGGCTCAAACTCCCTCCCACCCCACACAGGACCCATCCCCTCTCATCCCTCAGTGCTGAGCCCCCAGGCAGGTTTTGGTGCTTTGTTTTGGGGTTTTTTGGCAATAAAATAAAGGCCCTTCTGCCCCTGTTGTGCCCAGCCATGCCCACGCTGCCCATCACCGCGCCCTTCCCTCCCTCTCCACCCTGCTGTTTTTTGGGGTGCATTTCCCTCTGGGAGGCAAAGGGGAGCGAGGGGGTGAAGCCTCAGGGGGGGCACAGCAGCACCCCCAGCCCCAAACCCTGAGTTCCTCCCTCCCCGCTTCCCGGGGCAGCCGTGGCTAAAGATCAAAGCGTGAGGCAAAAATAGCAAAAAAGGGGAAGAGCTCGTGGGTTTTGACATCTGGAGGCCAGAAGGAGCTCCTGCTTCAGAGTAGGCAGGAGGTGAAGGAGGAAGGGGAAAAGTGGGTTTACAGGCTCTTTTTTTTTTTTTTTTTTTTTACAGGGATGAAAAACTTTTTTATGAATTTGTACAGGTTGCTGCTGCTTGAGGAAGCAGTGTCTGTCTGACACCACTAATTTCAGAGTTAGGGGTGCTAAAAGCACTTATAAATAAATGCGTGGGTATTTTCTGGCAGACAAAACACTGATTTTTCTGTGATGCATCACCTGACAGTCTTGTTTTTACTCCAGGGAGTGCAAGGAGCCACCTGGGAAATGTCTGTGATGCTTGGCTGGATGAAACAGGTGCTGTTGCTTTTGGGGCTGGAGATTTTCAACCACGAGGGTTCAAAAGCCATCCCCAAATCCAAGGGGACATCCAAGCCAGAGCCCTGCTTTTCAAAGGTTTTCACTTCTACACTGTCTGTCTCCAGTTCTTTTAGAAATCCAGCCTCTGGACAGCATTGGAAGCAGCACAGGGTGACATTTCCCACAGCAAAATGCAATTTACAGTGGATGAATTGCATCCAGCGTGATGAGTGATTCTGGCCATGGGACAAAATAAAGTTGGTGGAGGGGAAGGTGAGAAGGGAAATTGACAGTTGTGGTTGTCTTCCTTTTAACAGGAAAAGCTCATGGAAGAAAGAAGAAAACATAGAAAATGTCATTTTTGATGAGACAAACTGCCGTCTGATCTCAAGCTGGTTGAGTATCCTTTTATTTTATTATTTTAATTTTATTTTTTATTAGTTGTTTGCTCTGTTGAAGAGCTGGAACTGTTGGGGGGTGTTTTGTGGAGTGGCATGTGGCATGTGGGACCCTCTGTGGTCCTTTCTGAGCTCCACCACTGCAGAATAAGAAAAGCCCAGAATGTTTTGGGTTGGAAGGCACCTCAAAGCCCATTTCATTCCAATGGGCAAGGACACCTTCCACCACTCCAGGTGCTGAAATGATCCCTTGCCTGGGCTGAATGCCTTCATGTGGGGTCAGTGACCATCTCCTGTTCCTTGATTTGGTGCTAAAAGAGCTTTCCCCCTCTTCCCTTCACACCTCCAAAGTGTGGAGGATCTCCCATTCACAGTGGCCTGGAGTGGTTTCCCATGAATTTCCCCACTTGGGAAAATTGATGCTCCCAGCCCCAGTGCCCCTGCCATGCCAAACCCTTCCAGGCTGCACTGTGCCACTTGCCCTGGCACAGGGATCAGCCCTCTCCTCGTGGTCTCCAAATGAATTCCACTTGCTCATTTCACAGGAAATCACAGAATCGGGCAGTGGCCACCAGAAAACTTGATAAAAGGAAGGGGAAAAAAAAAAAAAATTGAGTGTGCAGATGCTGGGTGGTTGGAGTGGGCAGGGATGGGAGAAGAAGAAATGCAAAAGTGGGTTTGTTACTTTTTTCCCCTCTGGTTGGGGCTGCCTTCGTGTGAAACCGGAGCTACATCCAGCGAGGGCATTTACATGCACGGATGTAGCCTTCAATCAGGATGATGTAAACACTGCTGCAGCATTTTTGGAGCGGGCTGTTTGGGAAATGTGATGGATTAAATATGACAAACAAGATTCCTGGACGTTTATTTATCCTCCTTTTGGCTGGTGCCAGCTTCATGTTAGGCAAGGCTCTGGCTACCAGACCAATGCGAGGCCTCGGGGGCAGGCGAGGCAAGGGGGGGAGGCAGCCACGGGCAGAGCCTTTTCCAAGCCCCATCTAATTTAAAGCATCTTTTGCTGAGTGGTGCAGCGAAGAGGATGTGGCTAACACAAATAAAAAAATCATAAAAGGGATCAAAGTGTGTGTGCAAATTCATTCCTTGTGGCAGGAGCTCTGCCAGTTCGCTCGCCTGCTTTCCTAAGGGAAGAAAAAAAAAAAACCAAACCAAAACCACCCCCCCCCCCCAAATCTCCCAGTCCCCCTGTGACAGAGCGGGAAAATCGCATGTCAGGATCTCTTCTGGATTTCATAAGGGCCCTGAGCAGTGATGGATGGCAGGGGTGACACCAGAGCCCGTGCCAGGGGTGCACATGGAGCTCGAGCTATTTATAACCAGTTCAAAGGCACCACGGGCTGGGTGGGGCTGGCTGGGAGCTCCAGGCCACCAGGAGCATCTCAGGAGCCTGAGGTTACCCCAGAGCCCCAGCGCTTCCAGGTGGGGGGAAAGATGAGGAGAACTTGCCTTAAAAATGGCAAAACCCCAAGGTAATGAAGGAAAAATCCACATCAGGTGATACTGGCTGGAATGTTTGCATTGGCCTCACCCCACACATGGAGTTGCCTTCAAGGCAGCCACTGCAGCCCTGAAGTTGGATGGATGCAGAAATGACTCCAAGGAAGTCCATGTTTTCTGAAGAAAATCCCAGTGCTGCTCTGTGCCATGGTCATGGCTACGAAATCCTAACTTTGATTTAAATCTGTAAATCGCGTTCTGGGTGTCGCTCCTTTAAATGTTACTTTGTCTGCTGCCTCATCCCAAGGCGGCTCTCCCAGCTCCACCACCTCATCCTGCTGTGGAAACCACATGAGACAGGCAGGCCGTGGCCGTGCTTCCGACGGGAATGACATCCCCAGAGAACAAAAGCCGAGAGAGCCTCGGCAAACTCAAGGGCCGGAAAAGGAGTCGGCCCGAAAAGCGAAGGGAACACGCCTTCAAAAATCCTGCAGCAATGCTAATGAAAAATAAACATCCATTTCTGCATCTGCAGAGAAAGGGGAAAAAAAAAAAAGGAAATTCAATCAAAGCGTGAGGCCTTGTTCTTATATTCCAGGAATTTGCTCCATTGAAGATTGTCAAATACTGCGTGCCAACACTTGGGAGAATGACAACAGCGTCTTTAAGTGCAATGAATCAAAGCACAACAGCAAATTTGTACAGAACCCAAAGTGCTATTCTTAGAAACCATCCAGAATCAGAAAATAAACAATTCATCAGAAGGAGAAATGTTGGAAGTCACAGGGGAGATTAACTCTGGTCTGAGTGGAAACAAAACCTCAAATGAGCCGCGTCGTCATTCCCACACTCGGTTAATTGCAGCATTGTTCAACGGCAGGACCAAGGGAGCTGCATGGAGTAGATGGTGTCTGAAGAGGGGGAAAAAAGGCAGAAAACCACAGTTTTTTCCCTCACGGCTACACCAAGAGAGGATGGGAGTGTAGAGGAGGGTTGAAGGGAGGCTCTGGGAAAGGCAGAAGTGCAAAGAAGGGATGGGCACAACCTGAGATGAGGATTTGAAGGTGAGTAAGAGTTTTCCACAGTGTCCAAGCTCAGGGATGCTTCTGACCACACTCAGCTTTGGCTGAGGCATGAAGGGTTTGAAGCAAACTAATCCAGGCTGCAGGTGAAATTCCTGGGCACAGGGAAGATCTCTGCCAGCCTGGATGCATCTCCAGTGCATTCCCCAACATGGGACACCCACAAAGAGAGAGCTGACGTGTTCTCCCCTGAAATTCTTATTTCACGAGATAAGATTTGCATGCCAGAGCTACTGAGTGAAAACACACTACCTGTACCAAGCCAGAACAGCACTTTTAATGAAGAGCAGCTGCCCCTGCACTTCCCCAGCCTGGGAAAACACAAAGCAGATTGTCCTGAGCCTTGGAGCACCCTGGATCCCACTTTCCCTGGATCCCAGTTTTCACGTGGGGCCGAGCGCGTTGGGGTTCTCGCTGCACACACACCTTCCTCGGCTTGCTCTTCCCTTTTGGAATCAGGGCATCCTGGGATGATCTCACCACCCCAGTGTGGCCTTGCAGTGATCTTTTCCATGTAAGTTTTGGTGTGGGGAAAAAAGGGTATTCCTGGGCTGAAAGATGGAAATGTTCATGAGCATCGCCCTGGAGCTGCTTCAAAACCTGAGTGTTTGTGGGACAGATATTTGTGCAGAGGTTTGCTGTGAAAAATCTTCATTTCACACAGGATATCCCCCGAGAAAAGAGAGCAGCAGTCAGATAAATTTGTATTCTTTGAGAATAAAACCCAGCAAAGCTTCTCAGATGACTCCACAAAAATTCTAACAAAAAAAAAAAAAAAAAAAGTAGGGGAAAAAATAAAGCATGGAAAAAGAATAAGCACTAAGGGGCCTCTGGTACTTGCAGGTATATTCCCAGTGATTCCTTTTTGGATCACACAAGCACCAACAAAGTCATTATAAGTCAGTTCTTTCCTTTTATTAGCAAGAGCCAGGGCTTGGTGATTCAAACCACATTCAGTTCTCAGAAGGGAGATTTTGATCAAAGCATTTTTAAAAATCAGATGAAAGAAGCATTGTAAAAAAATGTTCATTCAATATGAGCCAGGAAGGGGAAATGGCTGCCCAGAAGAAGATCTGGGAATATACCAGGAAAAAAGAACTACCCCAAAACCTGACGCTGATACTATGAATAGGCATGTAAAGTGTTACAAGTCAAAGAGAGATTTACAGAGCCTGTGGTCCTTAATTCCTAGAATGAAATAAAACCTTTAAAATGTGGCTGATTCAGACAGCTCACATTATCCTTCAAAGTGGGGATCTTGTCCTTGTCCTTGTCCTTGTCCTTGTCCTTGTCCTTGTCCTTGTCCTTGTCCTTGTCCTTCTCCTTCTCCTTCTCCTTCTCCTTCTCCTTCTCATTTTCTCCTTCTCTGGAGAAGGACAAGGAGGATAAGGAGAGGGACAAAGAGAAGGAATTGTGGAATTATTAAGGTTGGAAAAGATCTCCAGGATCATCAAGTCCAACCCTTAACTCAGCACTGCCAAGGCCACCACTAACCCGCGTCCCCAGGTGCCACATCCATGTGTTTTTTGGACACTTCCAGGGATGGTGGCTCCACCACAGCCTGTTCCAATGCCTGACCAACCCTTCTGTGGAGAAACCTTTCCCAATATCCAGCATAAATCTCAGGGACGTGCAGAAATTACTCCAATGAAGCCCATGTTTTCTGGAGAAAACCCCAGTGCCATGGTCATGGCTAGGAAATCCTAACTTTGATTTAAATATGTAAATCACATTCTGGGTGTTTCTTCTTTAAATGTTAGTTTGTTACAGCCTAATTAAATTTTTTTTAAAAATCTATTCAGGAAACCTGAAGATGAGGGAATTTGGTTTATAAGTCAGGGGATTCCCTGTACAGGAAATATGAGAATGGGATGTTTTGACTTGTCCAAGAGAAATTTAATTTAAAATCAAAGGTTTTCCTGTTGTTTTTTTTTTGTTTTGGTTTTTTTTTTTTTTGTTTTTGTTTTGTTTGTTTCCCCCCCCTCTTCATTTTAGGTGATTTTAATCAACAGTACAGTAATACCCAAAAAAAAAAAGCTAAAGCCTGAGCAGCCATCACCTGGTTTGGGGATGAAAACTGCTCTGAAAACATTCAGGATTTCTTACTGAAGTGAAACAAGTGTGGTATTTCATTATTATCATTAATAGTTAATTGAGAAGTTTTTTCTGAGCCCCCAAACCCTGTTATAATGCATTTCAAATGAGATTTTTTTTTTTCAGTGAGGTGCAGATTTCAGTGGGTTTAGGACAAACCAGCTTCTCCTCAATTCTCCAAGCATCATCCAGGCCAGGAACTCTTCCAGGCAAGTTGCACCCTTTTTTTTGAAGCAATAGGAGTGCTCAGCAGATGTTCTCATCTGCTCTTCCATGCCCTGTCACCTGCACTGCACCTCATCAAAATCCTCCAAATTAATGATCCCTGATCCCTTAAATATCCCAAAAGTCATCAATTCAAGTCATATCATATTGATTTTAATTTTTTTTCCCATCAAACCAACAAAATAATAGCAATTCCAGGGAGAGGGAACTGTTTTGGATAAGCTCAGGAGAGAAGCATTGTCTTGCAGTTCTGAACAAGTGGAAATCATGCTCCAAACCCAAAGCAAAGCAAAGTAAGGATTGAAACAGCAAAGGTGGTTTTGTGTGGAAAACCCATGGTGTTTTATTTCAGAGTATGGATCAGGAGAAATTCACACCCTCAGACCTTTAAGAAACATTTTTCAGCTGAATTGCTCAGGGTAAATTTTGCAAAACTTTTGCAAAATGCTCCGAAGTATCCAGGACTGAGTATTTTATTGCTAAATAAATAAATTAATAAAAATTTAAACAAACCTTCCATTGGACATAAAATCCTTGGACCTGCTGATCTTCCTGGGTCTGAACATAAACCCATCCTTTCCTTTTCACTAATCTTCAAAAAAGTGAAAACATCCTTGACAAAATACAATTTTCAAAATGATAGCTCAGATTCTTTTGCCACTTTAATTTCTTTTTTCTGCTTTCTTGCAAAGCAAGTCTCAAAATAGAAGGGCTGTGCAAATGGACTGATGCCCCTTTCCTTTCCTTTCCTTTCCTTTCCTTTCCTTTCCTTTCCTTTCCTTTCCTTTCCTTTCCTTTCCTTTCCTTTCCTTTCCTTTCCTTTCCTTTCCTTTCCTTTCCTTTCCTTTCCTTTCCTTTCCTTTCCTTTCCTCCCTTCCCTTCCCTTCCCTTCCCTTCCCTTCCCTTCCCTTCCCTTCCCTTCCCTTCCCTTCCCTTCCCTTCCCTTCCCTTCCCTTCCCTTCCCTTCCCTTCCCTTCCCTTCCCTTCCCTTCCCTTCCCTTCCCTTCCCTTCCCTTCCCTTCCCTTCCCTTCCCTTCCCTTCCCTTCCCTTCCCTTCCCTTCCCTTCCCTTCCCTTCCCTTCCCTTCCCTTCCCTTCCCTTCCCTTCCCTTCCCTTCCCTTCCCTTCCCTTCCCTTCCCTTCCCTTCCCTTCCCTTCCCTTCCCTTCCCTTCCCTTCCCTTCCCTTCCCTTCCCTTCCCTTCCCTTCCCTTCCCTTCCCTTCCCTTCCCTTCCCTTCCCTTCCCTTCCCTTCCCTTCCCTTCCCTTCCCTTCCCTTCCCTTCCCTTCCCTTCCCTTCCCTTCCCTTCCCTTCCCTTCCCTTCCCTTCCCTTCCCTTCCCTTCCCTTCCCTTCCCTTCCCTTCCCTTCCCTTCCCTTCCCTTCCCTTCCCTTCCCTTCCCTTCCCTTCCCTCCTTTTACAAGCCCCCAAAAATGCATTTTGGCTAGGGCAGAATCTCGTGCTGAATTAAGGGCTTGGCAAGACACTGCATTTTAAGGAGAAAAATACCTGTTTAAATTTTCTTAGGTGTGAAAACGCTGTGCTCTGACATGTTAAGAATTGAAAGGTTTCGCTTGGAAAACTTTCAAACACTTTATTTTGTCGTTAATATCTATCCATTGCTGCTATTTTTGTTTTCAAAAGTGGCTTGACTTGGGAAGGCATCCAGAGCAGGCCACAATTAATTAAACCACAAGTTTTGTTTCACCTGAATTCGTTGTGTTTGTTTTGATTCAGAGGGGAAAACGCTGGGATTAAAGTGCAGCCCAAGCTTAGGGAGGAGCTGAGCCTCTTCCCACCATCACCAGCACCTCAGCTCTGCTGCCGGGCTTGCAGAAACCCTTTCATCCCAGCGAGGGGATGGCAGGCAGCTATCCTGCATGGATAAAAGCCTGCAAAAGACCCTAAACATAATTT
The DNA here is from genome assembly GCF_027579445.1 of Ammospiza nelsoni. NCBI lineage: Eukaryota > Metazoa > Chordata > Aves > Passeriformes > Passerellidae > Ammospiza > Ammospiza nelsoni. The sequence continues at coordinate 2,654,772 of NC_080639.1, forward strand.
ACAAGTGTGTTACATCCACTCAAGGGCTCCCCCCAGCCCTGGCAGCAACATCTGCGGTCGTGAGATCCGTTCCTCCCTCCCTGTTAACACCAGGTTGGAGCTCCCAACACCAGCTCTGAACATTTTGGATCTGTAGGCAGCTTTCAAACAGCTGCCATGTTTTAAAGAGAACCAGACCCAAAACCCTCTGCTGCTCCTATTTTTTTTTTATTTTATTTTTAATTTTTTTTTCCTTCCCCTTCAAAATGTGGAATATCCCCCCAGTCCCATAAAAATTCAACCTGACATGTGTGCTCAGATGGGCAACGTCCATCCAGATCTCAGCCAGGGACTTGCTGGATGCTTCACAAACCACCCGAGCTGAACATTTGGGGTATTCAGTGTAGGATGTAGGATGGCTGGGAAGCCTCCAAAGCAGGGCCATGTTTTGAAGTGCTGCTCTGCAGCTCCTTCTCCCTTCCAGGCCCTTGCAAAGTTGCATCCCGGATTCAAAGAGTGTCTGGGATTGATGAGAAAAGGAATATATGTGCATTTATGTGTGTATTTATGGGTTTGTGAACCTGCCTGTGCACAAGAACATCTATCACTTCTTTAAAAAACATTTACAATCCGTCTTCTCTACATGTTGACTTCATAAAAAACTTGTAAAAGTGTTCGTTTTCCTTTGGGTGGGTAAAAACCTGGGGATTTCAAGATCTTGATGCACTTTGACTTTTTGAATCAGCTTGGCCACTTTAAAACTCGTGCAGAGAGCCGTTGATGCTTCTAAAAAAGTGAAATATCCCTGATATTTAAAAAAAAAAGAGATAGAAAAGGTGAAAACCAACGAGGAAACCTTTTTTCATTGTTTTACCAGCTCTGGCTGGGAAGGCATTTGGGTTTCACAAGTTCAGACTTTATACCACGTTACACCTGAAACTTCAGCAAATCCTGAAATTCAACAGCTTTCCTGGATCCTGGCATCTCCCTGGCCCTGGCTGCAGTCCAGCAGAGCACTCAAACACCAGCTTACATTTCAGCAGCGCTCAAGAACCAATTTCAAATTAGGCTGCCCTTAAGTGCTTGGCCCAAAGAGGAGGAGCGGGGATTACTCGCATTCCAGGAGTTAATCGTGTGCTTAAGGTGCTTTCCTGGATTCGGGGTTGGAACAATGGAGAAATAACGGGGCTGTCTTTGGGTAGCTTTTTCGGGGTGGGGGGAATAAAATTATGTAAAAAAGAAAAAATTAAACATTGGGAATAATGGATGTCCTCTGCTTGTTCTGTTGCCAGCCGCCTGAAAGGACTTTTATCCAACTCTGTCCTGATCCCAGAAAGGGTGGGAAGGATGATGCAGGAGGGAGGAAGGACTTCTGGGCTCCTTCCTGATTATTTTACCTGGCTCCCCTCTTAAAGGAGCCCCTCTGCTCTGGAGCCATGCTGGGAGAGCTGGGGGTGCTCACCTGGAGAAGAGAAGGATCCAGGGACACCTCAGAGCCCCTTCCAGGGCCTGAAGGCGCTCCAGGAGAGCTGGAGAGGAGCTTGGAAAAAGGGATAGAGGGACAGGACACAGGGAATGTTTTTTAACTGATAGAGGGCAGGGATAGATGGGATATTGGGAATTAGGAATTGTTCCCTAGCAGGGTGGAGAGGTTCTGGCACAGGGTGCCCAGAGCAGCTGTGGCTGCCCCTGGATCCCTGGAAGTGCCCAAGGCCAGGCTGGATGGGGCTTGGAGCAGCCTGGGACAGTGGAAGGTGTCCCTGCCCATGGCAGGGGGTAGAACTGGATGGGCTTTGAGGTCTCCTCCAGCCCAAACCATTCTGGGACCCTTTGACTCCATGTCCCCATGGTTGGACTCTTCTCCCACCTCCAGACTCAGCGCCATCCATAGGTTCCCTCGGGGAAGATCCAACCCTGCATCCCAAGCTGTGCTCCTGCACACCACGAGCCTTTCCTGGGCAAGGCAAACCAGATGCCTCTGCCTGTGACCAGAGGACCCTGGCCCGTGTGGCTGTGACACAAAAATGCAACGATCTCAGGAAATAAAGCATTCTCGCTTTGGAGGAAAATGTCGATCAATGTCAACTCCCTCGTGGCCAGAGGATGGTGGAGACTGGGCTCAGAGGCAGAGTCCCAGGCCTGCTAACCCTCCTGGATTTTTGGGATGGCTGTGGTGAGTATCACCCTCTCTGCCTCATTCCTACCATCCCTGAGCAGTCACAGCTCTCAACCACATTTCCCCAAAATGTCTGTCAGTGCCACTTACCAATGAAGTCTTGAATTGTCCTTTTTTCCCCCTGGTGTATCAGCTCTTCCATCCACTGAGGAATCCAGATGGAAGGGGGTGCTGATATGTGGAAAAAACTCTAGGCCCCAAAGAGTTAAAATGTCCAGAGGGTATCCTCCAATCCCATGTCTTCGTTGTGCCATCGTTTGGGAATCTGGCTCAATATCTGCTCCTTCACTCAAGCACTCAGGGAGCTTTGGAGCAGGTAAAACTAAGCCAAATTCCCCCAATCCTGTGTAAGTGTTACTAAAAAAATACCCCTGAATTAGGTCCCACATTCCTGTGATCCTTGTAGTGCTGAGCAGGGAGGAATAGCTTTTGATAACAGCCCTGGATTTGGTGGTGTGGCGAGATTTATTTCCTGATCTTTTGCCCATCAAACCTTTTTTTCTGATCTTAATTGTCAATCACATCGTATGATTTCTCCAGAGGAATGAAAATAGCAGCTATTTGTCTTGAAAATCCTGGCTTTGATGTCAGAATTCCAGGAAATAAAACACCTTTATAGTTATGGGATCCAGACCTGTCCGGCCGGGATGCATTTCCATCAGGACTCGCGCGCGCGGTTGTTGGCGCGGGGTTTGAGGGGATTCAC